>NC_136658.1:0-1200000 GCF_903797595.1 Erithacus rubecula | reverse complement strand
GAATACAACTATAAAGAATTGTAGCAAAATAAGAGAAATATAAAAATGTCAAATATAGCTTTATACTTAATTTATGGAAGAAACAGCTTCTATTGTATGTCAGAACTTCCTGGGAAAAGCCAGGAAAAAGAAAAAAAAAAGCCTTTGGGAAAAAGAAAATCACCAAGAGGACTGGAACACACTGACATTATGTTAATGATTCATTACATTTTTGTTTAAAACAACTGATTTATGTGTGTTCAGCATGAAAAGATGCTACAATTAGAGCCCATATACATTAATCACCAGCTAATTGGGCAAAGAGGACAGAATGGCCAATCCCTGAAATAAAGGTTCAATAGTAAAACATGCCACAACACTGTACCTGGACTCAGGGTCTCGTTGTCCAGCATTCCTCCTTCACAGAAACTTTCAAGATCTTCAGGTTTGACTTTGTCCCATGGTATGTAAGTCACACCCAATTCTACATCCCAATACTGCTTGTAGTCTGGCTTTATTCCTTTATTCAGAGCCCAGGCAATCTTGAGGGTGGGAAATACAAGTGGTCAGCAAAAGGTTTCCATTTGAATGGATTTAATATTTCATTCTCACAAAACAGTGTTTCAGGGTAAAAAGTAAAAAGCATAAGTGAAACAGCTACAAAACTCTGAAGTTTGTTTTGTTTTTTTTTTTAAAGCACACTTAGTTCCTATTCCTTGGCTTGACTTGCAAACCATTTGTAAAAATGTATAAAGACAGCTTCTTCTGATAATCCCCAGCCACTAATATTAATTTCATTTCCCTTTGGAGGACAGTGTCACACTAATTTGACATTCTACAGAAGGAAGAACTTCACTAATTAATGCTTATTTCCTTATTTATTAGAATTCTTTGTAGGATTATCATATGTAATGAAACTCTGTTAGGAGACAAATAACTGCCTACAAGAAACACACAGTGCCAGTTCTCTGTAATGAGAAAAGGACACCATTCCTGTTGATTAAACAGATAATTACTGGTACTCTTTCAAGCAAACTAATACAAGGTTCCACTAATCCCACTATATAGACCAGGAACAATAATTCTAAAAAAAAAAAAACAGGTCAGTCATGTATTTTTCAGATTTTACAGAGTATCATCTCCAGAACACATGTGAGTCTGAAATACCCCAAAGCCCAGCACAGATGAGACAGGATGACAGTAATCACAGCAGCTTTGGAAAGCCTGATGTTTTCCAGGCAGTACCTTGATGGATTTCTGGTTGACTTTGAAGTTGCCTCGGCTCAGTTTCTGGAGGGCTCTGTTGGCATCTTGTCTGTGCACCATGACAATGTAGGCACATCCTCTGGGTGGTATCATCTGTGTGGGGTTTAAGGAAAAAGTTCATTTTGCAGGTAACAACAATCAACAACACCCAAATGCTCAGTTACAGCAAGCTGGGACATCAGGGATGTTCCAAAAGGAGCTATGGAAGTATGGAAGGAATGTTAGTTTAAGAGGCTAAGAAAGCCACTATCTTCTGGGAATTCACATTTCTAGTGAGCTCAAACTTCTACAACTTCTGAAAACTTCTGAAATACAGCTGACTTCTGCATATTGGATCCCTTCAAATTGCTGAACAATAGTATTCATGTAAATTCTAACTCAATTATTCACTTTGCTGGAATGCACAACAGCATCCCTCTTTGCTCTGCCAGCTGCACCTCCACATTTGGTTCTAGCTGCAGATATAGAATAATTTTTATTTGTAATGAATTTGAGGATAAAACTCCTATGTTCTTTTACAAAATTTGGGAATTGGAAGAAAATTAGTCTCTTATTTTTGTTTGCTTGTTTGAATGAAATTTTTGAAGTTACTGGTACAGGTATAATCTATATATAAAATATTCTTAAATACAGCAAAATAAATCAACTGTTCTCGTGTTTATGGCTACAATGACAGAAGTGCAACAAGAACACCAGCTGAAGAGTCCACACTCCTATAATCAAATAAAATGAAGCAGCCAAGAAACTCAAAAGCATGGGATACAATTCTGCAGCCATCATCTTGCAGAGAAAGCTGGATTATTATGAAAATGGGATAATCTTCTGTATTACTCCATGACCATTTTTACACTGCAGGAAACCAAAGCAGCATAAAAATGTTAAGAAGTATAAACCTCCCTTCTTGATTGTGTAGAAGTCAGGCACATGAATTGAGTGCACACATGAAAACACAACACACAGGAAATGAGAGGCCAGCTCTTTGGAATGTATCAGAAAGAACTCTGCCTCAGAGCAGCCTGGAGAGATTTCTGCACCCAAGCACATCAAAGCATCTTACACTGCACCCCTTCTACTCACATTGATCGACTCAATGGGGCCAAACTCCTCCAGGAGACTTCCCACATCCTGCTGAGTTGTTCTTTTGTCGAGCTGTCCTACCCAGAGTGTGGTACTGCAAACTACAACCAAGAGTTAGCACAGGTGGTCAGAGCCATTGGTGGTACAAGCTCCTCAAAAGACAGATAACTCTGAGGGCTCTGCAGGCCTTTACACCCCTGGGACTATCACTTTTGGCTCAGGTTTTGCTTCTCTCAGAATGGTTTTTTTTTTTTTTGCTTGATACTCTGGGGTCAGAGAAGATTCCACACTCCCAAGGAATATTCAGAAGAAAACTACTATGTTTGGTCTATAAACACTGGCAAGCAAGCCAGGATTATATCAGAAATCCAAATATTAGCCTGTCTGTTTTCCAGGTCAAAGCTCTCCTTTGGGTCGGAGAGATACGCAAGACCGAATACCCAGAAAAATTGTAATAATTTACAATTAACTCAAATCCTTTTTGTTCAGTCTGCTTTACCCTGTATGTCTCAAAGGAAGGAAAAGAAAAACATGGGGTTTTAGCTTTTCCTTTCCTCGTTTTACAGCCAAAATATTTCTAACTTGGAGATACTCCAGAAATGCTAAACTATGAGTAAGGGAAGTGTGGTGAAATTCCTACCAGGAAACACAAGGCAGTTAATCTTTGCTTTGTGTGGACGAGCCTTGGAAACCAGAGCATCATTAAACCCTTGGAAGTGCCCCCAGAACACGGCACTGCTGGAGCTGGCAGAGCAGACTCACCGCTGACGGTCTCTGCCTTGATGTGGGGCAGGCCCTTGGCGCGGCGCTCCCTGTCCCGCTCGCGCTCGCGCCGCTCCTGGGAGCGCGACTTGGGCGAGTGCCGGCGCCGCTCCCGGGAGCGCGAGCGGGAGCGCCGGTGCCGCGAGCGCCGGGAGCGCGAGCCCGACCGCGAGCGCCTCCTCTTGGGGGACCTGTTGGGACCAGAGCCGTGCTCAGTGCCTGCCACCTCTCTTTTAGAAAGAAATGGCTAGAAAAGGTTATAAAGAAATTACCAACCCAATGGTATTTTACATCATGTTCAAGTTCTAAACCACTCAAGGTGTGGAAGACCTTGTAAGCCTTCAGACAAATCATGTGGAACTTGGTGGACAAGATGACTTGCAACCAGAGAGTGGAGCTAGATCTGCCTGGTCAGCTGGGATGTGACACACAGGCTTGGTGACACAGTCACAGATCACAAATGTTTTCATAAAAGTGTTTTTAAAGAACAGGCAAAATTAAACTATCATACTCTGTCTCCCTAAAATTTACTCTGGACCGACAGGCATGGAAGTTGCTCTCTCCCAGTGAGAGAGAACTGCACAGACACCATATTTTCCCCAGAAGGGAAATTACTTTAGAGGTCCATATATCTTAGAGCTGCTAATCTGCTTTTCATTCCTGTGCTAAAAGAACTCTCACTCATGTACCTTGATGCAGATCTAGATCTTGATTTCCTACTGTCAGAAACATGGCGTTTTCCCTCCTGAATGGGAGGCTGTTCCACTTCCATATCCTAAAATGTGAAGGTGACAGGTGTTATGGGTGAGCAGCACAAGCATTTTATTCCTTTTTATGCTCAGACTAAATTAACAGCACTGAAAATACACTGAATATTCAAATGTGTGAAATTAAAGAGTAATGTGACTCAAAAGCTTCACTCTGTGTAGCAGGGAGAGAGTCCATTACTGCATATACTTAACACAGCCACTGGAAAGACACCCTAGAAATAATTTACATAATTCCCATTTTCAATTTGAAAATTATTGGTTTTTCCATGCTTTACCCTATTTCAGCACCACCTGCATCTCTACAGAATATGATTTTACTCCCCAAGGTAAGTCAGTGGATCCCGTTCCATCATCAAGATCCCAGGCAAAGTAAGATCTTTGGAGAAAAGTTGCTACTTTTTTCCAAGATGTTATAAGAAACTACTTTAAGTCTGAAGTATGCTGGAGACAGGAAAGGGATAAATCCTGGATCTCTCCAACTGTCTCCCAGCAGAGCCAGCCTCATAGCCAGCTGTGTCCTGGTCATCCTGACATTTCTGCTCCAGGACAATCCACACTCATTTGGAAAGACGTGTATGAGAGCATTTTGGTCAGCCTGTTCACTGCAAGGGCTGCTCACCTGCTGGTGGGGTTTCTGCAGGTGTGGTTCAGCCTGGACTGGGAAAGGAGACTGGAAAGTTGGCTGCACTGGTGCTGCTGGAGGCATCACTGGCTGAGCCATGGGTGGGAATTGGGGGGTAGGCAGGAGACCAAAACCTGGCATCTGCCCATTCGGAGGAAGTGGCACCTTGGGAGAAGAAAAAAGAAAAACAGGATTCCAGCTAGAAGAAGGAATTACATTTGCTTTCCCAGCAGACTCAAGTAAAGTTTTACGTGTGCTCAAAAGTCCCAACAAAAGATGGAGGCAAGATGAAGCAGGCCAAGCATTTGGATGTAGAAGTAAGAGTCTTATCCTTCAAAGCCTGACTGGGACAGACACCAAAAATATGTTTCCTTGGGAAGATGGAGAGCTAAGCCACATTTATTCTTCAGCAACAGGAAAACTTCCTTCCTTCTGCATCCAAGAAAACAGCAAAGGATGGAAAACCCAACAGGGGGACAAGGGGAAGGCCTGGGGTTACCTGGTGCCGCATTGGATCCTGCTGCATTCCCATCATCCGCTGCTGAAAAGGATCCAGATTTGGGAGCTGAGGAAATACTGGCTGTTGCATGCCTTCTCCTGGAAACCCACTAAAAGCAGGAATATTTTGGTGAGACAAAGCAGGTGCACAGATTTGGCTTTATTTTACAGATTTCTATGCACATTCACACATTCTTGCTGTTATTTTAGACAGAACAATTAACTTTACTATGATCCCCTTTCCAAAAAAAAAAAAAAAAAAAGGAAGAAAGAGTAGCTTCCTGATCTCTTCTCCACTCTAAGAGTAGTCCTTTCACATCTAAAGAGATGCTACACAAAGGTTAGAGCCTCTCTCAACCCTGCACTTATATGAGCTTGCTAAAAATCTCAGCCTACAGAAACATTTCAGGAAGATATTCTGCCTTAGGCTAATTCTCTTCCTTTGCAGTTCCTCTTTTGGGAACAAAAGAAGCAGTGCTTTTCTCCTCAAGAAAAAGAAACTGGAAGAAAACACTTGGGTTTGGGAGGAAATAGGGCAGAGGAGAAAGGGCTGTGTATCATAGGAGAATTACAGTGATGCCCATCACTTCCTGATTCAACACACAGAATGGACAGTGCTCAGGGAATTCTGGAGGCCTGTGCAGGTAACAGGACCTGCTTGCAGGATGCAGCCTGTGCAAGAAACTCAGCAGGATTTCAGGGAAATAAAGGAATTTGATGGTGATGGGAAATGGAACTTTGCAGTGTCTGAAGACAACTCTGAGAAGATTCTGGACAGATCAGAATTTTATAGAGAGAATTACTGAGCTTACATGCCCAGACAGGGAGCACTGGAATGCCACCCTCAGGGACACCTTGCACAGCTGTGAGGCACTAAGGACAAAGGCCCTGAAGCACTACCAACAGAACATAAACATGCCCACAAGCCTCCAGCTGGCCAGACACAAGCAGTGCCTATGCTTGACCAACCTCACCTTTCTGTACTCCAGAGCTCCACCTGCATTCTAAGGTAAATCCTAGCAATTTCCTTCAAATGAACCCGTGGACATAAAGTGCTCAAGGTGAGAGATGCAGTCAGAAAGCTGATGACAGAGTTAGTGGTTTTGGTTTTGAGAGCAGGGTTTAGATGCAGATACAGAGAGTAAGACATGGGGCCACGAACTGAAGCAGGGGAAAAAAAGAAATATGGACTAACCCTGGCATTGAGCACCATCCAGCCTGTGCACTGAATGAGAGAGAGGTCCTGTGGAAAAAACTGGGATGTGGTCATGTCATTCCAGACTTTATCATAATGCATAGCAAAAGGGAAACAGGAGCCTGAGCTCGTTTGCATGGGGATGGAATGTTTGCCAACACAAAACTGTAAAGCCAATTTTCATTTCTTGAATACTTAAAACAATCACAGTGTTTGGAATAGTAGCTTTTCCCCAGCCAGTAAAGCAATCCAGCTGATCCACTGATGCCCTGACACCCTCAGGTGTACTGTAAAAACATGGAACTCATCTTGCAACCAAAACTGAGCTTTTCTCTACAGAACACAGTCCTCCATCAATGAGGCAACAAAGATCTACAACAGATCACCAAAGTAATGAGACACAAAAATCATCCCACCAGAAACTTTTCATAGTGTTTTGAATTTGGACTGCAGCAGTTAAACACTGAACTAAGTTGGAATTTTAATCTACTTTCTAATCTAAAAATGTTTTAGGCCAAAGATTTGTTTTATTATGACACAGAACTTACAAAGCTGGCTGAGACACTGAAGGGGAAGGAGCTGAATCTTCTTTCTTTGAATCTTCCACTGCTTCTGGTTCATCATCATAGTCAAACCGATCTAGCAGCTTCTGAAAGAAATCACATTGGGACAACTTATTTTTTCTGTATCTTACCCCAACTGGCAGCCAAAATATCTTTATTATCACATTCTTACAACATATATAAGCTCTGAAACTAAAAACAAAGTTAGAGTTGGGGAAAACTAGAAATCTATATTCCAATACAAAATAAAAACTGTCCAAAACCAGTCTTCTTCAGCTTCAGGAAATGCAAACCAAGACTTACTTTGTCAAATGATGTTTTCTGCTCAGGTGCTGTGAAAGCAGCTTTCTGCTCTGGGGGCTGTGCTGCTGTAGTTTTCAGCTGAGCAGTAATAGCTTGAACCTGAGCCATCACAGTGTTGTCTATGACCGGTGACTGGGGCTTCTGAGGCTGCTGGAAGGTCTGCAGGATTTGCTGGAGCTACAGAAACACGAGAGTGTTTTAAGTGTATGTTCTCATATAAATACCAAGTATTGAAAGAGTTGTAGGATATAAATTTTACATCAGTACGACTGTGGCAGGGGATGAACACACCAACAACCTGACTGAACTGTGGAAAATTTACAGCAAGACCAGGAGTTCCTTTTTAAATGCTCTGGTGCCAAAATTGAGTAGACCCTGACACTGCAGTGTTCAGACCCTTCAACACAGCAAACATTTAAGTGGACTGAACGATAAAATTCCTCATTCTCTTTGAGATATCCCTCCTGTTCTGGAAACCCTGTTACTGCATCAACTTGCAACTAATTATTTAGGAACATAAAACTCAGTATCATCAAAATGTCAAAATTATTGGACGGAAGAATTTAAATACCCCAATTCCCGCAAGTCTTCCACCAAAGACCTCTGGGAAGCTTTTTTTTGCTTCAAATCCAGGCTATCAATTTTCCCCCTCATTTCAGTCAGGAGCTGAAGGGAATCAGAGAGCAGGTTACCTGTTGTCCCTGTGTTGTCTGGAACAGCTGGGCTACAGCTGCAAAGGCATCGGAGCTGGGCAGCTGCGGCACGCTGGGCACGGAGTTCGCCGTCACTTGCGGGGGCTCCGAGGGACCCTTGGCCGGAGGGGGTGGTGAACCTGAGGGTTTGCAGGAACACAGGAAGGGTCCTGTGACTCCACAGCAGTGTCTGCAGCCTACAGCCCCCTGCTTAACCCTAAAGGGCCATTTCCACCAGCCCAGCTGCACAGTCTGCTCTTCTGCCGTGAACTGCTCCACTCACTGCTCACGCCTGTGCTTGGGATGCACTAAGACAGAGAAGCTGGTCCCACATGGAATTTTAGCTCCCAGCTCCAGGTTTGTAGCTGTGCAGAGAGGAAAGCTCTCATTCAAACAGCACTAGGCAATGAGCTTCAATACCCTGAACATGGTGGTTTAACTTCCACAGACCTGGGCTCCTCCTTTTGGATGAATGATACAAATCAATTATCTCATGGCTCACTGGAAGAGCAGCTGAGCTTCTCTCTGTATTTTCCACCGGTAACTGAACTTTTGCAGAGAAGTCTGGCAATAACTGAAGGATTACTTCACAGGCAGTTTTCTTTGATAAAGTTTGTTCACATGCTCCTTCTGCATGTGCACAAGCCACACCTGCAGCTCATGGATAAATCCTCCCACCAGGAAAATTATATTTACTAATTTTTCCAGGAAAAGACTCCCATTTCCACTAAGCTTTGCTGAAACTGAGATCACAATTTAAGACATATTAGTGTTCCCATTCTCTCTGCATTACATTACAGCACCTTTTTAAATAAACATCTTGCCAGTACCAAGCAAATTAGCAGCAATCCCATCAATTCCTACATACCATAACTGTTCTTCAGCAGATCTGTTTTGATAGACATAATAAAGGTGTACAAGGAGCGAGTTAAAAAAAATTCCACAGATAGAAATATTTAGTTTGAAACTCTAAGCAAACATGTTTGCCCTGTAATAGCAACTCCTTTAAAGCCATTCCTCTGTTTGCACTTCAAATAACTCCAGTGTTGACAGGGAGCAAGCACAGGCAAATGTGTTGAATAATACTTTCCCAGAAGTGAAATGCAACATAAAGCAAAAAGGTATGTCTTGTTTTTAAATATAAAGTAACTTCCAAATTATTTCCTGTATATTTTCAGAAGGGTATCTGCTTGCTCAAGGGAGAAATTTTGCATTTCTCTCTGTCTTTATGGGCAAAACAGACTCTACTTCACATGATGCATTAATATATTTATTATTATTCTAGCATATTTATTGCAGGGCAAAATTACCCCCTCTGGGGCATCTGAATAATCTCACTGAAAACCTCTTGCAGAAGGCAGCCAATCTGCTCCCCACTACTGAGGAGAGATGGAGGTGGACAGGCAGTGCCCCTCACCTGTCCCAAAATTCAAATCTGAGCCCCTGGGCTCAGATGCCAAGGCATTCCCTGGCCCTGCCAGGTTTATAAAACCTTTAATGGGATTCACTTCCCTGGACACAGCTGGAGATGCTGTCACTGTTTTGCTGTCCCCCACCACAACTCATTCCCTCTCTTCCATTTTCCCAGTCATACTCCACCAGCACAGTAAATAAGGAGGTTACCAAAGCTCAGTGTGAAACATGGAGTGCAGAGCCAAAAAGCAGCTCTCCAGAGAAAGAAGGAATTGTGGAATGCATATTCCCTGCAACCTCACTCCCAGCTTTGCTGTGGCACTAAATAGGTCAGTGCAGGCACTGTGGGCAGGCTGGCACTGCTGTGCTCTGCAGGTTGGTGCTTCTCAGCCAGCAGCCAGTGCAAAATCCCAGGCACAAATGTTCTCTTCAAGAGCTTGGATGTGAAACACCAGCCCAAGACTTTCAGGGCTGCACACTGACACACTGACAGCTGCTGCTTTCACCTAATAAACTGACTCAAAGGAAGATGAAGCTCTTTAACATCCAAGATCCCACTCACTTATCCGGATTCTGGCATTAAAAATGACATTGGAATTATAAAATTGAGAAATCATATAAAAATATTTCAAAGCAAAAGAAAAAAACAGTATTTAAGAGGGCATGCTGAAGTCACCTGTCAGTGTGCACATATATATATATATCATGCATAGATACATGATAAACACTTAATGTATTTCCCAAGTCAGTATTCACATGCTGATAACTTCTGAAGTACAGTATCAGCACTTACTTAAAATTAGTTTGGCTGTTCATTGTGACAAAGCTGACTTTATTGCTATGTCACTGCTGGAACTAAGAGCAGGCACTCTGTGCTAAAAGCAAACAAGCTGTTGCCATTTGCCCTTTGAGAGCAGGAGTTAAAATGTCATTCCTACCTTCATTGTTAGTAGCATTCTCTGCCATGGGTGCAGTGGCACTGGTTCCTGCTGCCATATCCAAGAGAGGCTGAATGATTTCAATTTTAAATACTCCATTTTTCTGCCAGAGGTTCAGGACACGAACTATTTTACTCTGTTAAAACAAAAGGAAGCACCAATGCTGAATCCAGCCTTCTTAAGTCACCATTTTATCTTCTGTATGCAGAGAAGGTTTGAACAGCACATGACATAATCACACCAACTTCACAAACCCCTTTGTGCCCAGACAGCACCAACACCTTTGAACTGGCAAAGATAAAAACTGCCAACTTATTTTATTGTCAAAGCAATCTGTGACACTTCCCTAAAACTCTTCTGGCCAGCTAGAAATCCAGGACATCATTTCAACCTGTCTACACAGGTGGTCACAAAGGGATGAGACAAGCAATTCACGTGACCAAAAGGAGAAAAGGAAGATGAGCTGGAAAGCCTTCATGAAGAGAGGGGCAGTTAGACCAGAAAATGCTACCACAACACTTTGAAGTCCCATGGAAGCTTCCTTGCTTGGTGTTTATTCCTAACCCAACCAATTCTATGTTGAGACCAGAAACTGCATCTCCATCATTACCCAAAAGATGAGAAAAGCAAGTGGGAAACATCCTCACTGATCACTGCAGAAGGATTAATTTAGCATCTCTGACTGTCAGCTGTTATTTAAAGCACATTTCTATTTTTTCTTTCACATGAAGAACAATGCAGCTTCCAGGAACAAGCTGGAAATTGGCCTTTCCTTCTTTAGCCCAGCATTCAAACACAAATGTCTCTGTAGTTGTACTGCTTGAGCTGGAATATGCAAGCAAGTAGAAGGCAGAACATACATTGTGTTGCTGTCTTTTCTACAGACTTAGTCATTCACCTGCACATATATAAGCTTTAAGTACCTTTTAGTTCCAAGGTAAAAAATAAAGCACATAAAAGCCAAAAAATAGGCAAATGCAATACACTAGTTTTCAGGCACATATTAATTTCATAGGAAGACTGTTTAAAAAAAAAAAAAAAGGTAGCATTTTCCTCTTCAGATATCACCCACAGTTGTATCTGCAGTTCAGACCTTTTTTTTGTTTGTTTATGAACTAAGAATTCATTAAAGCAAGTATGTTCAAAATAATATTATTACCTATATCAAGTTGTTCCATGAAGGAGATGAACAGTCTCATTCACTCAGATGAACAAAATAGTAATGGAGAAACAGAAAGGAGAAGGGACTGCTCTGTTCCACAGGCTATCAACCCAGGAGGTCCCAAATACCAGATTCAATGCCTGAAGGTCTAAATGTTCCATATTAGAAAACTACAGAGAATCCAAGCCTTTCAAGAGCTTATTTAGAGAGTTAGGGAGGGAGTCAGGTAGAAAAGGAGTATTTCACTCTTACAAAGAGAAAGGGAGTAGGTGATTTTCTGGAAACCAACTGGCAACTTCTGAAATACACTGATCTCAGGAGTCTCAAAACTGTTCTGAGAGAATTCACAAAAACCACCATCTCTGGACTATGAGGAAATCACACCACTTTCTAAGCCTCTGTTCTACTAAAAGGTACAGCAGAACTAAGAAAAATGAGGCCTTAGACCAGCCCTGAAAGCAAATAACACCAAAAAACCTCAGGTATGGGATTGGAAAAGACTGAAGAAATCAACATGATGATTTTCTTAGAAAACATTTCTGAGCAGAACAGACTCTGCCTACAAAGCCAAAGCTTCTCCTGCAACGCTTGCTTGTTGTGGCAGACACTGCCTTCCAAAGGAAGTTCTGAAGGAGCCTCAAGAAGGACTTTTGGCACACTAACACACATTGCTGAAGTGTCTGCATAGGACGAGGTCAAGCAAAATACATTTTTTAACCTGAATTTGCATTGAACTGTCACCTTTGATAACCAACAACAGTCAGTACCAGCGTCAGAATGAATCCCCAAATCAATGTCACAGGAGGCAGGAGCCAAGCAAATGGACAGCAAGAGCAAAGTGCTCATCCTACCTTGTCTTCAGATGGACACAGATACAAATACTGGAATGTGGCAGTAATGTTCTTGGAGAACCTGGGCCCGAAGACGTCCTTGTCAGTCCCGAACTGGTGGCGCGATTGCCGCACGATGGAGTCGATGACGTACAGACCCGGCACTTTGTACTCCGGCTTGCACTGCCAACGGCACACAGGGGCTCTGGGTCAGCCCACCCCCACAGCCCCCTGCAAACCTGCTCGGGGCCAAGCACAGCTCTGCATTCCCACCTGCTGCTCTTCATGCCCTGGCAAGCATCAGCACTGCACTCTCTGGAACTGTGCATTGTCTTAGTGACAATTCATCTGAAGCTCAGCACCTCCAGGTTCCTCCCCAGTTGTTGTGTAGGGAAGATGGGAATCTCTCAATTCTTTCCTCCCCTCTTTAATGTATTATGGAAAATTACAACATGGAGCTCATATAGACGAAGCCCTAACAAACCAGAATTTCCTCCCTCAATCCCTAAGTAACAGAAGTCTTTCTAGTTGTTTACTAGCATTATTAGCAATATGTAGTGAAGCATGCAGGTAACTTTATCAATAAACTTTTTTTTTCCTTTTTACCTTTTTGATAAACTTCTCCACAATCTGGACAACGTGCTTGTAGAGCTGGAAAATAAATACATCCATTAATTTCTCAACTCCTCAGCATTGGCACATCATTTTATAAGCATTTTAACTCTTCGTGCTTACTACCATTTTGGAAAGGCTACAGAATGTTGTAGTCACTCTCTAAAAAGCAGCATGTTCCCAAACTGACAAAAATATTCCATGGGGGAAGCCATACCCAAGGCAGAAGTGTGTCAGTGTGCACACAAGGCACAGAGCTTACCAAGTATTAGTGAAAGCTTTCTGCAATCCACACTGGTTTCACATGTTAAGGTGCAGTTGCATCCTGCAATATTTAGTTTTATTACAAAAAAATCACAACATTCTAGTGGGTGTAGCATGAAAAAGCAACGACTCAAAAAAATCCAAGCTGGCATTTTGCTCCTAGTCCAAAACCAAGAGATGATATTTGCCACCCACTTGTTTCTAGACAACAGCCTTAAGAGCAACTAGAATAAACCATCCCCAAAGCTGAGATTGGGAAATCCTGAGTATTTATTTACAAGTGAAATTATAAAACATTGCTACTGTTACAGTTTCATCTTTGTTTTGTTGTACTTTACCTTAATAGCTTTAATGGCAGCTTTTGTGATGAGAATCATCTTTGCTCGGGAAATAGGAGGTTTCATCTCCATCAGTGAGAAGAGCTAAACAGAGAAAACAAACATTAAAAATGTATTCTGAAGCTCAGCAATTAAGCAGAAAACAACATTTCAGGTGGGTGACTTGATTACTGCCACCTACACTGGGTATGGCCCTGGGAGAACTGGCTGTTTCACAAACCCAACAGAAACCTGCATTTACCAGGTTATTGCTAAAAAGAACTGCTTCAACTGCTCTGCAGACTTGGCTGCCTTACCCTCCAAATGGCTCCCAGGGGAAAAGATCACTCCTCAAGGAGACTTTTTGCAGAAGTTATAGATATTATATGAAGTCTGTAGAGGTTTATATGAAGTATACAGAAGTTATGTGGCATCTTTATAGGTGACACTGAAAATAAGCATTAGCTCCACGTTTCAGAGGGAAACCAGAACTGCACACAGAGCTGGACACAGAAAGCTGAACATACACACATAACAGCTCTTACCCTGAAATATTTCTCAAAATCACAGAAAAAATTGGTGTTAAGCAATTTTATTTTCATCTTTATCATAAAGAAAAGAATGAGCCCTTGAATGTGAGTAAAAAGTGTCATCAATTTATTTGCCATAAAGCAAAGTAAGAGAATCAAAGTGTCTTCATTTGTCAGTGTAACAAAGTAAGATGTCATTTAAAACTTTCAAAACTATTTACTTTCTTAATTTGATTCCTATTTCAGGAGATAGGAAAGAAGAAAAACTGTCCTTCCAGACAGTGGTAGCCACATGCCTTTTCCAACACCAACACCAGACCATGATTCTTCATTATTCATCCCCACAAAATACAAGTTCTTGTGCCAGAACTTTGGGGTTTTAAAGGCATTTCAGCTGTAAGAGATACTTCAGCTAACATCACTGCTTGCTGAGAAATCACACTATGGACAAATAAAAACTGCCAGGTAAAAGACAGAAGGAGACAGGGGTCTGTGAGCTGATATGGGTTTTTGTAAAAATCTTGTTTTCAATTTACACTTAAGTGCTTTAGAGTAAGTGCACAACCTCTTGATGAACCAAGTCAGTGCTATTATTAAAACTCAGGAAAATCTGTTTTAAGGGGTAATGAAGGGTTGGGGGTGGGGTGGGGAGGCAAACCTCAACACCCACAAACAAACCACCAGAAGGCTCAAAAACCAAAATGGGAGAGGAAGAAAAAGAGCAAGCATTACAACAGGCACTTCATATCCCCCCCTTAACCCATGAAGAAGCAACTGATCCTCCAGAAAAGGATCCAGTCCCACAGCAAAAGAACAAAGGAACAGGTGTGCAAGCACTGGTTTGGTATTTATATTTCAGGAACACAAGGAGAGATCCCAAGGAAACTGGAAGAGCTCAGAGCAGGGCCCAAGCTGACAAGAAATGAGTGCAGCAAAAAAACAAAAAAAAGTGTCTTAAAAGTATCCCAAGCAGGACATAGCAACTGGGGGAAACAAAGAAAAAAAATAAAAATCCAAGGACAAATAAACTGCCAGGGAGAATGAAGACACATATACATGAGTGTGCTTATCTATCTACCTATCAATCTTGCTCTTCTCACACTCCCCCCCCACCTCTTGGAATTTTACCTCAGAATTTTGCTCTTTTTTAAAAATTACCTAAGATCTTAGAACCAAATAACTATTTATAGCCAATTTTTATGTAAGCCTCAGTATCAGTTAGATGTGTCAACACCATGGGTACAGCTAAAATTCATCTCCCTTCCTTGTTCCTGGTGGCTTCTCCCTGTTGGGAAGGGGAGCTGCTCAGAAGACACCTGGGTACTTCCAGTTGCATTTGTTCAATTAGACTTGGATCTTCTTTCACACACACTTCCCAAACCAATATACAAAAAAGTCACCCAGCCACTATTTTTAGAGGGCTGTTTCACAATAATACATCCAGTTTCTCAAAGGACACAATGATTAGCTCAAGGAACAGCTTGGATACAAAAGCATACACTCTATGTACAAAAAAAAGAGAACAATGTATGTAACAAAGGCAAAGCAAATTTACAGCGGTTTTCAAAGTCCTGCCTCTCACATCAGGAGCCTGTGACCTGCTAGAAATTACTTTCTGCTTTTACTGCCCCTAGCTACATGTTTACAGGATGTTGATACAAAAGAAGTAGAGGTGTTCAAGGGTATTAAACTCAGGCCACAATACAAAATATTTGAGAGTATTTCCGGGTGCTCTTTCCAGCAGGATGGAAGTACACGGTAAATTATCTATAAAGCCAGAAAATTCACCTGCTCAGTTTCTGGGTAAATAAATGCTATTGAAGCATGGCAGGACAGCAAGAGGAGAGCAATACAGAGTGACTGTCCCCAAATGCAAACTGAGTGTGAAATACAGGAGCTGCACAGAGAACAGGGGGCAGGAGAGAACAGAGCCCTCCCAGCTCCCACTGTGCCTCTGCTCCAGCCCAGGGGCCAGTGAGGGGCAGGTAATGGCATAAGGAACAGTGTGCTGATGGCCTTTGCTTCTCAATCTTTTGAGCAGCAAGTTATTAATTTCTCTCATTCTATAATTAATGCCCTTTGATGGTTTAGTTTACATGGAAATCTGAGAACCTGGGAGTTCTGAAGCAAAGGGGAGAACTGCTACTTTAAAATTTACTCAGCTTGATGTATGATCTTAAGTCTGTCTGTTTCAGGTGTGAGGTAACATAATAAAAGTACCTTTGAAGACTGGAAACTGACTTCCTTGGCATTGCCCTCTTGCTCGAGTGTCTGTGCCATAAAAAGGTGTCTTTATTTACAAATGAAGAGCTAGGAGCCTATTTTACACAGGCACTAAACAAACCCCAGAGCACAGCAGCTGCACAGAGAGGAGCAGGAGCTACTGAATCAGACAGTGGTTAGTGATTAGTGGGTATCAAGCACCCAGGTCACTGCCAGGACACCTCATTCAACCTCCCCTTCTCCAATTTCCAGAGCAGTCCAGCACACCCTCAACCATTCCCAACACGCCTTAGGTGTCCAACAAGCCTTCCCCGAGCAGGCTCCATGCACAGTCAGCACTCTGTACATTCATTCACTGTCTGTTGCAATGTATTTTATTAATGAATTTAGAGACTACCTGACCCAGACATAACTGCAGTTACCTGTTCCTGTACAGACACAAAGGGATGGTGGAGGACATCACCAACAAGCACAGATATTGAACTATTTTGTTAACAAAACACCTTTATTGTTAATGCATGACCAAATCTCTCAAAGGAATTCTGTCAGCTCTATCCATTTTCCTTTCCCTCTAAAAGTCACTGCTTCCTTTCCTCTTCAGGAAAGTTTTTCCTTAAGGCAAGGAGAAGGATCTGTTGCTAAGCTGTATCTCAGCAGATCAATGCAAGTTTTAAATGCTTGACCACCAGCTGGGAAGCACAGCAACTATTAGGAGCTGCTGAAGGTAAGAGATAAAATCCAGAGCTGTCAGGCTGCATTATTTGGAAAATAAAGTAAGATTTGAATGTGACCAGATATGACCCCAAGGCAATGAAGCTCAACAGCACTTCATCAACTAAGCTACTTCTGTGGCCTAGAAAGACCATTCACAAATCCTGAATCACTGGGGAGAAACATCTTCACAAAAGATACTCACACAAAAATGACATCATGCAAGCGCACAGAAGAGAGTTTTGTTTCCTACTCATGTGCTTTGGAAACACAGCTTTCAGGATCAGGGCAGGGCTCTTTGTCCAGCACATCTCCTGGAAAGCTGCTTGTCTCACTACTTCTCTTACCAGGGATCTCTACCAGAATGCCACAGCTTCCAATACTCCTGGAAACAAGTTCAGGGCAGAGGTGAGAGACTCCAGCCAGATGCTGGCAGCTGTGTCCTTCTCCTTTTCTGTGCACATGGAGACTCACTGGGGATCCTGAGGTCCAGTAACTGCTGGAGAACCACTGGGAAGGATATCCTGCTAACCTCTATTTATAGCTCCTCAGGATGGAGGGGAAGGCTGAACGGGCAAAATAAAGTCTTGCATTGGCAGAAAACAGCCCCACTGGATCCAAACTTCAACTGCTCA
The DNA here is from genome assembly GCF_903797595.1 of Erithacus rubecula. Lineage (NCBI taxonomy): Eukaryota > Metazoa > Chordata > Aves > Passeriformes > Muscicapidae > Erithacus > Erithacus rubecula. The sequence goes on along the minus strand of NC_136658.1, from coordinate 1,182,638 downwards.
GTAGCCTCAGGATGGGTAAACAGCAAAGAAGGAATGTGCAGCTCCAGCCATAAACAAACAGCCCCAGGACATCTCATCTGTTTGTTTCTAGGCACATTTAGGTGGGGTATCAATTGTTTCAGGGGTACACATTAACTACTAAGACACAGCACTCAGTGAATGATATGCATTACTCAACACAAATAAGAGATTACAAAACAGGAAAGCTGACTTTATTCTACTTACAGCAGCAAGATTATTACAAAAAAAAAAAAAAAAACCAAAACTCTAATTTTTAACTTTTATAATCAGTAAAGTATGCTTCAAGTCTTCCAGATGAAAGAAAGGGACAGACATTCCCTAAACTAAAACATGCCAAGGATTTATATGGCAAATCTGTGGGTTCAGTGGGGGTTTTTTTTTGTTTGCTTGTGTTTTGGGGGTATAATTATTTTTTTGTTTTAAAGAAAAATGTTTGCTTGTTTTCTTAAAACCACAAAGAGTTCTGTCTCCAGTTACCTTTTGTGATTTATTTACACTGTACCATTATTGCAACATAACACATACACCTAACAGTACATGAATTCTAACTCATGAAAGTAAACTCCTCAGAGACAACACATTCCACTACAGACCTGTCAAATCCCACCTATTCAGCTGGTAGCACCTGCTCAGACTACAGCTGGGTTAAAAAAAAAAAGAAAAAGCTGCCACTAAAATGCTCTGCTTGCTCCTGTAGAAACACGAGCACTTGGAAAAGAACATTTATTGGCAAAGTTGCATTCAAAACACAGTCCAAAGAACAGGATTGGGAATGGCACACAACCCAACATGATGGAATTACACAACCCAGAAGTTCCCAATTCTTGCCAGAGCCAAACTCACTCCTCTCTCTCCCCAAGCTCTTCTGCCAGGAGGGAACCCCAACCTCACAGCTCAGAGGACACCAGGTTTACAGCCACACACTGAACTCGGGCCTCCCACCATCTGAGAAATTGCCACAAACACCAAACCCACCCAAAAACCCCAAATGATGGATGGGAGCACCTGATGGAGTAAATGGCAATCCTCTTTCAGGCAGAGTGGCAAAGAGCTGGCAGGTGCCACCTCCAGGGAATCACCTCTAGCACACATGGTGAGTGCAGCACCAAAGTGCAGTTGGAACTGCCATGGTAAAACCACAACTCCCTGGCTACAGTGGCACTGTACAGCCAGCAAGGGCAGCCATTCCAGGCCTCTAGGGTATTCTGTAGCTGCTCCCTTCCCAGGCAAAGAATTAAAATCTTAGTGACCTGAGCCCTCCCAGGCTGAGCAACCCCTGCTATCCCCACCACCCAGACCTTTGGTACAAGTGCTCTCTCTCTGAGAAAGCCCAGAAATGAACAATACCTGCCCGTAAATCTGACCCTGCTCACATTTCACATCAGCCTGCATTGCTCTGCCTGCACAGCTCCAGGCAACACAGGCAGAAAAGGGAAGGGATCAGTCTGAGAATTGGACTTTATGCCCTGCACAGCAGCACAAACACAGCTCCTGAGAGGGAGCAGGGCAGGAACCACACAGCCCCTGAAGTTATTCATGTGCTGCTTCACACACCACTGGCTCTACAGAAGCACTCAGCCGTACAAAGGACTGCAGAACAGAGATTTCAGCAAGTGCAGTTCTCTCCCCCACAACTGAGATCCAAGTGAAACCCAACACATCAGGATTTCACTCAGTATTTTCAACTGCATGGAAGCAAAGGATCTCACCATTCCTACACAGGAGAGGAAGAGGTACAGATCCAAACACGTCTGTTTCCAAGACAAGGATTAGTCATGGGATCCCCAGAAACACAACTTTTGCTCTGCAGTCACCATTCAGCACAAGCAGTGGGGTTATTGTTTGACAGACACCACTCAGGTTTGTCAGGCAGCAGTGCTCTGCCAGGACCACTGCTCATAATTAAGCATATTGCTGCTCCTTCTTTCCATCAACACTGATAATGGCACATGTGTGCTGTTTTAATAATTTGGGAAGGTGGCTTTGCACCCTGCCATCCCACTGGTTCAGAGCAACACAAAACCTCCCAAAAACTGGCAAATAAACAAACCACTAACAGGAGCTTTTCCCTTTGCACTTGCAGAGTTTTGGTAAGGATGAGGGCATTCTCAGGTGTGTCTGTGACAAACCCTTGCAGAGAGTGAGCCTTACACAGGCTGAGTCCATCACACGGGAGCAGCTGCCATTCTCCCATTTCTGTTCAACAGGCAGGCACAGCCACCCAGCCTCCAGCACCAATCTGGGAACAGGCTCAGCCTCAGCTTTCAGTGACTTTCTGTCCATGGAGGGTCTGCAAAACCACACTGTCCAACTGAGGCAGAAGTATAACCAACAGTAATTAATAATCATATTGAAGTCACGTGTCAAAAACTTTATACAGCAGAGCCTGAATTGACTTGCTATATATTATGCAAAAAACAACCACGGTCCGCTTTGCTTTCAACTTCTCTCGGCTGACTAAGAAATAAAAAAACCCTCAAAAACAGAAGACAGGGAAGGATCTTCTGTGCGGTAGGAAAGACGAGTAACCGCTTTCTAACCTGTCCTGTCCCTAGAGCTGGGATCGATGCCCGGGTCCCACCCCAGGCGCCGCTGCCATGCAGGGATGAGCCCCTTCCCTGCTCTCCGTCCCCCTGCCCGCGCCGCCGCCTCGCCCCGCGGGGCTCTGGCCAAGGCACTGCCGGCAAACGCGCGTCCCAGTGAGCGCCCACACGGCCGGGGCTCCGCGTGACAGCGAGCCCGCCTGGAAGCCCTGAGAGCAGCGATGCGGCCCCGGCGCTGCCAGCAGGAAACCGACGGGCGGCCGGAGGCAGCCGGGAGGCCCGAGGCTCCCTCCAACGCCTCGCCCCGCGCGGAGCGGCGGCTGAACGGCCCGGCCGCGCTCGCCTCCATTTTCCCCCGGAGCGCCGCTCTCCGCCCGGCGGCGGGCCCGGGCCGCCGCTCCCCGCGCAGGCCGCAGGCGGCGGGGCCGGGCCCGGCCGGAAGCGCGGCGAGCCGGGGGACGCGATGGCGGCCGCCGTGTGTCCGTCCCCCCCCCCCCCGCGCCGAGGCCCGCGCTTCGCCGCCCGCCCCCCGGCTCCCACCTCTTGGTTGAAGGCGTTCACGGCCTCCATGTCGGCGCTGGCGGCGGGAGGCGGCGGAAAGGCGGCGGGCGGGGCGGGCGGGCGGCGCGGCGGGGCCGGTCGGTGCCCTCAGGGCGCGGCCATGATGGCGGCGGCCATGGCGGGGCTCGCGGGCAGCGCGCGGCCCGGGCCGACCGCGCGACGGGCGGGGGGAGGCGCGGTGCACGCCGGGATCGGCCGGGCCTCCTCCCGGCCCACGCGAGAGGTTGGGCGGGAGCGATGGCGGGACCACGTGACCGCCCTGCTCCGCGCGCGCGCCAGCGACATGTCAGCGCCGCCCCCGCTGCCGCGGGGAGGATGGCGGCAGCGGCAATGTCAGAACCCTCAGTCACTGTCACTGTCACCGACACTGCCCCAACCCCTGGGACGGCACCGCTGTCCCGCCACGCCCCGCAGGCGCCGCGCTTCGGCCCGTCAGAGCGCACCGCGGGTGCTGCGGTGCGGCCGGGCTCGGCGGGGTCCGGCTGAGCTCGGCTGAGTTCGGCTGAACTCGGCTAAGTTCGGCTCATCTCGGTTTAGTTCGGCTGGGCTCGTCTAGGTGCAATTGACTCGGCTCGGCTCGGCTCGGCTCGGCTCGGCTCGGCTCGGCTCGGCTCGGAAGAAGGGGTTGCGGCTGCTCCGTGCTTCCAATAAAATTATTCTGGGTCCTATGGATGCTTTTCTATGCTATGTAAACACGGAGTATTTAAACCTGAGAAGGAATGTGTGTCTAATTAACTTGTAAGCGTTTCTGGGTTTGCAAAACAATTTTGGGGGGAGTTTCTGGGCTTTAAAAAAAAAAAAAATTCTAATTGCATTCTATTTGAGGGAGGAGAAAGAATTCCTGTGCAAGAGACAATTCTTAGGTCCAAGTTGGTAACAGTTTTCCTTGGTATTCTAGAGAAGCACTGATCAATTTCTAACTTGTGGCTTCTATTAAACTTTCCGGGTATTGGGGACCAAGTAATTCCTGACGAGCTTCACACCTTAAATTTCAGGGTTTTGGTGGGTTTTTTTCTTCTTTCTTTTTATTTTTCCCGGTTTACTGCTGCTCCTGCAGCGGCCAGGAGATGGCTCTGATGTCCACTCTAAGAGGGGGAAAACCAGGGAAAGACAATTTGCTCTGCCTGAAACCGTGTCTGAGTGTCAGCAAATATCTTGGGCCAGTGTGAATTCACAGGATAAAAGATCACTTTGATCTCGTAGCACATGAGGGGCGCAGATTCAAGAACAAAGTCCAGGATCTTGTTTCTTCACAAAAGAACTCTGTTTCCTTGCTCAGTACGAAGGATCTGACGTGTCCCTGAATTCAGAGGACGGTCATCAAACAGAATTCCTGGGTGTTGGTGGGGGGTTGTTTGTTTTTAAACTGAGAAGAATCTAAAGGCAGCTTCCAGCACTTTGCTCTGAGATGTTGAGGTCTGGTCTAAAGATTAATTTCCACTGAAAAAGGCTTTATCTCCTCTGGTTTTTTGTACTTCTAGCTGCCTTCCTCCCCAGGTTATGGTGTTTATATCCTTCACGGAGCCTGCGTTGTTCTGTTCTCCAGCATAACCCACCTGGGACAAGCCACCCCAACGAGAACCTTTTTATCCTGGTAAAACTTCACCAAACATCATGGCCAGCCATTATCCTGAACTGCTCTGTCACAAGATCCCTGTAGCTGGATCCAGAGGGGAAGGGATGGAGCACTGAACTCCCCAGGGCCACTGCTCCTTGTCACCTCCTGTCCCTGTCACCTGCCACTGCCCACAGCCATCTTTCCTGTGCCAGTTTTTATCACTGATTTATTTTCAGGATTCGCTTTCAGACCTTTTGCTTTGCTCTCAACAAAAGCAGTCAGCCCTGCTTGCATCCAAAATTCCCCAGCCCGTGTTCTTTTCAGGCAGAAAACCAAGTGTGAGAACACAAAAACCTGTTTCATTTTCTTAGTAAAAACATCATTTTTATATATATATATATATATATACACATATATATAAACACACCCCCACACACACAGACTGCACCATGGCCACTAAGCAGATTGTTTTCCACATTGTGTGCAGAAGGATTCTTGCAGAAGATGATCATTTTTGTGATTCAGGACTAAATTAAACCATACAAAGCTCCATCCAAATCGTGCAATGGCCTGGGTGGGAAGGGACCTTTAAAACCCTTCCAGTCCCATTCCTGCCATGGCAGGGACACCTTCCACTGTCCCAGATTGCTCCAAGCTCCATCCAGCCTGGCCTTGGGCACTGCCAGGGATCCAGGGGCAGCCAGAGCTGCTCTGGACACCTGTGCACAGGGAAGGATTTCTTCCCAGTGTCCAATCTAAACCTTCCCTCTGGCAATGGGAACCCTTCCCTGTGTCCTGTTCCTCTCCATCTCTCTCACAGGCTCACTCAGATCCTGGAAATGCCAAGTTCCTAAGCAATCCAAAGGTCTGAACACTGGAGTCTGGGAAGGGAAAGCAGTTGGAAAACACCTCTGGTGTTGATTGTGTGCCAGCATCAAACGCTTGCCCAGTGGCTGGCAGGAGATAAAAGCCCAGGAGCTGAGAAAGGAGGAAGGACCCCAGGAGAGCAGGGAGGGCTGGCTGGGGCTGTGAGAGTGCATTATTCCAGGGATTCTCTTCCAGGAGCCCTCTGGATGGCTGGAGGAATGGGAGCCCCGTCTGCCCTTTGCTCCTGCACAGGTCACAGGCAGCTTCTGGCACTGGTGCCCCAGGAATCCTGCTCCTTCTGTCACCATCAACTGTGAAATGCCTCGTTTGCAAAACTCACTGCTTCAGCTCTGGCTGCATTTTGGTTGTGGGTTGCATTTTAGGTCTGTTTGGGGGGTTTTTGTGGGTTTTTTCTTTTTTTTTTTCCTATTTTTTTTTGGCGAGGTAGAAATCTCATCATTTCAAATGTAAATAATTAATAAAATAAACCCTGCCAAAATAAACATTCCTGTGCGTGCATGGGTGGATCTTCTCTTCTCTACAAGAGGAAACAAGTCGTGGGATGGGTTTGGTGGTTCATGTGCTCCTCCAAAACACTGAAAAAAGGGAGATGTTTGAAAGACTCAAGCTCCCCATCTCCTGCAGCATTTGAAGCCATTTGGCTTTTCCCAGATTTCAGTGCTCCTGTTACAAAGAGCAGGATGTTTCTCCAGGTTCTCCTGCTCCTCAGCAGGCTCATGACTGATTGTCAGTGACAATTTAGTACCTGTCTCTTTCACAGAACAATGACTTTTTGTTTTCAGTTGATTTTTTTTTTCATTTATTTACACGCCTGGGTATTTTTGTGTGATGAGAAACATACATTGCAAAGACTTTTGTTTGTTTGTTTGTTTTTCCCAATACAAGCATTTCTGTGTTCTGTTTTCCTGTAATTCCTCTATATCCACAAATATGGGTCATATTAGAAAAATATGGGCAGGCCTAGAGTGGATTCTAGGAAAAATACCTTGCTCTAAGTGTATAAATACTGCTGAAAATATATTAATGTTGAATACACATGCTTGTAAATAAGATCTTTCATTTAGATATTTTACTCAATGTAGGGATTGGGACATTCTTCAGAAGTAATTACTGCCAACATTTTGGGAAGATTCTTAAAGCTTTTCTGTATTTTTGATATTGCACTATTTGGAAAGCAACCAACTGGCAATGAGGCACATTTGGCATGGGCTGAGAAGATGTGTATTCTACTTTGAGTGACCCTGAGGTCTCTTAGCATTTTATTTAGAATATTTAGAAGATTTTATTTTTGTAATATATATGTAATTATGCTTTTTGTACACATTTTTGTGTTTTGGGGAAACATTGCCTTAATCTGGTAAGAGGATGACTAATTTATCTATGTTGTTATTGGTCATTTGATTGGATAAAACCTTGGCTATTGATTGTCCAAATGTTTCAGTTAGTAGTGCTCACATATATAGAAATCATCCTGTGATATTACCAGGGTTACTTCTAAAAACAAACTTTTGTAAAAAAGGAATGATTTTAAATAGTATGCTTTAAATTTACTTTTGTGTGGCTTTGCTCTGCTTAACACCTACTTTATTTGTTTTAAGGTTCACATCCACTTTTCTCACCTGTCTTGTATTTATCCTGTATTAATGTCTATTAGGGGAGAGTAAAGGAGTGCTTGTGTCATAACTGTGAGGCAAAATCCATTCATATTTTGTGAGGCAAAATTCCCATAAATCAACTTTGTCCCATTAGTCCTTCACCCTTCCATGTTTTTCAGGTTCCTCTCCTCTCTTTCCCTTTGCATTTCCTAATGCCAAGCTTGTGACTGTTCCTTCAATCACCTTCCATGACAAGTGAAGCTGGCTTTGGCAGGAGATAAAACACTCAGATGAACAGATAGAAATGGAAAAAGCTCCAGGTGAGCTCGTGAGAGCTGACCAGACTCTGTCAGTTGATTGAACAAAAGTCAGTGCCTCTGCCCTGTGTGCTTTTTGGTGGGTTTTCTCTTTCTCTCTCTGTCCCAACAACTCCCAGCTCTGATGGCAAAGCTTTGTCTTGATTCTCCCTGCAGGGTCTGGTTGGTTCCAGCAGAATGACTGGAGCTGCTGGTTTGTCCTGCCAGATGGGCCACTGGTCCCCTGGGCCACCCTCCTGCCTGACACCCAGCACCAGGCTCCTTCCTGCCTGGAACACAGCACAAATCACATCTGAGTTTGATTTAAACATTTCCAAAGAAGGAGACTTTGCCATAATGCCTCGCTGGGTTGCTGTGCTGGTTAATTACCCTCACTGTTAAAAATATGTGTCTTGTTTTATAGCCTGAATTCGTCTGGATTCAGCTCCCAAGCCCTGGATCTCATTATAGCCTTGTCTGCAAGCCTGTGTTCATACTCAGGCACACAGACTGAGAGCAGGAGCCCCTTCCCTTTGCCAGGCTTAAAAGAACCGAATTACTCCACTGGAAAGTTTATTATTTAAATATTTTTTCACTCTCAGAGCACTTTTCTGAATTTTCTTCAGTCTACCAACTCCTTGACTTGTGGAGGTGCGGTTTTCCAGCTGGGGTTGCAGAAGTGCAGGATACTTGGATCTCTTAGCAGCTTTTTTTCTTCCTTTTTTCTTCTTTCCCTTTCCTTAAGGGAAAACAAGAAGAAAAATCTTTTTTTCGTGGACTAAAAGATGTTATTTTTGATAGGCAGGAAGGCCCATCCATGCCTGAGTCACGTTATCTCTTTTGGCCACTTTGGAGTAGACAGAGAATAGCAGGGTCTGAAAGTGCTGTCAAAGCCAGAGTCTTCATGAGTAATTCCCCTCCCCTGCCAAATATTTCATGGTACTTAGTGTTCATCAGCCAGGTGGATCAGTGCTGATTCAAGAGAGAATGTGCTTGCTACAGAAACAGGTGCAGGAATGAATAACCCACTGGGTTTTGTAATCATCAACCTGATATTCAAACACGTCTGTGAGTGATTCTGTACTCGTGCAAATATGCAAACCCAGAACTGTGTTTTTATCTGTGTTTGGCTTTTTTTTTCTTCTTCTTCTTTTATTCAAGAAAGTCTGTCAGTAAAACATTCAAAGATTTTATCTGGATCATTCAGGAACTGTCTTCCAGTTTCCCACTGAAGGATTTACAAGGATGTGTTGACTGGAACCTCTCTCCCCCTGAGTGTTTGAAGCAATTCCCCCCCTGGAGCCCCTGGGATCAGAGCCCAAGAGTCTGCAGCAGCCACAGTGGAAGCTGGGGCAACAAACCCATCTCTGTACTCAGGGCACCAACAGGAGAAAGACCAACAAAATCTCATGGGAAATATTATTTCACCAACATTATTTTTTCTTTTCTGTTGAAGGAGGAAGTTGGGCAAATGGTCCCAGAGCTCCTCCTGCTTTGTGTTCCTTGAACCAATGTGATGGGGGACTTGAGCTTGTGGGCAACTCTCCTGAGACTGAAAAATAAGCAAGAAAGGAAAAATAACTTGGAGAGAAACGGGAATTAAGTGGGAGCAGAGCTCCCTCTGAGCATGCAGCAAGCATTGTTGAGATAGGCTGGCTTGGGGCAGGGATTGAGGGCAGCCTCTGGAGGAGCTGCACCCAAGCCAGGAGCAGGGATTGGAGGGGGATGTGTAGCTGTGTGGAAAGGGAACATTTCCTGGGCTGGAACGTGGTGGGATGCAAAGGAGGGAGGGTCTGTGCAGTGCAGCCCCAGGCTTTGGGGAGGGAAACCAAAGCTGCAGTTTCCTGGTGGAACACACAGCATTCTGTTTGTTTCCAGGTGTGGGTTCCCATGCAGGCTCTGGGGCTGTGGAGCCAAGCCCCACTCTGGAGCAGTGAGACAGCAGAGGCTGCCCCAGGAATTTGCTCTTCCCCTCCTCTGGGCGCTATCTTGACAGCTGAGAGCAGCCAGAGAGCCTTTGCTGACACGCCCTGAACTGGAACATCTGGAGAGTGTAAGCTCTGCTTTCCCTGTGAAACATCCTCAGCTCAGGAATTTTCTTCTCCCAGTGGCCTCCTGCAGCCACATCCACTGACCCCGGGGCACAGTGTAAAGCCCATCTGCGTGCTCAGATGTTTGCCTGGGCTCTGGCAGGGAGCCTCAGGATAACTCATGGATAACTCATCCCATGGGAGTCTGTGTGGGATGAGCAGTGGCCTGGGATGGTTTTTTAAACCAGCTATCTGTCCAGGCTGTTAAACAAACTAAACAAAACCATTTCCTCCTCTGGGTGTTTTACAACAAATAAAGTTATTGAAATAAATAAACCCCTCTGATTTTGGCGACTGTGCTGTGGGGGTTCTTCATGCTTGAGTGAGCAAGTGAACTTTGCCAGGACACCCCTTCTGGATCCTGCAAGGGAAGTGCATCCCAAGTGTCTCTGTGACAGCAGACTGCACATGTCACTCGCTGAGGAATAAACCAAGAATTTTTACACAGTGGTGCAGGTGACAGAAACTATTTCAATGTAACAAAGAAACACATTTCTTTTTTTGGGGGGGGGGGGCTCAGCCCAGTTAGTCCTTCTTTTAAACATGCCAAGGAAAAACCTGGAAGCCTGGCCTCCAGCTGAAATACCTGTTGATTGGAATATGTATGGAATAATGCCAAGGGCAGGGACACCTTCCACTATTCTCTGCTGCTCCAAACCCTCTCCAACCTGGCCTTGGACACTTCCAGGGATTGGGCATCCACAGCTTCTCTGGGCACCCTCAGGGCCAGAGCCTCCCCACCCTCACAGAGATTCATAATTAAAATGGAATCTATTTATTTGAAGCTCGTATCACTTCAGAAATGTTTCGGGTCCTGAACATACGCCAGAGTATTCACCTGTAAATAATTGCACACTTCATAACTGGCTTTGCCAGCCCTGAGCCTTTGATGTGGTTTCCATAGCTCAGGAAGGTGCATCCAGAGACCTGACTGCAGCAAGGTACCTGTGATTTGTAAATGAGCCTTGCAAGTCTGTCCTGGACACAAAAGAAGACGCTTGGAAAATGAATGTTTTCAGCTGCAAAGCACCGAGATCAATTTGCATAGCTTGGGACCAGACTGCATTCATTTGAAGATTTTTAATCTGATTCTTTTGCTGCTTTCCAGCAGTTCATTCAGCCATCTAAAATTCTCCCATGTTCAAACAAAATATGGAGGTTTTTGTTCAGGAGGGAATCGCTGCTCTGGTCACATTTTAACAAGGTGTTTGGAATATTTCTTGCAAGGCAGCATTTGAATATCTGACTGAAAAAACACTACTCCTTACTAGAGATGCAAGCACACAGCCAGTCCTGGACTGTGCTCTGAGGCTCTGGGATATTTTCTGACCTGTTGCCAAGAAAAAAGGAGAGTAAGGAGATACAGCTGTACATTTTGAGGGCATCTTGGTTCCAAATCGTCACCGTGGGATGGCACTGGCAGGAGCGTTTGGAGCAGCAGCAGCAGCAGCCCCTCCTGGGGTGTAAAGCTTCATTTCAACCCCATCTCTGTGCTCACCATGCACTGAAATGGCTCTTGGAGCACAGGAACACCAGGACTGGCCCAAGGAGGCCACTGCAGGGGCTCTGCCAGCATTCCCCACACCTCACCCCTTTTCCTGCAGGATACCCTAAACCCAGGGATTCACAGCACTCTGGTCTCCTCGTTCTTCACATCTCATCCATCACTGACACCCAGCAGCTTTTTGAAAACAAAGAGCATTTCCCTCTTGTGTTCTCGTACATGTAAATGAAGACTTAAATCCAAGGTGCTAAAACACAACAGTGTACACTGCAAGGAGGGTTCACAGCAGTTTAATTGAAATTCAGAAACTGAACTTCTTAATTAATGGAATGTGAAAAAGAGTAACGGCACCAATACAGCAACCCCCTGCTAGTCACTTTGATATCAAATTCCATTTGCTTTATGATACCTCCAAGTGCTTAGTTTGTGTGTTGGCTGAGGAGAGCTGCAGGACAGAAGCTGCAGAGAGCAAACTGGAAATTCTTCTGGGAGCACAGGGCTAGCTGAGGTTTTGAAGGGACAGTGTCTGAGAACCCCACTGCCCTAGTCCTGTAAAAGCCATCAAATAGTTCAATGCTTCCTCAGGTAAATTTGCATATATATACATGTATATATAACTATATTCTGAATATTTTTGAAAACAACATATATCCAAAGACAAGTTTTAAGCTGATGAATGCTCAGGTGCAGGATCCTCCACCATGGAAAAACGAAATATATTCATTCTCCATCCTGGGTTTAGGAAGCCCCTGTCCCTGTCATTTACAAAACCCAGGCACAGAGGTCACAACATCCTCAGCTGATCCTGGACATCCCTGGCATGTGGAGAGGGTTCTCTACTCCACTGCTGTCCCTGTTTTGGCATCTTCCTGTTCTTGTGGCAGGTTTTTTTTCTGCCTGAACTCAGGGATTCAAACACCATAAACCCCTTAAGAATTATCTAAGAACAAATATATTCTCGCTTCCAAAAATCTCTGTTAAATTAATTTAAACTCTCTTAATCTGAATCTGTAATATCTGAACCCCAAATATTACAAAATTAGCCCCCCCCAAAAAACTCAAGCCAAAAGCTGCAAAAATCCCCAATTATTTTAAAGCAGGATGAGATACTCAGGAAAGCATAAGCAATAATGGCCTGGCTTTCTCTTTTTTTAGCCTATCAGCACTAAGTCAGGCTATCTCCTGTGACCTGACTGAAGTCAGCAGTTAACTGGCTGCAAAAGGCCTGCTGATGTGGCAGGGAAATGTTGAATTACCACCTTTAATGGGACCAGGACAGAATGTACTCAGTGCCCTCCTGCAGCACGAGTTCCCACTAAGGATTCAGCCCAGGTAGATCTCGACACTGGGGATTTGGTCCAGGGGCCTCAGCCTCCCTTGTGGCTGCAAAACTCCCAGTCCACAAGCCAATAATCCATTTTACTGCAGCATTATAAAAGGCTGGAGATGCAAAGGACAATACTGACAGGCTAACTCTGAATTTCTTTGCTTTCATGGGTATAAATCAAGTTCTATATTGTTTTTAGTAGCTTGTTATTACAGCTTTTGCAACCTGAAGACAGACTATTGCCTTTAGTCCATTAGTAATTTCAACAGTTAATCAGAAAATGTCATTACCTAGAAAGTCTGAAGCTCAAAATAGAGCACACTGGAGTTAAATTTAAATTAAAGCGTGGACAGAAATGAATGCAGCCTTTGATCCCCTTTTCATCCAGACTGCACCCTGATGGGCACAGCTGGACAGGATGGGAATCATGAGAAGGCAGCAGTCTCGCCTGGTAAAAGGATACTGTCAACTCATTAAGTCCTCGAGTTGAGGCAATTAAAAAAAAAAAATCACTGGGTTCTTTCAGAGCTCTCCTCGTGCTTGCTGCAATGGACATTTCTCGTCAGTTTTATTTTTGGAAGAAGCTGGTTTTCAGGTGTTTGGCTGGAAAACACACCATGAACATCTGTTTAATCCTCCAAGTGGCCAAACCATGTTTCTGTTAGTGGAGCCCAAACAAAGGCACCCAGCTCTGCCTGCCTGTCTCTCTGAAGGGATGTTCCTTTAGGCAGGGAAAGAGCCTGGCTCCAAACCCTCTCAGCACAGCCATGTATCTAAATAAGATACGATGTAGCCTCTTCCCAACTCGAAAGCAAGCTGTGCTTTTCAGTCTCCCGATGTAACTGCCTGCAGTACAACTTTTTTGCTCCTTTTCCCCCCTTTGTTCCCATGCAACAATGTGGTTAAAACCTCCCACATTAGTCATGCTGAGCACAGAAACTGTAACACAGACCCGGGCTCACCATGGAACCATCACCTATCCCTACACCCTGCCACAAAGCACCAAACCAATCCCAGGACAGCGATAGTTCAGAGGACGTGCACACTCTTGCTTTAGGTGGCCGTGTGCTGTAATGCTTGTAAATGTACCCAGTACATGCAATGAGTGCAGATTTTCAATCCAAACTATAATTTATGGGCTTTGAAGCTTTCCCTTCTCCAGTTTCTGCCTACTGGGACAGTGCTGGATTTCTGTTTTGTTTGAAATTTCATCTGAAAACATCTATTTCAATGGAGCATGGTGGTGTGGAGCCAGCTCCAGGGTTCCCAGTCCTGAGAGTGTATTTAGCCACTGGGAATATTTTGGAGAGGTCAGTGAGAGGTTCAGATGGTGGAATGTGGCCAGCTGAGCTCCAGAAAGCTGCAGGGTGAGTCTGCTTCCACAGTTCTTGCTGGTGATCTGCTCATCAGCACCCAGCCAAAATCCTGTGAGCCATGCAGGGAGACTCCTCCAGCAGCAGCGACTGGAGCTGGATGGTGCTCCCAGGCAAGTGGTGGAAAGGGAGTCAAGGCAAAAAACCGAGTTAAATGGGCAGCAGTGTGATGCAAAATCAGCTTTACGTTTTTAAGGAGTCAAAGAAGAGCTTAAAAAGCAGGGAGAGGTGTGTCCACTAGCCTGCTGGTGGGAGCAGGAGCTCTGCATGGTGATGGGATGGGATGGGATGGGATGGGATGGGATGGGATGGGATGGGATGGGATGGGATGGGATGGGATGGGATGGGATGGGATGGGATGGGATGGGATGGGAGCTCTAGGTCGGCTGGTGCCAGGTACAGTTGCCCCTCAGCAGCAGGTTTTGCTGACACAACTCACATCTGTTGGAATGGTTCCTTTCAGATTTCAGATTTCAAAGTATTCCCTAAGACAAGCACGCAGGCAAAACTTAAAAATGTAGACTATGCTTAAGGACAAATAGGGGCTCTTCACGACTTTCTGGCTGATACAGCTGCAGATGGGTTGGAGGTTAAAAGATATGATACATTCCAGTGAATTCCTCAGCACGAGTGGAAGGAGGCCAGCATCACTGACCGCCAGAGACAAAGAGGAGGGCAGAGCACCGCTGACCATCGGAAACTCGGAGCGGTGTGGCTTCGCCGGCTCTGTCTCCTTTCCCATCCCTGCTCTCCATCTCCGCTCCCGTTTCCCAGCCGGGTGGGAGGGGGCTGCGCGGCGACAATGGCAGTGCACTCATTCCTCCTCCATCCCCGGGGAAGGTCGGTGGGGCAGCGACAGTGCCGTGGGCTCGGCCTGCAGCCGGTGGGTGCCCGGCGGGGGAGCGCTCCGGGGATGCAGGCAGCGGGACGGGGATGGAGCAGCGGTGAAAGGAGCGGTGAAAGGAGCGGGGAGGGAGCGGAACGGAGCCGCCGGAGCGGCGGTGGCCACCGCGCCTTCCCGACACGGCGGCGAGAAGGACTCGGACGCGCTCGAGAAGGGAGATGGGGAAAAGCAACACAAAAGCTGCTCCCGAGCAGCAGAACGAGAGGCGGCCGTGCCCGGGAGCGCCGGGTTAATTCCCGGGAGAGGGATGCGCTGGGATGCCGGGGGGGGACAAACCCCCAGGCCGCCGGGTCTGCATGGCAGCTGCTCCCGCCGCGTGCGAGCGGATTGAATTACCGCAAATTCAAACCGAACGAGCCCGCTCCCCCTCCCTCCCTCCCTCCCTCCATCCCTCCATCCCTCCATCCCTCCGCCCCCTGCCCCGCTGCCGGCGTGAGGCTGGAGCGGGGGGGAGGCGCAGGGGGGAGGCGCCGGCTCCGAGGAGGGGCGGCAGCCCGGGGCACCGCGGCTCGCCCCAGCGCCGGCCCCCGCCCGCCCCGCAGCCGCAGCCGCCACTTCGGGCAGCGCCGCGGGGGCAGCGGCCGGAGCCGGGCAGCGCAGAGCGGGCGGAGGAGCGGGGCAGAGCCGGGCAGAGCCGGGCATGCCGGCGGCGGCGGGCGATGGGCTCCTGGGCGAGCCGGCGGCCGTGGCGGCGGGCGCGGAGGCGCGGCGGGCGGCGGCGGACGGCGGCTCCTTCCTGGCCGCCTGGCTGAGCGCCGCCGCGCCCCGGGAGCGGCTCCGGGACTTCCAGCACACCAAGAGGGTCGGCAACTACCTGATCGGCAGGAAGCTGGGAGAGGGCTCCTTCGCCAAGGTCCGCGAGGGGCTGCATGTGCTCACCGGAGAGAAGGTACCGCTCCCGCCGGGAGCCCCCGGGGGGAAAACGGGGGGAGAACGGGGGGCTGGCTGGGGAGCGGGATGTGCTGAGTCCCTGCCGGCCGGGAGGATGAGTCCCCCGGGAGGCTGGAGGAGCTCCTCTGGCAGAATGGAGGAGCCCCCCGAAGGATGGAGGAGTCCCCCGGGAGGATGAAGGAGAACCCCGAAGGATGGAGGAGACCCCGGGAGGATGAAGGATTACCCCGAAGGATGGAGGAGACCCCGGGAGGATGGAGGAGATCCTCTGGCAGGATGGAGGAGCCCCCTGGGAGGATGCAGGAGACCCCGGGAGGATGGAAGAGTCCCCCAAATAATGGAGGAGTTCCCCGAAGGATGGAGGAGCCCTCTCGGCGCCCAACTTCCCGCGGCTCCGCCGGGCGCTCCCCCCGTGCCCGCCGAGCTTTCCGCGGCTGCAGTCTCGCCTTCCTCTTGCACTACTTCGGCTGCCTTGACCTGTCTTGTTTTCCTTGTATTTTAATTTTTCTCCTCATCTTCCTTCCCCCCGTTTGTTTGCTTACTTCTTCTGGTGAGAGAAGCGGGGGTTTTGGTGAGGTTTGTGTTGCTGTGTGCGGTCCAGTCGCGATATATCGCGCGTGGGTACGCACACAGGTACATGTCGCGCACCTGGCGATGGGAGATGCTGCGGGAGGGGGGGACAGTCCTGCCGTCTCAAGTTGTTGGTACAACGCACGGCAAATGTCTTTGCTGGTGGAGACGCACCCCGGGTGGTTCTTCCCCAGGCTGCTGGTTGGTAAAGTCCGTGCAGGGTCTCTGCTTTTTGGTTTTTATCCCGAGCCCTTCGGCGGAGGCTCTTCCCCATCACTCAGGACAGGTCACGGCGTTATCAGGAGCAGCAGGGGCTCGGCTGGGCAGTAAATGGAGCAAGGACGAGCTCCCCGGAGCCCCCGACAAAGAGTTGCGCTGCTCTTGTTCATCCGCACAACTTCTAAGTGCTGTGAGGAGCGGCTGAGGGAGCTGGGGTTGTTCATCCTGGAGAAAAGGAGGCTCAGGGGGGACCCTGTGGCTCTGCACAGCTCCTGACAGGAGGGGACAGCCGAGGGAATCGGGCTCTGCTCCAGGGAACAGGGACAGGAGGAGAGGAAATGGTCTCAGGCTGGACCAGGGGAGGCTCAGGGTGGACACCAGCAGGAATTTCCCCATGGAAAGGGAGGTCTGGAGTCCCCATCCTTGGAAGTGTCCAAGGAAGGACTGGAGGTGACACTCAGAGCTCTGGGCTGGTGACAAGGTGGGCATCGGGCACAGCTTGGACTCGGTGATCTCTGAGGTCTTTTCCAGCCTCAGTGACTCCGGGATTGTGTGAGCTCTGGACCTGTGCCTCTCCTGTGTCAGGTCCTGAGCAGAGGGTTCCCTGCCCGGAGCTGTGTGCACTGTAATTCCCTCCAGCTCCAGCAGCATTGCAAACGTGCTGCTCTTGGTGATTGCATTCTTGCACTCTCGGGTAGTTATTTTTTCATTCCAGTAAATTTGTCACGGAGTGAAATTTAATATAGGGCTCTGAGAATCTCATCATGTGAAAAATGATAAGGTTTGTGAATATTATCATACAGGAATGCAAAAAATAAAAAAATGTTGCTCTCCTCTGTTACCAAGCGTGTGCTTCTCCTTGGTAACAGAAACATCCAATGATCCTGCAGTTGATAAAAGGCACATGCACACACACGTCCTCCCCACCTCCACATTTTGGGTTTGCTACATTTATCTCAGTCTGTTAAGAGAGGTGAAAAAAATAAAAAAGTCCTACCACACATCCCTCTTGTCTCAGCTCCCAGGTCTGCTGCTTGATTCGGATTTTTTTTCTCCCCCAGTGTCTCAAATAACACACACTGAGACAAAGTGACAAGCAGAAACTCAGCAAGTCACTCTTCCTTCCACCGTGTCCATCTCTGCGGGCAGGCAGGGTGATCTCTGAGCTCTGTCTGACCTGACCCTGTGCTGTGGCACTCACTGCAGTGCGTGAAGGATCAGTCACATACTTTCAAACTGACTAATCCAACATCCACCTTCCCAGAAATCCACCTCTCCAATTCCTGTTTGTGGATAAGCAGTTGGAGTTAATGGGTAGGAGATAAGAGTTATCGAGGATTTGTTTCAGATGAGGTGCTCTCTGAGTGAGGGACAAATGCTTTCATGCCCCCACGTGAGGATTTCACCCCAGGCTGGAGCTGAAGGACCCTCGGCTCTCCTGGGCACATTCCTGTGCCAAGCTCTGGTGTGCCTCTGGTCAGAGGCAGCTGGAACGTGCCCAAGCTGGCTCTGCCCACATGGAGCCCACCAGAGGCAGCAGAGCTCAGCTGAGATGGCAGGGAGAGAAGGGAAACATCTGCTCAGCCCAGCTCCTTCCTTGCAGGGCTGTGCCAGCAGGGAGGCTGAGGCTGGTGAGGATGGGAATGGCATTGGGAACAGCAGTGCCTGCTGGCCAGAGAGCAGGGATGGTCAGCTGGTCAGGGGAGGAGAGATCCCTGCCCTTGGCTGTGGAGGTCAGCCATTGCTTGAGCCCTTCCAGCAGAGCATCCTCCTGTGACGTGCTGCCAGCAGAGCATCCCTGCTCTCCAGCCACCAGCACTCCTGCTCCAGATCCATTCCCACCTTGCTGCTCCCAATGCTGGAGGGGGAGGTTACTCCACAAGATGCTGTCCCAACTTCCATGGCCCGAGGCAGGTTTTTGCCTGGGCATTGCCTCAATTCAATAAGATTGCCCTGAGAGTGTAAAGCAGAGTCTTCCTCACTCTGCCTGGGAGCTGTTCTGGCACAGTCTGGGCCCTTATGGTCACTGAAATGTCAGGCTTCAGCAGGGGGGGCCCAAACAAGTTTTGATTTGCAGCAGACTTTAGCAACTCCAGAAGAGTTAATGCACATTATTGTCTCAGAAAATGCAGTGTTTGGGAATGAAATCCGTGGATTAATGAGCCCCCAGCCAGGCTGGGATCCATGGCCCTGACACAAGGCATTGTACACGGCCGAGGCGATGCCAAGAGAGTGCCAACAATCTGCCATGACCTCACCCTGACATTCCTGGGAGCTGGAAAGGTCCTCAAGAGGATGGGATGGCAGCAGGGCAGCTGATGGGTGGTGCCCTCGGAGTGACCTGTGTGGGATGGCACTCAGCAGCTCTCACGAGCTGGGGAGGCTGAGCTGAGGTGACATTTTCAACCTTCCCTACCCAGGTTTTTATCCTTGGACTTTAAACCCACACCTCTCACCGTGCTGCTCGTGGTTTGTGCTGCCATAAGTGCCAGGCATGCTATTATTTGCTGGGCTTGAAAAAGCCCCTTGGTGGGGCCTGATGCAATTAAGTGCATTTTAGCTGAGCGCAGGAGAATGTTGGACAGATTATTCTTTCCGTGGCTTTTGAATGAAATATCGCAGCCTGTAATCTGACATTTTGGGGTAAAGGGCTGATTTGTCAGCTCGACTCAGGCACTGTTTATTGCTAATCCTAAGGAAACATAGCCCCTCTGTGAAGAGCAAGCCAATTTAGCTTTAATTTGTGGCTCTGAAGCCCTGCTGAGTGAGCTGTGTTTGGGTGACTTTGGGAGCCTGGGCACAACATCCTCTGGGTTGTTCCAAGTCATTCACTGGCTGATGGTGATCATGCTAAGGAGAGATCTCTCCTTTGTAAGGAGAGAGATTTTTATTAAAAGAGGTAAATTTTTATAAAAATACTCTTATTTTTTGCATGCTTAGGGAGCTCAGGGTACATTGCCATCACTGTGGTGGGGTCATTTGAGGCTCTGTTATCACACTCTGTGTTATCTGTTCTGTTACCTGCTGCAGACCCCAGTGCAATGTCCCAATAACTCTGTACAGCATTGTGGAGTGACAACACATTGAAAATACATTGAGCCAAAGTTCCTGTAAACAAATCTGATCCAAGATTATATTTAACTGCTTTTAAGCGTAGTCTTTGGCACTAGAAAAAAAAAAAAAAGTCACTGAGGCAAATTGACTCATTTGATTTCTCATCCACGGAAAACTTTGTTTGTAATTTTCTTCAATGCTATTGTTGAGCTGGAACAAGGTACGTTTTTAGTTACACTTAGTCAAGAGGCTTTCTGCAACAGTGGGAAGCAGTGGCTAAAAATACAATTTACCAGCTTTTCTATGGAGGCAAAGCAATTAATATTACAAGTGGCTTGTTCACAGAAGAGTTCACGTTCAGAATGTAGTTCTTTATTAAAGAGGTAGAGGACAAAATAAAAAGAGAAGGCTTATTTAAACCACCCCCCGGGAAGTGCAGGGGTGGGTGGGCAGAGCAGCCTCCCTGCAGAGCCCTGGAAATGCCTCTTTGTGTCACAGAGTTAATTTTGCCATGAGTAAATTCACCCTTTCCCCGTGTGTTTCACCACAGGTGTCAGGGAACAGAGGCTTGGTGGCTTTTGGGGGTGTTGGCAGGTGAGGATGTTGCTCCATGGATGCCCTGGGTGGCTGTTCCCCCCCTGGGGACATCACTGCTCTTCATGGCAAGTTCAGCACTGGGGGAGACTGTCAGCCTCGTCTGTATTTAAAAATCCAGAGTTTCCAAGCAGTAGCACTGGTTGAAAACCTGGGAAATTGGGCACATAGCCACGTGCTGGTCTAGGATCTCTGTCTTTATCCTTTCTGAGCTTTGGGGGCCTTGAGGGTGTGTGTGGTGTCACTTTCAAACCATCCTGCCAAGCACATGGGACAGCAGGTGACCTCACTGCAGGCAAAAGTTGAGTTTCTGAGGTGTTTGCAGGTCTCTCAGTTCAACCTTTTCCTTCTTCCTCCCTCCCAGGTATTGTTGAGGTTGCAGGTAAAGCTGTGAGACCTTCATTGTTTTTAGGGCATCAGAGGGTAAAGCTGCAGGATTTTAATTTGAAATTTGATCCGTTTGTTTTTATTTTCTTCCTCCAGTGGTACTTGTGCATCAGTTTCCTGGATGTGCTTGTTCTCTCACTTATGTTTAGTTAGCAATTTTATCTTTACCTTTTCCTCAACACGTTTTCAGATTTTATCTCTATCCAAGTTTTTTTTTAAAAAGCTTGTTTTGAAAAGCACTGACTGCAATTCCACAGGGTGGCTTTTTCCCAGGATGCTGTTCCTTTATTAAACAGCTGCCAACTGTTGCACCTGGATGATGTGCCACTCTTAATTACATGCACCGAGAAAACAAAACCAGGGTGTTTCTGCAGCCTGCATTTTGACATTTTCTTGCTTCTAGGTGTTTGCTTTCACAGGGGTTTTGTCTGTGTGTGCAGATCCAGGGTTTGTGCCCAAGCCACTCTGTGCACACTTCTGTTAAGGTGCAGCCCTGCAGGAAATGTTTTTCAGAGCAGTGTTGTGGTTGCAGTGGCAGCACTGAGGATTTGGCTGGCAGCAGTGTGCTGTTCTCTCATAGGTGTTATGGAGCTTGCAAGAGTTTTAGTAGGAGACAGAGCAAAGCCAGACAGCTGATGTGCTCCCAGCTGCTCAGTCTGTTTCACCTGGAAAATAACCAGGTGAAAACTGGATATAAAGCCATGCTCTTCCCTCTCTCCCTTTCCTGTCTTGCATAGTGGGTGTGAGCAGGAATGAGCCTGTTCATTAATGCCCAGCCTGACTTCCAGAAAGATTGACTTAATGTTTTTCAGCTGTGGCTTGCAACTTGTTCTGCAATGGGCTGAACTGATGTGCATGTGGCAGTTCCTTATCCTCTTGAGATAATCTGCTTTCAAGTTGGCATTCAGCAGTTTTAGGGATGCCTCATGTCAGCAATGTGCTGCTTTTCCTGCAGACTGTGTTCCTTTCAGTGGCAGATGCAGGGTGGAGGGAAGCTGAGTGTTCTGGGTTGAATTGACACCAGGTGATGCTCACATCTGGATCCCAGTATTTGTTCCTGCAACTTCTGTAGTTTGAACTTGTTTAATGACATGGAGAGCTGCGTGCCCATTTCCAAAGGCTTGTGTTCCCTGTGGATGTCTTGGCAATTAGAGCACATCTTGCTTCCTGCATTGTGCAGTGTCTCCTCTGACACCACTGACCTGCAGGATGCTGCTGCAGCTCCTTGCATTTAGGCAGATGTGGTGTCTTTGCCCTTCTGCCCTCAGGAGCTGGAAAAAGGGAGGTTATTCATGAGCAGCACTTGCTCTCCACAAGGATGTAAGCCTGGCAGGAGAGCAGTGCTGACAAACCTTATGGTGACTGAGTTGTGACAGTCTGCCTGAACCCAAGCTGCTGTGCTGTCTGAGCAGCAGCACAGAAATGAGCTCAGGGTGTACAGCTGACTCTGCTGTTCTTCAAGGTTATGGAGAGGCATCAGAGCTGTCCCAAGCCAATAACTGGGGGGATATCAGCCAGGAGATGAATTAGGGGGATTGCAGAGTTGGTGCTCACCTGGCACTGTGGGATACAAGTGCACCAGAGCAAGCTGGCTGGACTCGGGCCATGCTGGTGCTGGTCTGCTTGCCCCACTTTGGCTCCTTCAGCTCCAGATTGGCTGAGCTGTTCTTTTCAGATGAACTGAAGAGCAGAAACCCCAGGCTTGCCTCTTGCATGGCTCAGTGGAAGAGCCCATGCTGTGTTTCCCTGATCTCCTGCAGGGAGAGTGGCTTTGGTGGGTTGGAGGTTGTGCATCCTGTGGAGGATGAAGAGAGCTGGGCTGGCTTTTCTGCAGTAGGGGAAAGATGCTCTGGGCACCCCTGGGACAGAGGCACCCTCTGTGAGGTGGCTCTCTGAACCCAGCCACTCCTGAGTGCTGATCTGTGCTCTGGCAGGGAGCAGGGTCAAACCTCATCCTCATGGAAAGAGAATCACCACAGGGAGGCCACCTGTGAAAAATCAACAAAAGCTGCTGCTGCACTGACCAAAGTCTCCTTTTCTGTCATGTTTGCTCTGCTCTGGCCCTGGGTTCTGGGTTCAACACCTTTGGTGCTATAGCCATGGTGCTTCTCATTTGCCTTGAGAGATCAGAGGCACACTGAGGAAAACCACTGCAACAAAGAGAACTAAAAAAAGCCAAGTTATATAAAATAAAGTTCCTTTGCTCTCTGTCTGTTGTGGAAGATTGTCATGGAAACATTTTTTTTCAGAGAATAAATTCGTTTTCTGTGAATAATGTCCACAGAGCTGAGGGAGAGAGAGTATTATTTATATATAAAATCTTTATTGGAGACACCTTTTTGCTGGCTCCTGACAGTTGTAAATGTTTTATCTGCTGTGCTTTAAATCACTACAAAGGAGGGTATTACCTGGGCCTCAAAAGCAGTGGCTCACAGGGACTGGGTTGTTGTTTTTTCTCTTCCTTAAAGCCAGAGAGCTATATTGGTATGAAATCAGGGGCACTTAGCCTGCCATAACTCCAGTTCTGCATAAGACAGCTAAAATGTGAAACAGGGGCTGTTTAATAGGAAACATATCCCAGAGGCAGGAAGGTGGGAAGCTGCTGGAGGAATGTCATTGGTATCACCCCTCTGCTCCTGCTTCTCCACTGGTAACCTGAGCCCTCCATCCATCTCCCTGCCACAGGGCAAGCTCTCAGCAGCCTTAGGAGGGCAAGTTAGGGCTTATTTTCCCCCAAGGAAAGTCTTCCCTGCTAGCTGCTCATACCTTGAGTGTAGAGTTTTCCTCCAGTGTTTTGGCATGTCAGTCTCACCTTAGGAATGGGGGTCCAAAAGCCCTTTTCTGGAAACACAGGGAGATTGTGGAAAGCTGTGCTGGATGGATATCCTGCACTTTGTCAATGGCAAAGCAAGCCCATCTGTCCCAGGCACTCAAAAACAAGATTGTGCCTTGCAGGAAATGTCTCCGGCCTGGAGGCAGCTTTTGACAGGCTCTGTAAGGATTTCTTTTGGAACCTTTTAGTGCATCCTCGTGTCTGTCTGTGCCTGGCTTTCTGCCACCACTACTTTCATCAGTCTCTGCATAATCTCTCTTGACTTGTGTAGATATCCTTAGAGGCCAGGGAGGTAAAAATGTGCTGCTCTCCCTCACGGCTGCAGTTACCATTAATTAGCTGACCAGGAGAGCACTGAGGGGTTGCTGGAATTGATTTCTTTCTGCCAAAGGCAAGACAGATCCCCAGCATGACCCACTCCAGATAAGCCATAAACCAAGTTCCTTCCCAGGGATGAGGCTGTTCTGTGCTCCTGCCTCCCAGGCAGTCTCTGACCCTGTGGCATCTGTGCCTGGTACAGATGCTGCTGCTCTGGACATGCAGAACCAAGGAAAAAAATGTATTTTATGGTTTTGGTTTTTTTCAGAGTAGCTGGGTAAGGGGCATTGTGTCACCCCCAGTTGCCTCCAAAGCATCTCCTGCAGGTCCCTGAGCTGTAAAAGTCTGGCTGCTGCAGGTGCCAGGGATGCTGACAGGTCAGGATGTGTCTGTGTGTCCCTGTTTGGACAGGGAGTGACGCACAAGGTGAGAGGGAAAGAGCAGCTGGCTCTATGGAAACTGCAGAGCAGAGGTCCAGGCAAGGACAGTCACACTTGCCTGTGGAACATGGCACAAAGTTCTCCAGAAATATGAGGTAACAGACATGTTGAAGAGGAATAGCTTGAGTTTCCCCAGTTTACCTTTTGGGATGTTGATTTTAATTTTATTCAAAGGCTTTCTCTTATCAGAAATCTTTCCCTCGTGTAGGTGCTTGCAGAAAATCATTGAGTCAGTGCTTAGCATTCTCTTAATTAAGTATATTGAGCTTCAGTGAGCTACTACCACAAACAGTTCTTGGACCTCAGACTGTTCTGAAGCTCTTTTCAGAACTCTTTCCAAAACTTCAATATAATTTTTTAATTACTGGCACCAGAACTGGGTACAGCAATCTAATAATAGTCCCCAGTGCCTTGGACAGGTGCAATTAATACCTTTCCTTACTTTACAAAATCCATCCTGCTTATGCTTTTAGGGATTATGTTTAGGTTGGCTGTGGCATCAAGAGGCCTTATGCTCATTTTGCTTATCTAAAGTCCTCCTGAATTCCTTTCTACACTGCTGGGTGCTGTCAGTTTGGGCTGTGGGGAATTGCCAGGATGTTGTTTTTTATCCCCTGGCAATGGGATTCTTTCCCTTCAGGCTAGCAGGAACCCAAAGTACATGAGTGAGTGAAGTACAAGAGTGAATGTACTCAGAGCTACTTTCTGGTCTGGAAGAGTTTATGTTTCTTCAGGGGCTGATTTCAAGCTTTCCTGGCTGTGTCTAGCCTGCCAGCAGAGCCAGTGGCCTTCTGCCTGCTGAGACATTTATCCTGGACTCATCTGCAGCAGCTGGGTTTGTGTGTTGCTACACCCCAAACTCCTGGCTTATGCTGTCAGACTCTAGGAAAAAAAATACCTTAGCAGCAGTGACCCCTCCCTTTTCTGATTGCTGATTTTGCTACAATTAGAGCAAATGCTGAAATTCCCTTTTATTCAGTGATTTATTTCTTAAGATACTGGAACTTGCTATACAAAAACCTGCATTCCTTCACTGCACTGTAAAATTTGCTAAGCTCTGACAGGTAGAGAAAAGAATAAACTCTACCCAGGGAATGAAAATTGACATTTTCTAATCCTTGGTTGTGATGAACAACTTGTTCTGTGCCTGGCTGGGTGATTGCCCAAAATGAGATGCCCTCGAAGGGGTTGATTTTGGGTCTGCACTGACAATTGTACAGGCTTCAGAGTTAGGTCTGTTTAATATGACTTGAATTGGCCACCCAAAATCACCAGCTGCTTTTGAAAACAGAGCTCAGATTTTTGTGGTGAGGACAGTGGTAAATACAAAGCAAGCTGCAAGTGAAGCCAGACAGCTATGGCTGGAAATAAGGGAGGAAAGAAACTGAATTTATTGCTGCCTTGGGCACAGCATAGAGAAAAAAGCTGGAGATGGATTTGCAGTACCAATGGCTGCAAAATATCTCCGTGGTCTGCCTCTTTGTCTCATTGTCCTGGCTAAGCTTACACTGACAGTGGAGGTTTGTGGTGTGGGTGCAGGAGTCCAAGTCTCAAACCTTCTCTCTGCCTGTGCCCCAAACTGCAGCTCTGAATGCTCAGGATGCTCCAGGATGGTGCTGGGAGTGAGGGGCTGCTGCCTGGCTTGGCACCATCTCAGGCAGGTCTGCCAGAAGTAGACTCTGAGGGGAAAACAAAAAAAAAACAACAACAAAAAAAAGAGTTTAAAAAGCTGGGGTTTGTCCCTCTGGCAGTGAAATCGTCCCTCCAATAGCTGAAGTTGCTTCTCTTGTGCTCCATTGGTCTCCTGGCCAAATCCCACAGCTCTTGCTGGATTCTTTTTCAAGCCAGTTTCCTCTCATTTCAGCTGAAGCTCCCTTTGGCAGCAGCCAGCAGGAGCTGCCTCTCTCTTAGACTGAGAATTTGCTGAAGGAAACAACCCCAGCACTCAGCTGAGTGGGGAAGGCTCTCTAAAAGTCCTCAAAATGTCACACACTGGTTTTGTAAGATCACATGCCGTCCCCTGTTCTCTGCAAAGTTAAACATGTCAGAGCATTATTTGCAGAGCTGGGGTCACTGCAGTGGAAGTGTTCCTGCAGTTGTTCTTGCAGCCCATGACGTGGGCATTGCTCAGGACCTCTTGGCTCCTGGAGGATTGAGTGAAGAACATCCAGGCTGGGAGCTAAACTGACCTCTGGGCCAGCAAATGTCTCCAGCAACACAACCTCCTGAGCTGGGGCTTTTCCAAGTGCCACTGGCAGGGTTTTGGATAGCTGGCAGGAGGGATGGGGATGACTTGGGCTTCTGCTGGCTGAGCACCTGCAGCAGCAGAACCTCCTTGGGTTGTTGGCAGGTGTGGGAAGCTGGTGCCTCCTGCATGGACACAGGGATGGGGGCATTCCTAGCATGAGTGTGACCCCCTTCTTTGCTTCATGGCAATTCCATACTGCTTCCAAAGGGGATGCAAAATGTGTCTGCTCTGGTGGCAGCACTTCTCCAGGCGACATGTGGTCCTTTCAACTGTTTCTCCTCAGGTTTATTTTTTTCCCTTGGGGGCCTTGCTGGGAGTGTTTTTGTGCAGTTTGGTGCCAGTCAGCTTCAGCCTCCCCCTCTCTCTCTTTCTCTGAGCTCCTCATCCCTCCAAGGCAGGAGCTGGCAGCGGGCCCGTGCCCGTGCGTGGGACACGTGCGGGTGTTTGGGTGAGCACACGTGCAGTGCTGGGGCTCAGCTGCTCTGCATCCTCCTGCAAGGAATGCACAGGGGCTGGCCCTGCCCTCACCTGTGGGTGCTGCAGCCCAGCCTGCATGGTTCCAGTGTGCTGCTGGAGGGAATTGCTCATATGATGTGTCACACCGTAACCTTCAGGAAAGTAATTCATTCCAGCAGTGTAATTCTAGGACTCAGGAACCAAAAATATGGGCTATTACTCATCTTTATATCTCATAAGGCAGAATAACCTAAACCATTTATCTGTTTACACAGCAGAGGTTTAGCCAAAAGCAGAATGTCAAGAGCCGCTGTTGCTACATATTGAGAGTAATTACTTGCTTTATCATTTATTTTTTTTATTTCTGTGCCAGTATTGGCCAGGAACTCAAGTCAGGAGATAGGCACGATGCAGAAACAAAGAGCCCCTACTTGCAGCTTGGGAGAGCAGAGCTGAGTAATTGATATGTCTTGAGTAGGCTGTGAAAGCTCGAATGTGTTTGTTTGATGATTACCCAACATCTACAGGATTTTCTCTACCAAATGCTTTTTCCTTCTGCATGAATGAAATTTCCAGGTGCATGCACATGCATCTACACTGCACAGGAGGCTCTGTGTGTTCAGTGTGTCTTAACACATTTGGTCTTCACTTGCCTTGATCTACCTCTGGATGAACTCAAAATCAGGGATGTTTAGCTAAGTCAGCCTTGGGGTAGCTCCATGCAGAGTTTGATCCCTAGAACAGGGTGTTGCTGGAACAAATCTGCTGTTTCCACCTTGGTCAGCTCTGTCAGCTGTGCAGGGGGATCTCTTGGACCTGATGGAAGGGGTCTGGAAGGGGGAAAGGTCACTCAAAGCTGTGGAAATCCCACTTTGCTGGGATTAGTGGGATGCCTGGCGAGGTACCTGTCAAAATTAAGGAAAAAGTTTGTCCTTAAAGCATAGAAAGCTAATTCTTTCTATGGGGATAGTGGAAAAATCTTCCAGTGGTCACATGGCTCTTTCTTCTGGGTTCAGAGGGTTGTTCCACCTCTAGAGCTGAGCTCAGGCTGGGCAGCACATGTGGACATGTCTAATGTGCTCTTTTCTTCCAGTGAATTCAGGGTGGCTTACCAATATGAATAATAGATTGCTGCTTTGTGCTGTTACCACTCCAAGTTTTGTACCATGCAGCTGTGATAAATAACAGCTTTTAATTTTTTTTTTTTTTAACTTTTGCAGAGATGGTGTTGAGCTGCCAATGTAGAGTGTGGTATCTCATGTTTCTGTAACCTGTGAATTTGTTTGTGCTCACCAGAGTAACTCCTGTGGTTTGCTGTCTAAATACTCCATGCAAGCCTCTGTGCTCAGTTCCATCTCATTAGATGAAAGAATGTACTAATTTAAGTCCGTTTCCTTGGTGAATCACCTGAGGCTTTCAGAAATGGTGAAATTAAGCTCTGATTTACCTGTAGTTTTATCTGATGACTAAATGATGTCTCTTTCATGTGAGCAGTTCAGGAATGTAGCTCCCAGGAGTTTATGGTCCTGGTGGTGCTCTGAGTTCACCCAGGCAGCTCTGGTGTGTGGTGTTCAGCCTTATCTCTTTATCAGGGCTGTGTCATCAGAATCATCTTTCCCTAGCAGGAACACATCCCCCCAATAACACACTCAGCAGTATTGGCTCCTGGCTATTAGCACACACTAGGAAGCCCCAGTTCCTGCAGTTTTACCCTTCCATTCCAGGGCAATCATGTCAAAGGGGAGGTGCAGATGACCGGGAAGCCTGAACATTTCCAGGGATCCAGGGGCAGCCACAGCTGCCAGGGTCTGCCCACCCTCAAAGCCAGGAATTCCTTCCCAATACCCATCCAACCCTGTCCTCTGGCAGTTTGAAGCCATTCCCCTTGCCCACTTCCTCCAAGCCCTTGTCCCAAGTCCCTCTCCAGCTCCCACGAGAGAGAAAAAGCAGAAAAAAGAAATGTGCCAGGAGAGTGGTACCAAAATGATTTTGTTTTTCATAGTATGTTTTTATGCAAATCACACAAAGCCAACACTTGACTATGGTTTAAAAAATTGTAATGAAAGGATATCATCTCCAGTCGTGTATTCAAAGCCAGGAAAAGCCAAAAACGAGACTTTAAAGTTGTAAACAGCAGCCTGGAGGCTTTCTGAGTAAACAGCTGCGATAAATCGTTAAGTGTGTCAAGTGCTTGTGGGTGGTTAGTGGGATTGTCCCCTCTCCTTTGTCACTGATTTCCTTGCAGTAAGTTTGGGCTGTCATTGTGCAAGGAAAGGGAGGATGGACGAGTCAGTGGGGCTGTGAGAGCAGCTCTTCCTCTGAGCTGTGCAGCCTGAAGCCGTGGTGCACCAGCTGACAGGGACATCCTTTTGACTTCTGCTTTTCTTAGTGGCTGTTTACTCAGGGTGAGAGACACAGATCATCGGTGTGACAGCTAAAACCCCCCTCTCCCATCCTCTCCTTAGGTGGCAGTGAAAGTGATCGACAAGAAAAGAGCCAAGAAGGACACCTATGTCACCAAGAACCTGCGGCGGGAGGGGCAGATCCAGCAAATGATCCGCCACCCCAACATTGCCCAGCTGCTGGATATTCTGGAAACAGAGAACAGCTACTACCTGGTCATGGAGCTGTGCCCTGGGGGCAACCTGATGCACAAGATCTACGAGAAGAAGAGGCTGGAGGAGCACGAAGCCCGCAAATACATCCGGCAGCTGATCCTGGCCGTGGAGCACCTGCACCGGGCAGGAGTGGTGCACAGGTAATCTGGTGAAGCTTGTGTCAGCTCCTCTGAGTGCTGTTTGTCTGTGTTTCCTTGTGCCCTGAGAGCTCTCTGGCTGCTCCTTGTGCTGGTGTTTGGATGCTCTTGGCTTGGCATAGGCTGCAGCAGCTGCAGGTGAGCAGGCAGGAGCTGTGCTGGCTCCATGATCCCCATGGATTCCTTCCAGCTTGGATACTCTGTTCTGTATCAATAAAAACAAGGTACAGTCCAAAAGTAGGGCCCTTTCACTGCAGGCCCTGTGTTGCCTCTTGGGAGCTCTGCACCAACACAAGCTAGTGAATAATTTCATTATTTCTTTGAGAAGGTGGCTGTGCCTGTTGCTTCACTGGTGTGGGGGGAGAGCTGATTTGCCCAAAGCCTGGCAGTGGCAGAGCTGGGACAAAGCCTCAGTGGAACCACTGAAATCCCTGCATTCTGCTTCCCTGCTCATAGCTTTTGTTGCATCACCTCAGCAGGGCCTCATAGGATGGAGACAGCCACAGCTGCTGCAATGCATCACCTCGTTTCTTTAGGACCTTTATCCACAGAATCACAGGAATGCTGAGTTGGAAGGGATCATCCAGCCCAGCTCCTGGCCCTGCACAGGACACCCCAAAAATCCCACCCTGGGAGCATTTCCCAGCCACTCCTTGAGCTCTGTGCATGAGCAGGACGTGCATTCCTGGCACGAGGATGCTGTGGAGTGAGGAGTTCACCTGGGCTCTAGGGCAAGCAGCTCAGCACAGAGAAGGCTGGTGGATGTCAGTGCAGGTGGAGATGTCACATGTGGCTGCCTGTCCCTGTACCTTTCTCCTCTTCTGTGCTCTCAGCTGCCATGGAGACAGGAGGATGGTGGGCTGGCTGGACCTTGGGAGCCAGCATCTCTCCTCTCTTGTTCCAAGGTGTATTTATAGGGTGTTGTGCTAAGAAGGAGGCTCTGCTTTCTAAATTTGGGCCAGCTGGTGTTAAGTCTGGACTCCCACACAGTTCCCATATGATGCTGAGCAGGTTTGTGTGGGCCCCATCCTCTTGGGTTCTGTGGGCACGCTGTAGGAGCCAGACAAGTGAATGCTTCTGAGGATCTGGGTCTGCATCTCTTGGCTCCCCTGGCTGTGCAGGAGGCAGGAGCTGCTCCTGCAGCTGTGCCCAGCTGTGTGCTGAGCTGCCACCACTCAGTAAAACCCCTTGAGCTCTGAAAGCTGCTTTTTGTGTCCCAGGTCTCTGTGTTCCCTGTGGTCCATCAGGGATAACTGCTATAAGCACAGTTACACTCGAGCTACATTTCAGGTACCACTGCAGTATAAATATTTGAGCATCCACTAGGTTCTCTATCAGCCTCAAATCTGCTGATCTCTTTAAATTATTAACCCCACAGTTTGAGGCAGGGGCAAGGAAGAAGTTTACTTAACTGCTTTCAGGGATCAGTTGATATCCAGGATTTAGAGAGATAAAGGAAATAAATCAAGCTTCTGAGATGGGCAGAGGAAAACAAGGCAGGGACAGATTAACATGTCTAGCTTTTAACAGCAGGATTGGGTCAGCAGCAGCAATTCCTCTCCCTGTAAAATCTACCTTCTGCACAGTGACCAAGGCACTTACAGGGGCTGACAGGGCTTGGCTTTGGTTCCTTTCTTTTCCAGAGAGGACTCAAACCCACATTTGGTACAAAAATAGCTTGTGCCCTAAGCACAAGCTGGAATCAGCAGGCTGTTGTGGTGAGAAGGAGGCAAGGCTTTGGGGCCCAGGGAGAGCCTGAGTGTCTGTGTGCATCCTGAGTTTCTGTGTGCATCCTGAGCTTCTGTGTGCATCCTGAGTTTCTGTGTGCATCCTGAGTTTCTGTGTGCATCCTGAGTTTCTGTGTGCATCCTGAGTGTCTGTGTGCATCCTGAGTGTCTGTGTGCATCCTGAGCTTCCCTGTGGATGCTGCAGGTTTGGCTCTCCCCCCTCCCCTCCCTGCTGCCTTGTGCCCTTAGCACAGCTCCACAGGCTGTGGGAGGAGGCAGCAGCCCTGAGAACACCCTGAGAACACCCTGAGAGCAGGATGACAATGCTGGGCTGCCTTTGGCAGCTGAGTTCTGTCTGTCCTGCCCCTGGTGTTGAGTTAATCCCTACCCCACATCCATCCTCCTCCAGCCTGCCTGTTTCTCAGATCACTGTGCAGCACTGAGCTGCTTCTTGGGAGGCTTCCACACACTGAATGAGCAGGTCTAATTCTGCCTGAACTGATAAAACTGGACAGAATCACGGGCAGCAGGTCTGCAAACATTTTCTCTGGCTTAACCCACTGGATGAGTTGCCTTCTGCAAGCAAAGAGTGTGGAGCAGTGCAGAGATGCACTGGTGCTGCCATTTGGATTTATTCCCCTGGATCTCTCTGAGCAAGTGAGGGAGAAAAATTAACAATTACCTCAGGAGTTGTCCTTCAGCATCCTGGGCCTCTGACAGTGGCAGCTCTAAAAACAGGCTACTCAATCAGCTACTGAGGGAGGGAAAAAATAGTGCAGGACTCTGATTCATTCTCTGCCTGGCTGCAATGGCAATGCTCTGTTGTTGTTGTTGTTGTTATTTTTAAAGCAGGTAAAAATATCAGCACTTTCATTTCAGTGGGAATCTGGGGGTGTTTGAGTTTTGCCACGTGTAGAACAAACTGCAGCATCCTCAGCAGAAAAGGGGCTGCTGGCTGTCCCTCCAAATGCTTCCCATGGAATGGGGCAGGGCCCTGGAAAGCTTTTTATTGGCTATTTTATTGCAAACAAACAAACAACAAAATCACTAGTTTAGTCTGTGTTATTTGGGGAATCATGTGGATGGCTTGCTCTGGATGAAAAACCCCAGATGGAATAAGTTGCATGAAATTTGCTTGTGTTATTTGATGAGTGTTAGAAAGCTGCATGGCTTACAATCCAGACCTGGCATGACAGACAAGCACTCAGATCACTGGTCTTTGGACAAGAGCAGGGACCCAGAATTCAGTGGAAATGCTTTTGTTAAGAGGCACTGATGTGTGAACAGCCTAAAATTAAAGAACTTCTAGAATCCTCATTTTTATTTAGAGGTGTAAAAATACCCCCAAACTCA
The DNA here is from genome assembly GCF_903797595.1 of Erithacus rubecula. NCBI lineage: Eukaryota > Metazoa > Chordata > Aves > Passeriformes > Muscicapidae > Erithacus > Erithacus rubecula. Next base: position 1,150,133 of record NC_136658.1, on the reverse strand, counting down.
AGTTTGGCTGTATAGATGTATTTTAAAATTCCAAATATATCATCTGCTGAGGTGGATGAAGTCTGCAAGTTGCAAAGTGCAGAAGCTGCTGCATCTTTGGTGAGGGGTGCCCAGGGTTCAGGGCTCCTCAGCTGCTCACTGAAAGCCAAATGCCACTATTCTATATATAATTTCATGTTGTCATTTGGGTTTCTTTACCTCTATCAGGAGAGCTGGCTGGTTGCTGCTAAAAATATACTTGTAACAAGCTCAGCTGTGAATCAGGTAGGAATATTTATCTTTTCCTCTGACAGAGGCAAACAGAACCAAATGGCAGGATCTGGTGAAGCTTTCTCTTGGCAGAGGGTGTTTACACAGGTCCTCTTGCTGTCAAAAAGCAGCATGAGCAATGAGCCCTCTGGGAGCACCAGGACAGCAGGGAAAATGAAGTGACAGCCTTGGTGCTTGCCACTGCATCCCACAGGAAATTCTCAACCCTTTTAAAGTCATTTTAAGAAAATTCAATCCCATTCAATGCAATTACTGTCAGGTTGTCAAAGGGAAGATTCGAGCAGTGTAGTGGTAGCAAAGATGGCTTGCTGTATTCCCCTTTTTCTGCCCTCATGGCAGCAGATTCCTGCCTTCCACTGCCATTTGGTGATTAGAAGCAGGCCAGCAGTTTGAAGGAGATTAACAAGCCCTGGTGTTGTGGGCAGAGTTTGGTGATGCCACACGATTGCTTGGAGTGTCACAGGATTCCCCATTTGGTACCTGCTGTTTGACATGTTGGCTTTGATAACTTCCAGCCTATTAATTTTAAGTGCCAGTAGTCTGGCTGCTGATGCAATATTTATGACAGATCCTGCTCTACAGAACAAACTCTCCTTTTGAAGTGCAGAGCTGGTTCACCTTTCTACTTTAATTCAGATTTCAGAATTACCTTTGGGCATTCTCTCCTGGAGTGTTCTGGTGTAAACAAACTAAACATCATTTTAGTGGAGGCAAATGGACCAAATTCCTCTTTTACAGAGGACATGCAATCCAGTGACAGAAGAATTTGGCTCCATAATATTTTTACATCAAACCCTTTGAAATTGATATTGATACACAAATGTGGTGATGCACCCAAACCTCTGCAACCTTTCCAGCTCTTGCACAAGGCCTTGAGAGCTGATAGTTGAGTGATTTTCTGTGGTGCTGCTCTGATTAAAAATAAGATTCAAGAGAGAGCAGCCAACCAGTGCTGCTGTGCAGCTGCTTGCTGGTAAAACCTTCTTTCTCATCTTTCCTCCCCCAGACAAGAAATAAAGTGTGAAATGCAAAACTTTCCTTTTGCAGCCTGCTGCCTGCCAGGGCATGGAATAACCTGCTGTGGGAGCAGCTGATGGGGTCACTTGTGTTCCTCTCTGGAGCCACTGGCTGTGCCTGAGATTTTCCAGAGTGACCCAAAGAGATGAAATCAGCCCCATCGACAGCAGAACAAACTCCCAAAGAAACTTAGCCCATAAAAATGGTGAATTTCCAGATCCAGGGAATGCCAACTGTGTGCTGCCAGCTCCACAGGCTGAGGAGACATAAATACCTGCTGGTTCTCCACACTCTGGGAATGCAGCCTGGCCCTCCCTGTGTGCCTCCACTATTCCTAGATTTCACTGACTTAGACACTCAGCATCAGGGAACTGATCCCTTGGGCAAAGGCAGCACTTCTTGTTCCTTTTGCATTTTCTGCCTGAGAGTATTTTTAATTTTTTCAGCAATGAATGCTGAGAATTTGTTTACAGGGGAAAACCCATAAATAATAGTTTAGTTCTGGATTGCTGGGTTTTTTTTTTTTTTTGAGAAGCCATGACAGTAAAGGAACAAGATCAGATTTTGAGGGAAACTGGAAGTGTCCAGAGTTCATGCTTTGTTGCAGTGAAAAAAGAAACACCATTGCCCCCAAAAGTGTTTGGAGGCTTGCATTTCATGCACTGTATGATAAAGGGTTTGGAACATTAAAGGCAAGTAAGACACTCAGTGAAAGTTGGTGCAGGGTCTGGAGCACAGGCTTTAGGAGCAGCTCAGATAAGCCTCTTTTTGTAAAAGATAATTGAAGTTTGTATTGGACAGAACTGGCCTAATAAAGCATTGAGGATGTTTGTAGAAATGGGTCCTAAAGCAGGTGTGCAACTGGGTTGTAGCACCACAAAGAGAAATGTGGGAAAGCCTGTTGTCCTGGCTCCTGGTATTGCTCCAGAAATCAGTGCTTTCCTGGTGGGGTGGGCAAAAACCGTGGTGCATATGGACCATTAGATCAGTTACCACTCCCTGGCAAATCTGCTGGGAACAGACAGATGGGTAAACAGCTTTAACTAGCTTTGACTGCCCTCTATGCTGAGGCAATATTTACATTTCTATCTTTTTCTTCTGATGGCTTTAAAATGCCCTGTAATGTTTACCTTTTGTTTCTCTCTTTTTTGTTGTTGTTTTTTTTTTTTTTTTTTTTTTTTTTTTACCTTGAATCCTTTAAAATATCTTCCCTGGTGTTCATGGTTAGCCCCCCTGTCAGTCATTTGTTATTCTGAGTGCCTGGATGTCTTTTCTCCTTAACTTACAGCTCACCTCAGAGGAGCAGAATCCCCCCTTCCCCTGCCAATGCTGCTTTACTGCAGAAAATCCCTCCTGTGTAGGTCCTTGTGGTCTCACTGGTGCAGTGAGGCTCATCCTACCTGCAGGTACCCTTCTGCCTCAGGTTTGTTTGAAACACAGCAGGGGCATGAAATGAAATGCAGAGGAACATTTTGGAAAAGGCTCGGAGTCTTTCACAGATCCCTCCTTGTGAAGTACTTGGCTTGGTTTGGTTGGGTTACTTGTCTTATTTTATTACCCCTGCTATCTGCATTTGTGATGGAGGTGTCTTTCATCACTGCCTTTGGGTTACAAAGGCAAAATACCATGGATGTCACTGGCTTCCCATAATTAGAGCTGATGGCTTTATTATCCAGATTTTTCCGACGCGTGCTGGGAGAAGCATTGCTGTCCCTCTGAGCTGTGGCTATCCCAGCCTGCTGATGGTTACAAACATTTCCTGTCTGGATGGGGGCAAAAAATCCGTGTGAGAAGACTTAGCCAGCTGCTAGAAGTCGTGGAGGAGCTGTGTAGCAACCAAAATGATTTTTTTTTCACATGGTACTTTAAGCTCAGGCTGCCCAGCTTGGGGTTTTGGGGGTGATTTTCTGAGTGGCGTTGGACAAAACATTGTCCCAAAACATACTTAAAATGTTTCCAGGTTGTAAGTTTTCTGTAAACTTCCAGTACTTCAGAAACTTGAAGAGCCTGGTTAATTACAGGATGTACTGACAAGTGCTTGTAATGTCATTTTGTGCCTGAAGAATAGGTGGGAAGCAGAGTGTGAAGGCGCTGTTAATTTTGGGCAGGATGCATGGGGCTTTCTGCTTTCACTGTGGAACTGTGTGTGCTGCTTTCATTATACATTTGATTATATACAAGTCTTGTACATAGGCTGATGAGAGTGAGGCAAAGCTGCTTCATTATTTTGGAGACTCACTCAAAATATTTTCTTTCTTTCAGGGACTTGAAGATAGAAAATCTGTTGCTAGATGAAGACAACAATATCAAGCTTATTGGTATGAACCAGTTTGGCAATTCCAGTAATTAAAATTGTTAGTTTTGTAAAGAGAGTTTCTGAGGCTTTATAATCTTCCATGTGACAACTGCTAATGTTTCTGCAGAGAGGAGCTGAGAGAGTATAGATAGCAATCAAGCTGTTCCTGACAGCATTTTGTGAAAAAAAAAAAATGATCCAAATAATTCAGATTGAACTGGGTATGGGAATAATCCTACACCTTAAACCCACATCTTTCATATTCAAATGGGGAGCTTGATAAAGAATCTAAGAATTGACACCACAGAAGTGGTTTATTTTATTATCATGATCATTTCTTATTTGCTAGGGGCTGGATCCTGCCCCCATGAACATATGCTTCCACTGAAGTCAGTGGGAGTTGCACACATTTTTAGCAGCTGGCAAAATGTGGTCCTATATTTATATTTGTTAAATTTGCTTCCAGCACCCAGGACAAAATTGGTTTAGAGGGCTGTTAAAGAATGAAAAAGATCAACGGTAGAGTCTTGATTGTATTTAGGTATCAGTTGTATGTGGTGCTTGATTCATTCAAGCTGTGCAGGCATTTTAAATTAATCATTGCTGGGGATAGTCTCTCACTGCCTTGCATAGCTGCCATTAATGTTAATGTGGGCATTGAAAAGAAAATATCCCTTTCATAAAATAAATGCCAAACATCTGTTTATATTTCTTTCCGTGCCTACACTTTTGCCAACAGCAATGTCTGTGGCTGCAGACTTAAAAACTCAACTGACTCTCCTCAAAAAGTTTTGTGGGCTGAAAAGTGGTGAAAACCACTTAACATTCAAACATCCAGGTGGAATGGACTTCACACACTGTGATGTATGAAGTACATGCATCTCTAAACAAACGAGGGGAGGATGATTAATGAAATCTGAAATACCCAGGGATTTTTACTTTGGGGATTCTGTTTTGGGAATGCTACCCCGGCTTCCAGCCATTACTCTGTAGCATATCAACAGGCTGGGAAAATAATAGCAGGGAGAACTCTGTGTTACCTCAGCTAAGGGTCAGGAGGAGGCTGACAAGTGACCATGAATCATTCATCAGGACTGATGGATGCCACCCATTATCCTGATTATTTAGCAGATAAGCGACACCAGATGGTTTGCACCAACATCTGATGGATTTAAAGAGCTCACATAACTTCCCTGTTTGTTATTGGGTGTTTGACATCCAGACCAAGACCTTCCCAGGTGATACATGTACAATTAAAACTCTACTGCCAAAAAAAAAAAAAAATTAAAAAATTAAATGACTCCAGGGCTGTTCCTGCGGTTCTGTTTGATTCTGCTGCATGGAAAGGTCTCCTCGCAGTGGGTGGTGTGGGAAGAACAGAGGAAAGAGACAGTTTGATCTTCCACAGCCTCCATAAATTGTCCTCAGGTCTGCAGCCTGATGTTTAAGCAGAGCAGATTGCAGGCAGTGTGTATGCTAAAACAAAGCAATTAAATCCCACCACCCAACTGGGGTGTTGTAGCCAAAGAAAGGTTGCAGTGTTTGTGTAGCCTGCCTTATTAGAAATGATCAGTTGTGTCATCACATAGTCCTTCCCAGGAAGGTTCTTCAGGAGTGAAGAACATGTTTGGAGGAATTAAAGTGCTGCTTTTCATGACTGGGAGAGGAGACTTGGAGTTGCAAAACCATTTCATGTTGCCTCCTGTGGGGTGAGAGCTTGGTCTCCATGATTTGTACAGCAGTCAACGCAGGAATAGCTAAGAAAAACAAAAATGTTGTTCTTGTAATAGCTGTGAAAGGAGGAACAAAATGTGAAATGAAGATGGAAAATGTGACATTGAAGTCACTGCTTGTTTGTGCATATCAGTGATGCCTTGAGCCCTCAGCTGCTCAAGGGCACCTTGGATTTGTTCCTCCCTTGGCTACCAAGGTGCTTTAGAACCTGCTGTCAGATATTCCCCTTGCAAAAATTCCCTTTGGGAGGAATTACTCTTAGCAGTCTGTTAATCAAATTGAAGAACATTGGAACTGTTGGAAGTAATTCACTCCTTGCTGCCCACCAGCCCATGGGGTTGGTGTCTGATAAAGCCACACAAAGTTGTTGGCATCCTGCTGGGACCCCAGCTCTGCTGGCTCTGCTGGGCTCTGCTGGCTCTGCTGGGCTCAGCTGGGATCTGCTGGGCTCAGCTGGGATCTGCTGGGCTCTGCTGGCTCTGCTGGGCTGTGCTGGGCTGTGCTGGGCTCTGCTGGCTCTGCTGGGCTCTGCTGGGCTCTGCTGGGCTCAGCTGGGATCTGCTGGGCTCTGCTGGCTCTGCTGGGCTCTGCTGGCTCTGCTGGGCTGTGCTGGGCTCTGCTGGGCTCTGCTGGGCTCAGCTGGGATCTGCTGGGCTCTGCTGGCTCTGCTGGGCTGTGCTGGGCTGTGCTGGGCTCTGCTGGCTCTACTGGCTCTACTGGCTCTGCTGGCTCTGCTGGGCTGTGCTGGGCTGTGCTGGGCTGTGCTGGGCTCTGCTGGGCTCTGTTGGGCTCTGTTGGGCTGTGCTGGGCTCTGCTGGGCTCTGCTGGGCTCTGTTGGGCTCTGTTGGGCTGTGCTGGGCTCTGCTGGGCTCTGCTGGGCTCAGCTGGGCTCTGCTGGGCTGTGCTGGGCTCTGCTGGCTCTGCTGGGCTCTGCTGGCTCTGCTGGGCTCTGCTGGGCTCTGCTGGGCTCTGTTGGGCTGTGCTGGCTCTGCTGGGCTCTGCTGGGCTCAGCTGGGCTCAGCTGGGCTCTGCTGGGCTGTGCTGGGCTCTGCTGGCTCTGCTGGGCTCTCCTGGGCTCTGCTGGCTCTGCTGGCTCTGCTGGGCTCTGCTGGGCTGTGGTGGGCTGTGCTGGGCTCAGCTGGGCTCAGCTGGGCTCAGCTGGCTCTGCTGGGCTCTGCTGGGCTCTGCTGGCTCTGCTGGCTCTGCTGGGCTCTGCTGGGCTCTGCTGGCTATGCTGGGCTCTGCTGGGCTCTGCTGGGCTCTACTGGCTCAGCTGGGCTCAGCTGGCTCTGCTGGGCTCTGCTGGGCTCTGCTGGGCTCTGCTGGGCTCTGCTGGGTTCTGCTGGGCTCAGCTGGCTCTGCTGGGCTCTGCTGGCTCTGCTGGGCTGTGCTGGGCTGTGCTGGGCTCTGCTGGCTCTGCTGGGCTCTGCTGGCTCTGCTGGGCTCAGCTGGGCTCAGCTGGGCTCTGCTGGGCTCTGCTGGGCTCTGCTGGGCTCAGCTGGGCTCTGCTGGCCCAGGGCTGGTGTTTGACAGCCTTTCCCTGCTCTGGCTGGCAGAGCCCCAGGGATAGCTGTGCATCCAGAGCTTGCTGTGGAGTCCCTGGAGGTAACAATGCCTCAACAGCACGAGCAGTGGGGGTGGTGCAGCTCCCATTGAAAATATTTACTTGAGGATACCAAGTGTGGCCTTTGATCTGAATTCTGTAATTTGCTGGGCTTCTTGAAAGGGAGAGACAGGCAGGGGCAGTGAGGTTATCAGGCTGGTGGTCACACTGTCCTTATCAAGATCAGCAGGGCATCCCTAATAAAAATAATAAAAATCACACTGTGATCAGATGTGCTGACACAGTGTTAACAGCAATATTCTCATTTCCATGGCTATGAAATCCCTGTCCCCAGCATGCCCCTATTTGCACACATTCTGCATTTCAACAGGCAAAAAAAGGCATAGCAGCTGAAATGAATGAGCTGAAGGAAGTGAATAAAGGGTTGACAACTGAAGCAAATAAGAGAATGAAAACCTCTTGTAGAGTATCCCTCCATTGATACTGATGAAGGGATGGTGATTGACACCATCTCAGAATACAGCCCTTGTATCCTGTGACTGTAGAACATGACAATCAAGTAGTTTGGAGCTGGTATGACACAGCAGGGTAAGGACCAGGAATAATACTGTGTGGAGATATTATTTCTGGGAGGTTTTAGTAGTATTTTACAGTTGACAGAACTCATCTCAGGCCACAGCTAATGAACACGTTAATTAAGTTAATGGATCCTGTGCAGTATTAGTGAAAGCTCCAGGGATGATTAAGCAGTGTCCAGAGATAATTGTTTTCCATCAGAAGCAGGGAAATTGTCTTGATTCTCCCTCCAATTTTGACAGTGTTCTCCAGGAAAGCCCCAGTGAGACTTTTTAGCTGTGGAAGATGGTGATTCCTGTCTTCAGGTCCCTATGATAATTGTTTTGGTTTTTTTTTTTAAGCATTTTTATATCTTTGGCTAGTTTAGTGAGGGAAGGAGGCTTATTATGTATCTGGCCTGTCAGGGTGCTTCCAATACCTTGAAGAACTCCTCAAATTTCATCCAGATTTGATTTTTAGCAGAGTGAGAGCTAAAGGACAGGTCAGCACTGCAAGTCCAGTGCAAATGAGTGTGCAGGTAAGGAAAAGAGCCACAAATTAATGGCTGAGAGAGGATATTGAAGAATTAATCAGATGTTCTTAATAGGGGTGGTTTTCAGAGATTCACAGAATATTCTGAGTTGGAGGACCCACAAGGATCAATGAGTCCAGCTCTTAATAAATAGGATTTGTTCTTCCTTAAGCCCATCTCAGCCTGCAATCACACCTGCACTGAAGCAGGAGGGAAATTTTGGGAGGCAATTTTTTGTTCTAAGGCTTTTCTCATTTGTGGAAACCTCTGGTTGCTTAGCACCTTGTAGAACCAAAGTGCATAATTTTTTTTTTTTTTTTCTCCTTAGGGAGTTCATTGCTTAGCTTTTGGGAAAAAAGTTCTTTCTTTTTAACTTGTGCTCTAGCACAGTTTGACTGTGTCTGTCTTTCATAACTCTGTCTCTGTGCCTTTCACAGACTTTGGATTGAGCAACTGTGCAGGAATCCTGGGTTATTCTGATCCCTTCAGCACCCAGTGTGGGAGCCCAGCATATGCAGCCCCTGAACTTCTGGCAAGGAAGAAATACGGGCCCAAAATAGACGTTTGGTCCATGTGAGTTACTTCTGGAGTTCATAATTGTTACTGCAAAGAGCAGGGACACCTCCAGCTGCATCAGGTGGCTCAGAGCCCTGTTCAGCCTGACCTGAAATGTTCTCAGAGATGGGACATCAACCCTGTAGTAGCTGTCAGGCATTAAAGATGACGTACAGTCTCCAAAACCTCAATTTTATCTTGTTGCTGATGGTTTGGGTTTCTTTTTCTGCCTGTTTTCTTTCAGTGGGGTGAACATGTATGCCATGCTGACTGGAACATTGCCCTTTACTGTGGAGCCATTCAGCCTGAGAGCCTTATACCAGAAGATGGTGGACAAAGAAATGAACCCCTTTCCCACCCAACTCTCCTCAGGTAATCCAGGGGGATTGTTGGGATCCAGTGGGTCAGAGCTGTTCCATGCAATTATGGATCATGAGCCATGCTCCTGATGTGTTGTGCTAATTGGGAAAAGTTCCTTTCCCCATTTTGGCCTCTGAAAGACCTGCAGGGGTTGATGTAGCAGAATTCCTTTTGCTTTGACTTCTGGAGAAGCACCAAGTTGTGCTGAATATGAGAGAAGGAACAAATCTGTCAAATTCTGTGGAATTGCTTTTGTGGAGCAGTTGGTCAATTTTGCACATCCAGAAGATTCTGGCAGAGGGTAAGGATGGATGAACAGATTATTTTGGAATAACAGATTCCTGGGTGTTATCATGACTGGGGTTGAGTGATAAACTGCCTCAAATGACCTCCCATTTATTATGGAATAATGACATGCACTCAGAGAGTTATTTTGAGACAGTTACCTGAGATAACCTTTGTGTGCTCACAAAATGCAAAATAGTTGATGTATTAGTATTAGAAATATTAATTCCTGCTTCAGAGCCATGTCACTAGGCAACAGAATCACTCTTCAGCTTGCAGCAAGGCCACTGTCAGCATTTGGAACAAGCACTGTTTGGTAGCTGGCTTTTATTTTTTTCTGCCAGATTTGTTGTCCGTGGAGAGCTTCTGTCTCCTTCCCTGTTTGCAAAGGGCTTTTGATAAAATTCAAAGATTGCAAGTGCAAAGAGGGGATGGAAACCCTTGTTAGAGGGTGTAAATGGAAACGCTTGGGAGGTGAGTCACGAGGTGAATTCTCCAAGTGCAGATTTAGGGTTCCACCTTCCACCCTGTGGAAGGCCAGGCCCAGAGTAGCAGAAAAGATAACACTGCTTTTGACAGGCTTTGTTTTGCTGCTTCTTCCATCCTGCCATCTAACAGTGAGATCAGATTTTCTCTCTCTCTAGCAGCTGTAGCTCACTTGACACTGGGGTCCCCAGGGAAGGCAGGATTTTGTTTATCCTGTGAGAGCTCCAGCAGCCTGGGCTTGCAGAGATGATGGCAAATTAATGGACTAGATTTAACCATGTTAACCTTTGCCCAGGGTGCACAAAGGTGCCCATCAGTCCCTGACCCTTGTGAGCTCAGTGACATGGCACAGTGTGATTGAGGGTGACACTTATTCCTGGCTTTGGGTCACTGGGCAGAAACTCTGCTCTGGGAATTGTGGTGCTTCTTAATTTCTTGGGTTTATTATAGCCAGGTCACAATTTCCTTAGATTTATCTACAAAGTACAGAATTTTTACAGGAGTCTGTTTTACGTGTCCAGTACATTGCCTTTCAATATTTAATTTCCTGGTTACTGAACACACAGCCCCATAATTCAGGCAGCCAGTCTTATCACTGAGCAGGAAAACACTTCACTTGTGTGACCTAAAATGCAGGTGAGCACCTGAAACAACCTGGGCAGCAGAACAGGGACATTTTGGAGTTGCTGTTTGATTTTCCCACTTAGGGACCTGTTTCTCATTAAGCCTCTTGAACAGCAGCTATCTGGTTATTGATTTTAGGTGAGCAGAGGTCAGATGCTCAGGAAGTTGGTGTTCACCTTGCATATATTCCCTTTCCCTCGTGTTTGCTCCCTGGGGAAATCATTGTGCTGTCCACAGCTGTGTGGCTTGGCTGGAAAATCTGCTTGTGCCATGCCAGGATTTTTAAGGGGAGGTTTGGGTGATTTGGAGATCATGGTGGTGGTGAAGGAGGGAGTGTGGGTTTGGGGAGAGGGATTGCTCTGGCTCTGAGCCCATGGGATGGGGGGGTTTCTAACACAGACACGGGGGAGGCACTGGAGCGAGAGGGGATTAAATGGGAGAACAAGGGTTTGTTGTCTGCTGTAGTGAGGGTGAAGAAAGGGCACACCAGGCACACAGAGAGCAGCTTCCAACAAGTTTGGGAACTCAGATGTGGGCTCTTCCTACAAAAAATACTGGAGAATATGCAAGTAACATCTCACATAAATCACTGGTTGGTGACGAGAGAGATTAGAAAAATGCCTGGCTGGACTGGTAAATACAGTGTATTAAGTCTCTCCTGCACATCTAAGCTTCTTGACACAGGGAGAGCCCTCTCTCCAGCTGAAACCTGATTTTTGCAGGATATTGTACATTGAGGTTGTTGGGAGTTGGCACCTGTTGGGTCTAACCCTGATTTATTTGGGGAGAAACCCTCCCTCATCCTCCACACTCCCCTGCTGCACCAGCCCATCCTGTCCCATCCCACTGTTTTATTCTCCTTAAATTGCTGTGAAATGTAGCCTTGATAATTTGAGGAATAATGAACCAGAGCTAGACCCAGCTCAGAGGGGTGTTGCTTGTGAGATTTCAGGCACATCACTTGATTTCTTTGCTCCTGATCATGTAAGAAGCACATGACTTAAAAAATTGAGTGCTTGTGCAAGAAACTCGGGAGGAGTGGTGGAATGTCCTTGAAAGTTGAAGGTTCAGGAGAACAAGCAAAGCCTGTTAATTTTGCTGTACTCTTTTAATTTGGCTGAAACCTTCTGCAGCTGATGGTAGGTTGGATGGAAGCCAGAGAATTTATCTTTATCATGTCAAAGTGAGCCCAATTTGCTGTGTCTTCCTTCCAAGGTCTGCATCCCTTCCCTGCCCTCCACTCACCCCTGGTCCATCTCCTCCTACTTTGAGCACAGTGATTTGTCTCTGACCTGGCTCCAGCCTCTTGCCCTCATGTGGGAATTAAATGTTGGCTCACCTGCTCCGAAACTCCAAATGAGCTCTGAGACAAAAAGCACTTCCCCCCCTCTCCTTTATAACTCTATAAATCACTGTGACTGTAAATCACTGTTTGTTTTAGTTACTAATCCCTTATCATTTTCTCAAGGACATTGGAGCAGACAGTAAGGAAAATGTTCCTTTTCAGTGTGCTCTTGCTCAGGCCACACACCTGCAGTACCTCAGCTGCTGTGCCAGTCCTAAAGCAGATGACAGAGCTGTTGTTTGGGCTTTTCCCTTGATCTCTCCACAGCTGCCATCAACTTCCTGCGCTCTCTGCTGGAGCCAGACCCTGCCAAGAGGCCAAACATCCAGCAAGCCCTGGCCAACCGCTGGCTCAACGAGAACTACCCTGGGAGAGCCCCCCCCAATGTCACCTACCCCAACAGGTACACAGGGGAGGAAAAACCTGCCAGGAGTCTGTGCCCTGCTCTGCTCTTCCACTGCTGTGACGGATCCTAGCACATGCTTCTGTAATAATAAAGATTATTGAGATTGGCCCTGTGCTGCTTGAAGTGGCCAAGAGCAATGGCTTCAATTGGAAGCTGCAATTACAGTGTATTATTTCCAGGGTGGGCTGGGGTGCAGGTCATCTGATGAATTTGCTGCAGGCTTGGGAATGGGGAGGTGTGACAGGCAGTTCTGATCTCCTCCTTGTTGGTCAAAGCCAAGCTCCTTCTCCAGGAGAGCCTCTGCCTGTTTGTGAGGTTCTGTGGGTTAAGGGAATATGCAAACCATGGTGAGAAAGGTCAGAATTTAATGGTCTTGCTTGGTTGGTTGTTGCACCCTGCACCCTGCTGAATACGTGACAGAAAGCAGGCAGAGAGCAAATCTCACAGTCAGTCAAACATCCAGCCAGGGAAAAAGAAGAAAGGGAAGATACTCATGGTCCACTTTGGTTAGAAATAACCTTGCTTGACTTTAAACAGTGTGGAGTTGCTGTCAGTGGAGAGAAATAAGGGCACTTTTCACACAGGGATTCATCAGACTTCTCTCTGATTCTGCTTTAGAATGACTTTGTGCCCTGGAGATACCAGTTCCTCTCCAGTGACTGTAAATGAAGCCTCAGGCAGCTCACTTGGAATTACATGTCTGGATTTGATCAGATAAAACCTCCTTCCTGTATCAAAGCCCTCCAGCTGTGCCTCATACACCTCCCAGCACCTGCAGGATTCCCTGGCTCAAAGGCCAGGCAGCACTGAGGCACAGACACCACCTTAAAACCTGATTTTGGTGCTTAAAACTCAACAGTGCTGCAGAATTTCTGTCCTGACTTGGCTAAGAGGAGAGTCCCTGAGGGAAGATCATAACTTCCCCTCCTTCAATTGCCAGGAACCAGATGTGGTGCCTTGACAGGGGGTGCAGGTGCCCCAATTTAGCAGCAGACATTTCCCTTCCAGGGGCAGCACTTTGGGGTGCTGCATCATGGAGAACTTGTGATTGTGCCATTCCCTGACCTGAGGATGGATGGATGGATGGATGGATGGATGGATGGATGGATGGATGGATGGATGGATGGATGGATGGATGGGTGGATTAAAAATAATATTACTTTTGTTTCATTGTTTGATATCCCAGGCTTGACCTACCTGTCATACTGGAGCTTTATAGGGAGAATAATCTGCAAAGTTTTAAATATTTAAGGACATGTCCTGGCTCCTTTTGGGCTTGTCTCTGAAAGTACCACTATAGCTTCCATGGAACTCCTCCAGTTTTTCCTTGGTGTGCAGACACAGATAAGGTGTGGTGAAATAGTGTGTGAAAAAGCCACTGCTGAATTTGCAAATAATCAATTCCTCTCTTAATTGACACAGAAGGAATTGTGTTATGTTCTTGCAGTGCCCTTCCACTGCTCTGGGGATAACACCCATTGTTGCCAAGACAGGAGCATGGTAGGAAGGGCAGAGCATGGAGATAAGGTGGGAGAACAGCAGAAGCTGCATTTTCAGGAGAATATTTCCCCAGGCTTTTTGCAGGCTTGCTTTTGTTAAAGAGATTCCCCGAAGGCAAGCAAAAATTTCCCATTTTGCTGAGCACTTCGAGTCAAAATTGCTTGAATTTCTTTTGCTGCCCAGATGTCTCAACGTGCAGTGGCCAAGATAAGTCTTGCTTTTGAACTTGTGGAAAAAAGACCCAACCCCAAGCATTCCTTAGGGGCAGAACCAGTGTTCACAGGCACAGGGAACAAAGGGAATGAGTTATTTGAGATTTCCAGACTGTGTTTGGCATCTTGTCTGAGTCCTGCCTGTCACAGCTGGGACAGGAGTGGGAAAGGTGGGGAGGGATCCCTTGGAAGGGGGAATCTTGCAAAATAAGATCCCTCTGATATTGGACTTGGTACTAGGAGTGAGGAATATCCTCTAGAAACAACTGGAACCCAGCATTTCTCTGGGGATGGATGGGTACATCTGGGAAGCTGGCCAGCCCATTTGGAGGTCTAAATAGGAGCAGAGTTCTTTGGAAAAATCTGGTTTTGACTCAGACTGAGCCAGTGCTTTGGCATTTCCACAAGACCTCTGTACTGCTTTTCCCTCAGCCTTGGCTGAGACTGTTCCAGGCTTTATAGAAGAGAGAGACATGCACATGGCTTGTACTTGTGACAGGGGGGTAAGAGCAGCATTGCCATTCTGAGCTGCAGGAATAATCCTGTACATCCCCTTTCTCCAGCAGGGAATTAATTCCCTGGCTAATTAGTGCATGGATAGTGTGCATCAGGTAAAGGGGTGAACTCAGAACACTGCTGCTGATTACAGGAAAAGGGGCTTTTCAGAGAGCCAGATCTGGGCTGGATTTTAGCCTCTTTTCCTTCAAAACCAGCTCATCTTGGTGATTTTCAGTGGTCAGGTGTAGGGTCACAAGTGGCCTGGGCATCAGGGTGCCATTTCCCACCAGGGATGGGCACAGTGGACAGAGTCCTGCTCATTCAGCTTCCTGCAGCTCCTGTGCTCCCAGATATCTGTCCTTTCCCTGCCTGGCAGAAGGGAACTAACCCCCCCCAAGTTACTGAGCCCCTGGGGCTTCCTCTGGGTGCTCTGTCCCGGAGAGAACAGCCCAAAAACGCTGCTGTGGCTCTCCCTGTGCAGGATTCACCTGGAGGACCTGAGCCAGAGCGTGCTGCTGCACATGACTGAGAAGCTGGGCTACAAGAACAGCGATGTCATCAACACCGTGCTGTCCAACAGGGCCAGCCACACTCTGGCCATCTATTTCCTGCTCAACAAGAAGCTGCAGCGCTACCTGGCCAGCCTCAGGGTGAGCACTGCTGCACATTTATTGAGTTAGGACATCAAGAAGAAGCCTAAGAGCTCTTAAACTTATTTAGCTTTTAAGTGAAAACTCTCAGCTGAAAGTTCCACCAGATATAATCTCCCTGAGCCTTGGGCCTTCCAGTTTGACAACATCTTCTTAGTTATTTTCCTTCCCTCAGTCCTTTTCACATTAGTGATGATGCCACCAATGATATTTAAATTGTAATGGACCAAATCCATCATCTCTGTAAGGTGATGCTCCCCTGCTGAATGCCAAGAGTGGGTACAGAATGTTAAGCAGTAATTAAACGTTAGTTTTCTCTAATTATCTTACATGTTTTGCTCTCCTGTGCTTTTCTCTCCACAGAAGGCTGAAGGCCAGGACAGTATTTGCCACAAGAACCAGCTGTACCAGATAGAAAAATACAAGGCAAATAAAGACTCCTATGAGGTAAAGCTCACCAAAGCTTGTTGAAGTGCTTTGAAAGCAAGTTGAATTTGAGCATCCTTGGTGATTGTGATTAAAGTGATGGGTTTGGGACCTGTGGAGAAAAGAAGGACCTGTGGTCTTGCCTGTGCAAGGACAAATAACTCCCTTCATTTCTTTCCAAAGAAACAAATAGTAACCCCTTAGAGAGGAAGTAGAAAGGTGGTTTTTAAAGAAATTAAATGTCTATAAATCTCTGGCAAAACAATGCAAACACAGGAGCTCCATAGCTTCATTCTGGGGTGCAAATTGCTGGTGCTGTAAAAAGGAAAACTGAGTTTTCTTGAGGCTCTTGGTGCTGTAGGACAGAGTGGCAGCCAGGGTGACTCTCCTGGTGTCCTGGGCCAAGCCTGGCTTGGCTGCCAGGAGCTGTATTAGCACAGCACTTTTCAAAGTCAATTTTCTCTGCTCCTTAGCAGAAGTGATGTGGGATCAGCCTTCTGCATCATGAAGGAATTCCCTTGGGCACACAAAAGATTTAACTTTTTGCTCTGTCGGTCTCCAGCCTTCTTGCCTGCAAGCAGAGAAGGTATTTTGTATTAAATCATGGCTGGATTTTTCTTCCCTGGCTGATTCCTTGCCAAGCACTGAAATTACAGGAGTAATATGAGCTGTGCAAGTCCTCCCTGCCAACACAAAGAGCAGCATTCTTGAGGAGTCTGCCTGTTCCCAAAGCTGCTCCTCAGCCCTGGGTTGATGATCTAATTGCAGGGGCAGATTTGTGTCGTGGCTGGTGTTGTTTATTGTAAGGGCTGCTTGCAAGACAAGCTGAACTGCAAGCCAGATGGAAATATCAGGGCAAAGTATTTTTTTCTTGAATAAATCAAAACTATGTTACTTGAAACGGATCAGCAGTGGATAGACTCAATGAATGTGATCCTTCACAAAGCTCTCACAACCTACTCAAGCTGTTGCAGGAAACAGGGGCAGGTTCTGGGAGTTGAACACTTCAGATCCTGCATGGAGCATCTTGGTTCTGTTGGACCAGCTGCTGGTGTCACTCCCTGAGCAGTGACAGAGCCACTGCTCTCTGGGGTTCTGCATTTCCAGGGAGCAGCTCACAGCCTGTGCTCCTGTGCAGGGGGGCTGAGCAGCCAGCTCCCTTCCCTGGGCAAAGCTGCAGTCCCACATGTGGCCCAGCCTGGTTTGTGGGCTTGCTTAGGGACAGCAGCTCCCTCCAAAGCCTCTCCTGCACTCAGTTAGTCCTGGGGTAGCTATTCAGAGGATGAGGGGTCATGTCCTTCTTGGAATACTTATCAGGATGCACTTGCTGTGCAGACACTGCAACAACCACAACAACAACAACAACAACAACAACAACAACAACAACAACAATAATAATAATAATAATAGTAATAATGTTGTAACAGCCTGTTCTCCTGCTGCATGGGCAGAGAGGCTGGAGGTGCAGGCCAGGTTGGGCTGGGGGAGGGTGTCCCTGCCCACAGCAGGGGATGGAGATGGGCTCTGAGCTCCTGTTCAACCCATTCTCTGGTTCTACGGTTTCCTGTCACTTTAGCTGCACTTACACAAGGGGATTATGTTAGTTTTACTGCAGCAGGACAGGAGAAGCAGCACATAGGGGTGAATGAATGCACACCCTGCTGTTTGTAGCCAAGGCAGACATCTCTCCTAAAATGGGTGGAGCACAGCCCTGGCAGTGCCCAGCTCAGTGGGTGCCACTGGGACCCAGGGAAGGGGTTTTGTGGGCTCAGGAAGGTTCATGAGCTGGAGATGAATCCCCTGATGCCTCCCCACCATTTCCAGAGCAGCCACTGGTCCCTAGGCAGGATGTGCAGCCGAGCAGAGCTGCAGGTTGCCATGGGAATAAGAGAGGGAAGATGGTCAGCTCTGGCTGCAGCAGACCTGGAATTCCTCCCCACTCTTTCCAGCCATGGGAAATAAAGATTTGGCTTCAGGAGGGGCTGCCAGGAGGGGCAGGGAGGGGCACAAGGGCAGTGGTCGTGTCCTGCCCCTCTTCTCCACATGCTGTGGGGTGTCCAGGCTGGTGTCACTGCAGTGCTGTGCAGGGACAGGGAGGCAGGCAGGAGCCCCTGGCTCTCTCCATCTCTTTATTTGTGGAAGGGGTCTCAGGATGAGCGAATCCAGGGGAGCTAGTGGGCTCAGATGTGGAATTTGCAATTTTTAAAAACTGGTGTCCTTGTCCTATCACCAGGCCAGACACGGCCAAGGCAAATACCCTTTATCTGCCTTTGAAATCCATTGCTGGGACCAAGAGTAGGTTTGAGGGTCAAGGTCAGGACAGGAAATAGCAGAGGATGATGTAATTCCCAACCTATTCAAGTACAACATGCCGGTACAGCTCCTGCATGAAGGGACAGAGGGACACAGCCGAGCACTCTGCAGTGCAGAGGGGATTTCTGTAACTCCCCTGGATGAAATCTTCCTTCCCTTTTCAAATATGAGTGCCTGGCACCTTGGCAGTTCAGGACTTTGGTCCTGAGCCTCTCCCAGCCACGGTCATTAAGGAGCAACCTTAGCAGCTTTAGAAATACTTGTAAGGCAATTTGCAGTGTTCATCCAGCGTGAAGTAATTAATTGCCAGCACCGGATGTGTGGATTTCCTGTGCCAGGCTGCTTTAATTGTGTGTTGCTGTAGCTGAGAGAATGTACCAGCAGGGAGAGGGCAAAGGCAGGAGCACTTGGCAGGTGAGGAGCTGCAGCTTGGCTCGTGCAGCATCAGGCTAAAAATACTGCAGCCCTGGAACGTCCTGCACCCAGGCAGGGGCTGCAGCAAGCAGCACACAGATCCTTCCTCACCTATCCAAAATAGCAGGCAGCTCCTGGCAATCTGGATTGGCTCCTATGGGCTTATTATAGTCACCACTTGGTCTCATCCTCACAAGCACCTTTATAAAAAGATCCTGGGGAGAGCCTGAGCTCTGCTGAAGACTCCCTCGACAGCAGAGTTTCAGAAGCATGGGAGGAAAACCAGTGTGGTGGGCTCAGAATTAGCTGTACACCTTCCCCTGGCTGCTGTGGCAGGGTGATATTCCCACAGCAATATTAGTGGTAGCATTGCTGCTGCTGTTCTTGCTGCTGTTGGCACTTCAGGCTCACCAGGAGGGGCTGTACCCACCCAGGCAGTGCCTGACCCACACTGCTTGTGCCAGCATGGCATGGACAGCACCTCTGGGGGTGGACAGAGGTGTTCAGATCCCTGAGGAGCTCCTTTGTGCCTGTGGGAGGGTCAGCCAGCTGCAGCTATCCAGGGGGAAAGGAATTGGAGGGGATAAGGGATGGATGGGGGCAAAAGCCAGGTGCTTGAAGGGAGGCTGAGGTGAGGAGCTCACAGGTTCTTCTCCCAAGACACCCACCTAATGGTGTTAACACTAAAAACATTGCTTTGTGAGTCACTGCAGGTCTTCTTTCCAACCCTGTAACTCCTGAAAGGTTGCAGAGGCCAGCAGTGCCCAGACACCATCTGTGCAGGGAGCCTGGCTCCATCTGAGCTGGCAGTGTTCATCATCAGTCCAGATTTTTGCCTCTTCCATGTCTATCTTGCTTCCAGAGCTGTTTAGTGGCCCAGGAGAATCCAAGTTGTCTTCTGCATCTCTCTTTTCCTCTCTCACATTTTTATGTGCTTTACTTTGAGGGTTTTCATGGACTCCACATCAGCGAGCTTGCAAAAGAAAATCAAGAGTGACAGTGCATAATTACCAGACAAAACACAGGCACATAACTGGGGGAAGGAACTTTGCTTCACTTTTTAAAAAAGACTTGTATTTGCAGTGACCTTTTAATCAGATGCAGCAAAACATGTTGCTTAGATGAGAACTATGACCACAAAAACAACCCCAAACCACCAAAACATGTTTTTTAATGTGAAATAAGGCTTTGGGCTCCCCTAGAAATCAGTGGCAGGTAAAGGCTTTTGAGCAGTTTGCTGAATCCAGTGACTGAAAGAAGATGCAGTGAATTTTCACTGTAAAATAGTGTTTGAAAACTGGCTTCCTCTTCAGAATCCTGCTCCCAGGTTCTGTTTTTCTTCTATCTTCACTGGTGATCAAACCTATCTTATTCTTGCAATCCCACCTTCCCCATCTTGGCCAGGAGTTAGGGCTCAATGATTTTCTCCCTCTCTATGTCTTGTGCAGTTGCAGAGATGCTGTAAAAGCAAGGGCTGCATTCCTCCAGATCTTGTCTGGACAGAAGATAAATGACTCAGAGGCTTTAGACTTCTTTAAAACTTTGCAGCTCACCATTTTAAATCTCAGAGGGAGTGGAGTAAAGAGAAATCAAGGACTTTTTTTGGTTCTTAAGTAGGGCATTTCAGGTGTGGAGGAGCACAAACCTTAATCTGCTTTCTTCAAGAGAAAAGCTTTCCTTTAGTTTTCCAAAACCAGCTTTCACAGTGCCTGAATGCCAGAGCAGATGGGAGCCATGAAATCATGGCAAACTGATCAGAGGATTGAGTTTCTCTGAGCAGTCAGAATAAGTTCCTTGTAAATTCATAGTGCTTAATCCACCTTGTAAGTCTGGGGGCCACTGAAACTTCCCTTGAGTAAACCAAATTGTTCTTGTTTGTTTTACAACCTAAAGGACAAAAAACTCAAAGAGCAAGAAAAGAAAGGGGAGATTCTTCACCGTCAGCTCCCAAAGAAAACTGAGAAAAGTCCAGTTTCATATAGACAGCCTTCTTCCTGTCTTATCTCACAGATCCAGAACACCAAGGCTCTGCTGAAGGACCGGAAAGTCACCAAGGCTGGGGGTCTGGAGAAAGGTCAGTGGAGAAAGACCCCTGGTGGGTCTGTGTGTGGCTGTGTGCTGTGCTGTTCCTGAGCCTGTCCTGCTGGCTGTTTGTGAGCAGAGTCCAGGCTTGCATTCCCTGCCTGGATAACTCCAGCATGTCTGGAATGAACTGCCCTGAGGGAACCATGGTGTGCTCAGCAGGCAGGAGTCCTCACTGTCTGTGCTGGACAGAATTCCTGCAGTGCTTCAAAAAGGGCAGTTCCTTCCCCTGTTCACACATCCCTCACACACAAACCATCCTTGCTCTGGTGTTTTGAAAGCATCACCACCCACCCTGGATCACTGAGGAACCAGAGCTGGTAGCCAAGCCTCTTCCTAACAGCCACTGGGTTTTCCTGACAGGGGCTAGGGAGCAGCAGGGAGAATCCCTGACCTCCAGGAGCCCTGGGAGGAGTTGGTGCTGGAGCAATGGGAAAGAGGCACTGCCAACCTCAGCAACTGCCCATCAGCCAAAGGAGGGGGAGAATCATGAACAGGGAGAGGACAAGGTGTGACAGCCAGAGGAGAGCAGAGCTTTAATCACAAAGGGCAGTGGGTGAGAACTGCTGGCAAAAGGAGTGGAGGAAGAAAGGAGTCAGCAAAATGAGGTGTGGGCAGCACACACCTGCATGGGAGACACTGAGGAGCAGGAGGGTGATTATCCCACTTAAATAGGGAGCCAAAGGAGGGGAGGTCACTGCAGACAGGTGTGGGGAAGCACAGTGATGGAAAATGCTTACTGTGCTGTCAGGGGCTTATTCAGAGTGGTGGCTTGTGATGCTTTCATGCTCATTGTCATGACTTGATAATTTATCATTTCTTGTGCTCAACGTGGAAGAGATTGTCCAAATAGTGTCTGTGTGGCAGCACAGGAACCTCTGCTGCAAGGTGGCAGGAGTCCAGAGAGCTGGTCAGGAATGGGACATAGTTCCTGTGAAAAAATGTAAAAAAAAAAAGTCTAAAATGCCCATTTTGCTCAGATTTGCTGTTCCTTTTGGGAGGAAGGCACCGGGGGAAGAAAATCCAGTTCATTTTTTCCCTCTCTGTGTTTCTCCTTGCTTTTTTGTTCTGAAACCTGAAAATGCAGATCTCAGCTTAAACATTTCTCTGCTTTTGGAGACTATGTTTTGACACATCTTGAATAATGTTGGCCAGTTTTAGAAAGAAACTGGTCGGATTGGACTTCTTTTTTTACCAGACAAGTGTGAAATTTCATCCTGTTCATCCATTCAAGGTCTCAACCCCTGACAAGAGCATCCTTCCACAAGAAATACACATGAGATTTGTGGCTGAGTGCTGGCAGAGCTCAATTATTTTGGATGCTTTTTAGATGATTTGAGAGTGAGGGAACTGATGGAATAGCTACCAGTTAATTCAATTAGGGGGACCTGGCAGTCAGGTTCCTTGGACAGCTTTCCATCAAGGCAGCAAAACGTGCCTGCTTGTGCTTAGCTTGGCATAAGGCAGTGCCAGTGTTCTATAGGAACTGAGCAGATCTTCTGCACGAGCTGTTTTGTTTGACTGGGCCAAATTCTGCAAGGATTGTTCCATTTATTTTTGGCCCTTGCTGGAGGAAGGTTCTTGCTGAAGTCGATGCAGCAAATCTGTTCCAACTGTAGCAGGCTGAATCTGGCCGGTGCTGCTACTCCATATTTGCATGTGTGAAAGCAGGAACAGATTTTGTTCCAAAATGCAAGGAGAGCCATCAGGGATTGACTCACTGTGCTCCCCTGTGTCTCTAGGTGTGGCAGTGAGTACGGGCCCAGCAAGAGCCAGACAAAGTTGTGCTAAGAAAGGGGAAATGTGAGATTTCTCATTAGAGGATATAATTAATGCAAACAGCTGAAGACAAATGTGGTTTTTCTTTACAAGTCCCTGTCTCAGTTTCAGCACCTTTCCTGCCCGTGAGGAAAAAGGCAGATAAATTCCCCATGGAACAATGGTGTTATTATTAGAGAATTGAGCTCTGGGTGTGTCCCAGACCCCTTGCAGCTGGTGCATTTCTCAGGTCCTGTGTTTGAGCTGCGCTGTTCTCCTCTGCTTCCTTCTCCCATTGCTTTGCAGACTCCGGCGGTGGCGTGAGCCCTTTCCACGAGCCCCTGGCCCCCAAGATGGGCTGTGTCACCTCCAGCTCCCTGGAATACCTGGAGGTGCAGCAGCCCCCCCCCAGGACCCCCCGGCTCCTCAAGAGGCAGGAGTCCCCGCAGCCAGAGCCGTCGCGGATCGGCGGCCGGCCCAAGGACTCCCCTCTCATCCTGAATATTGTGCACTCCTTCGAGTCAGTCGACAGAGAGGACCAAATAGACCAGGTCTCCCCCTCTCACCAGTACAGGATTTTAGGCTCCCCAATGAATTTCCCTTACAAAAGCTCCAGTGAAAGGACACTGTCCCCGCTGTTTACCCCGGGGAGCACGTCCCCCGTCCACCCCACCCAGGTCTCCTTCACCTACGAAGAGAAAGCGTATCCAGCAAAGGAGGAGGCAGTGTCCCCTACCCAGCTGGTCCCCAGCAACCCCCTGGGCAGCCCAAACTGTGTGAAAAGCAGGGGCAGGTTCCCCATGATGGGGATCGGACAGATGCTGCGGAAGAGGAACCAGACCATGCAGTCGGCCAGCGAAAAGCCCCTGGAGGCCAGGATGCCTCAGCTGCAGCAGATGAGCCCCACACAGATTTCCTTCAACACAGAGGCTGTCAGTGGCCAGTGTTAGTCTGACACCCTGGGATTTGCACTGCTCTTCTCTGGGATCCACCCTTTTTCTCCTTTAAGCAAGAAGGGAAAGCCACAGGCGCGCTGCTGTCACGACGCCGTGGTGCAGCACAGGAAATCGGAGGTTTGCTTGCAAAGGAGGCATTGTCCTACACATTAAAGTTGAAAGAAAAGAGCTCTGCTTGTGCTGTGAAGAAATACTCACCTTTGGCACCTGACTGTACAGTAAAACACCCTGCAAGAGCTGTGTGGATCTGCATTTTCACCCTCTGGAAGAGCCGCGAGCACCCAGGGTTTGGTTCCTGCAGGAATTCCGAGGTGCTGGGCCAGGATTGTGGTGAGACTGTCCCTGCTCCACCTGCCTGTGGCACACAGCACGAGCTGCTGCTGCAGGTATTGCTCCTGGGGCAGGGGAGGGGGAGTCCCAGGTGCTCTGGCCAAAGTGAGCTTGCTAACAAGCCCTGCCGAGAAGATGGAGGTGGTGGAAGCTCCAATAAAGACACGAGTGGTCTGATTCAGAAAACGTGGGAATATTGGAATTCAAAGCAGAATTTACTGTTAATTACATAAAGTAGGTAACAATGCAATTTCTTTTTTCTTTTTTTCCATAAAGAAAACTATGATTGAATCATGTCGTAGGAAACATGATTATTTAAAAATGAGTGGCATCATTTGGAAATTCACTGCACTAGCCCCTGTTACATCAAGGCAGCATTGGACACACCTGAAGGCTTCTCTGAGACTGCAGTGAATTAAAAAGACTAATAAAGGACACATGAACTTGTACCAAGTCCCTTTTATACTCCAAGGTGGTAATACAGTGGTTACCAAAAATTGGGTATTGTTATGAGCAGTGAAGATTAACTTTCTTAAAAGACACCATGTTCTGTATACCAGTTTTGTTTTTCTAAGTAAATGATACATCTCAGAGGTTGGCAACATTTTTTTTTTTTGTTCTGTTTCTGTCCTCCAGCCATTTCCTATAAATTAGAAGGTTTAGCCAAAGACAAAGACTGCTCTTTTCTCTGTGTATGTGTCTGTGTGTTCAGAGCATCTCAGCAGAGCCTCATCACTGGAGTTTGGCACTGGAGAATCCATGTGCACCTTCAGTGGAGTGAGGACTCCCACCTCTCAGGGAGTTGTGCTACCTGTTAAATAATGCACATGAAACCCCAATATGAGGAGAAAAGACAGCCCCCAAGCAATTTTATCCATTTGCAGATCAAGAAGTGTTGCATTCTGTTTGTAGAGAGCCCCTGTGCATCCCAGGGAGCCATTTTAACTCCTTCATTTATAAACATCAGAGCATTTTCATTCTCTTCATGCTAAGAACATGTTTGTGCTGCCAAGCCAGTGGGCAGGAACCACTGAAACCAGGGATCACTGAAATTAGGGATCACTGAAATCAGGGACCACTGAAACCAGGGATCACTGAAATTAGGGATCACTGAAATCAAGGACCACTGAAATTAGGGAGCACTGAAATTAGGGATCACTGAAATTAGGGAGCAATGAAATTAGGGACCACTGAAATTAGGGAGCAATGAAATTAGGGACCACTGAAATCAGGGATCACTGAAATTAGGGAGCAATGAAATTAGGGAGCACTGAAATTAGGGAGCACTGAAACCAGGGATCACTGAAATCAAGGATCACTGAAATCAGGGACCACTGAAATCAGGGATCACTGAAATTAGGGACCACTGAAATCTCCCCCTTTGAAATCCCCCCTTTGTGTGCATCAGACTCACATACCCAAACAGATGGCAGATGCTGACTTGAATTGCAAACTCAGGTTTATTTGGAACCCAATAAAAGGTTGGGGGAGGCAGGAAAGAGACATGTTTTGGTTTTTTTGGTTGGTTTGTTTTTGTTGGGTTTTTTGTGGAAACACAGGAAATATGTGTAAGAATCAGAATGAAAACAAATGCAAATCTTTTATTTTATATATATAGAGAATATATGAGTACTACACTGCTGAAACAGAACCATGTATTCAGCATAGTCTGTAGCTATGTACAATCCAACTGCAGTGACCACAGAAGGGACCACTGAGTATCACAGTGGAAACTCCAGGAGGGGAAAGCTGTATTTGGTATCATTATTAAATATATGTACTTTTTGAACAAGATTGCCCCAGGCTGCTGACCTGTTTGCCAGGTCACTGTGTAGCAAAGATAAGCTCAGCACAGAAACTACAAGACCAGCTTGGATGAGGCTTGGAGCAGCCTGGTCTAGTGGAAGATTGAGCTCTTTTTCTGATTTTTGCCTCAGTCCTGGCACCAAACCTGTCATGAATGTGTTTGACAGCTGAAAATACACCTTACACCTCAGGCTGGGTGTTGGGAGGAGAGCAGTGCTGAGCTCTGGTGTGAGATGGAAATGTCTCTGTGGGGCTTTTCTGAGCTGCTGATCACAGGCAGAGCCCAGCAGAGTCATGGAAACTCTTACAGGAGGGTTTTGCAAACTGGCTGATCACTGGGCAGGATCCAGAGTGGGAAAAGTGGTTTTGTTCAGGCTCTTCTGCCTGGAAAAACAGGTGCTGGGTTTATTCAGTGAGAAAGAGCAGAAATCAGCTGCTGTTGCTGAAGGTACTGGTCTTTGTACCTCTCTTGTAAATGGGCTGCTAAATACCAAAAAACTTTATTGCTTGTAGCACCCCAAGCTCATATGGGCCATGCTTATGCAGAAGTGAGCAGAAAATTCAGGGGAACTAGTGTTATGTGCAGGAGTTTGGATTTTGCCTGTCTCTTTCCTGATTTTTCCATCCTCTGTGGCCACAAAAGGTCAATTTTCTCTCGTGTATCCCCTCTCCACGTGGCTTCCCTGGAGCATCACAGAACTCTTCAATGTTTGATCTCAAAGGAAGCCTGGAATTGGATGTTTCCTGCTACTGAGGCACAGACAATCAGAAGAGCAAAGGGTTGGAGCCTAGAGTGAGTCTGGAGTTTGCAGGAACATCTCTGCTGTCTCCCTGCTGATGCCAGGAGAGAAGAAATAAGATAATTCTTGAGAAATGCTGAGGTGCTAAGCTTGTTTTAAAATTAAAAGAAATCTGATATTTATTAATGTTTATATGAAGAGCACTCTTCTACCTATACAAGGGAAAAAACCCCAATTCCTTGTATCTCTTACGAGTAGAAAAGAGAATTCAGAACAGAGAAAGGTCACAACATGGCTGTTGGATAAAATGAGGTTTTTCTCTCCCATCTCTGCCTGCTCCCTGACAATTTGCCTGTGTGTGGACTTGGAACCATGTTTCCTGTGCATCCCAATGAGCTGACTGGAGTTTCCTTTACCTGGTCACCAACCCTGATAAAATCTGGAAAATGTCTGATTTCAGACTCAGTTTGGTAGAAAAGAACCAGGAGGGCTCAGACATTTTTCAGGAGGCTGAGGGATGCTGGCATGGGATCTGTGACAGGTGCTGTCAGGCATGACCTTTTCTGACAGCTCATAAACAGAAAGCCAAGGCCTTTTTTCTTTGTTTGAACACCAAGGGAAATTTCAGTTGTGCAAGCACTGCTCTGCAATGGTTCTGCCTCAAGCCTCAGTGCAAAAGCTACTCAACCTTTCCCATTCCTGGCCCCAGAGACAGGAGATTCTCTCAGTTTCTCCTCTGTGGGAGAAGGAGGACACAGCAGGCTTGTGCAAAGGTGTCACTGCAGGTCCAGGGACGGGGTGTCACTCTGTCAGCACATGGTCACAGAACTGTCACAAAACTGTCACAAGTCACCATCTCTGCTGGCCTGAAACGCTCCCCAGCCAGTCTGAGAGGTTTGAATCTGCTGGTGACATCCCTGCAGCCTCAAGGCTGTGCTGGGCTGGATGGCTGGGTGCAGAGCCCTGCATGACAGACCTGGATGCTCCTGCAGGAAAAGTGCTTCAGTGTAGGGCTGGGAAAGCAAAGTGTCTGAGAACTCAGAGTTAGCTGAAACTGGGATGCATCTGGTGCTTTTCCCCAAACTGGAAGCAGCTCTCTGCTAACCTTTCCCCTTCCTAAACGAGTGGAAGGATGCTTTTGGGAGCAGCCCTTGCAGCAGCTGTGTTTGGGGTTTCTCTGCTGAGCCAGCATTTCTAGCAGTGCTTGCTGTGCAATGTTCACTTTGGCTGGGGCAGCCCCACTGCAGCTTCAGGGCTGCTGTAACATCTGAAGGATGCAAGGGGAGCTGCCAGGGAGGCTCCCTGCCAGGCTGGGCTCTCAGGAGAGGGGCTCAGAGCTGCTTCAAATCACAGGTACACAGGTGTTGTCCCTAAGGGCTTGGATGCCTCTCTGCAAGCAGGAGAGGGTGGGTCCCACAGCATTCCTTTGGGAGGTGCTCAGTACAGCTCACAGCCAAAACTGCACTGTGGACAGGTGTTTCAGTGTGTCTGTTCTACCAAGAAATTACTGGGGAATGGATGGGCAATGCTTCAGGGTCTGTGCCAGCTGCCTTCACTGTGCATGTGCAGGAATGTCACTGGGGTGAAGCAGAGCAGATTGTCTGCTACCTTACAAGGACAATCACCACACCCCAGGGCTCCCCTTACAGCACTTCATTTCAATATTTCATCCACAGGTGCAGCTGTGACCCCTCTGTCCTTTCCTGGTGCCTGGGCAGGGATGTGAACCTTGGGCTGCTCTGGGTGCAGTGGAGCATTGCTGGAGCTGGCCTGGAGCAGGGACTAGAGCATGTAAAACACTTACTGTGTCTCTAAGTGTCAGCAAAATGCTGCCTTCCCACCCCCAGCCCAGGGTTTTCCAGCTGAGATCCCACATTTCACTTCAGGGAGGGGTGGATGTGCTGGGGTCATGGTCTGGCTACTGTGCCTGTCTGGCCTTTGGTCCAGGCTGGGATCCTGCCATGGGGACCTGACCATGGACACACCCACAGACCTGTGGTTTCCACTGATTTCCCTGCCTTTGATGGACCCCCTGAGCCAAGGCTTGACACACAGGGCAGGATTTTCCATGAGGTTAAACCCTTCATCAGCATCAAGGATGGGAGACCCTCCAAAGGTCCAAATCCAGCCATTCCTCTGGCAAACAACCCTCAACTCCCACCACTTCCACCAGTGACAGGGACCTGCTCCATGCCACAGGGATTTTTCTGAAGCCCAGGAAGCTCCACCTGCACAGCCACTGTTAGCAGGGAGGGAAGGACCTCCCTTTGCCTCCAGGCACTGCACACCAGCCTGCAAAAAGGCTCCTTCCAAAAAGCCACCCAGCACCTGTTGCTTAGTGCTGGGCTGAGCCCCTGAGCCCGGGCTGGGGGGTGGCAGCAGTCTCCATAGTGATTAATTAATCATTAATTGCATTCTGCAGACAGGGCAGCCTGACTTGGCAGCAGCAGCAACAAACCAGGCAGAGCAGAGCTGTCCCTGTTCCCACAGCTCTCCTGCCCTGGGAAGGTGTTCAGGTGCCAGCACAGGGCTGGGCAGAGATGGAGAATTCCCCCTGCCACCCAAACAAGTGATTTCATGGGAGCTGAGACCTGCCCACCACACCTGATCCAAATGCAGGAGGGAGGGGGTGAAAATCCTGCTGCTCCCTGCTGCCTGTGCTGAGCAATCCTTGCAGGAAACTGGGATGTGGCACCCACCTGGGCCCTGTCACAGCCTGGGCTGGGGGATACCTGGGCTCCCATCCTGTGAGACTGGTCTAGGGATGCTCAGATGCTGCAGGGAGGAAGGAAGGTCAGGAAACAAATACCTTGCACCTTTCTGTCTTTGCTGGGACAGCCTAACCCTGTGTGCTCAGGCAATTCCTTCTCTTCCCAGCCCACCCTTCTCTCAGAATGTTTCCCACTGCTTGCATTGTGGTTGCCAAGAGAGCAGCTTGCATGGACAGTACAATTTTATTCAGTTACCTGCAATCCCCTTTGAATGAAGACATCCTGAGGCACTGCCAGGCTGGGAGCCTGATTATTAATTTATTTATTTACCTGTGCCTCTGGCTGAGGATGGGATTACACAGCAATTAGGGAAGATCAGACTCTGCTATTCAAAGGGATGCTGACATCTCAGAAACAATTCTTACAGGCTTTTCACACTGACTGTCCTCAAAGCCTTTCAGGCATGGTAAATAAAGCCTTAAAAGTCAATTTTTTTAATCCCATTGTGGTTTGTCCTTTGTGCTGGGGTGATGAGGGACAAGAAAGGCAAACTGCTGGCAATTACCCGTGTCAGAGTGTCACACTGTGCCATGGTGACAGCCCTGCTCAGGCCTGCCCCCAGGTACTGACCTGGAAACACGAGATGGCTGTGGGGGGGTTTTCATCTCTGAAAGAAAAAGTAATTGATGCCTTGGAGTGGCTGCTGTGCCTTCAGAATCTGAAAGAGCTACTGACTGTACAGTATTTTTTAATAACTAGCCATGTAAACCTAGGGTTGCAGTCATGAATTCATGTATTTTAATAGACACGAATCTTACTGCTCCTTAATATCTAAAAATCCTGGTGCTCAGTTGCCCCATGTTTCTTTCAGCAAGGGGCCTTCCTAAAGCAGCTGTGCCTGAGCAGAGGGTTTAGACAAAAAAATGAGAATTAGGGATGGCTTGTCTGGATAAGACAGAACAATGCTTTTACTGTCTTTACCTCTCCCTTTGATCCTCTCTCCAAGTAGCTGCTGATGCTGGGTTTAGTGGTTTAGGTCTGTGCATCACTAGAGGGTGGAAGGACTGCTGCTGTCACATGTCTGAAGGCATCACAGGACTTGGCAGCACTCCTGATCTTCAGTGATTGGAGATATTTGTGTATGAGCAACTTTGTCCTTTAAAACTGAGGCCTGGAATGTCTGGGGAAATGGTGGCTTTTGCAAAATTTTATAAAGTTTCCTGATCGCTGCTTTTCCCCCTGCAATTTGTGCACATCTGATAAATAGTTGTATCACATCTGATAAATAGCTGCATCCCTAAGGTTACATGAAGATTATAGGTATATTTCAAAGTTCAAAACTTCTGCTGGCATGCTTTAGCTAGGAGAAGCAGATTTTTCTGGCTGTGATGGTGAGAGGTGAAAGGGGGCAGGAGGACGTGGGGCAGATGTGCTTGTCTGTAGCAGCCAGCACAAAGGGAAGAGCAGTCACAGGTTGTAAAACCTCTTGCAATGAAAAGCAGGTTGCTGGAGAGGCAAAATCCAAGAGAAATCCGTGGACAAGCAGAGCAGGAGTTTCTGCTCTGTTGCTAGGTGATGGATCTGTTCTCATGCTAATGACAGAGAAGGATGATACTGGTACCAATAAAACATCTTTCATCTGAGAATTACCAAGGGTTTTCCAGACAGCAAGGCTGTATTATTCCCGTTTGCTAGAGGCACAGACAGAGATGAATTGATTTGCCAAAGGTCACTGACGGATTTCAGAATAAGAAATTGCCCTATTTGAGTTTTATGAGGCTGGGGATTGCCATAAACCCTTTCTTTGCAATCTGTCTTATCCCCTCCCCTCATCCATCACCCCCTCATTCCTCTCACTTGAGGGGACATGCTCCTGTCTTGTTTGTCATTCTTGCCCTGTTTAAACTAGAGAATGCCCTGGCCCTTGAGCATGGCTTAGCAGGGGCTGTGCAGGGCAGAGCAATGGGCCAAGCTCAGATGTTTTGGGGCTGCTTGAACAAGAACAAAACCATTTCTCCCAGGTACTCTGACCAGGGAAAATCCAAGGGCTCCTCAGGGACAGCAGTGCTGAGGCTTTGGGGTGAGGGCCTGTGAGGTTTCCCCCCTTGGACACTCACCCCCAGCACAAGAGGCCTGTGTGAGAAATGCAAACTCTCCTAACTCCCCCAAAAACCTCTCTCCCTGACTGTCTGCACAGCTCTTCCCAGTACTGGGAGTTCTCAGGTGTGAATCAGTGCAGGCATGAGTCAGGAATCACTTTTTGTTAGAGATCGTGAGGGAAACACGGGCCAGCCCAAATTCTGGCACTTGTGGGAGAACAACCATTTGATTTCCGCTGGAAGAACAGCGTTTTTATGATGACAAGGAGCAGCCTGGTGAGCTGGTGTAGTCTGGAGAGGTGACCAGAGTGGGAGCACAGGGAAGGAATGCCTGCGGGACAGGTTTTACAGAGTCATCCAAGAGCTGGATGAGTGTCCCACCAGGAGCTGGATGAGTGTCCCACCAGGAGCTGGGTGTGTGTCCCACCAGGGCTGGATGTGCATCCCACCAGGAGCTGGATGAGTGTCCCACCAGGAGCTGTGTGTGTGTCCCACCAGGAGCTGTGTGTGTGTCCCTCCAGGAGCTGTGTGTGTGTCCCACCAGGAGCTGGATGTGTGTCCCTCCAGGAGCTGGGTGTGTCCCACCAGGAGCTGTGTGTGTGTCCCTCCAGGAGCTGGGTGTGTCCCACCAGGAGCTGGATGTGTGTCCCACCAGGAGCTGGGTGTGTCCCACCAGGAGCTGGATGAGTGTCCCTCCAGGAGCTGGGTGTGTCCCTCCAGGAGCTGGGTGTGTCCCACCAGGAGCTGGATGTGTGTCCCACCAGGAGCTGGGTGTGTCCCACCAGGAGCTGGATGAGTGTCCCTCCAGGAGCTGGGTGTGTCCCACCAGGAGCTGGGTGTGTGTCCCACCAAGAGCTGTGTGTGTGTCCCTCCAGGAGCTGGGTGTGTGTCCCACCAGGAGCTGGGTGTGTGTCCCACCAAGAGCTGTGTGTGTGTCCCTCCAGGAGCTGGATGTGTGTCCCACCAGGAGCTGGATGTGTGTCCCTCCAGGAGCTGGATGTGTGTCCCACCAGGAGCTGGATGTGTGTCCCTCCAGGAGCTGGGTGTGTCCCACCAGGAGCTGTGTGTGTGTCCCTCCAGGAGCTGGGTGTGTCCCACCAGGAGCTGTGTGTGTGTCCCTCCAGGAGCTGGGTGTGTGTCCCTCCAGGAGCTGTGTGTGTGTCCCTCCAGGAGCTGGGTGTGTCCCACCAGGAGCTGGATGTGTGTCCCACCAGGAGCTGGGTGTGTCCCACCAGGAGCTGGATGAGTGTCCCTCCAGGAGCTGGGTGTGTCCCACCAGGAGCTGGGTGTATGTCCCACCAAGAGCTGTGTGTGTGTCCCTCCAGGAGCTGGATGTGTGTCCCACCAGGAGCTGGATGTGTGTCCCTCCAGGAGCTGGATGTGTGTCCCACCAGGAGCTGGGTGTGTCCCACCAGGAGCTGTGTGTGTGTCCCACCAGGAGCTGGATGTGTGTCTCTCCAGGAGCTGGATGTGTGTCCCACCAGGAGCTGGATGTGTGTCCCTCCAGGAGCTGGGTGTGTCCCACCAGGAGCTGTGTGTGTGTCCCTCCAGGAGCTGGGTGTGTCCCACCAGGAGCTGGGTGTGTGTCCCTCCAGGAGCTGTGTGTGTGTCCCTCCAGGAGCTGGGTGTGTCCCACCAGGAGCTGTGTGTGTGTCCCTCCAGGAGCTGGGTGTGTCCCACCAGGAGCTGGGTGTGTCCCACCAGGAGCTGTGTGTGTGTCCCTCCAGGAGCTGTGTGTGTGTCCCACCAGGAGCTGGATGTGTGTCCCTCCAGGAGCTGGGTGTGTCCCACCAGGAGCTGTGTGTGTGTCCCACCAGGAGCTGGGTGTGTCCCACCAGGAGCTGTGTGTGTGTCCCTCCAGGAGCTGGGTGTGTCCCACCAGGAGCTGGGTGTGTCCCACCAGGAGCTGTGTGTGTGTCCCACCAGGAGCTGGGTGTGTGTCCCTCCAGGAGCTGTGTGTGTGTCCCACCAGGAGCTGGGTGTGTGTCCCACCAGGAGCTGGGTGTGTGTCCCACCAGGAGCTGGGTGTGTGTCCCTCCAGGAGCTGGGTGTGTCCCACCAGGAGCTGGGTGTGTGTCCCACCAGGAGCTGGGTGTGTGTCCCACCAGGAGCTGGGTGTGTCCCACCAGGAGCTGGGTGTGTGTCCCACCAGGAGCTGTGTGTGTGTCCCTCCAGGAGCTGTGTGTGTGTCCCACCAGGGCTGGATGTGCATCCCACCAGGTGCCTCCTAAGATGCTTCCAAAACCACAAACCCATCAGCTTCCCCTAACTGTGAGAGGAACACTGGGACTAGGCAGGAAAACAGGGCTTTTACAACCTTGATTTCCTTTTCTTGATGTGTAAAATAGGGAAGATCTCATCTTTCTCTGACTGTCCTGTGAGAAATTACCGACTCTTTCTACAATGCAAATTGCATTCACGGGAGGTGTTAAGCATTTGAATCACTCTGCTCCTGCTTTTCCTGCTTCCCAGAGTACTGGCAGGTTTCTTCAGCCTCACTTCAGGGCAGGAGGACACAGCCCCAGAGCAACTGGAGCAGAGCAGCCAAACAGCAGCTTTGTGGGCTTTGTTCAATTTGTGTAAAAGAACTTAAAACCTCAGGGCATGTCTGTCAAATAGATCCTACTGGGCTGTCACATCCTCCTAATTGATGTAGGGCTGCCACTGACTGGCTGAGGAAAAATCTGAGTTAGCTCCAATCCTGAAAAGCATCAGTTGTAGACTTGAATCTAATGTTGGCAGGTGCTCTACTGGATTGGGACTGGATGGGAAAAACAAAATCAAGCAAAAAAAAAATTTCCCAAATCCCCAAAATGTGAAGTGACACTTTTTTAGATAAATGCACACTCGGGGCAAGCAGGGATATTAGGAGCAGTGGAGCAGGGTAAAGTGAACCAAGGAAAGCCCCTCATGGCCCTCACAGTCTTAAATTTTGGGTTATGCTTGAGTCTGGCTTGCAGGAGAGCCTGGAAGCTCTGCACTTGGTTGACTCCTTCCAAAAAGTCACTTCAAAGCAGGGACAGGGAGCAGCAGGAGGGAGGCAGAATGAGCTGATCTCAGAATTGTTTAGAACTTGGCAGCTGGGCCAGCCTTTGATAATGAAACTCCCACCACTTCACTCTCAAATCGTGACTGAGAAAAACAATGCTTATCTTCAACCTGCCCTGCAATCCAGATAATCCAGATAAGGGCTTTGTGCTGCACACTTTGGGGAGGTTAAACAGAAAACATAACCTTAAACTACCATTTTCTGTTATTCTCATATGGACAAAAAGACAAAACCAGACACAAACAGGTTCAGATTTGCTCCAGGCTTGCACCAGTTGCTCGATGTGGGGTCTGGGCTGTGTTGAAGGAGCACCTGAAGGGCTGGACC
Source organism: Erithacus rubecula (assembly GCF_903797595.1). Classification (NCBI taxonomy): domain Eukaryota; kingdom Metazoa; phylum Chordata; class Aves; order Passeriformes; family Muscicapidae; genus Erithacus; species Erithacus rubecula. The sequence continues at coordinate 1,116,233 of NC_136658.1, read as the reverse complement.
AGAGCTATTTGCCTTTGTTGCAGCCAAGGCTTTCCTGAGGTGGCCCCTTCCCAGAACCAGCATGAGGTTTCTGTCTCAGCTGCAGCCCTGGTGCAGGGCAGGCTGCTGGATGAGATCCCATGGATATATCCCAGATCAATCTGTTTCACAGCCAAGCTCTCTCTACAGCCCACTCTTCCCTCTGGCAGTGCCTCCCAAGCCCTTTCCACTCTTAAGGCTCACTCAGAACCCTGAACCTAATCCCAGCCTCACCTCAGCAGCAATGGATGCTGCCCAGGATCATCAGGGTTCAGGAATCCTGGCACTGTTCTTTGGGAACATCTCACAAGTGAGAGCCTGGAATTCAAACATGGTTCGTTTCAGTATTTGGAAGGAAACAAGGAGAACAGGATTTCAGAGGAATGGGCACTGCACCCCTGTCCCAGCTAAGCCCTGTAGCTGGAATTCCTGAAGACTTCCTCAAGGATCAGCAAGGGATTCCTTCCAGGTCCTGCTGTGATCAAGGTGGATCCTGTACCAAACAGAGAAGAGCAGGATAACAAGGAGTTAATGTTGGTTACTGTGATAATCCTCCAGGAGCTATGTCTATTTTCTGCAGTCCCTGAAAAAAAGCAGCATTTGCATGGGGGTTAGGAGGAAAAGTTTAAATTAGTTTTACAGATGCTCAGAGGGAATTTCCCCCCAAATCAATCAACATTCATTTATTAAGCAGGAGCTCATACACTAAAAACATCCCTGGTCAGGTGGAGATGCACCCGAGTGGTAAAGAGCTCACAGCAATAATACAGCCACAAACAATAAGCCAGAAATACAATTTCAGCTATCATATGGATTCTAAACCACATTTGTCTCAGTAACTTGAGGCCTTGCACAGCCACACACTCGACAGGCTGCCTTGAAAGAGAATCAGTTTCAGTCTCAGCCTTCCCAGCAAGTGCTGGCCCCTGGCAAATGCTTCTGAATCCAAATATCCCAATGTCACCAAAGCCTGAAAAATCCTCCATGGTACACTGTGTTTCTGTGTGCTTCTGGCTTTCTCCAAGCTGTCTGTGGCTTCTGCTCCAGATCCTCATCTTTTCCTGGGTTTTCTAGGTGTAATACAGGCATAATGGTACCTTTGGCTGATTCTGCACCTGACAGCAGCATGCAGGATTGCTCTGTGTGGGCTGGGGGCTTTTCTTATTTCCAATGGTACATTTTGCCTTGCAAGGGGAAGGGTGACAATCCCAACAGCTTGCTATAATTCATTGTTTGGGTTCTTTTAATCATAGGTGGAGGTGGGGGGTTCTGATATTTTCAGATGACCAGGGCCTGGCTGGAGGCAGCCCAATCATTCATGCAAAGGTTTAATTCCCAAAACCTCCCTGTGGAAGGGTTTCTGTGTTGTGCAATGTGCCACCTTCAAGAAAAGGGGATGTTAAACTGCTGCATGTGAAAGGTTGATTTGGACAACATGATGTGGCAGGAAAAAGGTCAGAAGCCACTTTAAGAGCTGATTTTATGGTGTTTCCCCTCCAAGCATCAGGTGTGGTAAATTCATTTGCTTCATGCTCAGCACAGGGATTTTCAGATGAAATGGATGCTCCACTATATATAGGCATGCCATGATGCTTGTAGGACATGTTGGCATTACACATCCCACTTGACATGCCCTATCAACGTGGGCTGAGTAATTCCAGGTTGTAGTTAAATAAAAGGGACTATATTTGCTCCTGCAAGCACAAGTCAGTTAAAAATATCCTGTGGTTGCTGCTTTGAAAATGCCTTCAGGCCAAGTTACTCGTGTCACCAAGACAAGGAGATGTGGCAGCCACATTCACTGTGCTGCAGAGCCAGCTTGTCAATGGGAGCAGAGCTTGCCATGAGGAGAGGTGGGATGCCTTTCCCTGGCCACCACAGCCACCACAGTGACCCCACAGCTGCCCCTGCTTCCTCCTGGGCTGCTGGCAAGACATGCCCAGTGTCACACACAGGGCAGACTCTGCCTGTGGACTGCATATATTTATATATTTATACAGTCTTCCTGTCTCTAACAATGAGTGTACAGCCCATACATTGTATTTCCAGTCCTGGAACTGCTGCACAGCACACAGAGCCATGATAACCCAGGAGAAGTGGAACATGTTCCTGCAATGCTCACAATCACAGTCACAGAATGAGGCTTTGTCACTCCTGAGTGTGTTATAAACACAGCTGCAGACCCAGCCCCAGCCCTTGTGCATGTGGATTCTCCTGAGCTCAGACTAGCAAAGAGGGGCCAGCAGTAAGTCTGAGCCCTGCTTTCCCCTGGAGGCTGAGTGCTTTTGTGTTCACAGTGCAACTGAGCTCCCACCTGCACGTAAACAAGAGCCTGACACCTCTGGGATGTGTGCTGGAGCTCTCCTCAGACACTTCTGCTCAGGCTGAGAGTCCAGCTGCACAGAAAGGAAACCTCCAAGTGCCAGAAGCAAGGGTCAGGGGCTGCAAGCTGCTTTTGGGGGAGGAGGCTGGAGTGGGGGATGATGCAGTGCTGAGCAGTCACTCAGTCTGGCTGCATCCCCTGGTGGGCTGGTGTCCCTTGCAGAGATCAAGGAGAGGGATAAAGGCTCCATCCATGCAGAGGGATGTGAGGCAGAGGAGGCAGAGAAGGATTCCTGTACCCTGAGGATCAGACACAACCCCCAGTTGGGTGTGCTGGGGCAGATCCACACCCTGCTTTGCCCCACGGAGAGAAAACAGAGCAAACAGCAAAGCAGCAGCTGCATGGAGACCACACCTGAGCTTAGGTGTGCAGCAGGGAGCTCAGGTGAGGGGGAGGCTTCAGCTGGACAGAATCTCTGATGCTGATCCTGTCAGGGATCCCAGATTGCTCATTCTGTCCCTCTGCAGCAGGGCAAGGAGTGCAGAGCTCAGGACAAGCCCTGCCAGTGCTGGGCTGGAGGTCACATCAGCATCCTCCAGGCTCTGAAACCTTGTCACTGCTCTGTGCAAGCAGCATTTCACACTGCAGTTCACATGGATGTGTTTATTTGGTGCAGACACACACACACACACCTATGGCTATGGCACACAGGCATATTAAGGAGAAATTAAAATGTGCCACGTCAGCTTCTCACATCAAGTGTTAATTCCCACCTGAAAGTCTCCTGGCTGCTCAAGCAGAGCCAGGGTGATAACTGAACAGCCCACCCCCAACAAAGGACGTCTAGCAGCTCTTAAAAAATCACAGGAGTGGTCAAAGCCCCTCATGTCCTTTTATTTCTACACACACATTCACAATTTCCACTGGACCAATTGCTTTTGACTGATTGATTTCACTGCTTTGAGACACCACACATATGGAATTATTCAGGAGGTTGCTGTGTGTAATACTATGCTGGAATAATTCTTCCATTTAGCTTCATTCCCTGTGCTTACAAAATCTTGGAGGAACTTGAAATACTCTTAACATTTGTATGGGCACGTTGGCATGCTTGGTTTGTGCATCTGAATGACAGCAGAAATGAATGTAATGCTATACCAAAGCCTGGTTCTATACACAGAAGTCAGGAAAATCCAGATTTAATACTCTTGCTGCATTGTTCATAGTCTAAAGGTAGAGGCCTCCTTAGGCTCCACATTTGATATCCTCATTTGGATTCAGCAGCACTTTGTTGGCAGAGTTAAGGACTTGCTGTAAAAAAACAGCACCAAGGGCTGCATCCTGTCCAGTTTGTCTGTCAAAGAGGTAAGGGGGGAAAAAACAGTGATGGTTTAATAGACAATGATGCAAAACTCAGCTTATTTATAGAAGAGCAGGAAGAGGAAAGCACACACAGACCATCTCTCCTGTGGCGAGGTGGGATGAGTTCTGCAGAGTTAAAGCTGGACCAAGAGGAAGGAAAAGGGTGTTTGCTCTTGCCATGGATTTTGTGTGGTGAATGAAGATGATGTCAGGCTATTTGTTTGGCCTGTGTGTTGAGGGGGGACAGAGCTCTCACACCTTGCCTGGAATTGTTTGAGTTCCCCAGTTTGTTTGCTATTTCTGAGGGGCTCTTTGGGGCACAGGGAAATGTGTCTGACCCCTCAGCCTTCATTGTGGAGGGAGAAAAACTGCAGCTGGTTGGACACCTCAAAAAGCAGTGCCCTGAGTTTGTCAGAAAGGCCAGCAGACAGGAGGAGAGAAAAGGCTGCCCCTGACAATTTCCCTGGTGTTTTCAGCACCCAGCCTTCATTGTCACTTGGCTGGGAAAGGCCAGCCCACCATCCCACCTAAAACAGCTAACACTGGGCTATTTTTAGCTGTGCAGTAAAGAAGGGATGCCTGTGAAGTCTCTTAGGAGATGTAAATTGTCACAGTTCCTTCAGCAGCCCTGCCGAGGGACAATGTGCCAAAATGTCCAAGTTTTCACTGTCCATCACCACTTGTATCTGGATTCTTTTGCTCATCCAGCTGTTCTGAAAAGTGACAGTGTCTGGGGCAGAAGGGAATTCACCAAGGGCCAGGGGAGATCCTTTTGCCACCAGGCTCTTTGTGCCAGTTCAGCTGCATCAGTGCTGGGAACCAGGGGAAAACCACTCTTTGGTGAAAAGTGCATTCCTCATCAAAACCTCACAGCCAGAACAGAAGCCAAGCTCTCCACGGCCTCCTCACAGCTGCTGGGCTCTCCCACTGCCATCTGATGGAGTGCAGGAAAAGGAATTACCCCCTTCTCCCTGCTTCTGCTTCCAAGGGATTGGATTAACATTTAAACAGCAACTTCAGCAATTGCCCTGTGTTGTGCATCTGCTGCCACCTCCCATGCAAGTCTGTGCCCTGCTCAACCCTTTGCCTTTCTTTTTATGGATCTCTTGGTAGCTTCTTTACCTCATTAGGCTTTTGAATTCTGAAATAAAAACGTGATGCCTGACTTCTCTGTCCCGCCTTTGTTTTTAAAGCCCCTTCTGAGAACATTAAATCAAGATCAGAGCCAGTAACATTCTGCTTTAGGAGCACTGAGTGACTATTTAAGGTGTTTGGGACCTCCATACAATCGTTTATCACAACATTATCCCAGTTCAAATGTTTAATTATGGCATATTTTCAAATCCCTTTCCAGAAGCTCTATAAATACCTCAGCAACATCTAAAGACCAATTTAGCTGCCAACACCTAAAACTATCTTTTTTTTTTTCAGGCAGCCTGGCCTGTGCTTTCTCTGCTGCTAGAGGAGATTCTGTTTACATCTGTGTTCTGGGAGCCCATAAATGTTGTGTCCTTTCTCTGCCTGGTGTTTGCTGGCTGCCAGGGGTTGAATATCCTGAATATCTCATTTTGCAGATGTGGCTGTGGGGGTTTTTGCTCTTCCAAGGGGGGGCACAAAGCTCCTCCAAGGTGTCAATTGAAGGCTTCCCACATCCAAGCTATGATCTCCAAATATGCTTGGAGTTTTGGTTTTTTTTTTTTTCACTGTTCAGGGCATGGGAAAACAACTTAAAAATAGACATTTAACACATTAGCTAAGTGATATTCAGAAGATTCTGTGCTAGACGGGGGCAGAGCCACGTGTATGCATTGGAAAATAGTAAATTCATTGAAAGAACGTGGCCTTAGTCTGTCTGGAATCATCAAGGGCTTCAGAACTGTCTGTGCTGGTACATTTATTTGGGGAAAATTCATTTATTTCAGGAAAAGAGTCCTAAAATTGACTGAAGGTTGGGAGGTGGGAGGCAATTCTGCTCAAGCTAAAAAAAAGAACTAAATTTACCCACATCCCAAAGAGTCCTTGCAACCCTGAAATGGGGGACATTTCTTACTGCAGATTTTAATGCCCTAGTTTTCCTTTTTTGTTTGTTTTTCCTTTCACAAGGCCCAGAAATCAGTATTTTGCTCAAGCTGAAGGCCTTATTTTGTGCAGAAAATAATGCCTTTTTGAGGGGGTTGATTTCTTTTCCCCCTGATGGAAGAAATGAATTAGAAATCTTTCTGCCTAAGGAAAGGCCATGGAAAAATACTGGGAAAACAAGTCACTAATACAATAGGCTACAGAGCTATGAATATATGTGTGAAGAATACAGAGAACATATAAAAAGAAAAAAGGCAAAAACCTTTTTACAAACAGCATCATTTAAAATGTTTTTGCAACCCCTGTGATAAAACTGAGTGGTGGGAGACCCACCTGGAAGTGCATGGCCTGGGAAGAGCCCTGCAGTACCAAAGGGTGATTGATAAAGGGCACAGCTCAACTCAGCTGCAAGCAGATTTTGGCAAGAGTTCCAAAGCCTTTGCAAAACCTACAGGCATTTGCCCAACCCCTACTGACCAAAAAAAAACCCACCAAAAAACCACCAAACCCAAAAAACCCAAAACCAAACCAAAACAAAACAGAGATCAAGAGAAGAAAAATACATTAAAAAAATTAAGAAGCATCCCTCCTACTTCTAGGAAAATGTCAGGCTGCTCTGCTTCAACTTTAATTTTCTGCTGAAGACTAAGGGGATGATATCAAAGCCTTACACCCACCTTACACCTAAACACTTCGAGATAATGTCAAAGCTCAGTGTGTGGGCAGGTCCCACAGACATCACATGGCTTTATTCTGTGATTTTAAAGACTTCACACACACCTTTGTGAGGGTCCAAAGCCAAATTTCCTCCTGGCTTGGCAGGTATGACAGCTCCTCCAGGGCCTGCTCCTGCTCTGTTCCTTCTTTCTAGGAACTTGCTGTGATTTTTCTGGTTTGTGTTCCCACCTGGCAGGTGGAACACCTCAGCCCACGGATTTTAGAAAGCGAAGGAGATGTTTGTGTTGAACTGCAGAATAAAGAGAAAAAAATAACCCTTGCTAGAGAGCCAAACCAGGAACGTGTTGGAGTCAAGGATGACACCATCTCCTGGCCCTATTTCCACTGGCTGTGTTCCAAGACCACCCACTTTCAGCTCTTGGTCTGCACGACTGGCCAGCACCCAGCAGAACTGTTTTAAACCTCTAGCCCTCTTTTTATCCCCACAAAATCCCCACCTGACAAATGGTTTTAAAGGTCCCATCAATAACTCTGCAGTTAACCATAACAGTAAAGGCAGGTTCCAGGTAATAATAATAATAATAATAATAATAATAATAATAATAATAATAATAGTAATAATAATAATTCAAGTGTTGTCCATTCTGGTGGTCCAGGGCAACCTGGAAATGAGACTCCCAGTTTTGCTATTTCCCCAAAATTCCACCTAATAAACAGCAATTTTCTCAAAGCCCCCACCTTGATATGTGTGTTGCAAAACCTGTTTGGGGGAGGGGATAAAATCCTAAAAGAGACTGCAGCAAAGGCAAAGCGATATATTAGCATTTCATTAGCATATTGCAGTGACTTTGGTATATACAGCTGCCTGATTGCAATTAAAAGTCATTTCTATTTCTGCTTATGCACATTCAATGCATGATCAGATATCATCAAGATTCCAAACCCTGTGGTGACTTTGAAACAGCTCTAAGTTGTTTGGCTACCCCAGTGTTCACAAAACTTGGGACCAGTAAAGATACCTGAACACTGGAACTGCAAACACACATCTGCCAGAAGCCTTATGGCTAATTTGGTATCTTTTAATATAACTTTGCATTCAGAACACATATGGTTTTGTAGGATTAAACCTCCTGAAGCTGCTGCCTGACAAGGGCATTTCTCATCCTCCTCCTGTTCCCTTTTTGATGAAGGCTCTACTTCAGCTCTGCAATATTTTAACCAAAACTGACCACTTTGTTGGAGTGTTCCTTGTGGGCAGGCAGAGCTGAACACAAAAAGGGTCTTTTGAAAGTAAAGATGAGCAATATTAACTCTTTTGGCATTAAGATGTCTTTTAGTCTTAAAAAAAGAACAAAACCAAATGAGTTCTGAGATGCCTTTTGGAAAAACAGTGCCCTTCTACACACTTGGCAAGAATTGGAACAGAAAAAATTTCCTGGTGCTTGGATTTTACCTGAAGTCAAGTTTCTGCAGAGAGAACAATATGAATTAGAGATGGATGGATAGATAGATAGATAGATAGATAGATAGATAGATAGATAGATAGATAGATAGATAGACAGACAGACACATAAACAGCTGGCATATGGACCTTCAAGTGCAGGAAATTAATGCCAACTCAGAACCCTTTTCCTCTCCAATTTCCTCTGCTATTGCACATGAACTGGTTAGAGTGCACAATTAGAGGGAGGCTGCCTGTTTTCAATTAGGTCAGAGGAGAGGACCTGCCTCTTTCCTAAATGAATTGCAGATAAAGCTTCCCAGGAGTTGGGCCTCCTTCTCCGGGGGCTGGCATAAATCAGGGAATGCAGCAGCAGCCTGCAGCCTGACCCCAGGGAAAACAGGGTCCAGCCTGCCCATGGGGCTCATCCTGCCCTGGAAAGGCATGGTGGTCTGTCCAGGAGAGTTCTGTCCCTCTGTTCCCCACCTTTTGCCACATTCCCTGTGAACACATCTGGGTCTCATTCCCTGCCTTTGGTCTGACAGGGCTGGGGGAGGTGGTCTCTCTTCTCTCAAAGTCCTTGTCAAGAGGATGGAGGTGCTGCAGCAAGCTGAAGGGGAAGGGTGAGTTAATTTCTGTTGACAGGATTTCAACAAGTAACAGTTCTGGCTAATTACACTGTAATTGATTTGGCATGTTAATACAGACTTCCAGAATCCCGTTACTTTCTTGTCCATTACAAAGGGATTTCGAGCTCAGGGCTGGTTTGCTTTAAAAACAGAAACGCAGCAAATAAAATAGAGCAATTGAAGTAATTTGCTAAAGCCCCTCAGGCCCAGGGAATAAAAGTAACTGCTGGAAAACCAGATACTTCCATAGGAGGGGCACTCAGGGGAGCTTTAGGAAAGCAGATGACCAAGGGAACTGGGCACTCAGCATTAGCTGAGCCCTAGCAGTCACCAGAGGGATTTTTCAGTCCTTTTAATGTTCTAAAACCTTTAGTTCACAGCGGTTTTTTCCTTGATGATGTTTAATAGGAGAGAAAATAACTCTGCATTCATATGGGAAACAAAACCCACCATTTCAAATCTACATTAAGGCGAGTTGAAGTGCAGCCTCACCCCTTCTCTTCCCCCACACACTTCAGAACTGGGGCCAGCTGGTGCTTCAAACTAATGCAGGGAAAAGGATTTCCTTCTATCCAAAATGCTCTAAAATTGTCCAGTCCTTGTTCTGCAGCATCTGGCATCGGTCACTTCTTGGAGTCAGGCTACAAAGGCTGAATTGGAATCTAAAGGACTGGATCAAAAGCCCTGGCTGTATGAGGATATATTAACATTTTTTCCTATAAACCAGGATCTTTACAGTGCAGGGAGAGTCCCATCTGAGCACCTCTAGGTGTTCATCCTGAACTGCAAGGACAGGAACACTGTGAGTGCACTGTGATTCACCCTCAAATTCCCAGGGCCAGGATTATGCTTTCCTCTGATCATTAATGTCTTCTGTGAGATTTAAAAATAGGGCATCCCAAAAGCTGGTTTACAGCATTTACAGAGGACTGTGATTTCAGTGGGACACCATTACAGTGTGCTGCTTTACCTTTTTCCTTAAGTGGCTCCACTGGCACCATCTCCCAAACACTCCCATTCCATTGGTGGGAAATCTGTGCCCCAAAGTTGGAGACCATTTACTGCTATTGAGCTGACCCTACACTGATTAAAGGATGGATCACATCCTTTAATCCTGAGCAGCCAGCACTAAATCCCACACAGACAGAGTCTCTGAAATGATGGATGTAAGGGACAATGGATGTAAGAATCAACGTTTGGGAGGGTTATGTGGCTTCATGGCAACACAGGGCTCGTGTGCTGAGCACCAGTGCTCTGAAAAAGAATTCAAACTATGTCCCAAAGGCACACAAACCCTGAGGATGCTCTGCACGGGGCTGGATTGGTGATCTCTGGTTTTCCCCTGGAAAAAGCAATGAGTGGACGTGTCCCTGCAAATGTTGTTATGGCAGTGGGGCGTGTGTGGTGTGGTTTGATGCATTTATTCTGATACAGCACTGATGGAAAAACCTCCATTCAAGGAAATGGGCTGGAAGCCAGGCCCACAGTGAGGCCTTGTCTGGAGCTGTTACTGTGCTGGTGGATTCTGTAACAACTGTATCATAAAACACTTTACAAAAAGAGTCATGAACTCTGGGAAAGAGTAAGGCTTATATATTCTGTTTAAACAGAGGAAGTTGCTCAGTGACTTGGCAGCCAAGCATGACCCCCAGTTAGGGGGAACTGAAGCCAACATCAGAGAAACCATAAAAGCAGAGAGTTAATATCAGGGCTCACATCTTTCCAGCCTGTTACTGACTATTATGAGTATTTCTGAGCTGGATCTAGAGCTGGATAAGGGCAGAATGAAAGGGCTGTGTGATGAGGGTGACAGCCCCCTGCATGCAGACATGGGGGGCACTGGCTTGTGCAGCCTGTGCTTGAATCTGCTTTTCGGGGAAAATCGATACCCAAATTCCTCTTGATGTCAGTGGGGCCAGAGTTTCCCTTTTTTTGGCTAATAAAATGTCAGGGGGTGAAGTGAAGCAGCTATCACAGAAAGAAAGAATGAAAATATAAATAGAATGGGGAAAAATTAGGAGCTGACAAATATTCCTTCCTTGTTGCATGGAAGATCTGGAAATTATAAAAATAAAATCCCCACACTTCTTTGCATTCTGTAAAGAATAAATTAATCCCCAGGTTTCTGGTTTTGGATGATAAATAAGTGTCTGAATAAAAGGAAAGGGAGGAAATGAGAGGCAGGAACACATAACTTTTCACTCAGAAGGGTCTGAATCTTGGCTAGGACAAGGCAGCAGCGTAAAATCATTTTCTTGTATTCTTGAGCCAAGGCTTGATGGAATGGAGGCTTTAGTGACAACACTGCCTTAAATAAATGCCTCTCCCGGCCTCTAATTCCCCCTCCTGAGCAGCAGCACGCTGGGTCTGTGGAGCCAGGCTGTAAACAGGCTCAGACAAGCCATCAAGTTTAGGATAAAACTCTGCAGGAGCATTGGGACGTCCTGGGAAGATGGTGATGCCATGGACATGGTGACTCCAGGATGCTTGACCTGGCTTTGCATGTTCCCTGGATTTGCCAGGAGAGATTTGCTGCCCTCCTTGTCCCCCTCCTGGCCACAGAGCCAGGGATGGGACACAGCCCTGCACAAGCTGGAGCCAAGCTCAAGCTGCAGCTCTTTATCCTCCTTTCCCCCACCTATGAATCCTTCCTTTACCTGTGCTGTGCTTTCTTCCTCCCCCATTTCTCCACCCACCCCTAATTACTTTTCCTTCACCTGGTCCAGCTTTGCCACCTCTGCACCCATTCTGTTGTTTCTGACACTGGTCCCTGGGCAATCCTGTCCCCACCTGGTGTTCCTGGATGTGCTGCCTGTGCATCCCTGCTCCCCCAGGGATTCTCTCCAGGGGTCTGTGACTTCTGGCCACTGCTCACTTAGCACCTCCTCAGCCACCTGCAGAACCCAGCCCTGTTCTCTGACTTCCCTCTCCTTCATCTCTCCTTATCTCTCAGGGCCAGCAGTTTCTCATGTCCTGTCCAGCAGTTTCCTGTTCAGTCACCTTAACTCCAGGGCTCAGCCAGTGGCCTTGTCAGCTGCCCACAGCTCTGGAAAAGAGGAAGGAAGAGGTGAAATAACACAGCTCAACCATTCCCTATCAGCCTGGGAGACTGCCCTGAGCTGTCCCCACAAACACAGGGCAGAACAACCACCTGCAGAGTGGTTTAACAGAAGTTTGAGTGGTTTAGCAGAAGTTTGGGTGGTTTAGTGGCTGCAGGATGAACTTGGATCAGTCATGACCAACTGCTGAGGAGGAAGCACCCAGTGGTGAGAGGACAGGCAGGAACACCATGAGTTAAAACCAACAAAAATAATCATTTCACACTGCTGGGTCAAGCTGTGATGATGTTGGCTGCTCTGCTCTGTCCAGATTTAGGGACTGTTCTCCAAGAAGGATGGGAGGTGGAAACTATTTCAAAGAGAACCAGGTCTAAGATACAAGACCTGTGAGGAAACATTGAAGGTTCAGGCTAAAGAAAGGAAAAATGAAGGAAAATATGCCAGTAATGTTAAAATGCAGAAAAGGAGGCTGCAGAGAGGAAAGAATGGACTGTCCTTTCCTGTGCTCAGGGCAGAGAGGAAGCATTAATGGCCCCAAGGGAAGGTTGAGGTTAATTGTGAGGAAAGTTTCCTAATAAGCTTTGGACAAAGATCTGGACCAGCTTGTCTTGGAAACCATGGAAGTTCCAGCAGGGAAAGTTTTTGAGAACAAGCTGGAGTAACACCTGTCAGGGGGATTAAGCCCAGCTGATCTTGCATTAAGCTGTGGGATGGATCTGTTGGGGACCCTTGCAGCCCTGGCCTCTGGGAGCCCATGGGATTTCCCACTGCAAGAGGAGAATTTGCTCTGTGTTTCCTTCTGATCTGAGCCTTCAGCAGCCACCAGAGGAGGAGAAGCTGATGGTGGAACTGGGATCTGTGACAGGAACCTGTTTGTTTGCAAAAGACAGACAAAGCTCTGTGTCACTGAACCCAGTAGGAATCCTGCAGGAGAAGCCAGTTCCTTTGCTCACAGTTTGCAGGCTCCTTCCAGCCAGCTCTCAGATTAAAAAAATCCCCACAGGAGATTCTGGTGTGGCCCCAGTGCTAAGTCAAGCTGTATCTGGTGAGGTTTTTACTGCCTTCCCTTTGAATTCTTTCCATCTTTCTGCTCTTCTCCTTTTAGAGACACCAAGCCTTCCCCCTCCTTTCTTCCCTTTGCATCCCATCTTCCCTCCTTTTGTTTCCATTCTCATTTTGGGAGGGGATGCCTGGTGACATGCAGGTATTTCTTTCAATAATTGGAAGCAAAAAACTACTTGAATGTGCACATTCAGAAAGATTCAATTCAAATCAAACCAATACTATGAATGACTAAAACCTCCCCACAAGCTGTAAAACATGCAACATATGCAGGCAACAAAAATGACTTAGTGTTAGTCATGGTTGTGAATGATGCTTTAGGTGGAAAATTGTGAAGAGGAGCTTAAAATAAGTGAGTGACATGAAAAATAGGTGAATGAAAAATAAGATATTTATTCTCATACTGTCAGGTGTTTGAGTTTGCACAGAGACCTGAAATTATGCAGATGAACTCTGCTTAGACTGGTGGAAAAGAAAAACCCACAAAAATCAGCTACAAAGCAGTTAATGTTCATGGCAGATGCTCTGTTTGTTTAACAAGTACTTTCAGGCTTTTTTTTTTTTTTTTTTTTGCCTGGAGAGCAGTGTCTCTTTTTTCATGTAAATGGCAATGGTTCTTTTAAAAAAAAACAAGTTAAGCAGCAAAGAATAAAACATATTTATTCTAAATGGAAAGGCAATTACCTCAATGATGATCCCCTGGGCATAAAAATCTACATGCACTGCTCAGTGGAGCTCCAGTAACCACTTTTGAGAGTTGTCTGCATGTAGAATTGAGTTGGTTTTAATTGCTTGTTGAATTACCTGGGTTTTAGCCCTCAGCCCTTCCAGCTGTAAATTGGTTACAAGCTGAAGTGAGAAATGCTGAGAAGTTGTGGGTTTCAAAATAAGCCTTTAAAGTGTTTTCCTCTACGTATAAGGAACTCCCAATTTGAATTGGTGTTCCCCTGTTGGAAAAAAAGAAGAAATTGCTGGGGATGCACCTTTCAGACATCCAAACAGAATTTTCATTCAGGTTTTTCCAGACAGAGGGAGAGGAGCTTTTGGATAGTTTTGACTTAATTTCCACCTATCAGAGGCAACAGATTGCCTCAATGCTGTCTCCAGCTAATAGGAAGAACAGATTCACACCCACAAAAACTACTTGTGTTTGAAAACTTCTGTCAAATGGCAACAAAAAGAGGGGTTTTTGAATGGGTGCAGGGAGCCTGCACACATCAGGAGCAGCCTAAAGCTGGATCAGGTGTTGAGCTCTGGGCACTGGAGGGGCAGCAAGGAAATTAGTGTCAGTGCTGGCTGTGCCCAGGAAGACACAGACAGACAGACAGACAGACACTGCTGGCCTGGCTGTGTGTGCTGACACCTGCAATGAGGACTTGGGAGGAGCAGTCCAGTCAGCACGTGTTACATCACACTTTTATTTTCCTTTTCCACAGCAGATTTTAAATTGGCTTTTTTTATTCTTTTTTATTTTTTTTTTCCTCTCCCTGGTGTGACTCAAATACCAGGCTGAGGAGGTCATTGAGAGGAAGGATTTGTTCTGTGCTTGGCTGGCTGGAACCCAGCATGAAGCTTCAGGACTGTGCTTTAGGAGGCAGCCAAGACACAGAACACAGTGTGTGGATGTCCTGCACAGAGCTGGGGCCTCCTCTGTGCCTGCTCTGCAGTGAGTTGCACACTGCAGGAAGGACACAGGGGATGTTTTTCTGTGCCTCAGGTCACGAGTGAGCTCTGCTTTTCACCCTGGGGCTGATGAAAACCTCAGAGACTGCTGGAAAGTCTCCCCTGGCTGGGATGGAGCAGCCTGGCAGACAGCACAGATGCCTGGTGGAAGGATGCAGCTGCACATCAGTGCTGGGAGCAGGGGTGGGATCCAGGTTCAGTGCACCCCTGGCAGAATTCTCACAGGAGATGAGGGCTGCAAAGGGGGGGTTTCCTCAGCAGAGGGGTCTGAGTGTCCCATCCCACACATGTGCTCTCTCTCTGTGCTGTGGTGGAGGATGTGGAGCCCCCAGTGTCCTCCTGCTCTCCATCCACATCCCTGCTCTGCATCCAGCTCTGCCTGCAGAAATGTCCCTGTGGAGGTGCTTCCAAGGCTGTGACAGCTGTGACATTGCAGAGCCCAGCTCAGCCACAGGGCTGCTGCTTTTAATGCAGGAAGGGGCACCAAAAAATTCCTCTCTCCTTTCTAGTTATGTCTTCCATACAGGAAGTTTTTGATATGGCTTTGGTCCAGCTGGCTCTCTGAGGAAAGGAGAGTCTTTCCACACATAAACCTGCTGTGAACTTTATGATTTGAAAAAAATAAAAAAAAACCAACCAAAACATTGACAAAGTTAAACATGTCAATTGTCAGTTGGTTTAATGAGAGCAGGGAGGGGAAAGAGGTTGTTTTAGGCATGTGTGACTTCTTGTTCTTAAAAACAAAATGGAAACTTAAAACCAAACAGTGTTGCAACTGGGCCCAAATGATCTCTGCAGGCAAGGCATTGCAAATAAAGGGTTTTTTTAAGGACTCAATAAGCAATGAAATCCCCCTTTAGGCTGGGCTGATCACAAGCCAATGAATAGTGACTCCAATTTCAGAGCACACAGCCCTGGGAAGTCACAGCCCTGCCTGGCTGGCCTTTAAAGTACTTGAGGCCTCTCTCTGAGAGTTAATTTGAGGACAAAGGGAATAAAATAGGAAGCACATCACTTTGTGGATGAGTGTCCTTCTGTTACAGAAATCATTCTCCCACAGGGAGGAAAAAGGACTCATCTTCACTGGCACAGCAAGGCCTCTCTGCCAGCACTCTCACAAAGGGTCTGAAGCAGATAAAAACCTCCAAAAATCTGTCCAGCTCATCCCTGCCTTGTAATGTTTTATGAGGGATGAGGACTAGGGAGAGCTCTTTGGGAGGAGCCACATAAAGAAGCATGTAGTGCCACTGTCTCCAAAAAAACCCAAAAAAATACTCCAGAGGCTGTTTTTTGGTGTTGGAAAAACTCATTTTGGTTTTGTGCAATAGGCACAGATGGACTGGCAACACAAGGAGCATGGCTGAGACTGCAGTGCACTTCTCTGGATTGGCAGCAAGGGATTTTGAATGGCAGAATTAGGGATTTATTGGGGTGTGGGCATCTGAAACAGGAAAGGGAAGGACTCCCCAGAAAGAAGTGATTCCTTTGTCACAGCAAACTGGGCACATCAAAGAGAACCAGAGACCTTGGAGAGCCTGGAGATCTTTCCTCCACCACCCCAGCAGGGCCAGTGCATTCCTGAGCTCCACACAAAGCAGACCTGACCTTATTTTAGCCTTTCCTCTGAGGCAAACCAGCTAATTCAATCTGCAATCCAACTGGAGGCAGAGAATTCTGTACCCGGATTATGCAATAATTCAATTGATTTTCTGCTGAAGAGAATTCCCAGAGTAAATAAAATTACCTAGACATGTAACAGGAACTCAAGATGAGCACGATGTAGAAATTGGTTGTGTTGAGTGATATCCCTGGATGTTTCTTTGTGCACACATGACAAAGATATTTAATCTAGTGACTGAGGACCCACATCAATGTCTTCCCAAAGTCAGGGCTGACACTGAGAATTTGCAAGCCATAGAAAACAGAGAAAAATGGACAAAAATACACAATGAGCAGACTGACAGGAATTTGTGGTAAGCCAAAGCCAAATTACTATGAGTCCTATTTTCTTTTTGCTCTGCTGCTCCACAAGTCAGATAAATGAGGAAAAGCCATTTTTGCTGGTCTATGTGCACATATAGGTATTGCTGTGCACCTACTAATGCAGAAAACTCACCCAGAACCTGTTTCTTCTCTGAATCAGCAACCCACAAGGCTCAGGGCTAAGTGCAATTTCTATTGAAGAGAAGGATAATTACAGTTCATTAGTAGATTAGGCACTCAGCTCTCTTTAGAGAACACCCTTCAGAGCACTGCCTTTGCTTGCTCTTGAAGCAAGGCAAAATCAGGCTTTAAAAAAGAGAATAATCAAAAAGTGCTGTATAACTCTAAATGCCAGTAAGGAGAAGAAAAAACACTTTAAAGCCTAAAGAAATCCTCTTGTTCTTTATATCCTGTGGGTAAAGCCTTGGACTCACAGAAGCCAAAGGCAAGGCTCCCACTCACTTTAGCTGGGCCAACATTTCAACATGCTTTGTGAATTCTCAGCATGTATGACTTGATCCCTTCCAAAGAGATTTATAGCAAGCAGGAGAAGCTACAACTCCATAAAATGTTGGTGTGTGCACATGAAGTGAATTAGCAGACACAGAAGATTTTGACACTTAAAGTTGGGTTTGCAAATGGAGCCTTTATCAGCTTGAGCAAATGCAGTGTAGTAAATCCAGATAATTCCTGGAGAATTTCTGAGCCTGTGGTTTCTGTCTTACACCCTTTGCCTGCCAAGAGCCTGACTCTGCAAGCAGCACCAGTTCTGTCCCAGCAAGGACCTAAGACCACATGCCTGTAATGCATTCCAGGATATTCCATTCCCACTGTGTTACCTCAGCAAGGGTCGATGTTAAACCTGGAACTTTTCTGTAGGGAGCTCAATTGATTTTCCATACAGAAAAATACCCCCTGTACATTGAAATGCATGAGAATCACACACCTGGGTGCAAGGCATGAATTTTGCATGAAGAGGAAATACGATTGAAGGAGTCTAAAAAGTCAAACTGTGGCTTTTTAAACAAACAGCCCAGCTTTAAATTAATGTATCTGGGATTCCTCTGGTAATAAAAGATAGAGATCATGTTGACTGTGCTGCACAGATGGACTAAAATTAATCTTGGAAAAGATTTTTAAGCAACCTAAATTCCCTCCTTCCCCACCATGGAGCTGTCTGGGGCAGCAGTGGGGCCATGGGCAGGTTAAACATCCCAGCTGATATTAAAGGTATTAATCTGAAGTGCTGCCTGTGCATTTACCTCAATGCTCATCAACTGTCAAAAGCAAAGTGTTTCATTTAATTCCAAAGCAGACTGCCATAACCTTAACTCTCCTTGTTAAGGTGGTGAAAGGAAAACATGATGTGTATAAGCCAGGCTGTCTGGCACCCAAAGGCAGAACAGCCTCAGCCTCAGGCTCTGCCACAGCTCTTGTACTTGGAGCTGCAATTAAACTCTTCAACTCCAAAGAAGTAATAGTTTTGAAAACAAGAGCAACCCTCCAAAGGATGCTGGCACAAGTTGCATATTTACTTTGCATATTTCTGGAATACTTTTGGACTTCTCAAAACAGGGTTCAGAGTGCTGGGAGAAGTTTGCCACCTCCAGCATTGAGGCCAAGGCAGCGTGGGGAGAGTCCCAGTGACAGGCAGAGGGAATTAGTCAGAGGAAAGATTTATCTTCTTCTGCCTGTAGCAAATGGATTTGCTAAGATCTCAGAGCCATTGGAACAGAATTCCTAACACTTTAACAGTCTAGGTCATGCATTATGTACACCAAACTCCCTTGCATGTTTGACACAGGATTAAATTGAGCAGTAGATGTTAAAAGTTGCTGACATGAACAGGATGTGCTGCAGATGGCTAAAAGGCATCAGCAGGGGCTTGGTTCTGATTGACCAGGGGTCTATCTGCCCTTTCTCCTATGAAAGACTCTGAGAGTTGAGGAAAGCTTTCAGCCTAATCAACACTTGGGCTAATCAATCATGAAACTGAGGGCAAGGGGAAAAAAGCTTTTAGTATTTGCAAGCAGTGTGGAGGGAGGTCTGTGCTGATGCCCAGCACGGGGATGGGGCAGCAGGGCAGCTGTGCCTTAAATCCACAGTGGGGTAACATCCACACTTGGAGGCTCTCCACGAGCTCACCCTGGGGTTAGGGAGACCAGGACAGCATTTAAATCACAAAGCATGGGTTTCTTTGAAGCTTGCTCTAACTACTTGCTTCCCTGATAAATCTTTCCATGTTTTTATTCTCCAATAATTTTCTCTTGTTGAACTATTTCAGTTCAATCTGAGTTTAGAGCAACAACTTCTCTTTTGCACTCCACTCCCAGTTCTTGCCCTGCCCCATGAGCAGGAGCAAACTGTGATATTGAGCACCCACTGTGCTCTTTTGGCAGCTTTTATTCCTTTTATTCACACAAAAATGAAGGACAAATCTTCTCTCTGAGGGAGCCTAAGGAACCTGCCTTGGGTTGAGTGTTCACCTCAGTGCAAGCAGGACATTTGTCCCCGTGTGTGTGTCTAATTCATATACCCAGAATTGCTGCTTGTAAAAACAGTTTAAACCATTTGGCCTTTTCAAAGTAATATTTCTCCCTGCTCCTGCCAGGCAGGGGGAGAATTATGTTCTCCCTTCTATGACAATTTTAAAAGAAGCTGGTTCAAAGCAAACAGTAAAATGAGCCTGGGGGCCTCCCTGGCTCTGTCACAGAATGCTGTGTGTAGCCAGCTGAAAGAGCTGCAATTTGTAAGAATCAACAAGTGGCCTCAAGAATGAAACCCTGCACGTGACAAATCATTTCAGGTTTCCTTGGGCTCCTTCACTGCCTTGTCACACACTTATCTCACAAATTCTCTGGAGGAAGAAGTTTTTTTTTGTAACCCCCTTTGCAGCATCCCCAGCACAAATAAATCCCAGCTAAGGCTGGTGGGTGTTGTCATCATGGAAATAATTGCAAGGATCAGATTTACAGTGGAGCCTCCATAGCTCTTCTTGAGGTTACACAGCAATGTTTCCCTTAGCTCTGCAGCCTGATGTGCAAACCACACTTATTCTGGGGAGTTCCTGACAGAAACTTGGCTTTTGGCAGGCACTTAAGGCCATGAGTTGTTGCTATTACAGTGGGTGGAAACGCTTTCTGGAGCAGGGGTGGACTGGAGCCCACACATGCATGTTTTGCTGGAGGTGTTTTTTAAATCCCCCTTCCCTGGGAGATGTGTTGCCTGTCTTGCCCCTCTCCAGACCCAAATTCCACGTGTTTATGAGCCAGACTGCTTCCCCCAGGCGACAGAGCTCCTCTGGAGCCATCAGTGCCCGTGGGGAGGAAGTGTGACCCCATGCAGAATGAAGCAAACTTCCTACCCTGGGCCTTGAATTACTGGAACTGCAAACAATTTGCATTATTCATGGCAAACAGGCCTTTCCTCAAGATCCCTGCTGCCAGCAGCAGTGGTGAAGCATCAGCTGAACAGGGCTGAACTCCTTGCTGGGATTGTTACTAATGTGCTCCCTCTTCCTCATGAGCAGAGAGGATTTAAACATCTCCCTCCTGGAGAAAACAGGTGATTCATCTCCCTAGCTGGGAGGAAAGACTGACATATGTTGAGCATATTGTCCCCTGGCTGGTGAAGTCACAAAGCTTCAGTCAGAGGGAAATGCCCTCCTTTGCTCTGCCTTCCCTCCAGTGGGGCCAGTGAACTTTCCCCACACCATTTTTATGTGCTCCTGCCCCACTGAAATCATGCTACATGAAAACTGTCTAAATATTTGCAGAGAATGGACAGGAAAAGGAAAAACAATTGTATTTTAGAAGTATAAATACCTTAAGAAAAGAAATCAGAGGATTCCAATAACAGCTGAAACTTTCAGTCAAAAGAACTTTGTAACATAAATACATCCTCCTCCAAAGCCAGAACACTTAAAGCAGGTGAATACTTTTTTCCCAAGCAATAAAATCACAGAAAAATCTAGTTCTAGGTTAACCAAAGCTAGTCACAGCTTCAGGTCAAAATAGCACAGGTTGCTTCAGTGGAAAAAAAAAGAAAAAAAAATCAGGGAATTTGAAATGTTTCAGTTTCTATTTTCACACTGGTATTTTCAGCTCCTCATTTCACAATGACATTTTCATTTCAAATTGACCTTAAAACAGGTTTTCAAAAAAGGAGAATGAAATTCTTGGATCATCCTCATGTATTCCCTCCTTTTTTCTTCCTTTTTTTCCCTTCTAAAGATCCAAATCAAACCCCTGAATCACAATTCCTTTTCAAAGGAGGAATGAATCTTCTGAGATCTGGGAATATTTTGCATATCATATTTTTCTCCTGAGTTACAGAAGTGAGTGGTGTAGCCACAGATCCCTTCAGACTGTGAACAGATCCAACAAATGCCAAACTCATCCACTCCAGAATCCTTCAGCAAATGCCAAGCACGCCCTTATTAATATTCTGTGAAGGTTTGGGGATCAACAGCAGCATGCATAATAGCATTTAATGACAGCAGGGCTTATTATCAGCATGATTTGGCCTCATCTGGCCTCTACTGGCAAAACAATGTGCATAATAAGGTATGTTAATGTTGGGCTCTTTGGCAGGTCCTGGAAGATGAGACGGTGCAGCTGGCAGGATGAAATGGGAGCAGCTGGAAGGGGAAGATTTGGGTCCTTCACATTAAACCATTTGACATTTGGTGTCTGAGGGGAGCACTGTTTAGAGCTAATAAATAACTCACCAATGATGACAACCTGTAATGACAGCTTTTATTGTGGTCTGGTTAATCCTCAGATTCAGCTTTGTCTATCAGGCCATCTGCCAGCCATTCATTTTTTAGTGTTTTCCCTCTTGCTTTGGTAAGAGTCGTGCCCTTGGGAAGTGCCAGGGGTGTGGGGCTGTGTCTGGGAGTGGTCCCTGCCTCTGGAGGGGCAGGAGCAGCAGGGCTCAGAGGGGAAGAGGCAGGAATGAGAGCACAGAGGGGATTTTGCCACGGATCCTCAGTGCTGAATGCACTTTCCTCCAAGCATTCCCATTTCCAGGCATTTCCCTTTTCCTGCTGAGTGGATGTGTGGCCTGTTTCTGCCAGAGAAATGACAAACCCCTCTCTCCTCAGACATCAGCACCAAGGATTCTGTCACAGCCAGAGGAGACAGGGAGGCAAGGCTATGGAAATTCCCTGCAGGACACAGCTGCTCCTCAGGGATGTGGCATCCCTGTGTCCTCATGATGCCTCATGTCACTCATCCTTGGGATGTTGTCAGCCCTACTAACTCTGCCTGAAAGACAATCATTTTCCCAGATAGCCTGCTGAGATGCTGAATGCCTGGAAAACCAGAACCAAAGTCCAGATTTCTGTCAGAACTGCCTGCAAGGTGTGCACAGTGTCTTGTGTGTGCCTTGGAAGTGACAGACTGCCTCCAAATGTGCCACAGGGCTGATTTCCAGGTGATTTCCAGGTGATTTCCAGGTGCACAAACTCCTCCTAAAGAAAAGAAGCAGCAATAAAATATTATGAAAAGAGGGAAGTGATCTGAAAGGGCAACACCCAGAACATCTCAGGAGGTGTTTGTCACCTTGTTTGTAGTTTGGAAAGAGCCTCAGAAACTTGACTTGCCAAATTAGCATGGAGAAAAAGCAGTGGAGAGGAATTTGGGAAGAAAGCCAGTTGTGGACAGGTCTGGAAGTTGCTTTCTTCATAAAGCAGCCCAATTTGTGGAATAAGTTCAAACACAGGACCTAAAAAGAGGGAAAAAAATGAAGGGAGACTTTAGGTCCCCCTTAAAAACAGCAGTTTGCAGAAAAGATTGTCCATGTCACTGGGAAGGGTCACAGCACTGATGCCTTCCCTCAGCCCCACCAGGATGTGGGGTGCAGCCACCCTGGGAAATCAGCACCTAGCATACAAAATGTACTATAAAAACAAATGCCTGAGACCAAAAAAGGAGCTTTTATAACACTGTAGACACTTTAAAAATATTCTTCAGCTTCCCTTAGGGAAGAAATTAAAAACTTCCAAATGAATGGTACAACCTTCATCTGTGTGGGCTCCCTTTTGTTGTCTCATGAGTAAGATCCCAAGGAAGAAGTGGGTGCCCTTTTCAGAGAGTTTTGCATGTACCATCCTATTTTTCCACCTGTTAATTGATTTCCATCCCATCACTCACCCCGTGATGTTCCAGCACCATCACAGCAGCCTTCCCTGAATATTAAATGCAATCCATGAAAGCAGCTCTGTCTCCTGATCGTGCACTTAATCACAGTTAATAACACCTAAATATAACAGAGCAGGCACTGCATAGGGCAGCAAACAAGTGATTCCTGTGCTCTCCCACTCCACTCAGAGCTGATGGCTCTCCTGGGGAGCCTGGCTCACAGGCACTCTGCATCTGCTGCAGCATGCAAGGAAAACTCAGGCAGGCACAGGCTGGTGCTCCCTCTCCTGCTTTGTCCTGTCCCCAGCCCCAGGGAGCCAGCAGAGCTCCCAGACTGAGTGGGGGAGAAGGGGTCAGGGGTCTGGAGATAACCTGGTCAGCAGCAGCATTGTTCCATTGCTGTAGGATCAGCTGGGTCATTCCTTGGTGCTCAAAAATCTCCTTTTTCAGGAGCAGGAGCTCCCTGTCTCCCACCCCTGGCCTGACTCAGGGAGCTGCCAGGAACAAGAACACTGTGCTGTCACTCAGGGACACCCCCAGGGACAGTGGGCAACTCCCCAAAATCTTTTTCCTTCAAGTTCCTCTTTGCAAACTGGGCATGAGGTTGATTTGGGCCCAAAGGTGGTTTCAATTCAATGGCACTTGCAAGGCCCTGAGCCAGCAGAGCTGGAGCTGCTGAGAGACCCCTTAAAAATGCATCAGCCCAGGGATCAAATGTAATTCTGCCTCTTCATAAAGTGCTGATAAATCATGTGAAAAACACACAAAAAAAAATCCAGGACACTGAAGGTTTTCCACACTACTCATGGCATGATCATTACAGAATCATAAGTAGAGCAAAGCCTCATACCAGATAGTCTCAGCTATTTTTTTTTTTTTTGCACTAGATAAGCCACAGATGTCCTTTACAGAATAAGCTATAAAATACATATAAACATTTGTCACAGTGTGGGTTTTTTTTAATGTCTCACTCCTATCTTTCAGTGAGACTTTGATTGGACTCCTTAGGAAAAGCAATGAGAAAACCTTAATTAAAATTTTGCTGCTCCCTGGACATCTGTTGTAGAGTGTTATATAAAATATTACACGTGGTTATAAATACACATTCATCTTTTATTTTAAACACATTAGTAATTGGGTTTTATGGGGCCACAGGGATTTATTAGGCACAGGATTGCAGCACTGAAGGCACAGAGGCATGCACAGGGATGGGGACAGGGATGGGGACAGGGATGGGGACAGGGATGTGCACAAAGCCCTGGGAAAGCTTTTTGCCAGCTGCCACACCAGCAGTGTGTGCTTTGCTCCTGGGGTTCCAGTCACACTCACCACTGCCCTGCCACTGCACAGATGAAGGGTGTTTGGGGACAGGAATAACCCACAGCAGTTTTGGTCTTTTCTGGAGCTCTATAAATGGCTGTGTGCTCCAAGGCATGGATTCCATGGAGAGCAGCTCCTCGGGATGTGCTGTTACCTCAGCCAGTCAAAACCAGCCATGGAGAGCTTTGCAGTCAGTGCTGCCACACTGAGAAGCAGTGCAAAGAGGGCTGTGCAGGCTCATCATTCCTTTATTCACCTGCTCTGGATGATCCTACAGCTGGGATTATGTCATTTCCAGGAAATTCTGAGAGAATTGGCAATGAGTTTAAAGACACATAATAAAAACTTGCCTAACAATGGGGTTACCAATACAACCTACAACCATTTCTGGGCTGTCTCAGACTTTCTGAAGCTTCTCCATGATCTCTGCACATCATTCAAAGCTAATTAGGAGCAGCTCATTCTTGCAGGGTGTTTCATTGGTTATCAGCTGGGAAGTGCAGCACAGCTGCCTTGGGAATGCTGCTCCCTCTCCAGGTCCTCCTCATTCCACAATCCTGAGCACCCCAGCCCCAAAGCTGAGGGTTATGAATAGAGGAGACAGAAAAGAAATCTCACTTTTTCTTCCAATGTGCCATCAGAGTAGACAGGACAAGTAAGTCAGCTGCTGCATGGATTTATCAGATTGGCTGCTTGTTCAATTTGGGACTTTCCCTGAACTCCCATTCCTCCTTATTTTTATTCTTTTTCCCTTCTGCACCCTCTCCAGATCTGTCTGTCATTTGGCCTCTCCCAGCCTGTGCAGATGAGTGTTCCAGCTCCACATAGAGCAGCCTGATGCTGCCAACTCACTGGGCAAGGAACATTTTGTCTGAAGCAAGCAGCTTCAGTCAGCTCATTATGCACCCAGTGCACAGCACACAGGCAAGAGCCTGCCTCAGGCTCCCAGCATTTCCCTGGAGCTGGTGTCCTGTGGGCTTGTCCCCTCCCCACAAATGCACTCAAGCAATTTCATGCTGGTTTGTAAATTTTCCCAGCCATGAGAGAGGGATTTCCAATAATTCCTCACAGTTAAATTATGGAATCTCAGAATGGTTTGGGTTGGAAGGGACCTTAAAGTTCATCTCATCCCACCCCCTGCCATGGGCAGGGACATCTCCAAGGTGCTCCCAGCCCTGTTCACCTGGCCTTGGGCACTGCCAGGGATCCAGGGGCACCCTGGGCACCCTGTGCCAGGAATTCCTTCCCAATGTCCAGACTAAACCTACTCTCTGTCAGTTTGAAGCCATTCCCCCTTGTCCTGCCCCTCCTTCCCAAGTCTCCCAGCCCTAATGTCTTACCTGGGTTTTGCAGCTGCTCAACATGATCTCTGTGCTTGACAGAATTCCAAAGGCTCCAGCTGATTAATGTGGCTTTTAGGAGGACGTGGTGCTCAGAGCTGACCTCAGGGCACCCCTGACTACCTCACAACCAGTGTGGAAAATCCATCCCAGTAACTCCCTGTCTTGGGAAACAGGAGTCTGGACATGACATCACTCACAAGGGAGTTATTACAGTTTGCATCACTCCATGAAAAGGGATTAAAATGTGAGTGAGCCTCCCCTTTTCCAGCCAGGGAAATTCCTCCTGGAGGCAGAGAAGCTTTGCTGCACACAGCTGGGGGGTGGCACAGCCCTGTCCCTCCTGACAGACCAACCCAAACCTGCTGAGCTCCTGGCACAGCTCTGCATCCCTGTCCTTCCCCAGGGTGTGCCAGGATCCCAAACCTGCTGAGCTATCCCGGGATCTCCTGAGCTCCTGGCACAGCTCTGCATCTCCCTGTCCTTCCCCAGGGCTCCCCAGGATCCCCTGAGCTCCTGGCACAGCTCTGCATCTCCCTGTCCTTCCCCAGGGCTCCCCAGGATCCCCTGAGCTCCTGGCACAGCTCTGCATCCCTGTCCTTCCCCAGGGCTCCCCAGGATCCCAAAGCTGCTGTGGCACCCAGAGGCAGCTCACACATCCCACACACAGGTACCCTGCTTGTTCCCTGTGTGCTTCCTCAGTGCCTGAGCTCTATCCCACTGAAATAGCAGAGGGAAGCAGCCCCTGGCCAACAGGAATTGTCACAGGACAAATCCTGTCAGTGAGAGGTGGGGAGGATTCTCCCCCCAAGGAGAGAACACGCCTGGTTTCATGCAGAAGTGGTCTTGGCAAGCCTGACCTACATTTTGGATGGCTCTGGTGCAGCAGACTGGAAATTCAGTGGCAGCTCCAGATTAAAAAAAAAAAAGGAAAAAAAAAGTGGGGCAGGCTTTTGTTGGATTACAGCAATGATTAGCATGAAACATGATTCTATGTCTTATTTAATTGCATTAATTGAATGTCCCCCCTCATGCTTTGTATTCAACATGCTGCTGGATGTTGCATGGAAAACAGCCATGAGGGTTGAATGTTTAGCCTAGCAGGGAGGGAAAGGTTGAGATTTGTTCTCACTCTGAGAACATAAGAATATATCTGGAATGAGCCCATACATTGAATTCTCCCACTAAAACCAGAAGCAGCTAAAGAGTGAAAAGTGCCAATATTTTTGTTTTCATTGTTGGGCTCCAAAGTTAATACCACAGATACTGCAATGCAAGATTAAGGCAAATTGCTGCTTCTTTGGACACACCAGCCTGTCTCTGTGCTGCTGTGGTCTGCAATGCCTCAGGCTTCAAATAAAGGGACAGGAGGCAGGAGAGGTGTGGCAGGGCAGAGGGGAGGATGGTTCTCACCAGGACACACACAGAGCTTCCCCTTTTTCACTCCATCAGAGAAGTTCTGCCACGGGAGCTGGAGAGGATTGTCTCCAAAGAGAAATGGAATTTTTCCTTCTGGTGAACCACAAGAGAATGTTACTACATCCTGCTTCTTATGGCTTAAAAATAGAAGGAGGGAAGGAATGACTGATTAACTGTTTGACCTCAGTTTGGGAGGAAGAAACCTCCCAAGAAACCTCAGGAACTCACCCATTAAGCACACAGGAAAATGGCACAGATCTGGCACCTCAGTTATATGCTAATGGCATCCAACCAGGAAGAAAAGCTTCAGATGTCTGAAGAAAAATACCTGGGAAGGGTTGTGCATGCTCACAGACACTTTCTGACAGCTATTCCCTCTTCCTTTTTGTCATTTTTTTTGTTGTAGCATTTAAGAAATAAAACAAAACAAAGCAGCAGACTGAAGAAGCAGGTGAACCTTTGACATTTGTGTTTGATTTTCAGCCCCTGAGCATGAACTGAAAACAAAACAGTCCTGCTGCAGAGAGGTTTGTCAAAGTACAGACTTTCAATGACCCTTCTGTTCATAATGTTTTTCTGATTCACTTTCAGCTAAGATTGCAAATGGTCTTCACCCGTCACCTTCTGGTCAACTTGTCTGCAAAATATTTATTATTTTCCTAAAAGTTTATTTGTTCCATCTGGATTTAAAAAAAAAAATCAGCTCATATGAATATGTAGCAAGTTTAATGAAAGTATCCCCAGATATGCAATCCAAGTATCTGTTATGATTTTGGGTTTTTTTACTTGCTGGTTTGTTTGAATTATTATTTCCTGTGGATTTTGCATTACACCTGGATGCTTCCAGAACCCTCTGCTCACAGCAGAAGCTGATGATGACAGTTTTACTAACTCATATTTACATCCATTCTCACATGGTACATTTTTGGGACTGAAATTGTACCAAAAAAACCCAGCCAAAACCAGTTTAAGAATGATTATTGAATGGCTATTTTGCTTTTCATTAGATGAAATAGATTCATTTCTAGAATTCTCAGCAAAGGCTGTGTGACAATCCCTACAGGTTTTATTTCAGATTTGGGAAATAGAACTTGCACAACATTGATACTTGTACAATAAACTGAGGTTTGTTTTCTCCTTCAGGGCATAAATTGGGTTAACTAGATTTCATTTCTTAACTGGATTTTTAGAATGTTTTAATTTATAAATTATATAAAAATATCAACCTTGTGTGTGTCACTGGGAGTAGCAATCATGGGACACCTCAGCAGGATTTTGAAAAGACACAGAAGAGAGTTTGCTTTGTTTACTTTGCTGTAACCAGCCCAGTGGGCTGAGGCAAAACCCCATGGAAGTCAGCTGAGGTGTATCAGCCTCACCTGGACACAGAGCAGCCAGATGCTTCTCTTACTGGACTGGTTTGAGGATGAGGCAGGACTGGGTCCCTCTTTGATACCTCTCAGGGCTGTCAGCTTTTGTCTGGTAAAAAAAAAAAAAAAAGAGGTTTCCCTTTTGTACCTTCTCATATTGGAGTCATGGAACTGCCCAGGATGGTTTTGGGAGGGGATTTGCTGCACTCAGAGGGGCCACACACCCACAGGCTTGATGAAATAGAGAACAACCTGCTTTTGGGGCAGCTGGAGTCCCTGGAATGAGCAACAGGAGCTCCCAGTCCATAGGAAAAAGGGTCAGGGAACTCTCCTCAAGTGCCCTGAACACTCTGCTCACCTCTGGAGCTGCTAACTCTTTCCAGGTGAAGGGTGTTTATCCAGCTTATTGATTAAACCAGCTGCTGCCACCAACAGGAACCTCACATTTTCCACAGTGACAGACAGGAGATGAGAGCTGGCTGTGGTTCCCTGTGCCCCCTTCCCAGAGGGAAAAACCTCTCTTTGTGACCAGGCTTGTGTCACACCAGGCTCTGCAGCTCCAGGACCCTGAGCCTGGAGAGGAAATGAAAGCAAGGTCTGCTGGAGGTAAACCCCTGAAACTTGGGTGGCTGCTTCTTTTTAAATATTTTGAACATGAAAATATTATTTTTTTTTAGTATGAGAACTGAGACGGCGTCTGAGAATAGAGCCACCAAATCAGCTTGATTCATTAAAATCTTTAATTGCCTTTGCCATATTGTTTAGTGATGCACTAAACAAAAGGCTTTGGGCTTGGATGGAAGAGAGCAAAGACAGCATAAATGCTGCAGGATTTCTCAAGGAGCAAAGCTGCTGGTCCCCACTCCTTTGCTGGTGCTGCAGCAGCTCCAGCTGCTCCATGTCCCACATCACACCCGCAGCAGATGAGATCTGTCATGTGCTGCAGCTCCTCTGTGCCTCCATGGGCCCAGGATGGATAACAATTTAATTCTGCCCCTTTTTCCTCCTGAAACCTGGCTGAAATTCCCATCCACAGTTCCTGCAGGGAGACACAAATCAACAGGCAGACAGGTCAGCCCATCTCCGTGAGGAAAGCCAAATAAATCCCTGTGCAGGACAGGCACAGTGCACAAGAAACTCTCCAAAGGCCAGCCTGGAGACCCAGAGCAGTGTGACAAGGCAGGGCCACCCTTCTCCCCTGAAACTGCCACCCCCAGACTTCCAGAGGGGCCCTGGGGCTCCTGCAGACACAAGTGGAGCAGCCTGGAAGGAAATTGCCTCCTTGCTCCCTCCTGATAGGGAGTTAACCCTGGGGAGACCCAGCTGGAAGCTGCACACTTGGAACATGTCCTGCTGAGGAAACATCCAGGAGGAACATCTTCCCTGGAGCCTGAGCAGCTCCAGCAGCCTGATGGAACATGATGAGCAGAACATCCCAGAGGAAAAGCCAGCTCCTGCTGCTCTCCCTGCTGACTGACACCTGGCACCCAGGGCTGAGCATCTCCTCGGGCTCCTGGTGCTTCCAGGGCTCCCAGCACACCAAGCAGAGAGAGATTTTGCACAGCAATTGCTTTGATGTGATGGCAGTTTATCTGTAAATATCAGATTCCCTGAGTGTCCACGTCCCTTTTTCTCCAGGAAGGAAGGAAGGAAGGAAGGGAGGGAGGGAGTTAGGGCTGTGCTAGAAACCAGAGTGCATGAAATGATTGAATCAGTGAGCAGTTTCAAAGTTCACTTCAGCAGAAGCCTCAGGGTGTTTGATCTTTGCTCCTCTGCCAGCACTGGCAATATCCTCACTGAACTTGGTCACAACAGGGGCAGAGCTTCAGAGCTCATGGTAACCTCTAAGTTACCATGAGGAAAAAAATGGACAAGCCTATGGAAAGGCAGAGTTAACCCAGGTTAAACTGAGCAAAAGACACATCAAAACAGAGAGAAGGAAATGAAGGCACTGCACTCTTCAGTGCTGATGAAAATTAGGAAAGTTTTAGGCAAGTTTCACACAGGGTGTTGGACAGTGTTGGCACTCTGTCTCCTGCCCTCTGCCTGCTTTGATCAGCAGCAATGTGACCTCTGGAAAAGCAGCCCCAGGATGTTCCAGTCAGGCTCAGGGATCCCTTCTCAAGAATTTCAGTTCTCCTCCCTGCAGATACAGCAGCCAGCTGTGGGCTCCAAATGCTGTGAGGCTGATCACTGGCAGCTTTTCCATGGCATTGTCTGTCCTCAAAGATAACATCCATTTCCTCCAAGCAGAGCAGGAAAACAAAACTGAGCAGTTTTCAAGGAGGAAGATGTGATCATCTCCCCAAAAAAACTGTCATATGTCACCAGGACAGAGAGATAATTCTCTTCAGAGGAAAAGGCAGCAATTTCAGAGTCACTGTAGCTCCTGAGGCAAATGTGCTGGAATATACTCAAGAAACAAAAGAGGAAGCAGAAAATAGGAGGTGACTTTTGGATTAGTATTTTGGTTTTGAATAAAACCTCATCAGCAGATTCAGTATCTCGTGCCCTGTGTGTAGCAGCCACTTCCTTATCTGGCTTTCCAAGATGTAAAAAAAAAAAAAACAAACAAACTCAAAAAGTCAGGGAAACAGTGATTTTCCTGGCATTTAAACTATTTGGGGTTTCTGTTTTCTGAGCTATCTGGATTAGATAACAACCCTATCTCACACTTTTCATTGCTGCTCTCTGCTTTGGACAGCTCTGCTCTGTGGCCTGGCAGGGTGATGTGTTTCTGTGATTCCTGACCACATTTACATATACCTTGTTGTTTAATAAACTTTTTTAATTGCATTTCCTCATGCCTGTGTTGAACTGCATCTGCCTTACAATGACAGACCCACACAGCCTTGAATTATCTGGGGCCTTGTGGACCTGTTCCTTGCTGATCCAAAGGCTTTTCCTCTCAGCTTGATGAACTTCTTGAGAGTTCTGCTAAGGAAAAGTGCCCTGAAGGGAATGTGCTCCCCAACACCTTTTGGTGAGTTATTTCTAAATAAAACCTTTGGGGCTCACAGGCACTGCAGTCAAAACTCCAGGGCAGGAAAGGGTTTGCTGGGGGGTGGGTTTGAACCCCAGCAAGGGGTTTAAGGAGTGATCAGCCTGGAATTTCACAGCAGCCTGTGAAGGGGAACTGGCACAGCTAAACCAGCCCTCTGCATCCCTGGGGCTGCCTGGGAGATGCTCTAGGAAAAGGCTTCAGAAAGCAGCAGCCAGGAAGAGTTTGTCTGTTTGCAAATTGCCTCCAAGCCTTGTTAATCCCTGCTCAAATAGGGAGCTTTGTAAGCTGATCTCTCCTTTCTCAGCAGCCCCGCTGGTCTGGTGGAAAGCAGAGCTCTGCTCAGGCAGGGTTTAAAGAGCAGCAGCAAAATTCAGCGAGACTTTCAGAGAAACCCCCCAAAGCAGCGTTCTCCTCTGGAGGGGTGCTGCTGCCAGCTCCAGAGAGAGGAGATTTGAAAGAGAACAGAGAAAGAACAGAGAAAGAGATTTGAAAGAGAACAGCAAACAGCAGAGACGTGAACAGTGCAGGAATAGCGGCGGGAAGTGCCCAGGTGTTTTTAAATATCTCTTCTTTAGCTGCTGCTCAAGGCTGTGCAGCTTGCCATCCAACTTTTAGGCTCCGTTTCTAGAGTTTCACAGTGCCACTGAAAACTCAATTAGGGTTTATTTATAAAAGCTTTAAATAGGCAAGTTTTCGTGTTTCCGACCTCACTCTGTAAAGATAAGCACAATGGTTCGAGTTTCTGTCAAATCATGAAAATTTGCTTCTCAGTATGGCTTAAATGAATGCTTGCTACATTTTATTACTTCTATAACATGTACCAGAAACAAGAGACAGATGTGAGTTCCCATGAGCTCTCAAGATCAGAAAAATCTGTCTGTTCCAGGGTTTTGGGGCTTTCATAGAGAGCATCCCAGTAAGAACAGCACATCATCCCCAGGAACCTGGGGGAAGGAGCAGACCAGGGTCCTGCAGGCTCCTCTGGGGCTCCACCTGAACCATTTCGAGCCCAAACAGATTTTATTCCACGAAGCTCCTGCTTCCAAGTGGCAAAGCAGAGCTGTGGCAGCCTCCAGCCAGCCTGCAAATTCATCCCGAGCAGCAAAGAGGGGGAGAAAGGAAAGCAAAAACCCGCAGCATTACGTGGCGAAACCCCAAGGTCCTGAGTGATGCGAGCGAGCTGGAAAATCCTCCTTGGCACTGCTGGGAGCAGTGAAATAAATCCCTTGTGGAGATGTGCCCTCTCCCGGCCTCCCCGGGAACGCCTGCAGGGACACAGGTGCTGAAGAAATGCACGGAAAATTATTTTGGGAGGTTTCAGGTGGCGCAGCTCAAGCAACAGAGCAGAGCCGGGTGATGGTGCTCAAGAGCGTGATGGCATTTTGGCACTCTGGCACAGCTAATTGGGGAGTTGGAAAAGCAAAATGCGTTCCTGGGGGTTAATTCCTCAGCTGAACCTTCTGTTTGCCACACTGAGAGAACTGGGAAGTTTTTAAAATGGTAAAACAATTCATGATACTGATAATACATTGCAATTCTGTCCTCCCTTTAGGAGGAACCAAGTGTTCGTTCCCACTGACAAATTATCAGTTCTTGCAGATCACAATTACATCGAGGGGAAAAAAATATCTTCAAGACTTAGCTCCTTCTGCTATTTTCATTCTGTTATTTTTTCACTGAGAATTTTGACTGCTTTTCAGCAACTTTCTTTTTTTAATGATGGAATATTTTTTTTTTTTTTTGTCAAGTGTAAGAGACAAGGGATATTTTGGAGGACAAATCTGAGGTAATTTATAGGGAGCAAAATAAACAGTTTGGGCCTAAAATCAGAGGTAATCTCTAGGGGAGACAATGAAGATTTTGAGGTTAAAATGAAGCAATTAGAAGTTGACAGGCAGTGAAAATTATGAGGGTCAAATCTGAGGTAATCTCCACAGTACAGAATAAGTATTTTGAGGTAAACTGAGGTGATCAGCAGTGGAGAGATAGGGAAAATTTGGGGGTAAAACTTGAATAGCTCTATAAAGCTACAATGAGTATTTTGGAGTGCAAAATCTTATGCAATCCAGAGGGGAGAGAATAAACATTTTGGGGATAATATAGTTAATTATGGGGGTCACTTGGTCATAAAATGTATGTCAAGGGGAGTGATTTGAGCTAGGAGTGAATGGGGAGCCCTTGGGGTCTGCCTGCTTATGGTTTTGGGGTGCTCTCTGATATTTTGGAAGGGGTTGTGGCACAGCTGCAATGACAAGCAACACACAGGGCAGTGTTATCTACTTGTTTTTATCCTTTCCCATCAGCTGTAAAAGCTCCTTGCCTTGGGATTCATTTCTCCTCCCAGCACGAGCAGGAGCAAACCCTTGTGCTGATTTGCCCCGCAGCAGAGAGAGGTCGTGGGAATTTTGAAGCAATTTCTCACTGAACAGACTGGCAGAGCAAAAGCCCAAAGTGCTTTTAGACATTCTCTAAAGGAATGGTTTTCACCATGAGCTGGGGCTCAGTGCCCTCTCCTGGCTGGATTATCCGTGTTCAGCCCACTCCAGTGAGTGTCTCCTCTTCCTCAGGCTCCTGCCTGAAATTCCCAGTTAATGTTCTGGCCAGCACCTTTTGATTCCAGTCAGCCTGGAATACTCAGTTAACTTTCCTTTCTTAGCTCCAATCATTTGCACAAATCCAGAGGAGCTACTTGGACCCAACAGCTGCCAGCAGAGCACCAGCCAGGCTGGGAAATCTCCCTGAGATCTGTGTTGGAGAGTGGGAGAAATGTCCTTCCTGGCTGGTGTATCCTTGGTGGGCAGAGAATTCTGATTTTGGCAATGTGGCTTTGTGCTCAGATAGCCCAGGAGGAAGGGGAGCCTTGGCCTCACCTGCACAGCTCAGGTGGATGTGACAGAATTGGGGTGGCCTGACAAGGCATGACCAGATTTCTGGGTTGTGGAATGCCTTGTAACTTTTCTGTCTCTTTTTAATGGGTTTCTGCTCAGGATTTCCTGTAGTCCAGCATCCATGGTGTCCCTTCTTTTGTCCAAAGTCCAATGGTAAAGGATTGAATAACTGACAATTGGGGTCTGGGATGAAAATGGCAGCAGGGAAGGGGAGTGTTTATAAAATATATCAATATTTCACCCAAACTGGGAGTGGAGCAGTGATGGAGGGTTTGGTTATTCATGGAAGACTTTCTGTTATTTCAAACAGCCTGGGCTCACCTGTGGCTGCTGGAAAAGCGTGGGGGTGAAGTGGTGAATTCCAGGGTTCCTTTGGGATGATGGAGCTGTGGTGTTTGGGGATCTGAGCCAGGATCAGGACAATATCCCATAGAACTGGATATTTAACACCCTCATCCCCACAGCCCCACTGATGTCTCTGTGGGAGACTTGAGGGGATTCCCTGGAATGCCCCCCAAACCCTCCCTTGGCCTCCTCACAGCTGCAGGGCAGAGACCACAAAGCCAGCAGAACCCGGGCCAGGCCTCAGGGCTCTTGTTTTAGGGTGATCCTGTGTCTTAGGGCTCCCAGCACTTGAAGAAATTCTGCACAGTCCCAGGCTCCAAAGCTTTATTGGGGGGATAAGGGAGTGGGGAGAGGGGGAAGCTCACAGTCCCTAGGGCTGGAGGATGCTTCTCAGGAGTGTTTTCACCTCGGGGCTGAGCCTCTTGGGGAAGATGATGTCAAAGTAGATGTAGAGGTCCCCCTTGTGCTGGGGGTCCTGGGCCAGGGGCATGCCCTCCCCTGGCACCATCTTGTAGTACTTGGGGCTGCCAAGCAAAGCAGGGGGCTGAGAGGAGCCATGGGATGATCCCAGCATGGGAGCCATGATCCCCAGCCCCACCTGCACACCCCACGGGGTTTCTCAGGTTATCTGCTCCTCCAGCTTCAACCAGGGCTGGTCCTTCTCCTCAGGCTCCAGCATCCACCCTCATCCACCCACACCCAGCCCTCTCCTTGCCTCTGCCCCCAGGCCAGAAGAGTCACCCACTGTGGGCACCCTCCTGCTCCTCCTGCAGCCCCAAACCTGCTGGAAAAGGCTTTGGAGCACCCCCAGTTCCTGCCAAGTGCCTGCTCACCTCTGAGCCCCGTTTCCCCTGGCACTTACTCCACAATGTCATTGATGGGGATGTTCAGCAGCCTCCCATCCAGTGTCCACACATCCAGGGTGCAGCCAGTCAGTGCCTGCTGGGCATGGAGCAGCACCAGGAGCTGCTGCTGCAGCCCCTGAGCCCCAGGGTGAGGCTCTGTCCCCTCACTGGGCCCCTTACCTTTGACAGGGGGATGGTGGCAACATAAAGGAGGTTGTTGTCAATCCTTTTGAACCTTGGGTGAATCTTCTCTTGGACAACAAAGGTGATGTCAGCTGGAATGACGTTTGGGCCCTAATTGAGGGGAAAAAAGATCACAGAATCATGGAATACCAGGATGGTTTGGGATGGAAGGGACATTAAAATTCCCTCAGTTTCACCCCCTGCCATGGGCAGGGACACCTTCCACCAGACCAGGTTTCCCCAAGCCACATCCAGCCTGTCCTTGGAAACCTAAAAATTATTTTATACAGGGAAAACTACACAAATTCCTGCTCTTTGTTTCTGTTTTCAGCTGGCTAAAGAGAAGGGATAGGTATTTTCTTCCCTTAAGAGAAAAAGGAGTCTTTTATCCAAGACTCCTGCTCTGCCAAGGGCAAATCCAAAACTGTCTTCCTGCCAGGAAGAAAACCACCCCTTTCAATTATTTTTTTCTTTAACCTGTTCTAAGGAAAATCCAGGCAAGGATTCTCCTCAGAGTGCTCCTGAGCACAGTATTGCTGAGTCTCTGTGGGTCATGTTGCCAAGTGCCCTCAGCAATGGGAAACCAGAATTTCCTTGTAGAACATTTTCCATGGAGTGGGCACAGCACTGGAACAGCTGCCCAGGGGGGCATGGGGTCTCCCTCTCTGGAGACATCCCAAACCTACCTGGATGAGCTGGATGAGGTGATCTCCAGAGGCCCCTTCCAAACCTGACTCCAGTGCTTCTGTGCTTACCTGGTCCCCTTCCTTCTCAAAGGTGATCCTGGTGCCACGTTTCCAGCCTGGCTGCACATCAATTGTGAGGATTTTATCCCTGATGGTGCTGGTCTGGCCATCCTCGTTCATCACCTGCAGAGCACAGTCAGGGGCCCAAAGAAGGAGGCTCAGGAGTGCTCAGGGTGGCTTGTACCCCACACCAAAGTGGCTGTGGCTACAAACAGGATCAGAACATACAATCACTGATCATTTAGGTCTGAAAAGACCTCCAAGATCATGGAGTTCAGTTGTTCCCCCAGCACTGCTAGGCCATCTCTAACCCATATTCCTAAGTGCCACAACCACACAGCTTTAAATGCCTCCAGGAATGGGGACCCC
Organism: Erithacus rubecula; assembly: GCF_903797595.1. Classification (NCBI taxonomy): domain Eukaryota; kingdom Metazoa; phylum Chordata; class Aves; order Passeriformes; family Muscicapidae; genus Erithacus; species Erithacus rubecula. The sequence continues at coordinate 1,079,944 of NC_136658.1, read as the reverse complement.
ACTACTGTCCTGGGCAGCCTATTCCAATGCCTGACCCTCCTTTCAGTGCAGAAATCTCCCCTAATATCCAGCCTAAGCCTCCCCTGGCACAGCTGTTTCCTCATGTCCTAAAGCAGGAGAGACTCGGGGCTGGGTCCAGGAGACTGGGACAACAAGGATGGGGACAGAGGTCTCCAAGGGCACAAAAAGGAGACACAAAGCAGTGTGAAAATGGAATGATGGGGGACCAGAACACACTGAGCTCCTTTTCCAGCCCTCCCGTGCTGAATTCCCTTTGCCAAGCTGTATGGTCCCTGTGGGTTTGGTGCTAACAAGCTCCTGGGGCAGGGCCATCCCCAAACCCGCACAGCCCCTACCCTGCGGGAGATCTTGATCTTCTTGGTGCAGCCGTGGAACAGGTCCTCGAGGGACACGTACAGGTCCCGCACGATGGGGGGGTCCCGCCGCAGAGCCCCCCGGCCGCGGGGCCCCCCGAAGGGCAGCAGCACCTCCGAGCCATCCTCAGCGAAGAACTCTGCGGGAGGAGCAGGGGACGGAGCTCACCGGGATGGAGCTCACCGGGGACGGAGCTCACCGGGACAGAGCTCACCGGGACGGAGCTCACCGGGACGGAGCTCACCGGGACGGAGATCACCGGGACGGAGCTCACCGGGACAGAGCTCACCGGGGACGGAGCTCACCGGGACGGAGCTCACCGGGACGGAGATCACCGGGACGGAGATCACCGGGACGGAGCTCACCGGGACAGAGCTCACCGGGACAGAGCTCACCGGGGACGGAGCTCACCGGGACGGAGCTCACCGGGGACGGAGCTCACCGGGGACGGAGCTCACCGGGACAGAGCTCACCGGGACAGAGCTCACCGGGGACGGAGCTCACCGGGGACGGAGATCACCGGGGACGGAGCTCACCGGGGCTTTCCCCACTCGGAACCACCCCAGGTGGCTTTTTCCAGGAGTGCTTAGGGCAGCTCGCCTCCCTAATCCCTCTTTTTGATGGGAATGCCAGAAAGGGTCACAGGAGAACAGCCTGACCATGCATCCCCACACCCAGAACTAGGGGAAGTCAGGATCTCTCCAAGCACCAGAGAGATTTGAGAGCAGTTGGGCAGGAAAGCTTCATGTTCTGAGCTGGCAGCTGCCATGGAACCATGGCAGCCACAGACAGAGCCCAGCCATCCCCGAGTCTCCCAACCCACCTGCAAAGGGGTTGTCCCCTCCAAAGAATTCCCTGAAGACTTTTTCAGGGTTGTTGTGGAACACGTATCCGACGCTCCAAGGGTTGTCGCTGGCAAGCTCCAAGGGGATGCCACCTTTGAGCCCCTCTTCCCCAAACTTGTCATAGATGCCTTTCTTCATAGCTTAGGGAACAGGGAGGGTTGGCAATTGAGGGAGAGCCCCAGCCTGAGGTCCAGGTTTTGTTTGGGTGGAGGCTGGAGAAGAGTTCCCAGGAACAGGGGGGATAGACAGGGCAGAGTGTGCCCCTTCCCAGGGCAGTGTGTGCCTGTTCCCAGCTGGGCTGTGGGGCACAGGGCAGTGTGTGCCCATTCCCAGCTGGGCTGTGGGGCACAGGGCAGTGTGTGCCCATTCCCAGCTGGGCTGTGGGGCACAGGGCAGTGTGTGCCCATTCCCAGGGCAGTGTGTGCCCGTTCCCAGCTGGGCTGTGGGGCTGTGGGGCAGTGTGTGCCCATTCCCAGCTGGGCTGTGGGGCACAGGGCAGTGTGTGCCCATTCCCAGGGCAGTGTGTGCCCATTCCCAGCCGGGCTGTGGGGCACAGGGCAGTGTGTGCCCCTTCCCAGGGCAGTGTGTGCCCATTCCCAGCCGGGCTGTGGGGCACAGGGCAGTGTGTGCCCATTCCCAGGGCAGTGTGTGCCCGTTCCCAGCTGGGCTGTGGGGCACAGGGCAGTGTGTGCCCGTTCCCAGCCGGGCTGTGGGGCACAGGGCCATGGTCCTGCCAGGATGCAGGAATCCACACCCCCTTCCTGCCCCTGCACAGTGCAAGGGGACACTCCCCACTTACGGTCGCTGAGCACATCGTAGGCCTCTGCCAGCTGCTGGAACCTCTTCGGCCCCCAGGGCTCCTTGCATTTTAATGGATGGAACTTCAGGGCCAACTTCCTATAACTGAGGATAACAGGATGATCTGGGTTGGGAGGACCTTAAAGCCTTCCACTATCCCAGGTCGGACAGGGCTTGGAGCCAGTTCCAGGGATCCAGAGGCATCCACAGCTTCTCTGGGCACCCTGTGCCAGGGCCTTACCATCCCCTCAGCCACGATTTCCTTCCCAATATCCACCCAGCCCTGCCCTCTGCCAGTGGCAGCCATTCCCTGGGTCCTGTCCCTCCATGCCTTGTCCCCAGTCCCTCTCCAGCTCTCCTGGAGCCCCTTTAGGAGCTGGCAGGGGCTCTGAGCTCTCCTCTCCAGGTGAGCACCCCCAGCCTGGCTGCAGCTCTCAGAGTATCTCCATGGCTCGCTGGAGGGGACAGCAGACCCCCATTCTCACAGCCCCCAGACCCTCTCCCGGCCCAGGGGGTCTCTCTGATGCCGGGGGTCCCCTCACGCCTTCTTGATGTCGTCGGTGGTGGCCCCGCGGTCCACCTCCAGCACAGCGTAGTAGTCCAGCCCCATGGCGTCCCGTTGCCATAGAAACACGGCTTCCGGTCCGCGCCGCGCGGGGCATCACGGGAAGCGTAGTTCTCCCGCTCACTTCCGCACTCTGCCGGGCCCGCTCACTCTCTTGTCTCAAAAATCCCCAAGTTTTCATGGAAACACGTGTATGGACAGAGGTGTTATCAAAGCAGCGCTTTATTTCACTCCATACTGTGACAATCACTTTCACTGCACCCCTTCTCCCCCTTTATTTATTTCCCCCCACTACAAACAGCATTTTTCCAGCACTAGAAATGCAACCACGACATAATTTCAACACAAGATCCTCTCTACATTAAAAATTGATCCCAGTTGTGTAGTAGGAAAAAAATATGTGAATAGAGCCTGGTAATGACAACAGCCTCAAACTTGCACACACACATCCCAGGAAAATCAGCTTGGAAGAGCCTTTCTGACACACTTCTCCTTTAGTTGGCCCCTTCAAACACTTAAAGGTCAGCAAGTTGGTATCTCCTCACTATCCCATCCCTGCAGCACGTGTAGATTTCCTTCTCCCAAGAAGCCACCTGAAGAAGGTAAAAAAAAGCAGTATTTATACAAGGTGTTTTCTAATTGACTGTTCCCAGTGAAATCCTCAGAGATGAGCTCTCCTTCTGGACTTCCACAAAGGGAATTCCTCCTGGAACGCCACTAGCACATTTTAAAGGACAGTTCCAGCTTTCACCAGAGTTCAGGGAGCACATGTGTTCTCACACAAGGGTTCTTCCAGCAGATCCAAAAGGAAAATGAAGTGTGGAGAAGCATCAGCTTCCCCTGCCCTCCTCATCCTCAGGGATCCCACAGGTCTCACCTTGTACACAGGGTCACAGTCAGCCTCAGTGAGATCCAGGACATAATCCAGGTCTTGCTGAACAATGAAGCAGGTGCCATCCCCTGCAAGGAAGGCACAGCAGCCAATTAGTGAAAGAAGCCATGCTCTTAATTACAAACAGGAATTCCACCAGGAAAAGGCTGCAGTGGGTGAGATGTGCCTTGGAGGCCCTGTTGTGGAGGGTGGAAATCCCAAAGGGGCAAGAGGACAATGCCTAAAGAGAACAAGGTTCCTTGATTCATGATAGGATTTCTTCAGGCACAAAACAGGCCTGGAATTACCTTGGCTGGCAATAAATCCATCTCTGTAGGGGAGCAGGGAAAGCACTGGTGCTCCTGATCTGTGGATCACCTGGATTGGAGCACTAGGAAAAGGAGCAGAAACAACAGATGAGGATTGCTGTTCAGAGAAGCTGGGGATTGCCCTGAATCCCTGGCAGTGTCCAAGGGCAGCTTGGACAGGGCTTGGAGCAGCCTGGGATAGTGGAATGTGTCCCTGCCCATGGGAAGGGCTGGAATTGGATGGGCTTTAAGGTCCCTTCCACCCAAATCATTCCATGATTCTCTCCAATGGACCAAGTTAGCAGGGAACAGCAGCAAAACCCCAGAGCTCAGTTCCAGTCCTGTGCTGGAGTGAGGATCAGGGTAAATGTCAGGATCCCACAAAGACACTCAGGTGAGGGAAAGGGGAACATTGATGTTAAGAAGTTTTCTGCCAAATTTATCTCCACATATGTACACAGAGATGATATAAATACAAAATAATACAAATGTTCATACAACAACACACACAACACATCAACATAATGCAAGAGGCTCAGGAGCACCTGGAGGAATGGGATGCAGCCCTTGGAAATGGCAGTGGCTGGCAGCACCCTCTGCCTGACTCTCTTTTCCAACCAAAACACTGGCTGTTTGCCCCAGGCACACACTCACTTTGTGTTCCTCACATCCAGCTGGTAGATGTTCCCATCCTGAGTCCCTGCCAGAATGTAGGTGCTTGACAGGAATGTGCAGCAGTTGAAGGCATCAGATCCAACAAACAGGAACAGCTGTGGATTTGGGAACAAACCAAGGGTCAGACATGTGGGACACATTAAAATCTGTCCAGGAGGAAGCAGAGCATCCCTTTATTGCACCAGGCTTTGGCCTGTCCTCCAGTTTAGGTTTCAGCTGGCTCAATTCCCCATCCCAGTGCTCTGACAGTCCCAGATCCTTACTGGCTGCCTGCTCTGCAGTCCCACTCCCTGAAGCTTCTTGTCCTCTCGAGCCAGCAGCAGGATTTTCCCTTCTGTCCCAACCTCACGTTCACCTGGCAGAAGGAGGATAACAGGTAATTCCAGCAGGAGTTACACAACAAATCTTGGTGGGATCAGAACCCAACAGCTTGGATTGCCCCAGTTGAGTTGTGGCAAGATTCCTCCAGACCCCCAGACACCAGGAAGGCCAGTAACCAAGCAGAGTCATCACTCAAACTGCTAGAGAGGGCTGAATTCCACCAGGACTGGAGTGCTGCTCCCTTCCCAAGGTATAAGGACATGGAGCAGCATTCCAGATGCTTGGGGTGCCTGGTGACAAACCTAAGCAGTCTGGGACAGGGAAGGGAAGGGGGATTTGAAAGGGAAGGCCCTTACTGGGAGGATTCTCAGGTGAGCCCAGGTTCAGGGAGCTGTCAGCAGTGCCCACAGCAATGCCATTGATGGGACAGTCACAGTCAGTGATGGTGCCCAGGCAGGCAGATTTCCCACAGTCCCAGAGACGGGCAGTGCCATCCCTGGAGCAGGACAGGACATTTCTTCCCCGATCCACGATGGCAGTGTCCAAAATCCCTGCAGGAAACCAAAGACTGTGTTCATACAGACACACAAAGCACCTCATTTCCCAAGCTGGACCCAGCTACTGGCTCCAGGCCACTGTCCCCAGCAGTCACACACAGACAGGTTGTGCTTCTAGCAAAAGGTGCCTGTGGAAGGCAGCAGCTCCCAGAAAACCTCACAGAGCAGAGCCACCATCTGGCACAAAGGGAAGATATCATCAATCAAATAACAGCAACACCTCACCTCAGCCTGAGCTGGTGCCACACAAAATTAACCCCTAACTTGGGCAGAAAAGAGCCTGGCACTTTTAAACATTCCCATGTCCACCCCTTGATAATCCCAAAAGCAACATCCAAAGGGCAGTGTCTGCTGGCACTAAGATCCTTCAACTACTTTATTTTATTGTGGGCTGTCAAATCTGGATCTGAAAAATGACAGTGGTTTTCTTAGCAGAGAACAGTCAGGTGGTCAGAAGATTGAATTGGCTACAGAAGCCCAAAGGACAGGACAAGCCAAGCACACAGACTGCAGCAGTTTGGGCTGGAGGAATAAGCAGTGACTAAAGTCACCTTGAGAGTGACTGGCAGCACCACTCTGACCAAGGTTCTGCCACACCACCTGGTTTGATTAGGGAACATGGCTGCAAAAGCATTTCCAATGCACACAAATAGATTATAGAACTGCTTGGGTGGGAGGGGACCCCAAAGATCAAGTTCCAACCCCAAAATCATGTAAGAACAATGGCAGATTCAGCACAAGATGGGTTTTTGAGTTAATCAAGATTAGGGCAGCTAACCAGGGGTTTATTAACCTCTCAATGTAGCCCAGCACCTCATGGGACAGGGAAAAACAGAGCCTGGACACAGCAATTGGTAGCTCAGGGAAGAGAGAATTTAGGGTAATGTTTGGGGCATCTGATGCCACATTCCAGACATCAAACACAGAGTGCAGCAGGCTAGAAACTGACATCAGCCCTGGAGTGCAAGGCAAGTGCACTGACAGCAGATGAAGCATTTCAAGGGCTCTGTACCTGCTTTGTGACCTTTAAATGTTACTACACAGCTGGCATCTTCTGCTGACCAGATCTTTAGCTGGGCATCCATTCCCCCACTCAGAACCACGAGGCCAGATGGGAAAAACCTGCAACAATTCACATCATACACATGGCCTTCCAAAAGTCTCTGGAAAAACAAAGAACTAGGTGCTAGTTCCATTGTCATCATCCTCATGCAAAGCAGCTGTTATGACACTGGGACACCTGGCATCCTCACATGGCCAAAGGATTAAACTCAAACCCTCTGGGTCTGCATTGATGGAATGGGCTGGTCTGAATTTGGGGCAATCAAAGAGGTGACTTTGGTCTCCCTCTACCATTTGAGCAGCTAATTAAATAGCAAAAGGTACTACATTTGCTTCTAATTACAGTTAAATGTCTTTATCCTCTGCCAAACTGAGCTGACAGGTCAAGCTCCACATGGAGCTTTCTCCCTTTACTGGGAAAGCCACAAGCCAGGATGTAGCTAATGCAGCACCAAAGTCTTTTTTCCTCCCTCTTGTCTCTTTCCTAAGAAATTCAGTGTTTTTCCCATGCAGAATAGGGCCTGTCAGTGACCTGTTATTCCTGAACACCTCTCTGACCAACACCCCCTTGGGAGAAGCCACCTTTTCCAACAGACTTGACTTAAAGCCTCCAAGATGCCAAATTTCAATTAGATTTCATTAAATTTCAGATTCTTCACAGGCTGTGGACAGCCTGACCAAAGCCATGGCCTTCAGGAATGTCACAGACAACACAGAACATTCAAGCCAAATGCTCTTACTCTTATTTCTCCATTTGCAGCCTGCCATATTTTCATGGTCCCATCTGTGCTTGTAGACACACCAAGTCCTCCACCACTGGAAATATCAAGGCAGGTAATCTGCAGGAAGGTAAAAGCAGCAAGAATTAGCTTTATGTGACTCTGCATATGAATATTTCAGCTCAAGGGCCTAATTCTGTACAGGGGGAGAGCTGCTTAGTGCATTTTCTGCCTGTGACTCTGCAAGGCAAGGAGAAAAAGGAATGCTGAGGCAGAAACCTGCACAAGCAGCAGTTGTATTCCAGATCTATCCCAGGTGGAAGAGAAATCTGGACTTTCCTAACAGATCCTGTAAACAGATGAAAAATAAGAAAATAGTTCATGGTAACTGGCTTGACTCACAAGCCCACAAGACACAGTTTGAGATACTTATGAAGCTAAATTTACAGCCTGAATTTGCTGAAACACTGAACCAAAACTAGTTCTTTATATAAACTTGGGACCTCTCAGAAAAAAAAAGAACATGGAGTGGCTGGAGTGTGTCTAGAGAAGGGAATGGAGCTGGGGAAGGGGCTCATGTAATGTGGATGGAAATCACATTTCATCTGCCTGAAACCCCTCACAATGTATGCATGTCCATTTGGGATACCTGGTGGCACAGGTTCTGGGCTCCTTGTGGGGAGCTGATCTCTTCCCTGCCTGTACATTTTTTAAATTAATTTGTTGTTGCTGTTTCTTTTTTTACTCCACTGCTGTTATCAGGAATTTGTTCTTATTTCAACCCTGAGCTTTGTATTTTGTGCCTCCAATCCCCCCTTCAATTCTGTGCATGGGGAGGGGGGAAGGAGTGAGTGGAATGTGGTCCAGAGTGTTTCACCATTCCTAAAGCAGGAGATCTCAGCTCCATCTCCATTCCAACCCCTCACTGCAAGGACACCACAGAGAGGGATGTGAGAGCTGCCAACCACACCCAGCCATTCCCACCTCACAGGGCTACTCACACTTTTCTGATGAATCCTAGAAAAGCTTGTGTAGGGAGCCAGGAACTTTGTGGACACATTTTCGTGAGGACAGGAAATGAGGATGCTTTTCTAGGGGAGGAAGCAAGGAAAAAAAAGGAATTAGAAGTGCTGTTAATCCTGAAACAGAGATTGCTGAGGTAGAACTGTGGCCTGAAAATTGATGGAAGGGTGAGCGTGGGGCTCGTGTGCAGGTGGGAAGGGATGGCTGCTGCAGGCCGGGCAGCTCAGGGGCTGTGCAGGGTGACAGCTCGGGCTGTCACAGCCCCTCTCCCCCAGCGCCGGCACCTTGCTGACTTCCCCGACCACGAATCCCTCGGAGGCCGCGATGTCGGGGCCGCCGTCGGAGCGCAGCCCGCGCCGGGTGACGCTGCCGTACAGGGTGGGTTTCCCTGGGGGACAGAGCCATCCGTCACTCAGCAGCGCAGGGACCCCAGGCCTCGCCCCTGTGCCCTCCCAACGCCACCGCCTGGAAAAGCGCAGGAACCCCCAACCCGCCCCGATCCTTGTGAACGCAGGGACTCGCACCCCCGTTTGAACCGCACAGGGCACCCCACACCAGCCCCTATCCCCCGTAACCACCTCCCCGTTTGTGCTCCACAGGCTCCTTAAACACCCTTCACCCCCCGATCCCCTCCCATCCCCACGGCTCCCCCGGGGCCTCTTCACGCCACTCACCGGGGCTGCGGCAGCTCAGCCAGGCCTCGCCCTCGTCCCTGCTGCAGAGAGAAGGAGCGGCAGTGAGCGGGGCAGGGAGCGGGATAAGGACAGGGACAAGGGAAGGGACCGTTCTGTTCCCACCTCAGCGCCCGGCTCCAGTCGCTCTGGATCCGCAGCGTCGCCGCCATCTTTGTCGCGGTAACTGGACACACTTCCGCCTCCTTACTTCCCGCCGATCCCCGCGCGGGCGGAAGGGGAGAAACCCGCCAATCAACGAGCGCTACCGCCGGCGGTGCGTCACATCCCGGAAGCGCCGTGCCGCCTCCCGCCTTAAAGCGGCCGCGTAGCGCTGGTACGGGGGCTGCCTGCTGGGGAGGGGGAGCACCCATGGGTGGGGTGGGGATGGCGGAGGGTGCTGGGTGTCCCTGGGGATCGGGCACTGTGGGGAGGGTGCTGGGTGTCCATAGGGATTGGGCACTGTGGGGAGGGTGCTGGGTGTCCCTGGGGATCGGGCACTGTGGGGAGGGTGCTGGGTGTCCATGGGGATTGGGGCACTGTGGGGAGGGTGCTGGGTGTCCATAGGGATTGGGCACCCCGGGGAGGGTGCTGGGTGTCCATGGGGATTGGGGCACCCCGGGGAGGGTGCTGGGTGTCCCTGGGGATCGGGCACTGTGGGGAGGGTGCTGGGTGTCCATGGGGATCGGGCACTGTGGGGAGGGTGCTGGGTGTCCCTGGGGATCGGGCACCCCGGGGAGGGTGCTGGGTGTCCATGGGGATTGGGGCACCCCGGGGAGGGTGCTGGGTGTCCCTGGGGATCGGGCACTGTGGGGAGGGTGCTGGGTGTCCCTGGGGATCGGGCACTGTGGGGAGGGTGCTGGGTGTCCATAGGGATTGGGCACCCCGGGGAGGGTGCTGGCTGTCCCTGGGGATTGGGGCACCCCGGGGAGGGTGCTGGGTGTCCATGGGGATCGGGCACTGTGGGGAGGGTGCTGGGTGTCCATGGGGATCGGGCACTGTGGGGAGGGTGCTGGGTGTCCATGGGGATCGGGCACTGTGGGGAGGGTGCTGGGTGTCCCTGGGGATTGGGGCACTGTGGGGAGGGTGCTGGGTGTCCCTGGGGATTGCACCCCTGAGCTGAGGATGGGTGCCCGCAGTTCACCGCCATGGCGCGGGCCGGGCACGGCTGGAGGCGCTCGGCGGCGGGGCAGGGCGCGCCCGAGGAGGAGGAGGAGGAGGATGCGGAGGATCCCCTGGACGCCAGGATCGCGCGGAGCGGCTGCCTGGAGCAGCACCGGCGGCTGCAGGAGTGCATGGCGGAGCGGCGCGACTGGCGGCGCTGCCAGGAGGAGCTGCGCGCATTCGGAGCCTGCATGGCACAGCGGGGACAGGGCGGGCAGAGCCCGGCCCGGCCCCCGGACTGACACCGCCCCCCGCGGCCATCCCTGCACCGCAATCCCGGGAAATAAACCTGCAGATTGGCATCCCTCGGCCTCCTCTGCGTCACTGGTTTGCGCCACGGCGGGTTCAGCTTGGACATCAGGAGGAATTTCTTCATGGCAAGGGGTTTTAGGGACTGCCCGAGGAGTCTCCATCTCTGGAGGGATCCAAAAACTGGACCTGGCACTCAGTGCTCTGGGCTGGTGATAAGGTGGGGATTGGGCACAGCTTGGACTCAATCTCAGAGGTCTTTTCCAACCAAAAGGATTCTGTGGTTGTGGATTTCCAACCCAAAATGTCCCGATCCAGGAGCATACACAGCACTCAAGCTGGATCTTACCTTCAGAACAGCCCACTATGTAGTTTTATTCTGTGTCTTCTGTGCCATCCTAAGGCTTTTCCCAGCAGTGATAACCTCAAGTTCCCCAGGATAGGATTTATCTCAGAAGCCACAGAAAAATTAGGAATGGGAAAAAGGATTCTCATCTGACCACCACTTGCTGCCAAATAAGCCCCGAGGAAAAAAAAACAAAATTGCTTTTTGCATGGCTTTTGCCAGAAAGAATGTTCCAGGTTATTTCGCAGGGATGTGGGTGCTGGGAATACTGAGGGGCTGGGCATGGAAGCACAAGCAACATGGAGAGCCCCAGTTTGAGGGAAGAGTGTAAATTAATGAGTTGTTTTCCCTCTTTTTCATGAGCTGGTCCTTAGAAGGGGGGAGAAAAAGCCTCCAAACAAACCAGTTTGTGGAACAGTTTCTCTTGGCATCCATCAAATTTGGTTATAACAATTCCAAATTGGGATTGTTACAGCACAGCATTATTCATGCACAGACATTTCTCCAGAAATTCCCACCTACCAAAAGCAAAACAGGCAGGAAATTAATAAAGAACTGAAAGGAAAGCAAACCCACATTCCATTGTGGCACCTCTGTACCAACTACAAACCAGACAGATAAAAATAAACACATCATTTTTATTGAGACAAACTGGTTGCCAGCAGTGGGAATTGCATCCAAGTCCCAGAGTTAGCAGTACAGAGCTCTCTGGAGGCTGGAACAGCCCATGGATGGCACATTGCTCCTCACCTCAGGACATCTCTGCCAGCAGCTCTTCCAGCTCTGGGCGAGCCTTCAGTCGGCTCTTGAAATCGGCTTCCGTGTGCTGTGGAGAGAGGGACAGGAAAAGCACCACCCATCAGGGCACACAAACCATTTCCCTGCTTCCTAAAGGGAAAGGAAGCACTGGGAAATGCAGCCATACCTGTTTCATCAGCAGATGGACCCCCTCAGGCTGGTTGCTCTGAATGATTTCCAGCAGTATGGGAGCAAACGTGGAACTCAAACCGCGGATCTGGAAGCAGCAATGACAGAGCTGCAGGACAATCCCAGGCCACTCTGGGCTCAGAGGGACCTTAAAGATCATCCAGTCCCACCCCTGACATGGGCAGGGACACTTCCACTGTCCCAGCTGCTCCAAGCCCCAGTGTCCAGCCTGGCCTGGGACATCCCCAGGGATCCATGGGCACCCTGTGCCAGGGCTGCCCACCCTCCCAGAGAAAAATTCCTTCCCAATATCCCATCAAATCCTGGGAGTTTCTCCAATCACCCATCCCCAAACATGACTTTTCTATCCCTCATATCAATTACTCTGCAGAAAATAGATAATAAATCTTCTGCCTGAAACACAAAGCCAGGAAATCCTCCTGGGCTTCTAGCAATACTCAGCAGAAAACATAATTAGACTTTTTGCTTCCATTTCCATGCCTTTCATCTGTTCAATGTTTGAGGGGTTTGGGGAGCCTGTGATGGGAAGTGCTGCAGCACTGGCAGCAAATCCCAGCTCCTACCTGGACAACCCTCTGGTGGGTGGTAAGGACTGCATCCAGCTGCATTTTGGATCCCCTCTCCTCCAGGAACAGCACCTCGTTGGTTTTGGTGGGCATGGCATAGCTGCAGGAGCCAGAGGGCAGAGATTAGGACAGGCAGGACACTGGCACCACTTGACAGGGATGAATCAACCTCCACAGCACAGAATGGGGAAGGAGATTAACTTTTCATGGGAAATTAATTGTGCAAAGGACACATGTTGCCAATCAGGTGCTGCCAGAGCCTGGGTGTTGTGCTGGAAGGAGATAAAGAGGAAGCTCTGCAGCACTGCTGCCTCCAAAAACCTGGATTAGCTCCAAACACCAGCCTGAGAACTTTTCAGCTCTTCAGAGTTGAAGAGAAGCAACAGTTCTGACTTGTTCTGTCTTTTGGGACAGAGCTAGAATCAGCTGCTGCAATGCCCCACTCCAAATACACTGTTTACATTCCAGATTTAATGGGAATGTGACTGGGAATGGATCAGACTCTGCTCACCCTCCTCATCCCCATTCCCACAGCTACACCCAAGCTCCATCCTACTGCTTGTTTCTTCCCCTCAATTTCCAGTCTAAAGGGCAAATCCTTTCTTTCTCTACACACTGAACCACATCCAGCCTCAGAGGGCAGGAGTGAAAAGCTCACATTTTAGAGTTAGCACTGGTTTTATTCCCTGCTGGCAGCTCAGGCACTAAAACCAGTGGAGTGGCTGTTGGAATACACCTGTTTTGGAGAACTAGGGTGCTCCTGAAGCATCATCTCCTAAACTGAAGCAGCAGGAAGCTCACCCAGCACCTTCAGGGCATTCCCAAGCTCATTCCAGTTTGGATAACCAGGGTGGTGTGCAGAGCCTGGATCACAGACCATGAAGGAAAACCAGCAGCAAATGTCAGCAATTCCCAGGCTCTGCACTCACATTACAGCCTTTCCTTCAGAGCAAGGAGATGTAACAGCTATTTTTCCTTGGAATCTGCTCAAATCAGTGACTAATAAACTCAATTTCAGCCTTCCTGATGTAAACAAAGTATCCAAAACTGTCCAGCTGCACAGAAGGAGAACACAGGGCAGGTGAGAGGCTCAGATTTACATCCAAATGGGAATCTCTCCAGGAGATTGGAGTGATGTGCAGGGGTTAATCCAGCTCCTCATACCTCTCATTGACACGGATGGAGAGACGGTTGCAGAGTCTGTGCACATACTGAGCAAAATGCTCCACCAGGCACACATCATAGGAAGTCATCTGGATGTTGATGTCTCCATACTGGTACTCAGTGCCTTCACTGATCTCTTTCATCTGCACTTTCTCCTTTTTCCTCTTTGGCACCTGTTTGCCAAAAGAAAATACAGTAAAATAGAAAGTATTTGGTTTGAACAATGCTGGGAATAAAGGTTCAGCTCTTGGGTGGCATCACACAGAAAACATTCATGCTGTGATTAATTTCTTAGGGAGGAAGAAAAAAAGGAGTTAAACCAGTAAAAAATAAACCTTCCACTATTCCAGGTTTCTCCAGGCCCCATCCAAGCTGGCCTTCTGAGCTGGGGCATCCATATGCTTTGGGAAAGCAAGCACAGAGTGAAATCCTCCTGCCTACCTCCTTTGGGAGCAGGTATTTAAACCTCCCAATTCCATGTGTAGGTCGGGACCTGTAGGATCTGGGGCATCCCAGGAGTGCATCACCTGAAAATGAAAGCAGAGCAAACATTCTTCCAGCTGCAAACAAACATTTACAGGTGCTCTGAGAGCCCCAAATTATGGTCACATAACACCACTTGCTTAGGAAGAACAGGGGGAAAAAATATGTTAGAAAAAAACATATGGAATTGGCAAAGTTCTGATTATTTAACCAGTCCAAAACTGACTAAAAAAAACCCAAAATGAAACACAAATGCTCCAATATTTATTATTTATTTGAGGGAAATGAATTTTTGCCTCAAAACTAGAACAACATCAGCCCTTACCTGCAACACAGAGAGGGTTTTCTCTGGCTGTTGCTGCTCTGTAAGAAACAAGATAATGATAAATAAATCTGAAGGAAACAACATAGTAATTAACAACTCCGATGTCCCTCACGTATGGAAAAACGTGTTCTCGGTGTCCTTGTGCAAAGCTCCTTGCAGAGGCACAGCCTGATCCCGTAGCACTAAGATTCCCCCTTTTTCTCATCCCACAGCCCTTTCAGCTCAAAGTCTTACCTCCACTATTAGAAGACTTGGCAAAAAAATTTTTTTTTGTCGAGTATGTTTTCTCACCTGCTGAGGGCGAACACCCGCCTGAGCAACGCTCCCCTCGCCGAGCACAGCACCTGCAATGGTTCAAACACAACAGGGTGGCAGATCTGCCGGAATTCCCACCCGCATTTCCTTCCTGAACCAAACCAGGGTCGGCTCAAGGCCTCCAGCCGCAGAGCTGGGGCTGCCTCAGCTGTGCGAGGCTATTCCTCGGATCCTGTTCCTCCCCTTTCCCGCGTCCTTCCCCGTGGCCATCCCCGCTACCTTCGGCACCGCCGCCATCATGCGGCGCCGCGGTCCGTCGCTCAAAGCGTTCCCCCTCCGTGCCTCGGTACGCCGCCACTCGGCTCCCCCCGTCCCGCGGCTCCCTCCCCGCGTTCCGCCCACCGATGCCTCCCGGGAATTCTAATTTTCGGACAGATCCCCGCTCCGCCCACCGAGAATTCCCGTAGGCAGCAACTTTTGGACAACCCTGGCGGGGCCCTGGTGGCCGGAAGGAGGCAGCGGGGAGAACGGGGAGGGTGCGGGCGGTAATGGCGGACACCGCGTGCCTGCCGGCCCACAGGCAGCGGGCAGCGCCGCCGCGCGGCAGCGGCTGCACAGCGCCCCCGGCCCCGCGCCAATCGCCGCTCGCCCCGCCCCGCCCCGCCCCCCGGCCTCGCACACCGATTGGCCCGCGGCCACGTCCATCACGGCGCGGCCGCCATGTTGAGTGTGGCACGGCCACGTGGCGGTGTTGGGGCGGTGCCCGGGCCCGCCCCAGCGTGGGGCAGCGGCCATTTACTCAGGCCTTTAGTATCATTAAAAAAAAAGAATAAAATTAAAAAATTGCAATCACGATATCCTAAGCGTAGGAAGGCTGGGCTGGCGGGGACCTCCTCTCTGATTTCCCAGCACGGGAAGAGATGGACCTGTGGTCTCCTCCCTACCAGACCTGACAGTCTGGAGTTGGCTCAGGAAAACCCATGCCGTGTTCAAGTGCCTCTTCCACAAAAACCTTATTGTCCCACAGGGAAATTTCCCACAGGCTCTTTTCCCTCCTCCTGGCTCTCTTCAGTCTGGCTCCAGTGTCCCCCTTGTTCCACAGCAGATAGCCCACATCCCTGAGCCCATTTTTGGAGCTGTTCCCTGGCTGGGAGCTGGATTCTGAGCCAGGATTTCCCACTCTGCTGACTGATGGCCGCTCCAATTGCCCTTGCTGGAGCTGTCAGAGCTCCTGGTGGACTTTCTCCCTCCAGTCCATCCACGTGGCAAGTTTATTTCCTGCTCTGAGATCCAGCCCTGTCCTGCATTTCACTGGACATGTTGATGTCCATCCTCTGCAGGGAGAGGGAACAGAAGGAATGAGAAAGGATAAGGTTTGTGTCTGCACATGCAGAGAGCAGAGGGGATCTGTGGCACCTTTGCTCCACGATGCAAGGACACGTGTTCCCAGCTCCAAGCTGCTTTCCTGGTGCTCCCAGGATGTGACAGAACTGCCCACGTGGATGTTATCCTGCCCTTTGATCCCACCTGGTGGGCCCCAGGCAGGGCCAGCCTGGGAATGACACTTGCCTAAGGATCACAGCCAGCACTCTCACTGCAGGAAACCTCCTCCCAGGATCTTTGAAGCCCCAGAGGAAATTGAGGAGGGGCTGCTGTGGCTGGAGGGGACTGGCTGGTCCTGTATTTTAGGGGAAGCTGCATGAGCACCCCGATTAAGAGCAGCTCGTGGATGACTCCTCATTCCCTGTCCATGGAGTGGGACTGCACCCCAAATTCCCTCTGCCCCTCCTGGGACTCACCTTTCCTCCACCCACACAGTGCTGAGCAGGGAGTGTTGCCCCAGGCTGAGTTTGGGGTAGGACAATAACAGAGATCCCCCCTCCCAAGGAGTTGTTATCCTCTTGTCTCCATGAGAAAGGAGTCCACCTCTCCACTGGGGAATATCTCTGCCATCTATCATAGATGGATACATTTTAAGGCCAAAAGGGGCTGTTAAATCAGGGAATTCACTCTCCTGCACGTCGCAGTCGATAGGTTTCCAGTGACTTATGGCTTTATGGAAGCAGATCACTCCTCTCTCTGTGAAAGCATCTTTCTCACCAAGGCTCCTCTCGATTTTCCCTGGATACAAAGTGCTGCTCTTGGCAGCTTGTTCTGGTGGCTCAGCACCCTCTCCCTTAGGACACAGTCCTAATTTCCAACTGGAATCTGCCTTTCTTTGCCTTTTGCATCCTTTTAAAGCCAAGGAGCCGAATCCTTGCTGCAGGAGCACAACTCCCAAACCTTTTTGTGACATTTACATGGAGAAGCTGAGGTGACTCGATGACTTCCTTTTTCTGTACCACAGTAAAAAAACTCCAGGAAGCTTTTCCTCCTTTTTAAGGTTTCCCATGCCTTGTCTCCACTTCTTTTCAGACTCATCCAATGATGAAAACAATCAAGAAGCGTTGAAATAGACCTTAGAAGAAAACCTGTTTTGCATGTCTCCTCCTCTGCCTTCAGCTGTTGTTTTCCCCGGGACCCGGGGGGAAGATTGACACAAAAACAAGGACAATATTTGTATTTAATATTTGAAATCATCTCAGGCCAGTCTGGATTCACTTTCTACGTGGTGCAGGAGAGCAGCCACACACCCAGTGTGGAAGCACAGCAGATGCCAGGTATGGAGCTGGATGGAAGACTCTGCTCATATCTATTAAAACTTGTTTAAATTTAATCACCTGATTAAAGACACATTTTCCTCTTTTAGTTCTCTGGTACTTCAAGGCTCGGGTGAAAAAACCCCAGCCCTTGGTGAAGCAGTTAATCACATTGAGGGAGTATAAATGAAACTATCAGAAATAGAAAGGCTTTCAAAACTAAACATGTAGCAGATGCTATTTCCCTGACTATCAGAGCAGAGACACTCTGGAACAATCTCCCAGCCAAGGTTTAAACAGAAGGGGCCAGGATGCACCTGGCAACTTCCTAAATCACTGAACTTTGAGGGCAGAGTGGGGGAAAATGGGCAAAAAATAGTGAAAGGGAAAGCTGGAGGTGGAGGGCCCTCAGCTACTTCTCAAAAGATGACAGTGAGACCATCACCTGAGAAACATCACCCTGCTGCGAGGGGTCAGACACGCTCCTGTGCAAGGAACACCCCAATCAGGTTAGGATGAAACCTTTGGTGTTAAGGACTGGGCTGGTGAGGCGGGCTGGGCGCACCGATGCTGAGGACGTGAGGGCGGCCGGCCCTGTGTCCCCAGCAGCTGTGGCTGCCCCGGCAGTGCCCAAGGCCGGGCTGGATGGAGCTGAGCGCAGCCTGTCCGGGGGGAAGGTGTCGGTGTCGGTGTCGGTGTCGGTGTCCGTGGGTGGAACCGGGCCATTCTCCCCGTCCCTCCCAGCCCGAGCCATTCCCGGCCCGTAGCAGAGGGAAGCGCTCACTGCGCGTGCGCGGGGCGGGCGGAGCGCCGGCTCCGGGAGCGCGGGGGGGGCGAGCGGCGGCACCGACACCGGCACCGGCACCGGCACCGCTCCGGGGCTCGCAGCCTTCGCCGGGCAGCGGGAGCACGAGGGGAAGCGGGAGCAGGCGGAGGCGGAGAGAAGCGGGAGCGGTCGCGGGTGCCGCCGCGGGGAGCGGAGCGAGCGCGGGGCGGCGGCGGCGGCGGCTCCTCCATCATGTCGTCGGGCGGGGACTTCGGGAACCCGCTGCGGAAATTCAAGCTGGTGTTCCTGGGAGAGCAGAGCGGTGAGTCACCGCCCGCCTCGGGCCGGGACCCCCGCCCCGACACTCGTGGGGGCACGAAGGGACCCCCTCCTCACCCTCCCCGACATCCTCAGGAGCGCCTCTGACACCCACCCACCTTCATGGAGTCTGATGGGATCCCCCTCCTCACCCTTCCAGCACCCACCCACCTTCCTGGAATCTGATGGGATCCCCCTCCTCACCCTTCCAGCACCCACCCACCTTCATGGAATCTGATGGGATCCCCCTCCTCACCCTTCCAGCACCCACCCACCTTCATGGAGTCTGATGGGATCCCCCTCCTCACCCTTCCAGCACCCACCCACCTTCCCGGGGGTCTGACAGGATCCCCCTCCTCACCCTTCCAGCACCCACCCACCTTCCCGGGGGTCTGACAGGATCCCCCTCCTCACCCTTCCAGCACCCACCCACCTTCCCGGGGGTCTGACAGGATCCCCCTCCTCACCCTTCCAGCCCCCACCCACCTTCCCGGGGGTCTGACAGGATCCCCCTCCTCACCCTTCCAGCACCCACCCACCTTCATGGGGGTCTGACAGGATCCCCCTCCTCACCCTTCCAGCACCCACCCACCTTCATGGGGGTCTGACAGGATCCCCCTCCTCACCCTTCCAGCACCCACCCACCTTCATGGGGGTCTGACAGGATCCCCCTCCTCACCCTTCCAGCACCCACCCACCTTCATGGGGGTCTGACAGGATCCCCCTCCTCACCCTTCCAGCACCCACCCACCTTCCCGGGGGTCTGACAGGATCCCCCTCCTCACCCTTCCAGCACCCACCCACCTTCCCGGGGGTCTGACAGGATCCCCCTCCTCACCCTTCCAGCACCCACCCACCTTCCTGGAATCTGATGGGATCCCCCTCCTCACCCTTCCAGCACCCACCCACCTTCATGGGGGTCTGACAGGATCCCCCTCCTCACCCTTCCCCAGCCTCTCTCAGGAGAGTCCCTGGCACCCTCCAGCCCTCGTGGGGTGCTCGGGGTTCGGCTCTGGTTTAGCCCCCCACCCACTAAAGCCCATCTCCAGAAACAGCTGCTGATTCATTCGATCCCTGCTCCTCTGCTTTTTGGGGGGCACGAGTCTCAATCCGCAGTATTTGCTGTGTAAATACAGCGTTTTTCCATAATGGAGTTGTGTCTTGGCAGAGCGACGCTCTGAATATTTAATTCAGTCAATGAGGTTTTCTTCCCTGTCTTTGGAATGAAAAAAAAAAAAAAAACCTAAACAATGTCTGCTCCTTCCTTAGCGGAAGGCCTCTATCTCCGATACTGCATTCCAAAGCTTTCCCTTGGAAGAGTTTTCTGAAAAAGAAAAGAAAAAAAAAAAAGAAAAAGCTCCTTTATGAGATGCTTTGTGTAATCCTAGGTAGATACTGAGTGATCTATGACATAATGAATAGGTACAAATTATTTTCTGTCTCAGGGCGGGGTATTTGCTCCCTCAGCTACCTTTGGTCCCTGTGGTAGGAGATGATGAAATACTACTTTTTTTTTTACCAAATTAGTTGTATCATGATGTTTCCTCACTCAGATGAGGATGAGCTTGGTGATAAGGCTGCTGTTGAAATTGCTTACCTGTATGTTGTCAATTTCCTTTAGTCTGTTTCCTTTAGTCTGTTTCTTGATTCATTCTCTTTCTA
This sequence comes from Erithacus rubecula, assembly GCF_903797595.1. NCBI lineage: Eukaryota > Metazoa > Chordata > Aves > Passeriformes > Muscicapidae > Erithacus > Erithacus rubecula. Next base: position 1,060,269 of record NC_136658.1, on the reverse strand, counting down.
TTTTGTGTTTTTGGGGTTGAAACAGTGTTTCTCATATCAGGGATTTTGCGGAGCTTGAGTGCAACTTGATTATTTATTATTTTTTGGCTAACTCACCTGATCTGCTTGGTTAGGTGCTATTTGGCCAGCCATTTTATGAGGATTTTGGGTGAGGGTCATGTGTAGAAAATGCTGGGGTTTTTTTTTGGTTGTTTTTTTTTTTCCCAGGTATTTGGTAACAGGGATCTGAAATACACTGCAATGCATTTGCAAAATCCTTGGCTTGTTTACCTGTATTTCTGAGCTTTGATACCATGAAGCTTTTCAAATACCTCTCTGGAAGGTGGTGGCACCTGGTGCAGATCTTAAATCTCAACAAGCTCTTGGCTACACGTGGATTTCTTGTCTCTTCTAGCAGACATAACATCAGATATCTGCTTCCTCTAGGAATTTTTTTTTTCCCCTCTCACCTAATCATCTGTTTTTACACTGGAAGGTTTTCGATAATTCCCAGTCATAGCATCAAAGCTAGGGAGGAGAGAATGGATTCTGCGGGTCCAGCACAGCGAAATCCTCCTGCCTGAATATTCCCACCCTGCAACTGCTGCCTGTGCTGGGGCTTGTGGCTGGGTGGGAGCTGGCTGGAATCCAGCTGGGCTGGCAGCTGCAGGGTGGGCTCCAGCCCTGCCTTTTTTTGCCTTTGTGCGACGCGCGGTGCCGGCTCCGTGTCCGCGCATCCCGCGGGTGCTGCAGCGTGGGCATGTTCCAGCACGGCGCTCCCCGGCTGCCTCCGATGGAGACACGGCCCTTCTGGACTGGAGCTCTTCACATGGCTCTGTCATGATGTCATTCCCTGTCGTTTTTTTTATTTTTTGTTACCGCCCCAAGGATGCAGAGCTCTCGTTCCAAGTGGCTCCTGGAGGAATGAACGCCCTCATGGTATTTGGAGAGAACTGCGGAAGAATCTGGTGTTGCAGAAAAGGAGCTGGAGTGGGCTCTGCTCACACCTTGCTGTTCTTTGTCTGGAAGGTGAAGGGAGGTGCAGAAATAGAAGTTTTTAGGATAGCAGCTTTGATAACCCAGGAGATCTTTGTACAGCCGTTGCGCTGCGTTGCTGCATTTGCTTCCTGTTCAGATGAAAGGTTCTCTGCCCTGTTGGAAGGCCATAATTAAAGATATCTTCTTGCTGCTGATGGGGAGGCTGAGTGCTCTGGGTTCATTTGCATCCAGGGACTTCAGGATGACAAATGAAATGGTACAAAGGGCTGTGATGGCCATTAGCTGCCTCAGCATCCCGAGCTGGCTGATGGCAGACCTGTGCTGACTGTACACAGCCTCGCCAAGAAATGCCTGTCTTAGGGCTGGGGAAATCTCAACTGCAGTTCCTTACTGGGCAGGCTTTGCAGCCTTGAGTGGGAGATCTGGAAGCATCCCTGGGTGTTTTGTTTCCGTTTGAGAGTGGGATTGCACGGGGGATGCAGTGTGTGGTTTTCTCTCCGCTCCCCTCAGCCATGTTGTGGGAGTTCAGTGCCGTATCCCTCAGCATTCACACGGACTGCAGTGGCTCTGCCCTGTGCTGTTCAGCACGGGCTGCAGATGCTCTTTCCCGTGCTAAGATGCTGATTTGCCTCGCTCCTCAATCACCAAAATCTCCTTGTGTCTGGGGCTTGTGTCCCCCACGCCCCTCCCCAGCCCAGCCTGGGGACTTGCTGCCTGTGCTGTGGCTGCATCACGAGCCTGCAACATCATCTGTGCCCAGCCAGAAGATTCTTCTCCTCTTTCAATCTCTTTTTTTTTTTAAACTTGTGCAGGGAAACAGCATTGGCTGGCTAGCAAGAAGGCAACTTCACCAGCACTTTCTTTAATTGAATTACTTTTCTCAATGATTGAAGATTATACAGAGTTTAGCAGTTTTAAATATGCTAATCTTTGCTAAAAAGGCAGGGAGAGCTCTGTGCTGAGGGATTAGATAGAGCTATTGTGTGTGGGGAAGTGTGTTTCTTTCTGCCTTTGATCTGCTTTTATCAGGTGATTTTCATCAAGTTTAAGGAATTCTGATTTCTGGATCACATCAGGGAGTGGACACATCACCTACGTTGGGGTAACTTGCAGTAAATATGACACATACTCAAATATTAATAACCTCTTAAGTTCTGCTTTGCATAGGAACACCTCTACTTCTTAATAAATGGATTTTTTTTTTTAATTGAGATGCTGAGGCACCACATCAGAAATACTTGTTCATCACGTGAGTTTCTACCACAGCTTTTATTGGAGAGCAGGTCTGAAGGGCACCAACATGTACAGAAAGCAAATGAACTCCCTGTTGTCTCTCCGTGCCAGCATTTCTGCATAAGATCTTGAGGGAAATGAGAACTAGTTGCATTTTGTTTTATTTTTAATCAGGAGACAAAGAGATTTTTAATATTGAGAACGCACTGATAGGTGCAGTGTAATAACTCCTGAAATACAGCTGTTTGGAAAGCACTAATGAGCTGTTGTGTTGCATAACGATGTTGGTACAGGCACTGCTGAGCACTGTGATGTGTCTCATTAGATAACTGGGGAGCTGCAGGTGTGTGACATGAGGCTGGTGTAGCACTGCTCACAGTAGGCACAGACTCATCCCTGTGCTGCCTAAAGCTCCAGGAATGTTTCTAAGGAATTCTCAGCTTCACAGACTCCAGAGAGCTATCACCTTGTTGCTTTGGTGTTTAAAAGCTTATCTCCTCCCCTCTCAGTAATTTCCTAATATTGTGGTTTTCCTGTGGCTGGGCCTTCAGATATTTAGGGTTCTGTTTGGGCTGTGTGAATTTTTCATGAGCTTCTGAACTTGGGCTTCACATCTGGAAGTGGAATATCAGCAATGCATCCCAACAAAGGGGAGCTCAGGCAGGAACACCAGGAGGCCTGCATGGATGGGCAAGGAATTCCTGGACTACCTCAAATGCAAAATGGAAGCCTGGAAGTGTGGACAGGTAGCCTGGGAGGAATGCACAGACAGAAATGTCTGAGCAAACAGAGATCAGGTTAGGAGACCCAAAGCCCTGTTAGAGTTAAATCTAGCCAGTCATCAGGGTCAGCAAGAAAAGCTTGTGTAGTGATAAAGGAAGACCAGGGAGGTGTGGAGTCTCTCTGGAAGGAAACAGGAGGCCTGGTTACCCAGGATATGGAGAAGGCTGAGGTGCTCAGTGGCTTTCTCTGCCTCAGTCCACACCTGTGTTCTCCAGGGGTCAGTGGGAGCAGCACTGTTGAACATCTTTGTTGATGAAGGTCCCTTCCCACCCAAACTGTTCTGGGATTTTTTCTGATCCTTCCTCACTGTCCTAAAGATCTTGAACTCCACCATTTCTCTTCTTTCTCTTCTCCATTGCTGAAAAAAGTCCCTTCCTACAGCAACGTGTGGAAGAAGCACAGAGAAAAAGGCATCAGTGTTTTGTGGTGCCTGTTCTCACGCTGCCTTTTGATCCCTGTCTATTTGTGGAAGCCTCTGAGGGAGCTGTGTCTGTTCTTGAAAGGAGGAATAGATGTGCCTTTCTGAACTCTGCTGTGCTTTTCTCCCTGCATCTCAGCAATGAGCTGTGATTTGGAAGGAAATGATCATCTTTTTCCTTGATGTGACATAATGGATTTTCTATCTGCAGCTCTTGGGGGGGTGGTGGTACCTGGCACTGGGTCCAGCTTCTGCAGAGCAGATGTCTGAAAGCTTTTGCTGAAGCTGTAAGTGAGACTAATGGAGAAACAAAGGCAGGGAAGCTCATCTGAGCCCACCTTAGCAGATGATGTGGCATTTGGGAATGATCAGAGCCAACAGCCATTCCTCTCAGCTTCAGTGATGGTTAAAAATCTGTCTTCTGTAATCAGTCTGTGAGGAAATAGCTACCTTTTAGTTACCTGCTAATTTAGTCCAGATGTTTAAAGGCATTTTGTTGTGTTCATGCATATACAAGTACCTGTTGTGTACACTAGTGATTACAAACCCCCAAACCAACCCACCAAAACCAGCCAGCTAAACCCTTCCCTGCTTTGAAACGTGGCTCAGAAAAACCCACACTTTGTTGCCTCAATGTGAACACCATCAGATTTTTTCAAGTCAATCTTCAAAATTCACCTATAAGGGCTGTAACCTGCAAGAACAGTAACCTTGTGATACAGGAATGTTTCTGAACAGGTGTAGAAATGCTGATGCATCTCTCCAGGTATGGAACTGGGAAAAAACCTCTGAGATCACTGGGTCCAGCCCTTGGCTGGTCAAGGACTTGATGATCTCTGAGGTCTTTTCCACTCTGAGCTTCTGGAAAAGCACTATTTTGAAAATTAACAGATACCATCAAAATGATGATGGGTTTGACATGTTAATATAAATTATTTATGGAAGTAGTTTAAGTGAAAAATGTGTGTCTTGGCAAACAAACAGCAGCCAAAATGTGGACTTGCAGTCAAAGTCAAATTTTTCAGCTCTCTTTGCTCGATTTATTTACAGATCTCACACAAAGTTGAAAAGCTAAATGAATTCTTTGTTTTCCCCTCAGCATAAACCAAAGTCTTCAGATTCCAATACAATGTAAGGCCCAGGGACAGTGAACAATTTAATCAATTATTTTCTGTCAGATATTTTCCTTTTATGTTCAAACCATGTTCTGGGATATTTGAGTGATATTAACTGGAAAAAAAGACTTTTTTTGTGTGCTTTGTCTACTATTTAACTCTTACCCAAATGAAGCCTAGTGCATCCCAAAAATAAAGATAATCTGGGAAGCAACTATTGTGTGAAACTAGATGTAAATAAATTTGACTTCTTGGGGTGAGGGTGCAGCTCACCTGTTCCTGTCCCTGCTTTGTGTGTCCTTTCTGCTGGCCCCCTGTAATCCAGGATGGGCACATGCTGATGTCACACGTGTCACCTGTGCCATTTGAGTGTGCAGGGTTTGGGGCTCATTTGGAATTCTCTGTGCTGGGAGTGGCTGCCAGTATCCCCTGGAGATGCCACCCAGCTATTCTGAGTTTTTGCAGGCTCGTGGTGTTCCCTGGTCCAGACATGTGTAGGTGTTCCCAACACACAGAATGAAGGCTTTGCCTTAACTCTGAAACACATTTTCCCAGAATTGAAAGAGTTGCCAAGAAATGCTGGAGCAATACTGATGAGCTGTATTCTGTCTTGACATGGCCAGAACCAGGAAGGGGCAGCTAAACCTGCTAATGAGAAAATGTCTAAACTTTCAGCTGGTCTTTTCTCTGTCTTGAATTGTGACCCTTTAAACCTTTGTACTGTTAACATTTACACCATAGAGATGAGTGCCATTTATCCTGCTAAGTGACTTTGCTCTAATGGTTTGCTTCTTCAGGAGCAATCAGCAATTGCTGCAGAAAAAACCAAGCCACTCCAGCATTTCTGTAATTAATGCAGGGGCCAGTTTATTCCATTCCACTAAATGCTTCCTGCTGTGCTTCCTGTCCATGCCCCTGTCTAGGTTTGAGTTACAGCAAGTTAATTTTCATAATGTTCTTGATATGTGCAACACAAAGAGAAGGGGGATTAAAACTGGAATAGATGTGTGGCTGAAAGGAGAGGGGTCTTTGCATCCATGGCAAAGCTCCAAGCAGTAGCTGATGCAGGATTGGCACGTGTGGGCTTTGCCAAGGGGTGTAGGTAGCTGCTGCTGGAGTTGGGAAAAGAGAATCTTAGGTTTGAGGCTTCAGTCCTGCAGAAGCTCTGGAGCTGCACAGGAGTGGGCAGACAGCACTGGATTGAATGTGAGTGCAGGAGTTTCTCTGCAGCTTCCTTTATTTTAATGGAGATGTTACATTTGCTGGGAGTACAAAATATTCACTCACTCCTGTCCTCCTCTGCTGGTACAGAATTGGCTGTGAGAACCCTTGGTGTCAGTGACAGGAGGGTTTTTTTGAATGGCCTGATGGAAAGAAGTCTTAGTAGAGCAATGTGTGCTGGGTGGGTGGTGGAATCATCCAGTGTATGTCTGAATTGTGGAGGAGATGGAGACCATTCTCTTTGGAAGGAAGTTCTGACTTTCTCAGCAGCAGCAGACAGGTCTTCATGCTAGAGGTTTGCTGTCTGCTTTGTCTTGTCTATAGTACCTCATTATTTTTTCCCCCTTCCCCTTACTTGCTTCTGGAGCAGCTTTTGGGCTTTTTGTCCTTGGCTCACTCAAAATGGCTGGAAAGTCACTTGTGTCCACATAAAACCCAGGATGGCTTTCCTTGAGCTGAGCTGGTGCTGCTGGTTGGGATAAAACCAGAGGTGAGTCCTTCAGCACAGCAGCTGGACACAGCTGGAGGGAGGGGCTGAGGCTGAAGACATTTGGAGTATCATCACAAGGAAATCCCAACCTTTTTTATTTTTTTCCCTTTTTTTTCCCCGACCTTGGAATGCATTACAAAGAGGTTTTCACAGGGCTGGTCTGTTCCAATCTCTCATTGCCACACTCATTCATTGGTTCTTGTCACTTCTTCTCAGCTTTTCCAGCTGCCTCTTAATATTCCTTATTTTTGTATTCAAATCATAATTATGTTCCTATTTCTGTTCTTCCAGCTTCCCATTTTTCTTCCCTAGTTATCTTTGGTTTTTTTTCACTGGGCAGTCATCAGAGTGACTTTTATCCACCACTATACAATCATGACCATAATTCTCTTCCACTTTTTTTTTTGTTTGTTTTTAGTTTCTCTTAAACCACAGTGTGACTTGGAGAAGAGGATGGTTTTTTTTTTTCCCTGATGTTGCATAAACAGGAGGGAGATCAAACGCTCGTGTCCCATAAAATTGACCTCTTTATTTGGATGCTGTAGTGCAACAGCAGACTTGGAAAAAAGCTTTTCCCAGTGAAAAAAAGCCTTTCCAATCTTGACTCATCAGCTGGTTTGGTGTTAAAATATTTCCCTCCTTTCTGGTGAAATGCAAAGGGTTCATAGGTTGCCTCTGTTTTTAGGCTTGGTGGAATCTGTGCTGTCACAGTGGGTAATTTACAGTTAAAAATAAATTCCTCGGCCTTAGGAATTTTACATTTTTGCTTAAAAATGCAAGAGAGATTTTAGGAAACTCGAAAGGAACCTTGTGTGAATTACTACACGTTGCCTGCAGTAAATCCTACCATCCAGAGAAAAATTTCCCTGGGGGATTGCATGGCTGATGTTTTAAATGGCTGTTTAGTCTGTACAAGCCTTGCACAGCTCAGAGCAAGGCAGAGATTTGCCTGCCTGCTTCCAGATCCCAGGAAAAGCAAAGGCTTTTTGCCTTTTCCTTTTGGAAACTGGAGAAGGGGAGGAAGTGTCCTACATGAGATGTTTTTAAGATGTCTCCAAACAGCTCTGTGCTTTTCTCTGGATTTGGTGCTTCTCAGCTGCTTGCCTAAAACCTGAGTCCAGAGCCACCCCTGTGGTGCACTTAAAGCTGGTTTTAGGTAGGGCAGTCTGAAGATCCCAAAATATTTTCTGTGCATGTTTATACAAGGAATTGCTCAAGTTAGTTCCAAGTCTTAGAGAAAAAATATTCCAATTAAATAGGAACTTAACTAGTATTATGTCCTTAATACGAAGGGATTGTTCTTCTGGAAAATACTGCTGGAGGAGAGTATTTATTTCAAGATACTGTATCCCAGTTGGAGTGTAGATTATTCTTGTTTAAAGAATTTTCTGCTCCAAACCTGGGTTCTCATATAAACACTTTCTTTTTTTTTTTTTTTTTTCCTGTAGTTGAGTCCCACAGTTCCTTCTGGAATATCCATTCATTTAGAAAAGATGAAACTAAAATGCCAACAGAACTTACTCCATTTACTATTTGGAACCAAATTTCTACCTCTTAAAGACTAGCTATTTTTATTTTTAAAATTCATAGAGATGAATATCAGACCTTGGGTTTGCAGACCCTTCAGGCTCCGTGGCCTCTTCCCAAGGCACTTGTGAAGCACAGCTGGGAAGGAACAATTTTATTGTCAGCTGGCTGAAACTCCCTATGGAGAGGTCAGTGTCTCAGTTAGGAAGAAGTTTGAGGAAAAGAGGAAGATTTTGGAGGAAAAGTTTCCCATTGAAAAGCTGGGAATTGATGCAGTGGTTTAATATCCCTTAAGCTTTGAGTTGTTCCTTTGCAGTGCAGGCAGCAGGAGCATCGAGTGTCTTTTGGCCTCTGTCCTGCCCCAGTTCCCAGGAGAAGAGCTGGGGCAGCTCAGGAGCAGGAGATGTGGAGGAGAAGAGGATAGTGTGGTGTCAGGATATCCTTCCCTTGGATCCTTAATGCCAGGATTTGTGACCATTGCTGCCTGGACCCACAGATGTCTGAGGAGCCCAGAGCCTGCAGCTCCTCCAGCTGTCATCTCAGTTTCTGCACGTTTTGGGTTTCTGTTGCTAAAAACCAGATAGTGGTTGGGTTTTTTTTGGTGCAAACCCCAGCATTGTGTGCTGCCCTGTGTTTCACAGCAGCTGTTTTCCCTCTGCCTGGCTGAGGAGTTGCAGTGTGTGCACTGAGCTGTGTGTGTTGGTGTTGGGTTATTTTCACAGCAGTCCCCAGGTGTTGTGCACAGCCATCCCTGTCAGCTCACATCAGCAGATGCCTGGAGGAGGGCTGTGCTTAATTAATGCACTCTGGGCACTTTTTTCCTTGCAAGTTGCCTCTTCATAAGCCACTCTGCATCGATCTTAAATCAGGATTATTTTAGGATTTTGTCCAAACTTGCTTGGGAAGAATCACTCACCTGTGTGTCTGCCTGGAGAATGAGTTTGAGGAAGCTCCTGTTGAAGCTGCTCTGCATCTCCTGTATGGAAAGAGCAGAGGACAGGTCTGAACCCTTCCAGGAGATGGTAAGTTGTGGGAATTAAATGGAATCACTGAGGAGAATGCTATATGGAGCTCTTGTCCCCTTCTTCCTTTTCTTCTTTTTCTTCTCCTTTTCCATTTCTCCTTCCCCAGCAGGAAAATTGTCACCACAGTGTGAGAGAGCAGAAATTTCTTTGTGGCAGTGCAGGGAGTCAGGAGGAAGCATTTGCTTGTTTTGCCAGTGGGATAATGGTGCTGGGGAAACATTAGGCAGAATTTAACTGAATTAAAGGATGGAGGGAAGGGAAGGGGATGGTAATCCCTTGGATTTTAATAGGTCTCCTGAAACTTCTCTAATTCCTCACTGGAAATGGCTGACTTAGCAGTGCTTGTTGTGCTTTCAAGGGCAGAACATCTTTGGGAAGAGAGCAGGAGCTTGTTCCAGGGGCTCCATTTGGCACCTAATCCAGGGAAGCAATGCCTGGGTTTCCTCAGCTGGATGCTGGCAGCTGCTGGTTTAGCTTGCATCAGGATAATGCTCAGTGCTGGAGGCAGGGAGTGTTTCCCTGCAGAAATGCATCCTCAGGTGGCTGCTCTCTGCTGCCTCTCTCTTGAATATCACCCTGAGGAATCCAGGAGAGTGTTTCCATATTAGATGGTGCATTAGCCTATCATTTGCAGTTTATTTAGCAAAAGTTACTTTTGGGAAACGTTGTTCTGTTTGAGGATTTTTATGCAGATTTTTGTCTAAACTGCTCACGAATATGACTTGTTAGGGAACAAATACTGTGTTAAAAGTGTTTAAACCGGAAATTCTTAATTATGTTTTCAATGTCTGCTTCTTCTTTCCAAAATGGTTTGGTAGCATTTAGTTTCTGACTTAAATTGAGGATTTAAAGTTGCTGTAAATCTGGAAATCAGCTGAAGGGGTCTCCTGTGCTTCAGGTGATGGAGGAGCTCTTGGCTCCTTCCCCTTTTGCCCATGTGGAATTTGCACTTCCCAGAACCACTCCTGGCAGAGCAGATCCACCCTTCCCACCTAATGTCTGTCCAGAGTGGCTTAATTACTTTTGATCTCCATAATGTAGCATTTTATTTCTTTCAAGCCTTTTACAAGGAGATAATTAGGTGTTTAAAAATAAAATACTGGGATGTAAAAATTGGATCTTATGAATGATTAATTACTGAAGGTCTCCTGGTGGGTTTTTGCTCAGTCCTGCACTGGTTTTTAATGGAAAATTGGAATGATAGAACCTGGAAGCAGTAGATGCTTCAAAAAATGAATTCACTCCCAAGGGCTTTAACTGTCATCATATGTAAAGTGAATTTTCAGGCACCCTTGCATGACAATAATAAAACTTCAGGATTGGGCTCTGAAACTTGGTAAGTCAGATTTTTGTTTGAGAAGCAAGTGGAATAGAATAGAATAGAATAGAATAGAATAGAATAGAATAGAATAGAATAGAATAGAATAGAATAGAATAGAATAGAATAGAATAGAATAGAATAGAATAGAATAGAATAGAATAGAATAGAATAGAATAGAATAGAATTTTTGGAGGTGTCTCTAAAACTGTTTAATTTGTCTCATTGTGCTCACAGCAAAGGTGTAATAACCTGGGATAAAGTGGAGTTTTTCTGAGATTTCAACCCAAACACCACAATCCAGAATTGATAGTTTATCCAAAAATGGAGTTACTAGGATGATGTTTATCTGGAGTGGTGCTGTTGGGATTATTGGAGCAATAATGAGCAGGCTCTTTTGGGAAGGAGGAAATAGTGGATATCACCTGAGCCCTTGAACACTTGGTTATGGCTCAGCCCTTCCCACTTGGAGAACACAGGAATTGCAGCCAGGAGACAGGAGTCTGAGCTTCCCAGTAACATCTCCTGCATGGAATGTCTTCCTCTTCCCAGTCTGTGCTGCACATGCCAGCTGAATTGTCCATCAGCCCACCTGGAATTCCCACAGCTCAGAGCTCCTTCCTCCACTTGCTGTGCCTTGCTCCTAAGAAGTTTTGGGTAGAGACTCTGGTCACATGGACTTCTGGGCTGCTAAATCTTCCTTCTTCCTTAGCTCCATGGTCACCTGTTCAGAAGATCCCTGGGATGTGCTTTAGAGTATTTCCAAGTGCTGCTTTGTGTTACCAGTGTTTATGGCTGAGGCATTTTGTGAGCAGTAGTGATAAAGTCCTTTGGAGAATATTTGAAACCTCCTTGGAAACTATTTTAAAAACCTTAACTATGTAAGATATGAAGGAAAGCAAAATCCTCAGGCTACACTGAAAAAAATATTCTTTTGAGTCTGTAAATTTGGAACTGTTTTTTTTCATTCTTGGCAAATAATGAGAAGCTGCACATAAGTCTTTGAAATGTAAAGGTGGCCTGTGAATACCCTTTGGTTAATTAAGCAAGCTTGATATCCATGAAAACATGAGTGTATCATCCACAGTTCCTGTTCTCTGGTTGGTGTTACACTCATCCACATGGAAGTGAAAGGCATCCTAATGTGGATTTCCCTCACAGCCACTGCAGTGTGGATCTTAGCTGTCCACTCTGATCCCTGTCCTCCAAAGAGCCCAGATTTCTGTCCCAAAGCTGGGACACAGGATGGGACACAGCTGGGTGCTCATCCTGTCTTTAGGATGCTTTTGTGACACTTGTCCTGCTCCTCTTAGGAGTCAGAACTGCTTGGAACTTTTCCTTTAGGTGCTTTGTCTCATCCTTTAGGCTTGGGCAAAATTCTTGTGTCTCCCTGTTCTTTTGTTTTCCTTATCTGTGCTGTTACTCCAAATCTGGATCTTCTGGTTCCCTTATCTTGGGTTTGTTCTTCCTCATTTGAATGAAACCACGTTTACCACACTGCAGAAATTGGCATGTGAGATTCCCTTCCTGCTCCTGCTGTTCCCTGTTGTTTGAGGTGTTCACATGCACATTTCATTTACCCCATTGCAGCATTTTGCTTTCAGCTCTTCACAGGGTTTTCCTCCAAGCCAAAGCTCCTACTTTGCTTGGATGTGGGAAGTTGAAGGCAGTTTCTGGTTTCCACACCACTGTAACTTAAATTAAAACAATCCACCCAGCATTCAGAATGGGCAGCACTTTACTTCTGCAGACCTCAGTTACCTTCAGCCATACTGAATCAGAATATTTGCCCCTTCTGTACCAAGTGATGGGAGATTCAGCACTCTGAACATGGGAGATGGCAGCAGCTCCTCCAACAGAAAACTGGGAGTCTGGCTCCTCACGTGGCACTGTGTCACTTCCCAGGGCTTGGTGTTATCCTGGGGGAGGAGAACTGGGATTGCCTGGAGGTCTTCCACTTGTGACTCTTGTTTTGGCTCTGTTGCATTTAGAAACCTTTCAAACTGTGAAAATAGCACTGGTTATGTTACAGGCTTGGCTTGGAATTCCTCCACAGAAAACCAGACAAGAAGTTTCATCTCTAGAACATAAGGCATAGATTTTCAAATGATTTTTTATAGCTGTGCTAAGGAGGTAACATTTCCATGTTTTTTTATTTTGCTGTACTGACAGAGTAATAGAATTAGTGTATTTCATAGATCTGCTCCTTCCTGTTCTGCAGTGAAGGGTCAACTCTTGTTTATTCTTTTCTACAATGGGATGGTAAAAAACACCCCAGTTTTTATATGAAAACTTTCCAGTGTGCAGCTTCATTGTTTAAAAAATCTCCAAAGTGTGATTTTGAGACAGAACCAGAGGCTGACCCGTTTTTACTGTTTCATTTCCTTGTGGCTGTGACTGAGCAAACAGAACAAGATTTGTTTGCATTGTGCTCTTTCATTTATTTCCCATTTTGGGAGGAAGAGTCAAGCTAATTACTGACAAAAACCCACAAGAGTTAATGAAGCTATTTATCACTGGGTATTTTTGTCCCTGTCACAAGGCTTGGTGCAGATCCCAAAGGAAATCTTGCCTGTGCATTAATAATCAGGGATATTGTTCTACTTTTATCAACTCTGCCACTGCTGATTAGGATTTGCTTAGCAGGAAGGAGTTCTGAGTTTGTCATTAAACTTGAAATGACTCTCCCCACATTTTTATTGATCTGTGTGATCCTTTCACATCCCAAAATGCAAAGGGGAGCTTTTTCCAGCTTTCCAGGCTGTGGCTTCTACCTTGGGGCCAGTCATGATCATTCTTAACTAGTGAAAAAATACAGATACCAGGTGAAACTAACTGGCATCTCCCTCAAGAAAAATGTGTAGTGCTAAATAAAATAGGATTCTAAATTGCCTATAGACAGCTAACAGGCTGATGTTGCCTTAGAAAAAGATGGATAATAGAAAATTCTCTCTTCTGCCTCTTCCTTTTTCCCTTTAGCTACTGTTGAGCTTTAAATACAAGTGACAATTCTTTGCTTCTCTAGCTGGTTTTAAAATGCCCGGGGACTGCACAAAACACATCCATATGGCACTGAATACTTGGATCAGTGGCAGAGCAGCCTTTTTTTCTGGTTGTCCTTCAATGTGTAGCTGTCAGCTGTGAAACCCTCCTGGGTTTTTACATAGTGTGCCTGGGAATGGCTGTGTAAAAGGAGGGATCCTTGGGAGAATTGCTGCTCTGCCTGTTAGAGGCAATTTCTTGTCCACTGGAGATGGACCAGTAAACACCAGTAAACACCAGTGAGCCAGTTCAGCTGGCTGAGTGGGAGGAGGAATCTTCAGGTGAGATGTGGCCATGAGGAACAAGGGACTTTGCCACTTGTCACTGTCTGCTCACATCTCTTGCATTGTCAGAAATACTGTTGGGGTTCCCTTGAGGAAAGGAAGTTTCACCTGAGCTGTTTGGAATGAAAACCACAGCAGGGAGCTTGGACAGGATGATCTTTAAAAATCCTTTCCCATTCTGTGATATTTGAAGTAAACTGCAGTAGTGTACAGCAAGATGAGGAATAGAATGAAATTTTTCTCATTTAAGGAGAAAAGAGAGTAGATTTTTAATATAGCTAGCTCTACATTCCTAGTTACAGAGACTAATGTTCAGCTAGATTTAATCCCAAGTGTTTGTCTCTGTCCAGATGTATATCTAATTTAAATCAAGGCTGAGAGCTTCAAATTTAAGACATGAACTAGCCTTGGACTGGTAGGTTTTGAAAAGCATCTCGTGGAAAGGAAGAAAATAAATCCTTGATTTCTGCATTGTATTGTATTTAAATAAAAAGTTGGGGAGTGGAGTTATGGGCCTTGCTGGGCACTGCTGTCAGCAACACCCTGGGAAAAAACCACTTTCTAGGTCAGAAAAGTGCATCAGCCTCCCTTTCCCTCTGTCTTGGATGAGTTATTGTGGAAAACAGCACTGTGAACATGCTCTGAGGTGCCCAAAGAGAATGAATGAGAATTAATGAGCTTCTCAGGCTAACACATATTTTCATAGTCATCTTTTTTATAAGGCAGTTACTGAAGTGTTAATCATTTGATTACTGGTTGTTGTAGATAAGGGAGTAATTGGTCCCTTTTTGTAAATGATGGAAATGCCTGACAGGAAGGGGCAGGCGTGAAAGCTCTTGTTTCCATGGATTATTGCCCAGAGAGATTGACTGGAACTAAAACCCCTTTGCTCTGATGACAACTGGGTTGTAACAAAGTTTTGTTTCTTATTTGCTTCTCAGTAGCAAGGGCAGATCTTTAAACACGATCCCAAACGAGTGTGAAACTTAATTTTTGGCATGGCTTGAAATGAGTGTTATGAATTTCTTTTAGAAGCCATTACAAATGAACCTTTGGTGGTGGCCAGGGAGAAGGGCTGAGTAACAAATAAAGCAGATTTTTTTTTTTGCTGTAACTCTTAGGAAAATCGAGTTACACCCTCTGTCTTGGGAAGAAAAAGCATGTGAAATGCAGGATCACCGCAGCTTTTTTCACATCCTTAAGAGTTTAAAATGGTGCTGCTGTGCAAAGAGCCTGGCTCCTTCCTTTGTGTCCCCATTCTTGCAGCACATGGGAACGAGCTGCAGATGATCCCAGCCCTTCCCAGAACAGCTTTCTGTGTGTTCATCTGCTGGGTAGGTGTCATTCCTTGTTATTCCCTGTTACATCATGCCAGTTCACTCCACTCCATGCTTCCCTTCCTGCTGCTCTGCACCAGACACTCATAAATATTCATGTACACTTCCCACCATCCATTTAGGCTCCTCTCCCTGGCTTAGGGTCTGTTCCAGTTTGCTAAGTGCAGCTTTTTTTTTACCAGTGCTGGGGAGCTAAAGGCTGATGTCACACTTTCTGCTTTGGGAAGTTGCTGGGATGTAAAGGCTTTAAAATGTTTTGCTGAAATTCTTCCATCACAAAGGGCTGACTGAGGTTCAAGGCACCTGATTGTCACAGGGTAAAAGGAAAATGGAAATTTCCTCAGCAGTGGCAAAATTCTGGCCATGTTGTTTCTTCCTTCATTAAATGAGTAAAACTCGTCTCGCCACCTTCAGCTCTAATAAAACTCTCTCTCCTCTTGCTTTGAAAAGTCCAGTCCAGATAGAATCTTTTTGAGGACTAGGGAAATTGAATTTACAATGAGCAAATAATCAACTTTTTGTTCAGGATCTCTCAGTCCTTTAAAAGACTCAGAGCTGTGTATAGAGGGCAGAGGAAGGAGGCAATGTAGTTATTCCATTGGTTCATTGATCACATGTTGCATCTCATTAAATTCATCCTCATTTTGGATGGAGCACTGGGACAGTGCTATTACTGATCATCTGGAAAGGGGTTAAAACTGGGTTTGGGAAAAAAAAATAAAAAAATAAGGTGCTCAACATTCTCCCACTAATCACAGAATCCCAGGACAGTTTGGGTTGGAAGGGACCTTAAAGCCCATCCCTTCCTACCCCTGCCATGGGCAGGGACACCTTCCACTATCCCAAGCCCTGTCCAGCCTGGCCTTGGACACTTCCAGGACATCCACATGCTTCAGGATTACCTTGAGCTTCCACAAGTCTCTCTTGTTCTCTGGTCACTTGCTGTAGATTTTAATTTTGATTATTTCTACTGTAAGTAGTCTTGGAATAACTGTGGTTATCTCTGTGAGGAGTTACTTCTTACAGCTTTGTCAACTGCTGGCTGAGAAATGGAAAATAGGAAAAGGCCAAGTCCACCTTTCCCTGTAGTTCACCAAGGCTGAACAGGCTGCTCTGGGAATGGAATTGGACTATGGCAATCCTCCACTGCCAGTCCCTGGGTTTCTGTGTGTTTTCCCCTCTTCTCTGTGGGTACAGGCCAGCAATTCTCAAACTCAGAGCTCCAGGCTGCCAGCAATCCCTGAAGCCAAAGTAATTGATCCAGGACTATATCAAACAGTTTTCAGTAGTGCTTTTAATTAAAAGGCAAAATAAAAGCTGTGTTGTGGTGGTGACCTGAAAAGAAATGAAGGATTGGCAGGGATTCATTGGCCTAAAAAGGCCAGCTGCAGTTGTTTGACATTGTTATTGATTGTGTCTGCCTTTCTAGAGTTCCTTTTCGAGGTAGGGTGCCATAAAACCTCCATAAATAAGTGCCAAAACCCCCTTTTTTGGAGGTGGTTGCTCTGCTGTCTGTGCTCCTTTCCCTTACAATCATGGGCAAACTGCTGCCAGCAGTTTGTGGCTGTTTTTCATTGGAGGAGGTTCAGAGCAGGTTGGAGCAGGTTCTGTGTGTAAGTTCTTGGAAGGTTTTGCTTATTTTGGGGCTGAGGTTTGCCATGTGGGGGCTGTTTTGTAGCAGGTAGAAGGTGACTTGTTCTCTGGGAGGAATAAAAACAATATATATATAAGCATATAGGTAGAGCATCTCTTGAATTCCAAAGACAGTGTAAAACAAACCTGAATTGTTCCACGTTTTTCTGGGTCTTGTGTCCCTGTAACTCGCTGGATATTCTACATTAACTTCCTAAACAGAGTCTTAAATTCCATTTTAAAGAAGCACATCTGTATAATAGGACCACAGTATAGCTTATAACCTAGATCTTTAACTAGGCTGGGAATAAATTATCTTAAAAGGGCCTGTTTAAATGATTTTGTTTATACTACTTAGAGGGGTCCACACATGGATTTCAAGAAGGTTTATGTTTTGCAGGCTTTCTACTATTTTTATTTTTTCATGATTTTTAAAAAAATGTGTTGAGGACTTAAAACTGTAAGGAATTGGTTCAGGTGGTCCTTTGGTCTGATCTCATCTCCCATCTGGAAAGAAATGGCAGAATAAAATGGAAAATAGGCTTGACAATAGACAAAAAATCAGGGTAAAAAATCCTTTAATTAGAGCAAGCATCCTCCTCAGCTGTGGCTTTTGCCTCTGCTCCCTGGGACTAGACTGGATTCCATCCTCTGAGTTCCTCCCTGTGACTGGGACAGACTTCCCCTGACTGAGAATTCCTTGGGTGAATGCAGTCTGCTGGATAATGAATGAGTTTTGTTTCTTGCTTTGAGGCAACCAGGTGAAATTTCCATAGTTTGACAGTGAAGCACAGAGGAGGATGGGGAGTGTTTTTGTTATATTTTAAAGAAGCTGCTTTAATCACTTTAATACAGCATTTCTGTTTCCAGTGCTGGGAATGACATACCTAAAAATATTCTTACTGGCTGATACAGATAATTTATAGTCAACTCTGTGCATCTGCCTTTTGGGGCTTCCTTTTAAACACAAATCTAAAAATGGTTTTGAGACATTCATAATTTAGTATGTTGTTCTTAGCGATGCTTTTCCTTTTGGTGCCTTGGGTTGTTTTGGTTTTTTTTTTTTTTTCCCCAGCAAAATAGAAGATTTTGAGGTGAGCTTATCTATGAAAGAAGGTTGTAGTGTCACTGGGGCTTATCCTTCAATCAAATCTGAAAGGAGGCAAAGGACAAGTGAAATTTTGGGATTACACTGTGAGTTATCTGCTTATGTGAGGAGAAGGCTTTCCTCATCTTCCTCCCTTTACCTCTGGCTTTCAGCAGGTTGGATCTCTTTGCCAAGGCTGCTTCTGAGAGCTGGGAGAGGCCAAGTGCAGCTTTCTAGTTGAATAGGCTGGACATGTTGATTACTTTTAAGGTTGTTTTGCTTTCAAGATGTTTCTTGGGCTTTTTTTCCTGATGGGTGATGAAGCACTAGGATGAAGTCAGCGATCTAAATGTGGATAAATTCTCCAGAAGAATGCTTGCACAAGATGTCAGTCTCTAGTATGATACACCTAGGAAACCCTGAGGGGGATGTCAGACCTGCTTCTCGTGCATCACACGGTCCAGGTGGCACAATCCCAACTGCTTTTCCTTGCAGGTCACTCCTGCCTGAGCCCTTTGCAGACTCTGGCAACAAATGACCTCCTAATGCAGTGCTGGCAGGGAGGTGATTTGTGTTATCCAGTGGGTCTGTGCCCTCCTCCCCGGTGCCTCGTTAGAGCACAGTGCTGCTGAGCCCCCCATCCATCAGTGTCAGTCCTGGGGGCTGCTGCTGGACACACAGATCTGCCCAGGAGCTGGGAAAAGGCAGCAAGAATCAGCTGGAACGACCTTGGAATCTCTCCAGCAGCTGCTGTCAGATCAAAGTGCTGGAGCACGAGATCAGCGTATTGATTGCACCCTGCAGCTGCATTCCCACTGAAATCCCTGCCAGGCACTGCCTCAGGGCTCCCAGACAAAGGGATCCAGCAGGGTGACTCCCTGAGATGAAGCCTTGGAATTTAGCCCCTCCTGGTTCATGACAATTCCACTGACAGGAGCCTCACAAGGTCCTGGCTTCTCCCTCAGTCATGTTTGGCTGTTTGCTGCCATGATTCAGTTGCTGATTCAGGAGGGTGTTGGTGTTTGGGCATCTGCTGGTTTCTGTGCTGAACCAGTGATCTAACCTTTCCTCTTAGGAGTTTCCCAATTTTATATATCAGAACAGCCAACTACTTCTTGTCCCAGAACATATGAAAATGCTGCAGCCTTCCAGAATTCATGTGAATGAGGTGAGCAGCCAGTTCATGGTGGGAGCCACCAGTTCCAGATTCTTCCACAGCTGATCCAGCAGAGAAAACCCTCTAAGCAAGTCAGATCTGAGCTTAAAAATGCCTGTTGGAGTGGGACCCCTTCAGAAGTGTACATTGATAATTAGATGATAGAAGGTGCTCTGGAGGCTGGGAGAGCTGGGAATATTCACTTGGAGAAGAGAAGGCTCCAGGGAGAACTCAGAGTCCCTTCCATGGCCTAAAGGGGCTCCAGGAGAGCTGGAGAGGGACTGGGAACAAGGGATGGAGGGACAGGACACAGGGAATGGCTCCCACTGGCAGAGAGCAGGGCTGGGTGGATATTGGGCAGGAATTGTTCCCATGAGGGTGGGCAGGGCTGGCACAGGTGCCCAGAGCAGCTGTGGCTGCCCCTGGATCCCTGGCAGTGCCCAAGGCCAGGCTGGGCAAGGCTTGGAGCAGCCTGGGACAGTGGAAGGTGTCCCTGCTCATGGCACAGGGTTGGAATGAGCTGGTCTTCAAGGTTCCTTCCACCCCAAACCTTCTAGGATTTTATAAGCACAGCAATCACTTGAGCAATAGTGTCTAGGCATGATTAGGAGCTGTTTGATGTGGGGATTGATGCTGGATGGAAAGTTCAAGGAGCCAAGAACTCATCTGGTGAAGCCACTGTTCAGCCTCTTAATGACAGAAAAAGGTCCAGGTTTGATTTTGAAGCAAATGGTTTCTTTGGTTGATCACTTATTTCCTTGGCTTCCCTCCTCTTCAAAAGATTCTCAGGTGCCTTGGGTGTAAATTCCTAGAATGGAATGATATCTGGTAGCTCTGTGTGCCAAGGAGGGGAGGAGAATCCACTGCCCAGCTGAATAAGTTATTTTGAGGTTTAATTGCCTCTATTTCCCAGTTCTTTGCCCTTCCTGCTCAGATAGTGGTTGGACTCAGCTGTTAGCTGCTAGATCTTGATCTGCAGAGGGAAAAGTGGCTGGAGACAACTTTTCCTGAGCAGTAAGTCACTTCTTCCCCTCACCTTTCAGCTGCTTGCTGTGAACTCTGCAAGCTGCCTGTTTTTTCTGCCAAAAAGTTCCTTCTCAGCTCCTGAATTGTTTGAGACTTTACCTGGCTTCCTGTAGCAGAGCTGTCAGTGTGTCCAGCCAAAGCAAACCCCATTCCCAGCATTTCCTCCCCCACCTCTGTCCCTCCAAGCATGCAATATTGACCTTTGTCTTGGAGTTGTTCCAGCAGCATACCAGGAATATTTTGGCCTAAAGGATATTGCATTGCTGACTAATGCTGCCCTGGATGTACTTGTGTGTGGAAATTTTTCCTGGAGATTAAATTAACTCACTAAATTAAAAAAAAAACCAAAAAAACCCAGACCAACATCTAAATGAAACAAAGCTGAAGTCTTGAGTGTCTTATCTGTTCCTTGGGCTATAACCCCTGGATTATTTATCCAGTTGTTTCCCATCTGGATTTTAAGCAGCTGGTTGTTCTTGTCTCTGTGTATTACCTTGTTCTGCTTCTCCCTGCTGAGGGCATTTTCCAAAATGAATTTGAATTCTGAGTCTGTCCTTTCCCTTGCCTGCAATCACTCCCAAATTAATGCCTTCTGGGAATTGGAGAAACATACAGCCAGCAATGCAGAACAGAAATTAGAGATACATTGGGAACTGTGGGCTTTCATTCCTGCCAGGATTTCTAAAAGGAGTGACTTTGGGTTTTTTAAAAGGAGGAACAGCAATGCCTCAGTATTCATGGAATTAAAACTGTGAGCAGTTGGTGTTAATACCATCTTGATCTGGTGCCTGCCAACATAAACCTGGGTCTGTTCAGAGAAGAAATGTCTTGGAACTAAGTCCATTAAGATGATCTCTCCAAATGTTGGTTGAGGCAGATATTTAAATATAAACAAGCCAAGCTGTACCTTATTTCACCCCTCTTTTGGTGAAATGAGTGAAGATGGGATCAGGAGGCTTCAGGAATAAACAGAATATTTTCATATTTTATGATTTGTGGACAGATCCCATTCAAGACATGTCACTTAGAAGGAAAATATTTTCTGGAACACTTCATTGTCCTTCAGGGGTCGTGAGTGCCAAAGCAGATAATTTCCTGGGGGAGATTGGACCCGTGAGGAGTTAAATGTGGCTGTTTGCATCAGTGGCCATGTGAGGAAAGGCAGCTTGTTTGTGATGCTGCAGATCAATTCCTGGGATTCTGTGCTGCAGTGGGAAGGGGTTGGGGAAGGGACACACTGTGTGTGTCTCCTGAGGATTGTCACTGGGGCTGCAGTGAATCCCTGCTCCCCTCACAGCTGTTCAGCACATCCATGGGACCAATCTGAGTCAGGGATTCAGGAATCATTCCCATCTGGGATGCACTGCTTCCAAAAACCTGCTCAGTGAAGGGAATATTTGCTTTACCTTTGTCAAGGCAGCTTTTTAACTTCGTGGGAAACCTGATTCTGCCTCCAGAGCAGAATACATTAGAAATTCACATGGGAATTGAGATACTGACTTGGGAAAATCTCATCTCTCCAAGGCTGTCTGCTGGGTTCCTGTTTGTTTAGCCCTTTTTCAGAGTTAACTGAAGATGAGAATGCTGCTTAATTGGGATACTGGAGATTTTGTAGATCTTCTGTTAAGATCTAAAACAAACAAAACCTCCCAGAGCTCACCCCAGAAGTCATAGAATGATCCTATAAAGTGTGAGTTAGGTTTTGGTCTAGCTCTGCTCCGTTGTTGGTCTGAGAAGAGCATAAAATAAGTGTTGTGAGGATGGTGGGGTCTGAAAGTGAATAATTCCTAAGTTCTATGAGTGAGAAGAGGTTTTTGTTGCTAATAATTACTTATGGGGGCTGTCAAATTAATTCAATTCAACTACAATTATTGAATGATTTGGTAGAAAACAGAGCAATTAAAGTAATTTTCATCTCAAATCACAAATATTTAAGAGTAAAATTGATGCTTGGGAATGATACAGGGGAAAAAAAGTGTAAAGTCAAATAACTGCTCTTGTTTAAGTGCACACTGTGGATCTTTTGGACACAGTAAACCATTTTAAAATCACTTGTTTAAAACTTGCTCTGGAATTGGTCTTTGAATCCATATTTTGGTTTTTTTTTTCCTCCTTTTAGTGGGGAAGACTTCCTTGATCACCAGGTTCATGTATGACAGCTTTGACAACACCTACCAGGTAAAAATCCATGTTTTTATCTTGTGTAAGACTCCTCTGCTTCTGTGTCTTCCATTGCAGGAAAAGTCATTCCAGACAAGTTGAGGCACTGACCATGGAACTCCCAATTGTGAAATCTTAATTTTACCACCTGCCAGAGTGGCACTTCTGGGCTGGATTCTGCTCCAGGAGTTTACCTGCTGCTTGCAGCAGCATGAGCTGTGGTTCTAAGGGAATACCCAAGGCACAGCCAGGGAATTTTTTTTTCCCACCATTTCCTACCAGACCATCACAGATCTAATCCCTGTGTGTGGATAACATAACAGGTACCCAGTTCTCTTAAGCAGCAAGCTATAAAATAATACAAAATGGAAAAAAAAAAAAGGAAAAATTCAGAATGTTTAGAAAACAGTTCTACAAAGTCAGTGTTGCCCACTCCCAGCATGAGCTCAAGATGTGGTGAGATATAAAAGTACCTCAGTTTCCTGAAGTGTGTCTCCTCCAAGCAGAACATGTTTCATGACTTGGTTGCAGTTGCTGATGTTCTGGATACATGAAACTGAGAAAAATCTGTTCCCTGGTGCCTGGGATGGTTTATTTAGGGAGGTGGGGGAAGGAAGTAATAGAAAAAAGAAGAAAAAAAAAAGGAAAATGTTGTGATTCTCCTGTTCCTCAGTGTCTACCCAAGGATCTCTCTGAATGGAGAGATTTCCCTCCTGCCTCCTTCAGTAATTCCTCCTTGCTGCTGCTAGGAAAAGGATCTGGGA
The DNA here is from genome assembly GCF_903797595.1 of Erithacus rubecula. Classification (NCBI taxonomy): domain Eukaryota; kingdom Metazoa; phylum Chordata; class Aves; order Passeriformes; family Muscicapidae; genus Erithacus; species Erithacus rubecula. Next base: position 1,037,673 of record NC_136658.1, on the reverse strand, counting down.
AGGTGTCCCTGGGCTGAGGGAAGAGCCAGGTGTGCACATGTGGGAGGGCTGGAGCACAGTCACTGCTCCCAAGGCAGCCAGCATCCCCACAGATTCCCCCACTGTAATTACATGGACACTGAAGGCTGGTCTCTTAGTTAACATGGGATTTTTTCCCTCCCACAGCACTTTTCTTTTAGGACTACTCCTTTTCCTTATTGAGTTTGTGTTCCAGTTTTTCCTTGAGGAGGAACACACACCTTGTGTGCTTTAGGATGATATGGATGTCACCATGGAAAAGTGGTCTGGTGTAATACATTAAATGATTGCAAAGTCAGTGAGTGGCACTTAGAGCAGTGAGAAATTCTAAGGGCTTCCAAGATAACTTGGATTTAGGCATCAGTGCTGCCTGCCCAGTTTGGGTGTTAGTGGACTTGGGTCAGAGCCATTAATCCAAACTCCTTGATTTTCCTGGAGTTGTGACTGAGGTGGGGCCATACCTCTTATTGTGCTGTTGCTGGAAGAAGGAATCAGTCACAAAAGCTTCAGGAAATTGGCAAAAATCACACTGCCTGTTGGTTTCAACTCAAAGCAGGCATTTTTGGATGCCCAGGATTCTCTGGAGACCCTGAGAGGCCAGTGTTTAATGGCAGTGCACACCACACCCTGATCATGGGTAACTGCAGCAGGAGGCGAGTTCAGGGACAAGCTGCTTGTTCTGGACATTTCTGGCAGATTTTGAATGCATATTTTTCTGAAACCTATCATTTGAACATGGGGCTTTTATGTTCAGCTGTTAAAAATAGAAAGCTGCCATTTAATAAAATCCGTGCCGTGCATTGGATTCCTTCTGCTCACTGCTGGATGAGAGGAATTCAGCTGTGTCCCTCTGGCTTATCAGTAAGAACTTGCTGTACTGTCAGAAACCCAAACACCTGGAATAAAACCTTGTGATTGGAGGTGTTTATTTTACCAGGAGTGATTCTGGAAAAGTGGAGATCCGTGGAGATATTTGGCAGTTGGGAAGAAGACAGTGTGCCCACATATCCTGGTTGAGCTGGAGGACACCAGTTTGTCACAGGCATAAAAATCCCTGCCTCTACCCAAATAAATGTGTGGATTAAACTGTCAATGTGCATGAACTGAAGTCAAGCTTAAGGAACTTTAAGGAATTGTTCTGGTCGTGGATACATTAAACAAGTTGCTTATTGATCAAGCTGTATATTAAAAATCAGAAACTCAACCTGTTTTTCTTGCAGCTGCTGCTGCTACTCTGAAATGATTTTCACACTGCAGGTGTTCTGACATTTTTATAAGAGCTCTTCTCATCTCTTTACAGGCAACAATTGGCATTGACTTCTTATCTAAAACCATGTACTTGGAGGATCGAACAGTGAGTAAGATTTTGTTGCTTTTCTCTGTGAGCAATAGGAATGAGGACCAGCATCTGGTTTTGTGCAGCCCACACTTCTGAGATCACTCAGAAGCACAGGCTGAGCCTTCATCTCCCAGCTGCTTCCAGAATGACAAGTGCTCTGGAGACACAGCAGTGGGGAATGGGAATCATCATTGGGTTTGTGTGTGCAGGGCTCTCAGGTGCAGTTTGGGAAGGGCACAAGATGCTTCAGTGTCATCCTCTAGGAGGAAAGAGATGGTACAGATAATTTGAGGGGTGAATGATGGTGGGAGTTTGGAGGAAGGGGAGCCATGCTTAACCCCTTCAGCTTTTGATGCCACAAGACAGAAAGGTAAAATACAAATTGTCAGATGTGGCCAGTTAACTGCTGGCTCCATCTTTTTAATACTCCTTGTTTAAGAAGAAGGTGGCCTCTGATGAGTTGACAAATGAGACTCGTTTCCTTGCTTGGTGCAGCTTTAGCTCATCAAGTGAAATCACTGCTCTGTGCAAGCAAAGCTGTGGTTTAAAATGAGCTCAGATTCTTAATTAAGAAATTCAGCCTCAGTTGAGCTATTTGCAGAAACAAAACTGCAGTGCTGCAGGAGCTTGTGGTACTGGATAAACTCCCAATAAATGGGATTGGATCAGAAGTGCTTGAGGGAAGAAATGTGCTTTCCATGGCCAAACTGGCTCTTGCACACCTTGCCATACATGTTGCTTTTAGTGTGTCTTGCCTTTTCTTCCAGAACCTTGCTGGTAAGAGCCATTGAGCCTCTCTGTGCATGTTACTTTGCAGTTTAGAGTTATAACGAGCATTTTATCCTTGAAAAGCTGACATGAGTAGCTTTTCCACCACAGCCATCCTTCATGCTGCTGGAGGCTGGCTGTGTGAGTCCTGAGGAAGGAGAGCAGAGCATGAATCTCTGGTGTAGGGAGAACTGCAGGTGAACATTTCACAGGATCACTGAGGCTGGAAAAGCCCTCCAAGATCAAGTCCAACCATTCCCCAGCTCTGCCAAGGCCACCTCTAACCCTCACTTTTGAACACCTCCAGGGATGGTGATTCCATCACTGCAGCTGTAGCTTTCTTGTTGGTCCTCTCAGTCTGGTAGCTGAGCCATTCCATTCCTCCCCTTTTGGAAGGGAAGCATTTTTTGGGAAGCTGCACCCCCCCAGTTTGGCTGCTATCCCCCTCAGGAGAGATTGCTGTAAGGAGACAGTGTCCTACTGCTCCCAATCCCCAGGCACCTCCTGCATGACTTTATCCTTTTCATTTAGCTTTTTTCTGGAAAAAAACCAACAACAACAAAAGTAAAGCATTTCTTTACTCTTTCATTTTTAGTGGCAGTTTGGCTTTTTTAATTTTCTCCCACCCACAGATCAGGTTGCAGCTGTGGGATACTGCGGGTCAGGAACGTTTCCGTAGCCTCATTCCCAGTTACATCCGTGACTCTGCTGCTGCTGTAGTAGTTTACGATATCACAAGTAGGTATTTTGCACTGCCTTTGACCTCCTTTCTTATTTTTCTTGCTTGTTTGACTGATTTTGTTAGGTACGGTTGCAATTATGGGACACAGCAGGTCAAGAGCGGTTCAGGAGCTTGATTCCTAGCTACATTCGTGACTCCACTGTTGCAGTTGTTGTTTATGATATCACAAGTGAGTGGGGGGAATTCTGCATTTCTAATACTCTGCCCTTTTCATCCTCTAGCTTAGCTTTGCATGTCCTCTCACGTCATCATCTGCTTGGGCTTCGTGCTGGCATGACAAAAACGTGGTTTCTCTGCTTGTTTCACACAAGCCCCCTGGTTGCTGCTGTTGTGATGTATCAACTGTCTCACAAATACCATTTTAACCCTTCCCCATCCCATTTTCTTCACTCCTCGAGTCCTGCCTGCTCTCGTTGCACTCTTCCATCTGCCTTTTGGTCATAACGTCACTGTGACTTTTGGTCTTTGGTCTTCATTCTCCCTCCCCCACCAAATGAAATCTGGGCACGGGCTGGTGGGGAGAACGCATTAACATCACATTTTCCTTGGAATCAGCCACTCTCACGTGCTGCAAGATGTAAAACTTACCACTCAGCCCTTACCCTTTAACAATTGCTCTTTCATTTCTTACTAAGGTATGTACATTTTTGTCAACTAAAATATTAGTGCTTCTTCAGCCCTGCTCCTTCTGTCCCTCCCCTCAGTCCAGACATCCCTTAACTTAGCAGCTCCTGCACTGGCAAAGAGCAGAAATTCTATTTTAGGGGATCTAAACCTTCAGACAATTTCAGTTCTAAACCAGAATTGACTGAGAACAATGGCCTAATTCTACACAAATGCATAAGTTCTTGTCCTTTGATTTGTAAGTACTAGAAGATTACAGCCAGGAATAGGGGCTTTATCTAGAAAAGCTCTAATTGTTAAAAATGGCACTTTCCTTTGAGCTAAAATTACAAGCTAGCTGTGAACTCTGAATTTTTTCCTGACCCAGCAGATTCAATATTGCCAAGCAGTAAAGAGAATTAAGACTGGCAAGTGATCAAGTCTTGGCTGTCTAGCACACAATATATTACTTTGCAGTTGAAGCCATTAAAAAAAAAAAAAAAATCAATACTTTTCAAGAACTGCTGCAGAGCCCCCCTCCCTTTTTGAGTACTGAAACTACTTTGGCTGCTCAGATGCTCTTTGTGTCACTAACAGGCAAATGCTGAGCTCTGTGGCAGATTCCCTCCACCTCCTTTTTCCCTGTGGGATGCAATTTCTCTAGCATCACACAGTCTGGAATTCTTACCTTGCAGCTTTTAAGGATGTAACATTAAGTGCCTGTGAAGAGGTTAAATTTCAGCTTCTGGTTTTATGTAAAGATTTAGAAATTGTTTTGAAGGCAGGTGTTCAGTGCCACGGGAATTGCTGCTGTGTTGTATAACCCTGGGATACCCTAGAGAAAATAAGAAGTGACTTATTCAGGAGTACAGAATGCAAGGTTGGGATTGAGGGTTTTGAGAAGCAGTGGAACTGTAGGAACCTCTGTAAGGTGCACAAGGCACGAGCAGTGTAGAGTGCAAAAATTAATCCTTTAAAAAATACTTGACGTTGAACTAAAAAATAAGGAACTGAAACACAGCGATAAGACTTTTCATTTTAGGTGCTGCCAAAACCAAATTATAGGTGGACTCAGTTCCCTCCCTGGCTTTGAACCCAGCTGTAATGAAGGATTGCCCATGTGAAATGAATGCCAGAGTTTCCATGTCCTTTAGTGGGGCAGATTCAGGCTTTCACTCGCTGATTCTTCATCACCCTCCTCCGCCGACTCCACAGAATATGGAGCTTTTCTTTCCAAGCCCAGATGTATTTCCTGGTGAGCTGTGAGGGGCACCTGCAGTGATAACCCTCTCCACTGTTCTCTGCTAGATGTAAACTCCTTCCAGCAAACCACAAAGTGGATCGATGATGTCAGAACGGAACGGGGCAGCGACGTCATCATCATGCTGGTGGGAAATAAAACAGATCTAGCAGATAAGAGGTATGCAGGAGTAATCCAGCTTTCATACATTGTGCTCTTTTTTTAAGGAGTGCAATTAAATGTTGGGGTTTTTTTCTGCTGTGACTTGAGAAATCTCAATTTTAAACCCTCTTTCTTTTGGCTGAGCCAAATTTCGGTCACGGTGCTGTGGATGAGTTAAAAAACCATCACCATCTTGTACAGATGTCAGGAGAGAAGGGATTGCTGGCTGCAGCCCACAGCAGTGAATGAATAAACTGGTTACAAATATTTATTCTTAATAATGTTCTGCTTAGTGGGTGAAACACGTATCCAGGGAAAAACAGGACAAAATTCCTCCCATATGAGGGAGGGTTATACTTGGACCTTTGTTAAAGCAGTTTGGTTTTGATGATTATTTTGGGACTGTGACTGCTAGTTGTTCAGACATTAAAGTACAGCTTCCAGGACAGGGGTTTGGGGCTGAACACTTGGCTGTTTTGATGGAATGCTGAGTTCTGCTTTGGGAGCCTGGTGTGCCATGGAAGTGAAGTGAACCTGTCAGCAGCTGTGCATTCCATGCAGGAAAAAAAGCCTTTAAGAGTTTTCAGATAAATCACTTACAGGTTTTTTTTAAAGTATAATAAATATTAATTGTTAAGATATTTTCCCAGGTTTTGGTTTTTTTTCCCTAACTCTGTTTTCTTCCCCAGACAAGTGTCCATTGAGGAAGGAGAAAGGAAAGCCAAAGAGTTGAATGTAATGTTCATTGAAACTAGTGCAAAAGCAGGATACAATGTAAAACAGGTGAGTGTCTGCTGTTAACACACCCTGGATCTTGGGAAGCGTTGGCAGAGGGGGCCAGTGGGAATTGTAGTCCACACTCAGCAAGCAGCACCTCAGAGCTGAATTGTTGGAGGTTCTCAGGGATCTCTGACCACATGATTTGGGACTTCCTTCCCCTTACATAACAGAGGAATTATGGAAGAAGCTTTGTGAGTACACAATCACACCTTCTGGGGTTTTGGTAATCCAGATTTACTGTTTAGACTGAGACTGAGACGCAAGGTTGGGGAATCACAGGTCTGAGGACTGTTTGAAATTCTGTTTCACTGAATGAAACAAACCAGTGAAGGAGGAGCATGGTGGCTTCAAATGCTTCCAGTGCACTGGGAGACAGAGCAACTGCTGTTTGTACTCTGTTGGGAGGCACTGGAAGTGCCAGCAAATGTTCCTGGACAGCCAGAGCTATTTATTTCTAGTAGATGATGAGTTGCTTTTGAATTGGGGAAAGCAGTGAAAGGTCTTTTGAACTGATGGAACTGCAGAATAATGAGGGTTTATGTCCTGAGATGAGCTGTGGCTCTTTAAATTCAGACCTGGAGAAGACTTAAATTCATGGGTGTCTCCACAGAGCAAGCACACGTGTGGAATACTGTGTTCAGCTCCCTGTCCCCCAGGAATAGAAGGATGTGGAGCTGCTGGAGAGAGTCCAGAGGAGGCACAGAGCTGCTCCAGAGCTGGGGGAGCTCACCTGGAGAGGAGAAGGATCCAGGGACACCTCAGAGCCCTGCCAGGGCTAAAGGGGAATGGCTTCCCAGAGGGCAGGGTTAGATGGGATATTGGGCAGGAGTTGTGCTCTGTGAGGGTGGGCAGCCCTGGCACAGGTGCCCAGAGCAGCTGTGGCTGTCCCTGGATCCCTGGGGATGTCCAAGGCTAGGTGAACAGGACTGGGAGCAGACTGGGATAGTGGGAGGTGTCCCTGCCCATGGCAGGGGGTGGCACTGGATGGGCTTTAAGGTCCTTTCCCACCCAAACCATCAGGGATTCTATGTGTGTGGATGACATTCCATGTATATTTTATATATGTAGTTACAGAAATGGTTTCTGTGCAGAAGGCTACCAGGAGTAATAAAATAGGATTATGAACTACTTCATGTTCTAGACAGGACTAAAGAGTCTGTTATTAAAATGTCCCTTGACTTTGTCTCTAAGTAAGAAAATGATTCCCTATGTAATGGGATAATTATAGCAGTGTTAACTCAGAGCTGCTTCACTGCATCACCCACCATGGGCATGCTGGCTTCCAGGGTCCCCCAATTATCCTGCCACAACAGAGCCTGCCTTGTAATCAGGGTTTGGATTCTGTGCTGCAGTCTGTAATGAGTGCTTAGACCTGGGGGTGTGCACTGAGAGCAGTTGCCTCTCACTGAGTGATGATGATGATGATGGAAATCCACACTCCTCCTTTCCTTGAGGGAGTTTCTGTGCCCTGCCATGTTTCCAGAGGTTTTGTAGCCAAGCCTGTGAGGGAGTTGTGGCTTTCAGGGCCAGCTGGAACCTGAGCATTTGATGCTGTGCAATGACATGAGTGGAAATTGAGAAGGAATTAAAAATGGATTTTTCTTACAAGTTTTGATCCACGTGCTGCAGGTGTGGACTGGGATGCTCAAGGATTTCAAAGCTGTTCTATGTCCTAGAATATTTGTAACTCTCGTTTTTTATGAGTTTAATAAGTAGTTGTTCAAGCAGTTATCAAAGGATAAGGCTTTTAATACCACCACTTAGATAGTTCCCTGTTTCCTTGCAGCTTCTCTATTAAATTGTGTGAATTTATTTTAGTAACTTAGCAATAAATTCTCTCCCAGTGAAATGGGAAAGTACAACTGCAGAATGGATCCCCTTCCCATAACCTGTGTAAAATCTTAATAAGCTGATTGCAAATTTGACCTTTCCATAACTGGTAACTCCTCTCCACAATATATTTTGATCCTGGAACACAATCACTGTCTACATCAATCTTCATACAGAATTTTCATCCAGAAACAGCTGAATTTCTTGTCCTGCTCAGGGAGGGAATGGCTGTGACTTTTCCAGCTGCTCCTCATCAGTGGGAATCCAGGGGCCTTTTGTCCTTGCTGCTTTTAGCTTCAGGGCCATCCTTTCTGGATAAGAGAAAGATCCAGAGGGCCTGGCTTTGTGCTGGGACCCCAGCAGGTGAGATGCTCTCTACTTCCAACAGCATCTGTGTCAGTCTTTTCCAGTACTGCCAGCTCTTCTCCCAGCAGAGAAGCAGAGGGGACTGTGCTGCTGCCAGGCTTTGTCTGCCTTGCCTGTGTCAGGAAAAGGGAAGAGCTCTGAGGATGGCACCTCACTCTGGCTGCTCTTGGATCTGTGACTGCAGAGCTGTTTGCAGTCCCCAAGGTCCTTCACACTTCCTGTTCCTTCTGGCTTTGGGCAGGGGGTGTTGAAGGAGAAATGGGTGGATATTAGGGAATGAAAGTGGTGCTAGTGTTATTGTGGGGTTAAACTGATGCAGCAGAGGGGAAAAGATTAGCTTTTGGATCCTGCAAAGACTGATTGCCAGGGGAGCCTTAAGCTGGAGAAGAGAAGTAGATAACTTGCTCCTTTAATGCAGAGAGCTGCAGTCTGTGATTCATTCTGTCAGCCCTGAATGAGCTTTAAAAGACTTGGCAATTCCTGCTCTGTCTCAGCAGTCCCTATTGCAGGGAATCTTATTGTTAGTCCTGCATTTCATGCCCAGAATATGTCAGGGTTCATTTTGCTGCCTTGTAGAAAGAGAGGGGAGGGAGAGCCCTTGAGTTCCTCCCTCCAGCAGTACCTGGCACACTCCCTGAAGAGCCAGGGCATGAGTGTGGTCCTTGGCAGAGGAACTTTCTCACGGCAGCAGCTCTCTGAGCACAGCCCCTCTGTGACCCTGTTCTCACAGAGCTGGGCTCTCTCTCCTGTCTCCTGATTCTTACCCATCTGATGGGAGAGAATGATCCTCAGAGTTGCAGAGAATGAGAATTAGGGAAAGATTTTTGTTTGCCTTGCTGTTGGGGAACAGGTTTCTTGCCTGGATTTTCCATCTGGGCAGTGATCCTCCTGTCCTTTCCATATTGCTGCTGGAGTGTGGCTGAAAACTGGTTTGTGCCTGCAAGTCCTTTGTGATCTGTTGGGATTTATTGGCTGGAGTAGCAGGAAAGGCACAGTTTGGCAAATGACTTGAAACTGATGGTGAGATGAGGCTTTTTTCCAGAGTTTTTCTCAGGAAGCAGATTGCAGAGTTGAACGCTGAAAGAGAGTTTGTGTGGCTTTTAGTCTTTCAGCTGCTGCATTTCACTCCTGCCTTGGAAGAAGAGTCCTGGATGCTCATCAATACTTGTGTTTTTATACCCACACAAACATTTAAACATGTACATGTGTGTACAGACACACACTGGCTCGGGGCTGACAGCACCAGGAAGCTCAGAGGGCCCTGTGGGAAGGCTGCTTTCCAACCATCAGGAAGTTTCCCTAATTGGATTTATTCACATATGCTGGGGCTGATAAGCAGAAGGTTAATAAGAAATAAAGTTGTTTTTTCTTAGTTGCCAAATTCCTATTTTTAGTCCAATAATTTAGGGGAGAAATACTGCTAAAAGCATCATTTTATTCCTGGTCTTAATGTAAAGAAAGGATTACTGTATTTTAAGCAGCCTTTCTGTCAGCAGTGTGCCTTAAATTCCAGTTGGTTCCATCAGCTGAGGATTTTTTAAAGACTCCTCACCCTTCCTCTGTGTGGGCATTGCTGCTATTGATTTAGGGAGAGTTTAGCATCTGGAATTTTGTTACTTCCTGTTTGGCCTGTGAGGATTTCCCTGAGGTTTTCAGGGAGGATGGAAGGTCCAGGTTAATGGGAAAGGTTCACAGAAATACAGAGGGGCATGTACTAAGCTTTTTTACTTTGGAAATGTTGGCTGAAATTAGGGAGTTCCATCAAGTTTGGGCTTCTCATACCTCTGTCCTTGGCCAGATTCCAGTGTGTGTGCCAGATTCCTGCCAAGAGATCCCAGACAGACTTGGGGGCTTGCTCATGGTGAGCTTGGAGGGGGCTGTCAGGACAACAAAATATTAATTGTCTCTCCAGCATGGTTGGGACACCAAGGTGGGGAAAGCCCTTGGGCAGGGACTGGGCTGCTCAGGCACCCACATTCCTGATGTAAACAGGCTGGCAGGGGCTTGGCTGGGTTTTCTGTGGAAAGTGGGTCACTGGGAATAAGTGGTTTAGCTTTGTGTCATTTGAGGAGAGGCAGGAAAATGTGCAGGAGTGGAACATGCCAGGCCTGACATCAGCCCTGCAGCACTGGTGAGGGACTCCTGCATGGCCCTGGGAGTGCTCTGGGAACTCTGGATGGATGGATGGATGGATGGATGGATGGATGGATGGATGGATGGATGGATGGATGGATGGATGGATGGATGGATGGATGGAGAGCTTCCTGTGCAGGGGTGTTCTGCACTGATATGGGCACATCTCCAGGTCCTCCCCCAAGGGGCTGGGGATTCCCTGTGGTGGGAATTACAGCTCTGAACCTCAGGGGCAAGGGTAGGAAATGCAGGGGAGGGAATGGGTCCCATTCCATCTCTCCTCCTTTGAGTGGAATAAGAAGAGTTTGGAGCTCAGACCCTGCTGGGAAAGTGGAGGTGGTGTTCAAGTGAGAGGCTTTGGATGCATTTGTTCTGTGCTTTATGCCCTGAGTATGGACACATGATAACCGTGGAGTGGGCCCCAAAAGATGAGGATTAGGTTTGGGCACATTCCTTTGTCTTTTCATAGGAGCCTGAGCCACAGATGGGTGAGGCTTGGAAGAAATCCTTTCCATACATCCCCTTTTTTTACACTCTTCCATGTGTGTCATCTTGGCTGATGTGGTGACAGGCTCCTGGATGGTGTGTTTGCCTTCATCAGCATGTCCATGCTGCTCTGTAATCCTCTGGGGAGCTGGGAAAATCTGATTCCCATCTGCCACAGGGAGGTTATTGGGGTCTGTGGACACCCATGACAAGTGTGAGGTGAAATGCTGGATCCCACCCATCCCATTTGCAGAGCTTTGCTGATCTCCACTAACAGGAGCTGTGCTTTGCCCTTTAGTAGGAATAAAGGTTCTATTTGGTGTCAGGATTTTGGGGCTGAGCAGTGTAAATAGTGCTGGGGGATGTGTTGAATCATTGTTTGAACTGTCTCAGCTGGGGGAGCTGTTTTCATCTGTTCCCTGTGTGGTTCTTTGCAGCTTTTCCGACGCGTGGCAGCTGCCTTGCCTGGGATGGAAAGCACACAAGACAAAAGTAGAGAAGACAGTATCCTTTCTGTGCCTGTGCCAGGCATTACCCTGGACCAGGAGAATCTGCTGCAGCCCTCGAGGACAGCCCAGAAAGAGGGGGAATAGGGGCAAGTAACCTTGGAGCTTGAAGTGCTGAGGAAGGAGGGGTGGTGGTTGGAAGGCTGGGAGCAGAGGTGTTGAGGGTAGAGGCAGCAGGGGAAGGAATGGTGATCCAGAAGGGTTCTTTGTGTGGTGTTTGAATGTGTGGAAGGTGGGAGAAAACAGCTGCAAAGAAATCTGAACAAAAACCCCTGTGGCTCTTGCAAATCTGACTGACAGAATCCAAAAACCAAACTGGTTTTGGAAGGGAAGGGTCCTTCTCTGACCCTCCTGCTCCAAGCAAGGCTGATTCCCGTGTTGAGCCAGTTTCTCCTGGTCACATCCAGGGAAACCTGGGAAATCTCCAAGGATGGAGATCCCATAACCTCCCAGGACAGCCTGTCACAGCCTGGACCCCAGGCAGCATCTCTGTGGTGGGAGGGAGAAGACTCAGCTGATGGCATCAGTCTCAGCCAAGGGAAAGCAGGTGCCATGAGGGATGGAAAAGGCTTGGAAACAATCTGGCTACACTGGAATCACTGACCTGGCCAGGTGGGTGTGCTTGGAATAGCAGCTTTTCCAGGGTTGTTGGTTTTATTTGCAGCAGGGATCATGGAGCTCATAAATAGGGGAGAAGTTGTGCCTTGGAGGAAGGAAGTCTCAGGAACTGTGGGAGTGGGGAAAGCCTGGCACTGAAATTCCATCAGAGTATCTGATGCATGGGGAAAATAAGGATTTGGGAAGCTGGGGATTGCAGCTGCTGAGGCACAAGCTTTGTGTGATAGGAACTTGAGTGGTCAGAAATATTTTGTTATGCACATCCTAAAAGGTTAATGAGCAGCAATCTTTATTAATGGGGAGATGGAGTGCACAGGCAGGGGCTGTGGCAGGGAGTTTGATCACCAGTCTGTAAATGGGAGTGCATTTAGGGCACTGGGCATTGGGCTTCCTGCAGATAGCAGGGATGGATAGGATCCTCTGCCAGGAAACTGCATTAGGATTAATGGGGGCACTTTTGCAAAACATGGAGGGTTCAAGGATCTTGACCCGTTCAGGCTCTGAGATGAAGCTGGCAGGGCTCATGTCAAGCATCTCCAACTTAAACACACTTCAAGCTTTAAATCAGCCACATGGACCAAACACTGGAGATGAATTGCTGGTCTTGTGTTTCCATTTCTGTGTTTATTTTCTCCAAACCTCTTTAAAAAGCAGCTTCAACCCCCTGAAGAAATAAGCTGGAAGTACCAGCTGTGTGATCTCTTTGCCTCTGTGTTCCCTGATAAGGGGAGTGCTGGAGTCTTGTGGTGAACAGCTCTGAGCTGGGGATTAGCATTCAGAGCTCCTCCTGGGAAAGGCTGGTGAGGCTGGAGCCTTAGGGCATCCACTGGGAATTCGAGTGCTGCAGAGGGAGTCACTTATCTCAGGCAGCTTCTGAGCAGCCAGCTCTGCAGTGACCTTGTGAGACATCAGCTGTCCCTGGAAGGGGAATTCAGGCTGCTGGCAGGGCTTTGCTGGCTGCTGGGGGGAGCAGGGAGGTTTGGCTGAGCAAGGATTGGTGAGGAGGTTGGGATGGCACAACCAGAGCTCTGGGGGTGAGCAGTGTGCCCAGAATGGTGGAGCCCCCATTCCCAGAGGGATTTAAAGCCTTGTGGATGTGGCACTTGGGGATTGAGATGCTGGTGGCCTTGGCAGTGCTGGGGGAGCAGGTGCACTTGAAGATCTCAGCAGGCCTTCCAACCTGAATATTCTGTGATCCTGCAGCAGCAGTGGTTAGACCCTTCAGTGTATCCATGCATCTTTAATGCCCACAGCAAGAGGTCAGTGGGGTTGCTGGAAACAGCAGGCTGGTTAGAGACAAACATTGGGGTCTGACATCTCTTCTGCTGCAAATTGAATGTGCCAGTGCCAGGGCAGGTGAGAAACCTTTGGTTTGGAGCTGGTCTTTCCAAGTATTTTAGTGGGAAACACTGAAAATGCCATTCAAAATCTTGCTCTGGGTAGGGAAGCAGAGCTGGAGATCTGTTTGCCTTAACTTCCTCCTTCCAGTGATTGACATAAAACTGGAAAAGCCTCAAGAGCAGCCTGTCAGTGAAGGAGGCTGTTCCTGCTAATACCATGTGGCTTCCACCTTTCTCCAGAACATCACTGCTTTCCCTCCCTGTCCTCTTCATTGACTGCAGTGTGAATATTGGCTTGAACCTTCCCCTTTCCGTAATAACGTATCGCAGTTCATCATCGCTGGCTGTCTCGTGGAGATGATCTTTAGCTTCACAAGCACACCCCACACACACACACACCAACAAAATGTCAGTGTCTTCATTATTTATAAGAAAAAAAAAAAAAAAGCCAAAATATTCCACCATATTCTAGGTATAACTTTAAAAAAAAAACGAAAGCAAAAAAAAAAAAACCCAAACAAAAAAAAAAATAGGTACAATTTCTTAATATTTGTTCCTTTTTTAATATGTTATGATATTGCACTTTGAAATGATGGCAACTGAGTAAGTTTGGAATTGGACCTAGACGAGATGTATGTGCAGAAGAAGGCTTGCAAATCTGACCCATTGGATTTCTCTCAGAAACTGGGAATGCTTAGACAGCAGGCGGAGTCACGGGGGAGGCGGCAGATGCCGAGGGTTAGAGGCTTATCCTTGATAATTAAACACAAATTAACCCCAAGCTCTTAATTGCCTAGAGCAGAGTGAGCCTGCCTGGTGTCCAGACCCAGCCTGGCCCTAGCAGGGGTTTGACACTCCTGGCTGCTGGAGCTGGGGATTCTCGCCCAGGCAGGGGGGAACACATTTCCAAGGATCATTACTGAGAAACACGGACGGGCTCTTTGGGATGAGTGGCTTCTGGAGGATTTTGGGGGGGAAGGAAAGGGTGGATGTGCATTAGCAAAACACTTGCAGGAAACAGGGAAATAATGAGTGCAAAATGAGTTTTCAGAACCTTTTTTTTTTTTTTTCCTTTTTAAGTAGAACACCAATGAAGTGAATTATTACTGCCTGAGAGATGGGACCGTAAGGGTTCAGCTGTTTGGAGGAGAAAGCATTTTGCTTCTTGGTTTTTTTAGGGGAAATATTGAAATCAGGACTGGCACTAAAAGCTGCCAAAGCTGATTGAAACCTTGGAAATTTGGGAGGAAGAGGGAAGAGCAGCTGGCTGCCCCAGCAGAGGGGGAATGATGCACCCGCTTTTCCAGAGCGGGGGCGTAGCTCGGTGGGGAAGGGGTGTTTACTTTGATCCTACAGAATCTTAGTTGAGACATCTTAGGTGGAAAGGGAGGGACTTGAGTAGGATGGAAACCAACTTCTGATTATGCAGATTTATGCCTTTATTTTTTAGCTCTTTTTTTTTTTTTTTTTTTTTTTTTTTTTTATGTTCAGTCTTCCAAGTTGGTTTAGTTTGGTTCTCTAGAGCTCTGTATAGTTTGGTTAAATAATTAGTAATTTAGTTTTCTATGGCATTAGGCTCACAATTAACCTTTTTTCTTTGGTATTTATTTCTCGGCTTTAATTTTTTTACTCTTTTCAGTGCTGATTTTGTTGTTTTCCTTTGGCTGAGGAATCTGTGTAGAGCTTTGCTGATGTTGCGAGATGTAGCTACCCAAGAAACACGGAATGGAACACACTAGAAGTGCACCCTTTTAATCTTTACTAGTCATTGTGAAGTTGCTGTGTAAGTTAATAAACACAATTGTAAATACATTGTTTGCTGGGCGACTCTGGCCAAGTTACAGTGCAGGAAGGAATTCTTGAGTCTGTGTTGCGATTGTGAATTAAATGGACAATTGCAAGGGAATATTCAGGCTCCTCCTTGGTTCTCTTCTGCCCCTCTCTCTACCATCTAAAATAACCACCTGGGGGAGAGGAAGGGAATCGTCCTCACCACCACTTTCCCCAGGAAGCAGGCATAAAAGAGTTGGAATTCTTCATTCCTGAGGTGAATGCCAGGCTCGTGCCCTGCCCTGGGTTTCTAGCAGCTCTGCACAACAATAACTTAAAGGCAGAACGAGATGTAAAAGTGCTTTTCTAATGCAATATTAAAGGCGAATTTTTTTGACGTGGCATGTCTTGAAATAAACATCAATGATATGTGACAAAGGATCATTCTTTATTTAAAAGAAACTCTCTGGGGGAAGGAAACCTGGCTGTTTTTCCTTTGTTGTACTGTTCTGAACCGTGCTGAAATGCTTCATCCTGCTGCTTCTTCCTTTGCTTTGGTTTGCTTTTTTCTCCTTTGGTTCTCCGTGCAGCTTCTGTTGGTCCTCATTTGGCTGTTCCCCATGAGCACATCCCTGTTTTTTCTTGCTTCTGATAGAACCAGCCCCCTCTGCTTCCCACAGTCCCAAGCTTTTAAGCACTGGATTTAAGGAGCTGGCTTAGCCCATAGGGGCTGTGATGGACCAGCAGCCTGGAAGTTTTTCCTGGAAGAGCTGAGAGCAGGTTTGTCCAGAACTGGCTGGAAGCAGAGGTGTGGGGAGCAGCATTCCCAGAGCTCCGTGCTGAGCACGGGGGCTGCAGGAGCACAGAGGAATGGCACTTGCAGAGGATGCCCTGGGGCTGCTCAGCACTGCCAGGTACGTTCAGTGCATGTCCCTGCTGATAGCCTGTGCTTAACCTGGCCACAGGGCTGTCCTGTCCTCGGCCCAGTTCTCCAGGGAAAACGCTTCCAAGGTGAGCACGGCAGCTCTGCGGTCTTTGCGTTCATTTTTTTTGTTATTATTTTTCTTTTGCACCATCCATCCATCAGGTTTTAGATTTTAGTTTTCTTTTACTCCATGGACGTGGCCAGTGGAACCATGGGAACAGATGTTTCTAATGCTGATTTTTGTGTGGTTTTTTGAGTGAAGGTCTCGGCTCTGTTTCTTTTCTCCTCCCTGCTCTGGCTTGCTCGTTGTACAGTCCATCATGCAGCTATTCCATGCCTCACGTTTTTGTCTTGATAAAAGTAGTTGAAGAAATTGTGTAAGGGGAAAAAAAGGTTCCTTTTCTTCATGTTGGAATGTCACTGGTACCTCAGCTCTGTTTGATAATATGAACCAACAACAACAAGAGAACAAATCCTTAGTGCTTGAACTAAATAAATACCTGTCTCATTGGAAAGCTCTGGGTCTCTTCTCTCAGCACATCCAGCGCAGCAGGGGGGGGAGTGCAGCTCCTCACGGGGGGCTGCAGTGCTGCTGCTGGAGGTTTCTGTGAGGGCAGGAGGTTTTGGGGCTCTGTTTCAGAGGGAGGGTGGTGGAGGGCTGTGCCTGCTGTCTCTGCCATTGTTTCCAGCGCCCGAGGAGTGATGCCAGGGATAGAGCTGTGCCTTTCTGCTCCTTTCCCCTCCTTGCATCCAGCTGCTTCCTCCTCTCCCTTCCCAAAGGCACCTCAGCACTGCCTCAGCTTCCCTGGGACACGGGTGCACCAAGCCCAGCTTCCCTGAGCAGGATCCTCCTTGCTGGAGATGGCAGCCGGGTCTGCGGGGCAGGGAGGTGAGTAACAGATGATTCATCCTGGGTGAGTTTCCCTTTGCTCTCCTGAAGGAGGGAATTGTGGAATCACAGCAGGGCTGGGTTGGAAGGCACCTTAAAGCCCATCCAGTGCCACCCACTGCCAAGGGCAGGGACACTTTCCACTAGCCCGGGTTCCTCCAATCTGACCCGGCCAGTAGAGAAAGGGAATTACCTGGATTTGGGCTCTTGGTCAAGCACTTCACTGTTAAAAGGACCATGAATAAACTGGTCGTGAAACTGGAACACAGTGGTGGAGATGTGCTGGGATTAGGGATATGGGAACACTCATGGGGAGGTGATGAGTTCCTGGAGATGGTTTTGGTCACTGTGGGAAGTGACAAAAGTTCTTTCCTTGTAGCTGGCACTGCCAGGTCCTGCCCTGGGTGAGAGCCCCTGGAAACGCCATGCTCACCTCCATTCCTCCTGGCTGCTGCCATGGGTAGCCTTGGGACTCTCACCTCCCCCTGGTATCCCAGTTCTCAGCTTCCCTCTGGTGAAGGGCTCTGGATTAAACTGCCGGGGAGCAGGGAATGGGCGGGGAGCACCCACCAGCTCCGGAGGGTGCTCCTGGCTGCAGTGGGGCGAGCTCCCTCTCCCAGCCCGGCTCCAAAATGCAGGAGGGAGTGTCTGCCTCAGGTTGGACAGTGCTGATGGCTTCTTGGCTCGCTGGTGGCACCAGCCCTGATTTTTCCAGGCTGGAGGAGCCACGGCATCCACCTGGCAGCATCTGCAGAGCTGCTGCAGCAGCCGAGCCGTCTCCTCGCTGCAGTTCTGCTTCCAGCGCCCGAATCCTCAGCCAACCGAGGTGCAAGGGCTCTCCCTACCTGCTGCAGCAGCACCTTTTTCCATGCTGGGCATGTCCCGGCTCTGAAGAAGATGGATGGGGTGGGCAGGCTGCGGCACAGGCTGCCGGCGCTCCCGCAGTCAGCTGCAAACGCCCGGACCGCGGGGCAGCCTCGCCCTCCCATCTGCCTCCTCCTCTGCTGCTCTCCCGCTGCTTTCCAGGCTTCATGCCCTCGGGGTTTCACCACTGTAATGCTTTTTTCATCAGTTTAAGGGATTTTTCCTTATTGGCAAAAATACCCATTTTATTTCCCCCCCTCTTTAACCGTTGTTCCCATTCCCCACCCTGGTCCGAGCGCGTGGTAAAGCCAAACGTGGCTTTTTATAAAATATTTAGGATCCTCTTGTAGGAGCAGAATGGAGCCAGGTCGGTGCTGTTGGCAATGAAATGCCTGTGGAATTGCAGCTCTGCCCTTCCCGGGAGGATAAGGGGTAGGAAGGGCTGGAAGCAGCTGGGTGATGATGCTCCTGCTGCCCCACAGCTCTGCCCCGCTGCGCTGGGAGGGAGGGGTGCTGCTTCCAAATCGAATTTTCCAGGCTTGCCACCTGTTTCCGAGGGTTTGGCTATAAATTAGAGCCATTTGGAATGCTCACTGTTGGCCTCCCAGAGAGCACGTCTGGAACGAGGATGTTATTAAAGGCTTGATTAAAGTTATTGCTAATTAAAGCGCTGAAGTGTCTCTCCCACAGCCAGTGGGTCCTCGGATACAGGGCAGGGAAGGGAGAAAATGGGATTTATAGATGCTGCCAGCACTGGTGGCTTGGCACTGACCTTTCCTGTGTTGATCCCAGCTTGGGAAGGGGGGCTGGATGGAAATTGGGTGTTTGATCCTGGCATTTCCAGAGGAGTGGGTTTGGATACAGCGAGGGTCATGTGGCCCCAGCTGATTCTGTGCCGTGGGATATTGTGGGATTCATATTCCAGGAGGTTTGTGTGCATGATGGGCATTAATAGCCTGTGCCTGCTCCTTACTGCAGAGTTTTTCCGAGGGGTTTTGGAGCTGTTCTGAGCTTTGCTCCGTGTTTGGAGCTTCAGCAGCTCTCCCTGCTGGGAGAGAGGAGTGCTGCCAGTCTGGATTGGAGCTGGGAAGGAGCAGAGCAGCCCTGCTCTCTGTCCCTCAGCACTCCACTCTCTGGTCCTGCCCAGCACCACGAGCTCCTTGGAAGCTCCTCCTGACTGGAGCAGATCAAGCCAGGTACTTTTGAGGGCTGTGGTTCTAATGTTTGTGCTTCCAAAATGATTTCTATCATATTTAATTGCTCCTTTATTTAGCTCCCTAGTGCAGGGCCTGCCTGCCACCAGCTGTTCCCACCAGCAGTGTGAAGAGTTCCTGGGAATTGCTGCTGGAGGCACGTGCTGGTCCAGCTCTGCCCTTGGACTGCTCCCTGTCCCTGGATCTCTGGGAGACCAGCACAGCAGGAGAGGAGCAGGAACAGTTTCAGGATGTTCAGGTACTGCAGGGATGAGGAGCATGGGGTCTGAGCTGGGCAAAAGGAGCTTTTGCAGATCAGCAGCTGGACATGGCATGGGAAGGATGGACAGTTTCTAGGTTGTGTTGCCACTGGTAACAAGTTTCCATCTCCCAGTGGATCTCACCTGGGATTATGCACCTTGGCCAATGAATCATAAAATAGATATTGGATTGGTAAATTAGATACCAGAGTAAAATTCTTCCCTGTGAGGGTGGTGAGGCCTTGGCACAGGTTGCCCAGAGAAGCTTCCCAATATCCCATCCAACCTTACCCTCTGGGAAGCCATTCCCTGTGTCCTGTCCCTCCATCCCTGTCCCCAGTCCCTCTCCAGCTCTCCTGGAGCCCCTTTAGCCCTGGCAGGGCTCTGAGGTGTCCCTGGATCCTTCTCCTCTCCAGGTGAGCTCCCCCAGCTCTCCCAGCCCTGGAGCAGCTCTGTGCCTCCTCTGGACCCTCTCCATGAGCTCCAGGTGCTCCTGCTCTGCAGGTGGGGTCTCACCTGAGCTCAGGGGCTCAGAATCCTCCTTCCTGCTGCCCAGGCTGTGGGATCAGCCCAGCACATGTGGATTTTAGGATGCCAGCACTCACAGCTGGGCCGTGTCACAGCTGGAAATGGGGCCAGTGGCCCGTGTGACAGGAGCTGTGTCACTCCCCTGGCCAGCCCTGCAGCAGGAGCAGCCCTGGCTGCTGGATCAGGGCCCAGGAGTGGTGGTGCCATGGGGAGGTGCTGGTCAGTGAGTGCTGCAGGGGCACAGGCACAGGGGATGGGGATGCAGGGGGTGTGTGGGGCTGGATCCTTCTCTTCTCCAGCCCTTGGGAGCGGGGTTTGTGCTGGAGTTAACAGGGGCTGGAGCTGGAGGCAGGGGTGGCTCCTGCTTGGTGACTGAGCAGGAGCAGGGGCTGTCCAGGCACCTCGAGCCTGAAGCAGGGCTGGCAGTGCCTGACCCTGGGCTGGGCCCTTCCCACGCAGACCCCTCCCCACCATCCCGGGCTGCAGGAGGAGCTGCTCTGCCAGCACACCACGGTGCTGCTCTTGCACAGCAGCAGCAGTTTTGGGGCAGCTTTGTCCCTTCTGTGTCTCTCTGTGCCACAGCCAGAGGCTGGAGCTGGTGACATCCCAGGCAGCTCTCTGGGAGGACACGACCCTCCCCACCCCAGAGCTGGCTGGGACTGAGCATTCCCTCCTCATCCTCACTCACCCGCAGGCCAGGGCTGCTTTCTCGCTGCCTTTATTAGACTTCAAAGAGGTTTCTTTGTATTTGTTTTTTCTCTTTTCAGGGGCTGGTGTGCAGCAGGAGGGAGGCAGGGAATGCAGGAGAGGATGAGGATGGAGTGTTGGGAAATCCCAATCCCCTGATGAGCACAGGGATGAACTGACCCGGGGCTCTACAGGCAGGAGCAGGCTGGGGTGCTGGTGTCACTGGTGGTTTTCTAGCCAGCTGTGGGGTTTGTAATTCCTAAATTCGATGTCAGTCGTGATTCCAGGATACCATCCTGGCTCTAGGGGTGACACTTGGCAGCTGTTCCTCACCTCTTCCATTGCCCAACCAAAACTCTGAGCTGCTGCTTGTCCCCTGGCCTGATCATGTGTCCCCCCTCAATCCCAAATCCCTGCTGTGAAGATCCTGGCTTGGCTGCCAGAAAGGCTCCCTGGTCCCCATGGAGAGCTGCCCTTCTCCCCCTCCCAAAAATCAGGATGAAACTGAGGATGCTATATGTCCTTCCCACTTGATTGGAGAGGTTGGGATATTCCCTGGACACTTCTCAGCCTAGTTCCCAAGGGCTTAACTCCAATTCCTGAGGGTTTTGCACCATTTCTCCAACTTGGCCAGGCCTGGGGGACCAGTGTGAGTTGGAAAGGGGTGGAAATCCTGCAAAGGTTTTCATCCTCCTTAATCTTTCACCCACCTCTTCAGCATCCCTGTGGTTGCCCCCATCTCAGCTCCTGCTCTGGTGCAAAAAAAACCCTGCACTGTGGGGTTCACCCAGCCCAAAAAGATCCAACCACTTCCCCCTCAACTGAATAAGTCCCCCTTGCTCCCAAACCTGGTATTTCTGCAGCCAGCTCCCTGTGGAGATTTGGGCAGGGGAAGCTCTGCCAAGAGCCCTGGCGACTGCTCAGGCCCTTTGCCCTTTGGTGGGAATCAGATGCAGTGGGCTCTGCAGTGGGTCTGGGGGCTCTGGAGCGGGTCTGGGGGCTCTGCACCGGGTCTGGGGGCTCTGGAGTGGGTCTGGGGGCTCTGCACCGGGTCTGGAGGCTCTGCAGTGGGTCTGGGGGCTCTGGAGCGGGTCTGGGGGCTCTGGAGCGGGTCTGGGGGCTCTGCAGTGGGTCTGGGGGCTCTGCAGTGGGTCTGGGGGCTCTGCACCGGGTCTGGGGGCTCTGCACCGGGTCTGGGGGCTCTGGAGCACTCGGGTTATCTAATGCAGAAGCTGGGGCTGGGAGCAGGGCGTGCGCGGGGCCGTGTCCCCTGGGTGTTCTGGGGGGGCCGAGGGGGGCTCAGGGCAGGTTCCCAGCCAGGGCTGGGGGGCAGAGGGGGGCAGTGGCCACTAAAACCAGCAGGGCATCCACATGAAGGAGCCCAGGGCGGCGCCGGTGGCCGCCCCCGCCAGCAGCCCCAGCGCCATCTGGTCCCCGGAGACGCGGTAGGGATCCTCGCGCACGATGACGTGGGTCACCCCCGGAGCTGCAAGGGAAAGGGGCTGGGTGCTGGGGAGAGGCCTGGGGCACCCCCGGGCACCCCAGGGCACCCCCCGGGCACCCACCTCCGTACTGGTGGCCATAGTGGCCGGAGCTGATGTAGGCAGCCTGGTGGGAGTCCAGGGGCACCGTCTGGTAGTAGTCATCGTCATAGGGGTCGTACACGTGCACCTGCAGCAGTGGGTGGGGGGATTTGGGGGTCAGGCTGTGCTGCCCTGGGTCCCTGGGGTGGGAATCTGGATGGTCCCAAGAGCTGTCACCCTGCCTCTGCCCCTTCCTTGGCATCTTATCCGTGTCCTCGTCACCTTCAACGTGTCCCTGCCCACTTAACTCTGCTCCCATTTCCTTCACCTGTTCCTGTCACCTTAACTGTGTCCCTGTTCCCCTTAACTGTGTCCTTACAACTTTAACATCATCCCTGCCACCTTACCCATGTCTCTGTCATCTTAGCTGCGTTCCTGTCACCTCAGCTCTGCCCCCATTCCCCTTAACAGTGTCCCTGTCACCTCAGCTCTGCTCCTATTGCCTCTAAGTGTTCATGTCATCTTAACTGTGTGTCCTTGTCTCCTTACCTCTGTCCCCATAACCCTGTGTCCCTGTCCCTTAACTCTACCCCTGTCACCCTCCACCAGTGCACAGAGTCCCCATGGCTGTCACCTGCCATCAGTGGTGGCATCCAGTCCCTCCCCTCCTCCTTCCCTGTGACTCCAGGCCCTTTACTCCCTGTGCCCTGAGGCTGCACAGTGGCTGTCAGGGAGCCCCCCAGACTCAGTGCCCTGGGAAGGAGCAGGGTTGGGGTAACCTCTCCGTGCCCAAATCCTGTGCCAGGATGGTGTCCCTGCTCAGGGGGACAAAGCCTCACCGGGGTGGATTTAGCCTCCAGCACAGCCATCTTCCAAGCACTGCAAACAAAAGAGAGGCACTCATTTTTGGTGGGTGCTGGAGGGCTGGGAATTGTCCCCTTCCTCCCCACGGAGCCAGCACTATTTCATTCCCTATTAAATGAATGCTAACAGCTGGGATTGGGAATGCAGTTCCTGGGAGTAGCCCTGGCTAAAACAAGGGCAGGCCAAGGGTGGGATGCGGTGGGAGTGGGCAGGGCTCTGTGCAGGGCTGGGGTGGGGGATGGAGAGTCGCTTACACCGCGTCGTCCTCGCTCTCGGCGCACAGCGTGGTCTTGGAGCCGTCCCGCAGCACCACGGTCAGCAGGCAGTCCCGGCTCCTCCCCTCGGGGGGCTGCACGTCTGGGGGAGGAAAGGAAGGGTGCCTGGGGTCCACAGAGCCCCGGAGACCCTCCCCAGGCTCCGAGCTCCCCCTGGCACAGGAGCTGCTGCGTTTCGTTCTGCTGCCATCTCCGCGTGGAGGATGCAGTCAGGCTCTCACAGGTTAAAAGCCAACACGAGGAATGAGCTGATGGGCAGAAACCTCCACCCCCGGGGCAGAAAGAACATGGAAAGGCAGCAGACTGCCACAAATCTGCTCGGGGCCACGAGGCCGGGCTGCCTTTGCTTTGAACTTGCCAAATTTTGTGAGAACGGGAGATGCTCGTTGCTGGAGTGAGAACATGAGCTCAAGCAAGAGCAAAATCTTAAATCCACGGGCTCATGTGTCTTTCCCTGTTGTGCAAGCTTGGCAGGACCCTCCGGTGAGCACAAAGCTGTGGGATTGTGCTGCCGGTGCCGCTGCCAGCCCAGAAAGGCGCTTTGTGCGCAGGCCGTGGGCTGCGGGGCCCAGCCGAGCTGCTGCTTTGTTCCCCTTGTTTGTGCGAGACGTGAGCGATGACTCAGGGCCGTGGGATCCTGTTTGTTACAAGCACAGCCAGGAGGAGAGTTCCTCCTGCCTTCCTTCCCCAGCAGAAGCAATGGCAGGGACCATGCAGGGTCTCCTGGCTGGCAGCGAGGAGGGGTGAACGAGGGGTTATTTTGGGGTGTGCTAGATGTGCACAGCTGGAGCATCCTTTAGGAGGGCAGGGTTAGGGGTAGAGCCACAGGTGGGGTGGGCTGGGGATGCGGGGCTCGGCAGCAGGGGCTGGGCTCACCTTTGCACTCGCGGCCGATCCGCACGTCCCGGCAGCTGTACTTGATGTGGATCCGCCCGTCCATGTCCCGCTGCGTCTCATCGTGGTAATAAACCAGGCTGCCGTCCAGGTAGAGGACAAACCAGTTCCTCTTCCAGCGGCGCAGGATGGAGCCTGCAGGGACAGGGAGCACTGGAGCACCCCAGCCAGCTCAGTGGCACTCCCAGCGCGCTCACAACCCGCTCATCCCCCTAACTTGGATCCCCCAGCTCCTGCGAGCCGCTGCATCCCACAGGACACCTGTGCCTGGCACGAGCACCGGGGGCAGCGTGGCCAGGTGGCTTTCCATGGGAACGGGCTGCCAAAAGAGCCATCAGGCCGCTGGGTGCTGCCGTGCCGAGCGCACGGGAGCGGGTCCAGCCCCGGACACGAGCCGCGAGTGTTCCATGGCAGGCAGCCCCTCTCCGCGCTTATGTAAATCCGCCACAATCTCCCTGCTGCCGTGGATTACCCGCCCGGTTCGGGGCTCCCTGTGTCCCCCGCACCCCACCACCTCTACCCAGCAAACCTCCCTGGGTTTTTGGGGGGTCCCATCCTGGAAAGCTCAAGGGTAGCACTTACTCTGCCGCCAGAGCCAACCGCTCTTCACCAGCGCCATGGCTGCCCCAGGCTTCGCCGGATCTGCTGGGATGGGAAGAAGAGCGGGGTTAAAATAGCAGCTCCTGCCTCGCCTCCAGCTCTGCCCATGGCTCCCACCTCCCCACAGCCTCCGGGGGCGAAG
Organism: Erithacus rubecula; assembly: GCF_903797595.1. Classification (NCBI taxonomy): domain Eukaryota; kingdom Metazoa; phylum Chordata; class Aves; order Passeriformes; family Muscicapidae; genus Erithacus; species Erithacus rubecula. Next base: position 1,013,328 of record NC_136658.1, on the reverse strand, counting down.
CGGGATGGGGATTCACCCTCGCTGCTCCTGGTATTCTGGGGGGATGAGCTCAGCGCCCGGGTTAATCGGGGTTAGCCAGACGCGGGGTTTCGTCATCTGGGAAACATCGCGAAGGAGGCGCTCCGGCCACCTTCCCCTCTGCCTTTAATCTCGTTGGGATTTAGGGATTATCGTCCCGTGGAGGTACATGGAGAAATCCATGTATGAAAGCAGGCAGTGCCTCCCCACAGCCCCAGTAACTTTCCATGCTAAACGACACCTACACTTGTTTATTTTCCCTGCCTGGATGGAAATTAGCCCTTAATAAGGCCATGAAGTCATCGGTCCCCAGCTCCCCGAGCAGAGCCAGCACCCCAGAGACAAGCAGGAGCAATTCCCTGGCCGCGGCCCCCTATCCATCCATCCAAGCTGGCAATCCCAGCTCCCGGTGATGGGCACCCTGGGATGGCCTCCAGGACCTCCCAGCAGCTCCGGGGGCACGGCAAGGCACAAACACCCCCAGCACCTCCGTGCCTGCGCGACCGAGTGCCCGAATCCCTGAGCATCCAGCTCCCCGTGGAGTTTACAACCAAATCCCCGGGGAACCACAGCCCTTGGACACCCCCATCCCTCCGCACTCACATCCCAGTGCGCCCGCAATCCCTCGGTACCCGCACCTGGGGGCACCGCTTCAGCCCCCCGCAGCTCCGAGTCCCGGACCCCGGCAGTGCCGGTGCCGGTTCCCCGTGCCCGGTGCCGCTCCCCGGTGCCCGGTGCCGGTTCCCCGTGCCCGGTGCGGCTCCCCCGTGCCCGGTGCAGCTCCCCCTGCCCGGTGCAGCTCCCCCGTGCCCGGTGCGGCTCCCGGTGCCCCTCGCGTCGCTCACCGGGCGCAGGCGGCGGTGCCCGCTGCGGGATGCGCCGCGCTCGGCTCCGCTCCGCTCCCGCTCTGCCCGCGCTGCGCGCCGGGAGCTGTAGTCCGGCACCGGCGGCACCGGCGGCAGCAGCCACGGAAAGCGCTGCCGGGCTGGTCAGCAGCTCCCATCCTCGCCTTCCCCGCAAATCCTCCTTTCTCCGGCACCGAGCACATCCAGCGGTTTGGGCCGCACAGCATCCCCAGCGCGGGGCTGCCCGCACTCAGCTGGCACAGGGAGGGGATGCTCGGGGCATGCAGGATTTTCCTCCGCTGCTGGGATGGGTGTTTCATGCCAAAAAGCATAAATCGGGAGCAACCCAAGTTTTCAGCACCAAAGCGCTCGTCTGAAATAAATTTCCAAGTGGAGGGAGCAATCCTCTGGATTGAAATCGATGCCTGGAATTAGAACTGTCCCAGGCTCTGGGACACGAGGTTGGATTATTTGAGGAAGTCAAGACACAAGTCAGGTGACAGCTGAGGTTGGGCTGTTAATAAAAGATGTTTATTGAGCACATGGCAACGCTCAATATATTAAAAAATTCTATTCCAGTTTTTCAATGAGAAGCCCTTTCCCCTCCTTTCCCTCCTGTGGCAAACAGCAGAAGACACTTTATCCTGCAAGGAAAAAGGGGAAAAAGCTCCCTTAGGAAGGGATTTGGGATGAAATTTGGATTTATTTATCCACTGGTATTGGGCTGCCTCCCCACACAGACCCATGTCAATTTGGAGTTAATTGTAAAACTTTTCCACTGTGGTTTTCCATTAATTTTTTTTTGTAAACTGGGGTGGGGTTGTTTTATGTTAAATATGATAAATTTGGGGCACCCTGAGTGGAAATGATGACCCAAAGAGCCAGTAAATTCTTTCCAGCAGGAAAAGGAGAGGATGCCATGTGGGAATACCATGGATTTTCTTCCCCCATTTTCCATAGCAATTGAGTGTTGCTTAATAAAATCTATGAACTTCAGTGGCTCCAGTTTGTTTTTCCTCCAGCTCTGCTTGCAGTGAATTCTGGTGAGGATCTCCCCCATCCCATCCACAGCCTTGGGTTTTGGGTAGGAAACAAAGGAATTTCAGAACTCTTGCCACGTCTCAGGAAATCCCTGTCTTCCACAGGGTGTCTCCCCAGATTTTCTTTCACAGGTTTCACTTCTGTGGAGTCAGAAGCTCTGGGGGTTCAGAGCTGAGCCTGAAAGTTCACTCTTTAAAATGAGTTTTGGTAAGGGATAAAAGGGACGGGATTTAGTGCTGGGGTACTTGACAAACTGCTAAAGCACATTGTTATTGTAGCAACTCCTCTGATACACTTTCTCTTTGCATTGGCAATTGCATTTGAAACATTCTTTTAGTTTCCATGTTTTGAAACTTTTTTATCTTAGTCTGACCTCTGACTTCATCCTCCTGGGTACGTGTTACAATGCAGATGTGATTTTGAGAGTGCTGTGTTTTATTTTTTTACACAGCTCTTGGTATGTGGTTTAACACTGACTGACAGCTGAAGGGTTGCTGGTGAATTTTTTCTTGGGCTTTCGGTGTTATTTGATTGGTTCTTTTCAATGTTATCTTATTATACAGATGTTCTAGCTATTTTTACATTAGCTATTTTACTAATGCCAGCCAGTTACAAAAATAAAGGCATCAGTTATTATTTCACAGCTACAGTTGTTTCTGCAGAAGTTAATGTTATAACACAAAGTATATACCTTCTATTTTAATATTTTGCGAAAGCCTAAACTGTAATGTATATATCACAGTGAGATATACAATCTGCACAGGGATTAGGGTATGAACCATAAAATCCTGACAAATTATACCAAAAGAGATTATGGACTGCACTATACAAAAACTGTATTTTGATATAGCACATCATGCAATATATATATACACACTATATATACATACACAAAATATATTGTAAAGGTACATATATGTAAGTACATATTTGTACTTTTATAGTACAAAAGCTAATAGTAGCGAAATGCAGTAACTAGATATTTGCTTGTGCGACAGGGAACAGCAGCCGGTGCTGGGAAGGCCCTGGGCGGGGGGAGTGTGGAATTCCAGGGCGAGGGGCGAGGCCGGGCCCCGCGCCGCCAGGGCACCCGGGAAGGGTGTCCCGGAGCCGGGCCCGGGTCCCGGAGCGCCGTGGAGCCACACCGGGCACATCCCGGCGGGATTCCAGCGGCGGCCTTCCCTCTCCCGGCAGCCTTCGCGGACTACAGCTCCCGTCATGCCTCGCTGAACTACAGCTCCCGCCATGCCCGGCGGCTCTACCCCTGCTCTACTACATCTCCCAGCCCGCCCCGCGCCTGTCCGGGCCCTGTCGCCTTATGTCCTTCCCCCGCCTGCCCCGCAGACTACACTACCCTTGACTCCTCGCGCGGGGCGGCCAGCGGCGGCCGCGGCGGCGGCGCGCGGGTCATGCCGGGAGCTGTAGTCCCGCAAGCGGCGGCGGCACTAACGGTCCCACTGGTGGTACTGCCCCCCCCTACCCCCCCCCCATTCCCGGCTGGCGGCTGCGGGAGCAGCGGGAAGAGGAGGAGGAGAGGGCGAGGGAGAGGGAGAACTGCCGTACCGGCACAAGGGCCGCCGCCGCCCGAGCAGCCGCAGGTAAGAGGAGGGGACGGGAACGGGGGGCACCCGCGGGTGACAGCGGCGGGAAGGGGGTGGCGGCGCGGGGGCACGGCGGTGATGGAGGGGGGCGGCCGGGGGCTGCCCCGAGCCGCGGAGCGCACAGGGAGGGAGGGGGCGGCGGGGAGCATCCCGTCAGCGCGGCGGGGAGAGCGGAGCGCCGGGGCGGGGGGACCCCGCAGAGCCCCAGGGTGGCCCCTCGGAGCCGGCTGTCCCTCGGAGCCCGCTGTCCCCTCGGAGCCCGGCTCCCGGGGCTGTCCCCGCGTCCCCTCGGAGCTCTGTCCCCCAGCCTGCCGTGTGTCCCCCCAGACACGCACCCCGTCCCCCCGGTACAGCCCGTTGTGCCCACACCCGGTGTCCCCCCAGCTCTGTGCCCCTTCCCGGGGCTGTCCCCCGTTCCAGGCTCGCCGCAGGGGTCGGGATGCCGGGCCGGGGGTGCCCCAGGGCCGGGCCAGCCCCCCAAATATCCCGAGGGGCACGTGGAGGTGCCGGGGAAACTGACGAGCCCGCCGGCAACTCCGTGCAGAGCCCGCAGCCCTGCCGGGGGAAACGCTTTTTAAATGCCTTTAAAACGGTTCTAAAATGGTTCTAAAATGGTTCTAAAATGGTTAAAGGGGCTGCCGAGCCGGGGGATGCCGGCGCGCAGCATCCACAGGAATGAAAGCGGGGACGTCCAGGGTGGGAAATGCAAGGCGGTGTTGAGATTTTCTGCCCGGATAAAACGCGTATTCCGGTCGTTTTTGTGAAAATGTGGATTGTTTCCCTTCCACCTCTCTCTTTTTAAAAAATGTTTTAGTGTTGCTTTGCGGTGATGGTTGCCCGCACGCTCTGCCTTTGGCATTGTGGTGCTCAGGGCAGCCAAGTCCATCGCTATATTGTGGGTGAATAATGCCAAAAAGGAGCTTGGTTTCAGTCCTTTATAGAAAGCACAGGAGCCTGCAAGTATGGAAATGAAATAAATATTCATTAGCAGGAAGAAGGTTTGCTGCCGGGCTGGGTTTTGGGGGCATTCTTCCCCCCACTGCACATCGTGATGAGCTTTCAGGTTATGGTGTATATTTCCATTGGCTGAATTGTATTTATTTGGTGCTCGTTATTGTCAAGTGCAGAAAAATGAGCAGGTTGAGGGTATTTTTTTCCCCCCTCTCCTGGACAAAGACATGTTGTGCTAAGCAGAAAGAAACCCCAGAAAGATTCTATTTCTGTTTTAATCGAAATATGATTTAAGATGCAGTGGTGTGTTTATTTTTGCTGTTAAATAGGGATGGAGGAAGTCAGAGCCTTTTTTTTTTTTTTTTTTTTTTTGTCTGTGTGTGTGTTTTTTTTAAAGGAATGTGAATGATGGAAACATCTTTAGGGAAACATTTTGCTGGACTTGATTGCATCAACTGCATTATTTCATAAAATGTGAGCTGTGAAGTGGTTGTTGATTAGAACTCAAATTGAGGAGCGATGTTGAGCAATGTAAAGAAAAAGGAAATTAGTAAGAAGAGGCCAAATGCTTTTTTTCTTTTTTTCTTTTTTTTTTTTTTTTTCCGTTCTTTCTGTTTCTGAATTTTAACTGTTTTGTGGATTCTCTTGACCTTTGTGGTTGAGTCAATTTCAAAAAGAAACCCAAACAGCAACTATGTTCTGTGTATTTATTCTTGTTACATATACATTGTTATTAAAAGGACTGATATCAACCAGCATTGTGCATTTTGTATTACATTTATGTTAAATGTGGTTAACTTGTTCTGTAAGTTTCAAATACCAACTTACCCTGTTATGCATCCCAACTTTTTATTTACCAAAGCAGATGTTGATGTTTTTTAGAAGGAATCTTTTCTCTCCCAAATCCCATGCTTTATTTTAGGGAGTGTGGGATGAGTGCTGTGGATATTAATTGTCCAATTCTGGAGGGTTTGGGGTATATTCTTCAGCTGATTAAAATTCCTGGCTGTCAGCAAAGACACACTCTTTTGGACAGGTAGATACATATCCTCAGGAACAAAGGGACTGGGAGCAAAATGTGTTTGGAGTTGGTTCAGAAAATATTCCTTGGAGTGAGAAATTGCAAAAAAAAATTTACGTGGAATAACCGGGATGCAGTAATTGAGGGAGAACATTCGTGGAGATGCTTCTGTCAAACTCCATGGTGAGCCTGCATTGCAGTGGGGGCACTGCCCAGGGGGTTTTACAATCTGCAGCTGAGTTTTCCTGGTGCCCGTGATCTGTAACCCAGCGCAGGGATAACGGGGAGGAACGGGGCAGGGAGGTGATGCTGCTCCTGCAAACATTGCTCTGGAGAGTGGGAATGCTCTGTCAAAGGCCTTCAGCACCTGCCCTGAAAGCACAATGAAAGTGATGCCTGACTGGGGCTAATGGAATTGTGCTTGGGCAGAGGTGTGTGTGCAATCCAGGGCAGTGCCTGCCTTTGGGAAGGTGTGGGATTGGCACTGCTCTCCCCTGGGAGAAGTGGGACGTGCAGCCGTGCTGTGAGAGCTGTGGGGTGGGCAATCTGGGAATCCAGATGTTCTGCAGCTGCCAGAGTCGCTCTCAGGTGGGCAGGACCCCGCGTGCTTCCAGCCAGGAGCGTTCCCAGCTCTCTGCAAAGCCCTTGCGGGGCTGTCAGAAGGGAAACACAACTTTGATACCTTCCTGTGAGCTCTGTGCTCCCGAGTGCAGCTCTGCTCCCGTTTGTGTTCCAGCCCTGCCCCTGGCCCCGATGGTATCTCGGAGGCCCCGGTTTCCCTTTCCGCAGCACAAGTGCTCCCTGTACTTTCTGTTTCCTCTGCAATTCCTCGAGTCCCTCCGTGTGCTGGGCCACTCCTCTCCCTGCTTCTGTCCCCAGGTACCTCCCTCGTGCCTGTGCCCTGATCTTCCTCATCAGCTGGGCTTGGTTCTGCTCTTAAAATCCATCAGCTCTGGTGTTCACTCCATAGCAATATCCCATCCCAAATCCGGCTCCTGTTGTGCTCTGTAGTATTTTCTTTTTGCTGTTTCCAGATTCCAGTCCCTTGGTCCCTTTGGATGCTGCTGGGCTCTCGTGCTGAGCATCCCTTCAGTGAACAGATGAAGATTCGTGTTTCAGTGACAGGAAATAAAATCTACCAGTCTGGTTTTTTACCTGTTGATGGTCTCTTAAGTCTCTGAATGAGAAAAAAATACTGATTCTTCATCTGTCACTGTTTAAAACTGGGAATAAATTTTCAGGAATCATTTCCATGTGACTCAAATAGCAGTTGGACAGACACAGTTCTCCAGAGCTGTTTAAGTTGTGTCACCTTCTTGTTCCTTCCACTCAACTGAGTCACTTTGTTCCTATTTTTGTGTCAAAAACATTGATATCCCTGAATACCAGGGAAGAATTGCAGTGGCAGGGCTGCATTCATTTATGCCAATTCATGGAATCCCAGAAGGATTTGGGCTGGAAGGGACCTTGAAGCCCACCCAGTGCCACCCCTGCCATGGCAGGGACCCCTCCCACTATCCCAAATTGCCCCAGCCCGGTGTCCAGCCTGGCCTTGGGCATTTCCAGGGATCCAGGGGCAGCCACAGCTGCTCTGGGCACCTGTGCCAGCCCTGCCCACCCTCCAGGGGAAACTTCTTCCCAGTAAAATTTCTATAAACCTGATTTTTGGTGAAGATAAGGATGTGATTGCACTTCCTACCTGGGCAGAGAGAGAGAATGGAGTCAATGTCAAAGCATGCCTGTGATGTGTATTTCGTGTATTTCTGATTTATCAGTGCTTTGTTAGGTGGATTACCTCCAGGTGGGATCTTATGTTTATTTTTTAGCTTGAATGGGAAGCAACAGTTGGGAATTTCCAGGATTTTCTTTTGCTGAGGGGCAGGTATGCCATGGGTGTCTGAAGCAGGAATCTCAGACCTGTAATTCAGATGCCAGGCAGCAAAGATGCAGCATTTGCAGATCTGAAATTCGTGGAAGCTCTTTATTGTTAAAGCACCACACTGAGAATGAGCCTCTGTTGATGATGACGGAGACACACAGATTTTTTAGAGTGTGAGTGGGACTTGGATAATTTTTCCAGAGCTCCTCTGGGTTTTGTTTACTATGGATGTGCTAAAAACCCTGAGCACTGCACAGGAATTTCGAGTGACTCTGCTTTCTGGGAGGAAAAAACGTGGGTCTGCTGACGCTCCCCAGCAAACCATCCAGGAGATTATCGTCATAGGATTTATAAAAGCTGAAAAAACCCACAGTCCCCTCCTCTGGCTTGTGTTTGCTTGTGCTTTCCCCTGTCTCTCCTTGGCTGAAAGAGTCACGTGGAAAGCTGGAGAGTGGAAAAATGAAAAGTCAGAGCAGAAAAGTGGGGTTTAGCGTGGCCTTGGCACGATAACTTTCTCAATAGGAAGATTAAAGCTGAAGTGTATTTGTAGGCTGGTCATTTTTGCCTTCCTTGTCTCAGCAAGGGTTAGAGATTTGGGAGGATTATTGGAGACAAGCTTAGAGTATTTTATGAGAGGAAAAGTACTAAACTGGCAGGAAAAAAAAAAAAAAAAAAAAAAGAATAGATGCCATGGTGCCTGCTAGGCATGTCTAATTTCTTGATAAAATGGATAAAGATTGCAGACTGCAGCAGAAGTTAAAATAGACCATAACATCTCGTGGTCCACAGGGTTTTTCCTTCTAATTTTCTGTAGAACTTAATAAAAAAGATTTGCCTCTTTTATGGCATCAGGCTCTTTATCTACCACAAATTAAAGCCCAGTGCTTGAGCTTCTGCTTTCTCTGCTGTTAGATACCAGCTCCCTGAATTTGATAACGAGCAGGTTTTCCCATTCTGAGTTTGGAAATACATCCTGAAGACTGGTGAGAAGTTTTGAGCATGTCTCCTTTTCCCCCCCTTTTCCATTCTCTTCTTTATATTTGGATTTATAGGCAATACTGGCTCGCTCTTTAATGGACAAGGGGATTTTTGTGGTTATTTTAAACAAGGTCCCCAGAGTCCCATGGGGACAGATTGGAAAGCCACAGGATGTGGCACTTGGGGACATGGGTTGGTGGTGGCCTTGGCAGTGCTGGGGGGCTCCATGGTTCTTGGGGTCTTTTCCACTCCTAACAATTCCATGACTCCACTTTTCCTGCCCATTTGGTGGATCACTCATTGCAGCTCCTGATGACATTTTACCCAGGTGAATTGTCATGCCTGTATGGACAGACAGGTTCTAGGGGCTTTTCTCCCTGCTGGAAAGTATTTTGTATGAAGCTTGTGAGCATTTAAAATGCAATTACTTTGGAATAGGTCCCTGTATAAACATTTGATTCTGGAGTAGTTTATTCTACAAATCATTTTCTTGGGTTTTCTGTGTGTGGTGTCACTTAATGAGACTTTTAATGGCTTTTAGAAAATGATGGCATTCCACATAGTTTCCAGTTTGCTCTTGACTTGACTTACATTCACAACAGAAATTTTCAAGCCTTAGAATGCAGTGCCATAACTTGGAGATCTGGGTTCTTTTTCTTTATCTTAGCATTCAAATCCCAGCTGTTGAACTTTCTTGGATAGCTGAGTCTTTTAATATGGATTTGGGAGCTCAAGGAATTATTTCTTTGTGTGAGAATTTCTTGACCATCTTTGAATTTGAGCCCTTGGAAAAGCAAACAGAGCAGAACAGCCCAGGAGCATCTTGCCCACGTGGTTTTGCTTTCCAGGGAAGTTGTGCTGCTGCTGGGGCAGCACAGGGACAGGGTGGGTTCCTGGCTGGTTCCTGGAAGTGTGGGGGGTCCCACCAAGCCTGGCAGAGCTGGGCATGGAAGCAGGAACAAGTTTTTACAGAGTGGGTGGTGAAACACTGGCACAGCTGATTGCCCAGGGGTGGAGGTGCCCCATCCCTGGCCAGGGTGTCATTTCAATTAGTGTCTGACTCTTGCTCCCAAAAGCCAATTCTTGTGTAAACATCCTTCAGTAACTTTTCCCTGTGGGGGGAATCTCTTAATTCCACAGCCAAGGGGTGCACCTAAACTCAGGGCATTGCTGGGAAGTGCTGGGCAGTTCCATTTGAGGGGCTCTGCCTTTGCCATTTTGTTCCCTGGATTCCAGGTCTGCAGCAGAGCTCTGGGATGGCTCTGGGCTCTGGATGAAGCCCAGCAGAACCCACTGCAGCTCACTTTGCTGGTGGTTTTCCAGGGGTGGCTGCTTTTAGTCATCTCTGAGTCTGCTCAGCTGCTTTGCTGACACGAGCAGTGGTAATTTCTTTATTGGGATGCCATCCTCAAAGGATTGCCTGTTGCATTGCAGCACTTGCCTTTGTCACCACGGAGCTCCTTGGAGGGTGAAGTCAGCTTGGCTTGGCAGGGCCTGTTTCCCATAACCTTGGCTGTCGTTCATTTCACTCCTGTTCTTCTTCACTCCAGATTGAATCTGATTCAGTTCTCCCTTATTTTGTCCAGAGCTCACGCCTGGCGAATGGATTGCTGTTTACTCGAGTCATTTTGCCTTCTCCTGATACAGTTGTGTTAGAAATGTTTGCCTTCCAAATTTTCTCCTGAAAAATATTGCAAATGAGCCCATGGGGTCTCTGAAATAGTGGAGGACTCTTGGAGGACTCTGTGATTAAACATCCTGGGTTTCTAGGGCATCATTCCATACTGAAATGCAGAGCTGCTAGAGACCTTGGGAGGCTTTCCAGTCCATTCAGCTCCTTGAGGCAAGCTAAAATGTCCCTAGAGCATCCTTAACAAATCTATTTCTAACTTCTCCTTAAAATCTTCCAGTCTTGGAGGTGCCAGCCTGCTCAGGGAGCTGGCAGTGAGCACTTAACCAATTTGGTTAAAAGCTTTTCCAATATCTTAGATCTTTCAGGAGGCAGTTCTTGGCTCTGAGGATGGGGAAGCCCTAGCACAGGGTGCCCAGGGAAGCTGTGGCTGCTGCTGGAGTATTTCCAGGCCAGGATGGATGGGCTTGGAGCAGCCTGGGGTTGTGGAACATGCTCAGGCCCATGGCAGGGGCTGGAGTTGGATGATCTTTAGGGTCCCTGCCAGTCCAAGCCATGTGGGATTTTGTGATCTCTGAGAAATGAGGATGCTTTGCTTTGCTGTGCAGAGTAGCCCATCCCCTGGTTCTGCTGTCACTGGTGGGACCATGCTGCATCCTCCTCCAGTTTGTTTTCCTGGCCTGCCAAGGTCCTGTAATGTGTTCTTATGCAGCAGTTTGTATCCCAATCTCTTTACTATTTCCTCAGCTTTCCTCTGTACTCTGGTGTGTTTACTTCTCTCTCTCCTCAGACTTGGCACTGCATGGCCTTGTCAGTGTTGTGTAAAACAAAATAATGCTGCTTTCCACATGGCACTCTTAAAACAATCTGAAGTGCTTGGTTTTTTTTTTTTTTTTTTTTTTTTTTTTTTTTTTTTTTTTTTTTGGCAATTCCATTGTACTGTTGACATTTTGCTTGTGATCCCATATCCCCTTGGGGCTGTTTTCTCCTGCCCATCAGCCCAGCTGGGATTTCTCCACCTGCACAATGTACCCTGCTCTTGCACTTGTCTTTATTGACTTTCATCACACACAGTTTGGTCTTGACTCATCCAAGTTGTTTCATTTTAGTAATTGCTTCTGTATGAATTGTTAAATAATCTTTCTCTTGTCTTCCCATTGATATTGTGAGGGGAGTGCAATCTATGATTTGCCCCAGAAGCTTTTTCAGACTTTGCTCTGGAGCTGTTTCCTTTCTGATCCCATAAAACTTGGTGAGTGGATCATCTATATGCAAATTCCCTAATTTTTCCTCTGCTGCATTATATTTGTGATGCCAATATCTTAAAGGTCTTTTCCAACCCAGGTGATTCTATGAGCCTGTGATTATGTTGATATTTCATTAAGATGATAACTAAAAACTACAAATGTCACACAGGTTAAAATCAATTATTGAAATCAAGACATTTTGCAATCTTGATTGACTTTCTAAACTTAGATACATTTAAATACAAGTCAGTTCCTTTTCTGCACTGCCAAGGCTTCCAGTCCAGTGATTTCTGCTGCTTTATTGCCTGTAACGAAGCCCAAATCAGTTTCTTGGTGTTACAAATTGTTGCCCATGTAGCTAATCTCTTGTAATTACTTGTTGCCTGAGAGTTTCTGCATCCCTAACCCCACGTGGGTGTTTTTCCCAGTATGGACTCACCTGCCTGTCTTGGAGCTCCCCACAGCCTCCTTCTGGCTTGAAACACAAGTTTCTGCCCTGGAAATTGACTTTTCCTGCACCATTGGTAACTGTCAGAGAGGAGATCCTTCCCACCTGTTTTTTAGGGATACATTGCAGCCACCTCTTCCTTTCATATCTGAGCACCGTGGTACTAATGATTTTCAAGTCCAGTCACATACTCATTTTTTTCTTACTGCTGGCCAGGATTTCATTTGTTCCTGCTTGTTATCCAGACTCCCTGCAACCATATATAGCAGCAGAAATTTATTTATTTATTTATTTAATTAATTTCTGGATGCTCTTGTCTGACTTTGTGCCTCACTTCCCCTTCTAAGTGTCCTTCTCCTGTGTTCAGCCTGTGCCTTTCCTGGATGCATCAGCAGTTCCATCTGGGAAGGTGTCTTATTAGTTGGAAGGATGCTGGCTCTGCAATTTGTGATCTCTCCCTTCTCTCCAATATTGCTCCATCACTCAAATCCAAATATTCTCTCACCAGTCGTGCAGCCTTGTTCAGTTCCATGGTTTTTTGGGGGGCCTCCCCTTGCATCTTTTGGCTCAGGGCAGTGCAGGGATCCTGTGGGTGCAGTGTGGAGCAGAGAGCATTGGAATTTTGAGGCACTGGCTTGCAGGAGGAGTTTGCAGCTTGCACTTCCAGCCTGTCCCTGAGCTGCAGGTTCAGATTCCTGCAGCTTTGGGAGGCAGCTCCTCCTCAGCTCCCCTTGGCACCCTGGAGCCAGAGGGAGGAAAAGCCTGGCATGGCACGGTGTGGAGCTTGCCAAACCTCCTTAGACTTTCCCTTGGAGTTCTCTTCCAGGATCCCTGAGCTCTCCTCACCTGCTGGGCTCAGGTGGGCAGTTTCTGGGGATCAGCCAGCAGTGGTGCTCATCCCTGGGAACAGGAGATCCATGGCAGCCAGCTATTGCTTGGTGCCATTGTGGGATGCACAGAGCATGTTGGCACAGGCTGGTTTTTCTGAGGAGAAAGCAGCAGGGAACCATTTTTCTCCACAATCCAGGGTGGTTTTGTCCTGCCAGCACTGGAGACACACGTAGGGTTTGGTGTGACTTTCACTGTGGGTGTTTCCTGGATGTCCTTGACTTTCTCCTGCTTTCCTGATGCTCCTCACTGATGTTCCTGGCACTTGGCTGTGCATGTTCCCTCCCATTCCCTGCAGTTTGTGTATTTTCCCCTTCTCCTGACACAAAGCCTGACATTCCATGTTTGTGTTCAGTTTTTGTTTAGCCCCAGGGAATCTTTTTTGCCCTCTGTTTGTGGCCAGTATTGCAGGCTTTAACCAAATTCCCAGTAACAGAATTGTCTTCTGTGGAGATGTTTTTGGGATGAATTTTCAGCCTTGTGCTGAACTCCTTCACCCATGGGAGATCTCCCTCCTGAGAACCCAAATCTCCAACCTCTTGTGGCCTGTAATTTGCTATGGATGAGTGATCCAGTGGTGGAAGACTGGCATCTGCTTCTTTCCAAATCTCCCTCCAGTTCCCAAACTGCATAAGCAGTGCCTCAGTTTCCCATTTGGAATGGGGCAAAAAGGGTTGGTGGTGTCTGTACTAGCTGGGACAGATAAATGGAACATTGGGAGATGCTGCAGTGACACCTTCCCCCTTTCTGGAAGGGGAGAAGGTTGTGGACTCTGTGGTTGGGCTCCTTCATTGTGCCCTTTAACTCTATTTAAAGGCTCAGAGAGGTTTCAGAGCCAGTGGATTCCTGCCACATGGATTTGTCTCTGCTGTGACCCAGGGCTGTGGGGGCTGCTCTGGTGTCAGCCTCATTCAGGTGTGCAGCTCAGGCTGCTGCCTTTGACCTGTGGAAGATTTTGATCCTTGATTTCAATCTTCTCTCCATGTGAGACCTCTCTCCCCAGGACCGTGCTGGCAGTCAGGATTAGCTGGGCTTTACTTCATTGACAATCTTGTTTTTAAATCTGAAAGGACCTCAGCAGAGTTTTCTCCTGGGGCAAGGAGGGCATTGCTTCTGGAATATGTTTTTCTTGGTGTTATCAGGATTTTCTGGCTATCAGGATAAGCCATGGGGCTTATGGATCATGGAGTTTTCTTCCTGCAGCAAGTTGTGTCTTGAGTTCAGGTTAGTTTTTACCAGACCTTCCCAGGATTTTTACTTTTTAATGATTTTTTTTCATATTTTTTCATATTTCTTACTTTCTGTGGGTGTTTATATTTACCTACATATAATGGGAAGAACACTGGGTAAAACAATCTCTTATTTTTTGGCTTTTGGTTTCTGCCTGCCCTGCCAGGGTTCCAGGAACATGGGCTGGCCTGAGGGAGGAGAAAACAGGGCAGTGTTTCTTTTCCTGCCTCAAGGTACACACCAGGAGCTGTTTTAATTTTAGTGATATTGCCATTAAGCAAAGAGGGAGAGGAAAAAAAAAAAATCCAGATATTAAATTTACTTGAGACGTGTTCTCCTGAAGATGCTTAGCTGGATATCAGTACTGCCTGCAAATCTTTTTATATCAAAATAATTGGATGGGAGTATCCATTTGGAAGTTACCAGGGAGTATCCAGAGTCTATTCCTGGTAGGGAGAACGGAAATCTGTTTTAATTGGAGCAGTTTTCTGGGAGTTGTGTTTCCTGCCACAGTGGTAACAGTAGGAAGGATCAGCAGCACGAGAGGTTATAAAACCCCTGGGCATTTCACAGTAAAAAACCAGTAAAAAACCACAAAAATCCAGGAAACAGAGACTGCACAGAAGATTCAGAGGCTGTTCCAAACCTTTCCCAGAAAGCACCTGAATCCACAGGGACACAGTTCCTGTGTTGGTTTTACTGAGTGGCTCATACTGTGGATAAAAATCCACTGCTGCCACAAATAGCACTGGAGATTTTGGTACTGATTGTAATTAACCCTGATGGTTTCTGCCTGATTTGGTTCATTTTTGTATTTGTAGGCAGCACACAGGAGTGCCAGAACAAACCCAATTAACACTGGGAAGTGAAGCCAGAGTGTTATCAGATAACCCAGGGAAGTTACAGAGCTGGAAGCCTTTAAAAATAGTTTTTTCAAGATAACTGTGTCAGTCCAATTTCAGAAGAAAAAAAATGTGTAGGTAGATTATTTTTAAAGCCAGTTTTGTTTCCCAAAATGCCTTGAAAATCTAGCTGATCCATTAAAATTGCTGTTCCTTCAGCATTTAATCTTAGAGGGATTTTTTCTGCACAGGGATAATTTATTCCTGCTTGGCAGTGTGTCCATAATACACATTATTAGCAAACTCTCACAATTTTGTTCTCACATGCTAAAATAAAGTGGAAAATTAAAAGATTTTGTTTTGTGTCCATCATCCCAAATTATCTGAGATTTATTTCTGAATACAGTCTTTACAGAATGGGTGACAAGCCATCATTAGAGGTTAAAGACATCATTGTGTTCTTATGGGAATTTTCACTTTGGCTTATTTAGTTTCTCAAAACTTGTCTCTTTAAATGCATAGATCAGGAAAGTTGTGAAAATCCACTTTTCAAAGGCTATTGATTTCAGTTTACCCATTCAGGATTCTGCCCTGTCTACCATAAACATCTCTTAAAAATGTCAGAACAGCCAGAAACAGCCAAGCCCCAAAGAATAAAGGTTTGTTTTGAGATTTGAACTCAGCCCTGTTAGAGCAGATCTGCTTTCTACTTACAGTCAGGTTAATATCAACTTGATTTTAAGTTAATAATGCCTAAATAGGTTTTTGTCATCACTAGGAAATTAAATTGAGTTGACTGTGCTTAAATTACTGTTTTCAATTAAGTAGCTCAAAGCAGAGCAGCAGCACTGAGAACTCACCTTGGTCCTGCCTTCCCTGGGAGGCATTTTAGTACCAGCTAAATGTGATGGAGAAAATTGGCAGGGTGTCAGCAAATAAATATCATGTTAATCATATTAAAAACGGGTGATTGTGGCCAAATGGATGGGTTTTAGAAGGGTTTCAATGATCCAGCAGTGGATGCAACAGGATTATTTTGGGAGCCTGGAGAGGAGAAGGCTCCAGGGAGATCTTAGAACACCTTCCAGTGCTTAAAGAGGCTCTGAGGGAATTGTGTTATGAGCAGTGGTGCTCAAATGGATTACAGAGCAGGGAGCAGGTGGGTGGAAACACCTGTAGCAAAAAAAAAAAAGGCAATTAAATATATATATATTTTTAAAAGTTTTTTTTTAGATTTTATTTATTTTAATTTTTAGGTCTATGAACAAGAAAATATTTAGATGAGAGCAGATTTAATTTCTGTATTTGGTGCTTGTGACTTTCCTGTGTATGATTTCCATTTCAACACCCTGAAATAGCTCCTGGAGAAGTTGTAGGGGAGCAGAAGAAATGCAGAAATAGTCTGAGGACTAGAAAAAACACACACAGAGAATCACAGAGCTAAGTCTGGTTGGATTATCAGAGGGAGAGTCTGAATGCAGGAGCATCCCAGAGAAAATTCCAGGCACTGAGTCCCTGCCAGGCATCCAAGGATGTTTTACAGGGAGAACCCTTTAAAGGTGAGCTGCCTTTTGGGATGAATGATCCAAGGCAAAGAGCATCTCTCATCTCCAAAACTGACCACTTTCACTTTAAAACTAAAGAGACCAATGCAGGGCAATGTTCTTTTCAAGGATTAGGTTGGCTGTGGGTGACATTTAAATGGAAGAAACTATGAACAGTATTTTTTTCCCTGGCAGAAAGAATTGCAGGGAGGCACCAGGCACCCTTAACCCCTGGCCAACTGGGGTTGTATGAGGGGGTGCTGGAGTTTGCTGATTGAAACATTAGTATTTTTATTTAATGGGTCAGCCTTCACATTAAAATTAGCACCTGCTTGCAGTTAAAAATTTCTGCAGAGGATGGCACAGTGGGAAGGGTGGGTTTGGGATTCTGCTCAAATTAACTGGAGCTGGAGACAAGCCTGAAAATGTTGTGGAGCACATGGTGAATATGGGAATGGAACTGGATTGCTGAGAGTGAAGGTTAAAAAGATTTATATTTATCTAGTAAATGTATTCCCCTCTATAGGATCACAGAGTGGTTAAGGCTGGGAAAGCCCTCCCAGACCATGGAGTCCAACCATTCCTCAGCACTTCAGGGATGGGGACTCACCCCTGCCCTGGCAGCAACTTTCACAATGTCCAACCCAAACCTCCCCTGGCTGAGCCTGGGGCTGTTTCCTATTGTTCTGTCCCTGTTCCCTGGGAGCAGAGCCTGACCCCACAGCTGCCCCTCCTCTCAGGGACTTGTGTTCCCCCCAGAGCCTCCTTCTCTCTCCATTCTCTTCTTCCTCATTACCAAGAGAACCTCTCAATGCTGGGAATACCTGTGGAATCCTGGGCTGGTTGGGAGTGTGATGATGTGGTGGGTCTCACACAGGAACAGTTAAGGGAGGGATTTATCATTGCTGTGTGCAAACCAAATGTAAACTTCCTTTCTCCCCAAATGTTCACCTCTCACTGCTTTGTCCTGGGAAAATAACTTAGGGAACTGTATAAAACAGAGTTTCAAGTGCATGTCAGCACCAGGTAAAACAATGCAGCAAGACAAAGCCTCTGTTGAAATCCTCTGGCTCTATTGTGGTACCTGGATGTCTCCAGGTGATCCCTTGTGCTCCTTGAAGCCAGACTTCACTGAGGGACAGCTGGACACCATTCATGGCATTTCTAGAAGAAGTGCCCCGTGCATTGATCAGTCTTTGTCTGCATCTGAAATTCTAAAACCTGCCAGTTCTGCCTCGCCATCAGAGCTCCTGGCCTGACTGATGTTTGAAGTGATCTAAGAATACCTCAGATGTATTGTCAAGGGGCTCAGTGCTAAATAAATTATAGGAAAGATGAGATCCTAGCAAGCATTTGGATAACATAAGCAAGATTAATGGTTCAGAGACTGTTTTCTGAACAGTGGGACGTGATTGATCAAAGAGGAAAAATCATCTCCGTGGCTCCTTTGTACCAAAACTTTCAAGAGCTGAAAGTCAGCAGCTGAAGTAAGAAATGCAGAGCTTAGGGAAGAACCTTGTGATGAAAAACTAGGGTGGGAGGTTATGAAAGTACAGGTTGACAGCTCTGTCCTCTTTATCAACCTTTCCCCATAGGGATGAACTGTAGAAGATTTTGGGCAGGCTGCTGTAGCCTGGATAGGTACTTTGAAATTTTTTTTACAATATTTTTTAAAAATCAAAGGCTTTTATTGTGCTGTGAGTAAGATTTGAGTTTCTAGAAAGCTGGTTTCTTCTCCTATCCAGGGAAAAAAGAGGTGAAGTCTTGGAAGGCTGATCTCCTGAGGAAGGTGACTGTGCCTGAGGATCTGGGAAGAAAGGCAAGGGCAAATTTTCTTGTGCCTGCAAATAATGTTCCTTGCAATTCCTGATCTTAAAGTCACAATTGAGGATTTTTTTTTTTCCATACTTGATTCTCACCAAAGGTAGAAAACTGTGGCTTGAATAATTCCAACTGATTCAAGCTGGAATGTCACTGAAACCAAGCAATGGGAAATGGGAGATAAAGGTTCTCAAAGTTGTCCATAGCAGCTCCAATGACTGCACAATTTTCCAATTTTTACAAGTTCTGTAAAATGGCCCAGTGTGTTCAATGCATGGGAGGACACACATCCCTTTTACCTAGCTGAACAAGTTGGGGCACAAAACTGCTGCACTTGATGGAAATGTGGTTTTTTGCAGTTAAATGTTGCCATTCCAGTCTCTGAAGTGTGCAAGGATGAGACTTGGGATGATATTCTGCCTTTTCCCAGTATCCTTCTTTAAAAAATGCTGCCCTGACTAATCTAACAGTGGGGATGGGCTTTCATTTAGCTCAACCCAAGCAGCAGAGCTGGAATAAGAATAAACAGAAATATGCTCATTCAGTATCAATAGAGGAGATTGATTTTGTAAAAACATTGCAAGGAGAAAGATGATTTAAACCCATTTGTTCTATCCCCAGGATAACCATGTGTAAATTGTGATCACTCTTGCACTCCAAGTGTCAGTTTTAATTTGAGTCTTTCATAAACCACTTGATTGTTGAATATTGCAAAGAAATTTAACCCCCTTGGAAGAAATCAGGAAGATTCCTGCTATTGAGGTAATTAGATACAAATTTGAGTGGGGATTTTTTTAATAAAGATTAAATGATCTGCTCAACTGTTTCAGGCCCTACTTGAGATACACACACCTGTGTCTAGCTTGTAGAGCATTTTCCTCATTAATTAAGAGCACTTTCCTTGTGTTATTACTTAATTGGGTATCACAGGGAACCTGATGAGACAATGAAATGGTCTTAATTGCATACAAACTAAATGCATGACACTCCACATGCTGAAGTGTTCCACAGCATGACCCCAGCTTGTCACCGTGTGCTCAGGGGACAGGGAGCCCTCCTGGAACTCATCCAGAGTGAGCCACACACCCGGGCTGGGCAGGGAGTGGCTGGGGAGCAGCCCTGGGGATGAGGATTTGGGGGTGAAAAAGCTGGACATGCCCTGTGTGCAACAGCAGCTGGAAACATCCAAGCTCTGGGCTGAGGAGAGGGGGATTGTTTCCTTCTGTGCCTGCCCAGGTGAGACCCCACCTGCAGAGCAGGAGCACCTGGAGCTCATGGAGAGGGTCCAGAGGAGGCACAGAGCTGCTCCAGGGCTGGGAGAGCTGGGGGAGCTCACCTGGAGAGGAGAAGGATCCAGGGACACCCCAGAGCCCTGCCAGGGCTAAAGGGGCTCCAGGAGAGCTGGAGAGGGACTGGGGACAGGGATGGAGGGACAGGACACAGGGAATGGCTTCCCAGAGGGCAGGGCTGGGTGGATATTGGGCAGGAATTGTTCCCATGAGGGTGGGCAGGGCTGGCACAGGTGCCCAGAGCAGCTCTGGCTGCCCCTGGATCCCTGGCAGTGCCCAAGGCCAGGCTGGACACTGGGATTGGAGCATCTGGAATAGTGGAAGGTGTCCCTGCAGGGCAGGGGACTGGAACTGGGTGATCTTTAAGGTCCCTTCCCACCCAGGCCATGCTGGCACTCTGCACATTAAGCAGTTTCCTATTGCCAATTTTCCCCACTTACCAGATTTCAGAAGTTTTCCATGTTTGTCATCATTCAGTTTTGAACTCTGTAAACCTTCCTGGCTGTTTACCTTCCACAGGGATGTATCCCATCTCACAGGGATGTCTGTTTCCTTGCAGTTTCACACTGATAATTACAAAGGTACAAGACCATGTTTAACTTGTAACAATAATCTGTAAGTCTTGCTTTCTGTGAGTGTACACATGTGCTTCTGGACAGCCAGGGGCTTCTGTGGAAGCAATAAATTTATTCTTCTGGGATTAATCCCTGCTCTGCTTCTTCAGCCTATTCCTTTCTTTTTATTTTCTTCTTTTTTTTTTTTTTTTCCTTTTTATTTTTCCCTGTTGGGAGAGCAGAAATGAGAGTGAAAGAAGCAAAAAGCTCTTCCCCATGTTGTGTTTGTCTGTGCTCATCTTTCCCAAGCAGCAGGTAGATGTGTCAACACCATGAATTATGAATGGAGCTGCTGGAATTGATGTGTTTTATTCATCCCTCAGCAGCAGAATTCCCAGTGGGCCTGGGAAAACCCCAAATCTTCCCATTTATAGTGTTTGGGAAGTCAGTCCTGGATTGTACTGCTTCAAACTTGGCAAGGAGGAGCTGGAGAGCTTTCACACCTTTCCAGTATGGAAAATTCTCTTGTTCAAGAGAATATTTCAGTCTAAAAAACAGTTGTCAAAGGCAAAATTAATTTTTTTTTTTCCTCCTGGAAATGAACTCTTTTGCAGTGTGCCAAGGTATTTTTTTAGGTTTAAGGGGAAGAGATACCACCAAGGCCAGGGAAAGACAAAAACAGGGACTCAACATGGGCTGTGCATGACACAGGAGCTGAGTTTTGTGTGACTTGGAGCAAGATCTGTCCTTTGTCTGGATTTTTGTTTCCCATATTCCAAGGAATTATTGATATTTCCCATGCAAGGCTGTTTTCAGGCTTCCTGGATAAAAATTATACAGGGATTAATTTTATGGCACAGCAGCCCTTGTAGCTCTGGGGTTTGGCATTGGTGCCACTCAAAAGGAATGGTGAGAGCTGAAGGAAAAGCTGA
The DNA here is from genome assembly GCF_903797595.1 of Erithacus rubecula. Classification (NCBI taxonomy): domain Eukaryota; kingdom Metazoa; phylum Chordata; class Aves; order Passeriformes; family Muscicapidae; genus Erithacus; species Erithacus rubecula. Next base: position 992,569 of record NC_136658.1, on the reverse strand, counting down.
TTTTTTATCATGCTCTGAACTCCTTGAGTGCCTTACACAGTCCTAGCAAAAGCAGAGTGGCAGTGAACTGACATTTTTTATCTTCTGGATTTTTGTATGTTGAATTTAGGCCCATTCCAACAGTCATCATCTGAGGAATTCCATAGTGGGAGGATCTGAATGGATTCCATTTCCATTCTGTTTGTTGTTACACCCAGTTTTATTTTTCCTGTTGTATTCCTGTGTATAGACACAGCCTGTGTGTGTTGCTGCATTCCTGGTGGGGAAGGAATGGATTTTACCATTCACTATCCTATTTAAGGTAGTTTTTTGCCTTCCTTTTATTGTTTTCCTTGAACAGCATTTTGGATTATGATTGTATTTTATATGAGGAAAGGCTGCAATAGGTATAATTTATTTCGAATACTCAATTTCTCTTAAAATTTCCTATTTTCTTGGCAAAGGGGATCCTGGAGATGCCAGGAGAAGAAATGGTTATTTCATTTACCTACTTCCAGTTTTAAATCTATTTTTAAAATCTGCTGCTGATTTCAATTGTATTTAAGTCAAGAATCCCAGCTTGCTGATTTAAAACATTTGATTGTAAACCTCTTTTTATAATTGGGCTTTTGTTCTCCTAAAAGAAATTTCTACTCCCTTCTTGGCCAGATATCAGTTGTACACTGCTGTACTTTCATTAAAATTAGAACTCCTTTATTTTGGCCACTGCTTCTCTGCACACTTATTTAAGCAGTGACATCCAGTTAGTAATTTGAGTGTCTTTGTTTAATTTTTTATTATGTAGGAAACAAAGAATGATACATTTCAGTGGTGATGTGTGCTAGGTACTAATGTCAAACTTCCCTTGGAAACTGGAATTGAGATTAACACAGCGTGGGGTGCACAAGTGTTTGTGTTCACAGAACAACTTTCCACCTGATGAATTCCTGAGGAAAGCAGCAGCCTCTCCCAGAACAGACTGAGATGTCAGCAGAGGATTGATCTGACAGGTGTTTTCATGGGATCCAGAATGGTTTGGGTTGGGAGGGACCTTAAAGTTCATCCAATTCCACCTTCCAACATCCCAGCTGCTCCCAGCCCTGCCCAGCCTGGCCTTGGACTCCTCCAGGGATCCAGGGGCACCTGTGCCAGGGCTTTTCCATCCTCCCAGGGAACAATTCCTGCCCAAAATCCCATCCAGCCCTGCCCTATTCCCTGTGTCCTGTCCCTCCACCCTTGGGCAAAGTCCCTCTTTCAGGCTGTTTTAGAGAACGTAAGGTATGAAACTGTCCCAGCTTGTTTGGTGTGGAAGAGAAACATCAAATCACTCACACCAAAATGTCACTTTTTCCCCCTTTTTCTACCACATATTGAAGTGCTCTCCTGCTGCCTGGATTTTGTCACAACCACTTTGCATCCCCAGTCCGTGTGTCCCCATCTGAAGGGGTTTTTCTCAGGCTGTGTGAGTGGAGCAGGATGGAGTAGGGCTGAGGTCAGGGGCACCAAGCCTTGTAAAACAATTCCAGCATCTCTCTGTACAGATCTGTTTGTCTTGTGATCCATCAAAACCCAGCTGGGGAATTTGTCCAGGCTGATGGCTCGTTTCCTCCTTGGAGAGACCTTCAAAGGTTGCCATACAAGGAGTTGACATTCTTCTTCTCAGACACGTGGTTGTTCCAGGAGGTTCATTAATGCAACGCTGCCTTGGAGCTCTTTGGAAATTTGAGGGTCTCATTCTCTCGTTTACAGCAGCCTGGAACCGGGGAGGAATTGTAATGACTCCAGCTTTTGTAATCCGTGTACAAAAAGGGAGATTGAGTTTGATGGGTTTGGTGGGAATTGAGATCAGAAAGGAATATTAGATCATCTGTGCTAATTATGAGTAAATTAGATGGTGCAAATTCTGAGCAGAAGACGAAACACGCTGTGATTCCTTACGGGATGAACTCTGTGACAAGGAGCTGATGGGTGAGAAGAGGGTGTTAATTGCTGAGGCTGCTCTGATGGGGCATAGCTGATGTTCACTTGGGCATAATCCATGCAGCAGACAAAGAGGGAACTGCATCCCTTCCTCCCTGGGCTGAATCCTGAGCCCTGAGCACCGTGGGCAAGATGCTCTGAGCTGCCTGAGAAGAGGCTCCTGCTGAGCTCACACCTCCACTGCTCTGCCACCTTTGGAGCTGCTGTTTAGGGACCTGCAGGCTGGGCTTGGATTGGCTTTAGTCTCCTCCTTGCCAGATTAAAGAAGTCCAGCTTCCATCACCTGGTTTTCCTAAATCCTGTGCTGTGTGCAGTTTGGGGCTTTAATGACTTCTCTTGACTGGCCAGCCAGAGCATCACTGCTCAAAGGAGCTCCAGGAGAGCTGGAGAGGGACTTGGGACAAGGGATGGAGGGACAGGACAGGGAATGCCTCCCACTGCCAGAGGGCAGGGCTGGGTGGGATATTGGGAAGGAATTCTTGGCTGTGAGGATGGAAAAGTCCTGGCACAGGATACCCAGAGCAGCTGTGGCTGCCCCTGGATCCCTGGAGGTGTCTAAGGCCAGGTTGGAGTTCTAACAGTCTTTAGGGTCCTTTCCAACCCAAATCATCCTGTGACTCCTCTTTATATCAGCCTGTGTTGTTACTCAGGTAATCCATGGTGGTTTTTGCCCTGTTTTCCCTGTTTCTGGCTGCCAGCTGGATGTGCAGTCATTGATTGCTGTCCTTTGGGCACCTTTGGGTCCATATTGCTTTAAACCCATTTAGACACATGTGTTGGATTGTAATCATTGCCTTAATACATAACGGCAGGGTTTTGATAGACTTGTTCAGAGCCTCCAAAAAGGATAGCAGTGTAAAATGGATTTACATGTTCCAAGATCAGGAGGGACTGACATAATCCTCTGTTTGGATGAAAGACCCTCCTGAAGCTTGGGACTGAGCTTTTTTTTTTCTGTCTTTTGGAAACAATTAATATTCAAGTAGATATTGAGTCCAAGATTTATTAAATCCTGATGGATCCTTCTAATGTGTGCGTGGAAAGCTTTTCTATGTTGGCCTGGCCTTTTATCTGCTCAGTCTTCAGATGCTTCTATTTTATCTATTTGTGAACTTCCAAAACTCCAGAAAGCCTTTCGGCCCAATTTAATATGGAGTAAAGCAAAAAGCATGGTTTGATTCCAGACCAAGTCGGTCAGGCAACAGTTAGATAAGTATAATTAGACTTGTAATTGGAAAGCGTTGTAGACAATTAGTTTTTGTAAATGTGTGTAATTTAATCCCAAGTAAAGGGTCAGGAGGACCTTGCTGTGAAAGAGGTTAAGGAGTAACATGTATAATTTCCAGGCCTTCTGATGCTCATGTCTGACACAGCTGGAGAGGAGCATGCCCAACTTTCTAATGGCAGCAAAAAATCCACCCCCACAAGGTGAGTCAGGGCTCCTGTTCTGCCTTTGTCTCCCAACATCCCTTCCAAGAACAGCCTTAATAACCCTGGGGAATGCTGTAGCAGCAGTGATTTACAGAATCCCCCATAAAAAACCAGTCTGTGAGGTCAGACCCTGCCTGTGGGAATCCATTCAGCTTTTAGGGAAGCTCCTGAGCAATGGGATCCCCTCTCATCCCAGGCACTGGGTTGGTGCTCTCTGTGGCAAAGGCTGCAGGATCTCACCCCCGTGGTCACACAGCAGCACTTGGGATGTTTTTCTTTCTTCCTGCAATCCTTTTGTCAGGAAAGGGGCAGCCCTTCAGCCTCCAAGGTCAGCCCAGGAAAAGGGCCTGCTTCCCACACATGTGGTACTCATTTGCCTGGAATTTTTGACAGCACTTATTACAATCCAGGGCAGCTGTGAGTTCCCAGGCTCTGGGTTTTGGAGTGGGATTGAATGGTGAGGGAGGAATGCCCCAGTTTCTCCCTGGAATCTTACAGCACAGCTGGGTGCACAGGGAATACCTTGCCAGGGTTTAACAGATCCTGCTCATTATGGTTTGTAGCTTCAGGAAGAAACAGCCTCAGTGTGCTGGAGCCCCTGAGAATGGTTGGTGGTGCTGGTGAGTGGCTGCACCTGGGCTTTGCCAGAGTTCTCTGGGTTATTTATGGCTCTCTGTGATGACCCAGGGTCTGTGGGCACAGATGTGGATGGATTCCAGGGAAGGAGTCAGCAAAGGGGGCTCACAGCTCAGTCTTGGCTACAGCAAATGCAAGACCTGGGAGAGCAGGTTCTGGTTCCTTGTCTTCTGCTGTAACAGCAGGAGCAGTGTAACCATATGATTAACAGCCAGAGTCCAAAAGCAGCAGGATAATAAATACTGGGAATTCAAAGGAAACCTCAGCTTCTGGCAATTACAGAGTTTGTGCAGCAGAGAGATGGAGCTTCTGACTCCAGTGTTATTTGTGACCTACTTGGAACTGAAATGTTGCAAGAGACTGTTTGTTTAATACTCAATTGCTGGTTTTTTAAAGTTATACCATATTCGGGTTAAATACAATCCTTTGAACGTGGACTGATGGATAAACATTCTCCTCAGAAAATTCCATCAGTTCTTGTTGTCTTAATTTTTACTGTCAGCAAGTGCTCAGTGTGTTCCTTCTTTTTCCATTGCAAAAACCCCTGCCCCAAACCTCCATAACCTTTCCTATCATGTGTCCAATATTTTATAGAGCAATCACAAAGGGTAGTAAATTGAGTAAAACACACTATCCTTGGCAGGATTTCCCTTATGACTAAATCCAATATGAACAAAGAGGACAAGGGCAAATAACTTCACTTATTCAGGTCATTTTTCATAAGAATCATAAAAATTAGATAGAAAAGGCCTATTAGATTATCTTTCCTCTCTTCCATTTTGCCAGTTCTGGGTTGTTCTCTACAGTAACCTTGTGAAATTTTACTTGTCCAAATGGAAGAAAGATAATTTTCCTACTGATTTTTTTTTTTTTTTTTGAGTGGAAGAGGATTGATGGTTTTTCCATCTGGGCTAGAAAATACTTCCTGTGCTTCTACAAGGCTCATTTTTAATTTCCACAACTGTCTCCTCTTCAGCAGTTTTATGTTGCTCTTTTTGGGCAGCGTGATCTTATCGTGAGGCATCTCCTAAGATTGGGCCCATGTTTTTAATTCCACCCCATTATTCCAGTTGTTCAAGTATTGGAATAACCCTGAGGCCATCTGTAACAATTTCACCCCATTGTGTTTCTGCCCTTCAAGTGCTCACCAGGATTAGTGTACCAGCAACAACAGATTGTTCTTGCTGTATAGTGAGAAATGTTTATGAATGCTCTTCAGATTAAAATAATTTAAAATCCTCTTAAAAAGATGTTTCTTTCCCCCCCTCCCCCCCAAGAGAACTGCCAGGGAAGTATATATATGATTACTTAAGCTACCCAAAGCAATAAAAACAAAGCCTCTACAATGGTAAAGGACCATGAAGAGTTGGTGAGAAGCTGCCAGTGCTCTAGAGCTTGTGTTTAACTCCACACGTGGTTTAATTGCTGTGCTGAGCTTCTCACAAGCTGAAGAAAGCAGTGGAATGTTTTGGACATTTGTTGCTCTAAATTAAAGCTGTATCAGTGTCCAAAAATGCTAAAATGAATATGGGTTTGGAAGGAGTTAATGTTTAAGGAGTGTATGTGCTTATCTGCTGCTGAAAGGTCACTGAGTAAATTCTTCAATGATCCCAGTCTTGTGGGTGTGCTGCTGAAATGACAGATCTTGTTCTGTTTCCAAAAAAAAAAAAAAATCTAGGTTGGGACTCTGGAGCAAATGGGGATGTGTCTCATGTTGCTGGGAAATAGGGAGTCACTGAGTCATGTCACAGAATCCCAGAATGGTTTGATTTGAGAGGGACCTTGAAGCCCATCCAGTGCCACCCCTGCCATGGCAGGGACACCTTCCACTGTCCCAAACTGCTCCAATTCCCATCCAGCCTGGCCTTGGGCACTGCCAGGGGGCAGTGGAAGTGCTCTGGGCACCTGTGCCAGCCCTGCCCACCCTCCAGGGAACAATTCCTGCCCAATATCCCCCCCACCCCTGCCCTCTGGCAATGGGAGCCATTCCCTGTGTCCTGTCCCTCCATCCCCTGTAAATATTCTCTCTCCATCTTTCTAATTGGCTCCCCCAGGCACTCAAGGGCCACATTTAGGGGGCTGGAAGTGCACATGGCCAGGGCCTGTCCACCTTTTTATCTCCCAGCACCCCCAAATCCTTCTTGAGGCTGTTCCCAATGACTTCTCCCAGTTTGTTCTTCCACCCCAATGGAAGCAGTGCAGCTCTCAGCCTTGTTGAGCCTCTTGATTCCCTTGCATCTCCTGCTGCTCAGGCTTGTGCAGGTCCCTCTGGATGTCCCTGTCCTTCAGCAGTGTCCCCTGCCCTGCTCAGCTTTCAGGGGCAGTGCTTTGGTGGAGTGGAATGGTTTGGCACTGGGAGGTCTCCTGTGGATCCTATGCCAGCAGGTCTGGGGCCACACACGTTTGTCACCTCCATCTCTGCAGCACCTTGAGAGAGAATTTGCTAGGAGAGAAATTTTAGAGGAGAATAAGGGAAAGGAATGTGGCCAGCTCAGTCAGGGGGGAATTACCTGCCTTCATCTCTTCTCATCCTAAAGGAGTCTCAGCATCCAAGACTTTGACCTCCCCAGTGGGTTCCTGAATTGCTGCAGACTCCTGGGTGATGTTAGGGAAATCAGGCAAGTCTATAATTCATGAATAAGAGATATATTGAATGTGACAGGGAAAACAAAGAGAAATTAGTATCCACAGAATGAACATTTGTGGCAGAGGATTCTTGGAAGCTGGTTTTGGATCTTAGTGGGACTGATGTGCTGCTATAATAAAGGGAAATAAACCTTTAATATATAATAGGATGGGTTTTTTTGAAAATTGGTTTTTGATACATGTGTTTGGTTATATTTCAGTCTGGAAAACAGGGTCTTCTGCTCAGACAGTAAGGTTTTATGCTTAACAACATCCATAATAGTCCTTGTTCTGTCCCTAGGGCCACATCTCAGGTGTTGATGCCACTCTGGGCATCCTGCATCCTGATTCTTGTGTGGGAGCACAGATCTGAGGGATGCTGCCCTGTTCTCTTTGGCTCTTGCATGGTGGAGTTTCTCTGCCTTTTAAAATGGAAGAGGGGACTACAGTCTGTGTACACACAAGGATTTTATTTCCAAATACTCCTGGTTTGGGGGAGTGGTTTCACTGTGAAATAAAACTGGCATCCTTTTGCTCTGTTCTCCATAAAATCCATGGATGGGAGGGTGGCCACGTACAGACTTGCTGTACATTAATTTTGTTTGTAAAAGTGCTGTAATTATACAGCTCTCCTGCCAGTTTGGCACAGGAAGACAAGTAAAATCCCAAGTGGAATGAAAAGTCTTTCTGTAGGGTTTTTTCCTCCCTTAGCTTGAACATAATAACCCGACTGGCAAGCCATTTCAAAAATGAATTGCAGGGCTTCCAGCATGAAATGATTGGCTCCATAGGAGTTATGGCTTTTGCATAGGTGGGGGAACAATCCAGCTGTGCTGCTGGGATGCTCTGGGATGTCCTCTTGGAGAGCCTGGCAGCTGCAGTGACCTGGAATTCATCCAGCTGGTTTGTCACCTCTGCTGCCAGCAGAGCTGCATTTCTGCAGCCTTCAACTCAGTTCCTGCTCCCACTGGCAGCTGCCTCATTCTTCTGCCAGGGATAGCTTCAGGAGGGGGAACAAAAAGGAAAAAAGAACTGCAAATAGAGGAATTGTTTGGAATATTGGGTCTAAACATAGATGATGGTGATGGCTGGTTCCATTTTTAGCTTCCTAAAGGAACAAGGCTTATCCAGCAGTCACATCTGCTGCTTCCTCACAGGTTGTGAGTGCAGGGGTCATGGAAATGTCTCTGGCAGGAGCAGCAGCACCTCAGTGTCACCCTGGGTGCCTGAGGAAAGGTGAATTATTGAGTTTCTCAGCTTTGAGGGGTTTCTGTCCTGCTTTAGAGTCCCACAGGCTGGCTCAGTGGAAGGGAGCTGCAGGGATCATGCAGGAATTTGGCTAGCCAAATTCACAGCGTGTTCTTAATATTCAGGGCAAGGTCCAGGGGCTGCTGGCAGGCTTGGGCTATCGACCACCTCTGCAGGAAGCCACTGCCAGCACCTGACCACCCTCTTGGTAAAGAAATTCCTCTGAATGTCCAGCCTAAAGTGGCCAGTGGGACAATCCTCCCTTTGCATCCCAGGCTGTGGGTCCATCCCTGCTGCTCCAGCACCCCCAGTTCCTGGCTGCAAGGCTCCCTCCAGCCACTCCTCCCTCCAGATTTGGGTGGATTTGCACAAACATCTGCTGGACTGTGGCTGGTGGATGGGCATTCCCAGTGGGAAAGCAGCAAGGCAATGTCATGGGAATTGTACCAAAGCTGCAGCTTTAGCTTTGGAGAGGACTTAGCCCCATTTGGGGTCTGGCAGAAACATTTTAGGATTCTGTGCTGGGGAAATGCTCTAAGTGCAGAGCTCTTTAAGATGCCCTCCCAGAGTCTGTGGGGAACAGGGAAGTAAACTGGTGACCTGGAAAAAGAAAATGAAGGAAACAAGATTAGTCTGCTCAACAGGGAATGCCATCCTGGGATTTATTTTGATTCCTGTCAAAGCAGAAGCCTAAAGGACTTTATGCCGAGAAAAATTGTGTTTTGTAATTGGTTAGGAAAAAAATACCTACTTTTGAGACGTGTGTATATATATGTAAAAAATGTAGAGATTGGTTCCTGGCTGGAGGCTCTGGGAGTGCTTTGCAGAGGCTACTCTGCATGATATGCTTTATTTAGCAACTGCCATGCCCGTTTGCAGGATCTGTAGTGATAGAACCTGTCCTGGGAACCGTCTGAAATCCAGAATCATGAAATATTTAGTGGACCGTTCATTGCTAATGGGCTCCAGCCCTGTGCCAGCACCGCAGCATCAGCAACAAAAGGCTCTGTGTACCAGTGCCAAGCTGCCTGAGACTGCCCTGAGTTTGCTCAAGTCTTATTTCAGGTCTTATCAAAAGCAAAATCTGAGCCCAGCAAGGCAGGGTTTGGTTGGTTGAAACCAGCAAAAGCTTGTTTTATTTTCCTTGCTCAGAGGAAACCTGGGATATGTCATGTGTGGCATAGGCAGAAGTGAGTTATTTTTTTTTTTTTCAGCTGTAGATAAATTGATGTGAGAAAAAATACACAGTATTGATTTTCCTTTTCCTGTGGCTTTTGAGAGGTTGTTAATGCAGCAAGTACACAAGAGCACTCATATGTCTGTCTGCACAGTAATCGCTAATAAATTGACTTTCTTAAAAACAATTTTTAGTCTGTAGTTTCAGTGACTTGATTTGTGGAGTAGATGATATCTCCTGGCACATAATTACTCATTTTTGGGCTGTGCAAAAGGGGGGAGGATAAATTTTCCTGCATTATCTGTAGCACTGAACATCTCTCCTATTACTCATACAAGTTTTTTTCTCTGTGTCTTCTTCCTTACTGTAGCTGAGCAAAGAGGTTTTTAAGGATCTGAGGCTTTTTAAAAATTTACTGTACAGGCACTTTCTAGAGCTAATTCTTGTGCATTCTGACACAGCAGTGGTCATGACTGGGACAAGGACAATGATTTATACTCAGGGAACCAACCATTTATTTCTCTCAGTGTCTCCAGAGTGACTGCAGAGAACTTGTTTTCCTTTGGGAAAGAAACCCAAAACTGCAGTAGGACCCAGGGTGATAATCCCATTAGCAGCACAGTGTGGTGACATGTGACAGAATGTGACCTGCCAGGCCCTGTCAGTGTGGTGATGCTCTGAGGAAGGCAGAGGGCAGGAGCTGACCCATGGAGAGGGATGAGCTTGGGGGAATTGTGGTGGATGTCCAGTGGGAGCACTTCTGGTCCTGATGCAAATGGGTGATGCTCAGGAATCACTGGTGTTCATGGACACTCCTGTGCTGCTCTTTCTTCTTGCTGTTCTGGGCTTGCAGTCCAAACTTGGTGGTTATTAATGTTTTCTTCCCATTATCCAGTGCAGGATTGCATTGTGTCCAGTTTCTCCTGGGTATGATCCACACAGTCAGTGTTATCTGGGATTTGTTGTCCCAGAGGTTTTGTTCTAAAGCCTTGTAGGTTGCCATGGTGGCACAGGGACCATGTTGTCACTGTTGTGAGAACAGACAGACATTGATTATGTTGCTCTGAGTGATTTATTCCCAATAACTCCTTGTCTTGGCAGTTCTCTAGTGATCTCAGTTCTGACAGTGATCCTTCTTCAGTATCATTCCTGACAGGATTTCCCTGATTATTCCCTTGCTCTTTGCTGTTGTTCTAACATCCCACTTGTTTTTTAGCCACTTGTCTGGTTTTTTGGTCTCTCTTCCCATGGTGGTTCTCAAGGTCCTGCCAAATCACAGGTCTCCACTCAGAAACCTTTCTGTGGAGGAGCAGCGAGTCTGTGAAGGGACAGTGACTGCATTGTGAGGTACAGAGTGAGATTTAGGACTTGTAGTTCTTGCACATTCACAGCATTGCTCTCCCCCCCCACTTTATGTCCTGTTTACAGTGCAAATGGTTTCTGCAGGAGGGCTGTGGACATCTGTGTGCTTGGCTGGTTATTGCAGAAGGCTTTTAGTGGGTCAAGGAAGCACACGGAGGGGAGCTTTTGGAGTGGCCTGTGAAATGATTTTGCTTTGTTTTAGCACTCCTTGTACAAACCTCTGCTCCCTCCCCTTGGGTCACAGCTTTCCAAGCTGTGCCAGCAAAAGCAGAGTCAGGCTCTGCTAAGCTCAAATGAAGCAGAGGGCACATTTAATTTGCATTTGTGCAGAGGTGCTTGATTACAAACACCTCTCCTCTTGCCACAGTACTCCTGGTAGTTCCTTGATTGCTCCCAGTAGGGAGCTCAGCAGCTTTGAGGGTGGATGTCATTCCCTTGGATTTAGGAAGGCTTTCCACATCCTCAGGAGTGGTGTGCTGTGAGATGGATGAGTAAAGGTCAGTGGTTGGATGTTCCCAGAGGGCTGGTTATTACAGGGAATGATCATGGAATCACAGAATATCCCAGGTTGGAAGGATCATTGTGTCCAAATGCTGGCCATGCTCAGGACACCCCCAAGGATCCCACCACAAATCCCTCCCCAAGGATGTGTGTGACCATCCCTGAGGCTTCACAGGGAGACCAACACTTCTAAACTCTGTCTCAGGGATTTGGTAGGTGGGGTAGCATGCACCATCTGCAAACCCATGGAGGAACTGGAAGGAAAGATGGTGGTGAGACAGGAAAAACAGTCCCAAACCTGAGCTATTGCCTGAGGAAACGTGGGAATCCCCATTAGAAAGATTTAGATTAGAAAACACATCTGCTCAGAGTTTGGCTCTTGGAATTCCATCAGGGAAGGCCCACTTATTTTCTTCTAAAGATAGAAAAAACCCCAAAACCAAAAAACCAAAACAACACAACACCAAAAATCCCATCAAACCCCATCCTGAAAATACATTGCATGTCTGTATTTACATGCCTAGAACTGGACATCCTGCTGCAGTGCATCCATATCCTCCCAAGAGATGGTCCCAGGATATTCCAGGTCCTATCCTGGACATGCAAGCCTTAGATCCTGCTTGGAAATTGTCAGGGAAGTATTTTCTACTGAAATACAAATATCCCCTTCTCACCCCCTCAAGAAACATTAAAGCCTGTTTGGAGGAGTGAAAGTGCAGTACAACATTCAGTTTTAAATTGAAGATTTCCAAGCTATGTTGACTTAGAGCATCTGTTAGTGAAACATGTCTGCTCTGCAGACAGTTTTTTGTACTTGTGCTGTGCAAGCACATTTCAAACAAGCACAGCAAATGTGCTGCTGAGAACAATCCAGTGGTGCTGCTTGGGCCATTTAGATGACTTAATAGGTCTTTTCTTTTTCCTTGCTATCTGTATTAAATCAATGATTCATATAAATTATGCCAAAGGGAGTTAATTGCTATTGCATGGTATAAAAAGCTGCCAAACTAAGGGCAAAACCCTGATTGCAGTGCACGAAATAAAATGGAGCTGTGTTCTGATTGCTGAAAGCATAAAATGGCTGAACCTGTCACCCCTACCAAAACAGCCTGGACTGGAATTCCTGTGCAAGCAGCAGCAGCAGAGGAGCTGTAGAAGCACAGGTTTGGTGGCTGGGGCATGTTTGGAGGTTGGTATAACATGGTTTATTTCTTATCTCTGCTGGAGGGGCACTGCTGCTCTTCTCTCTTGTGGTTCCCCCAGCACATTTTCAGGGCTCTTTGAAGAGGAATTGGTGCTTCTCAGGGTCTGGAGCTTCACTGTGGTTTTTCTGGCTTTTCAAGGTTGGACTTGATGATCTTGGCTGTCTGTTCCAGCCCTAAGGATTCCGTGGTTCTCAGAGGGAGGGTACAGCAAGGGCATTTGAAGATAAGCTCAGGTGCTGCCCTTTGCTTTGGAATATTTCTCACTGTAGCCAGTGGAGAGGCAAAAGAGGATCTGTCACTAAATTTTGATGTGCATTCTGCACTACATCTGACATGGCCCTTTCCTAGGGAAGCTGCATTACACATGGAAGAAGGTGATACAGTGAGAAATTCATGGAATGGCTTGGGTTGGAAGGGACCTTAAAGCTCCTCCAGTTCCAAATCCCTGCCCTGGGCAGGGACACCTTCCACTAGTCCCAGGGTGCTTAAAATCCCAGTGTCCAGCCTGGCTTTGGGCACTGCCAGGGATCCAGGGCAGCCAGAGCTGCTCTGGGCACCTGTGCCAGGGCTTTTCCATCCTCACAGGGAACAATTCCTGCCCAACATCCCATCCATCCCTGCCTCTGGCAGTGGGAAACCATTCCCCCTTGTTGAATAATGTGAGAGTCGAAACACTGCCTGTTGTATGAAGGAGAATGGAAAAAGATACTCTTAGGAATTGTTTGGAGCCGAGTCTGGGGTTTTGTGCAAGGAAAAGTACTTTTCAAATAGGAGACAGCACTGGGAAATAAAATAGAGGTGCTTGTGGAATGTGTAGGTGTAGGGTTGGATGGAGGAGGGCATCAGGGAGGTGTGGGTAGAGAAAAGTGTCTGGGATGGGAAGGTGGATTTGTTGGAGCCAATGGGGAAGTTCAGGAGCACCAGGACACACCAGAAACCTGGGAAATGGGAAAGTTCAGGAGCACCAGGACACACCAGAAACCTGGGAAATGGGAAAGTTCAGGAGCACCAGGACACACCAGAAACCTGGGAAATGGGAACACTGGAAATGAGGAAATCCACACTCCAGTGACTAAATAATTAATAAGGGACCATTTCTGGCCTGCTTGGGACCTGACCCAGCTGCAGGAACTGAATGTGTGGGGTAAGGATTAATGTGCCCGAGGCAAGGTCCGTGCTGGGATTGGAACAGGAAATGATTAAAGCCTTTCAAAAGCTGGAGGAAAGCTCGTTATTTGGCTCTAATATTATCAGGAATTTTTATAATCCATGTGCAGTGTTCAGGAAGGTGAAGTAGTTGAGTGTTGGGGGGTTCCCCACTATGATCTCTTTAAAAACTGGGGAACATTGCTCTAAATTTTGGTGAGTTTTCCACCAGCACTGTAATAGCTGTCCCTGTGTGGAATAAGGAATCAAGTGAACAAAAATTAAGTCTGCAGTGACAGAAATTGCCAATGACTTCTAAAGGAAAAGGAGAGATTGGGGCTGCTTCAAACAAGTGCTTAATAAACCCCAGTGAAAGAAATGTTGACTTAACTCATTTTTAATTGCTTTTAAGCTCTTAAGTGAGTTTGTTATTGAAAGTAATTAAAGGCCTTGAAAGATTGTGGGGAACTTTGGAAACACCTCTATGGAAAGGCAGTTACTCACCTTAAAATAATTTTTATTGCTACCTCATCTGTCTGAATCGCTCAATTAATTACTTAATGAAGTGTGGTTCAGTGCAGGGATGCTGCTCAGGTATGGCAGAATGTGTGTGCTTTGAGTATAATGGAAGGCAAAACACCTGATAAATAGTCAGTTGTTGCTTTGAGAAACTTTATGGATAAATAAAAAAAGACCCATCAGTTTTGGGAAGCCCATTTTAAACCAAAACTCCTTTTCCAAAGACATACATGAGAACTGGAATGGGTGAATTTTCTAGAGCTGAAAAGGTTTCCTTGCAGAATCATGGCTTAAACAATATTTTCATCAGTGTGGCTCTGTTTTTCAGATGGAAATAACTCAGGATGGTTTCTCAGATGGAAATAACTCCAGCAGGAAGTGTCTCTGTCAATACAACAATCTCCAAATTGATTTTGTTGTCATGTTTCCATTGAGGACGGTGGAGAAAAGATTTCAATGCTGCCTTGTGTGGCTGCAGTAGAAAAACACCCTGAGGGGATCAAGGGCTGTTCTTAACCTGGAATTCAGGTTGAGAGAGAGGACTGTGCCCCTGTGCCCCTGGGCTCAGGTGAGACCCCACCTGCAGAGCTCACCTGCAGGGCAGAAGGATCCAGGGACACCTTTCAGGTATGGAAGGGGCTCTCAGTGCTTATTTTCTGTGCTCTACTGGCAGTAGGATCTGTCTCCCCAGACTCTGCTGTTCAGCAATACATTGAGCTGAATGAATCTGATATTACAATTATTCTGAGTTTGGAGATTGAAGAAAAACCCTTCTCAGAAGATGACCCTTGTAAATTGAAGTAGATTATTAAACCAGGCTAGAATTTACTGTCCTTTGCTTTTCTAAACACAGTGAAGTGAAAATCAAGAATGAGGACATTTATCTCCAGTGTGTATTTTTCTGGATTACAAACTTTGGCAGATGTGGTGCAGAGCAATATTTCTTGGCAAACTGGCATGTTTGAAAGACTGACCTTAGAGAAATTAGTCTCTTTTAAATAGAGCTAAATATAAAAGGAAGTCAGCTCTCTCTCTGTTTAAGTCTCTCTTATCTGCTGGTAGGAGTTCAGATTAGAGTGTCTGATTTAAATCTTGAATCCACCCATCCTGCTGCTGCCTCGACTCCCAGCTCAGCACCTGGAACCCAGAGCAGGGAGCCCAGAGCTGATATTTCAGTAGCACTTGTCCTTTTCCTGCTCTTTGGCTCCCAAACCAACCCCTCCAGTTTTCCAGGGGATTAGACTCTTTTTTTTTTTTTTTTTTTTTTTTAATCAGTAACTGTGAGTAAGTAAAAATGCAGATGGGATTTGCTGCTTTCCCTAAGCTCTCTCTGCCCTTCTGGCCTTCTGCTGTCATCCTCCAAGTGGGAAGGTTCTTCTAAGGATGCAGCAGAAGTGATGGCAAAGGGAGGTGTGCTCAGGGGTGATGCTCACAATCCTGATGTGTGTCACTTGTCTTTCTTGGGGGCTGAGCCAACAGGATGCTCCTGGAGAAAACTATTTCCAACTTTGCCAGTTTAATGGTTTCCTGACTTTTCTTGCCTCTTGAGTCCTCACTTTGATCCTGCATGTAAGAAACAAAGGTGGGCCTTGGGATATTGAATACTGAGGAGTTTCAAGAACCATCTAATAGCAGGAGAAGCTCAGGAGCAGCCTGGAGCCTGTTCCTCCTGGGCACCATCAGTGTTTGGGGGATGCAGGGATGAATTCCTGCAGGTGCTGCCCCTCTTGCCCTCCTGTTGTTCCCAGCCAGGTGAAGCTGTCCCTCCTGCTCTGTGCCTGTTCCCAGTGCTGGCCTGTGCCAGTCCAGCTCCCCAGGCCATCTGCTCAGCCAACCCAGGGCATTTTTAACTGGATCCCTTCCCTAATCCAGGTCTCTGTACAGCTCCAGGCCAGTCCTGATGGCACAAGGGCAGCTGCCAGTTTTTCAGGAGAGGAAAGACAGGAAGGTGCTTCTAGCCAGGAATGACCCTGTGCTTTCCTGCAATGGTCTCTGCCTTCCAAAATTATTTCTTTCCATGCCTTTATTTCCTGCTAGGTATTTGCACAGATGTTTTCTCTTCCAGTTGCTCCAGGTGGATCTTTAATTTTTTTTTTTTTTTCAAATGTGCCCTGAGTAGAATGGAATTCAGATCTGTTCTGGATAATCTGTATATATTCATTAACATTTTGCCCTATTCTCCCAGAATTTAGGTCCTAAGTGCATTAGGTTCCATGACAAATGTCTCTGGTATCCTCTCTGTGGAGTCTCCTTGCTCATGGCTTAACTCCCCAGCCTTCACTATTGCCTTAAATTCTTCTTTAATTCCATTCCCTGTGTGAGTAAAGGTGTCTGAATTAACCTTCACAATAAACCTGCCAGGGCTTTTCCCGGTGTCCAAACAGATTCTCATTAATCCCTCTTTTGTAATGCAGGGAAGGGTTGTGTTGGAGTGTTTTGCTTTGATTTTTTTTTTTTTTTTAATAGAGGAAAAGGTCACACTGAGGCTGCTCTCACTGAAGGGTTTATTTTTATTTCCAAGACAATGGCTGCATCTAATTTTTAATGCTGTATTTTCTGGAGGCTGACAATTGTCAGTAGTACAGTTAATATTTTCTTCAATTAACAATAATCTTAGATAATGAAGTTGTTTTCTTTTCATTACAAAGTCATTTGTGACTTAGAAACCCCAAGATGCCTTATAATATATAACTTTCACAAGTGAAAATAATTATTCCAGAGTCAATTCTTGAGGAAACTTGGGAAAGTTGTTGAAAATGAGCAATAACATTGATTTTTGGGGAGCTTTTCCTTTTCCATTTCATGGGGTTTGGTTACTCAGAGGGCTAAACCCAAAATGTTGTGGGATAGTGTTTAACCCTGCAGAGTGTCAGACATTTGCTGAATGTTTTTATCTTCATTTGATAAGCAGTTGTGGGGTGTGTTTTAATGCTCCCACTATTTTATCAGAACCCTCTGCAGTCTCCCAGAGCAGGTGTTTTAATCACCACATCCTAATTAATTCCATCTCTTTTATAATCTGTCTACCCAGCTCCTACCACTGGAGTCCAATTTTGTGGAGGAAAGAAGAATCAAAATACTGGATTAAAAGAGAAATATAGGAGAATAATTGCAATAAGATCATCATTGAAGTGTAGCTACTAAAACAGGAGAAGAAAACTAAATTTGGGGCATAGGAGGGAGCATAGAATTAAAAATCTTGTTTTGCTGCTAGAAATAGCACATGGAGTTGATGAAGATATTAGGGAACAAGCTTCCCTACTTTGTAGCTGCAGTAATCTTAGGGAATATGAATGATTTAATCTCCTCATAGCACTGAGGAAGTGGGAAGGGAAGGAGGAACTCAGGAACCTGCTGAGGTGTCTTTGCCTAACTGGACAAGGAAGATGGACAGGACTTTGGACAGGACTTTTGTACAGGGGTGGTTTCCACTGCCAGAGGGGAGGGATGGGGGGACACTGGGGAGGAATTCCTGGCTCTGAGAGTGGGGAGCACCTGGCACAGGATCCCCCACAGCCAGGCAGGGCTGCTTCTATTGTGTTCTTGAAGGTTTCCCCAACTTAATCCCACTCCTGATGGACAAGGTTGTGCCAACAGGACTTGCCAATGTTCTAGTTCCCTAGATTTTCCAAATTAATGCCTTCTCACAAATTCATTTGTTTTTTTCTCAGTCTTTATTGAATGTCTTTGCACTTCCACTCGAAGACACTGATTGGGACTGATTGTTTTTCTGCAAACACATCCAAAATTGGTCAATCCTGGCTGTTCCCTGCAGGTTTTTGAGCAGTGGCAGAGGGCAGGGATGTGTGCTGGCAGCTGGACTGCCTCCTCCTCTGCAGCTTATCACAGCTTCTCTCTGCAGCATCCATCACTCTGGACTCAATCATTGTGACTTCTGGTCAGGAAAAAACAGAAAAAATATCCAAAAAGGGTTAATCTGCTGAGTGGCAGGTGGGGGGCTGTTCTTCTCCCTCTCTGTAGCAGCCAGAGCTGAACAAAAGAGGAAGAGTTTGGAGAATGCCTCAGATTTTTTGGGGAAACCCAACATTGAAGGTTGTGGCAGTTTTGTCCTCCTGTCAAATCCTGGAGACCCTCCAGAGGTTCAGCACCATTGAACACACACCTTTAGTGTTTGTAAGCAGGAGCTATGGACTTTTGTACAAACAGAAGGATGTGAAAGTGTTCCAGCATGGACCCTTGGAGCAAATGGAGCTGCCAGAGCAGCTCTGAATTGAAATACATGAAATAGATGAAATGCTGGTACAGGTGTGGGGAGTGAGAGCAGCAGGAGTGCCTGGGGAGCCCATGCTTGGTGCTGAGCCTGGTGCAGCAGGCAGGGCTTGCTTTCCCAAAATCCAGGCTGGGAGGAAGATGTGAGGGAGGTGCCTTTCTCCCCCATGTGCTTCAACACTTATTTTCAGCTTCTCTCTTGCCACAAAAGGAATAATTTGTTTAATTTTACAAAATGTTACTGAAGCTGTTGGAAGTGGAGCTGCAGCCCACGTCTTCTTAATAAATGAGTGTGTGTATTCCTGGAAGGAAGTTAAAATGGGGCTGTGTTATATTTGGTATCTCCTGGAGCACTGAGGCTACTTTGAGTACAGAATGTGCTCAGAGAGAGACTAATTTGCCACTGCAGAGCTTGATGGGATGAGATTTGTCAAGCCCTCGTCTCTGCTGAAGTTCACTGATGCTTTCCTCTCTCTGCTGAAGATATTTTAGGGTTCTGTCTTTGAATTGGAGGCCATAAAAACAAGTCAAAAAGCCTGAAAACAGAATTAAATTCCAAGTCAAGGACCTGTGGAAGCAAGAGGTGGAGATGTTCCTGACCTGTTTCCCTGAGTGTGCTCAAGCTCCTGCTGGCACCAGTGTTGGGATTATTGGGACATTGGAGCATCAGCAGGGTGGGTTTTGACTTCTCTCCAAGGAAACCATCTCTGATGGCAGGTGGTGGCTTCCTGCAGGAGGCAGGAAAAAGAAAAGCTCAGTAAAAATGAAGATTTTGCTCTTTTCTATTCATTTACAAATTCATGCTGTTTCATTATCTGGCTTGAAGGGTCTGCTGATGTAGTTCTACAGGGAAAGGTGGGATGTGCCAGCACTCCCTAAAAAAACCTCAGTTGTTTTACTGGATTCAATGTTTTCTGTCTCCTGCTTTCTCCCCCAGAGTGTTTTTTGAGTGAATGTAAACTAATACAGGATCAGTGGTTAGAAACCATGAAAAAATATTTAATGTAAACCTTTTGGTACTGGGTTGATTAAAATAAACAACTGTTCTGAGGAGCTGGTCCTGCTTTGGGAACAGTAGGGTTTCTGTTCCTCCCTATAATGCATAAAGCATGTGGAGTGCCTTGAGAGCTTTTTTTGGGTGCTGCACTTCATTTTGAGGGATTTCATTTTCAGCTCTCTGAGCCTTTGTGTCAGCTGGGAAGGGAGGGTGTAGGAGTAATATGTAAAACTCAGGCTAAAACCTGTTCAGTCCCAAATCCTGACAAATAGCTGGTAAACAAGAATTTAAATAAAAGCTTGGACTTTTCTGGAGAGCTGGGAAGAACTTGGTCTTATTGCCAGCTCAGGTATCCCTTCCCTCTCCCTTATCCTCTGTCTCCAGCTCTTTTGCCTGCATTTCTTACATGTCCCATTCCTCCTTCTGCTGCAGTGGAGGTGCAGACCACTCTGGGCTGGGCTGAGTTTCTTTGGGCAGGTTTTGCACAGAGCCTCACTGGTGTTTGTCTCTCTGTCCTTGCTGTGCAGAGCTCTGGAATGCTGTGAAGACTCCCTGCCCAGGCACACTCCTCTCTGGATTGTCTCCATCCCAAGGAAGCTCCTGTCCAAGAGGTACCAGTTCATCCTGTCTTTGTCTCCTTCACTCTCAGCACTTGGGTTTGGCTGCTCCTCCCAAAACCTTTTCCCTGCTCCCTCCAGGCAGAGGAGCTTTGGATGCTGTGGAGATTGCACTTGTTGCTGTTTGGTACACTTTGGACTCTTCTTTCTATTAAATCAACTTTGCTACAGAAGCATTTTACATTTAAAAATGAGATTTCTGGGTCAAGAAATGCATGAGCTGAAGCTCCAGCAACACTTTGTGCCTGGTGTTGATTTAGAAAGTTGATAAACATCAGGTCTTCAGCAGCTTGAGTAAAACACACAGTACTTATGTGCTGCTCCTATAAAGAATTGTGAGAGAGATTCTTTTTTTAGTGTTTATTAGTCTTAATATCTGCCTAGTAAATAATACATTCTTGTTTTATATTGAAAAGGAGACTTGTGTTCATTAGCTGGGTCAAAATCCCTGGGTTGGCACAGACACTATTCCTGATATAAACTTCTGTCATTTGCCTGGAGACAGGCAAAGTGTTTTCTACTAGTTTCTATTTCTTGGGAGAAGAAAGCTGAAAACAATGTTTTCAAATATAAACTTTGCAGTGTGATTTAATTGGAACAGTTTCTATCTTAACTCCTTTTTTTTTGGTTTATAGTGCCCAGTATGATGAGATCTGAGCAGGTCAAGCCCTTAGAGCTTGTGCATATAAATATATATATATATGTAAAATAATTTAATATGTTAGAACAGAGGGAGAACATGATCTACAGGAGCTGTGAAACAGGAACATCCCCCCTCAGAAAATCCCTCTGGAAATATGCTGGGAAAATGTCCCTGTGTGCCTGCCCTTCAGTTTTCCCTTAGGGATTCACACTTCCCTGTGGGGCAGAAGAGACACAGGGGAGGCAGAAATGTCTGTCTGCCCCCATCCAGCTGTTCTTGTGCAGGAATATGACTCTATTATGTTTTTTTTTTTCATTTTATATGTTTTGCTGCTCACTTAATGACATGAACTTTAAATGTCAGCTGCTCTTGGGTCCACTACAAACCTTTGGGCACACTCTGACCCTTATCTTCACAATAATTTAGCTCTCTATCCCTGCTTTGGGAAAAGCTGCCCTAAATCAATGCCTCCTCTTTGGGTACAGGCAAAATCCAGGTATTTCTTCCTCTCCTGCCACCCCATCTTAGGTGGGATGGGACAGAAAATATCATAAATTTTCTGAAGGAAAAGGATTTCAGAAAAACTCTTCCTTGCTTGTGCCAGTCTTGAGGCAACAACAGTGACCCCTGCCCATCTCCTGCCCCCTTTTTCCCCTCTTCATGCTAGAAAAAAGAATAATTTTTTAAAAAAGAGACTTTAATGCTGCTCCTATCCATTTTTTTCTGTATGGTTTCCCCCATTTGGGCCGTGCAGCCTTTTTAGGGTGTGAGAAGCAGAAATCCAGGGCTGTGGAAGAGGAGAGGCAACACCAAAGTTGGGTTTGATGGGTGGTGAGGTGGGAGAAGGGACACAGAGTAAGACTGGAACTGATGGGAGATCCAGAGAACAAGATTGTGTTTTAAGTGGGAAGGTGTGAAGTGTTGGCTTTGCATGAGAAAGCTGCTGCTCCAAGGGCTCCTGCTCCAATCCAGCTCCAGATGAGGAAATTTTAAGCTCCAGAGCAGAATTGGTGGAGCCTGTGGAGTCTTGGCTGGCCAAGCAAATTGGGGTTGCTCTGCAGGCTGATTGCCCTGCAGGGGATCTCTAGCAGCCACTTCAGATATTTGCTTTTGGGTGACTTCATCTTGAGTTGGAGCCCTGTTAGACTCAGTGTTCATTCAGAAATCAAAAGGTGGAGGAAATGGAGTTGAACTTGAATGTGTGAGTGCTCCATGTCTCAGCTTCCTTAGGTTGTCTCCTGGTTGGGAAATATCCCATTGCCCCACATCCTAATTGGAATTCCAGCAATTAAATAGTTAAACATGGTGTGTGTGTAAAATCCATGTGTTTCTATAAATACCTCTCTTATCTCTGTAATGGTTTGGTTTGATGTAAATATTTTTAAATGTGCTTTTACATTAGGCTGGTTTTCATCCAGTGTGTGTGAGTGGAATTTGGAACTGGGCCTGGACTTTATACTTCTGCTCCTCAGTGTTTCTGAACTCATGTGGAAAACTTCTGGACTTTAAGTCTCCTGAGCATTTCTGCCATTTTTGTGGGGATCTTCACTGGGCTGGGGATGCACTGGATCCAGAGCTGGAGTGGACCATCTTGCCAGCAGCTCTTGGACACTTTGATGCTGTTGGGAACATCATTTAGTGAATGTTTCTAGTGCAGGAGAAAATCCTTTGTTCACAGATCTGAAGTTTTCCTGCACTGCCAGCTCTGTTTGGGAGAACAAAATTCCTTTCAGAGAACATGTGATATGGAAAATTATTTCTGTCAAGCCAAGTTGTGTGCTGCATCCAGCCCTGGAGCCCCCAAAATCAGGAGGATGGAGCTCATGGGGAGAGCCCAGAGGAGGCACAGAGCTGCTCCAGGGCTGGGAGAGCTGGAGAGGAGAAGGATCCAGGGACACCTCAGAGCCCTGCCAGGGCTAAAGGGGCTCCAGGAGAGCTGGAGAGGGACTGGGGACAGGGATGGAGGGACAGGACACAGGGAATGGCTCCCACTGCCAGGGGGCAGGGATGGATGGGATATTGGGAAGAAACTGGCAAAAGCATTTTAAAAGGTGATTTTTTTAAAGGAGTGGATCTGACTTAGAAAAGTATTTGCAAGACTGTTACCTAGGATGAAATGCTGGGTCATTAACCTTTATAAATTCATCACCTTATGCAAGGACTATACATGTGATATATTACAGCATATTTAGGTGGATCATAGAATCCCCAAATGGTTTGGGTTGGAAGGGCTTAAAGTTCATCCAGTGCCACCCTCCATCTTTCCTGTAGGTTCCCTTCAGGTCCTGGAAGGTCACAGTGAGGTGACCCCCAAGCTTTTTCCTTTCCAGGCTGAACAATCCCAGTGGTCTGAGCCTTCCCTTGCAGCAGAGCTGCTCCATCCCTCTGCCCAGCTCAGTGCCTTGTCTGGAGCTGCTCCCAGAGCTCAGCATGGGCTCTGTGCTGAGGTGAGCTTATGGGAAACATCCTCTCTGTTCCCTCCACCTTCCCCCAGCCTTCCCCAGGGTGCTCCACATTCCTGCCCTCACAAAAGCCTTTCTCTCAGATGGATAACTCAGCCCTTCCTCCCAGTGTGCCAGCCTTGTTTGTGTTGATGAATGAATGTTCCCTGTGTACAGCCTGCAGATTCCTCTGCTCCTGGAGTACAGTCCTGCTCAGTGTACCTGGTTCTGATTAAGGGCATTTGAATTCGGGAGTGTGCTTAATGAGCTACACCTTTCACAGATTCTTTTGTTAATTCAGAAAAGCTGCCTGCTCTGATTTATGGCGCCAAAAGGGGTAAACTGCCATTAAAAGCATTAATTAGTCTTGGTTGACTGCACAAAGAATAGACTTGGTGTGAGCCAGTTTTTGATTTAGCCCTTTGATTTTTGCCTAAGCTTGTTAGAGGGTCTGTATCTCTGGCTGTCTCATGCTGGATTGTGTAATTGGAATTGTGTGTGAAATTCTTGGGCTGAAGGAGCAAGAGCCAATTATAATCAATGAAGTTGTAAAGCAATTGGGCAGAACTTTGTAGATATTTCAGTACAGAAATGTTCCTTTTTAACATGTGGAAGTGATAATTTGGGATTGGCAGATTGGCAGGAGCGATATCCCAAGGATTTGCTGTGAGCCCTGGTGAACCTCAGGAAGGAAAATACTCTCAGAGCCTTGGATTTGCCCAGTTTCTTCCCATTGCCTCTCATCCTCTTGTGCCACCCAGCAGGGCCAGGTGGTAGCACTGGGGGTTTTTCTTTTCCTCTACATCTTTATCCATTTTCTACAGGCTACTCAGGAACAAACCAAAAACCCCTAAATCTTGGAACATTGTCTGTGTTGTATCCTTGCAAACCCTATACTATATTGATGAATATTTCAGTGTATGGTAGCTCCTGTACTCCCCAATTCTGGCCATCAATTCTCCACACAAAAGTTTGAAGATTAATTGACATGCAAATTATAGCCTAAGCTTTCTTTCCAATAGACTTTCCAGAATTATGCTTGACTGCAAAAAAAAAACCAAACTATTCCATTACTGTAATTTTGGTGATTGCCTCTGGTCTGTTTGAGAATTAAGATTTCCCTCTGTCTGTATAAAGTTTCCATCTTTCTTAGCTATTATCACATTAACTGCTCTATAAAAAGAAGGTTGGATTGGGTTTCCATCCCAGCTTGTCCTTAAGGAGCCAACAGTTGGATCCTCCAGCTCTGCCTTAATTTCCTGGCAGAACTAGAAAGCTGCTTCTCCCTTCCTTCTTCCTGCATGCCTGGAGAGATGATGGTGGTACCCACAGGACTTTGGAGTATTGAACTGGAAATCTCCTCTGGATGTTCAGGGAGATAGGAACTGCCTTTAAAACACATTTTTTTAGCAAAACTTGGTTCCTAGCAGCAGCACAGATCTGAAATGACACATATCTTTAGAGGCACAGAGGTATTTAAGAGCTGTATTCTCTCCTGCCTTCCCTGAACACATCCAAGTCCTCAGGGCAGTGTTTGGCAGGGATTTTTGGGTAAGAGTGAAAGCCTTTGAGCTTCTGGTTGGTTTTTCACTCTCACTCAGCACATCCTTGGAGAGAAGTGTTGGAACAGCCAGGGAAGTGTGAGCTCCCTGTCTCTGCACAGCCACAGCCTGGGCTTGGTTATTCCCAGCTCCCACAAGTGTTCCCAGCTTTGTCTCTCCTGTATTTGTTTTCCTTTCCCATTGAAGGAAGTGGTTCTTTCCAGTATGAGAAGCATTAAATTGACTTAAATGCTTTGTTTGCCAAAGTAGCTCTTTGAAGTGGATCTTTCAAGTTTCTTATGGGATCTGGGATTTGATGAGGCACATTTTAACCCAGCAATCTCACAGGGAGGAAGGCAGGGTGGAAGGAAGAGAAGGAACCTTCTAGTTCTGCCAGTTTTGATCCTCACTCACACAGTTTTCCACATTCCCTTTTAACACTTGACTGGTGCTGGAGCATCCCAGGGCTGATCCGTGGGATCAGCAGGATCTCACTGCTCAGCTTTCCCAAGCATGGCTGCAGCATTAAGTCTCAAAGTGGAAAGGTAATCCCCTTGGGAGGCTTGACCTACTCTTCAAATTACTTTCTCCTGCTCTTTTGAGGCTTTGGGTTTTATTTGGATGGTTTTTTCCTCCTCATCAAGGCAGCTCGTTTAATTGCTGTGACTGCCAGGCAGAAACCTCACTCTCACTTTACAGACCTCCTTTTCTTCAGCTCCTTCATAATAAAGTGGTTTTTGGAACAGGGCCAGGCCTTTAGCCCCAAGTGTCTTCTGGTTTCCTCTCAAACAAGGGACAGCACAGCCAGATTGCTTCCCTAATCCCTCTTGCCAAAGACAAAGGTGTCAGCACTGTCTAGACATGGGTGTTCCACGTGCTCATTCAAGGCTGAGGGTTCCCCCTGTCTCCTTTTCTTCCCATATAATTGTCCTCAGAGCCTCCTAATCTGCCACTGCTCTGTGGGGGAAATCCCCCATGCAGTTTGGGGTGGATGTGTCCAATTTAGTGTAGGTGGTCTGTGCCCCTTTGGAGCAGAGCCAGTGAAACAGGATGAGTGAGTTCTTGCTGCTGTACAGAACAAAAAAATCTGTAAAAATCTCTTTTTTCCCATATTCATGCTGTATCCAGTCAGGAGATACTCTTCTTAAACTTTTATATTTATTTTATGGTTATTTAAAGCCTTTTTTGGGTCCATGTTTTGCAGCTTTTCCATGGGGGACTGGGTCCCTACAAGTTACAGATTTGGAGTAGGAAGGTAACAATTCAGCTGGTTTCCCAGTCCTTTGAAATTTTCCTTCTACTCATGGCAGGTTTTGACTTCTTCTTTCTTTGGAAGTGTTCTGCTGGGAAGTTTAGCTAATGGGAGATCATTAGGATCCTGTTTAGCCTTGGAGAAGTTAGATACAAAAAAAATTAGAAAAGCTGAAGACAAATTAATAGCAGAGCAAAATCACAAATTCTTTCTGCCTGAAGTTCTCTCTCATTTTGGAGTTCCTTACACACATTTATTGTCCATTTTTTGTATTTGAGTGTGAAAATAGTCCTGTCAGGACCCTGTGGCTGATAATTCCTTGGCACTTCAGCTGGCTCTCACAGCTGGGAACAAGGAGAATCCTTGTGTTTTGTTGTTCCATACAGCTGAGTGTGTCATTTCAAGTTAAAATAAGACATCTTGAATGTCAAGATTGCAAAGTTCAAACAGCAGAACGTGGCTGGAAGTCAGTTAAGTGCACTTTCAGTTTGTTCTATATTTAGACCAGGCCTTAGGAATGGGATTTCTCTCCCTAAAAAGTCATTAATCCATGAGAGGTGTCCTGGCCTGAGGGCTGTGGTGACTGGGGGATAATTAATTACTTATTAATTACTTATTACTTGTGAGGCCACCTAGCAGTGAAGTTCTTTGTTTCTCCTCTAGGCTCTTCTTGGAGCTCAGCCTGGTCTATGGAAGGTGTCCCTGCTCCTGGAAGGGGATGAGATGGGCTTTAAGGCCCCTTCCAACCCAAACCACTCTGGGATTCCATGGAAGTAAGCAGCACTCTGCATTTGTGGAGCTGCTATTGCCTTGTCTTTGGGTGGGTTGGGTTTGAAAGGTGTTTCTTCAGCAAAAGTGGCTGGAAAAGAGCTGATTATTCGTCAGAAGTTACCAATGAAGGGGTTTGCTGTTGTTCCCAGGTACTGCTCAAGGATTATTTTGCCAGTTCATTAAAGGCTTGGATAGGGATTTACAAGCTGATAGCTTTGGTTCCTCTGGTGAATTCGGGCTGCAGCCCCAAAATATTTTGCATTTAATGCTGAAATAATGTGGGATTTTGGAGTGAGAAGCCAATTCTCTTGTCAGTTTAAAAAGGGTTAGAGGCAGAGTTTGCAGAGGGGACAGTAATTGGGTGTAACTGTGCTGTGTGGGAAGACCACTGCAGTTTATTCATCCTCCTCTCCATTCCTGCTCTTCTTGGGGTGGAACAGTGACCCCAGAACATCACCAGTGCACCCTTGTGCTCCCTTCCCCAGCTGCCAGAGTGCAGGAAAGGCAGACTCCCATCCCCAGGGTGTCTCAGAGCAGTTATTTGTGAACCATTGCTCTCTCTGTGCAGCTCAGCAGCCGGGCTCCTCCAAGGCACTGCATGGCTGTCAGAGCCCCTGTGCTGATAGAACACATCTGAGTGCACAGCACTGCATCCATGGCATGGCCTGCCTGCATGGCAGCTCATCAGCAAGCCCAGGAATCTGTTGGGTTATCCCTGGGGATTACAGAGTGGGCATGGCTGCTCCAAACTGTTAATCCATATATTTTATTGTTTGAAAAATTCATTCTCCTGAGGGTCATTTGGCACTGCAAGTGCATCAGCAGGATCTCTGTAATGCAGAGTATCTCCTGCACAAGAGGAAACATGTGTATTCTTTTTCCTCACACAAAAAGACAGCTTGCTTTACAAGGAAAAAAAAATAATTTCCTTTCGCGACCTTAAAATAATTCATTGGGGAAAAAGAAAGCTTTTTGTTTTATGAAGGCTTTGTGTCTGCAGGATCCCAGCTGAGTGCCATGTAGGAATCGACTGGTGCTAATGTTGATTAAAAAAAAAAATCAGAATTGCTTGGACATGGGAGGTTATCAGTCAAACACTGCTCTGAGAAATTGTTGTGATGTGCTGCCTTCAGCACCTCGCCAGGCGTGGGGAGTGGGCAGTGTGAGATCATCACTATCCTCCTGATAATTTAACTAAATCAGTTTGTAGTAGGAATATCTGTTGGCAAAACGAGAGGAGAAAATCATCCTTGCATTGTCCTTGTTCTCACTGCCCTGCTCCAGGGCTTGCTGCCAGTGCAGGGAGAGCATTGCAGGGTTCCCTGTGGCTCTGCCTTCCACCGTGTGTGTTTTTATAGAGTCCCTCCTCTTGTCTGCTCCTTTGATTCTGCTTTTGCCTCAGAAAGCCACACACAGAGCTGAACCTTCAGTTCTCGTCATCATTGTCATCTTTTGTGCCATTTTCTTTATCCTTTTCCAGTCCCACCTGTGAAAT
Organism: Erithacus rubecula; assembly: GCF_903797595.1. Classification (NCBI taxonomy): domain Eukaryota; kingdom Metazoa; phylum Chordata; class Aves; order Passeriformes; family Muscicapidae; genus Erithacus; species Erithacus rubecula. Next base: position 964,773 of record NC_136658.1, on the reverse strand, counting down.
AGGTGTGGTTTAAAAAAAGAAAAACCCAATTGTCAGGTTTATGATCTGGTTTTTGTATTGCTCTGCCGTGGCTCACAAATGAGGGTCAGCCTCAGAACAGACACAAATGAGTTTTACTGGCTCCTAAATGTTTTTGCAGGCTGATGAATTTAAAAGAGAGGGAATTAAAAAGTAAAGGTGCATTTGGGAAAGGGTGTCCCACATCTGCACCAGAGGAATGGGCAGGAATTGAAGCCCAGGCAGAACTTCTGCCCTGGGCAGTGCCCACTGTGGTCCCTTCAGCCTGACCCATCCAGGAATTCTGTGATCTGGAGGATTCCAGAGCTGAGCTCCAGGTGGTTTTTTAAGAACCAAACCAGTTTCAATGTTGTTCTTCCCTCAGATTGTTTTGTTCCAGTGATGCCACCTGATTGAAGTAACACACCAAGCCACCCTTGGATTTTAGAGAATCCCAGGATGGTTTGGGTTGGGAGGGACTTTAAAAACCATCCAGTCCCCATCCAGCCTGTCCTTGGGCACCGCCAGGGATCCAGGGACAATCACAGCTCCTCTGGGCACCTGTGCCAGGGGACAATTCCTTCCCAATATCCATCCATCCCTGTGTCCTGTCCCTCCATCCCTTGTCCCCAGTCCCTCTCCAGCTCCTGGAGCCCCTTCAGGCACTGGAATGTAACTCAAAATGCTGATAATTGTGAAAAAAAAGAAAAAAAGGTGCAGTGTTTAATGCATTTTTTAATCATTTGGCCATTGTGTTTTCATTGCACGGACACAAAGATTACAGAATGCAGAAATACCAAGTATTTCAGAAGCTCCATCATAAGTGATTTTTGGATAGCCAAAAATTGCTTCTAGGGGATCTTTCTAAAACACCAGCCACTGCAATAGGAGCAGGATTTATTATTTTATTCAGCACACACACGTTACCTTGCATCTCTCTGCAGATGTTTTCACTCTCTGCACTTTTCTCAGGACTCTCTGAATCTCCCAACTTAATTATGATTATTATGAATAATTTAATCTCCACAAACATTGCTTTGTCCCTTCTGTCTCTTTCCCAGTTTCAGCTGCTGGTCCCTGTAAAGGCTCTGGGAGCACCTTGCTGTCACACTTTTGGGAGTCTGAAAATCCCACATTTGCTCCCTAATCCACAACATTCCTTTTTCCTATTGTCCTATAACTTTAATTTTTCAATAGTGTCTTGCTGGGGCTTTCATAAGTAGCTTTTTGAGGTGGTTTATTCCCCAGTTCTGGACTCTTTGGCCACAATTGAAGGATTTGGGCTGAGTTATTTTGCTTCCCATGCTGTGTCTGTTTATCTGAGTGAGGGCACTGCAGCATTCCAGCCACTTTGCTTCATGGGAAAGGAGACATTGCCTAATTCCATGATAATCCTAAGGACACTTGTTAAAGATAAGGACAAGTCTTCTGCTGTCACACAGTGAGAGATTTGAATGTGATAAAGGATTTTCAAGCACACCATGGACAGGGCATTCCAAGTTTTCCCTGACTTTTAAAGTAAACAACATTTGGTTTTATTGACTTTAGTGTATATTTGCTTTCTCTTCCCTCATGAAGTTCTCTGGAAATTCCCAATCTTTCCACACTTGGAATAAACATGGAGGAGCTTATTTGCTATTTTTACTTTCTGGCTTGTTTAAGGTGTTCTGTAGTTTTGTTTAAGCACTTCTTGGTTTGGATTTTGACTGATTTGCTCCCCATTATTTTGTTTTCCACTGAGCATCCTCCTCCCTGCTGTCCTGTTCTCCCACTTTTTGAGGGTTCTCTTACATTCCTCAAGCAGACCACAGGCAGAGTCTGTTGCCTTTAATTTTCCCACCTTTGGACACGTCTTACATGAAATGATCCATATTTTAAATCCTCCTGTGAGCAGATGCAAATTTCTATGTCACCCTACTCCTTTTAGAGCACATTGGCTTTTTCCCTGTCCCAAATAAGATTTTATTCTTGGCAGGGAAGAGCTGAAGTGCTGTTTGTTTGCAGAATTTCCAGATGACTGACGGCATGCTCGGAGTCCTCACACAGCTCTTGCTATTGGAAAAATACATCAGAAATCTCAAAATAAAGCAGGGAATGTACAGCATTCCCAAGTTGGGAACACCACGTGTGCCTTTTGCTGGCAGTTTGTTTGAGATGTAGGAGAAGTGATATCTTTCAGCTGCATTCCAGGGAGAGCCAGAACAGCTTTTTTTCCCTTTTCCTACTCATCCGGAAACTCTTGGGAATGAACAATTCCACCTCTTTGTCTTGCTGATGGCTGTTTTCTCCTGGTACAAGGAAATACTTTCCACTTGTGTTGGACTATTTTCTCACAGGGATGTGGAGCAGATTTCCATTTGCTGTTCTTGGCTGGGAAGGACATCATGAGAGAAATCTGCAGGAAGCTGGGGAAAGAAAAAGAGAAATTTGAAATTCCTTAAGCTGCTCGACCATGTGTTCTGACTTAGCCTGAAAATTCCTCTTTTTTGGGGTGACTGTGGTGAGAATAACTGGGAAGACACTATGCCACTGATGGGGATGCTGCTGTATTATTATTATTTTTATTTAGGGCTGGCAAAACCTCTTGGTGCCAGTTGGATGCTGAACCCCAGGATGTTGGGAGGCCTTTTGTGACTCTGTTAAATCCCTCCCAGAATAATTCCCAGATCTTTCACCTGTGTTTCAGGAAACCTTTGAAAAGGGAGTTGTCAGGTCAGATTGTCTTTTTTTAATAACTGGAAATCCCCTGGAATTTCTTGGTGAATACCTTGTAGGATATTCTCCTGGTATAGGTACCCAGCAAACTCTGGCCTTGGCATAGCTCAAAAGCCATAAGTAAATATGTTCTTGGAATTGCATTTTAAAATTGGTTTTTGTCTTTAACTTGTTTTGAAGTTAAAACCTAATTATGAATATTAAATTCAGGTTAAAGAATCTAATTTTCTTCTCATTCTGCATTAAATGAGCTGCCAGAACTCACCTGGTGGTGACAGGTTGGAAAGGAGCATTCTCAGAGGTGGCATCACTAAACTCTAGACTCTAGCCCAAAACTGTATTTTAAACATTAATTTGCCTGGAATGCAGGTCCTGTCTTTCAGAAAAAAAAAAAAAAAAAATTACCTTTCCCCCAGCTGGCCCTATCTGTGATGAGAGTGCAGTGGAAAAGCAGGATTCATGCTTTGGAAAAAGGGGTGTTTGCCAGATTCCCATCTGCATTGTCAGGAGCAGCTTTGGCTTTGCAGTCAGCCCCGAGTTCACAGTGCCCTTCTATGGCTGAGTGAATGAGGGATGGATTTGGGCAGTGCTCTCTGCTTTTCTGCCAGGCTGTGTGATGTGGGCATAAAAGCCAGTGGAAAATTCCCCCGTGTGCTCTGTGCTGCTGGGAGCTCAGGTTGTGCTGGATGCTGGAGAAGGGGACACTGAGGCACCTGCTGGCAGCAGTTAAAGAGGACAGTGGTTATTGGTCACCCCATCTGCTCTCATCCCAGGAAACATCAACTGTTTGTGCTGCTCAAACCACTGGAGCACTTGTGGAACAGAGGAGCCCTTGCAGCTGTCCCAAACTGGCATCTCAGGGAAGCACAAAGAAACTTTACCCTGTCCAAGGTGCCTTGGATATGCTGTAGAAATCTGAGTGAATTCCAGCAAAGCTATCACAGCCTCCAGCCCTTTCTCAAGGTGTAGCTGATTTCTGGGCCAGGCACCTCCTAAGTGGGGCAGTTTAGTATGTTTTGGTCTTGCTTTGCTGCTCTGAACCAAGATCACCATGAAGAGAATGAGAATTAATTGTAGCACCATTAAATTAACTGTACACTGGAGTTCCTGCTCCCAGAGTTGCTAAAAGTTTGTCTGGATTAGCTCAGGAGCAGAGCAACAGCCCAGTAGCATCCCTGTGGTCCCAAAAGCCCATATGTGGAAAAACTTTGGGATTTTGAACAAAAAATGAAAAGGAAATAGATAAACCCAGCATATAAATACTTTACGCAACGTGCATCTTTTCTGCAATCATTAAATACCTTGAAAAGATCCCTTCCAACACCAAATCTGTGGATGATTCTGTGATCCTGATAGTGAGGAAAGGTCAGCTCTGCTGTTAATTATAAAATCCAATGAAGCTGAGTTGGTGCAGTCTCATTGACCATCTTAGACTGTGCTGCCTGAAAAGTTTCATCCCAGTTTATGGATATTTTTAATGTGGTTCCAATGCTGTGAACAAAAAACTTTTAACTTGCTGATCTGTGAATTTGCACTGGTTATTGACAGAGGTGTGAAAAGGAAAGTAAATTACACTTATCCTAATAGAGAGTGGATTCTGACCAGATACTGGTTAAAAACTGAGGGTGGGAGGCCCTGGCACAGGGTGCCCAGAGAAGCTGTGGCTGCCCCTGGATCCCTGCAAGTGTCCAGGCTGGATTTGGCTTGGAATAACCTGGGCTGGTGTCCCTGCCCATGGCAGGAGGTGGCACTGGATGGGCCCAAACCAGTCTGTGATTCTGTATCTTTCCTTGTCCTCTTGCTCTGTCCAAACCTGGCAATGTCTTTGTAGCATCTTTGGGTGAGATACCTGTTCTTGGCATGGTCCTGCTGATCCAGCCAGCCAAAAGTTACAGAAGGCTGGAGCTGGAAAAATGATCCCTTGTTCTGCAAGTTGAGGGATCCTTCTTCCTCTTGGGAATCCAGGGATTCATCTTCAGGCTGTTTGCAGCTGAGGGAGCAGAGCAAGACCCAGCAGCTGAGAGGGAGGAGCTGCCAGGGCTCAGGCAGTGAATGGCATTCTCTGGATTCCCTGGCTGGAAGCTTTCCCCAGCCTCCCTGCTGAATAGAATAAGTTTAAAGATGCTTGAAGGGCCTGTTCAGTGCATCTCTCTCGACTTCTTCTCAACCAGACCTGGAATTTCATATCTAATGTCACCTTCAGGTCTGTAGCTTCCAGTTAAACCAGTTCTTGTGCTTCACAGAGATCCTTATTCCTGATTTATAGCATAGGTTTTCCCCAGTAAAGGAGTCATGAAATACTTTAGAAATCTGGACTAGTTTAATTCTATGGAGCACCTTTGGACTAACATGGAACCTGTGTTAGTTAGAGGCTCTGTCAGGAGATGCACAGACCCACATATGAAGTGTCCAACTTACGTAGGATATATGGGATATGGACCAGCAGATCACTTCATTAACCCAGTCACAAAGCCCCAAAATCCTGGTCAGGAGGGAGCCAGGCTGGCCCAGGTGCAGCACAGCTTCCAGCCCTCTCCTGGGGGTGGGATGTGGGCACAGGCAGGTTCCAGCAGCCAGATGTGTGGTGCTGAGAGAACACCATGGCAGCTGGGATGAACAGACTCTGCCCAGGCTGTGCAGGATCCAAAGCAGGATGTGTCAGCACCCAGAGAAGGAGCTGTGCAGGAAATGATCCCAGGTCGTGGGCAGAAGCTGCTGGAGCAGCTGTGAGCCTCTTCTTTTTGGGAATGTTGAGAGTTCCCAAACCTTTCCAAGGCTGCACATACTCACTGTTCTCATCACCCCTGGGAAAGTAAACCCTGCAGTTCCTGCTGCTCATCTGAAGCCCTGCTTTGTTTTTTGAGCAAACACTGCACAGCCTTAAAAAAGCCCAGCAGAACAGGATGCTTTTTCTTTCCTGGTGAAAGCAAGTGTTAAAGACTGGATTACAAGATGGGAAATGGAGTTGTATTTTTATGTGGCTCTTTTGTAATTGCAGGATTATGTTTAACAAAGATCCTCTTCAGCTACACCAGTTTTTCATTCCCTTTGGATGCTGGTGACCCCAGGGCTTTCCTTCCCACTCTGAGATGGGAGTTTTTCACTCTGTATTCAAGATGGAATTTCCTTTTTCTGCTTCTTAGTATTTTGTTAACCTATTTTAGGAATGATTTCTCTGGATTTATACCAAATATAGCAGCCATGACTCAGCCTCTGATCCTGGTTTTGGACTCAGAGATGCACTTGCTGCTTTTGCATTCCCTCTGCCTCTGTAATTTCCCCCTCTAAGTGTCTGATCTGGTCCCCCTGCATTCCTCCAGGAGCTTCATTCAGTTTACACAGCTTTCCTATTGATCTCAGGATTTTCAAGATTGTCACAATATTTTATAAATGGGCAGCACAAGAAGAATTCAGCACAGGGGATAGGACAAGGGTGGAATGGTTTGAAACTGAAGGAGGGCGAATTTAGATTAGATACTGGGAAGAAATTGCTGTGAGGGTGCCCAGAGCAGCTGTGGCTGCCCCTGGATCCCTGCAGGTGTTCCAGGCCAGCTTGGACAGGGCTTGGAGCAGCCTGGGACACTGGAAGGTGCCCCTGCACTGGAAGCTTGTCAGTGATGCCAGCTCTGAATTCCAAGGTGGTTCAGGGGCTGGTGAGGGTTTTTTTGGGTGCCCTCTTAATTGCTGGTAATTGGCAGCACAGCCTGAGCAGTTCTGTCTCCCATTCAGTGCTCTGTTTCCCTGCTCTAATGTCTGCAGAAGATTTTCAGGATCAGATGGCAGCAGTGAATTGCAAATCAGGAGGATTAGCATTTGTATCAAATATGCTCCAGCAGAAGGAGATTACAAGTCCTGGGTCAGCAAGAGCTCAGGAGTGTGCAGCTATGGAGCTGCTGCTGTGGTGGGGATGGGAATTCTGCCCTGTTCCTTCTACAAGGCTGCCTTGACAGATCACAGAACCATGGAATATCCTGAGCTGGAAAGAACCCATGAGCATCAAAATCCAGCTCAGACATCCCAGCAATCCTAGCCTGTGCATCCCTGAGCACTGTCCCAACATTCCTGGAGCTCTGGCAGCCTCGGGGCTGTGCCCATTCCCTGGGGAGCCTGGGCAGTGCCCATCTGAGGGAAGAACCTTTTGTTAATATGAATGTTTTGCTTCTGCCAAGATGTTGTGTTCACCTATGAAAATGCAGAATAAAATCCTTCCCAAACGGTGTTCCTGCCCTTCAGTACCAGACCCCCCTTCCTCTTTCCAGGACAGGTATTTTACATCAGATAAAAGACCAGGGGAGGTGCAGGCACACATTTCATGTTTTTGGAGCTGCTTTTAGTGTTGGCTGAGCTGAACAAAGGAGGGATGTGAGAACATCAACAGCAGCTTCACCTCAGCTCATCCACACCGAGCTGGAAATACCTGCAGGCTCGTGTTCATTTAAAAACCAGGAGTGGGAGCAAGGAACACCTGTCCTTCCTCTGCCAAGGGCTTCAGCACCCACAGAGCCACAGATGAACTGCTGCCTGTGGCAAACAGGCTGCCTGAGGGGCACATTAAACGTGCCACCCTAAAACCCTCTGTAATTACATTTCCATAGCCCTCAGCCACACTGGGAGGACAAATCTGACACTGTTGTGCTGGTACCAAAATCTGGGCACAGCTGGGTTTTAATTTCCAGAGAAAACAGAGGGGTGTGAAGTGCATCTTCCTCTCCTTGTTTTGTCTATCCTCATCTTCCTTTGGAGTTGCACTAGGAGTGTTTTGAACATGGATAGCACAGCCCCAGGAATGCCAGGGAGGGACACGTGGAAATACTTTATGGAGTGTCATTCACTGTGCTCTGATTCTAAATACAGGCACCATTCTGTTTAAATTCACATAGGTAAAGAAATTAAAATATAAAGTACATATTATAAATGTGGTTAAAGGCATATTATTAATTGAAAAGGAATAACCAGATCATTTGACAGTTATTGAAAGAAGTACATTTGGAAATATAAAGAAAGGGGGCACCTTGGAGAAGTGACATTTGTTCTTTCTGAAGTGTGTATTCCCAGGCTCTCCAGATCACTGAGGTCGTGGCTGTTCTCACAATTTGCCCTCCTTTTCTTTCCCTCAAGGACATTTTTTTTGCTCCTGTTGCCTGGCAATTCCTGTGCAGATTGCCCAGGCCCTGCCCTGTGCTGGTCACATTGTCCAACATCCTAGCACTGCACTTCCAGAGGATGCACACCCAGCCCGGGTTCTCTCCTACCCACAGCATGTGCTGCTCATTATATATTTAATTCCTTCTAGATCCCCTGTTAGTTCTTCCTTGCTGCTGGAATCCTCTCTTAAAGCTGAATTAATCATTGAACAGAAACCAGGAACTCAGTTGCTGTTGTTTATTAAGGAAATAAAACCCATGCCACCAGTATTTCACAAAACATCTTCTGGGAGTAGTGAGTTTATTTTCCAGGCATGGAAAAAAAAAACTTGTGAATTCATTAAAATATAGAGTGAATCTTACCAAAATTAGTCCTTACCAGGCTGGGGGTTTTATCACAGTTATTACCAATTTGGGCATTGTCAGAGGACAGAAAAATCTGGAGAAAGGAAATCTGTCTCTTGAGTAGGTGATGTGCACCTGTTGTATGATTGATAGAATTCATTTAAGATGAAAATTGAATTGTTAGGGAGAAATGATGGCAGAAAAAAGCCTTATTATGTACAGAGATGAGGCTTATCAGCATGAAAAGAAATGTGTCACAAATTGGTTGCAAATCAAAGGCCTGATTTTTTTTTCTTCTCTCTCAAAAAGGCACAAATAAAGGTGTGCACTGTAAATCATGGAATATCCGTGTAATGTGTGCTGGGATCTTTTGTGCAATACAAAAAGGCTTTTTCTCTGTAGAGTTTATAATGGGAAGCTGTGAGGCTACAGACAATTCAGTGTGCTTAAAGCAGGTGGGTTTATTCTGGCTACACCTGAGTGTGTTCTAAAATCAACACTGAATTCTAAGAATAATTAAATTATCAGTCATAGGTTGCAGTCATGGAATTGTCCAATTTGGAAACAGCCTCCAAGGACATTGAGTCCAAATGTTCCCCTGGCACTGCTCCAGGAGAGCTGGAGAGGGACTTTGGACAAGGGATGGAGGGACAGGACACAGGAATGGCTTCACTGCCAGAGGGCAGGATGATGGGATTTTGGGAGGAATTCCTGGCTGGCACAGTGCCCAGAGCAGCTGTGGCTGCCCCTGGATCCCTGGGGATGTCCAAGGCCAGGCTGGACACTGGGCTGGAGCAATGGGACACTGGAAGGTGTCCCTGCCATGGCAGGGGTGCCACTGGAGCATTTTCAAGGCTGCTCCAACCCAAACCATTCCCTGATCTGGTGATTGTTGAACTCTCACATGGATGCTGAAGCTCTGGTTGTTCCAGAGGCTCCTCAGCTGCTTGGCCTTGCAGCCAGGAGCTGAGCTGAGCACAGGTGCTCATGTGGCAAGGCTGCTTCAGACTAAGCCTTCCCATTAAACATTCCCAGGACTTTTTACACTGTGTTTTTACACTGTTATTTTAAGGAAGAAGAGAAGGGCTGCTCTTCAATTTCTGCCGTGCCATTTATCCCCCAAACCAGTCTTATCCCCCTGATGGAAAACAAAGAAGCAAAGCTGGGTTTTCTGGCTGTCATAGGCTGGGGATTTGGTAATTCTTTTTTTCCTGATATAAACTGCAAGCTGTAAGCTCCTTCAAACTTCTCTTCCCACTCTTTCATTTGGGAAGGCATGTCCAGAAATCTGTGAGAATTGTTAATTGTTGACATGCTGTGGCCTTTCAGCCCTTTCCTTGATGTTGCTGCAAAAGCATTTCTGGTTTTGGCCTCCTGGGCTGGGTGTGTTCACTGGAAACCTGAATGAGGGTTTAGGTGAATAAAAGCACTGCAAAATCTTCTGTAATGGCAGGCTGGAAAATTCTTGGCTTTTCCAGTGGTTATTAAATATGAATATGCTAAATATGAATATGCCCCTGCCTGAGTTCTGCCTATGATTGTTGTGAATTCCTTAATTTTTTAATTTGAGTCCTGTTTGTTCATCACTTGGCAGCTTTCCCCCAAAAAGTCAGCAACTTCTTCTGCATATTTTTCAAGTGCTGCTGAGTTGCCCCGTGTATTTTCTGGGTTTTGGTGGGGCACACCAAGCCTAACATAAATCTGGAGTCTGTTTTTCTCCTTCCATGCAGCTTGGTTTCCAAATGGAGTGAGGGAATGCCACTGCCTGTCCTATGGATGGGGAAGACTTTCAGGCTCCTGGGCTTGTTAACACAGAGCCTCTTGCCAACACCAAATTACAAAAAGACAATGATAAACAAACTTCTTGCCAAAGCTCCCTTTCTGCTGACAGATTTAGCCTGGGCTCTCCTTCCTCTTCCCTGGTACTGCTTTGTCTCAGAGCAAAGATCCCAAAATATTTAAGGAAGAAGGGACTCTCAGGGAGGATTGATCTGCTCTGTTTGCACTTCATCTTCCTGTTTCCCAGTCTCCAAACCCCATCTGGGTCCATCCATCAGAGTGAGCAGAGGAAAATAGAGAACAGGGGAGATTTGCTGTGCTGCCTGAGGGGAAAGTGGGGCTAGAGCTGCTCCTCAACCCTGCCTTGGCTTCCAGTCTTGACCTGAAGGGACCAGAAAACAGAACCTGTGTGAAAACTGTTGGAGAACAACAAGGAACAACTGTGGCTGGAAGTGACAAACTAGAAAAGCTGCAGCACAGTGGATTTGACCAAATAAACCCCAGGGAATCCTGACCCATCTGTCATGTGAAGGATATCTCTGCCCTCATCTGGTTTTAGTTCCAGGAATACTGTACTGCTGATGTGCCAGCTCTGGATGGTGTGATCAACTCCCAGACAAATTTCAATGTTTATCCCGTTGCAATCCATGAGAAGCAGTGATGTTTTCAATATTCAGGATATGGCTGCAAAGGGATTCTCCCATTTTGGGCTGAGCAAGTATAAAAAAACGGAGGGAGGGTAATTAGTGGTAGTGGTTGGAAATTTTGGAGCAAAACATAAAATAAAGCTTGAGAAGGCTCAGATAAGAGAGATAAGAATATTTTGTTTTGTTTTTCATAGTGCCTGGGTGAGGCTGTGGGATAGATGTTTGTAATCCTGGCTCTTCCTGGTGGCCAACCCAAATCTCCCAAGGCAGAGCCTGTGGAAGGGAAGGGGCAGAGAGAAGTGTGTTCCAGGAAGGCTTTTCAGCAGAACATAATGAAGAGGGATAGGGAAGACAAAAGAATAGAATAATCAGCTGGAGGAGGCTGTGGCTCAGTTGGAGAGCACCGAGTTCAAGAGTACAGCAGGGTTCATCTCCAAAGGGAAAGTCAGCAAGGCCTCAAGTCAGAGAAATTAATAGGAATATTTCAAGAAGTTGTTTGAGAGCTGCTGAGAATGGTTTGGGACTCACTGGGGCAGATATGTTAGATCTTTTAAAAAATACATGTATTTATTGGTTACCTGCTGGTGAAACCCATCACACTTGCAGATAAAAAGCTGGGAATTTGCAGCAAGGAATTAATCTGCATTAAGACATTTTCTTCTCTGGAAACAAGTTAATACAACCCCAGCTGTGCCAGAATCTTTTGGTTTTTCTCATTCTGAATTTTCTTGTGGGGGAACTGGTTCAAGGCCAGGTTGAACAGGGCTTGGAATAACCTGGTCTGGTGGAAGGTGTCCCTGCCCATGGCAGGGCGTTGGAACTGGATGAGTGTTAAGGTCCTCCCAATCCAAACCAGCCTGTGAGTATATGATTCAATCATTTCTAATTTATTTAGGCTCAGAGTGGTGTTTGTGTAAGCTCTGCCTAATTCACACAGGCAAACACAATGTGCAGATATTTTTTTTGCCATCCATGTTCAAGTGATCCCATCTTCCTAGTCCTTTTCAGGGAGGACAGGCTTTCCCTTACAATATTTCAACATGCATTCTATAGTATTAAATTGAATTAATAACTGAATGATCATTTTTTGATCCTCTGGCTTTCAAGCAGATCGTAAACTTCAGCAAAATCTTGAAAGGTCAAGATTTTTCCTGCCTCAGCATTTATTTTTTGGGCAGTCTGAGGTCAGCAAATTTCAAAGTCAAGAGCTGCTTTGTGCTTATAAATTATCCATTTCATTTTTCCTACAAGGAAGACAAAAGGGCTTGTTGCTGTTAGAGATACCATTAATTAAAGAAGAAGCTGCTCAGTGTGGAAACAAATCTCTCAGCTTGTGCCCACTGTCCCAGACTTTTTTTGGGGAGAGGTGGGATATACCCTTGTAACTTGCCTAAATTAACCTTTAACAGATGAATTGGAAGGTAATTTAATTATTGTTTGGTGGATCCCAAGTGAGGGTCAAGCTTCAAACGACTTAAGTGAAAAATTGTCAGAAAATTAGTGGAATTTGCATGGAGTGTAAGGTCAGGAGGCCTTTTCATGTTCAAGGAGACTTTGGCTGAATCTTATTAGCATGCAATTTGTATAAAATTCATTTAAAGAGGTGATGTGCAGGTCAAGGAAGAAAAGTATCTCTTTTCTTTGTTCATCCTCTCTCATGTTGGTTCTGTGCCACCTGATGTGAAATAAATTACTTTTGGCACATAGAGAAAATACCACTTTCTCTCCAGAGTGTGAGGAATGGCTCTCTCAAAAGGCATTGCATCCCAGCACCACAAAAACAAGGCAATGGGAGTTTAAAGGGAAAATCACCTTGACACATGAAATGCCCTGAAAGAAAATGGAAAAATGTCTTTTTTTTTTTTTTTCAGAGCAGCGCCCATTTCCATTGTTTACTCTTTCTTTTTCAAGTTCAGAGCTACTATTTAATTTTTTGGGGGGCCTGACAGACTCACCTGCCCATGTCACTGTTTTAAAAACCCTGCACACTATATTTATTTCTGTGTTTGGAAAGATTTCATTCCTTTATTCTGAAAAGATGATGATAATAACTTTGTTAACTTCCTGGATTTCCCATGCCTGCTTTATTCTTTTAGGTTTTATATTGGGTCAGAGGTTGGACTTGATGATCTTGGAGATCTTTTCCAACCAGAACAATGGGGGCTGCAAACCCCCCTGTGGGGCTGGGGGGGATCTGGGTGCTTCCAAAGGCACAAAATAAACCAGTGGTGCAGGAATACAGTGGGATGGGATGTTCCTGGTGTCCTGTGTCTGTAGGAGTTTGGAGATTTGGTGATTCCTGATGTGTTTTATCTTCTTCTTCTGCCAGAGTCAGGATTAAAAGCTGGAGAGATGGAATTTCTTGTTTGGACTCAGATGTTTGTTAATTCTTATCTATATTATAGTGAGCTCTACAGCATTTCTAGCTAACAAGCTAAAAATGGAGCCAGGTCTCACTCTCTACAAGACCTTTCAAGGCCAAACTCTCCAACTGAGAATGGACACCTAAATTATTTTTACTTTTAACCCAATATCTAACCACCTGTCACCTGCAATGCAGATTTTTCTATCCAATGACAAAAGTATCACCCAGACCCATGAAGAAGAAGGTGAAGAACAAAGACAAAACCTCTGTCCTAAAACCTCCATCTTGCCTTATACCTACTACTATATTCTAAAAGCTTAAATTCTGAATTTTCCACCACGTGATATCACACGCTTCTATTCAAACTACACACTCATGATCCCAGTTCTGTCATTCCATTTTGGAACCCTTCTCCATGGCTTTAAGTCAAAATCCGTGTTTTCTTGGGGGTCAGTGCCTGTCAGCACTGAAAGTCTAAAATTCTCATTTTCCAGGGTTCCAACAGGGACACACTCACGGGATCACAGAATTGTTAAGGCTGGAGAAGCTCTCTGAGTTTGGGAAATCCCTGCAGTGGTGGAGCCCAACCATTGCCCAGCTCTGTGTCCCATTCCCCACCTCCCTCCTGGCTCTGTGTGCCTTCATGGGGAGCATGTCCTGCATTTTCACAGCAGGATCAAGGAGATGAGCATGTAGCCAGGCTACAGCCAAGCATCCCCAGACTGTTTGCCAGCAGCTTATTCCCATGGCATTCCTGCTGCAGCTTATTCCCATGGCATTCCTGCTGCAGCTACTCCTTGCTGGAGTCTCTCTGAGCAACTCAGCCTCGCTGGCTCAGGGATTAGGAAGCACTGGGAGCTCCTGCAATAGAGCAGCACTGGTGTTTGTCTGTTTATAATTAATTTTTAGTAGTCTTTTTGTTGGGTATTCATGGCCACAAGCGAACTCTGCAGGTTCTGGCGGTGCAGGAGGTTTAATTTTGCTAATCCTGTTTTATTCCCATTTCAGTGTAGCTGTTTCAATGCCACAACATGGTGCCTGCAATGAATTTCAAATGTATTTTCGGATGGCATTGTCTTGCAGAATGGGAGAGAAAATCATCCCTCCCAAATGCTGTTTGCAGGGGCTCTTTCCTGCTGTCTGCAAATCCCACCCTGCATACAAAGCAGGGAGGAAGGACAAACCTCTTCCTCACAAGCTCTCAAGCCCCCACCACGACTAAAACCTTTTTATCTGGGATAAAAAGCATTTTCTTTCATCCTTCTCAATAAGAGTGTTTTGCTTTTACCATTTGGTACAGCACCTAATGCAAGCTACACATATGCAGTCATTTTTTAGGATTTTTTTTCTACTCTTTACACACACGAGAGTACAAATGAAATGGTGCTGGCATTGAAAAGGCACTTTAGAAAAGCAGCCATGGTTCCAGCCCTGTCTGGGAGCAGGTCCAGCTGTCACTGGGAGGTTTTTGGGGAGGAACAATGGAAAGGTGAAGAATTACCCTCACTAATTTTATTTCATAAAATCACAGAATGATTTGGGTTGGAAGGGGCCTTAAATCCCATTCCAGCCATGGGAAGGGACACCTTCCACTGGGTCAGGTGGCCTTGGGCAGTTCCAGGGGTCCAGGGGCAGCCACAGCTTCTCTGGACAGCCTGGTCTGACACGGATTTTCTTGAAGATCTTCTTAATGCTCTGCTGTGTGTTATGAAGGCACTGATGGAATTCTCCCTGTCTCTTCCCACTGGCTTCTAACCCTTTGCTTTGAGAATGGCTCCTTCAGTGCTATCTTGGGGGTGGAGGGACAGCTAATTAATTAAGCACTAATTGTTGTCAAGTCAATCGGTGCTAACATTTAACGTTTGACTTGTTTACTCTCCGAGGTAAAGCGAAAGGAGTTAATGATCTAACAAATTGTGTCCCCATCATGAGGCACGTGTTCAGAGAGAATGGTGTTATTTATGAACTGTAAAATAACACATTTTAACAAAACCCCCAGATTTTGAAGCAAGATGGGTTTGGTTTTGGTGTGAAATTACCACTAGATAGCTGCGGAGACAAATGCGTCGCCTAATAAAGCTTAATGACTGATTTTCCCATTAATCAGAATTGAGAATGTGCTTCATTAAGATAATTAACTGAGCCAGTTGCTTAACTGACAGTTAGGAGACACGAATTCCCAAGTTACTTGCTTTCCTTTTAATAAAACCCACCAGAAGCTGACCCGGCTTCATCCCCTTCATGAGCGAGAGGAGCGCGAGCGCTGCTGAAATCTCCTTGCTCACCTGAGCTCCGTGTCAGAGCCTCCAGTGGGACACTGGTGGGATGAAGGGATGGCCCTGCCAGCCCCACACAGCATCCAGCCTTGGCCTCCAGGTGTTCACAGTCAGCTCACGCTGAAAGCTCACCAGGACTCGCCCTTCTCCACCTCGCCAGCGGCAAATGTTCTTTTATCTGCTGCTTTCCGAAAGGTCAGGGCTTGGCCAGGGTTGGTTTTATCACCCAAGAACTGCTCACTCTTCCAAGGGGGAGAATTCCTTTTCCTGGCTCTGTGGCTCCTCCTCTTTGTTCATCATGAGTTGGAAGTGGGGTCATGAGTGCTGGGCCCCCCTGGAGCAGGGATGTGGAAGATGAATCTGCTCCGGGTACATTTGTAGGCGGAATACGCAGCGCCGGAGAAGTTGTGGGAATTAAGGGAGAGATCCAAAACTTGAATTATTAAATATGCTATCTGGTTGTAATGTCTGGTTGTAAATCCCTTCCTTCACAGCTGTCTGTGTCTGGAATTCTAACAGGGTGATGCTATCAGGGCTCTGCACAGACAGCAGAACCGTCTCAACTCTGCTTTTCTTTTGTCCTCAGAGTTCCCGGTCTTCCAGCATGAATCCTGTTTACAGCCCTGTCCAACCTGGGGCTCCCTATGGAAACCCGAAGAACATGGCCTACACAGGTAGGACAGGGCTCCTGGCTTTCCTGCATGTCTGTGTGTGCTGCTGAATCCTTGGTGAGGGGCAAAGGAGAGATTCCCCCTCGGGAGCTGGATGGGAACGTGGCTCCCTATGGAAACCCTTCAGCAGCTGGCGAGAAGAGCTGGAGCTGCATTCATGTAGAGAGGATGCCCTGGAAATCTTAAGGAAAAGGATCCAGAGGGGTTTTCTTTAGATTAACAGCCATGCAAGCAGGTGGTGGGACAGCCAGCAGGAGGGTTCCCCTCTGGGGCTGCACTGGGGTGCACGTGCTGGGATAATCCAGCTGTGGAAATCAGGATCCCACAGCCACGAGCCCCTTGTTTGGACAACGTCCAGTTACTGTGGTAGGTGGTGACTTCAGCTACATTACTGACTGATTTTCTTTTAAATTTTGAGTTGTGATTTGGTTGAGTTAATCTCATGTGGAAGAGCAAGTCTGGTGTCTGTTTGAAACCCTCTTTAGAACTGCGTTGTCTAAAAATGTTTCCTTAATACTTGAAAAAGGCTGGCCTGGAAAGATGTTTACAAGAATTTTGTAACTAGTGAGAAACTAAAATGTACTGATAATAAAAGAATTTAGCTGGGAGAGAAATGGCGCATTGGAAAAAAGAAAATCCCAGTTCAGGTGTGTCTGGTTGTCCCTGTGGGTTATGCTCATCTTGACTTGCTCTGACCTTGTCACCCCCTCACAAAATCAGCCCTGGAAAACTCCTTTTTATACATTTTGGGGAATGTAATCAGCTAATGCATGTCATGTTGTGTTGGGATTTCCTGCTTTCTATTTGCATTGCCAGTTGGGTACGTTGACTTTCACCCAGTGTGTGGAATTATTTGGGAATGTGTTTTTGTGGAGGAGAGTGGTGAGCAGCAAATGGGAATGAACATCAGACACTCTCAGGTACTTTGTGCACGGAATGTTCTGGCTGAGTTTGGCAGCTGTGCCAGCTGGTGGATCAGTGAGGAGCCCAGGCTGAGACTCTGCAGAGCAGAGAGTTCCTCAAAGGCATTCTGCCTCATTTTTATTCATCCTTTCTTTTCCCCATCCCAATTTATGCAGCTGCTTTGTTGGAGATACTGTAGCTTGGGGGAACTTTGGTCTCACAGTCAAAGCACGAGAGGCTTGAAGAAAAAAACAACAATCTCTGTGAAAAAGTCTCTTCAAGAATGTCCCCATTGTGAGAGGACTGTGGACTCCAGCAGTGCTTGGGTGATAGAACGAGCTCATAAGTGCACAGTTATTTTCCCACTCTGGAAATAACAGGAATTTTGTGGCTTTCCAGCACAAGAGGCTACTTCTCTCCCACTTTACTTTGATTTTTTTTTTTTTTTTTTTTTTTTTTTTGGCATGTGGTTAAAACTCCACCTTAATTTCCATGTGCATTTCTGTATCTGCTTTCATACAATCCTGGGTGTCTTAGAAGCTGCTTTCTGGCACCTGAAAAGACAATTTAATTTAAATTTTGAGGGGCAGATTGGTCAGAATTTGGACTTTGACTTTTCTGGAAGAATTTTAGAGGGGGAATTCTACTAATTCTATTAATCACTGTGAAGTTCCTACTGTGCCCTTAACTGTGTAAAGTTTTACTTAAGGTGTTTGTCTTGCAGAATTTGTGGTAAATGCACAGAAATCAGGGGTGGATGTGCAGGATTATCTTGGAGGAAAAAGTTGGAGGCAGATCAGGCTGGAAAATTAAAACAAGATCCTTGGTCATGCCAGTAGTAAAACAAGGAAACAAATGTAGGAGAGACAGCAGGAATATTCCTGCATGATTGTTCCATTGCCCAGGTGGAAGGTAAGGAGTCAGTGGGTTGGACTCTTATGATGTCCCAAAATAGAAGTAAAAAATAATTTAGCAATTTTTGTTGTTTTTTTTTTTTTTTTCCTCTGGGTAAATAGTATTACAAACTCTTTTAAATCTGAATTTGTTTGAATTTGTAATGCAAGAACCCAAAGTTCTGTAGCGAATGAGGAGGAGAAAATTTAAATTTTATCCTGTGTGGAGAAAAGACAAGGCAGCTCCTGAGGGTGGTCTGAGCAGCTGTGAAAAGAGCTGTGGAATAAAATTCAGGTGGGATAGAGGCAGGAAGAAAGCAGGGATAGTAATCAGGATACTGACAGGTTGAATTTTATTTGTGATTTTTTTTTTTGTGCTAAATGTGAATGCTTTATACTACTTAATATTTTGTTAATTATTTTTATTTATATGGTAGCTTTAGGCTGAAATAATGAGTTTTAATCTGATTTTCTTCTCATTCTGACTTCTGTGTTGTTTTCTGGCAGAGTAGGGAGAGAGGTCCATTGCAAGATAAATAATCCAGTTTTTTTCTGCCAGATTGGCTGTTAGGGAAAATGGGAAATCCTTGAGTTAGGAAGAATGGGAAATCCTTGGCACATACTCAAGTACTTGATGAACCATCCATTTATTCAAATCCTTGCTTTTTCCATTTTGATCTTCCTTAATGGAATTGTGAAGGACAGTTATTTCCTAAATAATTTTTCAAGTGTGGCTGGATTTTTATGGGAAATAATAATTAAGTTTAAAAAAGGAAGCTTTAAAATACAGTTACTTGGTGAGATAAAATCAGAATTATTCAGCTCACAGGAGAAATGTTTATGAAAACAATCCCTGTGTTTGAACTAAGGGGTTTATTAAGCACTGGTGGCATCTCTCATTTTTGGGGTCCTTAGAATTGCATCCTCCTTCCCATTTTCCTTTGGAAACTGGAAGAGGAGGAGAATAACTTGTGCTGGCAGTGTTTCCTGCTGCTGCTGAGCTGAGGGAAGGACACAGGGAGAATATTCTGGTTTTGGACAGAGCTACATCTGCCCAGAGCCAGCTTTGGCTCCTCGTGCCTGGCTGGTGACACTCTGCTAATTCCATGGATTCTGGAACATCAGCAGCAGTGCTTCAGCCTTGTTTGCTATTTAATTAAACCAGACTGTAATTAAGTTGGGTCTTCATGTAAGCTGTTGTTTTAATTGAGGCTAATTTTCAAATGTGTTTAAGGCCTCCAATTTGCTTTTTTTTGTTCTTGGTGGAATTCACTTTACCTGGCCTGGATGGGAGCTGCTGAAGCACCTGGCTTTGCTTTGGCATTCCCCCCATCTCCTTGTCCCCAGTGCAGGAAGGCACCAGTGCTGCAGTGAATTATTAGCCCACTGGAGTGGAATCAGGGGTGAGAATCACTCTCTCCTGGAGCTGGTTTGGCTTCAAGCATGAAACTGAAGTGTTTGTGATAGCTCAAACCTTCTCCCTCTCCCTACCAGGAGCTGATTAATATGCTGATAAGATGCTGTGATTCATGAACCTCCTCTAGGCTGGCTGTGTGTTGGGTGGAGTTATTGCTAAATAATAGATGGTAATGAAATCAGGGGCTGGCTGGGAATTCTCCCAGGGGTTCATGTCCCAGCCGTGCTGCACGGGCACTGCCTGCTCCAGAGAGATGCTCACACAGTCCTGGGAGGGATCTGGGGAATGTCCCATTCCAATCCACAGCCCTGGGCAGGACATCTCCCTCTGTCCCAGCTGCTCCAAGCCCTGTTCACCTGCCAGGTGCCACAGCTGCTCTTCCCTGCCCACCCTCCCACCCAGCCCTGCCCTCTGGCAGTGGGAGCCATTCCCTGGGTCCTGTCCCCCCATCCCAGTCCCTCTCCAGCTCTCCTGGAGCCCCTCTGGGCTCTGGAAGGGCTCTGAGCTCTCCCTGGATCCTTCTCCTCTCCAGGTGAGCATTCCCAGCTCTCCCAGCCTGGCTCCAGAGGAAAGAGGCTTTCCCTGCACAGGACCCCTTTGTGCTCCTGAAGAGCAAGACACATCCCTGAGTTGGGCTGTTTGCAGCAATCCCCAGTTGAAAATTTCCAAGTTTTGTCATGTTTTTCCCTTGCCCAAGGTGAAACCACACCATTTGTTTGGACATACTGATGAACAGAAGGAATCTGTGCCCTCTGGCCACTGGTTTGGTTGGCAGGACAGGAGGTGAAGGATTCTCAGGTGGGTTCCTGTCCTAATCCCTGCCATTTGTATTCAATTAAACCTCAGACACAACAGCACATGTGAGGAGTGACCTCATTTACTCCTGACTGTTCCTTTAATATGTTGTGATGTTGAAAGTTGGTGTTGTAGAAGAAGGAAGGATGTTCCAATAGGATTTCTGCTGTTGGCCTTTAATCCTCCTTTGCATTCTCTCTGTGGGACAAAGATAATTCCAGGCGTGATTTCAGCCTTCCTTATTAACTTACAATTATAATTTGGCTGTATTATTCTCTGGAAATGCTGGGCCTTTGATCAGCTCTTTGGCCAGACAAACCAATTCTTTTCACTCTGTGAAAGGAGATGCATTTTATATTTTTTCTCTTTCTTTTTGGCATCCCTCAGTATTTTCATGGGGAGCACTGAGGAGCACAGGCAAATGGCAGGGTTGAGGTGCTCTCTCCTTATTCTCCTTCTGCTCTGTGTGTGCACATCAGCCCCTTCCATTGATTGGGAAATGCCACTCCTGGATTTAATTAGGCAATCCTTCGCTTAGCAGGTCTGTAAAACAGGAATTCTAAACCGTGTTCAGGGTGTTGAATTGATTTCAGGGTGATTAAAAATGTATGAAGTGGATACAGTGAATATTTTTCCTCTGGCGTTTCTTCATGTTTATTAATTGGTGTGTATAGAGCAGACAGGAAAATCCTACTTGACTGGGAGAAGAATGAGCTGTGACTTGTGTAGGCTCTCATTGTTTTTATGTTTAAATGTGTGATTTTTGTGTGGGAACACTTCCAAACAACTTGCTGAATTCCTCAGTGCTGGAAGCTGCTGAGTTTCAGCACTGAGATCAGTGATGGGTGCATCACCATCTTCCTGAAGAATTAGCTCAGGGACTTTCCTGAGCTTGTAAAAAGCATAAAACCACTAAGGGAAGGAGGGAGGAGCAGTTATTTGTTTGGGGAAATAAAGCAGAGGGGTTTGGGTTGGATTAGGGATGTTTGTGAGTGGCAGAGGTTGCTCAGGGCAATAGTGGAATCATCATCCCTGGAATTACTCCAAAGCCACGTGGATGTGGCACTGGGGGACATGGGGCAGTGCTGGGGAACAGTTGGACTCAATGGTCTTGGAGGGCATTTCCATCCCTAATGACTCTGTGGTTCTAAAACAATTCATGACATCCACTCAGCTCCTTTGGAGATTGCTCCAACTGATGCCAGCCTTCCATGGAGTTCATGGGAACTTTGGGAAACATCCCTCACCCCTTGTTTTGTGACTGTCTGGAGAAGGTTCTACAGGCTTTTGAGTCCCCCTGTGTTGTGAAGAAACAGTTTCAGATCTCAAAAACAAACCAAACTCCAAGCCTGTGTTCTGTTTTCCCAAATGACCTCATTGTGGGTCTTCTCCTCCTCCAGGCTCGGGTGAGTCTCTGCTTATTTCTGCCTCATTTCTTGGCTGCAATATTGATTTTGGTTTTCCTCCTGGTGGAAAAGCAACAAAAAGATTAAATGGCCACGCTTGAAGAGGGCTGGGGAAAAATTGTGAGGCAGAGAAGCAAAAAAAGCATAGGTGGGAAAAGAAAAGATGGCCTTGGAAACATGTTTTCAAGAGAAAAGTGCTCCATTTGAAGAAAATAAAAGGTGAACAGAGAATTTTCTTGTGTCTCAATTGCTTTTATAGAGTACAGGCCCATCTTCTGAAGTTTTTCACTCACTCGAAGAAAAGAGAAACTTTATTTTTAATCATGAACCCTCCCAAAGTTCTGTCTTAAATTGCATATAGATAAATTCTGACCAGTGCTTTTGGCTTTTAAGTACACATTCAGTATTAAAATTGACAGCTGAAAGGTTTTTTGTTGTCTTCTTTCTTAGTGTGTGTGTATCAGAGAATGAAACTGGGTTTGGATGGCTGATTAATTTCTAGTGTTTCTGAGCCATCTCCTTTTCCTTTGTTTTAGCCATGATGAATTGTTTTCCATTTAAAACTTCTTTTTCTGCATGTTCCCTTCTGTGCATGTTTGCACCCCACACATTCAATACCTCTTAAATCCCCAGGTGCTTCAATTAAATGATTGCAAATAAGCTCCAAGGCTGCCTCGTGATCCCTTGAAAACCTTTAATATTTGCTGCCTTTCCTTCCCCCCACACCTTTTTTTTTCATCTTGCACAGCAAATAAATGGCCAGATCCTTGTTATGTTTTTTCAGGCTGAAGGTAATAAATTAAAATTTAGTGGCTTGACTCCTGCAAAAATGTTTTTAGATTAAATATTGAGTTTTTCTTCCCTCCTGGTGCACAATTATTTCTCACACTGGGCACAGTCAATGTGATCCAGCACAGAGGTTTGTACAGACAGAAACGTGAGCTGGGCCAGGCTTGGAAGAGACTTTTATAAAGCTTCAGAAATAATTCCCTGCTTTCTACCAGATCTGTTAATTGCTGGGTCTGTTTTCCTGCTGTGCTTTGTACCTAATATCTTCCTTCTAATTTAATGGGGATCAGCTTTCCTGAAGTGAAGCAGTTGAGTTTATTAATCACAGAATCCCAGAATGGTTTGGGTTGAGGAGGGACCTTAAAGATCATCCAGCTGCAGATCTGTTTTGCTGTTCTGTTTCATTAAACTTAGCCTGGTGTGAAGCCAAAATCAGGTGTTGCTTCTATGCAAATGCATTCACATAGTTATTTTAAAGTGTGTGTGTGGCTGCCCTTTCCTCTGCCTGCACTTGCTGGCACTCAGCCTCGTTTCATCTGATGCAGTACTGGGCTAGAATTTTAATGTCTCTGCGGCCAGTGATGATTTATTAGATCCCAAAGCCCTGGCTCTGAGTGCAGGAAGAAAATATTGCAGCAGTGAGCTGCCTTGGCACTGCTGGAATAAATGAGTCCTGAAAGGCTCTTTAGTGCTGCAGCCTTTTTTTCCCCTCTCCTCCCAGCACTCCTTCCCCAGCCTGACCCCTGGATTTCTGCTGATGGTGAGAAGTGCTCCTTGCCTCACAGGAATTGCCATCTCCGGGTCTTTTACAGGAATGTGTTTGTCAACAGCCTTGTCATGTAAAGCCCTTTGAATTCCCAGAATGAGCTGCTGTCCTTCCTCTGGGAAATAATCAGCTTTTGTGGCAGGGTGCAAGGCTTGGGCTGCTTGGATGAACTGGTGGTACTAGGGAAGATCATGGAATTCCAGGGTGGTTTGGGTTGGAAGGGTCCTTAAAGGTTCCACCCTGTGCCATGGGCAGGGACACCTCCCACTGTCCAGGGAGCATCTGTTCACCTGGCCTTGGGCACTGCCAGGGATCCAGGCAGCCACAGCTGCTCTGGGCACCTGTGCCAGTTCCTCACAGGAGGAATTCCTTCCCTGTATCCCATTTATCCCTGCCCTCTGGCCGTGTGAAGCCATTCCCTGTGTCCTGTCCCTCCATCCCTGTCCCCAGTCCCTCTCCAGCTCTCCTGGAGCCCCTTTAGCCCTGGCAGGGCTCTGAGGTGTCCCTGGATCCTTCTCCTCTCCAGGTGAGCTCCCCCAGCTCTCCCAGCCCTGGAGCAGCTCTGTGCCTCCTCTGGGAGGAGGAGCCTTGTCTCACCATTCCAAGGTCCTGTCTTAGCAGTGACCTGAGCAAAGAAAGCCAGGATTTCAGTATTCAAGTGGAACAAAGGAGTTGGGCTGAAAAGATGAGCTCTCAGAAGACTGAGAGTGGTAAAAGGAAGGGTTTGGGAGGAGAAGTACAAGGAAGAAACCCTGGAGCAGTAACAGGTGGAACTTTGGAGCTCATAGTTACAAAATTCCCTTTAGTAAGTGACCAAAGGAAACGTCCACTTCATGCTTGATTTGTTGCCAGCTATTTACACTTCAAAGTGACATGTCTGTGCCTCATCATTAGAGACCTCATGTCTGGCAGCAAAGAGCATCCATCTCCAGGGAGAAGAGGGTGATTCTGTGACATTCCCAGGAGATGCAAAGCACATGGTGGCTGTAAATGAAATCACACAGGGGAAAACCTTGATTTTTACAGCTCAACAATGAAGAGTTGCATTCACAAAGATTAATCTGTTTAGGCATCTGGACTTCTGTTTGCCTCCAGTTCTTTTTATTTCAAATTAGGACCTCTGTTGAGGTGAAGGCCATTCTGTGCTGTGTTAAAGGGGAAGAGAAGTGTGTTCTGTGCAGGCACTGTATTGCCAGAATAATTTTTTTCTCCCCTTAACACAGTTAAGAAAACAGTAGTATAATGGACTATCATAGTAATTTCAGGGTGAGCAGAGTAATTTTCCACAAAAATAACAATTAAGTTGTCATGAAAAAAGACATGTTTTGTTCTGAGCCCATTAATAAAATTGAGGGTCTCATTGAATGCAGGTTGGTCACTTGTACCCAACAGCCCCAGCTCCTCCAGAGCAGAGGGACTCCTGGAGCATCCTCTGCTTCCAATGGACTGGAAATCCAGATTATTTCCCCTAGTTTGGGTTCCTTGAAAGACTGGGCATTCTGTGATATTTAATGAGCTGTGAACTGTGGTTTGAGAAGTGATTGTCAAGACGGGACTTGAGTCCCAAAATCCCAGAATGGTGTGGGTTGGAAGGGACCTTAAAACCCACCCAGTGCCACCCCTGCCATGGGCAGGGACACCTTCCCCTGTCCCATTGCTCCAATCCCAGTGTCCAGCCTGGCCTTGGGCACTGCCAGGGATCTGGGAGTGGGATCTGCTCTGGGCACCTGTGCCAGCCCTGCCCACCCTCACAGCCAGGAATTCCTGCCCAAAATCCTTCATCTTTCAAAGGATTTTCATCCCTGGGTTTTGTCCCCTCCTGTCAGTGCTTCACTTTGGCTGTGGAGTTTCAATTTTTCCTTTTAATCCCCACAGTCCTTTATCCCCCCTTGCTTCTCCCAGGCTCTCTGGTTCCTTGAAGGCACTACCATGGAATTCTCCCATGGAAGATGCTGGATCGTGATGAATAAAGATGAAGTGGAAGTGGAATGCTCTCCCATTAATTTCAAACTTTGGTTATCATGACAACAGGTTACAACTCTCTTCATTGCCATGACAATCTCCTGCAAAATTGTTGAAATGCTGGCTTGTGGTTATTTTTAGTTTGTCCTCCATTCCCATGGAGACCAACTTTTCCTTGAAGTGTTTGATGCTTTGTGCTTGGAGCCTTTAATGAGCCCCCAGAATTCTGGAAGTCAGGAGAGGCAGAGGCCTCTGGGGTCAGCCCATCCTCCACCAGCCTTGGGGGATGCTCACTGCTTTTGTTGCATTGTGGGCACTTCTTTTTTTTATTTTATTATCTTCTCTTGTGTGATTTTTAACATTTACATTTCCTGTAGTGCCCGAGCTCCTGTGTTCTTTGCCTCTGAGCCTGTTTTTTATTGTATTCTTTGCATATGATCCTGGTTTTTTGCATTAAACTCTCTCTGGAAACTTCACATTCTGCACGGGCCACTGGGGGAAAACATCTACAAGGGAAAATGAAAAACTATAGAGGAGCTTGAGCAGGACACATAAAGTGGTAATTTTTCATTGCTGGGTTATTTTGGGAAAAAAAGTCCACACAGAAATTAACTTTTCTGTCTGTCAAATTACCAAGAAGTTTTACATTTGCTCAATCAGCTGAACATTTACTGGCTGATAACTAATATATTACAAATTAATAAAATATTACAAATCACCTCAAATAAAAAGGAAATAAAACCACTTTGTGATCTTCCTTTGTCCATGGGATTTTATTTTTTTTCCCCAAGTCTTTCTGGAAGATGGCTGAGACAATGTAGGTTTTTTTTATTTGTATCTGTCACACCCTGAGTGAGAGTTTTCATTGAACTGGGGTTGTTCTGTAGTTTCTTAGACATCTTAAATTGTTGTGCCATTAATACCATCTGAACTTTGAGCTCCTTTCAACCTTCAGGTTGCTCCAAGCTCCTTCCAATTTGGCCTTGGACACTTCAGGGCTGGGGCAGCCACAGCCTCTGATACAGATAATATTTCTATCAATAATTTTAAACCTCTAGAGAGGCTCAGGGGCTTATCATTGATGGTAAAAATCTCTTTTTCAATGGTGTGAAATCTTTCTCTCTCTGGGATAATGAAATCCTGTTGCTGTTCAGGTGACTCTGAATCTTTTTACAGCTGATAAGAGCAATCAGAAGAGTTTTTAATGCCTCCTGCTTGCAGAATCTCAGTGCTCATCAGAGTCCCTTTGCTCTCTGGTGTGTCTCAGTTTGCATTTTCCATGCAGAATCCAAATAAAACATGATTTCTGCATAACACTGCCCTCATGTCTAGGGTTGTAAGGGTGTTTTGGCAGCAGGATTTCCTGGGAAGGTTGAAGGCTCAGTTCTACTCTGCAGATACAAGGGAGAGTATGAAATAAGGTGGATTTCTGTAGCACTAGCAGTGGTGGTAAGATTTTTATCAGGGTGTTGCTCAGCATCCTGTGAGATGCAAGGAAGATAAATCCTGATGCTGAAGCTGGAGCACTGAATTGAAATAATAATCTATAAATCCTATTTGTTTTTTTTTTTTGGTTTTTTTTTTTTTTTACTGCTACTTGTAGAGGACATGGCATAATTACCCTGATTTTATGCTCATGTTGATTGTGAGGTGTGTGTGGCTGTATTTAAGTGTTCCCACAGAATTCTGGCCACGTGCTGTTCCCAGAATAATTCTTTTGCCCTTTCCATGTGTGGTTAAGAGGCCATTTAGCTTTTCCCCATCACTATTTTATTGTAATGGCTGTCAATTTGTAATAAAGTTTAAAACTAATATAACATATGTCAGGTATTGATATCACTGCTTATGTTTTTGGGATGGAGTGGGTTTTCTTCATTGGGTTTTTGTTCTTTTCACATTATTTGGGACTGCAAGGAATAGAACAGAACAGAACAGAACAGAATAGACCATTACTGTTGGAAGGGATCTCCAACAATCATCTCATCCATCTGCCTGCCTAATTCAGGGCTGATCATGTTGTTAAGGGCATTATTATTTGGTTTTTATTTGCATGTCTGTGACTAGTGAATTAATTTTATGAGACAATATGTTGGTTATAAAATCCACCATGATCTGTCCTTTCTCCAACTTTGGAACCAGCAGCTATAGGAAAGTGCAATGAGAAATCTCCAGGCATGGAAAAATGGAGTTTCCTTCCACTTGCCCATAGCAGAAAATTCAGGAGGCAATGTGATTTTCCTATGGGAATTGCCCAGAGAAACTCTGGCTGTCCCTCCCTGGGAATGCTCAAGGCCATGCTGGACACAGCTCAAAGCAGCCTGACCTGGTAGAAGGTTCCTTCCAACCCAAAGCATTCCAGGATTTTGTAACTTCTCCTAAATGCAGATCCTGCTCCAGTGCCTTTAGGAGTGAACAAAGACATAAGAACAGAAAAACCTGTGCAAAATTTTTACACACCCAGGATGATCACACCCCCCAAAAAGCAGGCTTGGTTTCCTCAGCTTATTTTGGTATTTTAACAAAATTACACTACATCAAATTTCCAGCTTGAGGAGGTGTTTCCCATCCTTGGTTTTAGGTGAATTTGGGGTCAGCTCTCCCAGGGCTTCCCACAGAAGCTCAGAACAAGGAGCACCATTCTCACTTCTGTTTCTGCAGAGGGAAATTTTCTTTTTGCAGCAGGAAGATACAAATCTCCCTGTATGTTGTTTGAGGAAAGAACTAGGAAAAAAAAGTCTTCAGGATCCTAGGCTGGTGTAAAAGAGCAGGGAGAGCTGGTGTGCAAGCAAAGGGAAATTCCAGAGGTGTTTGCATTAAGCTGGG
This sequence comes from Erithacus rubecula, assembly GCF_903797595.1. Lineage (NCBI taxonomy): Eukaryota > Metazoa > Chordata > Aves > Passeriformes > Muscicapidae > Erithacus > Erithacus rubecula. Next base: position 937,080 of record NC_136658.1, on the reverse strand, counting down.
ATCAAATCCTGCTGGGCACAGACTCAAGTGCCATCGATCCATCCCCTGGTTTGCCTTCCAGCTCTCACATTAAGCAATGGTTAAATCATCCCTGGGGCTGCCTTGACTAATTGGCTGCTCAAGGTGGTCCAGGTGCTCCTCAGCAGGTCCATCTGGCAGCAGCTCCAGCCCATCTGGCCCTGGCCTGGCAGAAACCTCTCCTGGGAGGCTGATCCCAAAAAATCCTTGCTTTCAGAAGTGTTTAAGGGACAAAGGGAGGTCCTGCAAGGACCAGGAATTGCTGTCAGTCTGCAGGTCTGGGATGGCTGTGACTGTGAGCAAATGCACAAGGAGCAAATGTTCCCCTTTGGAAGAGCCCAAATCCTGGATATTTAGGAAGTGTGGGTGCTGAGGCTTCTGACACATTCCTTCAGAGCAAAGGCAGAAGCAGTCACCTTCAAAAGGCAGGGAATGTCACCCTGCATCTCTCTGAGACTTGGCAATCTCTGGAATGGGGACACTTGATGGATGGCAGGACTTCTGATGCCGTTGGCAGGCAGTGCAGGTTCCATAGGATTTGGCAATGTTAGAGCCTTTCATTTTATTATTCCCAACTTTAGAGGAATCTTTCAGTTTGCTCTTGCTCCTGTTGTAAATCAAGAGCCTCCACAGGAGGTGCCCAGACATTTCCATGCAGGGCACACATTCCATGTTCCCAGTTTCCTGATCCAGTCACTGACCATGAGCCTTCCCTTTCCTGCTGTCATTCCCAACACATTTTTCCAGTGAAACCTAGATAATTTCAGTCCTTCAGCTTGGAAGAGGACTTGCCCACAGTTTAAAATCAATAATTTTAGGAATGAGGTGAAACCCTGCCCCCAGGCACCCAGAGATTCCTCCCTGCTTTGCTGTGTGGCACTGGGATGATGCTTCCAGCATCACCCTCATTATTCCTGAGTGCCTTGTCCAGGAAGCAGATTTATTCAGCTTGTGTGAGCCCCTGTGTAATCATCCTGAGCTCTGCATTAATGTGCTGAGCAAGTGAAACTGGTTAATGAGAGGAGGAGAAAGGAATCTCTTTTTTGTCTGTGCAGTGCTCTGTTCCTGGAAGCAGAGGGGAATGATTAACATTCCAGCCAGGAATAGTTACTATTGATGGAACGTGGGGGATACAGGTGAGCTGATCCCAACCAGCCACAGGCTTGATGTTGAGCTCTGCCTTTGTTAATAACAGCTTTTTAGGTCTTCAAAAAAAGCTTTTTCTGGGCAGAAATGACCTTCAAGGAATGGTTAAAATAAGAAAGTCGACGTTCCTTTGGTTACCAGTGCACAAACTCATCACTTACATAAACAGGACAAAGGCTTTAATCTCCTCTTGAAGTTATTAGCATATTTATTGAGGCTTGCAGTGCCTTTTTCTTTGGGATCCCACTGATTTGAAAGTGAAACCCACCAGGTTTCCCTGAGGTTCACATCAAACTCAGTTGTTAGTCCTTGAGGTGGGACAAAGTGGCAGAATTCAGCCTTGCTGTGAAATCATTAAACCAGAAACTTCTTGGTATTTCTGTGCGTTTTTTCCTTGTTGTTCAACAACCTTCAAAGTACTTTTTCACCTGTATCCCTTGTTACTCTCTAAAAGAAGAAAACCTTTGGGGCTTTGAAATTAGTTTTGCTGTAGGTTCATTGGAATTCCTTTTCCTAGATGGGATTTCAGCCTTGCTGAGTGGCACATGAGCATCATAATCAGATTGATCAACAAGAGTGACAACTCCCAAAGCTCTTTTGAGACAAATGGTGCTGCACACTCACAAAAGGTGTTTGGAGAAGTGGAGCTACATCATTCCCATTGCTTTGCCATTAACCCCACTGGGAGTCTCCACATCCATAGGGTGGTTTTGTGGCTGCAGGTGAAGCAGGAACCAAGATCTTCATGCTCAGTGGAGCAGGCTGTCCTTGCTCATCCTGGATGGAGTAGCCAGCAGCAGTTTTGAGTGCTCATATTAAAACCCCCACAGACAAACCCCAAAACATTGCAGTTTTGTTAACCACATCTTGCCAGGATGGGAATTCTCCAGGCTGCAGGATGAGGAGGATGCTGTGGGCAGCAAGGGGTGCCACAACCACATTGCACAGTGCACCTGAGCATGGGCTATTGCAGTAATTAATGTTAAATGCTGGCTGTAATTATAATCCAGAGATACTGCCAGCAGAAACCTTTGTGTGGAAGCTGTGAGGAGCTGTTCTGCATTGGTGACTTGGAAGTAGCTGGAAGAAATTCAAAACATCTTCATATAAATTACATTTTGGTCATGGTCTGTTCATCCCTAGGGCTCTGCAGGCACAAGTTCCCCTCCCTGACTCCTCCTGGCTCTGAGGCCATTTTGTCAGCTCATCTTTCCCTTCTCCCATCCCCACCAGCAGGATTTTCCCCATGGACAGCAAAGGTTGGGCTCTGCTCCCAGGGAACAGGGGCAGGATGAGAGGGAACAGCCTCAGGCTGGGCCAGGGGAGAGTCAGGTTGGATATTAAGGAAAATTTCTTCCCAGAAAGGGCTGTCTCTCCATGGCACAGCTGCCCTCCCATCCCTGGAGGGATTGTTATGGGTCCCCTCAAACTCAGGATATTTTGTGATTGTACATTTATATAAAAAACCTCATTTTTAAGCCTTGTCCCTTTGTGCTGCTCCAGCACTCTGCAGTGGCAGCAGGGACAGGTGAAATCCTTGGCATTAATGTGTGCCCTCCAAAAACATGCAGGCAGTTTTGGAAGAAAACTCCACACTTCCTTTGCACATGAACCACATGAAATTATTTTCTTCTTTTTTTTAATCATTGGCCAATTTATGTCAGAGTGTCAGGACTGCATCTGATTTAAAGCAGGCTTGAACTTGACGCATATCACAAAAAAATGGAAATGTTTATGGATTCCCATCTGTTTGCCTGGAATACACCTGGCTTTGGGACCAGACACAAAATCTAAATCCAAGGCTTCAGAGATAAAACATGACACTGGGATGCCTGACTGATTTCCTGAGGGATGCTGCTGGGATAAGATAAGGACCTTGTTGGGCAGGGTTATTATTGTCTGGGGAGGGGCTGGCAGGGCACAGGCTGCCAGTGAGACCTGGAGGGACACCCACAGCTCCTGCCCTGAGGGCACATCAGGGCATTCCCAGCACCCCAAGGGACAGCATTCCCCTGGGCTTTGTTCCTGATGGACACACTCCCTGCCAGGAGTTCTCCTTTGCAGGCAGTTCCAGGAAAATCAGAATGAGCTGTTCTTGGGATGGCATTTCCATTCCTGTTCCTTCCTGATGCTCCTCTGAGCAGTTTCAGGGGCTCAGCCTTGCAAGCACTGCTCCCTCCAGCTCCATGTCCACGCTGACATTCTCCTCATCTTTTAGTCCCTCTGACTGATTTTTCCCCCCTCCCTGTTTACATCACCTTTTATAAGTATTGTATAAAACACAGGGTTTTTTTTCCTGTGTGAGCAAATAAGATTCCCTGAAGAACAGGGCATGACATCGTTTTAAAAATTGAAATAGAGCATTGAAAATTGGCTTTTTTGTCTTATAAAAACCATTTCAGGTGTGTTCAGGATGCAGAAAAAGCAAGGAAAATATATCGGAGGGTAAAAAAAGAAAGAGAAGTCTTTGTGGTCCTGATGATTTTGGGAGGAAAAATAAAGATATTTTTAATGGGTAAATAAACCTGTTTTAATTCCAGGCTGGAATAAATAACTGGTGTCTGTAGTTGTTCCTAAACCCCAGAGGGCTTAGGAAAATCCCTCCCCACCTCCTTGAGCTGCTTCAGCAGCTTTTCCAGGCCTTCCTCAAGGTCTTAGCTCAGAGCTGGGATTCCTGCAACTCCCCATTTTGTCCCAGTCCAGCCCAGTTCTTTCCCTGCCTATTCAGCTCAGGATGTGACAGTAATATTGCATTTCATTTGTCAAATAAACTGAAAACAAAATAACAACTCCATTCTATTTAGGGAATAATTAATATTTATTCTTGCCTCAATACCCCATTTGCCTGCCAGCCAGTCTGCTTGAGTTTAATACAAATTATTTCATTCAACTCCAAATGTTTCATTTCATTCATTTATGAGGAAATTAAAGGAACTGAAGAAGGAAGAGAGATGCTAATTCTTATAAAATCACAGATCCCCAGAATGGTTCCTGCTCACTTTTGGGTTAACACTGGAACAGGAACAGAGTCCAAATGAATGTGCAGAAAGTTCAGTCCTCAGGATATTTTTCCATTTGTACCTTAAATCTGAAGCAGAGTCACTGGATAATTCAGGTTGCAAAGGAGCCTCGGAAATCCTCAGGTCCAGCTGGGGTTGGGCTGGTCAGAGCCTTGTCCAGTGGGCAGAATCAAGGAGGTTTTCCACTGCTTGGAGCTGCTTTTTTGGCAGTTTTCAGGTGTTGCAGAAGGAAGTTCTGGCTCTGCTGCCAGAAGATCCAGCCTGTTGGGCAGCTGTAGCTGGATTTGGGCACTTTGCTCTGGATCCAGGCTGGGAGAGCTCACCTGGGGAGGAGGAGGATCCAGGCACAGCTCAGAGTGGGAGCTGCAGGGAGCTGACCTGCACTGCTGCCTTGGGAGTCACCACTGAGGTGAATTTTAAATGTCCCCTCCAACCCAAACAGCTCCACATCTCCAATTCCCACCTTCTCTCATCTGCTGTCCCAGGAACTGGGAGCAGCACCAGCTCTTTGTATCCCACTAACTGCACATCCCTGGAAAACAAAGAGCAAATGTTCCTTCCCCACTCACAGGATCCCAAGGCAGGGTATGAATGAGGATGTGTTTGGGATGAGACAGCACTGCTGCTCCTTTCCTCTTCCTGCCAGGTGACTCATCCCCCTGAATTTGGGAGGATGTGCAAATCCATTGAAAAAGTGGCACTTCCCAGCCACAGCTGCAAAAGCTTTGTGTCCATAGATTCTGCAAACTTTGGGAAAAACAAAAAAAAAAAAAAAACAAAAAAAAAAAAGAAACCCAAAAAACCCATGAAAACAAAACACAAAAAATAAATCAAGCAACCCAGTGTGCAGACTGCTGTTGCAGCAGAGGATGCTGAGTCTGCCCATAAAAGCCATACAATTTTCAGGGAAATCTGTAAGGGTAAAAAGGAAGAGCTGTGCATTTGTTAGGGACCAGAAGGAAGCTTTTGGTGCAGCCATGGAGGAGGAAATGGGGCCAGTTTGGAAGTGCTGCACTTTGATCACCAGGGCTCACACTATTCCTGCTCTCTGTTCCCCTGTGTCCTGTCCCTCCATCCCTGTCCCCAGTCCCTCTCCAGCTCTCCTGGAGCCCCTTTAGCCCTGGCAGGGCTCTGGGGTGTCCCTGGATCCTTCTCCCCCAGCTCTTCCAGCCTGGCTCTGCTCTCCCAGCACAGCCCCCTTCTCCCAGGAGCACTGCCCAGCATTTCCCCACCTGAACTCAGTCCAAGGCACATTTTCTGCTTATCAAGGTGGATCAGCAAAAGCTCAGCTCAGTTTTCTTCCTGGAAAGATGACTTGGTCTTGCAGATGAGCTCATCTGGACTTGAATTTCCTAATAAATTGTCTTCTTCCTTGGAAGGCAAGTAGGAATCCAAGAAAACAGATGATGGCCATGTCATGTCCCTGTGCTGTCCCAGGTGGGACAGGGGAGGCTGATCAGTGCACTGGGATATTGTCCTGTGGGAAATTGTGCCCAAGTTAAGAATCATGAAGAAGTGCTGTCTGCTCCTGTTAAAATGCACATCCAGGCAATGGTGACAGTGTCCCTGTGAGCTCCCAGCTTTTCCTTCCTTGCCTGTGTATATTCTCCTTATTCTTTATTTTCTTGAGGTGAAATGGAAAAGGGAATAAGCAAATTCAAGAGCCTGATTTCACTGAACAGGTGATGCTGATGCACACAGGTGGCACCTTTGTTTTCCTGACCAGATTCCTTCTGCATATTCAACTTATTGCATATGACAGAACCTTTGGGAAGCAAAGACCTTCTTGAATATTCATGGAATTAGTCCTTGGAACACCCTGAACTTGCATTCCTAATCAGGTGATATATTTACCTTCTTAATCCCTCCTGACCTTCTTCCCTATGTAAATGAGACAGTTTGAAAGCATCTGCTTCAGCACTGGGTAGGAGATCCAGCTGATTCCTCTTACAGTAATTGCAGTGCCTCTTCCCAAAGTTTCTGGGAAAAATCTTCAATCTTAAATCTCACTTGGCTGTGCTATGCCCTTGACCACTAATAAATTAGTTTTAGCTCATTGCTGTTTCCTTTGGAAGGAACTGCATCTGCATTTTTTTTTTTTTTTTTATTCAATCAAAAGTCTGCACAATTTCCACCCAAAGAGTGACAGAAAATGGCTGTGTCCTGTCCCCCTATCCCTTGTCCCAAATCCATCCCCAGCTCTCCTGGAGCCCCTTTAGCCCTGGACAGGGCTCTGAGCTCTCCCTGGAGCTTCTGTTCTTAAACAGAACACCCCCAGTTCACTATATTAATTTTAGTAAGTAAATACAATAAATTTTTAAAAAGCAATCCTACAAAAATATGGACAGGAGACAAAATAGTTGTGGCATGATTGGTGCACGCTGAGATTTGGACTAAAAATGCCACATCTCAACCTAATTCAGGCAAGGTCTTGCTGTCATGGAGAATGAATTCAGCCCTGACACTGATTGGATTATCCACTCCAATAAAACAGGTTATTGACTTACCCAGTTATGGATGGTTATGCAGACAGGTGCTGTAGGAAGTGCAGCAGTTCCTCCTTTTGCACTCTCCTGAGTGGAAATTGGGAACTGGAGTAACTTTTGGTGCCCTTAATTGTGAGAATACCCCTGAACTTGTGCACCTTGTTGGGATGTGATGATGTTTTTCTGCTGGAAAAGGCAGGGATTCCTTGAGCTGGGGAAGGATAAATTCCCTCTGGCACCTGAGATGGTTGTGCTGGACCACGAACACCCTGAGCAAGCTGTGGGTTTATTGATGCAATCAGAGAATTTGGGGTGCTGCAGAAAGGGAATGTTTGTTAAAAAAGGTGCAATGGGAATCATTAAGACAAGTCAGCAGGCTGCTGACAGGGACCTTGGGGTGGCTGGAGGATGAAGAGAGGTAAAACAGGAGGTGGAAGTTTGGAAGGAATATAAAGCACTGAAGTTGCAAAAAGCTAAATGAGGTAATTTGTGCCATTTATAAAACTTCTGTGCTGTTGCAGAAGCTTTAGGAGGACTTTTTGATTCTGCTGAAGGTCTTCAGATCTTCACTTTCATGTTCTTTTTCATAATCTCTTTATCTTTTGATTTACCAACACCAAAAGGATCCTGCCAAGCTGTTTGAAACCATAAAGGAAGAAGTTGCTCTGTTTATTGACCTCTACTTGAAAGCTGGAAACCATACTTCGATTTTTCAGATGTTTTCCTCATTTCACATCCTATGTTATGACAAACATTTGTCTTTCAAGCATGGGACAGGCTGAGAGCTGAAGAATTACCAGCCTGGAGCACGTCCCCAGAGTCCACCTGGTGCCCTCTCTCCATGGCAGGAGCCTGGAAGTGTCCAAGGTCCATCCCAGAATGGTTTGGGATGGAAGGGACCTTAATGCTCATCCAGTGCCAGGGCAGGGACACCTTCCACTGTCCCAGCACCCTGTACCAGCCCTGCCCACCCTCCCAGGGAACAATTCCTGCCCAAAATCCCACCCAGCCCTGCCCTCTGGCAGTGGGAGCCATTCCCTGTGTCCTGTCTCTCCAGCCCTTGTCCCAAATCCCTCCCCAGCTCTCTTTGGAGTGTTTTTCCCAATATTTATTATTTTACACCTGTCACAAGTGGGTTTTGCTGGTTGTGATTTTGCTTATTCACCAACTTTGTGCAGGTGTTTTTCCCCCTTCAATTCCTTGTGCTCTGTCTGGCCTGGCTGGTGTTATTAATATATTTAACTGGCAGGTTTCCTATTTTCCTGCTCATTTTCATTATTAATCCATCTGTCAGACAGTTTTGATGGGTTTGGTTTTCTTCCATAAGTTAATAGAGAAGTGGTGCTGCCCTGGACTAAAGCAGAATTTATAGTGTCCTCCCAGCCAAGGGATGGCTGCTGTCACAGCACCAGCACAAATCAGCTCCAGAGGGGACAGACAGAACACTCTGTCCTGGACAGAGCTGGGTCAGCTCAGGCAAGGAGCCTTTCCCCCAGTTTAAAGCAGCAGGGAGCTGATATCTTTCCATGGGAGCACCAGTGATAGCAGCAGGAATGTCTGGGACATTCAGTGGCTGCACCCACAGGAGGGGATGAGGATGCTGCAGAGGGCAGGTTCATCACCTTGAGGTTTAACTTGTTCTGCCTCTCATTCCTTTATCCCCTGCAAAATATTAATTTAAATACACTCTCATTGCACCCTTGTTTGGTTTTTTTCCTGCCAGACTGTCTGTGCTCAGTTCCCAGATAATTTTCCAGAGTGCAGGGAGCTCCTTGGACAGAGAGAAAAAACTCTTGTGATGTGCTAGTCTTGCACTGAATCATAAAGCTCCATTTTGTGTCATTTTCTGGCAGATGTAGCTCACTGTGGGAATTGTGTTTGTGGTTTGGGTCCTTGAGGCTGAGACAGCCCTTTCCTACAATCATTAGGAAATTAGCTGCATGACAGCTCAGTCCCTCTCTCATTTCTCCACTCTGGTTTATTTGCCTTTCTCATGAAGCTTAAGGGGAGAGCTGCCCACATAAACAAAACATCAAGAGGGAATTAGCTTCAACTGGAATGATTAAAGCTATTCCCAAATTCCAATTTATCCCCTATTAGCAGACACATGAGCACATGCTGACTCCATGCTCTTCCTCCACCACACTCTTCATTCCCAGTGTCACCTCCAGTAATGGGAGGCCCCTGACACCACTGAGAGCACAGTGCCCAGAATGAATCCAGCAGCTTTGAATGGCCAAATTCAGGTGGAAAATATATTTCTATCTCCTATGTATAAACCTGTGCTTGTTGTAATTGCAAATATGGAGCAAAAAGACACCATTCCAGGGGAGAGAAGGCAGAAGCAGCAGGATCTGAAGTGCAGAAGAGGAGTAGAGAAAACATAAAATATCAATTATTGAATAATTCTGTGCCAGACACTCTCTGGGTTGTACCAGAATAATTTGGTTTGGAAGGTTATGATTTCCAAATCTGTGAGTTTCTGGGCAGGGAGTGAGGGCAGCTGGGCTGGCATTTCCCTTTTTGAAGGTGGGTGTGATGTTGCCCTTTTCCCAGTCACCAGGACATTCCCCTGTCAGTGGCTGTCCAGGGATGACAGAGTGGCAGTGACACCAGCCAGCTCCCTTGGCACCCTCAGCCCTTCTCATCTGGCACCATGGGCTGCTGGATGTGCACATTGTTTAAAGGGTCTGTGGTTCACCCATCCTTCATCAACAGTTGTTCTTCACTCTGCTCTCACAGATCAGCCACAGCTTTCCACAGGGTCCCACTGATCCCCTGAATAAGGCAAGGTCTGTTCAACTGGAAATTCACACATTCCTCTTTTCTGTTCCTCTCTCTCCTCCCATGGTAGCTTGGCATTCCTCCTTTTTCTGTCAGTCCTGTAACAACCTCACTCCTCTGCTTCTCCTGCATCTTCTCCTCTGGGTTCTCCTCCAGATCCATGACATCTATTCAGCCTGCATGTGCCACCACCCTGGGACATTAGAGTGTGACAGGAGCTGCATTCCTGACCCAGGAGAAAGCACTGGTGTTGGCACATTGTCTCTGGATTACCTGCAGCCATTGGATTTCCTTCTCCTTATGGTGTTGATCTTCTGCCCTTTGAACTCTGGAGACATCCAGTGATGTGGGTGGGGAAGTTCCATGGGAGAGAGGTCAGGGAAAACCTCCAAGACAGGCAGAGACAGTGAGGTGGGTGGAGAAGGTGAACATGAAGGGATAAACAGCCTGAGGGTTGCTCTGATCCAGACTTGGATGAGCATTTCAGTCATGTGCAAAATGCAGGCTTGGGTGAAGCAGAGAGAGGATGTGGTGGAGCTTGGCCAGAAAATTGCTACTGACAGGAAAAGCTCTCTGGGGCTATTTAAAGATGCAGGTTTGGCTCCTGTTTTTCACTAGTTTGTGGTGTTAATTTGTTTTGCTGTTGATGCCTGACTGATGTCTTGCAATGCCTACTCCAAAGACTCTCAAATTAATTCCTGGTAGGATTTATTTCACAGCATCACAGATTGGTTTGGGATGGAAGGGACCTTAAAGCCATCCAGTGCCACCCTGCCATGGCAGGGACACCTCCCACTGTCCCAACTGCTCCAAACCCTGTTCACCTGGCCTGAGGCACTGCCAGGGATCCAGGGGCAGCCACAGCTGCTCTGGGCACCTGTGCCAGGGCTGCCCACCCTCCAGGGAACAATTCCTGCCCAATATCCCATCTAATCCTGCCCTCTGGGAAGCCATTCCCTGTGTCCTGTCCCTCCATCCCTGTCCCCAGTCTCTCTCCAGCTCTCCTGGAGCCCCTTTAGCCCTGGCAGGGCTCTGAGGTGTCCCTGGATCCTTCTCCTCTCCAGGTGAGCTCCCCCAGCTCTCCCAGCCCTGGAGCAGCTCTGTGCCTCCTCTGGACCCTCTCCAGCAGCTCCACATCCTCCTGATGTTGTTTATCATGGAAGGCTGATATTAGGATGTACTTTTAATAAATGTCAAGGCTACCATGTGTTGATCTTGTCCCATCAAGTAATATCATCTTCCCTGAAGTGTATTTTCCTTGAGGGCTCTCTGGATGTGAGAAGCTTCAGCTTCTGCTCTGAATTTTTGAGAGATGGTTTTTTTTTTTTCCTTCCTCCCTGAGCAAACTGTCCAGGAATAGAGCACAGAAGGCTGTGGAGGGCAGATTGGTGTTTGCTGTGTTCAGTTCATTTGCTGGAAGCACCTGGTGGCCATTTAGAGAAAGGGACAAACACTGCAGCTCCTGTCAAGCCCCAAAGGAAACAGGATTAAGGCAGAATTGACAACTCCTGTTTCTCCAGCCATCCTTTGTCATCATGCTTTGGTGAGCAGCATCAAGAGCAAAGTGCTTTGTTGTGATGTGGATAGAGATATTATTTATTTGTGCTGGCACAGAGTGGCTTCAGCTGCCTGAAAACACAGCCAGATGAATCAGGCCTGTTGTTTAACTCTTTCCCAGTCAGGCTCATCCCAAGGATTATACAATTAAATTTTTTTATTAAATTGAAAATTTATTTGAATTTCTTAGCTCTAGGGGATGGATGAACAAACTTTATTGGTCCCACGTGGGAAGCACAGGGTGATGTACAGTGAAATGAGGGGCTCATGGATTGCACACTCCACTGCCCATCACTGCACCAATGCTCTTCTAAAAGCCCACCAGGAATTCCATATAACCTTAAAAAAAAAAAAAAAGAAAAAAAAAAGGCAGAATTTTAAAACCCAAAAAACCCCTCCAAACCTCTTGTTTTGTCTTAACATGAAACCTTTTTGCAAAGGAAGCTGGTGGCTTCTCCTGGAATTATCTAGCTCTTTGGGGTAGGGAATTAAGACTTAAAGCAGCATCTGCTACCAATTAACATTTTTCCCATTGTGATATCACTGAATTAGTCCTAAGGAATATTTTGGACAAATCACAGTATTTTAGAAGACATGCCTGCTGGAATCTGCTCCATGTCTTTGTTCTGGGAAAACTCAAATTTCTGCTCTGTGCTTATCCCAGAAAAGCACCAGGTAAAGTCTGGTTTGGGTTTGGCTTTTGCCAACGTTTCCAAGCAGTTCCTTCTCTCCATCTCCAAGGTCACGTGCCTTAAAAATGGAGCAGCAGGACATGGATGTCTTACATGAATGAGAATAATCTCACAGATGGGGGAAGGCTGGGAGGGAGATAAAAATTACAGTATTAATTTTTTTCCCCTTAATTCTGAAGGACGACGGAACTTCATTATCCAATCTGCTTAAAATTGAACGACCTAATGAAATTTCACACCCACTAAATTTAATCATGGATTACTCATGTGGGATTTGAATCAGATAAAAAGGATGCTTCAGATATTTGGTAGCAATTGCATAAGGTAATAAAAAATCTGCAGTGTTCTTTGTCCTTTTCAGCAAATGTGAATTGCTTGACCTACTTTTCTTTTCTTTACTTTTTTCCTTTTTTCTTTTTTTTTTTTTTTTTTTTTGGTATTCATGACCCCAGGTTCCTCCTGGGCATCACTGAACAAACTCATGTACAAACTGATGGATCTCAGGAGTGTTTCCTCCTGGATGCTGGGGATACAGGTGGATTATTGCTTTTGCTGCAGCAGTTTGAGGCTGGGAAAATAAAGAAATGTTTTACAGTCAATATCTTAGCTGGTGTATTAAAAGCCAGGCTGATAAGAGGAGCTTGTTTGGGGCAGGTGAGGGTGGATGATGGATTAAGGTTCTGCTCAGGTTGTGGCTGCTGAATGAGCTTTTGCAGATCACTTTACCCCTCCAAAACTCCCCTGCATGGATTTTAGCCCTCCAAACCTCCCCTGAGTGGATTTTAGTGGTGTTGGACTCCAGGGATGTTGTGACCCTCCCAGAACTGGCAGTGCCTGTAGGAACCTTGACACAACACACACTCTGTGCTTACAACCTGTGGTTTTACCCTCTATGTTCCTGCAGCACTGACCAGAGGGTGTGGGGGGTTCTGGAATAGCAGCTCTCCTGTATTTTTAGTGGGACTTCAGGATTTGGGGTTGTTCTTCAACATCTACTTCAGGCAACACCCCACACAGAGCAAAGCCAGGCCTTGCCCTAGAGGCTGAGAGAAGAGGAGCCTGGAGTCACTTTTGGGAAGTGTCCAGTCAAAGGAGTCTTTGGAAGAGGTGTTGGGTATTTAGGAGGATTTCTGGGTCTTCCTATTGGGAAATGGAGCACACAAAGTTGGTTTTGACATGCCCTGAGAGAGCAGCACAAGCAAGGCTGGGGTGCAGGGGGAACCAAGGAGTTGCTGCTTTACTGTGGAAAAAGGGTGGTGAGTGAGGATTAGGTGATGGAGAACCTTGAAAGAAGCACAAATTCCTTACTTTTGGTAGAGGAAAGAGAGTTGGTGACATTGCTAAAAGGAAAAAGACATGCTGAGGAAATGATCTTTCCAGCAGTATTTGGAGTAGGCAGTGGTAGAATAGCAAAACTTTAGTCAAGGTTGAAGGAAAAACTCTTTTGATAGTGGAGGTGTGAGAAGCTCTGGCTGCTGGAAGGGTGGGGAAGGCTGAGTTTAAGGATGTTGCACACAAAGAGTTTGGAATCTCCCACCAGCAGCTGAAGACAGGGATGAAGTTTTCAGTGCAAGTGACAGGGCAGATGCTGGAGACAGTCAGTGGAAAAGTAACAGAGGATTGTGAGAAAACTCCTGTACTTCTACTCCCTAAGAGCTTCAGCTGATGGATTGGCATCCCTGATGTCTGTGAAGAGAGGAACACAATCTGAAATATTGTTTGGACAGGATGGCTCAGGTTCACAGGAGACACCACTTGAGTTTTTTGTTAGGGAGTAAAGAACTTTAAATTCCCCTTCAGGAAAAGCTGAAGTTGGAGAAGCCACTTCTTGATTCACAGCCTGATTGTCCAGAGTACAAAAAGTCAGTGGAGGAATGGCTCAAGAAACAGCCTTTGTTGTCAGATCTTTCCTGCTTTTGCAGAATGATTATTCTGAAGATTGTGCACTCCCTGCCAGGTGTCCACTGGGTGCCCTTCATCCTCAAAAAAACCCCAGAAAAAAAGCAGCTTCAGACATATGAAAGGATCCATCTACAAACCCAACAGCAGCTTCAAATGTTACATCAAGGAGCAGGAAATCTCATCACAGCTGGATTACCTACAAGCTTCAGGGTTCTTTAAGGTCAAAAAGTAGTGAAATCATAGGGAGCAGTGGGAAAAAAGGACACTGAGCTCCTCTGGAGGCTGCTGGGTTTGAGTCCTGTCTTCCACCTGGCCCACAATATTTTTGTTCTTGTAACCCCTTCCCATGAACACTTTGCAGGCTTAGAGGATTTTTTTTTTTTTTTTTTTTTTTGGTGCCAGCCTTTTCACACAGCCAGAATTAAGGGAATTTGCTGTCTGAAAGGTGTTCTGTGGTCTTGGCAAACACTTTGATGGTGGTGAGAGCTTTGACCACAATTCTCCATCACCCTGGCTGGGCCAGGGGAGATTTAGATGGGATATTGGGAAAATTTCTACATGGCAAGTGTTGTTCTGCCCTAGCAGTGACTGCCCAGGACAGTGGTGGAGTCCCCATCCCTGAGAGGGTTTAAAGCCATGGGGATGTGACATTTGGGGACATGGGGCAGTGGTGGTCTTGGCAGTGCTGGGGGAACAGTTGGACTTGATGATCTTTGAGGTCTTTTCCAACCTAAACATTTCCATGTTTTTGTGAAGCAAAAAGCAGTGTGTTTGGATCTGTTCACTGCTACCACTGACAACAAATCTCCTCCACTGCCAGTTTCTTGGGAAATAAATAATCAGTGGTTTAAATCAGATCAGTGCCAGTCACAGATTGTACAGCCTGTGTGAAAAACACGTGTAAGGCCAAAGAGTAAAGGCAGTGATGGATCAGAGGGAGATGAGGCTCACACAGGAGCTGCTGATGCAGGACACAGGGGAGATTCCCCCTCCCTTTTCAGTCTCCTGCTGACACACACCTGCTTTACCTGCAGAGAAGTTCATCCCTCTGCTTGGGAGACACCCCTGCCTGTCTTCACTTGTGCTGCACTTTTAAAGCCCTGAATTATTGTGTAATATAAAACCAAAACACGAGGCTGTCTCTTCCTGCATGGAATGCAAATTCTCTGTATGTGTGATGTGCCAAGGGTGTTCCTCTGCTGAGGGCAGGGTCAGGACACTGGGAAGTGGCAGAGGGTGGGGTGTCCCTGCTCATTAGGGATATTTCAGTCATAAAATCACAGGAGAGATTGGGCTGGAAGGGTCTTTAAAGGCCATCTAGTCCAAGCATCCCAGTGTGGGCAGGGACACTTTCCATCATCCCAGGTCCAACCTGGCCTTGGGCAATTCCATGTCTGAAAAGATGTGGCAAGTGCTGGAAGGAGGAGCAGCAGGAGCTGTGGAGAGGAGAGATTCTGGTCTGCTGGAGGGGAAAGGAGGAAGCAGCAGCGACACTTTGAAAGGGTGTTTTGAAATATGCTCAGAGTTAATTTTATCCAGAAGCATTTGACATGAATTTAGATTTGAAATCAGCGTTTGCTCATTACCGAACGACTGATGAATGCCAAATCAGGTCATTACTCTTGGAGTGGGTTTTTATCTTCTCCCATTATCTGGGGTTGCTTAGATCCTCTTCATTCACAGTTGTCTTTTCTGGATATAATTGGGTTTAAGCAACTAAGATACTAAATGAAATGTTGATAACGAGAAGGATTGTTCATCTCTGGTTGGCTTTTTTTCCTTTCTCTCGCTCCTGGTGTGCTGAGGACTGCTCAGCAGTACTTGTTCTAAGCTCTGTGCATTCAGATGTGTTCCATCACTGTCAGGATGCATGTTCTGACCCTGCCCTCCCTGCTGGAGCACATGATCTGTAGGAATTTGCCTGCAGAGCTGAAGTTCCTCTGCCTCCGTTCCCGAAGGATGTTCCGACAGCTCAGCGAATGCTCGGTGGGACAGTAGCAAAACGACCTCAGTACCTTTGGAAACTGAACTGCCTTGTTTTAACTCAATAACACTGGGAGGAAATTGGTTTCCCTTCCTAAAAATGTCTCCTCTCCTCCTGGAGGAAGGGATGAGGTTTCCATTTATCAGAGCAGTGGAGATCAACAGGAAAATGTTACCGAGTTCCCGCGGCGCTTTTAATAGAATAAGGAGGCAGTGCCCTTCAGCTGTTCCTTATCCAAACAAAATGTTTGGTGAGCCTTGCTAATCTATCCTGGCAGGACCAGAGTCACCTAACAGCAGGGAATGTCACCATGGCCAACTGCTAAAATAATGTTGTAATTGTGTAATTTGTATTCCTGCGGGAGAATCCGGCCACGTGCTCCAGCAGCCCAGATCCCCCATGCCCTGGGCTGATCCCACAGCCTGGGCAGCAGGAAGGGGGGATTCTGCCCCTGGGCTCAGGTGAGACCCCACCTGCAGAGCAGGAGCACCTGGAGCTCATGGAGAGGGTCCAGAGGAGGCACAGAGCTGCTCCAGGGCTGGGAGAGCTGGGGGAGCTCACCTGGAGAGGAGAAGGATCCAGGGACACCTCAGAGCCCCTGCCAGGGCTAAAGGGGCTCCAGGAGAGCTGGAGAGGGACTGGGGACAGGGATGGAGGGACAGGACAATGGGGGATTACTGTATATGTACATGTATATGTATATTTATATCTATATGTATATGTACATGTACATGTATAAACCCATTGTACTGCTGGATCCCCACTGAACCTGACAATGCCACTGTGTATTTTTTCTCTCCAGCACACAAAGCTGAACCTCTGAGTTTGCAGGCTTCAGTATTTTCCCACATCTAAATCAATTTTGGACATGTCAAGCCTCGTGCTCCCACATTGTATCTTTACACTAAATATCTTACTCCCACATCTTATCATTTTTAAAAATGGGAGCGTGGCCCAACAGGTCCTGAAGGGCTTTTCCTCTCTTTACACAGAGCTTTTGATTCCTGGGTCTGTTTGAAAGTGTCTGAGGGCTTTCAAGATAAAATGCAGTTGTCTCCTTTTCACTCCTCTCTGGTAGGCAGTCAATGCCTTTGTTTCCAGGCATAGCTGAAGTGCTGCCATTCCATTTGAAAATCCCATTAATCTCATGCATCCAATGATAACATTAAAAACTAGTACAATACATGGTTGGTTTTCCACAGGCATCCCATTATTCAGTGAACACACGTGGCTCTGTGGGAACAGGGAACTCTCCAGGCTTAGGCCTGCCAGGATGTCCCTTTTTCCTCCTAAATCATCTCCAGTTTCCTCCTCCTGCAGGCATTCCTGGCAGGAAGACAGGACTGCTGACATGGCTTTGAGTCTTTATCCCCAGGTGCAGAATCCCAGAATCCCAGACTGGTTTGAGTTAGGAAGGGCTTAAAGCTGATCCCATTCCACCCCTGCCATGGCAGGGACACCTTCCACTGTCCCAGGTTGTTCCAAAACCTGTCCAGCCTGGCCTTGGACACTGCCAGGGATCCAGGGGTAGCCAAAGCTGCTCTGGGCACCTGTGCCAGCCCTGCCCACCCTCCAGGGAAGAATTCCTTCCTAATATCCCATTAGACCCACCCTCATTCAGTTTGATTTCATTCCCTTTTGTCCTTTCACTCCATCCCCTTGTACTTATTTATTTCCCTCCAAATTCTTCCCTTCACACAAATAGAAGGAGCTGGATGCCTCCAGATTCTTCACATTTTCACCCAGTAGGAATTCAGCTGAATGGTCATGAAGGGTATTTGTATTTCAGCAAGAACAGCTTTGAATTGGGAACAAATTAAACCATTAAATTAACTACTAAATTTCTCCTCAAACATAGGAAGATTTCTTTGCAGCATGTGGCCTCTCCACCTTTTTTTTTTCTTCCCCCAGATAAACTGATGTTCTCTGTTCTGTGGGGATTTAACTCTCTTTGTCTCCAGCTTGAACACTCCCTTAACTATATTAATCACATATTTCCATCAGAAGAGATTTTTGAAAGACCTTAAACATCTTTTGCAAAGGTTGGAAGACTCAGTGAGCTGCCAGCTCACTCTTGTTACTCTTCAGATTTGTAATTCCCCAAAGATAAAGCAGCATTAGGAACAGTCCTCAGTTTTCTCTGGAAAGTAATTTCTGATTTCCATATTAATCAAAAATAGCTTTACCTTCGTCCTGCCCTAATCCTAGGAACAACACAGGAAGAAGATTACATTCTGTAGATGTCAGAAAAGCAATTAAAATTTGCACAGAGGAATCGAAGGGGGAAGGAATCTCACCTCTTTATTCTGAGAGCTGAGCAGGGAAAGACCCTGACCTCAAACTGTTTGTTTCTTATTGGCTCCTTCTCTTTTGAAGTGCCTGCTGGAATCGTCTTTAATATTGCAGGATTAAAATACTGGGCTTTCAGTAGACTGAGAGGGTTGTAGTGATGAGAGGAGACGTTTCAGGAGGGTGAGGATGGGCTGTGAAGAGCCTGGAATTTGCAGCTGGAGAGGTGAGTGACTGTGAATAGCTGTGACTGCAGAGATGGATATTCCTTGATCCTCAGGGGCTGGAGGGGACCTGCCACATGTCACAGTTTGGGTTTGGCCAGGGCATCCTGTGGTGAGTCAGGGTGGGGTGTTTGCCTTGGCTCTTTGGGATGGGGCTCTACCAGATACAGGGAGAAGAGAAAGACACAACGGGATGGGATGGGATGGGATGGGATGGGATGGGATGGGATGGGATGGGATGGGATGGGATGGGATGGGATGGGATGGGATGGGATGGGATGGGATGGGATGGGATGGGATGGGATGGAATGGAACAGAAGGAAATGGAATGGAATGGAATGGAATGGAATGGAATGGAATGGAATGGAATGGGATGGGATGGAATGGAACAGAAGGAAATGGAATGGAATGGAATGGAATGGAATGGAATGGAATGGAATGGAATGGAATGGAATGGAACGGGATGGGATGGAATGGAACAGAAGGAAATGGAATGGAATGGAATGGAATGGAATGGAATGGAATGGAATGGAATGGAATGGAATGGAATGGAATGGGATGGAATGGGATGGGATGGAATGGGATGGAATGGAATGGGATGGGATGGAATGGAATGGAATGGAATGGAATGGAATGGAATGGAATGGAATGGAATGGAATGGAATGGAATGGAATGGAATGGAATGGAATGGAATGGGATGGAATGGGATGGGATGGGATGGGATGGGATGGGATGGGATGGGATGGGATGGGATGGAATGGAATGGAATGGAATGGAATGGAATGGAATGGAATGGAATGGAATGGAATGGAATGGAATGGAATGGAATGGGATGGGATGGGATGGGATGGGATGGGATGGGATGGGATGGAATGGAATGGAATGGAATGGAATGGAATGGAATGGAATGGAATGGAATGGAATGGAATGGAATGGAATGGAATGGGAAGAGGAGCACATAAGTGGATCCTGCTGGGGTATGGACTCTGTGTGTGTGGGATGGACTTCCCAGGATGGTGCTGTTGCTCTTACCTTTGAGGAGAGGGGAGTTTCCCAGAGCTGTTCTCCTAAACATCTTTTATTCTCCAGTTTTTCAGGTTCCTGCAGGGTGAACTGAAGCTGCAGATATCAGTTTATGAACTGAACCCAGTTTGCAGCTGGACTGATTGTTGTAGATCCCTTCCAACTGAACAATTCCATTCTAATCTCTTCTATTCCTTCCATTCCATTCTTTCCTTTTAGCAAGCACATCTAAATGTTCTCTGGAATGTGTGACATCATACCCACAATAATTCTCTTCCTGAAACACTTCTGCTGTTAAATAGAACCATTCTGGGAATTCCTTCCCTCCACTGGCTGATAACCCTGGACCAGTCCAAGGCACTGTGATCAAACACTTGTTTTGGATCCCAAAGCCTGCCTGTATTCATTGCAGTAAATTTCTCCAGCAGCTTGCTGTGTGACTGATAACAGTTCTCAACACTGAACTTTTTTTCCCCTGCTTTGTGCATGCACTGCAACTCACAAGAATATGATCATGGAATGTCTTTAGTTAGATGGGATATTGGGAAAAATGGCTGGGGGTTGAAATGAGATATCTTTTAAGGTCCCTTCAACTCAATTCCAACTTTGGAATTTTATACAAAATGTTCTGTTATAAAACATTGCTTCCTATTTTATGGCATTAAAAGCATTTTTAGTTGTGGCTTACACCCTGTGAGAGCCCTTTATAAAGTTATTTTAGGTTAAAACTCTTGAGCTATTTGTGTGTTAGTTTATTTTTGATAGGGAGAAAAACCTGCTGCAAAAAGAGATGATTGTCTTCATGCATTTTTTAAAACTTATTCAGCCAGAGCTTTGACAGTGACAAACTGGCCTCAGGTCATTTCTCCTCCTTGACATTTGCAAGTCTGATGCATTTTCCAAGCTGTGGCTGCCCATCTCTGGAGGTGTGCAGGTTGGATGGGGCTGGGAGCAGCCTGGCACAGTGGAAGGTGTCCCTGCCCACTCCAGGGGGCTGGAATT
Organism: Erithacus rubecula; assembly: GCF_903797595.1. Taxonomy (NCBI): domain Eukaryota; kingdom Metazoa; phylum Chordata; class Aves; order Passeriformes; family Muscicapidae; genus Erithacus; species Erithacus rubecula. The sequence goes on along the minus strand of NC_136658.1, from coordinate 916,952 downwards.
GGATGAGCTTTAAGGTCCCTTCCAACCCAAACCATCTGTGATTCTGTGATACTTTGAACTCGTATACATTTCTTGAAATGCTTCCAACGTAAATTTAGAGAATTCCAGATTTCTAATAGAGTTCTCATTAATTTGTTTTGCTGAAAATTAAATGCTAAAATAGAGTCTTTTTGTTCTTGCTATCTTTCTCAATTTCTTTGCCATTGGTCCTGTAATTTTTGGAAATGATTGGGGCAGAAATCCCAGTTCCTGATGGCAGTGCTGGGGCACTGCTTGACTTCAGCTGGATTTTGGATCTCAGGTCTCATTTTCATTATTTAAGGACAACAGGTTAGATTTGAGCCATGGGTGACCTGGGGAAGCAGGGGGTGAATCCCACCTGGGGAATGAATCTGATGCTCAGTCCTGGTTTCCCTCAATTTATCATGGTGAGGAGACCCTGCAGGACAGTCCCTGGGACAAATTAATAGTAATGCTTGGATTTTGTCCTGGAAATCTGCACAAGTTCATTACCATTGACCAGGAGCACTGCCTGACCAGCTGCCTGGTGGGTGTTTGGCCAAAAGGAGTCACTTAGTGCCAGCAAGGACACCCAAGGTGTCACCATGCACTGGACACTGCCAGAGCAGCCACAGCCTCTCCAGACAGCCTGGGCAGGGTGGGAACCCATGAAGAGCTTGGAGATGAGGAATTGGCTCAGTGTCTTATGGAGCTGAGGGTTTAGAATAATTGAAATGCATTCTTTACACAGAGCTTTTCAAATAACCCTGTCCAATAAAATAGATGCTGCTTCAGCTTGCCCTGCTTGGAAGCAGACCAGGACTTTGTGGAGGTCTCCAGCATGCTGAGATGGAGTGGGAGGCACAAATCCAGGCAGAGGAGGATTTCAGGGGAGCAGAAGGGAAAGCAGCACCACTTCCTACAGTAGCACTGGTGAGGGACCATGTGCTGTACCAGCATAAATGCAAACTTGCCTTATTTTACCTATTTTAGTTATTTTAAATGTAGACACAGCCTCAGCCAAGTCTTTATTTCTCAACTGCTCCTGTTAACATGTTTAGGCAGGGGACAAAACATGCCAGGTGTTTTGGGATGTTCCCTTCCACCATCCATTCAGTGATTCTCTCCATAACCCATATTTATGTGTATATATTGCTATTTTCCAAGGGCCTCAAACAATACTTTATGAAGTCTGTTTGATGCCATGAATTAATGGCAGTTTTATACTGTTGGTTTTTGTGGTAACAGTTTGTAAGTCCAGCTGAGAGACTCCTCTGGATGCCTCTTCCCTCTCCTTATCTGCACTCCTCACTTAAATCATCCCTCAGGTTCTGCTGGTGAAACTGACCCTGCTGATATTCTGAGTCCCAAGCCATAATTAGTCATCTTCCCTTTTCTAAGCTGATTTTTCAACCCAGCAGCCCCCAATACAGAAGGGGGCTGATGTGAACCCTCTGATTTAATTTTGCTTGACCTCTTGCCTTTCACTCCTTTAACTCCTGAGCATTTCTCTTTTTCCTCTCCCTTTTCCAGCCCATTACTCTAATTTCTACTCCTGGGGGGACCTGCTGGTCCTTTTTGCTGTTTCCCAGCCACTCTGGGTGTGTTATTTTTAAGGCAGCCTCACTACCTGCAGTGTGATGACTCATTTTGGATTTGCAGGTCCCCATGTTTCTGCTGAGAAGGCAGATCCTGGATTGCATTCCTGAGAGCATTGTTAGGAGCACAGCACAGAATCCCCCCAAATCCCCAAATCCTTGGAGGGTGTTAAAGTCACAGCTATTCCCTAAACACAGCCCAACATGCTCTTCCAAAATGAAGGGCCCCAAGGAGCTTTAATTCCCCCTGGCCCTGCAAGTCTCCTTTGAGGGTTTTTAAATCCCTCCAGGAATGGGGACTCCACACTTCCCTGGGCAGCCTGGACAATCCTTTCCATGAAGAAATTTTCCATCCTCCTCCCCTGCTGTCCATCTGCCATCCATCCTGAGAGCCCCAGTTATCCAGGTGAAATAATTGCCCCAAACACATATTGGGATTTTTTTAAACAAGCCTGCCTGCTTCCCTGTGTCAAAAACAAGCAAAAGAGGAGATGCCATGAATTTATCACTTTTTACCTGCTTGAGCAACCAGGAGGATGCACCTCTATGATAAAATGTAATTTACTTAACTAGTAATTGCTTTGCTGAGTTGGGCCAGAAATCCCAAATCTAAATCAAGCAAATGAAAACTGTGCTAAAACATCTCATGCTGTCACCCCTCAGCTGTGAGGTTTATTATGTTTGGAGTTTCTTCCAGGCTTTTTGTAAGGAATAAAATATTTACAGGGTGGAGGGAAGGGATTTCTATTTGCTTTTTTGTATTTGTTGTTTTTCTTCCCAACCTTTCTGATGAGATGCTCTACCAGAACACCTGGTGCAAAAACATAACTCTAATTCAAGTATTCCCAGAAATTAGTTTGGTTTGTGGGGATTTTTTTAGGAGAGGGATTACAGGGCATGAACATGGTTTATAACAGTTCTTTAGGGGTTGAAAAATTCACTTTATGAACCAGCAGTAGCAAATGCAGCACAGCCCCATGGTTCCAGTGCTGTTCTTCCCCCCTGGATTTTGGTGGGTTGGGCAGGAGCTGGTCAGGGAATCTCATCCCACTCTTGGCTGGAAAATCAATATCAAAAACCTTGAGGTTTTTGGATCTTTGTGGGATCACTGTATCCCTGCTGCCTTCCTGACAGAACCTGTGCTCTTCCAACTGGTGAAATCAGATTTTATTGCCACCAGAGCCATTTTTTAAACAGCACTGTGGAGTTTTGCCAGTTCAAATATTAGGGATTCTCACTTCCCCCAAGCACAATTTGAATCCAATCTCCTGGCCCAAATGTATGTGAGAGACCCATTAAGCCTTTTAACACCCAAAACCTGCTTTTGTTAATATTCTCTGTGTGCTCCATCTGCTGCTGTGTTTGTCCATAGCCAATGGATTTGAGAGCAGTTCATTTCTCTGGTCTGAGGCCAAAATGTCCAAAATACCATATGGACATTTGAAAGTTAATGAGCATTTAAAAATTTCAATATCTGAGGCTGTTGTGATCCCTAAGCCTGAGTCTTCCTTGAGTTTGGCCTCTTCTTGTAACCCTAAATATTTTATTGTTTGGAATGTTTATCTTTGCCAGTGAAAATCACTGTGCTCATACTTTGAAACTGGCCCTTTGTAATTGCTTTTTTGGCTGGTTTGGAGTTGCCTATTACTAAAATGAGCTGGAATAGGAAATTTGGTATCCCCAGAGATGCTGTTTAAGGGTGTGAATCAAGGATGAAATCAGGAGGATGCTGCCAGTGCCAGAGGACAAAGTGGAGTGTAAAAAGCAGAGATAGGAGCCAGAACAATGTTTGTGCTATAGAGAGACTTAATTAGTCAATTAATTGATTGACTACTGATTAATTGATTAATTACCAGACAGTTGCTGTTGTGTTAATCATTGACCATGTTCAGGGCAGTGCTGGGCATCTTGGCTTTGGCCACACACCTGGAATACCATTTTTTAAGGCAATTCCAAACCTGACAAATTCAATTCAAGCATTTTGATTAAGAAAAATTAAAAGCAATGAGCTTTTTACCATCACTTCTTTCAATCCAGACCGTTCCAGGATTCTGTTTTGTACCCAGTTGTTGCAAACACCAACTTGGCAGAAAAAAGAGATGATGGTAGAGAGAAAAGAGGGACAAATTCCCATTTCCAGGGTCTAGGAAGGCAGTTGCTTTTCACGAGCTGGATAAGGTTGAGCCACAAGTGAGTATTAAAATAAAAACTGCAAGGGAGCTTCTTTATCTCAGGCTTCCACTTTCTGTGGAGCAACAAACCCTTTTATTTTATCAGTAGGGGCTGTTCATATCTTACTTCTGATTCTTCAAATGCAGAATGAAGTAAATCACTGCAAGGAGAATCAATATTGCACAACCTAAAGCATTTCCAGAAGTTCTTTCCCACAGAGCCTTGTCTGAACACAGGGGAGGAGATGACACATGTCTCTGGTCCAGAAGTGATGTTGACTGACAGTCTGACAAGTTCTGTCACTCTGGTTTATTTATAGTGTGTGCACCAAGCAATCAACAATCTCTCTAATATTTTTGGACAGTTGCTCCTGGTTTTCAGGATGAGTTTTGCTCATCCAAATGCATCCCATACCCAGGCAGCTGCAATAAGGCCTGGGAGGTTTGTTTTGGATGTAGGTGGGAAGTAAAACTGAGGTGGAATTGAAATCAGAATCTCTTTTGTCCAGCTGCTTGCAACTGTATTGAACCTTAAAAAGAGGTCTGAAAGCAAGTTTGTTCTGAGCAAGAGAAAATCAAGGGAATGTGTGTGCTAAACAGTGCTTCTGTCATTGTCATTTTTGGGCTCATGAAGTCTCCTAATTCCTGGCATGATGCAGGAAGCAGCTTCCAGCTCTGTGCAACACAAAGTGCCATGGAAGAGCTCAGAGTTGTGCAAAATCATCTCTTGCCCAGCCAGATTCCCAGCAGGCAGGATTCTGCAGCCCCAGCACCCATCCTTGTCCTTGGCCTCCAGCTGGGAAAAGCCCCTGCAGGCAGGCAGGACCCCACTGTGTCCACACTGTCACCCTGTGGATGGAGAAAAACAGTCCTGCCAGGACTGCAGCTTCTCTCTCCATCACCCCATGCCACAGGCACCCCTGCCACTCCCAGCACTGCCAGCTGTGCTTTCCTAGCAGTCTGTGCAGTGTAAAGGAAATGGGCATCAAAGGAAAGTATTTCCTGACAGATTCCTGGTCCTGTTGGGATTTTGGGGTGGTTGGGTTTCTCTGGCTGTGTTATGGGTGATGTCTGTCCTCACCCAAGTGTTCTGCATGCCATGCAGAACGTGGATAACCCATAAGGAAAATTCCTTCGGGAGCATGTGCTTTCACAGCAGTGGAATTCACCACCCTCTGGCTCAAGCTGTGATCCTGGGGAGGGAGAGGAGGGAGACAGAAGGAGGCACAGGCATCTCTCACCAGGGAGGAGCTGCACTCCTCCCTCCTGGGGAGCCTGCCTCCCCCTGTGGGATGTCTTCACATGCTGGCCATGTGGAGCTGGGGTTCTGGGATGCTGGAGGGAATTCCTCCCTGTCAGGGTGGGTGTCCAGAGCAGCTGTGGCTGCCCCTGGATCCCTGGAAGTGTCCAGGCTGGACACTGGGATTAGAGCAGCTGGGACAGTGGGAGGTTGGTCTTGCATGGCTCTGGGTAATGAACAAGGAAATAGTTGCTGTTTGTATTAAGGGAAGGACCCTTCAGGGGAAAAAAGAATCAACTGTAAAAGGTCTCCAGGAGGGAGATTGTCAAATGTGAGAGCAAATCTTTTTTTAAAGCCGTTGCTGTGTCTGGTGCATTCACATTCATTTGACTGCTCCAGTCTTGGGCTGATGAGGCTTGAAACAGTAATAAGGGGGTGGCATTTTTTCATGGGAACAAATGTATTTATTATTCTCAGAGCCTTCAGAAATGCTGGATTCTCAACCATCCATTAACTTGCTGTTCAGAACAGTCCCACCCTTTCTTTCAGCTTTTCCTCTATTTTTACATCCATTTAGCAGGAGTGGGCTGGAACAGTTTCATGGCAAGGTGGTGAGTGAGTGATGGGGCAGCTGTGGTTATGTGGGATGATCAGTGGGAAATGAAACCTGCTCCAGCCCCTGGGCTCCAGGTGCATTTACCTGGCTGCTTGTCCAAGGAGAGGCTTGGGTAGGACTCGCCATGGAAATGTGTCCCACCACACAGATGGATCAGTGTGATCCAGAGGGAAGAAAGGAAAGGTTATCCCATCCTGCCTGCCCTGAGCTGGCAGAGCAGGCTTCACCCAGAGGTGTTTGGGAGAGTTCCCACACTGAGCAGGGAGGGTCTGGCAATGCCCTGTGTGAGAAGCTGCTCAGAGGTCACCTCCCTAAATCCCATGTGCCAGGGGATATTCCCTGGGAACAGCTCCCCAAAAGGAGCCAGGCAGGCTGGGAAGATCCTTCCAGAAGGATCATGCTCATGCCATGAGCAGGCTTTGCTCACCCCTGCTGCAGGTCCTTTTGGAAATGCTGGGGCTCTTCATCTCTGGAGGCTGCTGTCCATGCAGAACAAGTTCCCAGGTGTCCTGTCAGCTCTTTTCCCTCAGTCCCCTCTCCATCAGGCTCCAGGCACACTCTTCCCAGTGCCACAGCTCCCAGCAATCAGTGTTCAGAGCCTTTGCTGCAAGTCTGGCTGCTGGAGGCTTTGGTGGAGCTGTGCCAGGGAGCCTACATGGTGCCTGCTCTCTCATTTCTCCTTCTGGGGTAATTCCTCAAGTACCAAATCTGCACATTCATTCCCCAGCATGTGCTTTTCTGCAGGAATAAATTCCCAGTTGCTCTAAAGGGAGTGGATGTACAGCTGCATGAGGTTCCTCATGTTTTTGTCCTGAGAAGGTGCCTGTAAATCCTATTTTTGAAGAGTTTCTGAGGGCTGGGCAATAAAGAATGAGAAATGCTGGATGGGCTTAAAATAGAACATGAAAGTGGTTTTTTTTGCAGGGGAAAATGCTTTGGCTCCATCTGGCTGACCTGAGGAGGTGATCATAAAGCAGAAATGTTCCTGGGGCTGCTGCAGCTTCAAAGCTGTCACTCAGCAGAACAAAGGGGTGGACAGTGGTTAATGGGGTTTGGAGGGAGGGCTGGTAAAACAGAATCACAGAATCAGGCTGGAAAAGCCCTCTGAGTTCAACCATTTCCCCAGAACTGCCAAGGCCACCACTGCCTCATGTCCTGAGCTCCACATCCACCAGGCTTCAGGCATGGGCAGCAAATCATCATTATTTACCTGCAATAGTGGTGGGACTTTTGCACCACTTAATTAGTGGCTTGGTTTAGTTTCTTCTGTTTTTACTTAGAGCTGGGATTAAAAAATACACCAAGGAAATGGATTTTCTCATGCTTGGGCTTGGTTGTTTATTAAATCTTATTAAAAAGCACAGAGTGTTCAGCAGCACTTCTAGCAACCTGCTGGAAAAGAGCAAAATGCTGCTACAAGGTCTTTTAAAGCTAAACAGTCTGATAGAGAGTTAACACCCATATTATTTATACTTTTGACCTAATAACTAACTTCCTTCAGTGTGACACTGCCTGATCCACCAGAAACTACTCCTGAAACCCACGAAGGAGAAGGAAGATGAACACCAAAAGAGACACCACCCAAAATCCTCCATCTTGTCCCATACCTGTTACAATATTATAAAAACCTCAAATTTAAACCCCTTCACCGTGTGAAATCACACACTTCTATTTAACTACACACCTGAGATTTTAACTTTATCACTCAAATTTGGAAGCCTTCCTCACAAGCAGTGCTCTCCAGGGGCTCAGTGGCAGAAAGCACAGAAAGCTCAAAATTGCTTGTAGCAATTAAGGCCTTGATCAGATAATGGTCAATGAAACGACTCTTGGAGAGGTGAAATGGCACTTTCTGGAATTCAGTGTTCCAAGTGCCAGCTCCCAGTGGGTGGGAGGCTGAGACATGGACCAAAGCATGGGCTCTGTAGCCAAGGAGAAGCAAATTCTCTTTCAAGAATTTCATGAGAACCTTCAGAGCCTCAGCACTTGTGTGTTGTCATCCTTTGGGTGTTATTTAGATGATTTTGATGCATGAAAAATTAAAGATGGCTTTTAAATGCCTGCTTGATGCAGCCCTGTGTGCTTTTTTGCTTTGCACAGTTATTGTGTGGTAATTTTTAAAGCAGCTCAGCCAACTGGAGTGCTGTGTTTTCCTTGGGGAGGAGATTAAATGAACACTGCCTTTCTTACTCCTATCGATTGTGGAGGTGATATTAAATTAAAATAAGCCACAAAACAACTTTGGATTTCTTCTACCAGCAATCTAATAAATTTTATTCGATATTTTTGGTCTCATTTTCTTTCCTCCTGCACCACTGCAAGGCCTCCAGCCCAGCAGAGTCCTGTCACGTGCAGATCCATAAAAAGTAAAGGTATTTTATTTCTGCTGCTGATATTTGCATGTCAGGTGGGTTTGAGCCTCTTGCTGTTATTTTTCATTCAGGGTGAGGAGGCAGGACAGGCATGGCAGCAGCAGGAACAGGAATTCCCAGGAGCTCTCTTGGGTTTTCCAGGGGACAATCAGAGCAGGGTGCCAGGTGCTTTGGTGTTCTCACCTCTCCTGAGATCATTCCTGCTTGTTTGATTTGTGCCCAAGGGACCAGCATGGGGGAACACAGCTTTGGCTTCCATGTGGGACCTGATTTGGGATTATTTGGGGGATGAAGAAGAGCCACAAAAAAATCCTAAAGGCTCAAAACCAAAATTACAGGATTCTGGAGTAGTTTTGAGCCAGAAAAGACCTTTTAAAGGTCCCAGGTGCTCCAAGCCCTGTCCAGCCTGGCCTTGGGCACTGTCAGGGGTCCAGGGGCAGCCACAGCTGTTTTATCACCCTCATTGTAAGAAATGTCTTCCTCATATCTAATCCAAATCAACCCTCCTTCAGTCTGAAACCTTTCCCTTTGTCCAATCACAGCAGGCCCTGCTGAATAAAAAATGTCTCATGTATTTTTAAACCTGCTGGATTTTGAGTGCTGGGAATTTCCAGGCATGTTTCTTCTGGCACAAATTGCCCCAGATTCTGCTACTTTCTTATTTTTCACTATATCCAAAAAAAGGAGCAAACCACATTAATTTTCCTGCACCTTTCCCATCTCTGCTTTGCCTTAAAATAGAAAGGACACATTTTCTTGCTGGAGGTCAGCACCTATCAAAGTTTATGAGATCAGAGTGGAAGACAGTGCAGAGCAGGGCTTCTTTTTGCATCCAAAGCTATTAAAGCTTCCTTGATAGAAATTGTATTTATTTGAGCAGAAATGAATCCAAGACCAGCCATAACTCACCTTCAGAACAACAAAAGATTCCACAGTGAGAAAGAGTCCTGCCAGGCAGAAACTAAACCCAGAAAAAAAAAGGAGAAAGGCCAATTGAGTCCCCAGGCCTGGAGGGTTTTAAACCAGGTGTAAATGTGGCACTTGGGGACATGGGTGAGTGGTGGCCTCAGCAGTGCTGGGGGGCAGTTGGACCTGGTGGTGCTGAAGGTTTTTCCAAGTGAAAATGGCACACCCAGCCATCATCATCTGTGCCCATGGCAAGGGCTGGAACTGGGGTGATCTTTGATTTTTGGTGATCTTTGATCCCCAGCCAGTCTGGGATTCCACTAAACCATGTGCCAAGAAGGTAAAACCCCATGGAGAAACACAGCTGGAGAATTTTAGGAAAAATACAGTTCAAGAAATGAGCTGGAGTTGGTTTAGCACCCCTGACCAGATTGTCAGGAGGAAACAGGAAGAGTGTGGAGCAATGAAAAAACATGGTTATCTTCTAATGAACTGGAGGGAAGGGATATTTCTGATTTAAGATCCTCATCATTAATGCTCTGCTTGCAATCACTGCATCTGCAACTAACTTTCTAAGGAGATTCTTGATTGCTGAAAGGCTTTAGATATTCCTGGGTATGACAACATAGTTCTGTGTAGACTAAAAAAAAAAAAAAAAAATCTGTTAAACTGCTGCTTATCCAACATTAACTACAGCAATTTTTAATTAACCTGATTTAGAAGCCAAATATATCACTGATGAAAATGAGAGGGTAGAACATCCAGTCATTTATTCCAGTACAGTGGTCATGATTGTTGAATTAGTTTTATTCAAATGAACCTCAACATTTTGCCACAGAAGTCAGTGGTGCCAGGGTTTGAGAGCAGTGGGATTTGGGCATGGGAGGGGGGAACTGTGCAGTGGCTCTTTTGTTGCTGAGAAGAGGGAAGTACCAAAGCATGCTTGCTTTTATTTAGTAAAATAGAATATTTTAAAAGATGGGTGTAAATCCACTGGTAATTACCTCCTTCCAGCCTTTGCTGGCAGCCAGCAGCCAGGATCAGTGGGGCTTGGCATGGAAAGCCTCTCCCAGGGTCATTCCATTGGCTCTGCTCTGGGATGGTGGCCAAGGGGACACACAGATAAACTGGGTGGTGACAGCAAAGCCAAGCTGTCCTCCAGCAAAGCAGGATTAGTGTGTCCCCTCCACCCTGCCAGGGGGATGCACCCAGCAGCACCTCAGGATGGACTTAGGTGCTCAGTAGGGAAAACTGGCCAGGAAGAATTGAAGGAAGTGCCAGAGAGGTTTCTGTGGGGTGTTGGAGGGTGCTGGGCACTGCCCAGGGAATGGGCACAGCCCCACAGAGCCCCAGCAGCGTTTGGGGGGGTGTCAGGGTGGGATGGGGGTGTCTGTGCAGGGCAGGGCTGGAATGGATGATCCTGGGGGTGCTGCCAGCTCAGGAGGTTCTGTGGGAAAGGAGCAGAGGTGCAGGGATGGTGTCTGTGGTCTCCACAGGGGACAGGAATTTCCAGCTGGAAGTTGGATGCTGTGAGTGCACACAGGCTCTGGGCTGTGCCACGATTTCCAGCCCCCCACTTCCACCACACAGCTCCTCTGAACTCCCTCTGACCTCCCTGAGTGAGGCTGATGCAAGCTGAGGATGCTCTGCAGCCTTCCCTGAAGTGCCCATTAAACCCTGCGTGGCTCCAGAGGCTCTGGCCATGTTCCTTCCAGGTGGCCTGGCAGGTGTTCCCTCCTGGGAATGGCACTTGTGCAGCCATGGGTGAATTCCTGCAGGATCCCTGCCTTCCCTTCAGCAAGGAACTCTGCTTGGTGCAGGTGCTGGGCTCTCCAGAGTGCTGCCACACAGCCCAGGAAAAGCTTCCAGTACCCCTGTGCCAGTGGGGTTTTGGACCTGAATTCCAACAGTGTGGAATTTCAGATTCAGATATGGATTTTCCCAGCAGTTTTCTCCAAAGCACAGTGAGCACACCTGCATTCTGCATTCTGATCCTTGTTTCCCACAGGAATGATGCTGAAATGTTGATGATGTCACACATTCATGGTCCTTCCTGTTCTCACAGAATTCCCCTGGTGGCCTCTATGCTCACACAGGGTGTTTATTGCTTTTCAGGGCTGCCATCCCTGGGGGATTGATGAAATCCTAATTCCTGTTTTTCTCTCCTTGCAGGTTACCCAACAGGCTACCCCACTGCTGCCCCAGCCTACAATCCCAACATGTATCCAACCAGCAGCCCTGGCTATGCCCCAGGTAAAAATCCTGAAACATCCCTAAAAAACATTTCAGCACTTCCAAATGCAGCTGCCTTTGGAGCTCCATGTGCAGTAGCCAGAGCTGCTTGCATAAGGAACACAAAGCTGGACTTTGTGCCAGTCTTGCTAAACCCTCTCTTCCCTTAATTGCCAAGTTTTCAGTCTCCCAGTTGTCATAAAATCAGTGGATCCCCAGGCTCAGGTGATTTCCAAGGCTGATGAAAAAGGAATGAGGGGTTTGTTGCCAAAATCTTTTGGTTTTGTCTTCTCTGCATCACATATGTTTACACATATTCCATAAAACTGTTTATTGTGGATGATTCTGGAAGGGATCTGTTGTGTTTTGTTTGGGTTTATGTGCTTTTAATAAGGTCTTTAGCTGCATTTCTTCCCACTAAAGCCTTAACATGGAACATGAAACAATTTTTGTTCCCCTGGATTTGTGCTGGCCACCCTCAAATTGCCCTGAAGGATAAAACAATGGAGGAATTAAATGAAAAAAAAAAAAAAAAAAAACTCCACAGAACAAGAAAAAGCCCATAAATTTATGAGTAGCTTGCCCTGCCAGAGGCTGGCAGTGTCCTCCCTGCTCAGCCAGGAATGTAAATACTGCAGCATTCCAGCATTTTGGCCTGGATATTATAAAATGCCACTTGTCCCCAATCATGCAGGCCAAGGGACACCCAAATGAGAGGAAACCCCAGATAACTGCAGGCTAGGGATTTTGGGGAGTCTGCATTGCTTCTTGCACATCTTAGTCACCATTTAATTATTTATTGGAAATCTCCTGGTGTCCAGAGAGCTGACAGGTGGTTTTGCATGGAGAATAAAAACTTTCCAGTGGGTAACACAGCTAAGCACTGAACTGGTGAGGAAACTATGAAGATTAAAACTCAGAAATTAAGGTTGGAATGAAAATGCTGAAACTTGTATAGAGTTTCCCATGAGTCTTGAGGCCAAGTTGGAGAGACCTAGTGTAGGTAAACATGTCCCTGCCCAAGGCAAAGGGCTGGAACTGGATTGTCCTTGAGGTCCTTTCCAACCCAAACCATTCTGTGGTTCTGTTATAAACAATTTTTACAGCTCTTGAAATCAATACAATTTAATATCACAGTAGGATATTAAAGTATGTTAATAGCAGGAACAGGCTCTGCTGCTCAGGACCTCCCAGCACCACACTCAGTGGTCCCTTCTCAATGGAAACCAGACTTGCAGGAGGAAAAAAAAAAAAAAAGAGATTTTGAGAGCTAACTGATGGAAAAAATAAGTGCCATAAAACCTCCCAGCAGTGGGGACATGTGACAGAGTGACAGAATCCTCAACTGTGTTAAATGGAATTGGGCTGAGCTAATTCTGTGGTTCAGTGGCTGAGTTAAAACCTTCATCAGTACAGAGAGTGTTTCCTCAGATTGAAGGAGCTGCTGTCACACAGGAGGCTGGAAAAAACCTGGAGAGGAATGTGCTCCTGGTGTCCTTCAAACACACTGGGAATCAGCTTGGGGGTTCAAATCTTGGACTTCTGAAGCAGCAGGCTCATTCTAAATATGTTTTTAAGGGATTTTAGACATTGAGTCTAAAAAAGAAAGAGATGCTGCATGTTCCCAGCAGAATTACTGCTCCTGAGCATCCCATCCATGGACAAGGTCCTGCTCCAAAGCTCCAGGCTGGGAAGGAAGTGGTGCCTGCTGTCAGAAATCCCTCCAGCTCACTAAAAAACCACCACAATCCAAGGGTTCATCTGATTCTCCATATGGAGATGAACCAGGGAAACATGGCCCTCAACAGTGCTTGGAATAGAGGGTGGGAAGAGCCTGTGGTTTCTGAACTTTTGGGATGTAACTGCAAGTATTGAGATATAACTGCAAATGGAACCATTCTATCCCAGCTCAGTCACCCTCTCTGCCCCACCCTAAAGATGCTCCTGCTCACTCTCAGATGTCTCTTGCCTCAAACCTCATGAATTTTGCTGGATGCCATGCAAAGTAAACCCCTGAAGATAATCCCAGTTTTCAAATACCACCTGCTTTTGTCACTGGTGTTCTCCAAACACTCCCTGGTGCTTCACTGCAAGTCAGCAGTGCTCGTGCTCTTCTCTTGACCTCATGGCTCCCAAAATCCTGGGAAATTCAATGGTGTTGTGACCTAAGCTTTGTAACAGCATCAGAAGGAAACCAGGAGAGGAATATGGAGAAGTCTGGAGTTCCCTGGGTGCAATCCTCCAGTGAGGAAAGGGAAGTGGTGACGAGCTAATCTTGATTTCTCCTCTCCCAGTGCCAGGTTTCTAGTGGATATTTTGCTGTTGTTTGAGCCCAAAAGGTGTTAAATTATTCCCCAGATTATTCCAAGGAACCCTACAAGCAAGGGCATGAGTTGGACTGGGTGATCCTTGTTGATCTCTCCCAAATCAGGATGTTCTGGGATTCTATCAATTCCATTCCACTGCCTTGTATGATTTTCCTGCTATTTTTCCACTGTTTTTAGAGGGAGAGACACAAGACAAAACACCAGCATTGCAAACTCAGGCTTGCAATGAGCCTGCTTTTTTAGGACACTGTTCTTAAAGAATCCCTTTTAAGTATGCACAAATGAGCATCTAAAATCAGTCCGCTGCAGAGACACAATTAAAAAAAAAATAAAATTATGTATGTCTTCATTAAGCCTGGTGCATGTTCCCTCGCAGGCATTCTGTCTTCCTCATGGTTGTTTTGTTTTAACTTCCTTCATTAAAGCCTCCCTTTTTATTTTCCTGAAAGTAGGACACAGTCTCTGCTCGTGGAGGCTGGCTGAGGCTGGAGCTGTGTTTATTAATAATGCAGGGCAGAAGTAATGGCATTGCAGTAGTGCACTCACAGAGCAGAACTGAAATCAGAAATTAGGGATCTGTTAAAGGTCCTGTCAGGAAAACAGAGCAGTCCCAGTTCTGCACATACTGTTTGCTCAGTTCCCACTGGTTGATTTGCCAGGAATTAAACTGATAGTGAATAGAAACTCTTTATTTTATTTATATTTAGGTGAGAGGATAAACCAAATGCAGAAGACACTGGTTGGAGGTAGCCCTTAAATGATATTGGGTAGTCATGGCTGGATTGTGATCCCTGTGGATTATTGCACAGGACCAGGAGGCATTAATGTTCCTGGAAGCCTCCTTGATCCACCTTTTGTGTAGTTTTAAGTGATGGATTCTCTGAGGATCCATGATTTAATAAAGAACACGCAGAGCTATGGCAATCTCCCATCCCAAATTGCCTTGATTTTGTGGCAGGTTTAATGTGGAGAGGGAAAAGCACAGAGGAAGGATTCGTGTAACATTGGAATGAATTGTCTCATCAGTCTCAGAGATTAAAACCTCTGTGAAATCCAGAGGCAAAAATCAATCTGATTCTGAATAAAAGCACAAGTGAAGGAATGTTTCTGTCTCAGTGCTGGGAGTTGCTCTCTGGTGTGATGTTCCTGTGTGCAGCCTACCATGGAAAATAAAGCAAGGCAGCCTGGAAATCCTTAATAACTCCCAAACCTTTGGGAGAGGGCAGAGACTTGGAGCAGAAAATGATCAGTGACTAAGTGGAGGAGAAATTGGGCTGGAATCTCTGCTTCCCCCAAACCTGGGTTTCTGTTGGAGGAGGAGGAGGGAGGAGCAGGATTCCACCTGTCCAGCAATGGAGCAGCATCCATGTGGATCTCAGACCCACAGCTGCTGCTGGCCAGTGAAGCAGCCCTGCTGGCTGTCCCCTGTGCTCCCCACTGCTGCCTGAGTGCAGGACAGTCTCTGCAGGAGCAGCAGAGCTGCAGCAGTGCCTCCCTGCACTCTCTGGATGTGGGTTTCCATCCACTGGGATGCCTTGTGCTGCTGCAGTGCCAATTCCTCCTCAGTCCCTCATTCCCAGCTCCCAGCCCTGCGACACTCCAGATTTACAGCTGTACCTTCAGAGAGGGTTAATCCAGAGTCTGGGCAGATGTGGAGGGTGTGAAACATCTTTGCTCAGCCTTGGGTCTCCAGGAAGATTTCCAAGCCCTGACCCAGGTGTGATGTCCCTTCCCTGGGGGTTGGAACTTGGGGGGAAGAGATGAGCGAGGTGGTTCCAATGTGACATGGGTGTGGGAAGTTGTCCCTCCCTGCTCTGTGTGACAGCTGTTCTCTGTCTCCCCTCAAGCCACACTTCTGATGAAGCAGGCCTGGCCCCAGACCTCCTCGTCCTGTGCCACCGAGGGCACCTTCCACCTCCCAGTGGATGCTGGCACTGAGAACAGAACCTACCAGGCTTCTTCTGCAGCTTTCAGTAAACAAACCTTTCCTTCTGGGCTTCTGCTGGGTTGCTTTGTGCCTGTCTGCCTGCCCTGCTGGGTCTTCATTTGTGGGCAGGGTTATTTGGGATCAGGAATCAAAGGCTGGTTTGGGTCGGGAGGGATTTAAAGACCATCTTGTTCCAACCCCCCATGGGCACCTTGCACTGGGCCAGGTTGCTCCAAGCCCCATCCAACCTGGCTTTGAGGGATTAAAACTATGAAGGATCCTGAAAAGGAAAGCACTGGCCCTCCTGCTGCTCCTGCAGGAGAAGGTCAAACCTCTCTCTTAACTGAGTGTTTGATTCCTGGGAGCAACCTGGGGTTCTTCACAGCTGTTTATCTCCAAAGGAACATTATTCCCCATCCCCTTAAAATTGAAAGATTCCCAAAATAAAGCCTGATTTTCAAGGAACACTGTTGAAACTCCCACCTTGTGACCCAGGCTGGCTGAGCAGGAGGAGGGGAGGAGATGCTGTTTAGTGATTGCAGTCAAACAGGCTTTTCCAGTGCTGCCTTGTCATCTCATCCCTGAAGAGGATAAGTAGTGCCTCCAGGAGGGCTGATAAGCTGCCTGATAAACCCTGGGATGCTTTCCCTGGTATGTGGGGTGTCCTCTGGCCCTTGCCTTACTGTTCTCTGCTAAATCTGGGCCATGAGTGGCATGGGGTCAGAGTGTTCCTCACCTTCCAGCAACTCCAGACTCCCTTTTCCTATTAAATTAAATCAGCAAGGTGAGAGGAAGCAAGATGATTTTTTTTTTTTTTGATGAAGAGAGTTATTAAAAATAAATATTTTTAAATCATTTGAGAGACTTTCTCTTGGAAAAGGGATGTCCCTACCATTCCTTGGGTAGGGGCTGTACACCAGGCACAGTCCAGCCCTGGAGCAGCTCTGGTGCCTCCTCTGGACTCTCTCCAGCAGCTCCACGTCCCTCTGCTGTTGTCTCCAGGGCTGGAGGCAGCTCTGCAGGTGGGGTCTCACCTGAGGGGGCATCAGTCAGTTCCTTGCCCAGATGAGGAATCCTGCTTGTGGTGAACCCTGGAAAGAAGCAGCGATGGCAACACAGAATTCCCCACTGAGCTCCTTCCCCCCCAAGCAGCTTCTTATAGAAAAACATTTCTGTGCAATCCAGGGCACTTGTGAGCTGCAGGATCAATAAGGCTGAGATTTCTCGAGTGACATGAGGGATTTAATCAGCAATTTTAATAGAAGCTGGAGCTTAAAGGCTTGTGCTGCTGAACCACAAACAGCAGCAGCACGGGCCACACCAGCCTAATCCTAATAAGGTGTTAGTCATAATTAGGTTTTAAAATTATCTGCCAGACAGAGAGGAGCCTCCATCATCTTGTGTCATTAAACCTTGATTTCACATTGTTTCACCTGCAGGTTGTTCTGTTTTTTCCCCAGTTTATAAACACAGCAGATTACATCTGCCTGGGTTATTATCTTTAATACCTTTTTAATATAGGAGATAAATTGTCCGTGATTCCTCAATCAGGAAACAGCTGCAAGTCTTGGTATTCAGAGTGGTGAATCCACACAGCTTGAGCTGGTCCTCACCTCTAGACACCCCTCAGAAATGAAATGTGATGCTGAGAACTGGCAGCCTCTGAGGGCTTTGTTTGGAAAAAAGAGTTCAGAACAGAGAGAAAAAAAATCCCTTAGATGGAAAAACAGGAGGTTGGTTGGTCTGTGAGTGACGTTGGGTCCCTGGAGGAGTCCTGATGGAGGAGGCATCACTTCTGCACTGATCAATATTTCAAACCTTTTCCACTCCTCATTCAGAGATGGTTGCTCTCCTGCTAATGTGAGTGAGGAAAAGAGTCACAGCTATTCCCCTTGTTAATTAACACCTATTTTTCCAATCTGCAGTAATCAGGAGGGGGTGAGATGCTGTTTGGGACTTCCTAAAAGCTCAGTCTGTTATTTGTGCTGTTTCAGTGCTTGGAGGATGATGTGGGATATTAGACTTGAAATCTTGCCCTTCTCTAATTGCTGAACACAGTGGAGTAAACAAGTTAAATCTATTTGTGTGTTTTGCCTGGGCTGAGCCTTGATTTCTCCTCTCCCTCCCACATTTTGGGGGATCCACACTTGGTCTTCGGGGCCCATTTGTTGACTGCCAGCCCTCCTGGCAGCCCTGACTGGGTCCCCTCTTGTCTCTGGCAGGGTACACTGCGGGGACCCCCTACAAGGTGCCACCCACCCAGAGTAACAACGCCCCTCCTCCCTACTCGCCGTCTCCAAACCCCTACCAGACTGCCATGTACCCCATCAGAAGTGCCTACCCCCAGCAGAACCTGTACACCCAGGTAGGTGCCCCCTGCCCCTGTGCCACCCCTGTCCCTGTGTCACCCCTGCCCCTGTGCCACACCCCAGCAGAGCCTGGACACCCAGGTAAGTGCTCTGTCTTGGTGGGATGGAGGTGCCAGCATCACCTGGATATCCCTTCCCACTGAAAATCCTGAGCTTCTCAGAGCAATGTGAGACTTCCTTGGTTTTTGTTCTCTTTTATCTTGAATAACCAACTTATCCAGCAGCTACAGTCTCATGGAGGGATTTCCCTGTGCCTTGCTGAGACTGGAGCATCTTGCTGCTCCACTGTCACCAGGAGCTGCAAAGCCATTGGGGTGCAACCCACCCTGCACACTGGCTCTTCCCTGATCCCAGCCCCAGAATCTGCCATTTGTCCTGTTGACCTTTGTACCTCCTGAAAGAAAAAAGTGATGGAGTAGTTGTCCTGCACCTCCTTCTCCCCTTGGTCCCAACCATCAGAAGTTCTCAAATGCCTTGGGATGAGGATTGAGGATTGCTCATTCCAATCCTTGTTTTCTTTCCTCCCATTCCTGGTTTGCAGGTCCTGACAGTGTTGCTGGGGACAGCAGTTCATCTCCTCATTTCATGCCCTCCATCACTTTGCACGTGAAGCTTTTTCTATTGCCTCCTTTTACTCCCACGCATCCTTCACCCATCGTTTCAAAACCCTGTGAGTCTTGGCAGCCTGGATTTTTGGAAACCCAGGAAGATGACACAAGCACCTTGGCATCATCCAAGAACCGTGGCTTGTCCTTTTCTCCCATCTTTCTCCTTTTCCCCACCAGCAGCTGTTTGTGTCCAGGCCCATCAGAGGGATGGATTGTCTCCTCATGTTCATGTTTGCAGCACAGAAGCTCCTCCCTGGGAGCCAGCAGCAGCTCCAATTCCAAACGGAGACCCGCTCGGCTGCTGTGCTGCTCTCAGGACGGGTGTTTGCAGCTGGAGTGCCCATGGGATGTCTCTCCTTTCCCGCAGGGAGCTTACTACACCCAGCCGGTGTACGCGGCGCAGCCCCACGTCATCCACCACACCACGGTGGTGCAGCCCAACAGCCTCCCCTCGGCGCTCTACCCCGCGCCCGTGCCCGCGCCGCGCGCCGGCGGCGTGGCCATGGGCATGGTGGCCGGCACCACCATGGCCATGTCGGCAGGTAAGCGGCCACCCTCAGCCCCTGCTCTGCTCTCCCCGCTGCAGGGAACACCTGCCCCAACCCTCTGGATCAGCAGAGTCTGGCTCACCGTTGTTCATGTCTTTAGTACGTCGTTCTGTGCTCTGCTCCGTAAGCCAAACTGTCCTCAAGCATCTTATTTCTCTCAAGCTCTGTTTTTTTACAACGCTCATGGTCGTCATTTTGTTGACAAAATGAATGCTGGCCTTGTTTTATCTATCCCAGCTCCTTTACATTTCTAACTGCAATTAATTGTTAGTACATTAAAATAGGGGCTGGTTTTAATTTTTTTCCAAAGCCTGCATTTTTCTCCTTAACAATTCTTAGGATTGTATATTGAATTATGGCACAAAATGCATCATTCATCCTTTTGCATCTGCATTAGCTGTGAAATAGGAGTCTGTAATGGGGGACAATCCCTATTCCAAGCAGAGATATTGCAGCCTGGATGTGACAAGAGCCACTCTGAGAGATTTACTGTTGCTTATATTGAAAAGTGGATAAATGTAATTAATGCGTGTGGGATGTGTTAGAATTTCATTAATAGCATTTGTAGAGAGATACCCAGAAACTGAGAATTTGGTTTGAACACCCAGTTGCTCCCAGAACAGAGTAGTCCAGGGCTGTGTTCTCCCTTCCCATGAAGGAAATGTGCAAATTCTTACCTAAAATCCCTCTGTTGACTGGCTGCAGACTGAAAAAAAACTTCATTTAAATTTTTCCTGGAGATCTGCCAGGTGTTTCCCCTCATCTCCCTTTGTATCCCTCATCCCTTCCAGTTTGCTTCAGATCTGTGCAGTGATTTCCTCTCCAAGTTAAGCCCAGTCTGTCAGCAGGTAGATGTCAGCAGGTTGTGGCCAGCTCTGCTGCTGCTCTTCAGGGACAAGGAGCACTGGGGGGAAAAACCAAGGAAAACCCTTAAGGTTTAGGGCCATAGGTAGCATGGAAAATCTGCTGGAGCTTCGGGTGTTTTTATTCTGTTCGTGGTGCTGGCTGATCCCCATGACATGGGTCCAGCACCTTCGAATCAGGTCTGGCAGGCAGAGGGATTATCTGGGCAAGGGCAGAGGACCAGGAGGCAGGGGTGCTGTTCTGCCCCTCGGGTGGCACCCCCGAGCCCTGTGCCAGGCGTGTTGTGTCGGTGTCCCTGCAGGAACCCTGCTGACCACCCCCCAGCACACTGCCATCGGAGCACACCCGGTGTCCGTGCCGACCTACCGCGCCCAGGGCACGCCCGCCTACAGCTACGTACCTCCACACTGGTAATCACTGCCAGCCCATGTGAGTGCTGCTCCTGCCCCAGGAGCCCCCCAGCCCCACCTGCCCGCCCTGACACACCCCAGGGATGGGGCTCTGGGCACCCCCTGCCAGCGCTCCCCACCCTCAAAGGGAGGAATTGCTTCCCCAGATCCCCATAATGAAACCATTAGCCCAGCACTGCCTTCCCTGACAGAGTCCCTGCCCATCTTCATGGCACTGGGATGTTTCTGTTCCCCTGCTGGCAGATCAGGCTGTTCATTAGCACCGGGGTTGCGTGTCATGCTCAGGATCCAGGAATCCAGCTGCTTGTTCCTGGAGCCCTTGGCCCATCGTGCCCAATTACCAGGACAGGCAGTTGATGGGAACACGATGCTGCTGCGTGCACACAGATCCCATCCAGCCCCGGGGTTATCTAAAATCTCTCTGTGCCACACAAATTACTGCTGGGCTAATCCTGCCCCTCCCAAATTGGTGTGCAATTAGCAGGGAGCATCCCATCTGCATATTTGTAATCCTGTGCATTGGATACCACCAGCGAGCTGCTGCTTTCCCAGCCTCCTTGCCTACAGAGAAATTGCCTGCAGGGATGGTTAAATTCAATATGGATCAGCTCCACGTGGTACAGGGGTGCAGAGAGGAGGGGAACATCCTTCTAACTCCCTGTTTTTAATGCATTTGCTCTCTTCCAGATCCGGAGTCAAACATTGTATGCAACTACACAAGTCTTACATCGGCGCTGCGGCCGCTGGGCTGCAGTGCCTCGTCTGTTTGCAAGAACAAAAGGAAAAAAAAAAAAAAAGTGCAAAGGTCACTTTATGCATTCTTTAGTGGTTTTTGTAAAAGCTGCTTTTTCTAATCTTCTGCCTCTTTTTTTCCCCCCTTCCTCCCCCCCACATGAATTGTGTAACACACATACTGACACTGAGCAATAGTCAAGTTCTCTCTTCAGTCCTATCATTTGAAAGCTCAGACTCTTCACTTTTCCAGCATTGCCCAGCTGAGTGGTGCAAAGATCCCCCCACTTCTTGTTTGTTTGGGTTCTTTTTGTTATTTTTCTGTTGTCGTTGTTGTTGACAAGAGCCTAGAATTTTTTTGGCTAGTAAGAGTGGTTGATGTTCAGGGTACTATGTGAAAAGCACAGCGCTGGTAGGCAGGCTTATTCCGATTTGGTTTGGGTATTTTTAGTTGAAGAATATAAATTATTCAATCTTCCATAACATATTACAAGAAAATTGGTGTCTTCCAGATAGCTGTCGTGATAGATTATAAATGCATTATCTGCAGTGGAATTCTGAACTCATCCCTTCTTTTTGTAGGAGTAAGAGAATATAAATATAATTAGCAACGTAACACACTTGTCTTAGGAAGCACGAGGACTGGTCACCAGCGGGTCTTTGGTCTGCTTTTTCCAACTGGGCAAATGGATGGTGGGTGATGGGAGGGAGCAGCAGGAAGATGAGAGCCCTGGGGGCACGTGGAACCTCTTGGGAAAGCAGGATGCTCCCCCTCAGCCTGTCCTGGGGCAGTGTGAGGAGAAGGCAGCTCCTTCCTCGCTGGCTGCTGCTTGTACCAGCTGGGCAGCTGCTGAGGGCAGCCAGAGGTGGCCAAAGGTTGGGCTGAAGAGCTTCTCCTGGTCTAGGGTTTGGGCTGAAGAGCCTCTCCAGAGTAGGGTGGTGTGGCAAGGAGGGTGTCTGGCTGATGGAGAGGAGTCTTGAAGGCAGGGCGAGGGGAAGATGGAAGCTCCACCTTGCACAACCCACGGTGTTGGCAGGGCTGAGACCAAACTGCACTGCCACCAGGGCAGCTGAGGTGTCCCCTCCCCTTCCCTGGGTCACAGCTCCCAGACTTCCAGGAGAAATGTTCATCCAAGCACAAATACCAGCACCATAGAGAAAGGCCAGGCAGGGGATGAATTCTGGCTGCTCTGCTTGGAGAAGTGGGAGGGGAGGAAGCAATAGCAATAAACTCGTCGCCTTCTTCATGGGAAGGCACCTGAGAAGAGGAGACAGCAGGGAAGGTGATCCACAGTGGACATGGACCAGGATGGAGGACAGCAGGCACACAGAGGCTGTGGGCATCAGGGGCAGTTTGGGGGGTCTGGCTTACCCAGGGACACGGGGCAGGAAGCTGGTGACATCCCCCCTCGAGGTGTCCAAGTAGAGCAATAAGTTGTCTTGAGAGCAGCAGAGGCAGTTTGGATTTGCAGACAATGCTTGTGGCCAGTTTGTTTTTAAATCCTTGTCACTAAACCAAGTATAGAAACAAGATTTTTGGGATTTTATTGTTTGTTTTAAGACAAAAGCTTGGCTGGGTTTTGATTTTTGCCTCAAGTGTGCCAAAAGTGTTCCGTGCTCTGGGTGGAGTGGAGGAGCTCCTGGAGCATGGCCAGGTGGGCAGGAACAAGCCTAGGGATCCCAGAGGACTGGCCCTGCCACTGGCTGGTCCCAGGTTTGTCAGGCTGGCTGTTGGCACTTCTGTCTGGGGGGGCATTTGGATGACCTGCTGGTTTTGGAGGAAACCTAGAGCAAAGCTCTGGTTGAGCTCCTCAGCCTCAGGGGGAACAAAAGTGGGGGAAGATTGGACATCAGTGTTGTGGGGTGGGGAAGGGGCAGCCTTGGGCTGCACTTTGGGTATCTGTAGAGGGAAGGGAGAAGAAAAAAGGGAAAAGGAGCCAGTAAACAGTGGGTTCCCCATTTGGCTTGGCAAAGCCAAGGATTAGTAAAGAGCAACAGGACCTTGGAAATAGCACCACCAGTGTCCTTCCACTGTTTGTAGCACACTGCAGTTGAACCTGGGCCAAAAAATGCCCAGCAGATCCTAACAATTGAAGACTTCTGAGATCCCTTTTTTCCCCTGACTTTGTGTTACATACCAGGAGCTGTCTGCCAGCATTGAGTCAGGTCTCCCAACATAATGGCACTCTGGTTTGGGGGGTCCAGCAAGCTTTGGGATCCCAGCCTGGGCTCTGCAAACCACCTTTCCCACAGACACCACCCCAACCAATGTCCAGACACCCTGCACCACTTTAGGAACCACTGCTAAACTTTTGGCCTATGTGTGGAAAGGAGATGTTGGGCTTTCCCCTAGAAGGAAAAAAAGGCATTAAAGGTGGGGGAGAAAGCCCCAGGAGCTGAGCATGGAGCTGAGCTTTAATTCCTTTGCTTGGATCAATAGCAGGTGCAGTGCTCACCATCCCATTATTCCCAGGCAGAATACTCATTAACCAAGGTGTGGAGAGGTGAAATATTTGCCACCTGTTGGGCCAGAAGCTTTAGGGAGGACATTTGGTCACCAGCCTTGAGGCACTGTGTGGAGCCAGGGCCAGCACAGGGAGCCAGGCTTAGCTCCTTCCCCAGGTGTTTTCATGGGGCTGTGGAGTGGGGAGATGCTCCCTGCCCTTTCCTGGACCCCAAGTCCTTAGTGAGGGTCCTGGGAAGGTCACAGTGCAGGACAGTGGTGGGGGCCACCAGCTTCTCCAATATTTCATTCTAGCAAAGCTTTGCTGATGTTGGTTAAGGAAAAGGGTTTTCCTTAGGGAAGGATCACACCAGTGGGGAAGAGCAGGAGGGGTTAAACCATCCTTAGCAGCCTGAGATTAAAATTCCAGCTAAAAGGAAGGAATATAACTCTGAACCATTAACCCATCCCTGCCCTTACCTTTACTCCAAAACACAAGCTGCAATGACGCAAGATTTGGGGGGAAAATAGGATTTTAGTGGTGGTGGTGACCCCCAAAGCCCAGGAGCCCCTTGAAGCCTGAGGCCATCATGCCTCCAAGTGGCTGAACCCTCCAGGCAAGGATCTGCTCCTGTATTTTATGAATAAAAAATCACTCAGTTCAGCAGTTTTGGGTTGTAATGCCCAGGAAATGTTATTTAAGGAGTTAGTTTTAATGAGGGATGTTCAGAGCAGCAGGTTTTCCTCCAGCCACCAGCATCTCACTGAGTCTGGTCCTTCCATCCCTCCTGCATCCCCACAGGGAATGTGGGAGGATGTGGCTCCCAGCTGGAGGGCATGAAATAGGATCCTGGTATTTTTTAGGGGGATGGAAAACAACATTTGAGGCTTTACTTTTGGTAAAATCCAACCAGCCATCAATAGCAATAACAGCTGCTGGATGCCCATAAATCCAGGTATTTTTGGTTTGGGTTTTTTTTGTTTGTTTTTTTTTTTTTTTAATTGCCAATGTTTTCAGGCCCTCCAGCTCTCACCCCCAAACTGTGGTGACCTTCTGCCCATCTTCCCTTGGCTTTGCTCCTGAGCTAGGATCAGCCTCCAAATATTTTTGCTGCTGGGTATTAGTATTCCCTTAGGGGAAAAAAAGGAAAATAAAGCCTGTGACAGAGCTTGAGAGGGAAGAAATCTTGGAAAAGGCATTTCTGTGGCATGTTGCACCATGATCCTTGGAGATTGTCTGGCAATCAGGTAAAATAACTTGTGGGACTGGTTGCAGGGCAGGAATAGGATACATGGTTTGACAGGAGCAGTTCCGCTTTGGAAAATCTCAATTGTGCTGCTTGTAGGGAATAATCTCGATGCAACATGGCCACCTGCAGCCTCCCTGCATCCTCCTGCAGGAGATGGAGCTGGGAGATGGAATTCTCCTGGGGGCAAAGGGGTTCAGGATCAGGGGAGGGATTTGTAGGGAAGCATGGTGAGGTGCAGGATTGCACCCAATCCCTCCAATTCCCACAACATGGCCTCAACCCACACCAGGCTGCCACCCCTCTTTCTATGTAATTAATTTTAAATTAATTTCCACCACCAGACCAGCTCGTTTTTAAAGTATTATTGGAACCTCTTAAATAAAAATAAATACCAACAAAAAAAAAAATCCCTGAAAGAACAACAACAAAAAAAAATTTAAACCCAAGGGTAACCACGTCTTCCAAGTCTACATCTCACAGGTGTGTAGGAACATGGCCTTGGACTGATGCCCTGGAGAGCCCCACAGCCACAGTTTGTCCATCTGAAGTGTAAATTTGGGGTTATTTTCCCATTTGTTTTCTGTTCTGGTTTTGGTTCTGAAGATCAGGTCGTGATCTCCCTGACAGATTTCAGCCAAGAGTTTGTAACTGTACGATATTTACTGTAAGATGTAGAACATTCGATAACTATTAAAATGTTTCCAAAAAAAAAAATTAAATAAATAAATAAAAGAGCCCGAGAGGGGTTGGTGGTTGGTTCTTTGGCACTGTGATGTTGTGGAGAGGTGAATGAGACCAGCCATGAAAACCTTTTTTTGGGTTGATGGTTGAGGCTGATGGTCTCCAACCCAACCTTGGGTGGGTTATCCCAGTGATCCCAACGTGGCCAAGCCAGCGTGATCCCATAGAAGCAATTCCCATGGAGAGTGAAATGTGTGATCTTCATGGTGGGCATCACACCATGTGCTTCTGAACTGAGACTTTGGAGAGAGGGATGGATGGATGGATGGATGGATGGATGGATGGATGGATGGATGGATGGATGGATGGATGGATGGATGGATGGATGGCTTTGCCCAGAGCCATCCGTGCTCCAGCTGGGTTGTTGGGAAGGGAGGAGTCATTCCATGCTCCAAGGATTCATTATCCTGTGATGCTGAGCACTGGCACCAGATGCTGGAGGGAAATCAGCAGTTCATGATGGTCCTGGAGAGTCCAACAGACCCAGAAGGTGACCATGAAATGGCATCCAGCGTCCTCTGGGCTTCCAGTGGAGCTGTGTGTGGCATCACGGATCCCAGGTGGTTCCTGGGGCCACCAGCCCCGGCCTGCAGCTCCTGGAGTTACAATCTGTCAGGCCAGCAGGCCGTGGCCACCATCAGGGACAGAGAATCCTTCTCACCAGCCCAGTGAGATGCTGCATTTGCTGTGCTGCTGTTGGACACCTTGGTGGCAGGAGCAGCAGCTGAGCTGCCTTTCTGAGCAGGACTGGCTTTCACACAATGCCCAGTGTCTCCATCCCCTCCAGGGGCCTTTGGGGGTGCCACTGACCCCCGAGGCAGCCCCCAGGCCAGCTGCCTGCTGTGGAGGACAAGGGATGGACCAGGTGAGCCTGGATGGGGCCCTTGGCACCACCCAGGGTGGCAGGAGCCACCCGGTGTCACTCACCCAGGGTTGTCACCACCCAACCCCAGCCTCCCCTGGCACAGTTTGAGGCCGTTCCCTCTCCTCCCGTCCCTGTTCCCTGGGAGCAGAGCTCCTTTCCCAGCTCCCCCGGGAATTCTGCAGTGCCCTCCCAGCTCCGTTCCCTTGCCTGGACAGGCTCCAGCCCCTCCATGCCCATGTCAGGAGGGACTCGGGGCTGGATGGTCACAGCAGCACTGCTGGAGGAGGGGACAGGGGACACGAGGGAGCCCGTGCAGCTGCCCATGAGTCACGGAGCAGCCCGGCCGTGCCAGCCCGTGCCAGCGCTGCCGGCACCCTGCACCATCCCCGCAGCCAGGGACACCCTCCCTCCCTCCCTCCGCATCACTGTCCCCAGTCTGTCCCCACCGCCCTCCTGCTCCTTCCCAGCCTCAGAGCCCTTCCCCAGCACCTCACCTGGTGGGGGCCGGCGGTGCTGCTCCCTCGCAGGGTCACACCCCGCTGCCGGCGGGGAGGGGACCACGGAGGGGCTCAGCCCCCGCCTCGCCCCTGCCCTCAGGGATCCGCGACACCCGAAACCTGGTGGGAGCATCGCATCAGCCTGGCCCCTGCACGGGGGACGCGCTCCGGGGCTGTCCCTGCTTACCTGCCGATGGAGAGGATGGTCACCTCGCTGGGGTGAGCCCCGGCTTTGGGGACTTTGGTGGCACTGAGCGATGGAGGCACCTCGGGCCACTTCTGGCTGCAGCGGGCACACGGGGCCGGTCCCTGCACCGTGTGCGGGTGCTGCTGGTGGTGGCAGGCGGGGGGAAACTGAGGCAGGAGGTGCAGCCTGGGGAGGGGGGGAATGCCATCAGCCTGGGGTGGTGCCACCACGGGGGGGTTCCCAGTGCAGCCGTAGGGGACTCTTACTTATTGAGGGGGGCGCAGCTCGGTGGCATCAGCTGCTGCCTCTGATGCTCCTTCAGCAGCTCCTCCAGCGCCGCTGCGTTTTCTGCGTTTGGGACACCGAGGAACTGGGGGTCACGGCGTTCTGGCCCAGGTCACCCCTCCTCCCCCTTCCCAGGGACCCCTGACCTTTCTTCTCGGTGATCAGCCGCACCAGCACCCCGATGGTGTCCTCGTTGGCATCCTCCAGCTGGTAGATAGAGCCGGGACCTGGAAGCAGAAGTGAGGGAAAACTCGGTGATGGGGGATAAGGCACCCCGAGGACAGGCAGGATGCCGTGGGACAGGGAGGACAAGAAACCGGAGGAATGGGCTGAGGAGACGAGATGGATGTGGGATCACCAAAGGCATCATGGCACAGCCAGGGCTCACCGGTGCCGCCGGGCTGGGGTTCCTTGCTGGCGATGCAATGATACCCCTTCTTCTTCAGCAGGTTGCAGACCAGGATTCCCAGCAATCCCATGGCACAGAAGACCGGGACGATGGTCAGCACGGCCGCCTGTGCTGCTGCTGCCTCCTCCTCTTCCTCACCCAGCAGGGTCACCCGTGTCCCGTTGGCTCCCGGCGCCCTGCCCGGCATTTCGGGGCTGCGGGCTCGCCGCCGGCCTGCCGGGAGTCAGGGATCAGCCGCACACAGGGGCTGTTTGGGGTAAAACCCCATTTCCCCAGGAGCCCTGCACCAGGGCTGGACCCCAGGAAAGCAGGAGCCGCTTGCGTCATGGGCAGGGGTGTCCTCAGCCGCCACATCCCAGCAGGATTTTGTGCCCCATCCCAAGGGGGACACGCCCTGTGGCATCCCCAAGCTCCTCCATCAGCCCCAGCCCCGGGGTGACACCCGCGGCTCCAGCACCCACCTGGGCACCCCGGGGTGCTGCGGGGAGCGGCGGCGCAGGGCAGGCAGCGGCCCCGGGGCTCCCTCTGCCCTGCAGGGCTGTGAAACCTGCGGGAGGGAGGGGAGGGCTCAGGACAGGACCCCCGGGCGAGGGCAGGGCTGGGGCTCGGTTCCCGGGCTGGGCTCACCCCGGCAGGCAGGCTCCGCACCGGCTGTCGCTCGCCGCGGTCCCCGCTGCCGCCAGGACCCTGTTCCCGGCGCGGCACCGGGTGTGAGCGGCGCAGGACGCGTTCCCCAGGGAGAAGGTGCCGGGGGAACAAGCTCGGCACGTCCCCGCCGGATCCTGCGGTGAGGAACGGGGGATGAGCGGCGGGCGGGTCCCGCAGCATCCCCCCGGGCGCAGGCGGGCACGGCTTACCCCGCTGGGCTCCTCTCCGGGCGGGCATCCCGCTGCCCCCTGCTCCGGGGCACTGCAGCTCCCCTGGGCCGCTCTGCTCAGCACCTGCGGGAGCATCGCAGCGCTCGGGGCCGGCTGTGTCGGCGGTGGCACGGTGGCAGGTGCCACCCTGTCACAGGTGGTGCCACTGCTGCCACCCTCTCGCTCGCCCCACAGCCGGCAGACGGCCTTCTCCAGTGGTGTGAGGGATCTGAACTCACTGGATGCACCACGAGGGATGCAAACCCATCCCCACGTCCCAAATGGCACCCCAAATGGGGTGGTGTTTGAGCATCAGAGAAGCAGAGGGATGGGATGGGACCATACTCACCCCCAGGACGGTGACAAGCCACCAGTGCATCCCGCTCCTCTTCCTCACCCAGGGAGACCTGCCCAAGGGGGAGCACCAGGGTCATCATCCAGGGAAAATCCCACTGGAGAAGTAATTTGAGACTCCTTTTTCTCCCCTCTGGGATGCTCCGAGGCATCTGCCTAAATATCCTACAGCAGCAGTCCCGAACCATCCCACAGAAAGTTTTTAGAGATTTTAGGGAATGCCCAGCATCACCCCTTTCCTTGGAGATGCCAAACTAGATCCCAGGCTTCATCCCAAACTGGAGAGGGACCAACCTCAGCAGTGGAGTCACACCATTCATGCAAGGAGAAGATGATGCTTAAAAAAAGTTTAAAAAAGGTTTTTCCTGCTCCAGAGGAAATCCTTTTGCATCTGTCACAAGGAAATGAAGTCACTAAAAACCATTTAAAAATATTTAAATAAAAATTCGAACAAAACAAGAGGTGTTTCCCATAGTCTCATCCCCCCTTTCCAGGCTCAGCAATTGGTTGTTAAAATTAAAATCTATGCTGACAGCACAGGGCAAGGAAGGAAAAAACCAAATAATAACCCAAACCCGGATCTAGCCTCCGCATGGAAATCCTGCCGCCTGCATGGAAATCCTGCCACCCGCATGGAAATTCCCCCCGGTCGTCACGGTCCTGTGGGAGCCCTGGCAGAGCTTTCATTACAGCCTGTGCCTGAGGAGTTTCTCCTAATTAGTGGCCAGCACCACGCCGAGACGCAGCTAATTAGACGTGAGGGGGGTCCCGGGGGTGAGCCGGGTAGTTTGTAGGACATGTGTTGAGACACGATGGCAGAACCCAAAATGAACACCCTCCGTACTCCAGTTGCCTCCAGTAGCTCCCAGCAGAGGAGCACTCCCTCAGGGGGCCAGAACGGAGCCGGCCAGCCCAGCTCCTGAACTCCTCTGGGATTCGGGACGTGCCCCTCGAGCACCAAGGGGTGCTGCTACTCCTGCGAGTCTCCACCCTGTAATCCCGTAAAACTCGAGTTTTAAACCCAACGGGAAGCATTTGAATTGTCTGGGGCTGTGGAATTCCGCCGCTTTGGGGACACACCGAGATGCCTGGAGACTGGCTCTGCTGGGGATGAAGTGGCCTCAGGACAGGAAGGCCCCACCGTGGCTAAGACACCACGAGCATCCCGGCTCGCCAGAGCATTCCAGATCACGACAACTGGATCTAAACACCACCAGGAGCGGGGGTAAAGCTGACTTGATGCCAAACTTAATCCAGGGATTAAGGATATCCCTGAGATGAACAGAACGCTGCCATAGGGATGCAGGAGGTACAGGGACCAGAGGGTCCTTGCAGGGTCGGCACTGGAGCTTTGCCCAGGACTCTGCAGTCGCTTTTGGGGGCAGCTTGGGGCCATCCCAAGCGGGGATGGGGTATGCAGGCACAAACCCTCAGCTGGTGATGCTGGGAAGCCCCGCTGCCCTGACACACCCCTAAAACAGACAGAATTTGCCCCTCCAAGAACCAGAGGAAACCGAAAAATTACTCCACCAGTGCCAGACCTGGCTGCTTTCGGGGACACTGCAAGCTCCACCAGACCCGAACGGCACCTGGCTGGTGCAATCAATGCCAGCACACCAGAAGAGGCGACTTGCTTTTGGAAACCTCTCCAAATCCGGGTCACATGAGCCCGTTATTCCCAGCCGCCCTTAATTCAATCTGTAACCTAAAACTGCCCGCTGGGATTCCAGCGAGGGCTTCCCCTCCCCGTGGGGGAACAGGGTTTCAGCCGATGGCTCCCGCAGACAAGCAGGGAAAAAGCAGCAACTGTTGGGGAAAACTTTGGGGAATAGCTGCTGGAGACAGCCTCGGACAAGGAGGGGATTGTCGGCAGATGGAGCGAAACTCGGCATGATCCCAGCCCCGGGCCCCACCGGAGCTGCGGGAACAACCGAGCCGCCGCCAAATTCCAGCGTTAAAGTCAAACGATCCCGGGGGAAGCGCTGGGATGGCGCCCAGCCCCGGCAGCGGCCCCATTCCGGGTGCAGCCCCGCGCCGCAGCATCCCGCAGCATCCCGCAGCATCCCGCAGCATCCCCGGTCCTTTGGCTCGGAGCCCTGGGGCTTTCCAGCTCCGGGGAATAAAAAAAAAAAAAAAAAAAAGAAAAAAAAAAGGGAAAAAGAAAAAAGAAAAAAAGAGAGGCCCGACACGGCTCCTGCTTCTTTTCCCAGGCAGCTGCTGCTGAGCGTTCCTTAACCTACTTTTTCTCCTCTCCACCCTTTATTTTAACCTACTTGGGCTCTGCAGCAGCCGCAGCCTCCCGGGTGGCTCTCCCCAGCGCACCCACCGCAGCCGGGGCTCCCCCAGCCCCCTGCTTTGGGGATAAAGCCGAGGCAAAAACAGCGCCCGCCTTCTTTAGCGCACAGCGGGGGTCGAGCATCCCAAAAATGCACCGGACCCCCCCCCCTCCTTGCACAACCCAAAGCTGCAGAAACCCCAACCCCAGCCCCCCAGTGGGAATAGCGTCTCAAGGGGGAATGGCCCGAGCTCCCGCGGGCCGGGGTGTCCCTGTGCGGGGTGTCCCCTACCTGTCCCCGCCGCGGAGCCCCCGGCTCCCCCCGGGGCCGCCCCGCCGCTCGCGCCTCCTCCTTATGAATGAACCCGCGGGCGCGCGGCGCCACAAACCCCGCCCCTTTCCGTGACATCATGTAATGGGGCCACGCCCCTTTGTTGTCTGGTCACGCCCCCTTCGTGTCCCCCCCCCCGGCAGCGCCACCTCCCGGCCGCGGCGGGGACTGCGGGAATTGGGAGCGGGAATGGGCCCGGGATTTGGGATGGGCTTTATCCCACCGCGGGAGGGGCTGGAGGGAAAACAGCCACGGCAGGGAGGGTGTTACCTGCCCAGCGGGAATTTAAATAAATAAATAAATAAAAGTACTTTTATTTTTCCCCCATGTGGGCTCGCAGGGGGCACCCATGAGTGCTGAGCCCTGCTTTCCTACCTGTCCTACAGCACACCCTGCCTTGTCCTCTTCCCCAGGGGATAGTTTTCTCATAGTGGGGACACCGGTTTGCCGTCACACTTGGTATTCCTTCTATTCCCCTCCGTTTTCCCCAGGCCCACCTGGTGTCCCCTGCTCCGGCTGTTTGTCCTCTCCAGGAGTGCCACGTCCCGATACTCTGTGGCACAAGGGATGGGTATCCTGACATCCCCCTCAGGGTTATCCAGGGCAGAATAACTGCACCCCAGTGGTGGAAAGGTTTTCTTCCTCCCACCGGCGTCTTCCCCACCAGTGAGCCCAGGGGGTGGCGGGAGCCGTGCCCGTCCTCACCCGTCCCTGCCACCCCATCCCGAGGTGAAGGATGAGACCACGCTGGGATCGTTCTGGCACGGGCGACCTTTAATAACAAAGAGCCCCCGAGTGACCGAAATCACCCCCCCGCCTCCTTTCCCAAAATATCCTCACCATCCCAATTATAGCACACACTCACTCACCCCGCTGACGGACAGACGGACGGCTCCATGTGGGATGGCAGCATTCCTGTCACTCACTCAGCTGTGTGGGACTGGGGACACCCTGATTCATCCCTGCCACCACGGTTGTCACGTCTCCCATGGGGACAACAGGGTGTCTCAATCTGGGAGTACTGATCTCGCCTGGATCCTGGGGTGAAAGCAGGAAAATGGAGGGGGAGAAAGGGCAAATGGGGGAGGACTGGTCTAGCACAGTCTCATTTTTAGGGTCCCCGATACTTGCCACCCCATTTTAAGGGTGAGGGGACAGCCCTGGTGGCTGGCAAGGAATGCGAAGACGATTGCTCTCATCCAGAGATGCCTCAAATGGCAGCAGCGCCTTCCTCCCACTTCCCAGGCTGCGAAATCCCACTGGGAATCACAGAGAAGGAGGGGGGGACACCCAAATTTCCTTCCCTCCTCCCCTCCATCAGCTGTCCCTCCACCAGCGCGGTCCAGCTCCACGGCTGGGGTCAGGCTCTCCGGGCAGTTTTAACCCCTCAGCTCCGGAGCGGCGGGACCGGCGGTGACGACTCCCCTGAGCCCCCCGAACCCCCCAAATAAATAAGGATGTTTATATATATATAATATATATATATATTTAAAACAAACGAACAAACGAACAGAGCTATCTGGGTGCTGGCGATGGAGCGAGCGGGTTAGCGGGCGGCCCGGGCGGGGGGGACGCGGCGGGCGGATTGTCCCTGGGGTGGTCCCGCGGCGTGGCCGGGGGTCCCGGAGGCCGGGGGGGGGTCAGGCCCGCGCCCCCCCGGCCCGTGAAGCAGGCACACACAAAACCGGAGAGCAAGGCGGGTTCCCGGCTGTCGGGCATCCTCCGGCCGCTCCCCAGGGATGCTCGGTACCGTCCTCCTCCTCCTCCTCCTCCGCGCCTTCCCAAGCAAACCCCCGACCCCTCCCCATCTTCTGGAGGTCCCCGAAGCGCTGTGTGTCCCCCCCGAGTCCAGTGCGGCGGCCGGGGGGACGGCGGGGGGAGCGGGGCTCATCCCCCCCAACCCCGAGCACACAGAGAGCAGCCGGGTCGGAGATGAGAGGTGCTGGGGCGGGGGGCGGTGGGGAGGGGGCCGGGACCCCCTCCCCGCACACAGGGGGGCCAGCACCCCCCGTTCCTGGGGGTCAGGGCCGGTCACGCTCTCCAGAGCAGCAGGTGGTTGGTGCTGTCGTCCCGGCCCACGGTCTCGCTGCTGCTGGTCAGCCGGAAATCCTCGTAGCCATCGCCGCCGCTGATCACCAGCATCTTGGGCTTGGACAGCGCCAGGGCGGGGGCACGGGGGCGGGACGGGTCTCGTTTCTCGGCCTCGCTCGGCTTCTCGGCTCCTGGCAAGAGCAGAACCCCAAACGCTGCCACCCGCGCCCCTGCGGCTCTGCTGGTCCCCACCGCATCCCGCCAGCGGCGGCTCAGCATCCACCCTCCAGCGCTATCCCAGGCGCCACATCCCGGCCCCAAAAACCTCCCCTCATCCCAGCAGCCCCTCCCGCCCCGAACCGGCCCCTGGAACCCGTGTTCAAACCTGTTAGCCCCCATCCCATCTCCTTCCTCTCCCCATCCCACCCGCGCCTCAGAGTTGGGCTGGGTGACACCGTGGGAATCCGGGTCCCCCCTGGGAATTTTGGGGTTGGTCACGCTGGTAGAGGGCAGTTTAGCAGCCAGTTCCCCCCACCCTCCACTGCCAGTTTTTCACCCTGATTTTAACAAGGCAAGAATGGAAGGGCAGCATTCCCAGCCCAGGAACACCGTGCACTGCTCCTGAAAGGTTGGGACACGCCTGCCACCGCACGTACCCGTGTCCCTGGGCAGCGGGAAGAGCAGGTCAAAGCCGTCGGGCAGCTCGATGGCTGTGAGGAAGCGCACGTGGCCCGTGTGGCCCTGGGACAGCCCCACCAGCGTGGGCGCCGCCTTGGCCGGCACCGCCAGGGTCAGCACCACGCCGGCGCTGGTCCCGATCCACAGCAGCTCCTTGCACGCCAGCAGCGCCGTGATCCGCAGGCAGGCGGCCTTGTGCTGCCGGATGATGGCATCCGAGCCTGCCGGGATGCCGAGCATCAGCGCCTGCTCCTGCCCCGCCCACGGCGACCCCCGCCCAGGGCACGCGGGACGCGGGGAAGGGACCACAGCCCGCCTGGCTGGTGGCAGCGCTAGACGGGATACTGGGAAGGAATGGTTCCCAGTTGTTCCCGGCACGGGGTGCCCAGAGGAGCGGTGGCTGCATCTCTGGAAGAGTCCAAGGCCAGGCTGGGCATTGAGGCTTGGAGCAACCTGGGATAGTGGAAGGTGTCCCTGCCCGGTTGGAGTCAGATGATCTTTAAGGTCCCTTCTAACTAAAACCATTCTGGATCTCCATGACTCTATGACTATGGGATTCAACACGAGATTATCCATTTCCCCAGGGGCTGCCCTATTCCCATGTGGGATTACACAGCTGCCTAACACGAGCACAAGGACTCACATTTCCTTCCCCAAACTCAGGATCCTGAATTTCCCAGCACTGGACGCTTCAGGGCATTGTCCAGGGGACACCTGTCCCGGGTGGCACTTACCAGCCAGCATCTTGTGCACGGGAGGGGTGATGTCTGCCTCTGCCAGCTGCTCGTAGGTGGTGGCGTGGTAGAGCCGCACCTGGGCGCTGCCCTGCAGCGCGACCCACACGCCGCTGCCCGCGCTCACCATGCAGGTGACGCTGCGCCCGCCGTCCTGCCCCACCTGGAGCGTGTGCTGGGGGGACAGAGCCACAGCGGTGATGCCACCGCTGCCCCTGGGCCGCCCCCGTGCCCTCCCGGGCCCCCCGTACCTCCTGTGCCAGCGTGGCGCTGTTGAGGACGATGACTCGGTTCTGGCAGCCGCACCACAGCTTCCCCGCCACCGCCACCATCTTGGTGATGGGGCTCCCCGGTGAGCCCAGGGACAGCGACTTGGAGTTTTGGGGGTCCCAGAAGTGGCCTGAGACGGGGGGGAGAGTGGGGTGGGTAGTTAAAGTGTTCCCCATAGAAAGTCCAACTCGATGTGGACAATGGGGTGCGGTGGCTGAAGACAGTTTTCTCCAGGTCACTCCTCAGAGGGGACATAAACTGATGCCACTGTGGGGTTCCAGTGGCAGGCAGGGACCGGGAGATGGATGCCCACTTCCACCTGCCTCTGAGTGTGGTGTCTCCAGCATCCCTCCAGGGATGTCCCTCTCCCTGGACACAGGGAAGCCACCCTGAGCATCCCTCCCCAGGGGCTGCCCAAGCCACCCCCCAACAGCCACCGCTTTGGGGCTGCACTTTTGGTGTCCCAAATCCAACCTCACCTGCTTCCCGCTGGTACACAACGAGCTCCCCGTTGGCCAAGGACACAAAAACCTGGTTATCCAGGTACCTGTGGGGACAAACCACCTTTGACATCCATCTGCCGAACCCTGCTCTGGCCCCTCCAGAGCTGCAAATCTCCCTGCCCCACTTACAGGATGCACATGACGGCGGCAGCGTGTTGCATCTTCATGCTGTTCTTCCTGTTCCGGATGTTGTCCGAGGACTGGTACACGTGGATGCTGCAGGAGGAGAGCAAAGCTTGAGGCTGCCCCAGCCTGGCGTGCTTCCCGTGCAGGAATCCCACCCAGGGCCATACCAGCCATCCTCGGTGCCCAGCCACATGGAGCTCTGGTGGGCCTCGGGGTCCAGGCTGAGCAGGTCCTCGAGGCTGCCGCGGGTGAAGGAGCCGCGGCTGGAGCGGCGCAGGGCCCGCCCGTCCGTGGGGCTCTCGCCGTGCTGGCTCTGCCCGTAGCTGCCCGTGATGGGCATGAAGCCAGGCTCCTGCTCCTCCTCCGAGCTCGTCGTCTCCACTGCTGCCTCCTTGCAGCTCGGGATCTCCTCATCTGTGGAGGAGGAAGAGGAGGAGGAGGAGGAAGGAAGGGGTCAGACCATCACCATCCTCCAAAGTGATGGGGAAGAGACCACGGGTGACGTCAAGCCCAGGGGATGGCACAGGGATGCTGAGCCCCAAAACCCACAAGGTTTCACCCAAAGCTCCCCATCTCAGTGCCACACTGTTGAGCTGATGCCTCTCAATGTCTCTTTTCCCAAGCTCAAAAGCCTCCACCTGCAGATTCCCCAGAGGAACACAAGGCACAGAGGCCAAAACAATGGAGCTGCCCATAATTTTGGGGCTAAAAAGCAGGGGCTGGGGAGGACTCACTGCCGAAGCTGGAGGAGATGGTGGAGTGGCTGGCCTGGCTCTGCAGCGTCCCGGAGGGACTGGGCGAGGACTCGTCGTCCGTGTCATCGCTGTCGAAGGGCACCAGCTCCCTGTGCGCGCCCTCCACGGGCTCCGAGAGCTCCAGCGACGAGCCCGAGATGGAGATGTGCAGGCAGGGCTGCGGCCCCGCGTCCTCGGGCTGCGGCGGGCCCGGCTCGGCCGAGGGGCTGCCCAGCGGCTCCGCGCGCTCCCTGCCGAGGGACGGGACGAGGGAGGAGGAGGAGGAGGAGGGAGAGAAGCGGCTGCAGCATCGCCCCCGCCCGCGGCTCGCGGGGCCGGCACTGCCCCAGCCCTACCTGGCGGCGCGCTGCAGGCCGGGCACGGAGGCCATGCACAGGATCCTGGCCGAGCAGACGGCGATGCACGCCTCCACCGTGGGCTCCTTGCGGATGCTCAGCAGGCACACCTGCCCCACGTAGCCGTCGCTGTTGCACACCCACACCTCGTGCGAGCTCTCCGGGCTGCCGTGGCTGGGAGAGGCGCAGGAGAACTGCCAGGGAGCAGAGGATTGGGTCATTCGGGACTGATGCAGGAGCTGCCGCCATCTGGAAGCGGCCACTGGGGTGGAGAGGAGCTGTGGGGTGCTTGAAGCCAGACTTGGGGTACCTGCATCCCGCTCCGTGTCTTCATGATGGGGATGGCTTTGAGGAACTCTGGGTCCAGGCAGTTTTTGCTGGAAGCTGGGAAAACCAGATGGGAGGATCAAGAAGTGATGGAGGAAAGGGGTCTATCAAAGAACACCAGCACGCCCACCTGCCCCCTCCCTGCTGCTACCCAGCTTTTTCTTGGCGTCCTCGAAGGCTTGCTCGAAGCCGAGCCGGGCGTCAGGGTTGGGGAACTCGAAGATGAAGGACTCGGTGCCGTCAGCTTTGGTGGTGCTGAGCTCCACCTTGTTGGGGGGGAAGGCCATGCTGAAGGACAGGGATTGCTTCTCCGACAGCTCCCGGTGGATGGCGGCCATCAGGTCCTTGATCACGTCATCCAGGCCCTTGGAATGGGAACAACGCTTCAGGGACGGGCCACCATGAGCCACGTGCCTGAGAACTCCCTGTCCATCCCCTGGCATCCTTCAGAGGCTGCTCCAACCTCTTTTGTGTCTTTAGGGCTGGGCACTTTTGGCCACCAGCCCTTCCACAGGTTCTCCCCTCTCACCGAGGATATCCTGTGTGGTCCCACCTGGAATGTACCCAACCAGGGGACAGCTCCAGGGCCCCATCCCCATACCTGGTGGGGGAAGCTGAGGGTCTCTGACAGCTTGCTGACTTGCCCCAGCGTGTTGAGGTCTTCATCCAGGCGGCTGATGCTTTTCTGGATGCTCTCCCTGTTGGTGGCTTGCGAGGCACCTGTGAGGGCACACGTGCACAGTGTTAACCCCTCCCTCCCTGGCACTACCAGCCAGGGGGAGAGATGGGTTTTGGGCTGAGATGGGACACTCCAGCAGGCAGTGACAGACCTTTGACGATGTCCACATCCTCCAGGGGCAGCTTCCAGAGCAGTTTGTACTTGCTGGCGGTGTCGATCACGCTGGCCGCCGTGTACCTGGGAGGTTGGGGGGGACGGCCGAGCTGCACCCACAGCCACAGCCCCCAAAGCCAGGCCAGCTGGCAGGGACAGCAGGGGTGGCCCCGAGCCTGGGGGTACTCACAGGCTCATGGAGCTGCGGCGCAGCGAGCCCGACTTGCGTTTCAGCGTGGTGCACACCAGCAGGTCCGTGAAGAGGAAGAAGGAGCGGTCCTTCTTCCCACCCACCGCCTTCTGAGGGGCAGGGAGAGACACCAGGGGGTGAATGGCCATCCCTGCTCTGTGCCAGTGCTGGGAGAGGGCCCTGCCTCACTTTCCCCATGTGCTGCCTTGCCCTTCCATCTGTCTGTTCCATCCATCCATCCATCCATCCATCCATCCATCCATCCATCCATCCATCCATCCATCGCCTCCCATGGGCACAGAGCCACCCCATGACCTGCAGTCACAGCCTCCCATTGCCCACCCAGTGTGTGGTCCCATGTCCCCACAGACCCTGCTCTTACCACTTCCACGACCATCTCCTGGCGCAGGAACCTGCGGAGCGGGGCCTGGAGCTGTGGGGACAAGGAGACCCATGGTAGGCAGCTTTGCAGCCTTCATCCCTGTCCCTGCATCCTCCAGCTCAGAACTGGGACCCCAGTCCCTTCCCAAACCCCCAGGGGCCCACCAAGGGCAAATGATGATGAGGAAAGTGATGATGGAGGAGAAAACCCAGGGTGGGGTGACCCAGAAAGAGCAGAAATGAGGACATATTGTGGAGAAGGAAAGAGTGACCCCTTCTAAGGCCCCCCATCCGTACATCCTCCATCCCTTCGATGTGGGACTCAATCTCCTGCACGATCCTGGCGTTCCTCTCCACCTCCTCTGCGCTCTTCATGCCCTTGTTGATCCTCTCGGCCACTTGCTTGATGTTGCGTTGGGCGTCGATGAGGAAAGGGTGGTCGGGGTGGTCCTCAGGCGTGTGCTTCAGCAGGTCCTGCCGTGGGGACAGAGCTGGCTGTCACCTCTGGGCATTGGCACTGTCCCTGCCCCAGCCCCTCCCACGCTGCTCTGGATGCTGCAGATGGAAACCAGCCCCAGGGAGGGGGTGGCCATGGGACTGGACCCAAACTGACACCAGCAGAAAGGCTGAGGGTCAGGGGACCACAGCAGGAGGGCACCAGGGTGACTGTCCTCAGAGTGAGGAAGGCAGAGCCAGCCTTGTGACAAGGGGTGGGAGAAGGGGTCAGGAGAGACCTGAGAGTCCTGAAAGCTGCATGGAGGTGAGGAGGAGCCTCCCATGCTGCTGGTGTGACACTGCCACCCCGGTGTCACCCACCTTCACCAGCAGCTCGTAGCGCGGGATCCTCTGCACCGGCTTGATCATCAGGTCAGACAGGGCCTGCTTCTCCTTGTTCTCCCGCATGCTTTGCTGCAAAACATGGTGAGGGACAAGGATGGGCCCCCTGGGACACAGCAGGGACACAGCAGGGACACAGCCTCCCCCTAACCCAGGATCACCCATTCTGGTTTGGGGTCACTCCTTTTGCACCATCCGGAGTGATTCTGGTTCGTCCTGACTCACTCTTTGCAACAAAACCAAGAAGGTGGGGGGGAAATTCCCAGTCTGGCAATAAATTTTCTCCCATTAACTCCCATCCTTCCCATCTCTAGGTGGTGGCCAGGATCTATGGAGGCAGGAACCAGGACCCACCTCCAGGAACTTCATGAAAGCGGGCCGGGCTTCCTTGGCGATCCTGACGGCATCCTTGGCGTTGAGGAAGTTATCAATGTAGGCAGAGTAGATGTTCACCAGCACATCCTTGGAGAACTGGGAGGGAAAAGCAGGGCTAGATCCAGCATGGGTCATGGACACACACGGAGGGAGCTGCCCCAAGGGTTAACTCTGGCTCTGGGCTGGTGCAGGGAGGGCTCACCCACTGTCCGCCCACCTCGATTTTCAGCCCTGACGTTTGTGCTCCCGCGGCAGAAACGCGGAGCTGCAGAGCCAGAGGGAGCAGCAGCTCCCACCCCTATGCTAAGCAGACAGCAGGCCTGGAGATCGTCTCCTGCTCTGCATCCCAGGCCTGCCTGGCCCATGCTTTCACCACTCCCCTGCCTCCTGCTCCGAGTCCTCTGCTCTGGGGCCGTGCCCAGGCGCGGGCACACCCGCATTCCGGGGGGAGTCACCCTGCCAGGACCCACCGACTGCACCAGCAGGTCGCCCACTTTCTGCTTCTCGTGCCAGTTCTGCACGCAGTCGTGGATCTGCTCCAGGAACTGCTCGTGGTGCTCCAGCAGCTCGGGGATCTGGTCGAAGATCTCGTCCACCAGCGAAGGGTCGCACAGCAGGGAGTTCTCCGGCTGCTTCAGCGGCTTCATGTAACCCTGCGGGCAAGCAGAGCCACCGTGCAGGGATCCACGGAGCTTTCCTCTCCCTCCCCAGCCAGTCTGGATCCCACAACCCATGGAAACAGGGGGATGGATGGCATCCTGCAGCAGGGGGTTCCTCCAGGGGATGCTGGGCTGTGGGACCCACCAGCAGCACCAGACAGGTTTTGCAACCCAGCCTCCCTCAGTCCCATCCCAGTGAATCTGTGTGGGGAGGGGGGAGGTCTGCACAAAGAACCTGCATAGCACAGGATCCTCTGTCCCAGGGCCTTAAGAGCCACCTTGGCTCTCATGAGCCTTCATCACCTGCATCTGCCTGACCTAGCTTGGAAATCACAGCAACACAACCCCGGGATCCGAACGCCGGAGTGCTGCTGGTGGAACCAGGAGGGGCTGGACCAGCAGGATGCAGCCACTGGATCATCTGGATCACCATCATCACTGGAACACCACCCAATGGCTAACAAGCAATACCCAGGGCTAGCAGGTCCTCAGCAATGCTGGCTGGGTGGCTCTGCTATGAAACCCCTGCCCTCCATCCAGAGCTGCAGAGTGGAGCAGTGCCCCAGGAATGGGAGAGATTTGCAGGGGATGCAGCAGGGTGTGGAAGGTCCTCTCTAGCCTTGCCACCCCCTCACTCTGACCAGTACAGTGTGCTGGTGGCTTTCAGGATGTGTGGAGGACCACACAGCTGAGCAGTGAGGGCAGAACCCATCTCGAGTGGCTTCAGATGTCTCCAACCAAGCTGGCAAAGGAGTCATCCCCCAAGAGTCAGGTTCCTCAAGCTGATGCCAGATATCTCATAGAGTTTAGAAGTTAGAAGGACCAAATCCATCCTGAGGCTCTTAACCCCCTTCACCTGTCCTACTGTGCCCAGCACCTCCATGGACTGTGCCATGCATCCTGCTCTTCCCAGGTGGGGAAGGAGAGCCCTTGCTGCAGCACACAGGAACAGCAGGCAGGGCCTGCCCATGCACCATCTGGCTTGGCTGGAAGATGATGCTCCACGGTGGTCCTTGTCCCATGCTATGTGCCACCGAGCCATGACAAGGATCTGAGCACCTCATCCCAGCTGAGACAGGGAGCTGGGAACACCTGCAGCTCCCACCCGTGTCCCTCCCACCCCAGAGGATGCACAGACCATGGGACAGAACTCTCTCCACACCAGACCAGCAGGGACACCCCCCAGTCCCAGGCCCTAGAGCTCTCCCAGAATCAGCCCAGAGCCAGGGTCCTCTGCCCCTCTAAGGCAAGGTCTGCACTGGCAGCAGCCAGTGGGTCCTTCCCCCCTGCAGCACCTCTGTGTCCACCATGGGGGCATCCTTGTGGGGGATTTGTGGAAGAGCCCCTGGCAGAGATGGGATGGAGTGCCCCGTGCCCTTGTGGACTGTCACAGAGGTCCCACAGGCTCTGCTTTTGCAGAGCTCCGAGGTTTTGGTGTTTCCCCCGGCAGGGATGTGGTTGGACAACCCACACCCCGGCCAGGTGACGTCTCCAGGGCGTTGACCATCATTAACCTGCTGAAACACCTTCATTAACATCTGAAACGTGGGCTGGACCCTGCGGCCAGGCTGCTCCAGGGGGTTTGGAACCAGCTCGGCAATAAACGCCCGAGAAAAACCTTTGGCTCAGGTCTGCAGGTGATTTTCCAAGCAGGAAAGGAGAGCACGAGGGAACAGGGGATTTCAGGGGTCCCCCATCATGGCAGGGCCATCGGGAGATGGGGTGCAGCATGAGGAAGAGCTTTTGGAAGGCAAGCACGGCAAGAGACTTGGGGGACACCATACCCGCCAGGTGACAACCCACTGGGAATGTTACAGGCTCACCCCGGGAACGGAGGTAACATCCACACCCACACCCCGTTCTTGTCACCGCCGTCACAGTGCTCCCACTTCTGCTGTCCCCAACATCCCCCCTGCCACCCCAGCCCGCACAGCACCCACAGCCAGGGCTCCGACTCGGGGTGACCGCGGTGGCCCCGCTCCAGGGTCTGGGGTGTCACCGCCCGGCCGCGCCACCTTACCTGCATCAAGGTGCGCAGGGACTCCACGTAGGACTGCTCGGTGTCCAGCAGGGTCATGATGACGTGTTTCCTCATGTCCTGCCCGGGGAGGAGAGACACACGGGTGTTTTGGGGTGGCCCGGGGCGGGGGAGCGGCGTGCCGGGGCTCGGGGCCGGCTGGGGGGGCTGAGCACCGGAGGAGCCCGGCTGGCGTCCAGCTCCCCTGCGCTGCCTCTGCAGCCCGATGGAGGAATCCGGGAGGATTAGGAAGTACATGACACCGAGCGCACAGACGCCTGCTTTGCTCGGGGCCGCGTCAGGAGCCCGCCCTGGAGCTCACAGCCCTACATGGGTCGGTGCCGGAGCCCTCTGCCTCTCCAGGGCTCCGCTCCGAGCGGACCCGCAGGAATCCGCCTCCCGCCCAGCACCCCGGGCACCCTGGGGCTGGGCTGTGGCCCCGGAGGAGGCGGATTAATGGGGTGGGATGGGCCACCAGCACCACATGGGTCGGGGTCTCTTTGGCTGCGGGGCTCGGGAGCCCCTCCTGTGTGCACTGCCTGCAGCTCAGCCTGGGGTCCCAATGCTCCAGAGCCCAGGGCATGAGACACCCCAAAAGTCTTTGGTGTGAGATGTTCCAAAGGCCCTGAGTGCAAGGAAACCCAGGAGTTCTGGGTGTGAAATGCTTCAACGCTGCTGGGTGTGAGACATCCCAAGGGATTTCGGTGAGAGATGCCCCAGTGGGCCCAAATTTTTTG
The DNA here is from genome assembly GCF_903797595.1 of Erithacus rubecula. NCBI lineage: Eukaryota > Metazoa > Chordata > Aves > Passeriformes > Muscicapidae > Erithacus > Erithacus rubecula. Next base: position 873,751 of record NC_136658.1, on the reverse strand, counting down.
GGTGCAGAAATGCTCCAGAGGTGCAGTGATACCCCAGAAGTTTTGTGTTTGGATACACTCCAGAGGTTCTGGGTGCAGAAACACCCCAAAGGTTTTTTATGTGGAGAGACTCCAGGTGCAGAGATATCCCAAAAGCTTGTGGTGCAGAGATGCTCCAAGTGCCCTGGGTGCACAGATACCCCAAAAGTTTTGCATGTGCAGAATCTCCAGAGACCCTGGATGTGAGACACCCCCAATGTCCTCAACCTTGTGGGATGAGCCCCTGGACACATGGGGCTGTGTCCTCCCCTGTGGGGACACAACGAGCTGTGAAACTGCTCTGCAGCCACAGGAAGGAGTTTGACCATCCTCACCAAGGAGAGAGGCCACCATGCCCCTCGTGGTCCCCAGGCAGCAATGGAGAGGGATCCTGGCCAGATCCTGCTCGGTGCTCTAGGACAGAGCTGTGCCTCAGTTTCCCTGCTCCCACCAGGCTGCTGATGGAACCAGGCGTGGAGGAAACTCTTGCCTAGGGCCAAATATTGGTGACGGGTCCAAGTCTCTCCAGGAATCAGGAAACCATGGAGATATTGGAGACCTCCCCACTTGGTTAGAAAGCTTACAGACCCTCTCACTGCCGCATTAATTCATTGTAATTATGGCTGGATGGGCACTCACTGGAAGATGGAGCTTGGGGGAATCTGATGCCCCAAACTGCCTCAGTTTCCCCAACCCTCACCCAGCCTGTAGTTCCCTGCTGCTCCTGCTTTTCCCTGGAGCCGTCCCAGCTCAGGACTGGAGCACAGGGTCAGACCCAGGAGCTGAACAGACTCAGCACCAGCCACTGGGGATTTGCAGCAGTGGAGAGACGCAGGATGAGGCCCAGCTGTTGGCAAGGGGATTTTTTCCACTGTTACAGCACCAGCATAACCCCGCAGGGGAGATGAGCAGGAGCTGGGGGTGAGGCACCATCCCAGCAGGGCACAGCGATCCCTGGGCAAGGGCAGGACGTGCCCCACTGCATTCCTTATCCCAGCAGAGCCTCTCCACCTGATGGGAGCTGATGATGCTTCAGCCTTCCATCTGCTCTCCCGGCGACGCCCCCGCCTCACCCCGGCCCCATCCTGCCTCCCCCGAGGTGCTCGGCACCCCCGGGACCAGCCCGTGCAGCCACGGCAATGGGGGCACTTCCCACCAGCCGCCGCCCCCGCCGTGCAAATCAGCGCTGGGGGGCGGCGGCAGCGATGCCTCGACACCCCCGACACCCTCTCCGGGCGGGCGCATCCCCCTCTCCGAACCCCGAGAGCCCCGGGGGTGTCGGGCTGAGGATGAGGATGGAGGCACCGTTGCCACGGCAATCGCTCGCAGACCCCACAGGTGCCGGGCTCCGCACACGTGTCCAAACATGACGCATCCATCCGCGCACCCCCACCTCGCCCCGCACCCACCGGCGCCCCCCGGGACCCCCCGGCCATCACCTCGGTGCCGCCGCGGCTGCCGCAGCCCTTCTCCGGCAGCTCCTCGGCCGCGCCGCTGAGCCCGGAGGTGGCGAAGGCCGCGTCGATGCCGTCCCCGATGTCTCGCATGTCCTCCAGCGCGATGGTGAACTGCGCCAGAGTCCTCACCATCTGCAGCATGCGGGTCCCGGGGGTCGGTCCGTCCCACGCGGCCCGAGGAATCGCGCAGAAATGCCCTCTCTATCCCTCTGCCTCTATCCCCAGGTGTCCGCCCCAGCCGGAACGCTGCGCCGGGATGCGGCGGGGAGGGGAATGGAAAGCGAGGCGCTATTTATATCGCCGGGGTTCGGGTGGATGTGGAAGCGGGGATGCGCGAAGAGCGCTCCCGCAGCGCGGCTGCGGGGGGCGAGGCTGCGCTCTGGGTCCCCGAGCTGCCCGGGCACGGGCGGGAGGCAGCGCCGCGAGCGGGAGGCACGGCCGAGCCCACGGACACGCGGATCCCGCCAGGGATGCTGCTGGGGAGGCTTTGCCCGGGGAGGATGCTGGGGGTGGGGTGGGGGGAGCTTTCCTGGGAGCTCGTGATTTTTTGGGGAGGGGGGATGCCTGGATGATGCTGGGGTGCTCAGCATCCTTGAGGGGCTCCGTCGCTGTGAATATCCCCCATCCCCGACCTCGCAGACAGGGAAACTGAGGCACACCCGCTATCCCCCACGGCATCATCACCTCAGCACCCACATCCCTGCTGGCCGGGTGATGCATCCTGCCCAGATCTGTTTATAACGCTCCCCTCCTGCTCCGTTAATTAAATCTAATTAGCCGCTCACCCCGTTTCCACAGCAACGGCGTGCAGCAGGGCTGCATCCTCCCGTTGCAGCCAGTAAATTTCCTCTGGGAAATGAGGATGATGAGCATCCCACCCCGGGAAGGGTGCGTGGCAGAGAACGGACCACTCGGGGCATGTAATTGCTGCAGCAGCTGTCAATGCACCCAGGGATCAGGGAAGAAGGAGTGCTAATTGCAACCAAGTGACGAGGCTGCTCTCTAGGCAGCAGCTCCTGCTCCTGCAACTGCAGTGTGCAGGTCACCCCAGCTGTTGGAATGCTGGGGTTATCTGGTTTGCAATCCCAGATCTGTTTGGGTTCCAGTCCTGAGCGCTTCTGGGATCCAATCCCAGATCCATTTCTACTGTAATCTCAGATTCCTTTAGGCTGCCATCCTAGAACCGGTTTTGTTGCAAGCCTGGATCCATCTGCATTGCAATCCCAGAGCCATCTGGGTTGAAATCCTGGGCTGTTCTGAGCTCCAATCCCAGATGCACTCTGGTGGTAATCCCAGACACATTTGGGCTGCAATCCCAAACCCATTCCAGTTGCAAGCCTGGGCATATCAGCATTCCAAACTAGGATCCATCAGGGATAAAATCCTGGGCTCTGCTAGAATCCTATTGCAAGCGCGCTTCTGCTGCAATTCCTGTTTTATTTGGATTCCAATTCCAGACTAATTTCTGATGCAATTCCAGATCCATTTGGGTTCCAATCCCAGAACAAAATGGGTTGCTAATCTAGGTCCATCTGGGTTCCAATTCCAGACCCTTCTGTTTGCAACCTTGAGTGCTTTTGTGTTGTAGTCCCAAACTCACCTGGACTGCAAATCCAGGCCCAACTGGGCTGCAACACTCTGGGTTGTGATCCCAGACCCATTTATTTGCCATCCTGGCCCTCCTCTGTGTTGGAATCCTGGGTCCATTGGGTTCCAATCCCAGACCCATCTAGCTGTATTCCCAAACCCATTCCTTTGCTGTTCCAGAACCATTTGGGTTGCAATCACAGACCCACCAAGGATTCAAACCTGGATCCAGTTGCATTGCAATCCCAAATCCATCTGTGCTGCAATCCTGATCCCATTCCTTTTGCAATTCCAGTCCCACTCTTGTTGCAATCTCAGACCCAACAGGGAAGCAAACCTGGATCCATCTGCCTGGCAATGCCAGACCCGTTTGGGCTGCAATCCCAGAACCACTCCTGTTATAATCCTGGACCCACCCGGGTCACAGTTTTGGACCCGTTTGGGCTGTAACCCCAGATCCGTCTGGGTTGCAATCCCAACGCCATTCCTTTTGTACCTCAAAGGATGCAAACCTGGTCCAACCGCATCGCAAGCCCCACTCGCTCTGTTGGCAATCCCACTCCCATTCCGGGGGTCCCAGCCCCACTCCAGCCCCGGGCTGTGACCGGCGGCTCCGCCCGCAGCGACGCCCCGAGCCCAGCCCGGCCCCGGGGCGAGCAGCGGTCCGTCCATGGCAGCGGAGCCTTTCCCGCTCCGGAACGCCCCCTGGGATCACCCCCTCCATCCCAGCCCCTGCGGGAGGAGCCGCTCCGCTGCGCCCGGACAGGCTGCGCTCTCCCCCGTGCCTTTGGAGACGCGCCGGGCCACCCAAATCCCTGGGGATGCGACCCGGGATGCTGCCGGGGGCTCAGCCCGTCCCGCCCGGCGCGGGGAAGGAGCCAGGCTGCGATTTCGGGGCCCCGGGGGGGTCCCCTCTCCATCGCCAAAAACAAGCAAACTCCGCAGCGCAGCCGGCCAGCCGAGCCCGGACCCCCCTGCGAGCGGCCCGCAGCCCACAGGAAATTCCTGGGAGTGTTTGGCCACTCCAACAGCGCTGCCTATTTTTAGGGCTGTCTAAAATATGAGCTGGTTATTTTTAGCAGCGCGGCTCTTTGTAAACACCTTTAGATTTCCTTTCGGACCAGCCCCTGTTGGGGGTTTTTTTGTTGTGTTTTTGTTTGTTTTTTTTTTTCCCCCAACCTGGGCGTTTCCGCCCCCAAAACCCCAAACCCTCCTGGGAAATGTGTGCCAGTTCCTTGGGATGGAGCCAACGGGACTCGTTCCCCCATCCCAAGGCTTGTGCCAGCGTGGCAAAATGCTCCTGAAAACCCAAAGATGGAGAGGATCCAGCACCAGGGCTTTGGGGGTGATTCAGCAGCACCCCAAACCTGGGATGGGGAGCCAAGGAAAGGCTTTTCCCCCTGACACTAGAAATACAACCCTGAAGAAGGATGGGAACTCTCCCATCCTGATTTATTTTATTTTTTAATGATGCTTAGCATGCCAACCCATCATTTTGCTTTCCCCTGCACAAGGAATATCGATGCAGGAGGAGTTTGAGCATCCCCAGGGATTTTAAAACATCTTAAAATATTTGGAAAAGGCCATGGTATATTGTGTCCTGCCCCCACTCTCACAAAGAGGCTTCGATGGAGGGAAGTCCTAAAACATCCAAATTTTAAACAAACAAAGGCCAAAGGGAGAGTAGGAATGTACATTCCATGAGGAATCACAGCTATCACACGAATTCTGGCCCTTGAGCTCGGGCTGAGGCCATGCACACATCACAGCACGGAATGATGATGTTTCCAGCCACTCTGAGGACTCTCCCTACTCTCCCAAACCCTGGGAGGGTGTTCCTTGTGCTAAAATCACATCCCATGGAAAGAGGATCACTGTATCCCCAGAGACCATCCCAAAATTCCCATACCCACAGCACTCAGTGTTTCCCCTTTCATTGGTGCAATGAGTTGTGCCAGCACCCAGCCATATCCTGAGTGAGCTGAAGCAGGGATCTTGTCCCTGAGACCCTGTTCTGGGGTAAAAATATCCAGATTTAGGGGGAAAATTGAGTGTTTTAGACCACTTTGGGATTTGCTGCTTGGGGCCTTCCTGCAGCTGCTGAGGGAGGAGCTAACCCTGCCTCAAGTAGAATTATTCCCACCCCACCAAAACATGCCAAAATTTCAAGAGTAAATAAATACAAGTTGTTTTTCCCTCATTACAGCCCGTTCCTGCTGGCAGCTCCTCGTGGGAGAGTCTCTAGGGTGTCACAATAGGGTTGTGCTAGGAGCTACCTGAATCTTGGCACCTCCTTTGAAACACCATTCCCAGTTTGAGAGAATCTGGAATTTCTGCACCTTTTCTTTCTCTGTGTGCTTGTTGCCAGGGTAGACCCCACTAGAGGGAGCTGGGACATAGTGGGAGCCACTGGTCCACGGAGACAGTACATGGAGAATTCCCAAGCTTGACAATTTTAACACATCCTCAGCTCTATTTCTACCAAAACCCTGGAAAGAAAAGGACTGGAAATAAACTGGACCTGCTTCCATCCATCCCAATGCAATGAGCAAACTCCTCTGCAACCAGCAGCATCACCCTGGAATGTAAAACTTCCTCGTGCAGCCAGAAAAGCCCCTGGCTGGCACCATCTCCCAAAACAGGGTGATGCTGTTCCATCCAATCCTGTATTGCCTCAATCACTCAGCCTCTGGCAGGAAATCACTCAGGGAATATAATCCTATCCTGTCCTCTTGGGAAGTATTAAAGCAGGAGGTTTGGCTGGGTTTGGTAGGGTTTCCAAACCTAAGCAGCCTTTCCCTTGGGACCAGTGATGCTCTGCCCTATGCCCCACACGTGCCATAAAGTTGGCAGATGGCAGCCAGCAAGGAGAGGATCAGCCACTGCCACCCCTGGGTGCCAATCACCTCCACTCCACGGTGCCAGTCACCTTTTTGGGGCACGTCAGCCCATCCCTGGGTACCAACCACCTCCATCCCTGGGCATCAGCCACTGCCACCCCTGGGTACCAACCACCGCCATCCCTGAGCACAGGTCACCCCTTTCCCCAGGTGTCACTCCAATCTCTCCCTCCCTCAACAGCAGCCAGCCCACCCTGGGGGCAGCAGCCCTGCCAGGGGAACAGGAGCAGTGGCACAGAGAGGATCCTGCAGAATGGAATCACATCCGCGCTGCCTTCCCTCCCTGCCCCGCCTCTCCCTCTCTCCCACGGCCGAGCACGGGCCAAGCTGCTCTCCAAAGAGTCACTTCTTCAAAGGAAGGAAGAGCATAAATCAGCGGCTCTGATTCAGCCCCGTTTCGGTTACTAATAATATTCCCGTGTTTATTCGCAGGCCCGGGGCTGGAGATGTTTGCTTTTCCCTCGGCCGTGGTTTTTCCCAGGCTCCCAGCTCACAGAGGAGCATTGATTTGGTCAGGGATGCTCCCATGGAGAAACCCGGCAGCACCGCCGCCTCCGGGATGGGGAGGAGGAGGAGGAGGAGGAGGAGGAGGAGGAGGAGGAAGGGGAGGAGGAGGAGGAGGAGCAGGGCAGCTTCAGCCCCAGCGCACGGGAATTCAGTTGTTTTCCCTTCTTGGACTTCTCGGCTGCGGTGATTCATCCCGGGAGGACACGGCCTGGCTGCAATTCTGCTTTTAAAGTGTGATGAAAAAAAAAGGGAATACAAAAAATAAAGAATAAAGGAGTAAGGACAGTTTTTCCAAGGCAGGGTGGAAGGATGCTGGGCATCCCTGTGCTGTGCAGGGGAGAAGCAGCACAGGGAGCAGTGTGGGATGGGGAATGGGGAGCTGTAGGAGCTGTAGGAGACTCATCTCCCAAAGCAACAAAAATTCCTCCTCTAAATGCACAGTGGGGCTTTTCCTGTGGGACTTTCACAGGAAATCGGGGTTTCTACCAGTGGCACTGGGGAGAGGGGCTCTTCTCTCTGCCAAAATTCAAAGCTCAGGTCTGTGCTGCTGCATCTGCTGCATCCTCCCTGCACTGCTGGCAGCACCTCATGGATCCCCCCCTCCATGCCCCCCTTGCCACCCGCTGGGAGGTGCTCACCCCAATTTAACCTTCCCCAATTACCATCCATCCCCTGGCACGTCTGCAGAGCCCTTACAGCACCAGTGGTCCAGGGCAGAGCTGGGGGCTTGTGGCCCCTGTTTGCTGCCAGCCTTTGCCGAGTCCTGGAGCAACTTTCACCAAATATGGAAGGTTTTTTTTGCCTCCGGATTTCGGCACGCAGGCCACGGCCCAAGAGCACAGCTTTCCAGATGCTGAGGTCAGCCCAGCTCCTCTTCCCTCCCCCTGCTCCTTCCCTGCTGCCTCCCAGTGGGCCTGGCCCTACACCCACCAGGACAGGAGTGATTCCACCCCCTCAACTCACTGGAAACCCTGGATCCCCCACCAGTATCCTCTGCTGCTGGTCCTTCCACCCCAAAAGCAAAGGTTACTAGGATGTGGGGGACAAAGAAGCCAGGGAGGAGGGTCCCTGATGCTGGCACTCCCTGGCATCACTGCTGGATGGGTGGGAGGTGCCCTGGCTGCATGCTGGAATGGGGCCAGGAGTCCTGGGACAGCCAGGAGGGAGCCAGCCTGGCATGTGGGCACCAGGAGGGGTTTGGTACCCAGGAGCTGATGGGGATCCAGGTCTCCACGTGGAGCCAGAATTCCAAGCACACCCAAAGCCAAGAGATATTCAGGAGTCAAAGATGATGGCTGCTCAGGGCATCCAGAAGCCAGTGGGGACTCCCTGGGTACCCAGGAGCTGGTGGATGCCCAGGATCCAAAAGAGACTCTGGGCACCCATGAATCCATGAGCACAAAGGAGCCAGCAGACACTCACAGGCTTGTGGGCACCCAGAAGCCAGTGGGCACCCAGAGGGGACAGGGATGTGGGAGCTGATGGATTCCTAGGATCAGGAGTCCACGGACACTCACAAACACAGAAGTAATCACAGGCCCCCACGAGCTGCAAATCCTCCAGGTGCCAAACCAGTACCAGGAGCCCACAGGCACCCAGAAATACCCTCCAGTGGCTGACAGATAGCCAGCAGCTGACAGATGGATTCTTAGGATCAAACAGGTTCTAGAAGTCTGTGGGTACCCACAAATCCACAAACACCCAGGAGCTGATGGATACCCAGGAGCTGATGGATACCCAGGAGCTGATGGAGGAGCTAGGAGACCTGAACACCCCATTCCATGCCCCTGCCAGGACTAGTCCTGTCCCTCCTGCCTGGATCCACGTCCTGGAAGCAGCTGGGGTGTGCCCAGCAGCCCTCACCCAGCTGTGCCCCACAGGCTGCCCGTGCCTGTGCTCCCCTCAGCAGGGATCTGGGGAGGGGGGGAAGCACAGAGCTGGCCAGGAACGCCCACAGCCCACGTCACACCACGGTCCAGGCGAGAGGGGACATTTTCCCTGCCCTGTCATTGCCACAGCAGCACCCCGGGGTGGGGAGGGGGTGGAACAGGGGGTTCAGCAGCCACTGACCTGCGCCAGGTTGGGACGATGGAGGGCCGAGCTCCCTCTCCGCTCACCGAGGCTCTGAGCCATCTACATCCCATCTCACCGGGGTTCTGGGCAACCCAAAACAACCCAAAAGGACCAAACCCGATCCCCTACCGCTGGCGACGGTGTTTCTGCCGAGGGGTCAGGATGAAACTCTTCCAAAAAAAAAAAAAAGAGCAAGAAGAAGGATGCCAAATCAGGGCAGGCCGACGAGTCTGCTGCTACTCCAGCTAAAAAAAGCAGGAAACCATATCCCAGGCTCGGAGATGCCAATCTTCCCATGCAAACAACTCCCTTTTTGTTTTTTTTGGAGAGTATTGGAGGGCTTGGGAACAGGCAGCACAAATAGAACTCCACAGCACCACCAAGGAAATGTTCCCCAGCCCCAGGGACCAGGCAGGGATGCTGGTGACCCCCAGCAGGATGGTGGCTTCTCCAGGGGAAACCTGGTGGTGGATAGGACCACAGGTGTCCTCTTCCCAGCACATCCATGCAGGGATGTCCTGGTGGGGCTCACTGGTGTCCTGGATGTCACTGGTGGGCTGGAAGGTGATGGCCATCTCCTGGTTCCCAAAAAGGGACATGCCTGGGGTTTCTGGGACAATGCACAAGCCCAACATCTGCTCCTTTCAGCACTGAGGTTAAAGGGATGCTGCCCAAAACACCCTACCCAAGGTACAGGGGAGCACAGGCTCGGGGCAGCCCCCAGTTGCACCCAGGAATGGTGGCCAGGGGGGAAGGGGCTGGGCAGACTGGGATCAGCTCCCCGGAAGCTGAGCAGCTCCAACGGGAATTTGCACAGAGTGACTTACTGGAATACTTTTACCCAGATGCTGATTTTCTTTCTCCCTCCCATTGGCCAGGCTGCAGTTCCCAAAGAACCAAAAGCAAACACACTATTTTTAGAGAAGAGTTCATTTACTGGAGCCATTCCCTTTGAAATTCCTCACTCATCCTCTCCATGGAAACCAAGGGAGTCCGGAGAAACAGCCCCACCGGGACCGACCATCAGAGCTTTAAAAAGAGCCACACTGAGGGAGAGGGGGTGGAAGTGGCTGATTTTCCCTCTCTGGACACATCCTGGCCTGGAAGAACCATGGTGGAAATGGCAATGCTTTTGTTTTAGTGGGCTAAATCCAGTGCAATCCAGGCTTGATGCCTTCAGGAGGAGACATCCTGGAAGATGGACCATGTTCTCTTGGAAAATCATGCCTGGATAGTGTGTGGGGATTGCTGGCTTGGATGGGTGGTGGGAAGGGATGGATGGATGGATGGATGGATGGATGGATGGATGGATGGATGGATGGATGGATGGATGGATGGCAGTCTCCTTCCCTGTTTTCCAGGGCATGCCCTGAGACAAGAGAAAACTGTACTGGCCAAACCCCAGCGTTGCCTTGCTGCACCTTCCCTTCCTTTGAGGGCATCTCCTTCTCCATCCTGGATTTAGGAGAAGTTCCTGCTGCAGCTCTGAAGCTGTGGGATGCCCCATGGGACCTGCTGTGACCAGGTGGGGAGCTCAGCAAGGGGAGAGCTCAGCACACCACCTCTCTGGACACTCCCATAACAGGGATCATTATCCAGGGGAAGTCTCCCTCTTCAGAAATATCCCTGGGAAAGGCTCTAAATCACAGAATGAGAGAATCACAGAATGGTTTGGGCCAGATGGCACCTTAAGTTCATTTTGTTCCTACCCCCTGCCATGGGCAGGGACACATCCCACTAGAACAGGTTGCTCCAAGGCCCATCCAGCCTGGTCTTGAACACTTCCAAGGATCTCACAGCCCTTGCAATGATGGATCAAGGCTGCAGGAACAAGCTCTGGGAAGCTTTGAGCTTCCATCCCAGCTGGGTTTGCAGGAGGTTACCTGGAGGTTACATCTCAGAGAGGCCAACCTGCTGCTTCCCTGGCAAGAGCAGATGGAAGAACAAGGCCACCTCCTCCCAGAAGCTTTGCAGAAATGTGATTTTCCATGGAAAAGCTCAGGCATCTGTGCACAGATGCAGGCAGGGTGCAGGCAGGCTGCCCAGTGCATCTCTTGAGAATACATCCCAGCACCAGGGACCTCTTCCCTGTACATCCCTCCACTCCTTATTGAAGGGAGGTACATCCACACAAATTCCAGGCATTTCCCTGGATGCACAAGCACCAGAACCAGCCTCTCCCTGTGTACCCCTCCATGCCCACTCCAGCCCAGGGAGCTCCTGGTGCATCCCAGCTCCAGGGACACTCCACAGGCTGGAAGCTGAGCCCATTCCAGCCTCCCAGCCTCGCTGCATTCCCTGGATCCTGCCAAGAGCCTGACCTTTGGATCAGGCACCACGGGCCAAAGCCAGCCCCCAGGACCAGCTCAGCCCAGTGCTAACCCTCTCTCCAAGGCTGGATCCTGCCCTGCACCTCCATTCCAAGCCTCAGAGGATGCACATCCCACGAGGATCACCCCCTCTCGTGGAGCTCGCTGCCTAATTAATTAGAGGCTTTTAATTAAAGTGGGGGGCCAAGGGACAAAGCAGCCCTGTTCAAGGCTCTGGCAGCAAGGAAGGAAAGGGGCAGAAATGGGCAGAGTTAAGGGGATTTTGGCACCAGGGAAAGAAAAGAGGCAAAAATGGGCAGAGTTAAGTGAATTTTGGAACTGGGGAATGAAAGAGGTAAAAATGAGCAAAGATAAGGGATTTTGGCACAGGGGAAGGAAAGAATAAAAAATGGGCAAAGATAAGGGATTTTGGCAGCAGGGAAAGAAAGAGACAAGAATGGGCAGAGCGCAGGGGATTTGGGCTGGGCCACCCCCTGGACATGTTGCCTGGCCATTGGTCCCAGGGTCAATCCCTGCCACTGACAGGCAGCTGATTCCAGCCAACTGCTCCATCCACATCCCAGCTCTCTGAAGGGCAGCCTGAGTGCCTCAGTTTCCCCTCACTCCAGCACCTCACTGAGCACTGCAGGCCCAGGGACACAAAACCCAGGCAGACCATTGGAGCAGGGAGAGGAAAGCCAAGATTTGCCCGTTCCCATCTCTCCCCTGCAGCTGCTTTAATTCCAGTTTTCCAGTAACGCCAAAAAACGAGACAACTCCGAAGAGCCCCAAACCCGGTTTTATGGAATTTACGGAAACGAAACGGAGGGAAACTAAGCCCAAAGATGACAAACTTTAGGAACAAGGGCAGTGCATTATTTGTCCTTTGGGCTGTCCCCACAGGGAGGAGGAGCTTCTGGAGGATGAGGGATGGGCTGGGATGGAGGAGCTGGGGAGGAAAGGGGGTGGCTGACGCAGGTCCCGGGAGCGTGACCCCACTGATTCCCTCTGGGATCCCCCATCCCTGAGGCTGTTCCGGGGTGCAGCAGGTGGGGAAGGCAGCGGCCAGGGCGCTGGGGGGGCACGTTCCCACGGCTCCTGTGCTCCCCAGAGGTGCTATATTTAAATCAATATTTTCCTGTTTAGTCCAAGCGCTGCTAAGTCAACAAACACAGCCTGACAGCGAACATACCTAATTTTCCATCCCCAGACGGATTCTAACCCCGCTCATACTTTCACTGAGCAGCAAACGGACCCCAAATCCATCCCAAATGCATCCTAAATGCACCCTGCCTTGCTGCTAGGCTCTGTGGGGATGCATATGGGTGTACACACGTGTGCCTGTGTGTGCTGCCCATTCCAGCAGCTTTTGGGATGCTGGAAGCAGGAAAATATCTTTATCTTGAGTTTTGGGTTTTTTTTCTCCCACAGGATCTGCCACAGTGGGATGGGCTGCTAATGACCCCTGAGGGATGGAAAGCCTGGTGCATGGGGCACAGGGTGAAGGAGTTCCTCTGCACCCAGGATGAATGGGATGGCTCCAGCCCCATGGAGAATTGCTGGAAAGCACCCAGGACAAACAGTGCTGCCCCCGAGGGAGAGCAGCTCCTTACATCTCAGGGCAGGATGTGCTGGATGCACCTCTGCCAAAGGCACCACCAAACCATGGCAGTTGGGAAAATATCCTGGGGGAATGATGCTGCAGGGATGCTCAACCCCAAGAGAGTATCTTGAGGCTGAAAGATTTTGGGAGAGACCATTTCAAGGGAGCATCACCAGAGGTGCCAGACCCCAATATTGGTCCCTTCCCAGAAGAGTCTGCTGGAGATGGACACCATCTCACCATCACCACCATGATAGGAGATGGATGCTCCCATCCTCCAGAATTCCCAAGTGGAAGTGACCATTTCCCCATACAAACTCACAGCCTCCCAACACTGGCTCTTTCCATTGAGCTAGGGAGGGGGGAAAAGAATCTAAAAGTTAAAAATAAAGCTTATTTCTTCTCTGCTGGTCAGGGAGCACATAAATCCCTGTTTCCAGTGCCAAGTTATATCCGGTCCTCGGTGCTCTCACTCAGAACTAAAGCAACTCCCTTGCAGGGCTCAGTCCCCCTCCACCCCCCCAGGCAAAGCTGGTGCCATCAGAAATAAAACATCCCAGCTCCACCATCTAATAAATCAAAAGGAGAAATAAAAATCCTGGTTTCAGTTAGGATATGGCTGGAGCACAAAGAAATCCCAAGGCAGGAGAGAGATTTGAAGATACAAGCTGTGGTGTTGCCCTTAAAAGGGAAAATTCGCACCCTCTTCCCCAGGGCTGGAGGGTTCAGGCAAGGTGAGGAGCAGCATCCTCAGGGTGTGCTTCCACAGGGTGGCCTCTCCACCTGAGGACATGCTCAGCCAAACAGGGCTCCCAGCTGGTACAAATCCACCCACAGCCATCCCAGAGTTGGGACCACACTGGCCAGGGCTGGGGGTGTGGGGTCAGCAGAGCATCCCTGATATTGGGGCCAACAGGTACCAGCCCCAGGACACCACAGGGACCTGCCTGAGTAAGAAACATCTCTCTATAAATTATTAAAATATATATTATATAAACTGAACATATTAATTATTTAGAAATGCCACTGGGTGCACAGCCTCGTGTTGGGCACCTGCCAATGTCCCCAAGGCGGCACCAGCCAAAGCTCCAGGAGCTTCCTCATTAACTCATTTTAATTAGAACACTCCACGGTTTCATAGCAGTTTTCAGCCCATGATCAGAGAAGACAAAAACTAAACCTAAACTGGTTCATCAGGAAAAAAACGCTGCCAAATTCACCCCAAATTCACCCAAAACATCTCCAAGGATGTTTCAAACAGTGGCCAAGAGTCCCTGCTCTCAGCCACCAACTGCTGTTGTCTGGCAGTGGGGACAACAATGGGAGAAGGAGCTGGATGGGGAGCAGAAATCCCTGGAGAATATTTTGTTGCTGCAGGGATGATGGATTCCAAGAGAATAACCTCGGGGAATGATGCTGTGGGGATGCCAGACCCCAGGAGAACCTCCTGGGGACCATGGTGCTGCAGGGCTGCTGGATCCCACTAGAATATCCTGTGAGGAGGATGCCAGACCCCAAGAGAATAACCTGGGGGAAGATGCTGCAGAGATCTGGATTTTGGGAGGACCCAAAGAAAAGCAGCCTGGCTCTGCCCTGGCCAGCAAGGGTTACACGGCCGGGCTCAGCCCCGGGGACTTCACGCCTGGCTGCTGGCAGCTGCTGGAAGGGAATGGTCCAGCCCATCCTCTGAAAGCAGCATGGGAGCAGGGGAGAGGGCCCTGCCAGCATCATTCCTGCGAGATCTCAGCAGATCCCCCGCGGGAACGGGTATTTCTGGGCTTCTCCCAGAGCTATTAAAAGCCCCGTGGGTGCTGGCACTGCTGTGCCGCAGCAGGAGGTGATGCTTCCAAACCCTTCCCGGCACAAACACCCGGAGTGATGGGAACCCACAGCCGTGTCCAAACAACAGCCAGCAGTGCCAAAAACCCAGCCCAGGAAAGATCCCAAAGCACGAAGGTGAGCAGAGCACCTTCACATCCGCCAGGCTGCACCAATTCTTGCCCAGAGAGGATCAAAGTTCTACATATCGATCAAATATTCAGTGCACGCACAAAAATATTTTTCCCACCCACCAGCATGGCAATGCTCATGATCCCAAGTAGAGAGATGATGGTTTTTGGGGTGAGAAAATGCAGATTTGCTCAATAAGGGGTATAACGTGAAGAATCCCAAGCAGAAGGATTGTTTAAGCCTTCCCAGCCAAGGAAAAGGCAGTTTGTGGTTCAGCATCTCAAGGATGGTCAATTTATCAGCACCTTACATAGCATCACTGAGAGACGCTATATAAAAACATAAAATTATAAATATATATATATATATATATTCATAAAACCCTCTTCCACCAAAACTTCCACTGAAAACTGCTTTTTCCCATCCAAAAATCGCCTTTTTATCAGGGAGGTTGCTCCAACAAACAAGAGCCCAACCCCTGGGAGCCACCGGAAAGGGCCGGGAGGGCTCCTGGCCATCCAGCAGTGCCTCTGCAGGTGGGAATTTGTCCACCCCAGGGGACATGTGACAGACCCCCAAGGCCACCCGTGCTTCGGCTGGGTGGTGTCCCCCATGGAACACAGAAGCTTTTAGGAGGGATGGGCACTTACCACCTGCGGCTTGGTCCTGGGGCCGTGCTCGTCGGGCAGCCGCGAGCAGCGGGGCAGCCGGGGCGGCGGGGCGGCGGGTGGCGAGCGGGGTCCGTCCCCACCACCGGGGGACGTGTCACCTGAGTTGAGGGCCAGCATGTACCGCTTGGTGACATCCTCCAGCGAAGGAGGCTGGAGGGTCGGGAAGGATTTGCCAGGCGAGCGGCCGGCCGCCGACGCAGGGAGGTGGTGGCCGGAGGGGACGAGCGGCTCGGGGACGGTGATGGGGACGAAGGTGGCGGGCTCGCTGGTGTGGCGGACGTGCTTGGTGGCCGGGCGGCTCTTGGCGAGGACGGCGGGCGCGGGGGGCGGCTGGTTCTCCTGGTGAGCCGCGCGGTTGGAGCGCTTCTTGGAGCTGCGGCGGGCGACGCGCGGGGACAGCACGTCGGCCAGCTTGGGGTCAAAGCCATAGCCACGGCCGGGGCCCGGCGCTGCCGGCTGTGCCGAGAGGATGGGCTCGCTGCTGGACGGGGGAATGCTGGGCTCCAGCTCGCTGATGGCCTCGCCGGGACCCTCGAAGGCGCCAGGCGCCAGCTCGCCGCGGCGGCTGGGGTCACTCAGCGACTTCTTCTTGATGGTCTTGCCGTTGCCCTTGTCGTCGCCCAGCTTGGCCATGGCGCCGGGCTGGCTGACGATGGTGCGGATGAGGGAGCTGTAGTCTCGGGGCCCATCGCTGCCCAGGGACAGGTCGCTGCCCGCGCTGCCCGCGATGCCCGCGATGCCCGCGGGCTGGGGGATGCCCGCCTTGGCGCTCAGCGAGCCCAGCAGGTTGCTGTCGACGGAGAAATTCTTCGCCTCCTCCGCCACCGAGCATCTCCGGTGAGGCATGGGGTCGCTGAGGGAGCGGTAGGGCTCGGTGCCACCCTCGCTGCCGCTCTCCATCCCATTGGCGCCCGCGGACGGGAACTTACGTCGGCGCCGCAGGCTGCCGGGGGTGCTCGGCGCCTCGGCTCTGCCAGCTGGAAGCTCTTCAACAGCGGCCGGGCGAGCGGGCAGCGGCGTTTCGGAGTCACCGGCCGCCGGCCCGGCGCTGGGCAGCATCCAGGCTCCCACGGCTTCATGCAGGCCTTGGAAGGGCATCCCCACGGGCTCCGGCTCCGTGACGATGCCCTCGTCCGTCACGCTCGACTCGTGACCCGACAGCTCCTCCAGGGATTTAGCGTGAGCGAGGTTCTCCTCCAACTCCACGTCCTTCAAACACCGCGCGCTCTCCACCTGTCCCCGAAGGGTCGCGTCCGTCGTCCCGGTCGGTGCCACCCCCTCAGCACCCTCCACACCTCCGCTGTCCTTCTGCTCGGCAGCAAAGCCGTAGTCCTGCTGGGAACCCATCCTGCTGATCTTCTCGAACACCTGCCTCGCCTCCTGGATGTACTGGTCCTGGATGATCATGGGCAGAGGATCCTCGTCCCCCTGCTGTCTCCCATCTGGAGCCACCCGGTCCTGGCCGTCCGCAGAGGCCAGAAGGAGCTCGGAGGAGCTCTGCTTCATGGTGCTCTGCAGGAAAAGCCGCCGAGTCCCGGATTTTTCGGAGCAGGTGAAGGACTTAGCGCGACGTAAAGTGGCCGTCAGGTCCTTGAGCGTTGGCCGCTCGCCCGGCGCCCAGCGGTTTTGGGGATGAGTGGCACCGCAGCCGCCCGGGGAGGAGCTGGCAACGCTGGAGCATCCTTCGGAGCCCACGTCAAGGCCGACCCTCACCCCTTTCTTCTTCACCTTCAGCTCGGAGAGGTCTGATTTGAGGAAGCTGAGGAGAGTCAGGGTCTCGGTGGCAATGTCGGGGTTGGACAGGGACTTGCGGTGCTTGGCCCGCTCCCCTTCCAGCCCTGGCTGGTGCAGGCTCTCGCTCCCATAGTCCGGTTTTGCCTTGGCCACGCTCTGGGGCAGCTTGGGGCGGGCGCGGACCCCCGGCTGTCCCCACGCCAGGCCATCGCTGGCCCCGAAACTGGGCGATCGATAGATACCGTAACCTGCCTGGAGAGTCCGTCCTTGGCTGGGCCAACAGGCTCCAAACTGCTCCTCTTCCTTCAGCGTCTCGGTGCTGGAATAACGACTGCTGCTGCGCGACCCGCCGGGGCTGCCGAAGGGCAGGATGTTCACCTTGGAGACTCGGGCCACCACGGGCAGCGGGTGGCGGGGGAGCACCCGAGCGCAGCCTTCGGCCTCGGCATCGCCATCCGCCGTGCCCTCCTGCTGCTTCTTCCGAGCGGCGCGGGGCCGGAGGGCAGCGCTCTGCCCCTCGCCTTCGCTGCCCGATGAGGCGCGGCGAGAGCGGGCCGCCGCCGCCGCATCGTCCCCGTTGGAGCGGGGCGATGGGGAGGAGGAGGGTGGTTGCGGTCGAGTCGAGTTATGCCAGGAATGCGGGCCGGGCTCCGGCGGAGCTCCGCGGGGAGAGCGGAGCGCCGGGTGCGGGACGCGGCTGCGGGGCGGCGGCGGCGGGGGAGCTCCGCGGGCGCTCCCGCTCCCGCTCCCGTTCCCCATCCCATTCCCGGTGGCCGCCGCGGGTTGCCGGCAGCTTTCCCCGAAGAGTTTCCGCATCGCCGGGACGCTGGGCCAGCGCGGCGGCTCCGCGTTTAACCCCGGGCCCGGCGGCGACGGCGGCGGCGGCGGGGGCGGCGGTGGAGCCGGGGACGGCGGCGGAGCCCCGGCATGAACCGGGCCCGGCGGCTCCGGCTCGGTGAAACGAAGCGAAAGCTGCCGTACCGACGGGGCCAGGCTGCCAAAAGCCCGGCCCGGTTGTTGCTCCGCGATCGGCGCTGAAACTTTCCTACCCGGGAAGAAGAAGGAGGAGGAGGAGGAGGAGGAGGAAGGCGGGGAGGAGGCGGGCAGCAGGCACCGAGCCGCCGCTACCCCCCGGCCGCTGCCCCCCTCCGCCATTGTCGGTGCCCCCCCGGCGCCGCCGCCTCCGCCCGCCCCCCGGCCCCGCCGCGCCCCGGCCCCGGCCCCGCCGCAGGCACCGCCCGGCCCCGCTCCTCCTCCGGGCTGCCGCCGGCCTGCATCCCTCCCGCTTTGTTTTCTCTCTCTCTACCCCCCCCACCCCTTTTTTTTTTTGGCTTTTCCTCCTCCCTCGCCCCCTGGTTTTTTATTTGTTGCATTCAAATAAACTTTCCTCCCCGGAGGCGGGGTTTGCTCCCGCAGAGAGGGAGGGTTGAAGTTTTGCTCACTTTTAAAAATTAATTATTTATTTTTTAATTTTTGTATCTCTCTTTTTTCTTTTTTTTTTTTTTCTTTATTTTTTTTTTTGGAGAGGATGGAGGGAGAGAGGAAGGCGGCTTTAGAGCTGCCCTCTCTCTCCCAGGCTAAGCAGGAGCACCTGGCACCCCCTGCATCTTTGACCCCCCTTCCCTCATCCTTCCTTACCCTCTGCATCCTTTCTTCCACGCCCCCAGCATCCTTCATCCCCCTTGCTCTTTATAAAGAGGCTTATAAAAAATGGGAGAGCAACTTTTCACAGGTCAGATATTGATAGGATGAGTTGGACAGCTTTAAACTAAAATAGGGGAGATTTAAGTGGCAAATTGGGAAGAAATTCTTCCCTGTGAGGGTGGGCACAGGGTGTCCAGAGAAACTGACTGCCCCTGGATCCCTGAAAGTGTCCAAGGTCAGGCTGGATGGGGCTTGGGGCAACCTGGGATAGTGGAAGGTGTCCCTGCCCATGGCAAATCAGATGCTCTTTAAGATTCCTCCCAACCCAAACCATTCTGTGATTTCCTTCCATCCCTTCCCAGCTTTTTCTCTTTAGGGGGCAACAGGATAAATAATCGAAAATATGAGTGCCAATGAAAAATTCTTCCCATGGCATCAGATTCCTCCAGACCCTGCTCTGCAGCTCATCTCAGGGAAGAGAGAACACCTTGTTCCCAACTTGCACAGCTCTGCAGCAAAGCACTGCCCCGTGAACAGACTTTCTCGTGGGTTTTCAGCATCGCTTGTCAGCGCTTGCTATTTGAAGCCTATAACCCTTTTTTCCCCAAGACAGCAGATTTATCACGGAGGATGTGAAAAATGAAGGTGGCTGGGAGGACTGGTGGGTGAGCTGTGGCCTTGGAGACATGGATGGGCCTGGACAGCTGTCCTGGCCATGTAGGAGATATTGCTGGCTCTGACCCCGAGGCACAAAAAAATGGGGAAAAAAAAAAAATCCAACACCTCCTGTAAATGCGTGTTTCAGGACCTCAAAAGCGCCCGCAGCGATGCCGTGAGATGCTCCGCCCTGTGTTCCTTCCCTGGCTCTCCCTTCCCACCCTTGCCCTGCTTCCCTGCTTCCCCCAGGCCTGGGTGTCTCCTGGCTGAAAGAATGACGTCCCCGCGGTATTCCCCCAGCTGGCCTTTCGGGAAAAGCCATGTATTTCATCCCCACTCTGTAGGAGCTGGTTCCTCAGCTGTGGCTTTGAGCATCTGACAAGCAAAGGAGATTTGTTGAAGCGTTCACCCCATTTCTAAGGCATCCCTTTATTCCCATCACCCTGGCTTCCAGGCCGGGTGGTGCCAAGGGAGCTGCTGGCAGAACCCCAAGGCAGGGCAGGAGGTCCAAAGAGAGCTCTGTGTGTCCCCTCCTCTTGAAAAAGTTCCAAATTGGTGATTCCAGTGTCAGGAACATCATCCCGAGGCTGTTGGATGAGACCACCTGAGCCCATGCAGCCCCTGCAGCCACCACCAGATTTTTTTGGAAGCTGATTCATTTTTTTCCCCCCCTCAGAGCTTTATTGTGGTTCGATTTTTCGGCACCTCCTGCCATGGTGCTACCCAGGCTCTGGGTGCTCTGGCGGTGCAGGGCTCCTCCCTCCCTCCCGGAGCCAGGTGGACAGCCTCAGATCGGCCGTCTTTCTCCAAATCTAAATGTTTTGCGCCCTCTCCTGGGTCCGGATGGCGCGGCCCGGCCCGCCCACCCCGTCACCTTTCTCCTGTCTGGGAAGAGATGGGGACGTCGGGCTGGGGTTGTCCCCCCTGCCACCGCTCTCGCTGCCCCCCAGCGCTTTGCCCTCCCATTGCAGGACCCCGAAGATGATCAGAGGGAGCTCAGGCCAAGGGGAAGGACAGGGCTGCCTTTGCCTCCTCCATCACATTCTGTGCCCCAGCCCAGAGTCATTGTCAGCACCAGGACAGGAACGCAGCTCCTGCTGAGACAGGCGGTCTGAGCTATTGATGCTGCAGCATCCCTCTCTGTTCCAGCCCAGCCCTGATGCTGGGATCTCTGAGCATCATCCAAGAGCGTGTGACCACTCTGGACACGCTCTTGATCCTCATGACAGCAAGGAGACACACTGGGACTGCCAGCACTGGGTGCTTGGGTGGCCAGGTACCTGAGGAGACACTGTGTACCTGCAGGGAGCAAGTCAGGATGGAGCTGCACGCTTGGCCAGCTGCAGGCAGCCAAGCTGGAGGGGTGCTCAACCCTGGAGATTTGCAGCAAGTTACTTAAACCCACTTAAGTGTGATTATTACAAGCAGACAGGTAAAATGCAGTTATCCACATAGATATTTTTATATATATACACTGTATAGATACATATATTGTGTTCAGGCAGAGAATTTCTGCACTGCAGAGCCTGTGCTGGGCCACAAACCTCCCTCTGCTGGGATATATTCTATGTCTGTACATACAGTGGGTGTATACACCCATCTAAGAAAGAGCAGAGAGTTAATTCTATACATCCTGCGTGTTAGAGAAGATTCACAGGGCGATGAGTGCTGCATCCACCTCACAAATCCCTTCTTGCTAGGAGGCTGCAGCATCCCAACAGAGGCTGTGGGAGCAAAATTCAATCCCCAGCCCTGTGGAGAGTCCAAGCCAGCTGTGGGATGAGTGGTGATGTGGCCAGGACACTGAGTAGTTCTCTGTGGCATGTATTTTCCAACTCCAGGTATTGTGTCCCCGTGTGCTGGATTTGATTGTGGTGGATCCTGGTTAGGAGGTGACAGCAAGGCACCAGTGTCACCAGGATGGGCCAGATTTGGAGTGCTGGGCTAAGCAGAGAGCTGGACTCAGATGAAGGTCCCCAGGCAGGTGACAATGATGCTGACTTGTGCCTAACCCAGCCTATGATCATGGCTTCAGTGGGTGTTCCGTGGGTGTTCCAGTGGCCCTGATGTCCCCTTTCTCTGTTCCCAGCCTATCCAGGGGTGCTCCTCCACCATTTTGCAGCACCAGCAATACCAGTGAGCCTGTGTCTGCTGCTGGTGTGCCTCATTCCGGGCACTGGGGGACAGGGATGTCCCAGTGTTACCCAAAAACCATCCGTGACACTGATCTTGGGCTGGAGGACCACATGGCCCCATGGTATGGGCTGACCCAAACCCTCCCCAGCCTTTGCATGCTGTCCCCATCAGGGAATTTTTAATTGAGCGTGGGCACAAATCATCCCCCCAGCAGCTCATCCTGAGCCAGGCATGTGTCCTCCTCGGTCCCTTTGGTGGCTTGAGCCCCAAGGTGCTGAGCTGCTCCAGGTGAGCCAGGGACAGGACACTGTGGCGGGGCTGGTGGTGCAGGCTGGAGATGGCTGAAGTGCGGAAAGCTTGGGATGCCATCCTGCTGTCCCCCAGCGTGTCCCAGGGAAGGCACCTCTGCTCCTGGAGCCCAGAGGCCGATCTGCCCCGTGCCCGCCTAGGAGCCGTAGGAGATGCAGTGGTCGTGCCGCCACTTGGAGCTGACCTTGTCCAGCAGGTAGCGGGTGCTCTCGCGGAACTTGCGCTGGGTGAAGTAGAAGAGGATGGGGTCGAGCACGCTGTTCATGCTGGCGAAGGGCCGCGTGCACTTGTAGGCGATGGCGAAGGCCTGCAGGGCCGGGCAGGGCAGGGCGGGCGAGGAGCGCACCATCAGGTACACGGTCTTGGTGAGGTGGAAGGGCAGGAAGCTGATGGAGAAGACGATGACCACGATGACCACCATCCGCACGGCCTTGTCCTTCCTCTTGCGCACGGCCAGGCCGATCAGCTCGTCCCTCTGGCACAGGATGCGGGCCATGCTGCAGTAGCAGCCCAGGATGGCGGCGAAGGGCAGCAGGAAGCCGGTGAAGGTGAGGGTGATGCCGTAGGGGAAGTAGGCGGCCGAGCGGTCGGGCGGGCTCAGGTCGTAGCACACCGTGCGGTTCCTCTGCGTGCCCGTGGAGGCGAAGACGAAGGTGGGCAGGCACTGGGCCACCACCGCCAGCCACACGGCCCCGCACACCAGCCACGTCAGCTTCTTGCCCTTCTTCTTGTGCCACGAGGCCAGGGGGTGGCAGATGCCCAGGTAGCGCTGGACGCTGATGCAGGTGAGGAAGAGGATGCTGCCGTGCAGGTTGGTGTAGAACTGGAAGCGCACGAATTTGCAGGTGAAGTCGCCGAAGGGCCAGTAGTCCTTCTGGGTGTAGTTGTAGATGAGGAGGGGCAGGGAGCAGACGTAGAGCAGGTCGGCCACGGCCAGGTTGAGCATGTAGATGGTGCTGCGGCTCAGCGCCTGCCGCGCCAGCCAGATCTGCCCGATGACCACGGCGTTGAGGGGCAGCCCCAGCACGAACACCGCCGAGTACACCAGGGGCAGCAGCACCTGCTTGAACTCCTCGTGGTAGGTGCACGAGTTCCTGCCGCTGCTCACGGCCGTCAGGTTGGCCATGGTGCTGTTCCCACCCCTCAGCGGCCCCTCTGCAGCACCTGTGAATGTC
This sequence comes from Erithacus rubecula, assembly GCF_903797595.1. Classification (NCBI taxonomy): domain Eukaryota; kingdom Metazoa; phylum Chordata; class Aves; order Passeriformes; family Muscicapidae; genus Erithacus; species Erithacus rubecula. Next base: position 851,021 of record NC_136658.1, on the reverse strand, counting down.
AGAGGGGGCAGCTGGTGACTCGTCTGTGTGCTGTCACATACGCCTCACAAACATGGACCAGTGTCCTGCAGGCTGGGGCAAGCCCCAGCACCCACACAGGCTGGGGGATGAAGGGATGAAGAGCAGCCCTGAGGAGGATTTGGGGGTGTTGGTGGGGGAGAAGCTGGACATGACCCAACCATGTGCAGTCATGTGCAATCCCCCGTGCCCTGGGCTGATCCCCCAGTGTGGGCAGCAGGGGAGGGGGATTCTGCCCCTCTGCCCCTGTGCTCAGGTGAGACCGCACCTGCAGAGCTGGGTCACAGCAGCAGGAGGATGTGGAGCTGCTGGAGACAGCCCAGAGGAGGCCCTGGAGCTGCTCCAGGGCTGGAGCCCCTCTGCTCTGGAGCCGGGCTGGATGTGCTGGGCTAGCCAGAGAAGCTCTGGCATCCCTGCAATGTCCTGGTTGGACGGGGCTTGGAGCACCCTGGGCTGGTGCAGGTGTCTCTGCCCATGGCAGGGGGTTGGAATGAATCCTTAAGGTCACTTCCAACCCAGACCCTCCTGTGATCCCGTGGTTCTGAGCCAGAGTGATGGATTTAGGGGTCTAACAGGAAGGCGAGGGCAGGCTGGGCGGGACCGCACAGCACAGCGTGGTGGCCGCGCTTGCCGCCGTGGCAGCTCCATTCCCACGGCAGTTATCCCCCGCGGAAAGGTTTGCACAAGGCCAAGCCGCTGTCATCCCCCTCCGGCAGAGGAAATTGCGGCAGGATGCGCCGGTAGCCGCCGGCACGGCTTCCTGAGCCTCTGCAGGGGGTGCCAAAGCCCCGCAGCCAGCCGGGCTCAGCCCGGGAGATGCCACCGGCACCGGTGACAGCGACCCCCGAGCCTTTGGGATATCGGGCAAAGGGAGAGAGCTGCTCGCAGCAGGCGAGGAGCACATCTGCTGTCCTCGGAGGCTGGCAGCAGCGTGGCAGAGTGCTCCCACAGCCCCGTCAGCCCCCTGCCCCCGCCGTGTCACCGGGCAGCATCTCTCGCCCCGGGTACCCCCCGCGCCCGGAGCGCAGCAGGTCCGGGACAGCCACTTCTCCTCCCCGTCCTGCCCTGCCCTGCCCTGCCCTGCCCTGCCCTGCCCTGCCCTGCCCTGCCCTGCCCCACCCTGCCTGCCCCGCCCTGCCCTGCCCCGTCCTGCCCCACCCTGCCTGCCCTGCCTGCCCCGCCCTGCCCTGCCCTGTCCTGCTCTGCCCTGCCCTGCCCTGCCCTGCCCTGCCCTGCCCTGCCCCACCCTGCCTGCCCCGCCCTGCCATGCCCTGCCTGCCCTGCCCTGCCCTGCCCCACCCTGCCTGCCCTGCCTGCCCTGCCCTGCCTGCCCCGCCCTGCCCTGCCCCACCCTGCCTGCCCCGCCCTGCCCTGCCCCGTCCTGCTCTGCCCTGCCCTGCCCTGCCCTGCCCTGCCCTGCCTGGCCGGAGACACGGGGCCAGCCCCCACTGTGCCCCCCATAACCCTGCTGAGCCCCCCTGCATCCCATTGAGCTCCCCTCTGTCACCCCAGCTCCAGGCAGTCCCAGCACTCACCTCTCCAAGCCAATAAATGCTCCAGGGCTGTGAACTTCCCTGTCCCCTGGGTCCCCCCAAACCCAAGGCTGGGGCAGCACCCACAGGAACCTCTGCCACCCCCCCTGTGTCCCCGGGAGGCCCACCAAAGACACTGGGGACAAGGGCAGAGGGGATTTGGGGGACTCCTACCTGCTGGGGTGCCCCAGGGTGCTGGCACCTCTGCTCTGCCAGCTCTTGGCACATCTGTGGGTGCCGTTCTCACCCCCCTGAGCAGCACTTCCCTTTCCTCTCAGCAGCAACAGCACCCCAGGGAAACAGGGAACAGAAACCCAGCTGGCAGGGTGGGCACAGGGCTGCCTGGAACGGCTCTGCCTGGCACTGCGTGGCTGTGGCACAGCACAAATGCCACCAGGGCAGGGGGTGCTCCTGTCTGCAGTGCCAGGCTGCAGCCAGCTCAGGCCACTAGGAATCATTTGGTCTTTTCTGTAATTTTTTTAATTTTCCCCCTCATTTTTTGGCTGCTTTGCCTCATGTTTGTCTTTCCTCCATTTTTGACTGATTTCCCTCATATTTGGCTCCTCCCAAGTGTGGGCACACATTGGGGACAGAAAAGTCCCCTGGCACTGTGGCACCAAGAGAGGGAAGTTGTTCCACCTGCCCAGGTGCTGCAGTGAAATAAGGGAAACTGAGGAGCAGATGAGTCTGAAGTGAACCAGTGTGGTCTACACCCCTTTTTCACATGTTTTTCCCCCAGAACATTCCTTGGAGGAGTGTTGGCAGGGGCCATGCTCACCAATTAACAAAACCAATTAATGAAACCATGCTGAGACCCTCAGCCTCAACCAGTTCCTGTGTCCAGGGCATTTTTCTACCTCATTGTCAGTCTGGGTGGATTATCCCAAAAGTCCCTTTTCTCACCCCAAAACCCCATCATGGGAATCCTTGCCAGCTCTTGGGGTGATGGGGTTGGCACCTCCCAAACCCAAAATCCAAAATCCAAATCCAAATACAAAATAGGAGCTGGGGCCCTTTCACCACAGAGATGGGCACTGGCTGAAATCCAGTTTTTCATGGAAATGAAACTTTTAGTGGAAAATGAGACTTTCAGGGGGAAAAAAAAGGGGATGCCTGTGGTGTTGGGAAGGGTCAGGATGGGGTCATCCTCAACCCAGGGGGTTCAAGGTGCATGCAGAGGAGGAACAAAGATCAGGAAAGAGAAGTGGGGCTGCTCTGTGGCCAGAGATGAAAAATAATCACCAGCAGCCTCGACCTTCCCCCTGCACGTGCCCCCTCCAACCTCTTTGCTCTCAAGCCAAGCCCTTCTCAGTGGAATTCTCTTTAATTAACACCCTGCTATTGATTTGTAGGGGATTCTGCAAGCTGGATACGGTGGGAAAAGCTTTTGCAGGTTGCTGCCCTCGAATAGGATGTGGGGAAGGGCTTCCTCCATGGTTTATCTTTCCCATCCTGGGCTTTGTGGCTCGCTGGCAGGGCAGGAAAGCTGGGCTGGCTGGAAGTGAAAGCTCCAGCTCAGCACATTTCTAAGAGCATGGAAGGGAGATGCTCCATCCTGCATGTCACTTGGCCAAAGCCACCACATCCTCATCCCCAGACATCTCCTGGCTGGTGCCAAAATATCTTGAGCTGCCCATCTGCCAGTGAGGAGCCAGGCTTGGATGCTTTAAGGAAAATCTCCATTTAGTGAAGCCTGAGGGTGTAATGATGTGGAAAAATTGGGACAAAAATGGGAATTTTGGGGTACTAAACCTGGATTGTTGGGAATGGGGCACAGGGTGGTGGCAGAGCTACTCTGTCCTTGGGTGAGCACCTTCATCTCCCCACAATTTGGCGCCCCAACATAAATCAGCACCTCAGGGAGGCTCTGGGCAACCTGGGCTGCATTTCCCTGCTGGAAAGGGAATGATGAGGGCTGGGGAGATGTAATGAGCTTTCCCAGTCTCAGCTGGCCTATACCTCTATACATGTAAATATAAATATAAATATAAATATAAATATAAATATAAATATAAATATAAATATAAATATAAATATAAACCTCTATACATAAATACACCTCTGCACATCTCTCTACATATATATCTCACTACATCCAATCATATCTATGGCTCTCCACACACACATATTACATATTTATAAGCATAAATCTCTCCACTCACACAGACACACATACACAAACTTTCACATCCCTATACACAAAGATATTTCCCTGAGCACATGGAGTCACACTCATGTTGATACATAACTCCATCCATATATACAGAAATGTATTTATGCATCTATACACACACGTCTGTACAGACATGCTCATACATAGGAATATATTTATACCTCTGGATGTATATATGCACAAATACATATAAATATATATAAAAGGTAGAAGCCAGGCTACTGGCACCCACAGCAGAGGTGCCAAGGAAAACCAGGTTCCCTGAGGAGATTAAAGCACATTTAGGTGCAAAACAACCTCTGGCATGTGGCTGGTCCTTATGGATGCCTGAGGGATGCAGGAGTGTCCCCAGACCATGGGAGCAGAGGGACAGGGGAGAATTCACCCTGCACCAGCCCTGCCAGGGGGATCACGGTGGGATTTTGAGCCCTGCTCCATGGTAAGAGCTGCCAGACCTCCCCAAGAGCAAAGTCCGGCAGCTTCCATTTGGAGTGGCTCTGGGACCACCCCAAATCCCAGCCGAGGCACGGATGTTCTCTGGATCCCATTCTCTCCTGTTCTGCCTCATCCTGCCCAGTTTGGTTTGAGTCTGTCGGACCCCATCCTGACGGGTTCAGCCTTGCCTCCTCGGGTCTGATCCTGCCCGGTTCGCTCTGACCCGCTCGGATCTCATCCTGCCCAGCTGGGTCTGACCCCGCTGGGTCCCATCCTGCCCTGTCCAGTCCATCCTGCCCACTCGGATCCCATCCTTTCCCGCTTCGGCTTGTCCCGTTCCCCGCTCCCCATTCGCGGCACTTACCGGCAGCGGGATGTGCCGGGAAAGAGCGGATTCACTCTGACCCTGTAAAATCTCACCCTGCCTGGGTGGGTCTGACCCTGTTCTACCCGGTCCAGTCCCACCCTGTCCGGTCCAGTCCCATCCCGTCCTTCCAGCCCTACCGTGCCCGCATCTCTCTGGCACGCTTGAATTCCGTCCTGTCCCGGTTCGGCTTGTCCCGTACTCCCGGTACGCGGCACTCACCAGAGCGGGATGCGCCGTGAGACCGCGGCTCCACTCTGACCCTGTAGGTTCCATCCTGCCCTTTCCAGCCCATCCTGCCCTTTCCAGCCCCATCCCACCCTTTCCAGCCCCATCCTGCCCAGCTCACTCTGACCCACCAAGATGCCACCCTGCCCGTTTGGCTCTGACCCTTCAGGGTCCCAACCTGCCCGGTTCACTCTGGCCCTGCGGGGTCCCATCCCGGCCCGGTTCGGTGGGTCCCGTTCCCTCCGTCGGCGGCACTTACCGGCGGCGGGATGCGGCGGGAGCCCGGGCTCGGAGCGCTCGGAGCCGCCCGGTGCCGGTGCCGCCGCCGCTCCGCCCCGGGGCCGCCCCGCTCCGCCCCGCTCCGGCCCCGGCACCTGCGGGAGCGCCCCGAGGGGCTGCCGAGGGCTCACGGCTGGCCTGGGGCAGGGCAGGGGCAGAAACAGCTGGGCTGGGGGCGCCCAGCGTGGGGGGCTCCCGGGCAAACATCTGGCTCAGGATTTTGGGCGAGCATCTGTATCAAAGCGGGAGTCGCGGGGCGTCCGACCGCCCCAAAAGTGGGATTTGCAGGGTGGGATGCCCGCGCCCTAGGGAGCAGCTGGATTCTCGTGGCCATGGGTGTCGGGGACAGGGTCTCCCTGCGGCACCGGGGCGCAGCCAGAGGGGTCGGTGCCTCCCGTACCCATTAACCAGGCGCTCAGCGCTCCGCGCTTCCTGAGCAGGGCTATTAAAGAGCAATAATGCAAAGAACCCCGGGGGGACGGCTTGGGTATGGAACGGCAGATGCATAAACAGCGCTGGGATGCTGGCATTCCGCGGGGTGACGGGCTTGACCCTTTCTCTCCCTGGAAACCCTCTAGAATTACTCCCTGTTTTATCTTTGGGGGCTTGTGATGGGTCTCGGTGGATGTGGGAGGGAAGGAGGTGCTGAAGGCATTACCCAGATGATGGAACTCCAAACGAGGGGTTTCCCAGGATCACCTCATTGAGCAGGCAGCCAGATATGCCGTGAGAGGCTTTGGGCTGTAGGGAATGGATGGTGCAGCAGAATGAGGCATCTGGATCCTGCTGCAGTGGACAACACGGGCTGTCATCGATCCTGGCGTGAGCCCACGGCCAAGCCGGGCAGCGTGGCCGCGGCAGAGATGGGCTCTGGCAGGATCTGACACGAATATTCACAGCCACAGCCAGGCTGGAGCCATCCCTCACATCCCGGGGCTGCCCGGGCTTGTGGGGTTGGGTTGGCGATGGCTCGGTGCCCCGGTGAAATTCCCCGCTCCTTCAGCCTCCACAGGGAGAGGAAAAGTGGGGGGGAAATGTGCTTTTCCCCAGAAAAAACACCTTGTGCAAACAAGCCCAGGATGGGGAGCCCAGGACTTCCCGCGAGCATCCGGGGAATGCGGCTGGGGATGGAGGGAATCATTCCCCAGAGAACTGACAGGGAGGGAGTCTATCCCTCCTCCAGGCTGCCTCTGGCTTTGGGAAGGCTGGCGTCCTCCCTCCTGGCACAGCGGGTGTCCTTGCAGGTCCCCAAGGTGAACAGCCAGCTGTCCTGCTGTGGGGACACTGTAAATAGTGCCGGCAGTGTTAAAAAACAAAAAAATGTAATAGTGGCTCCTGGCTGCCTGCCAGCTCCAAACACCTCCACGAGCCACAAGCCCAGCCCTAGAGCACCTGGAATTGATGGGAAATCCCCAAAAATGACATTCTGGGAGCTGAGCAGGGATAGGAGAGGCAAATGTGGGGGCAGCAGCTGGGTCTAAAAAGAAGAGGTTTCAAGCAAAGCGTTGTTTGATACCTCTTTTTCTTCATACCAAAGGATCATTGGGAAAAATAAGTGGGGAAAGGGTCTAGCCTGGGTTCCTCTTGGAGTGTGACCGAGTGAATTAATCTTTGGCAGAAAGGCCTGGCTCAGTGACTGGGTTTGAGTTTCTGCTCCTCCAGCTGTGTGCTGCCAGTAACTGCATTAGCTCCTGAGTGCAGGTGGCCTTTGCCACTGCTGCTCCCGGGGGAATTGCAGCTTCCCACTGGCATGCAGGCTTCCAGCTGCCAGCAGATCCCAGAATGGCTGGATGTGACAGGAGCATCTGTGGTCAAGGCCAGGGAGGCAGTTTGGAGCTGGGACCGTGGTCTTTCAACAGCTGAAAACCTGCTGGAGGTGAAAAGCAGCATTTTTCAAATGCTGGAGCTTTGTGGGACCCTCGGGGCTGGGATGTCCCCACCAGCAGACGCTGGCTGTCCCCATGGGGAGGTTCCTCAGAGCTCTCAGGTTGTTCCCCAGACAGGCAGGGATCAGGCTGGTCCCTTCTGCCTCGGGCTCCGCCGCGTCTCACCAGACCGGAGACGTCTTGCATGAAGAATTTCATTACATCTAAAAGCTATTTGTAACGGAAATTGAGTTAATCTCTCATGTCCTGACAACTCCAGCCTGCCAGGGTGGTGGGTCTGGTAGAGCTTGCTCATGAGGAGGTGACATTTGATGACAACTTTCTCTTTTTAAACCAGCTCAGAGGATATGGTCACCCCAGACTCCTCCATGGACATCTGCTATCCCAGCACCTTTGAGTCCCTGGATTTTTAGCAGAGAAGGTGTTTGTTGGAGAAAGTCTCCTCTCCTGAGGTCTCCTCTGATGGAGCCCTGCACCTTCTTGCAGTTCACCACAGCCAGAGCAGAGCAGCCAGCTGGGGTGAAGTCAGACGAGTCCTCTCACTGCTGGACTTCAGGGCTGGAGAAACTGGTCACCCTCCACTGCCATGAGTGGTCCCTCACAATTCAGATATTCACAATTTGAACCTTTGTGGTTGGCTTTCTCTCTTCAAGGACAGAGCTGGGGTCTGGGATGAGAACATCTCCAAACTTATCATGGTTGAGTGGAAATCAAATGCCTCCAGGTTGACCACAATCCTTCATTTAGCTCCTTGCCCTCCATCCTGAAAGTCCTCTCTGCGACTCTTCCCATCCTGGGAGATGAAAGGATGTCCAAAAGTAGGTTCAGATCCCTGTGGGGACCTGGAGGATCTGTCCATGCTGCCTGGAGACCCCACATCCCTTTGGATCACCAGCTCCACTCTCCAGACCACATCCACAAGAAGGAATAAGGAGCTCAAAGCCCACGGGACATGGAGGTGCCTTTGGGATTTCCCATCCAGGAAAGATTTAAAACAACTTCCCTCAAGTCATTGTTGTTTCCTCATCAGTTTGTTTGCTTTGGCTGCTGGATCCAAGGCAGCTGTGCAGCTGGAGATCCCTCTCTGGGAAATGATTGATCCCAATTACAGCAAGGGGTCAAGTGTGGAAATGCTGCTGGAGATGCCTGCACCACCCTGAAGGGACCACACAGCCAAACCAGTTATTTTAAGGGTGAATCCCAGCATCTCAGGATGAGCCACCCTAGGAACTCCATGATCCTGGTCCATCACCATAAGCCAGGGCCAAACACAGCTGTCCCAATTTGCCACCAACACTTGGATCTTATGGATGGCTGGAGACAACACAAGGACGAGATGGTTGAATTTCACCAGGACTTTTATGCACCACAAATGTAGTGCTTTCCATTAGAAACTACTTGGTGCAGCTTTGCAGCTTCCTGTTGCCTCCCTGGGAACCCTGTGCTCAGTTCCAGAAGCACAACAGAGAATTTTCCATGTGATTTCCAATGGATGGAATCACCCAGCTGCAATTTTCAGTCTGTTCAATGAGTCTGGGCATTCCCATAATGGGAATTTGAAGCATTCTCTTAAGTCATTTTTCAGGTCAATTGAAGTTGTTTCTTCATTAATACCATTCAATGCAGCACTGTTGACTCAGTTTGCCCATCCCTCTGCCAAGGGCTGTAAGGATGGGGCCTGGGGGATACCTGACAACCCTAAATAACTCCAAGGCATGAGGCATCTCCCAGAGGGACCAAAGCTTTCCAGGCATTCACACTCAGAGCTTGGACCATTTGCTTCCCAAGAGAACTCAGGGATCTGCTCAAGTCTTGGGCTGGTTCTCCCTTTTCCTGCAGGTCCATCACATCCAGCCACCACAGCAAATATTTCAAACACACTTCCCTGTTCATTTCACTGCAGAGGAAACCAAACTGGACATTTATTTTTGGGGGAAACAAACTCTGTTTCATGTCTGGCATCACTGATGATGCTTTCTGTGGGAGTTACTCATATGTCTTTACTTCTCCCTTTCAATTCTGCTTCTCAGAAGATCACGCTGTGCCCTTGAAAAAGATGAAAGGGGAAGGCATGTCCCAAGTGATTTATTTTTTTTAATTCCAAGAATCGGTCTCATTCTCACAAGAAGGAAAAGGCTTTGGTTCTTTTCCTTTTTCTGTGGAAGACCAGAATTACAAAATCAAGGCAAAATTGAGTCACAGTTTTCTCTTTTGTCATTCACAGGTGGGCAAAAATAAAACTCCACCAATGCTTGAGGCTGGTACTTCATCACAGTACTCAGCTAAACCAAACAGGATGGTGACAATTTATAGGAAGATTTTGGAGATATCACAGGTAATAATACCCCTTGATTCAGGAATAAGAGTTTTTGGAGATATCCCAGGTAATAATACCCATCGATTCAGGGATAAGGGGTTTTTTCTGCTCTGATTGCTGGGAGGTGGCTGAACCACCACTTGTTGGAGGTTTTACCAGCAGCAGCCCCACAGAGGGACAGTTCCATGTCCTCCATTCCCAAAGGGGAATTATTTCCATTTCAGCAGCATTACCTTGGCAGCACCTTCCAAACAAAGCTCAGAGCAGAGCCAGTGCCCAGACACTTCATCCAAACACCCAGGGGAAACCATAACAAGGAAAATACAATCCTGGGGGGTCCTGGCCATCAAGTGTCCGTGTTTGGGCAAAGCCAGGCACAGCTGCTGAGCTTCTCTTTAGGTGTGGTGGTTTGCACAGTCTGGGAGCTCAGGTGGGTGGGATTCACCCTGCACAGCACAGGATCGTGGCCAGGATGCTGTGGATGCACAGGAGATGCTGATATGGATGTCAGGGTAGCTTTGAGGGGCTGTAAGACCATCCTGAGCAAGGAGCTCTGTGCCTGTCACTGCAGGGAGTGCAGGGTGGACTGGGGATCCTGTGATGAGCCCAGCTGTGCCTCAGGGTCTCCAGCTTCACAAGAGAGTGAATGCCCAACTTTCAGCTTCTGGTAACAGCTACAAACCCTTCACACAGAGCACTGGCAGGTTGTGTCCCACATCTGTCACAGGTGAAAGCTCCTGGAGCAGCAGGCAGGGCCCTCCTCCCCTCCACCCTGTGCCACCTGGGACACCTGAGACCTACCCCAGCCAAAAATGCTGGAGCAGGTCCATCCCGCTGGGGATGTGTTGCAAAAGCAAGGCAGAGGCTGAGCCCTGCACCTCGGCAGGGAGGGAGGAGGGGAATCCTACAGAAACAAGATCAGCTCCTTGCCCTGGCGCTTGCATGTGCTGGCAGGCTCAGGAGCAGGGGGTGACCTCACTCACAGCACCTTTTCTAGTGTTTCAGCCTCTTGAATTTATTTTTTAAATCGTTTTCCTGCAAACGAGGTTCTGTTCTATTCTTTTCCACTCCAAGTTATTATTTTTAAATCCCTTTATTCAGGCCAGGAGCTGCCAGTGCTTGGGTCACTCTCCACGCACGTCAACCCAAGAGTCCTGATCTCAGCAGGGTGGTGACTCCTCCAACTTAAGGGATAAATACCCAGACAAATCTGGCATAAACAGAGAAAATGATGAAATGGGTTTGATTTAATATGTCCAGTAATCCTAGGCATTCTCACTTCCTTCCTGTTATTATCTGATATGTCTTCTATTCCTGGACACTCAGAGATATTTGCTCAAAGGAAAACCGAACAATAAGAGACAGGAGATTAAAATAAAACCAGAAAAATAATGGGAATGGTGGACAAGAAATCGGTGGGGTTTCCAGGAAGGTTCAAGGGAATCTGCTGTGCAGGGATGTGACTGTGCCTGCTGCCAGTCCCTTGGAGGGGGAGGTGAAGGTGCTGTTCCCCTCAGGAAGAGCTGCTGGGGTGTCCTTGGCTCATCTCAGGGGTGGCAGCAGCAGGAGCCCAGGATGCTCTCTGGGATGTGCTGGGCTGAGCTCTGTCCCTGACATGTGGCTCTGAGCGTGACTTATTCCACCCTTGTCATCCAGAGGCCAAGATGGGCTGAGACCAGGCAGCTATCATTAAGCAAATCATTAAATCTCTGTTTCCCAGGCACTTGACATCTGGTTTTTAACCCAGCCATGAGAGCAAGCTCTGGTTTTCCCCCCCAGGATGAGAGCAGGTGCAAACCCCCCTTGGCTAAGCAGGACCCACCTTGCAGCCTCCTCTCATCCTGGCACACCTGGGCGTGCCAGAGGGAGGGCTGACTGCATCCCATCTGCTGGGTGAGTGCCCAAATGTCCCCAGCTCTGGGATGCCAGAGGTGCCACGTGTCCCAGCAATGGGCTGGGAACCTCCAAAAAGAGCCCTTCCCTGTGCTCCTGTGTGCACAAGGCTTTCAGTCTGCAAACAGCCAGGCTCAAGGGCTTGGCTCCCACTCTGCCAGCTCCTGGACCTTCCTCCACTGGCTCTTCCCCCTCTGTGCCTCACCAGCCCTGCTCCTCCCTCCTCTCCCTGCTCCTCCCTTGCCAGGTATTAACATGGGAGAGCTCCCAGGTGTCAGAGACATCCCCACGTTGTTGTGGTTTTGGTTTAATCAGGTAGAAATCCTCATTTTGTGTAGTGGTTTGGGGTTGTTAATTTGAAATTTTTTTTGTTGTGAGATGGGATTAGGAGGAAGGTAAAACAGGCTTAACTTTAAATGGTACAAAGAGAACCTTTATTATTAGAAACTATAAGGAAAAAAATAGAATAAAACTCAGAATAAAACTTTAAAAATACTCTTCCTCCCCCCACACACTCCTTTTTTTTACTGATAACAGAGGTGCTGTGGTTATCACATTGTCCTAGATTGTCACATCATCATCCTGGGACTGGTGAGGAAGACACATCCACACCAGCAACATGAAACAGGTCCCTGGTGTGGTGGTGAAGGCAAAGAGCCTGGCTTCTCCTCCCTGGGCAGTTAATATTGATTTGGTTTATGAATTAACTTCCCTCTGAGCAGGACATTAAACAAGAAGCAAGTGGGCTGTGAGTCACCCTGGCCCCGTGCCAAGGCAAGCACAAAAGCAGAGCCCTTGGGATTTCACTCTGCAAATCCTCACGGTGCTGGAGAAGTCACCAGATGGGTCCTGACACTGAATTCAGCTGGGGCAGGTGATGAACTCCCAGCCCTGGTGCCCAGGAGCTCTGCACTCACCCAGGGCAGAGCCAGCAGAACAATCCATGGAGAGATGCCACTGGGAAGATGATCCCTGTCCCTGAGAGCCACCCAGCATCCCACAGTGACACAGAGCTCATCCTGGATTTGGGGTGTGGGGTTTGGGTCCCTCTCCCACAGGGACACAGGGCCCTGCTCCTGCATGGATGGTGCAGCCCTGTCCTGCAGGCTCCCAGAGGTCTCTGTTTCTGAGGAAAATGAGTAAGATTTGATTGTCCTTTCGGGTAGGAATGGATCAAAGAAGATTTAAATAGTAAACCTGTCCTTTCCTATAGTTATTTCCCTCTTTATTCCCCCTCCTGGCTGCCAGGAGGTTTGTAAACATTTATTACAATCTGCTTTGACATGTCATGCTGAGTATTTCCTTTTGGCCAGCTTCTCACACGTTTGCTTCCATCCAAATTCCCATACAAGGGAACAGGGAGCCAAACCCCTTTCATCCCTCACAGCCTGCCCAGAGCCCTCTCAGGGGTCACAGCTGGAGGACAGGGGGGCTGAGACCTCCCAGGGGCCTGGCTCAGGCAGATCCTCTGCTCTGCTGGGTGAGGAGGGGGCTGTCTCCCCTGGCTGCTTGCAAGGCAAAAATCCAAAGGGAATGGATAAGGTGGGAATAAGAAATGGAGCCAGGGTCTTTGGAGTGGTACCCAGGTGATGAACACCGACTGAAACATGAGAAATCCTGTTCAGACATAAGGAAATGATTTTGCTGCTGTGAGGGTGGCCAGCTGAGGTGGTGGAGATGCTCAAAGTGCAGCTTGGCATGGTCCTGAGGGACCCTCTGGAGTCCCCCTGGAGCACTGGAATGAAAGGTCTGCACAGGTCCCTGCCAGCCTCGAGATGGGAGAGAGGACACCCCTAGGAAACAAACCCTGCCTGCCTGGGTGGGAAGGGGAATCTCTCCCATGCCTGGGAGGTCACCAGGGAAGTCCTTGAAGCCAGTGGGTGTGATGAGGATGTGTGTGACCCACCCTTCTGTGTGCTGGAGGGGCTGCTGGTTCCAGCCCCTCCCAAGCTTTTTTATTCTCCCACACACACAGGGCACATCAGGAGTGCAGTCCCCTCATGCAGTGGCCCTGCAAGGACACAGTGAGCTCATCCTCCTCCTCCCTCCCCATTAAATCCCAGACATCCTCCAGATGCTCTGTGGAAGGATGAGCACCACGTTCTTGTCATTAGATCAGAGATTAAATCTCTGGCTGCAGGGGATGAGCTTGTGCCCCAGTCCAGATGCTCACAGCAGGGGCAGGGGTGAAATGAGGGAGAAGGCTGGTCCAGGAGAAGCACCTGGGCACAGTGGCTGCTTGACCTGCTCTGCTTGGAGAGGGATCCTTCCCAACTGGTTTGGAAAGGCTGCACAAGCTCCTGTGGAGATGAGAAGGGCTGGAAGCACCTGCACCTCTCACACTCCCATGCACAGAGTCACAGCTGGATCTGGTGTGGGGGAAAAGCAAGTGAAATATTGGGCTGGTGAAAAACTGCAAGGTTGGAGGAGAGTTTGTGGCATGGAGAGCTACCTGCTTCCATAAAATCACAGAAGAGTTTTGGTTGGGAGGAACCAAAGCCCAAACCCAGATCAGGCTGATCAAAACCCCATCCAACCTGACCCTGAGTGTTTCCAGGGATGGAACATCCACCACATCTCTGGGAATCCTGTGCCAGTGTTTTACCATCCTCATTATTAAAAAACCCAAATCTTCTTGTGTCTGATTTCCTGTCCTGTTTCCTCTCTCTGTGCCATAAATCATCTCACAGCTCCCTGCCCATGGATGTGGAGTGCAGAAGGGAACAGGGCAGGGAAAGCTGCTCCAGAGGGAGAATTAACAAGCTGGAGCTCAATATTTCCCTGAGTTGCTCAGAGGAGGTGTGATGTCCCTCTCCTCCAGTTCCTCACCCTTGTCCTGCAGCAAAACCAGCTTTGTGGGGGCCTTCAGCAGCTCTAATCAGCTCCTCCCTCAGCCCAAACAACCCCATTCCCTGGCTCCAGCCTGTGCCTGCCCTCCAGAGCTGCTGGTTCAGTGCCCTCGGGGGCATCCTGAGTCTTCCACCCACTGTGGATAAGGGGACAGGGTCACTGTGTCCCTCTCTAAGCTGTGCAGGGGAAGGAGATCCCTCTCTCCCAGCCAGCCCTCCCAGCACACTGCTGACATTCCTCCCGGTGCATCCAGCCTCCTGGATTGGGAATGGAAAATGCAGAGAGAAGTGGTGAAAAAAAAGGGGGGAAATGGCTCCAACCATGTGTTTAGTGCCCCAAATCACCCCTCTGTGCTCCCCAGCCTGCAAACCCAGCTGGCAGGAGAGGGATGTTCTCCCAGTTCAAGATTCCCCCCAGTTCATGAGCACAGGGAGAGTGTTTGGGGGAGATAAGGGCTGGTACAGACCCAGGGAGCTGGGCTGAGATAAGAGCAGCCATTGGCTGAGCTGCAGAGCACAGAATGGTTTCAGCTGCATCCAGGGCCAAGCAAGCCTGGACTGCACCAGAGATAGGAGAGGGACACACTCTGCCAGCCCTGGAGCATGGACAAGCCCTGCCCCTCTGGGACTCAGCCCAAAATCATGAATTCCTCTGCTCTGCTGCCCTTTGCATACCCAGGGTTGGAAATCACAGCTATAATTGATATAAATAATAAATACATTATAATCTAGAAATTATAATTACAGCTGAGCAGCCCCCAGCCCCTTGATCCAGGCATTGTGGCTGGATGCAAATCCATGCTCAGGGTTGTTTTCCTTGGGAAATCACCCTGGCATTGGGTGTTTGCCTTCCCCTGCCCTTGGAGGGAGGTCAGACACTGCAGGTCCTTCTGCTTGGTCCAGCATTAATGGCTGGACTTGATGACCCTCAGTGTCTATTCCAGCCTGAATGATTCTATGATTCTGTAATGTGCTGCAAACTCCTCTCTCCTCCTTCCCTCCCTCCCAACCCATCTTCTGTGATTCCCATATTGTTCTTTGCATGCAGGTTGGTGTGCACTGGGCAGGTCTAAGCATCCCTGAGGATCTCCCTGATTCCCTTTCCTTTAGGCCCAAGAAGGATCTTGCTCCTTTTATCCCTTCACCCAACAGTAAAGCTCATTTTCAAAGGACAATGCAAGTGCTTAATGCCACAAACCAGCGATTTCTGAATATTTGGGGACAAGGCTTGGGATTATGCAGAGCTGTTTGCTGCCTACCTCTGAATTACAGTGACCTCCCACGAGCAGCCACAGTGGGAGCACCAGGGAAATACCAGCTCCCCAGAAATACTGCACACAAACAGCACAAAAAGCCAAATATTTGTCCTTTCATGCTCCCCATGAGGGCTCTCTCTGCAGAGCTCTCCTGGACCCAGACTGGGATGAAAGGGAGGTGAAAATGTGGAGGGGAAGAGAGGCTGGAGGTGAAATAATAACAGGGGCAAACAAGCAGCACCAGCATTTGAGCCTGGACAGTGAACTCAGCTCCTCCTTGTGATGCTCCTAGGGCACAAACCTTCCCTGCTAATTTTAATGATTATTTTAACCAGGAATTAATGTGTGCTGCTGATACTGGCCACATTTCTCACCACAGCCAGTGGCAATTCATGTGTTTGCCCTTGGGACACAATGCCAGAGCAGTGAAATACAGATCAGAAATCCCAAGGAGCTTGGCAAGAAGAGCTGATGCTCCAGCAATGTCTCTAACAATGGGTATCCACCCACTGGGTGCAGAAGAGCTGCTCCTCTCAGTTTGGGGACTGGGAAGTGACAATTCCTGAAGCTCCAGCT
The DNA here is from genome assembly GCF_903797595.1 of Erithacus rubecula. Classification (NCBI taxonomy): domain Eukaryota; kingdom Metazoa; phylum Chordata; class Aves; order Passeriformes; family Muscicapidae; genus Erithacus; species Erithacus rubecula. The sequence continues at coordinate 835,215 of NC_136658.1, read as the reverse complement.
TTCTGGCCCTCGTGGGGATGAGGGATCCAAACAATCCTGGGAAAACCCTGTGATGAGAGGATGAATAGAGGGAATGGGAAAACAGAACATGCATTATTCTCGTGTTCTCAGAGTTGGTTGTATCTGATTTTGGATGGGCTGATGGTGGCTTTTCTCAGACAGCAGGTGTTCATGAGTGTGCTTCAGAGAATCATGGAATTATTTGAGTTGGAAGGAACTTTAAAGTCCATCCTGTTCCACACCATGGGCAGGGACACCTCCCACTAGACCCCAAGCCCTGCTGAACACTTCCAGGGATTCTGGATCCAGGGCTCAGGGTTCCACTGCCTCTCCCTGTCCATGGGCTCATCCCTTCAGGCCCTTCCTAACTCCATGTGAGGAGCAGAGCCTGGCCCAGGTGACCCCCAGCTCAGCCTGCCCTGGGCTTTGTGTCCCAGTGGTGCCTGTGGCTTCCCAGCCTGGTCCATAGCCAGGGACAAGGAGCCACCTCTCTGCTGCCACAAGACCAGGAACTGTGCCCTCTCCGTCCTCCTTCCCTCTGGGCTCTGGGGAATTTCCACTTTTGCTCCCTGGATTGTGTTCAAACCCTCAGGCCACACAGAACAGCAGCAAGGAGATGAGCTGGAGTCAGGAAGGGCTTCAGGGGACAAAGGACATGTCCCATCCTTGCTCTCCATGAAGAGGAAAGGTAAGGAAAGGGGGTCATCTCTGAGGGTCCCCAAGGTGTCCACAGGGGATTTTATCTCTTCAGGTGTGCTCAGCCAAGCAAGAAGTAGCACACCTGGAAAAAGGGTCTGGCTGCATATCAGGGGCACTTTCTGTGCCCAAAATATTTGGGCAACACAGACAGCACTTTTTGCACAAGACAGCACTTTCACACTCTGCAGAGGTGTGTAATTCATGGATTTGGAGCTTTCCTGGGCAAAAAGAAAAGGCTATGTTTGTTTTGGGGTGTAGAGACACCATCCAGCCAAGTAAATGGTAGGTCTTGCACTGTTAGAAGTTGAAGATGCTTTTCCTCAGCTTTCCCTCTTGTTCTGGAGGATCCATGCAGGAGCTCAGGGTGCTGCCACCCAGCTCTGGGTGCCCAAGCTGTGACAGGCAGGGCCAGGACGTGGCATTTGCTGTGCCTCAGCACTGACCAGTGACTCTCCAGGGAAGTTAAAGGGAAGTTGAAGTGTCCTGGCCCACAACCAGAACAAATATTCCTCTGAGCTCTCCAGACTGAGGCCACACATCTGGAGAGTCGGTGCCTGCCTGAGCCTGCTGGCCAGAGCAGGGTGCAGAGAGGCTGTCCCTGCAGGACAGTGCCAAGGGCACCCAGAGCTGACCACTGGCACTACCCCAGCCCCAGAGCAGAAACGTGCTCCTGGCTGCAGCACCCTTTGGTTCTGGCTGTCCCAGAACATTGTGTGGGTCAGGGCACACCCAGTTCAGCCTTGCTGATGGGGGTGAGATCCTGCACCCTAGACCATGAAATATGAGTAAAAGTCATTTCCTACAGCAATATTTGAGAGATTTTGCTTTCCTCTCTTTTATTGAGACCATCCAAGAGATGCTTCTGCTGCAAGATGCTCTGGACTTTTCTTTGTAGGAGCCCACAGCAGTTCAGCCTCTGTAAAGCCTTTAAAGCTCTCAGATCCTGGGATCCCTGCTAACTTAGCCATGAATTAGTGCTCCATCCTTGGAGAGGATGGCCACCCCAGAGAGTTGACCATCCTCAACCCCTGCCTGGCCAGGGTTAGAAAGTTGTTTGCATTCAGCAGAGAAGGCTCAGTATTGCTGCAAAGTATTTTCATTGGGAAACAATTCCTGGTACTGCAGTGTTTGTCTGCAAAAAAGGAAAATGATAAAGAAATGAGGAAGCTCCTGAGAATTAAGCAGCTGAGCAGGATGAAATGTTTGCAGAGGGAGTGGAAGTGGGCTGAGGATGCAAATGCAAAGCACTGATTCAAAAAAGGACCCAGCCAGGTCCAAACAGCAGGCTGAGAAATGTCACCAGGGGAAAGGAAACCTCCTGCAGAATGTCCCAAATGGGAGGAACAGGAGAAGTGATGGACACAGCAAGTTAATGTGAAAATCCCACTTGAGCATGTGGAAGATTTTGAGGAACAGCCCACTGAAAGCTGCCAAAGGAGTTAACAGGAAGCAGAGCTTGGTGGTGGTGGTGGTGGATAAAATTAATTGTGCTGAATTGCAGAGTGCTGAGGAGGTGGCAGCATCTCCTGCCAGCTGTCCCTGCCCTGCTGTTCCACAGGGAGATGGGCTGGAGGTGTGACAGGCCCTGGGGGGAATGGGCACCTCAAACTGGGATTAAGCTCCTCATGCTGTAAAAGACCTGTCCAAGAGCAGGATCACCTGGACAGGTGGGGTTCCAGCCACCAAGGCTCACCCTGGAGGAGCAGCGTGACGTGTGGAGGTTATAAAAGCAGGAAAGCTTCCAAAGCAGGGACATTTTCTGGAGATTATCTAACTTACCCCACCTCCTTCTCACAGAATCCTGCAGCCACAAAGGCAGGGTGTGATTCAGAGCAGGTATCACATTGCTAATTCCCTTCCCCCTGTCCCTTTCCCAGTGGCCTCTGCCAGCAATGGGGCACTGGGGCTTATGCAAATATGCATGAAAAAAATGCACAACACATCTCAAAATACATAAATATCTATTGATATATATATATCAGGTTTCACAAGACATTTGTAAAGTGTCACTGCTGTTACCAGGATATCTCCAGATATCCTAGGAAATTCCCCAGTGGGGACATCTCTGAATGGCAGCCTGAGAAACACAAAAGAAACCCTTTTCAGTGGAACTAAACCATGTCATTAAACCTGAGATTACCTGGGGTCAGTTAGTACCATGCAGGGTAAACATTTGCTCTTACTGGAAAAGGAATTTTTTTATCCCTCCCTGCTTTTGTGAGCACTTTATCTGCAGGGTAATGAGTCTTTCTCTTGCTTCTTTTCCTCCTAAATCGGGTTTCTTACAGTCTTCAGATCCTCCTCCCACACAGGGTCGACGTCAAGTGTGCGTCCACCAGTTTCACAATAATCCCATTAACTTGAAACTGGATAAAACCCACAAAGCCAGCCCTGGGCAAGGCTGGGGCAGGAGGCATTTTGTGACTGGGTGGCTGAACCAAAATTTGGGAGGAAAACATGATTCCGGTCAAAGGGAGGTCAAAGTGAGTAACTGCTGCTGGTTTCTTTTAACCCTTGCCTATTTTGATAAAATAAATGACTGGAGGTTTTTTGTTTGTGGTGGTTTTTTTTTTTTGTTTGTTTGGTTTTTGTTGGGTTTTTTTGTTGTTGAAAAAAGTATCTTTTTGAAATGAGAAGTCAAGTGCTTCATATCAGAAAAGCAGGAAGAAGGGGAATAATTCTATCTCCCAAAATGATGATGTTTTCTGGCAGTTGAGAAACCACAGAACCATTTGGGTGGGAAGGGACCTTAAAGATGAACCAGTTCCACCCCTGCCACACCTCGGGGGACACCTTCCACTGTCCCAGGTTGATCAAGCTCCATCCTACCTGGTCTTGGACATTTCCATCCCCAGCTTCTCTATTCCTCCCCAAAATATCTCCACCCTCAGCTAACATCAGTCTCTGAGCAGCAGAGCAGCACCTTGGTGGTAAATCCTGGAATGATTCACCCTCCTTGGGCATCACCAGCTGGATCCATGGCCCTGGGCTGGGAATGTGAGGGTTAATCAGTGCACCACCACTGGCACAGCCAGCAGCCCTCCCAGGCCAGGCTTTAGCCCCCAAAGCAAGCACCTGATGGGCCAGAGCAGGGGGAGGAGACCCCCAAAGCACCACGTGCCCCCACCAGGCAGCAGCTGAAGGGGGAACCCAGAGGGGGCAGTGCTCTTCCTCCATCTACGGGCAGCCAGCAGCAAGAGCAGCTGCTACAAACCCAAACTTGCAGCACCTTTCAACCCTGCTGCCCTCTGGGGATGCTCAGAGTTACCATCACTGGGACAGAAATGGAAATATTTTGGGGATTAGGGGGATTGTTGGATGGTGCTGCTCGTGCTGCAGGCTTTGTGCTGCCTCACATCACCAGCCAGATACTGAAATGCAGAGGGGTTGCAACATCTGGGAAGCATTGCCCGGGAAGGGATGCTGGATTTCGAGGAAATGACCTCATGAGGTCTGGATGAGGATCAGGACAGTGGGGCACTAATCACTCATGGAATTGGCATCTTGGGACAGGGGCACTCAGGGCTGCCCACAGCCCTGGCCTCAGCACCATGCTCACATCACTCAGTCCACAGCCCCAAAGATTCCACCCCTGGCACTGCTGCTGCTCCCACAGCTGCTGCATCACCCCCAGAGGGGTCCCCGGGCCCAGACCACCCTGCAGGGAGCCCAGCTGCCCCAGGAGGAGCAGGTGGGGAGGCAGGAGCTGGGAAGCTGCTCCAGGGCTCCTGGCACTCCCTTGGAGGCTGTGGGGCACCCACACTGGGGTTTGGGGTCAGCCTGGGAGCACAGATGGACCTGGGGACACAGATGTGGGAATGCTGACGCTGTGATGGAGCAGTGACAGTGCTGCCCACCCACCCACTGCCCCCAGGAGTTATTTCTGGGGATCAGCCCTGTGAGCTCATCCTCGGAGGATGCTGGAGGGGGAGACATGGAGTATTGGCATCTTGCTGAGCACAGGGCTGCAGAAGCTATTTAGGGACAATTTGGGTCACTGGCAGCTCCCAGCTGGGCTGTCTCCACTCCTTTGCCCAAGGAGGGCCAGAAGGGTTGGGTCTCCTGAGAAAGGCTTGCAGCCTTTCTGCTTGGCCCTGGGGCCCCACAGGAACCCCCTTGGCAAGGCTCTGGGCTCCTTTGGGAGCAGATGGACTCGTCCCACAGGGAGCAGTGAGCCCATCCCTGTTTGCAAACAGGCTGTGCTGGCACCCCGTGGAGCCCTGTCCTGCTGCCAGGTGCAGAATGCACCCAGGCCATGGAGCAGGAGCAGGGCCAGGGCTGCACCAGGCTGGGGCAGCTGAGGAAAGGCACCCCTGTCCCATCCCATCCTCTGGATTCTCTGCAGAGTGTCAGTTCCAGATGCATGACTGACCAGGGACACCCAAAATGAACTCCAAAGGCAGTGATGGGGGGAGCTCCACCATGAAGGGCACGTACCAAGGTCCTTCCCTTCCTTGTGGGTGCCAAGTGTCCTCCACCTCCATCCACCCACATCCTTTCCTTATGGTGTCCAGGCAGTTTCCAGCCCACGTGCCCCAGCTGAGGAAAAGGATGGCAGCATGTTCAATGAGCATCAAGGCTTCCCTTAGGGGAAGGGATGGAGTTGAACAGCAGGTGGGAGAGTGGATGATGAGTTGAGGGTGACCAGGCTGCTCCCCTGCCATTAACACCACAGATCACAGGAGCAGGAACCACACAAGGAAACAGAAAATCCCCCGTGCCCTGGAAAGTGCCATGAATGAAAACCACGAGCCTGCCTGGAGTGGCTGTGAGTGCCACAGTCCCAGCTTGGGAACAGGGACCCTCCTGGCACATCCCCTTGGCACCAGCAGAGGACTCTGCTGCTGCAGGCTCAGCCCTTTCAGCCGGGCTGTTTCACCATTATAAATCAGCCCAGGATGGATTTTGCACTGCTGGGCCCAAGATCTTCCTTGAATGCACCTCCTGGGTCCCCACAGGCTGAGCTCTCAGCTGCAAACCCCTCAGCCCTTTCCTTCCAAGCTCAAAGGTGGGAGCTGGGGAGATTTCAGCTGGCTGGGGAGATTTGTGCAATTGCTGTTCTAGTGTAAATTAGGTTTGGGGTGGTTTATTTGGCTGTTCTGAGTGCTTTCCTCTGCCCTTGGGAGATCAGGCAATAGGCTTGAGGTTCAAATCCTTCTCCAAACCTGGAGCATGGAAAAGTGGGACTGTGGGCACTGTGTCCCTATATATAACACATGCATGTGTGCCTACATGTGCACAATCCAGCTGCTCCCCAAAACACACCCCAAAATGTTGGTACTTAGCCAGGGCTTAAAACTGCAGGTATTTGAGGAGAAATCATTTTTTAAACCTGGTATTTTAAACTACCAGGTTTGGCTGAGCATTTGTTTGTCAGAGTCTGCAAATATTGGTATTGAAGCAGTGAAAATCTTCAAAATAAACTCCTCACAAAAGAGTGACTGGGGTGTTATTTCAAACACCCACTGGTTTGGTTTCTCCCTGAGCAACTGCTGCCTTGGCCCATCCATATGGGGGGAATTTCTGCAATAATATCAGTTTGTGGGATTTGGAACTCGCCCCCCACTGTTTGAGCAGAACTTTGGGTGGCTTTGGGCCCATCACACATCATGATTTGAGGGACACTCTGGCATGGGAGAGGTTTCTCTGGTGCCTTAAACAAATTTTGAGCTGTTGGGTGACAATTCCTTTGGCTCATTCTCCTTTGTGTCACAATTTCCCACGAAATTCGTAGGAGCTCAACAGTGTGGTGACTTTGTCCCTGAACCACACTGGCCAGCCAGGTCAGAAATGGCTTGGAGGGGCAGACAGACTTGTTCCTCAGGATAATCCAGCCCCAGGGCAGAAAACCAGAAGAAAAATGGAGACAGGACTTGGAAAAAGAAGTGGATGCAATAAGTGTTTACAGTAAAAACATGGCCCAGTGCCTGCCACTGTCCTGTTAAGGGTCTGCTTCCTAGAGAGGCAAGGAAGGAAAAACTCTCCACTTGGGTGCTGGGAAGGTCCAGCAGGAGTGTGCATCCCTCCAGCCCATGTGGCAGATTTGTTTCCCTGGCAGGAAACCACCAGTGCTCTCCACTTTCCCTTCCTGCTCCCTGTGCTAAGGGATATTTAGTAAAAGTGGTTTGTAACCACTTGGCATGGCTGTTTTTTATTGCTTGTTTCTCTGTGCTCCCCATCAGCAGTTGTTTTTCTTGCTTATTTCTCATTCTTGGGTTTGGGTGACTCAGTGCTGGTATGAGCTGTGCAGAGTCACTGCAGTGAGGATTTGGGAATGGTGCTCTAAATGCCAGAAGTTAAATCTATTCACGTGTCCCCTGGTCCCTGGGCATTGCCCCCAGAGAGAGATCCCAAAAATCTGGGCTGAAAATCAAGAAGGTGCATCCTGGGATATCTAATTTAGCAATTCTGGGGCTCCTCACAGCAACTTCTTTGGCATTATGCTTTTGAGACTTTGTGTTTTGGCAGCTGTAAGGGTTAGAGAGTTCTTGGAGAGTAAGCAAAGCAAACCTTTCTGCCCTGGTGCAGGGGACCATGAAGGGTTTCTGTCCCACAGGGACTGGCTGCCCCTTAAAGACATTGCTGGGACATCCAGAGTAAACTGATCTGAGAACAGCTTCAGGATGAAAAGGTAAGGAATTCACAGAACCTGAGAGTCATGGAACCACAGAAGGTCTGGCTTGGAAAGGATCTTAAAGATCATCTTGTTCTAACACCCCTGCCCAGCCTGGCCCTGAACATTTCCAGGGATGCACAGAGCACTGGGTTTCCAAAAATTTGTATTTGCAGACATCATCCACATCCCTTTGAAGCTCCTCTTTGAGCTGCCCAGGTTATTCCTGAGCAGACTGAAGTGACTTGGCCACAGTTTGGAATTAGCACATCCATGGAGCTGAGTGTGTCCTGAGCCTTGATTCATTGAAAGGCCAGTGAAAGCCAGGCTGGGACCAAGATAAATTGCAAACCAAATGAAAACTAAATCGAAACCAAATGTATTTTTTTCATGGGGACTGTGGTTAGGCTCAGGAAACCTTCTCCTGGTGTCTGCAGGGGAAGGTGAGGAGACTGAAACATTTTGGTTTGGTGGCTTCTGAGTGGCTGGGAGAACCAGAAAAACAACAAAAAGAAAGGTCTATGGGATGGGAGACAAATTATTTTGAGATTTGTCAATTAATTACTTCAATTACTAATTACTAACAATTTCTTCTAATCTTCAAGAAGAGCAGCCTAGGAGAAGTTACCAAGACCATGGAGACACCACCAAAAGGGTTGGCTATTGGATTTGCCACGTTCCAAGGGGTTCTGTCCCCTGTGAAGCCCTGCCATGACCACAGGGCTGTCTCTGCACATGGGTTTTGCCAGAACTGGTGGCACCAGCCCCATGGAAATCTTGAATCAAGAGTGGAGATTGAAATCATTGAATTAAATGGAGATCAAGACTCACAGAGTGGACAGCTGTACCTGGAGCTTAAATATTTCCATGGCATTCAACAATCCAGTTCCCACCCCCAACACCCATCTCTGTACATACCAGAGGAGACAGCAGAGAAGTGCTTGTAGTAGAAATAAACTCATTTACTATCAGAAATCTGAGATGTTTGCATGTTACAAAAATAAAAATGTACAGTCACTGTCATAAACCTCACCTTTTTTTCTCTCTCTCTAGTATAAGTTAGTGCTTTTACAAACAGAAACAAAGAAAAAAAAAAAGTCTAAATTAAGGCTAAATTTCCAGTTGGTACCTCTCCAACTGCTCTGCATCTGGGCAGTGGGATCCCTCAGGGACAAGGATCAGAGAGGGATACCCTGATGGCACTGGCAGTGCTGAAAGCCAGCTCAGAGGGAGGTGGGATTTCCAAGCAGGACCTCAGGAGGAAACCTTGGGTATGTTTTGTTGAATTATTCAGAGCACGTAACGTGTCCACGCTGCCTTTGGCAGGTGTGGGAGACTGGGCAAGGCTGGCCTGGAGTGATGTTTGTACCAGGGCAGGGCCCTGGCTGAATTCATTTCTCCAGTTATTTGTCTCAGCCCAGTGACTGTGCCATGACCCTCACCACAAAGCCAGGCTCCCTCCACATGAGCAAAGGAGTGAAGGAGCAGTTCCCATTTTTGAGGAGAGGGATCAGCATCCTCCTGGCAGGGAATAATGGACGTGGGCTCTGGGCTCTCCAACCCAACAACTACAGGGAAAAACACCAAGAGCACCTTTTGGTGAAATGCTTTGTGGACATTTTTTTACAAATCCAGGCAGAATGGGGTTGAGCTCAGCATCACTTGCAGCTCCTCAGCTCAGGGTTTAGTGCTGGCCACTTCTGTCACCTCTGAGGGACAGCAATGGGGACATGGCAGTGCTCAGCCAAGGGATGGACACTGGTCTCTGCTGCTGGGCTGGAAACATGAGTCACCAGGAAAGGGGTTAAAAACAAGACATGAGCAGCTCACCTTAAATTTTAATGAGCTGGAGATGATTACTAAAGCCAGCAGCTGGAAGCTGTAGGTTCCTAAAAGCTTTTAAAGGGTGACTGTTGCTGTTGGGAAGCACTCTAATGGGTTTTTTGGAAGATGCTGGCCCCACTGGAGAAACCTACAGGGGACCTGCTCGATGGTACCAGTAAACTCCAGTGGGCTGCTACCAGTGCACTCCAGTGGGATGGAATGCCCATCAGCACCCTGGTTAATGGGAAGCCAGGCCTTGGACAGGAATCCCATCCCTGCTCTGCCAGTTTGAAGCTGGGAGAGTGTTTTTTCAGGGACACAAAACTATGGGAGACCCTCTCCTGCTCTGGGTGATACTCATGTCCTTGACATTTGCACATCTGCTCAGCAGAACTGCAGCTGGCTCTCCTCATCCACCCAAAGCCTTTCCTTGGCTTTTCTCTTGCCAAGGCACAGAGAAACTCTGGCTCTCCCTGTGCCAGGCAACATGCAAATGGAATTCTTTAGGGGGCCCTTTTGGTGTTTTTGCTGTGGAAAATGATTCGAGGCACTCAGGGCACGATTTTTCCCCCAGATCTGGTCACCCCATCCTGATGAGAGGGGCAGGCTGGGATGCAGAGCCAGAGATCAGGGTTCACACGTGCAACCACAGCTGCACCTTCCCGAAACAAACACAGCAAAACAGGCAGAGGAGCGTGTGTGACACAGACCACGGTGGAGCAGTGCACGCCCAGGCACCCCAAACACCCAAAGCCTTGAGCAGAGCACCCTGCCCTGCCTTGACACCCAGGGAACCCTTCCACGGAGCAGAGCTAGGATTTTGGGTCCTTGGAGAGCGTGTCCGTGTCGCTGCTGGTGCCCAGGTGACTGTTGGGCACGATGCCCAGCGCCACCTCGTTCTGAGCCTTCCCTGGCGTCTTGCTGCCCGTGAACTTCATAAACCGCTGCCCTGCCAAGAAATAGAGAATGGGATCCAGGCAGCTGTTGGTGCTGGCGAGGGGACGAGTCACCTTGTAGGCCAGATTGATGGCATTGAGGGTCTGGCAGCTGAGGTCCCAGCTGCGGAAGGAGTAGTACAAGGTGCGGGTGACGTGGAAGGGCAGGAAGCAAACGATGAAGACCAGCAGGACGATGACGATCATCTTCACCGACTTCTTCTTGGAGCGGGAGAGGCGGGAGATGCCGCGCGTGGGCCGCAGCAGCCGCCGCGCCATCAGGCAGTAGCAGACGATGATGGCGAGGAAGGGGATGCAGAAGAGCAGCACCAGCATCACCGAGCTGTAGACGACGAACTGGCCGAAGAGCTCCTTGCTGGAGGTGTCGTGGCAGGTGACGGCGTCGCCCTTGGCGCTGGTGGTGACGAAGAAGAGCACGGGGCACTGGCAGAGCACGGTGAGGGCCCAGACGGCCAGCGAGACGCGGCGCGCGCGGCGCACGTGGCCCCAGCGCAGCGAGCGCAGCGGGAAGCAGATGCCCAGGAAGCGGTGCACGCTGATGCACAGCAGGAACAGGATGCTGCAGTACAGGTTGGTGTAGAAGAGGAAGCGCACCAGCTTGCACAGCCCCGCGCTGAAGGGCCAGTTGTCGCCCATGGCGTAGTAGTACACCAGCAGGGGCAGCGACACCACGTAGAGCGTGTCGGAGACGGCCAGGTTGAACATGTAGGTGGTGGAGGCGTTCCAGGTCTTGATCCTGAAGATGAAGGCGTAGAGGGCCAGCAGGTTGAGGCAGAGCCCCACCACGCAGACGATGCCGTAGGAGACGGGCAGCAGCACGTACTTGAAGTCCTCGTCGAACACGCACCTGTAGGGGTTGTCGTCTGCGTCGCCGGGGCCCCAGGAGCTGTTGGTGATCCTGGTCCAGGATGGAGGAGTTGTGAGGTTCTCCATCGCCCTGGGGGAAAGCAGAGAGGCTGTAAGGACGTGGTGCAATGGCTCAGGAGGGCAGCACATCACCGGCCACAGACCCCTGGCCTCGTGGTGACACAGACCCCAGCACGGGGGAAATACGGTCAGGTGGATGAGGTGAGTTTCACTTAACCTCATTTTGCACCTGGAGCACAGAGGAAGAGCTGAGCTGCTTTAAAGTCAACAACGAACCCCAGGCCACATGTGGGAGTCCACCTCAGATCTCCTGCAGCTCAGTTCATTGTCCCAAACTGCCCTTCCCACCAGGTTCACACAGAAATTTGGTCTCCTGCATCACAGAACAGAAAAGATGATCCATTCCGTGTTTAACCAGCCACGAGAAGCAACTCGGCTGAGCACCAGTAGAAATGGGTCCTGCTAAATCCCACGCAGAAAGGGTTAAAAAGTGGAGTTTCAGCAAGCAATCCTCGTGACTGGCCCCCATTTCAGAGGTCTTCATCTCCTTCTGGCAGGGCAAACCTGGCCATACCTGCAGGCCTGTAATCAAACCTTGTCAAAAGGAGGATGTTCACCACCACAGGGGCTCTGTCTGGCTTGGCTGTTGATGAGGATGAGGGGTCTTTAATGGGTTTAGCCTTGGGCTGATGGTGGCCAGGTCCCAGTCCTGCTCCCTGGCCTTGAGCCCTGCCTGTGCAGAGCTGGTTTCTGCACGGGACTGAGCAGCTGGGAGGAGAAAAAGGCTTGAAAGGGTCTCTGCAGACACACAGAGCCTGGCCTGTCTGTGAGGAGGGACAAGGGCCCTTTTGTGCCCTGGGCTCTGCTGACACATGATCTCTGAGAGAGCCCATGGGTCAGGAATCAAATTAAAATGCATTTCCTCCCTTCCCGTAAGAGAAGCCAGCTTGATGTCCCTGCTGTCCCCTGCCTTACGGGAAGCCTGGGAAAATGGGGGGTTCCAGAGATGAATCCAGCCCAGGAGCCCAGGGACCAGGAGCTCCTGCAGGAGAAAAGGTCTGAGAAAAGGGGCCCTTGGAATGAGTCTGTGGGATGTACCCTGACCCAAACCTCAGCAGGATTTTAGGTGGAAAAGAGCAATCCTGGCCTTTTCAGGTAAAGGGCTCAGCTCTAACCTGGTGCCACCATGCTGAGGGACAGTGGGGCCATGCCCTTTCTTGCAAAACAAACAGCAGATCCAGAGCTATCCTGCCCCTAGCTCCAGCTCAGAGCCTGCAGGGAAGGAGGCAATGCCAGCCCCCTCGAAGCTGCCAGCCTGGATGATCTCTCACCAAAGTAAAGCACTTGGGTTCTGGAAAGCACCTTGACAACTGCTTGCTGAGGGAGAAGGGATAAAGTGATGCTCCCAGCCCATCACAAGGGGCTCACACTTCCCAAGGACAGGGGTGGAAACCACACACACACTCACACCCCAACTAATCTGCAGTATCTGCAAAAACCCCAATATAGCTTTGGGAACCATTCTGTGATGACAATCAGGAGTCAGCACTGTCCTGCCCTCTTTTTGCTTTTCCTGCACTCAGTCCAGCTTTGCTCCCACCCTGCTTCCCCCCAGCCCTCAGCAGTGTGGCTGTGGATAGAGAGGGTTAACAGGGCTCTGGAAGATGGGAAAACATTTTCCAGCTGCTGTTCCCTGCAGTTTCTCCCTTCCCTCTGAGCTCTGCAGATCTGTGGGCAGGCAGAGAGAGGTTGCCCGCAGAGCTGGCAGCTGATGAAAGGGGTTGGGCAGGCCACCGTGACCGAGGGGAGCCACACAGGATGCCCTAAAAGGCACAGGGAAGGTTACAGAGCCCCAGAGGCTTCAGCCTGCCGTGGGATATCTCCATCTGCATTCCCTCTCTCCCCTGCACTGATGGGGGAGATCACCCTGAATTCCAGCTCATCTTCCCACAGGTTCCAGTGAGAAAACCCAGCCTAACCCCCCAAAAGCCAAGGTGGGGAATCTCCTCTGGCTGCCCAGAGATGTGCCAAGCTCCTCATCTGCATCTTCAGGACAAGGAGCAAGCAGTGTTTGCTGGTTGGTTTGAATGGAGCCTTGTCCTTGCTCTCCCTCCTTTCCCTTCTGGGAATGCAAAAGCCTTTCTTTTTCCTTTTCACCCTGGTTCTGCCCAGACTCCCCAGGACAAGCCCTGCTGTGTGTGCCAGGCCCGTGGCTGCAGTCACCCCTGGCTCCAGAGCCCAGGGACAGCCAGGGCATGTGAAGGCACAGGGGCTGGCACTGGCACTGCCCTTTGCTGTGCCCACAGATGCCAGCTCTGGCTGTGACATCCTGAGCCCCCAGGGGGACAAGGGGAGGGTGACAGCAGAGCAATCCCTGAGGATGCCAGGGGGGACAAACACTTCTGTGACCCACAAAAGCAAGCAAACCACGATGTTTGGTGAGAACCACCTGCATCTGCCTCATCACTTCATCTCCCAGCCCTTCCCAAGGTCAGTGGGAGGTACAGGTGACCAGGAGCAGCTTTTTGGGTGCCCTCCAGCTATGCACACACATCCACGCTGAGCCATGTGCAGGTGGCAGGGGCTGGACCATCTCTCTCTCTGTAGTGTGGCCTTGGACCCGTTTATCCCATGGGATATGGGAGTTTTTTCCCCAGAAAACATGTACCTACAGTGCCAGTGGGTGAAGGCAGCACAGGAGAGGAGCCTGGTGAGGAGAGGAGCCTGCCCTCAAATAAAGGCATGTGCATGTGAAGTCAGCATCCCAAAATTCTCCTGTAACTGTATCTGCCAGTGATATTTAGACAGGGAAAGGAGGGAACTGTCACGGGAGAAGGTCATGGGCAGCTGAGGGATGGGCAGCCCCCCGTAGGGACACCACAGGACAGGCACTGAACTGCCCAGTGAAGGCCTTGACTCCTGGTTTCTGCACTCCCAGTGCCATGCCAGCCTGTTTTGTGTCAGGGATTTGCCAGGCAGCAGAAAATTCACCGCAGGCAACAAAGAGCAACCAAATCACAGCTGCCATGAACACGTTTTCATAGGGGGCTGATGAGGTTTAATTGGCCTTCCCAAATAATTAATGAGGATTAATTTACCAGCAGGACCTCAGAGAGGCAGCCCTTGGTTGTGCCACAGCTCCCATTGTTTTAGGCTGCAGGCTGAGGCCACGATCCATTCACATCTTCCCCCTGAGTCCCTTCCAAAGGACACAAGGAGAACGTGGGTGTTTTCCCTGCCCTACTCAGAGGCATTTCATAGACTCATCAAAATCCTCGCTCAGGACCAGGAACTACTCCAGACTCTGGGAAGCAAACAACCTGGAATTGTTTTCCACTGCCCTGGGACTGTGGTTCAAACCCTCTGTGACCAAAGGCAAACAGGCCAGGGGTCTGGATGCTCCCAGCCTGTCTGCTCAGAGCCACGAGATGGGTCCAGCTGAAACCTGAGCCTGCCTGCTGCCATCTGCCCTTTCCCTCTGGATCCCTTCTGCCACAGTGACCTTCAGAGCCTTTGTGCTCTGGGCTGGCCACAGCCACCAGTGTGGCTGAGGACCTCCCCAGCTCCACCATCCCAAGGCAAGACACCTCCAAAATTCAGGACAGCCAAGCAGCTTAAGGAGCTTTATCCATCTCCCTGCCAGGCAACATTCCTCCTTTATCACTGATGGGTGAGGTCTACCCTTCCTCCACCCCCAAAACAGACAGACACCTCATTTAAACCAAAACCTTGCAAAGAATCCGTGTTTCTGTCCCTACAAAAAAGCACCTTTGGAGGGCAGCTCCACCCCAGAAATGGAGCCACTCCACTGAAGCAGCCACGTGCCTCAGTTTCCCCTCTTGTTGCCAGGCTGAGAAACAGCATTTGTTTTCTCCATAAAAAAATATTTTTTTTTTCTGGGGGTGTTTTGGTTTCCTAGAGAGTTTTTCAGTAACTTGATCCAAGCTAAAAAGAGGAGAGAGAGTCTGGAGAAAAGATATAGCGAGTTTAAAAGAACTTTGTGACTTTGTTTGGAGGTCAAATAAAATGTTATGCTGTCAGACGACTCATTCCTTCTAAAAATTTCTGGTTTCCCCCAGGAAACTCCCTGAATTCCTCCCTGAATCAATTCCCTTTCCATCCTTCACTTCCCAGGGGGTACCAAAACCTCCTGCCTTGCTCCACACCATGGGAAACCAATCTGGATTAACCAAATCTGTGGCTTTAAAGTGAACCAAGCATGAAAACCATTGATGACAATGGTCATTAAGGCCACCTTTATTCAGAAGAACCTGACTCAACTCCCAGCACGGCAGGGCTCTGGGGATGGATCCTTGTGGAAGCAAACATCAACCCTGGCCAATATTTAATCCATTCATCAACACTTCCCTTCCTGCTTCAGCAAAGGTGATGTTCCATTTTTCTGTCTGTTTTTCCTGCTGTGGGACTGGGGTGAATCCCATCTGAGCTCTCAAACTTCCAGTTTTACTTATTCCATGGGGGAAACAGAGCATTTGCATCCTTTAGGCTCCCTGGAGGTAGAAAGGTGGTGTTTCTATCAGAAGTTTGACTTTGGTTTTGCCCTCTCTGACCTTTTGATGTTCATTGGAGGAAGCAACAGTCAGACAGAAGTGTGTGGGACCACAACTTGGTAACCCTACAAGCTCTGCATCTGGGAGAAAAGGACATTTCCATGGAGACCTCCCAGCCTGCTGCCCACTCCCAGGGAGTCACGGCCACCCTGCAAAAAGGCACAGCCAGGATAAAACACAATTAATCACCCATGGCACCAGCAGGAAACCCCCCTGGGGACTTTGGGGGATGATTTTGGCTGCACACCCCAAGGAGGCAGGGGGTCTGTGTTTCAGGGAGGATCCCATGGGGGTTTCAGTGGGGGCTGCCCAGCTGGGAGGGACCCGGCGTGGCCGGCAGCACGCTCCACTGCCACACAGCTATTCGTGGCTCTGGCCTCGGGCCAGCACACAGATAAAAATCACACTGGGCAGAGAGAGGCAGGATAGAGGCACTGAGTGCCACAGAAATCCTTCTGGGCTCTTTAGGACCCGCTGAGCCCCGGGACGCTTCGGGCTCAGTGCACTTTGGGGTCTCTCCCTTTGCACTGGAGCCCCTCAGCCTACCAGCCACCCTTTGCCTGAGGGAAAATGAGAGGAATTTGGTGGTAATGAGACAGTCCAATTTTGGCAGCAGCCACCACGAGCTAGGGCCACCAACCCCCAATGCTGGTGGCCCTCCAGAGCCGGGTTTGCTGCTCCTCACCTTGTGTACAGGAAGGCAGTGGGTTGCCCAATGGCTTTTGCAATAAACTGATAAGAAAACTAGAACAGAAAGAGAAATAAGATGTTTTAACCCCAAAGTTGCTCCTGCAGTGATGTCAGCCAGTGCCTAGCTCCAGGAAGAAGGGTGTTTTGGAGTTAGGAGCTGCTAGAAGGAGTCAAAGGGTTCTAAATCAGAGTATCACCCGTTGTAGTGCAAATTAAAACACTCCCAAAGAAATTGGGAAGTCCAATTGGGAAGGGAGCCCAGCATGCAGAGGTGGAAAATTACGTGGAGCAAAGCAGGGAGTCAGCTCCATGGTTTAACCAGAGCTGTGTACGGATAAAACAGGCAGTGAATTCCCCAGGGAAGGCAGAAACCAAACAGCAAAGATATTAATGTGAATGAATGCATAAAAAAATCCTACAATTCAGGCAAAGAGGAGCAAAAGGAGCAGGAGGCTTCCTTGAGTGCCCAGTTTGAACCATTTGTGCCAGTACTCGTCCATGCCAGTGATTCCCTGCTGGCTGCTGGTGCCACTGCCCTGTCTCGGGGCACTTTGGGGCTTTTGGGCAGTTTTAGTGGCAGCAGGGGCAGTATGGGGTTGAGAGAAGAGCAGCAGAGCCTGGGTTTAGCTGTGTCCATGCAGTGCCCCACTCCCTGCTCTGGCTGCACCGGGACCCTGTGTCACCCATGTCACCCAGACGGCAACAAGTGCCACCACCGAGAGTATGTGCACATGGGGGCGTCTGTGTCCCCTATACACGTGTGTGTGTCCCCTATACGTGTGTGTGCCCCTTATTCGTGTGTGTGTGTCCCTTATTCGTGTGTGTGTCCCCTTCACCCCCGTGCGTGTCGTGTCTCCCCCATGTGCGCGTCCCACCCACCCGTGTCCCCACTCCAACCCCATCCACGAGTTTCCCACTCGACCCCGGAGGTTGCCACCCGTCCTTCCCTGCCGGGAGCAGGACACGCACCCCTACATCCCCCCCACATCCCCCCACGGTCCCCAGTCGTCCCCCCGAGGTCCCCGGGCGCTCCCTCGGTGCTCCCCGCCCGCCGCGGCCGCGCTCACCGGGCGATGCCGAGCCGGGGGCTCCGTGCGGGGTCGTGCCGGGGGTTCAGCGCCGATCGGCCCCGCTCAGGAGGGCGGGGGGAGGCCGCGCCATGCCCGGCTTTGGTCCCCGGTGCCGGTGCCGGTACCGCTCCCGGTGCCGGGTGCCGGCCGCGTGTGAGCCGGGCCGCGGCGCGCGTGGGGCTGCACCGCCCTGGCGGCGCTGGGAATGGGGCTGGGACGGGGCAGGACCGCGGCCAGAACTGCCCCGCCCGGGGCCGGGACCGCCCCTTCCCCGGGGACGGGACAGCAGCGCTCCTTTCGGGATGGGAACGTGCCGGGGATCGGGACTGGAGCCCGGCCGCCCCCTCTCTTTCCCCCTCCGGATGGCACTGTGGGTGGGATCGGGATTAGGGCTAGAGCAGGAACCCCGCTCCCTCCCCCGGAGATGGGAGTATGGATGGGATTGGGGCTGCGACCGGACACCGACAGCTCTCCCCTTTCCCCCCCGGGAATGGAACTCGGGGAAGAAATGGGACAGGACACTCCCCATCCTCCCGAAATGGGAGCGTGGATGGCATCAGAATTGGGACTGACACTGGAGACAGATGTTTGCTCCCCAGATCCTCCCCGGGGATGGGGCCGTGGATGGGACCAGAGTCGGGACAAGGACAGGACCCTCCCGCCTCTCTGCCCCGGGGATGGGATCGGAGCTGGGACTGAGACCAGACTCACTGCCGCCGGTGTTAGGAGCGGGACTGATGCCAGGACTGGGATGTAGGGACTTTTCCTCATTCTTGGAACCAGGAGGACACGGCAGACGGTTTGCTCAGGGTTTGCTCCTCGCTGTGTCGTCTTTGAGCTGCTATTCCCACAGCCGCAGGACGCTGTGAGCGCCGCCTCTCCCGCAGGTGCCTGCTGCCCAAGGGAAGCAGTGGCCAGGCTCACCCCAACCTTCCCAGTGAGGCTCACGGGCCTGGGTGAACATCCCTCAGATTTGGGGGGCTGGAGGAGCAGGCACAGCCCCGCTGGATCGTGTGCAGGTGGCCCAGTTGTTTTCCACCGCCTCCAGCACGGAGCGAGCCCCGTGCTCCCCCGAGTATTCCCCATCTGTGTCCCTGGGTGAAAGCCAGATCCTCCTTCCCCAGCTGGGTCTGATTTCATGTGGGGGTCCTTGGGCCTCCTGGATATGGCTGGGGGGACATGAAGCCCCCGATGGAGGAGGGGAAGGACACCAATGGCATCTATTATTCAACAGCAGAAAGTGGCAGCTGGCTAAGGAGGAATGAAGAGGATATGAACTCCTGGCATGGACACAGCTCTGCAGAGATTTTGCTCACGGACCTCCATGCCAGAAAAGAGCAAAAAAAATATTCCTGTTTCCTTCTTCTGATGTAATTTGTTTGAGGAGAAAAAACAATACATCACATCACAGCTATTTGGGGCTGATAAGGGAGGAAGGACGGGCTTGCTGCCTGCCCAGGGGGAGGGAGATGCCTGGGAGGAGCTGGGTGAAGCTGCCCAGCAGTGCCCTGGGTGCTCAGCCCATCTCTCCTGCATTTGGAATCACCTCTTGGGCAAAGCTTGGGTTCACCCAGCCACAGCGCCTTGGTTTCATCCCCCTAATCCTCCACCCTGCCAAGGAGGGATGATGCCCCGAGGTGATGGATGGAGCTGTGGATGATGTCCAGGGAGCTGCTGCTGTCCTTGCCTGAGCTGTGACCCCATCGCTGCTGCTCAGCTGCCCTTGCCTGGTGCCATCTCCCCCAGCCTGGTCCTCCAGGGTCCGAACACCCGCAGCTCTTCCTCCTGGAGGTGAAGCCAAACAGCTCAAACACAAGAGGCAGGCGCCTTCCCCATCTCCAGGGGTGATTAATTGTGGCCAGGCTGCGAGGTCGGCTCGGCAGCTCGGTGCTGGATGCTGCAGCAGGACATGGGAGATGTTTTTCTAAAAGTTGTTTTGGAATGGGGAAGTGTCCCCTGGAGAGTCCTCTCCCCATCAGACCTTTTCCCAGCATGATTGAAGTCCCAGCAGCTTCCAGCAAGCAGGAGCTTCCCAGCTTCACTGCCCACTGCAAGGAAAAACCTTTCCTTTCCTTTCCTTTCCTTTCCT
Source organism: Erithacus rubecula (assembly GCF_903797595.1). NCBI lineage: Eukaryota > Metazoa > Chordata > Aves > Passeriformes > Muscicapidae > Erithacus > Erithacus rubecula. Next base: position 815,836 of record NC_136658.1, on the reverse strand, counting down.
TTCCTTTCCTTTCCTTTCCTTTCCTTTCCTTTCCTTTCCTTTCCTTTCCTTTCCTTTCCTTCCTTTCCTTTCCTTTCCTTTCCTTTCCTTTCCTTTCCTTTCCTTTCCTTTCCTTTCCTTTCCTTTCCTTTCCTTTCCTTTCCTTTCCTTTCCTTTCCTTTCCTTTCCTTTCCTTTCCTTTCCTTTCCTTTCCTTTCCTTTCCTTTCCTTTCCTTTCCTTTCCTTTTTCTCACTTTTCTCCTCTCGTTTGGGTGTGGGGGAGATGGAAGGAGGGTGTCAGCCCTAACCCACGCAGGGGGGCCCAAAACCAGAGACTCTCTCACCCCAAATCTCCATTTCCCAGCTCCCCAGCAGCTCAAACAAGCCCAAGAAAGAGGCAGATATTTTAAATCCCGCTGAAAAGCAAATGATTTGTGCAGCTGCAGTGCAGGAGATGGAGGCAATACCCAGGGAGCCCTGGAAAGCAGCCCCGTGTTTCCCTTCGTGGCTTCATTTTTCAACCCTTTTGGCAGCCCAGCAGGTTTCTAAGACACTTTCAAAACATTTCCATGTTGACTGGCGGGCAGGAATATGATACAGGAATGGGTGGACCAGGAAGGTCAGGCTGGCCACAGCAGAGCTGCACTGCACCCATGGGTGCAGCTCGGACATGCAGGGAGACACTGGCAGAAGTGCTGTAGACAAGGTGGCATGTATCAAATACCTTCTCTTTTTTTTGGCTTTTATTTTATTTTTAAAGCTTTAGGTGCAGCAAGTAAGAGAGTTTGGGAGCGTTGGGCTGAGCCTGCCTTTCCTCACCTCAATCTGTGCAGGTGCAAACTGATGCCCTGATCCCACCTTGATGGTGGTGTCCTGGCTGGAAAGGTGCTCAGTCACCTGATGGACACAGAAACTGCCCTGTGAGGCTGGGCTTGCAGGAGGGACATCCCATGGGAGCAGATGTGGTTTTGCAGCTTCACAGGATGCCTGAATTCTCCCTCCAGGTTGTTCTTATTAAGGACCATCAACAGCTTTCACGGGGCAGCAAAAGCCAGAGCAGCTGGAGAAGGACACCTCTGTTCATGGTGCCATTGGGGTGTGCTGGAGAGAGACTTGGGAGCACCTTCCCAGCAGCCAGCTGAGCTCCAGAACAGGGTGGGTTGGTGGGAGCTGGGCCTGGAAAACACAGAGCCATGGAATGAGTGGGGCTGGAAAAGCCCTCTGAGATCGTGGAGTCCACCTGTTAACCCAGCACTGCTGTGTTTGCTGTAAGCCACGTCCCCAAGTGCCACATCCACACCTTTCTCAAACAGCTCCAGGCACTGACTCCAGCACCTCCCTGGGCACTGCTCCAGTGCCTGACCACCCTTCAGTCAAGAAACCTTTCTGAATATCCAATCTGAATCCCCTCAGTGTAACTCCTGTCTGTGCCAGGAGCTGGTCCCTCTGTCCTCCCTCATCTGCACATTCTCTGGGGAATCTCCTCCTGCCTCCTCTGAGGCTGCAGCACCCAGGAGGAGGTGCTGGGTGGGTGCTGAGCACAGAGAGACACTTTGCTCCCTTTTCCTCCCTTTTCCACCCTTTTCCCACTAATGCCACAGGGGACCCACAGGGCACAGGGGACCTTTGCTGTCTGGGGCTGGTGCTCCATGGGGAAGAGGCAATTGGAGGAGACCCGAGGCACTTGATGCTCTCTGGGGCAAGCAGCTGCAAGCAGTGAGCCTTGAGCACATTGCTTCAGTGCAGGAAGGGCTTTGCTCTGTGGCTGTGGCCATCTGGCTGCGGATTTTTTCTTCTCCACCAGCGGTTGGGGATTTTTATTTTTTTTAGCCCAGCTTTCGTTTCCTCCCCACTGAACACTTGTGATGTCTGTCCCCTTCTCACCATCAGGAGGGTGATGGGGGTGCCACACACTTTTCCTCCAAGCTCCTGCATTACCCATTTTTGGAGAGTTTTTCAGATTCCAAGTGCATTTCCCCCCTCAGGATGATGCTTGCAAAGAGGGGAAGGGGTGCTGCCACAACCTCCCAGGCAGCAGGAGCTAAACACAAGCATCCTGTTGTGGCCAAAAGTGTTGCTTCTAGAAAGACCATGAATAAATAAACATCTCACACCAGGGCAGGTGTGTTAAAATTAACCCACAGATTTGGGTTGTGTGTGCTGTGGGTTCTGCTCTGCAGCCTGTGCAGGGAGGGAGGTGGGGAGGGGGTGTCACAAAAGAGTCACAAAACTCATCAAAGTCAGCTCTAGCAGGGCCACCTCTGCTTCTTCTGACCCATTGATGCTTTCTGAGGAGCAGAGATGCTGAGTTTTCTGCCAAATTTCATGACATTTCCTCTTGCTCCGGGACTGCCTAGAAAATAGTAAATAAGACTGATTTAAAAAAAAAAAAAGAACCAAAACAATCAAGCCCATTCAATGTCTTATTCAAGAGGGTTTGAGCAAGTTGCAACAGCAGGAGCAGCTGGAAGAGGTGGCCTGGAGGACAGAACTTACTGCTGGAGGAGGTTTTGCACTGATCCTGGGGTTCAATAACACAGATAAATTCATGTTCTGAAACCAAGTCCTCCTAAAACCAGCAGCAGCGACCCATCCCAGGCTAAAATAGTGCTGGGGGAGAGGCTGTCCTGGCAAAGGCTCCTTTCTCCTCATTTCTCTGTTTGCAGAGCTGCTGGGGAGCTGTGCAGCCGTGGTCACAGCCATGCCTGGCAGCAGCAGGGTGGGACTCAATGGGCAGCTGGATTGTGGGGTCCAATCACCCCCAATTCTGTGGGGTTACTGCTTGGCTGACCCACCAGCAGCTCAGCCTGGAGGTGGAAACAGTCTGGCACCAGGATGGATTAACTCCAGGTGGAGATTGGTTCAAGGGGTGATTCAAGGGCCCCCATGTGTCCCATTTTTTACCATGGAATCCACAGCAAAGAAAAGCCACAGAGAGGCTCAGGAGCAAATTCCCATTGGTGCCGGAGAAAAAGCCATTTTCCAGTAGTTTTGTGGGCCATTATTTTGGCTCTCAGATCCCAGCAGTGAGACCATGGAGACCAGCACAGGGTCCCACCCTCTTTGTTTCAAACAAGAATATTTGTTCTCACTACGGGACTTTTGAAATCACTTCCTTCCCCTCTGCTCCAAAACAACCCTTGTGTCCTCAGGGAGATTCCCTGAGGCTGAGACACCCCTGGGTACAGCCCTGGACCCCAGAAAGCCACTGCTCCCTGTGGAGCACAAGGGGGGTGATCCTTATCCAGCTCAGCCCAAAAAACAGGAGGTTTGCTCAGCCCCAGTGAGCCCAGCCCATTCCTGGAGCCCCCTTGCAGATATCCATCTAAATTAACTTCAAATAAATTTTATCTGAAATTCAGTTTGAATGGGTGAAGGAATGACAGCAAGTGTGTCTTTAGAGCCTAAACTGGTCATTGGGGGATTTGAGGGATGGGTGAGGATGGGAAGGACACCATTACACCTTCCCAATGTCCCAACAAGCTTCCTGGGTGACCCATCCTGCTTCCTGCCCTTTGGGAGAAGGTTGGTGACCTCCTCCTGCACTTCATCCTTTAACAGCTTCCCCATGGATACAAACCCTGTTAGAGGAAAACCAACATTAGATCTGCTTCGACTGTCAATAAAAATACCAAAATCACTGAGGCTGGAAAAGACCTTCAGGACCATCAGGTACAATCATTGCCCCAGCACTGCCACGGCCACCCCTATCCCATGTCCCCAAGTGCCACATCCACATGACTTTAAATCCCTCCAGGGATGGGGACTCCAGCACTGCTCCCTGCAGAGGATGGATGCAATTCAGCTGCTCTGTTTTAAAACCCCTCCATCATCCTTATTTGTTTTAAAATTGCATTTTCCTGTACTTTTTCATTTAACACAGCAATTAGACACAGCCTGGGCTCTTGAAGCCCACCCTCAGGAGTGCAGAGTTCTGTGGCCCCTGTTTTCCTGGCTGGAGCAAAGAGGGAAGGTGGGGAATTGGGTCCACATGGATTTGTCCCAGCCCAAAAAGGGAGAGCAGCCCTGAGGCTCATTCCCAGCTGGAGTCCTTGTCAGGAGGCCAATATTGTTATCTAGGCCCTGGCTGGTGTTTCTTCTTTGGATTTCTGCCACTGCAGTTAAAATATCTCTCTCACCACTCCCAGCATGTAAAGGTCACGTTCCAGAGATTAATCCTGAGCCTCCCTGGCTGGGGATCCCTGCTGGCACCCACGTGGAGCAGAAGGATGCTGGGTGTGCACTGCCAGTGCTGGAGATCCCCTGGCCAGGAGTGTGCCTGTCACCTGTGCAGCATCCCCTGGAGCTGGACACGGAGCTGAGCACAACTCTGAGCTAAGCAGGAGCCAATTCCCCCGGGGCAGATGGATAATTCTGTGTCAGTCTGCTCCCAGCCCTCTGCCAGGCACTCCTGGGAAGTCCAGGTTTGTGAAACAAGCTTTGGAGGCATGGAGGGTGTTTGACCAGCTCTCACAGCTGGTGCTGTGCTTGGTTTTTGTCCAAACAGGCCCTGGAATGGCAGGAAAGGGTTTCCAAGTTAAATAGGAGAGGAGAGTAATTGAGTGTTTCATGAAATGGGTTGGAGTGAGGCATCTCTAACTGAAGGAACAAGTTGTGCCTGAGGAGCAGAGGAAGTGTGGGCAAGGAAAGAGGGAAGGGAGCAGAAATTCCATTATCCCCAGGGAAAGAGGAGTCGATAGTCTGTGCACAGGAGGTGGGAAGGACAGTGGGACCTGCAGTGTGTCCCCTGCAGGGACACAAACCTTCACACCAGCATCATTTTCCCAGCTGGATGGACCAAAGCTGCAGCATCCAAATGTGCATGAAGCAGCTTAGGACAACCCAAGGGCTCCTTCCCCAAAGCTCCCAGGGCTGCTCCTGGTGTCAGCAGGGCTTCTCCAGGAGAGGTGATGGTGGGGCTCCCTGGAACTGCTGCCTTCATCCTCTTCTCATGGTGAGGAGAGCTCTCTGAGGAAGTCCTGGTGATCCTGGCAGCACTGCTGACATGGACACCACTGATATTCCAGACTGAGGATAAGGGAAAACTGTTCCACCACAAGCAGCTCGTGCAACCTCTGTCCTCAGAGTTTCCCAAGACCCAACTGAATAAAGCTCTGCAGAAGCTGGTCTGACCCCAGAGCTGCCCTGCCATGGCCAGGAGGTTGGACTGAGACCTCCTGAGGTCCTTTCCAACCTGACTTATCCTGTTACACTCTGATCCAAGGGCACCAAACACATCAGTGATGGGGCAGCATCGTGACCTGGTCTCCTGTGGCTCCACTGCCCTGGGCTGTGGGTCTCTGTCACAAACTGGGGGAGTCACAGGGAGTTTTGCTGATCCCTTTCTTTCATCTTCCACATGAACTTCACCCTGCAAGCTGCCATGAAAACCAGTAAATCTGGACTCTGAACCCTCCAGCTGGTGACATTTAATTACACACAGCTTGGGCTGGTAGCTGTCATTAAAACCAAACCACAGACTCATGCAGAAACAAGAGAGTCTCATTGCCACTAGGATCTACCTCTTCCTGATTAGGAAAACCCATGAGGGAGACCCTTCCCTTAGCTAAGAGCCTGCAGGTGTTTCCTGATGGTTCCAGGCATGGGGACTGTCCAAGTTGTCCCTTTCAATGAGTCAGCCATGGGGTGTCCACAGCAAAGTTTTGGAGCCAGGGATGAAACCCTCAGGGCTCTGTGATTTTTAGAACAAATAGATTATCTGATAAGAAAACCCCAGGCAGAGATAATTTCGGGAGCAGGTATTTCCAAGGGAAGTGGATGGAGATTTCTCTCCAGATAGATAATCACCAGGGAGAGAGATTGCCTCCAGTTTACATAGGAGTGAGTCACTTACCTTCCTGTGGCAGGAGGAAACCTCAGCAGAGTGGCACTCCGTGGAACTTTCCTTTGTGAGGGGGAATACAGCTATTTTGGGAGACAATGCTACAATGCTCTGCTTCTTCCCCTGTCCCTCAGGGCCAGCAGTGTGGCTTTGGGAATCCCTGGGACAGTGGTGACCCTCCTCACAGCCCTTCAGCCAGGGCAGGTTTTGCCAAGGACAGGCTTGACTGTCTCCAAGGATGGAGATTTTCCTCCTCCCCAGTGGGACCTGTCCAGCTCCCCCATCAGCCCTGCCTCTCTCACCCCAACCACAGCCTGCTTGTGCTCCAAGCTCCCTGAGCACTCCCATTCCAGCATGCAGGTGGTTACAGAGTGATGGAGGCTGTTCAAAGAGCTCTGGATCCTGTCCTGGCCCTCCAGGGCTCCCTGGAGCATCTCCCGAGTGCAGCTGCAGTGGGACATTGCAGGTGTGGCATTGGGTGACCCCTCCCCATCCCTCCTGCTGCCCAGTCCCTGGTGTGCATCCCAGGTGTGGATGCAGCTGCAGGCAGGGCTGGGAGGCAGCAGGGGCTGCCAGGGCGTTCCCCCTGCCCGGGTTGGGACATGCTGCTGCAGCAGCCCAGCGTGGCACAGCAGGTGAGTCACAGATCTCTGCAGCATGGCCAGCCCTGCATGCCATTCCTGGCAGCCTGGGCAGGTACACAAAGCAAACACGGCCAGCAAAATGGGCCTGCTGAGGCAGCAGCAGCAGCAGGGGTGGAAAATCCTTATTTTGCATGGTTTAGATGCAGCCAGGGACACTCGTGGAGGTCTGGTGGCACAGTTTATGCTGGCCAGATCATGGAATCATGGAATGGTTTGGGTGGGAAGGGACCTCAGTGATCATCCAGTCCCACCCCCTGCCTGTCCCTGGGCAGGGACAATTTCCCCTGTCCCAGGCTGCTCCCAGCCCTGTCCAGCTTTGGGCACTGCCAGGGATCCAGGGGCAGCCACAGCTGCTCTGGGCACCTGTGCCAGCCCTGCCCACCCTCCAGGGAACAATTCCTGCCCAAAATCCCTTAACTCTGCTCTCTGGCACTGGGAAGGCATTCCCCCTTTGTCCCTGTCCTGGAGCCCCTTTAGGCACTGGAAGGGGCTTTGGGGTCTTTCCAGAACCTTTTCCTCTCCAAGCTGAACCTCCCCAGCTCTCCCAGCCCTGGCTCCAGAGCCCTTTTCCTGAGCTTTCTTGAGCCACACATTCCCAACTAGGCATCTTCTCTCTGAAGAGCCAGTCTAAAGCTTAACCAAGCTCATGTTTATGCCTCCAAGTGCTGGGACTTTCCAGATTTAAGATCTGCATTTGTGGATGGGCGAAGCAAACAGATTAAGTATTTCATGGAGTTAAAAGCCGGCACAAATTCTTGTTTCATTTCCCCTGTGACTCAGAGATGAACACTCACTCCCTGGCATGGCTCTCAGATTTGCCATTGTTCCCCATCAGCTGCTCCTGGGGAAAAAGAACCTTTCCCAGGGCAGGAGCAATGCCCTCAGAGCAGGAAAAGCAATTTTTGCTGGAAAATCGCAGATCTTCATAGTGGAGAGGGGCTGGTTTTGTGCAGGTGATGCATAAACCCAGCTCAGCTGAGCCCAGGCTTATTTAGAATCACAGAACCATTTAAGCTGGAGAAACCCTCTAAGGTCATAGTGCCAACCATTAACCCTGACCCTCTGTGCTCACCACTAAATTGTGTGCCCAAGTGCCCTAACTCAGTGCTCTCAGGTGCTGATAGTCCACTAGGGTTGAACAAATCATCTTTGGGAGGACAACATGAGGCTGTTCCTTGCCTTTTGGTGAGAAACCAGCACTGAATTTGTATTTGTAAGGGGTTTACTGCTGCTTTCTGGTGCTCAGGCTGAACACAGTGATCCAAGCTCATAGAAAACTCAAACCACTCAATAGATCTCCATTTTTACGTTGAGATATTAAATTAGGGGATTACTTATTGTTAAAATGCTTTGATTGGTAATTACAGCCATAATGACTTAATGCTCCAGAGTGATAAAAATCTCTGGGGCCCTTTCTTACTCTCTTTCACATTTTGGGGTTTTCACCCCTCCACCTCTCAAAGCCTCCCCCTCCAAATAATATCATTTCACTGGCAAAACCAAGCAGCAGAAGAGACAAAGTGGCAGCAGTGGGGTTGGTCTCTGTCTGTTCATCTGCAGCAGGGATGAGCCACTTCTGCCCTCAGGATGGGAGCAGGGTGCTGCAGCCCAGAGCATTATCTCTGGGAAGCAGAGAGGAATAGGAATTAAATCAGCTGGAGGCACATTGCCCTCACCACTTCTCCTTCATTCAGGAAGTTTTGCTTCCCCTTTATGTGTGCTCTAAACCCACGTTTCTCCTACACCCACCCTCTGGAGGGAACGTGCCAGGCCATGCACAGGATGGGGTAAAAGTGCTGAAATTGGCTTGTGCCACACTTTCAACTCCATGCCCAGTTTCACTTCCTTCCTAGCCTGGGGTAAGTCCCAGATCTCCATGGCTGGGGACCTCATTCATCTCCTGATGTCCTCTCCTTCTGTCTGCAGCAAGGATCTCCCTCCTCATCCAGGCCCAGCCTCCCCACAAAAGGAGATTTCTTAGGAGCTTCCTCTCTGTTTCCTTTGCTGGCACCCAGTGTCAGGGGAAGACTTGACACAGACACCTTGAGTTTGGAAAAGGTGCTGGGAAAAGGGAATCTGTGTATGATTTTTACCTTTATTCTTTACCCTGAGAGTAAGGCACAGGTTTTCCAGAGAAGCTGTGGCTGTCCCTGGATCCCTGCAAGTGTCCAAGGCCAGCCAGGCTGGAGCAGCTAGGTTTAGTGGAAGGTGTCCCAGCTCATGGCAGGGAGTGGAACTGCATGAGCTGTAAGGTCTTTTCCACAAACCAGTGTGTGATTCCATGATTTGAGGCTGCATCCAGATCCCAAGGTTTGCAATTCCCCTTGGCTGAGCAAGAGCCAAGCTCTTGGGCTTCAGCTGGGAGTGTTAGGGGCTGGAAAGGGCTTTTCTTCAGCAAGAACACTGACTCCTCCTGCTCTCCTGGCTGGAGGGAGAGAGGTGGGAAAGGGATTTTAAGGCTGGCCAGGGTGAATGGAGGTGTGTGCATGAGAAAGCACCCAGAGAAACTGAGTGCCAGGGTGGAGGGGATGGCTGGTGCTGATAACCAGGGCTGCAGTGGGATGGGTCCAGTGGGGAGCACTGGAAAGGAGCCATCCCTGTCCAGCCCAGCAGCTGTGGGCTGATACAGCCCCTGTGCAGCTGAACCCCAGGGAGAGCAGAGCTCTGATAAGGGCAGGGAGCAGCCAGGTGCAGCATCTCCATCACCCTCCTGCTCTGGGGGTCACAGCTTCTCCCACAGCACTCCTGACCCACTCACATCTGCTCTGGAGGTGCCCTGACCTTCCTGAACACCCACCCCGGATCCCCACCCTAACAGGGAACAATTCCTGCCCCATATCCCATCCATCCCTGCCCTCTGGCAGGGGGAAACCATTCTCTTTGTCCTGTCACTCCAGGCCTTGTCCAAAGTCCCTCTGGAGCTCTCTTGGCACCCCTTTAGGCACTGGAAGGGGTCTAAACCTCCCTGGAGCCTTCTCTTCTCCAGGCTGTAAAGAAAACTCTGAGGAGATCTTATAGGAACCTTCCAAAGGGAGGATCCAGGACACTCAGCCCCCCCATCATGCCACCATCCAGCTGCAGATAAAAATACCCAGGTGGGAGCAGGCAGGGATGGACCTGGCTGGGACAGACAGTGCTGGGATCACAGCAATGTGCCCCAGCGAGTTTTGGGTTACACATTAACAACAAAAGGGGGAGAGCAGCCATGGAGGGGACACAAAAGCAGGCAGGGAATTGATAGCAGGACTGCACACTATCCTGATGTGCTCCTGGCAGCAGCAGGTTCTCTGTGATCTGGACACACTGAGGCTTTTGGGATCAGATCTGTCTCCATCAGGCCAGGGCCAGTTCACAGTAAGATTTGTCATTCTGACAAACTTGTACTCCCAAGGAAGGTGTGGGAAATCAAATGGGGACTGTAAGAAGGATGGGCACAAACTTTAAAGCAAGGCCTGTTGTGACAGTACAAGGGGTGATGGTTTTAAACTAAAAGAGAGGAGATTTAGTTTAGATACAAGGTAGAAGCTTTCTATAATGAGGGTGGTGAGGTCCTGGCACAAGCTGTCAGAGTAGCTGATGTGTCCAAGGCCAGGTTGGATGGGACTTTATAGCAGCAGAGGACCCACATCCACTTCAAAGCACCAAGAAGCACCTGGAGAGCCTTGGAAACACAGCCCCAGCAGGATGGGACCCAGGGCACACCACATCCTGCTCCAGGTGCCCCGTGTTCACATCTGGTCACATGCAACCAGGGAAAGAGCAGGAAAGCTGCCAGTTCCTGGAGGAGAACAAACCCATCAGCCTGCCAAGCGTCCCTGCTCAGAAATATTTACACTTTCAAGGTGTTCTCATGGAAATTAATCCCAGTCTCACCCCTGCAGGTATGGTAAACATTAGAAGTGAGGAATGGGGAGAGGCCAGGAGGGCAGAGCAAGGGGAACAAGGCTGCCTGGGTGTACCAGCCTTGCCTGAAATGTGGTGGAACAGGCCCCAGCAGGACGTGGCTGGGGCTCCCTCCCAGCCTGGCCAGACTCAGCCCCCGGCTGCCCAACGAGCCCTTGACCTGCAGGAGCCTCATCCCATCCCCTGGGCTCCCCTGCACCTCCCTCAAGGCTTCCTCAGCCTGCACCAGTCCCAACAAGCCCCAAACAGGGGTTGGGGAAAGCCAAAACACGCAAGAAGCAAGGAGTTCTATGCGTGGAGGAAAATGCATCATGCCCAGTGAAACTGATTTTCCCCCATCCACAGAATTCGTGCTTCCTGCATGCTTTGTGAATCTTGTTCTTCCCAACCCGTATATTTGCTTTCCTCCTTTCCTTTCTATTTGAGTATTTGTTTATTTTTCTGCTGAGCTGTCACCTGTCCCTTTCCCGTGGCTGCAGGAGCAGTGTGATCCACATCCACATGGCACCCCCACGTGGGGAAAGCCTGGAGGCTCCAGGGAGGGAAGGAAGGAAGGAGGGAACACCTCCTTCAGTGCCACCAGCAGCTTTGAGAGCCTGGAAGAAACACTCAGAGCAGAACTGTGGGTGTCAGATAATGCCAAACTCAGTTTCTGGCTTTACCTCCTCCTGGGAGAGGTCAAGAACATTATGGACATTATGGCTATTTATTCCAGATAATTTTGTCCTTTCTTTATTTTTTATACTGCTATTCACTTTTTCCTTTTTGTTTTTTTTTCCATGTTTTTAATTCTTATCTCCATATGCTCTTAAATGCATTTTCCAATATAAGTTAATTTATGATTCTGTGTGTGTCTCTCTCAATTATTATAGCTATTAAGCTTTTTTATTACTTATATATTTATTTAAATATAAAAATAAATTCTTATACATTAATATATGTCAACACATAATATAAATATAAAGATTCCTATATTTTAGTTTCCTATAAAGAGATCTGGAGAGGGACTTTGGACAAGGGATGGAGGGACAGGACAAGGGGGAATGGCTTTCCACTGGCAGAGGGAATGGATGGGATATTGGGAAAGAATTCCTGGCTTTGAGGGCGGGCAGGCCCTGGAACAGAGAGGCTGTGGCTGCCCCTGGATCCCTGGAAGTGTCCAAGGCCATTGGAGGAACCTGGGATAGTGGAAGGTGTCCTGCCCATGGCAGGGGTGGAATGAGCTATTTTTTTAAGATTCCCTCCAAGGAAACCATTCTGGGATTCTATGATATTCCTGAACATTAATACTTACCACAACAAAATACCATACATTCCATACAAAAAGCTGACTTCCCTGGAGGACTCTCCTCAGGAGACAGCAGCCCCATCCCTGCATGGTGAGCACACCCCTCTGCCAGGGCAAGCCCCGGGGTGCAGCAGCTCTGGGATGCTCTGGTGAAGCAGGAGCTGCTCTGGTGAAGCAGGAGCTGCCCTGGTGAAGCAGGAGCTGCTCTGGGATGCCCTGGTGAAGCAGGAGCTGCTCTGGTGAAGCAGAAGCTGCTCTGGTGAAGCAGGAGCTGCCCTGGTGAAGCAGGAGCTGCTCTGGGATGCCCTGGTGAAGCAGGAGCTGCCCTGGTGAAGCAGGAGCTGCTCCGGGATGCTCTGGTGAAGCAGGAGCTGCTCTGGGATGCTCTGGTGAAGCAGGAGCTGCTCTGGGATGCCCTGGTGAAGCAGGAGCTGCTCTGGTGAAGCAGGAGCTGCTCCGGGATGCTCTGGTGAAGCAGGAGCTGCCCTGGTGAAGCAGGAGCTGCTCCGGGATGCTCTGGTGAAGCAGGAGCTGCCCTGGTGAAGCAGCAGCTGCTCCGGGATGCTCTGGTGAAGCAGGAGCTGCTCTGGTGAAGCAGGAGCTGCTCTGGGATGCTCTGGTGAAGCAGGAGCTGCTCCGGGATGCTCTGGTGAAGCAGGAGCTGCCCTGGTGAAGCAGGAGCTGCTCCGGGATGCTCTGGTGAAGCAGGAGCTGCTCTGGTGAAGCAGGAGCTGCTCTGGGATGCCCTGGTGAAGCAGGAGCTGCTCTGGGATGCCCTGGTGAAGCAGGAGCTGCTCCGGGATGCTCTGGTGAAGCAGGAGCTGCTCTGGTGAAGCAGGAGCTGCTCCGGGATGCTCTGGTGAAGCAGGAGCTGCCCTGGTGAAGCAGGAGCTGCTCCGGGATGCTCTGGTGAAGCAGGAGCTGCTCTGGGATGCTCTGGTGAAGCAGGAGCTGCTCTGGTGAAGCAGGAGCTGCTCCGGGATGCTCTGGTGAAGCAGGAGCTGCTCTGGTGAAGCAGGAGCTGCTCTGGGATGCTCTGGTGAAGCAGGAGCTGCTCTGGTGAAGCAGGAGCTGCTCTGGGATGCTCTGGTGAAGCAGGAGCTGCTCCGGGATGCTCTGGTGAAGCAGGAGCTGCCCTGGTGAAGCAGGAGCTGCTCCGGGATGCTCTGGTGAAGCAGGAGCTGCTCTGGTGAAGCAGGAGCTGCCCTGGTGAAGCAGGAGCTGCTCTGGGATGCCCTGGTGAAGCAGGAGCTGCTCTGGTGAAGCAGGAGCTGCCCTGGTGAAGCAGGAGCTGCTCTGGGATGCTCTGGTGAAGCAGGAGCTGCTCTGGTGAAGCAGGAGCTGCCCTGGTGAAGCAGGAGCTGCTCTGGGATGCCCTGGTGAAGCAGGAGCTGCTCTGGTGAAGCAGGAGCTGCTCTGGTGAAGCAGGAGCTGCCCTGGTGAAGCAGGAGCTGCTCTGGGATGCCCTGGTGAAGCAGGAGCTGCTCTGGGATGCTCTGGTGAAGCAGGAGCTGCTCTGGTGAAGCAGGAGCTGCCCTGGTGAAGCAGGAGCTGCTCTGGGATGCTCTGGTGAAGCAGGAGCTGCTCCGGGATGCTCTGGTGAAGCAGGAGCTGCCCTGGTGAAGCAGGAGCTGCTCCGGGATGCTCTGGTGAAGCAGGAGCTGCCCTGGTGAGGCAGGAGCTGCTCCGGGATGCTCTGGTGAAGCAGGAGCTGCTCCGGGATGCTCTGGTGAAGCAGGAGCTGCTCTGGGATGCTCTGGTGAAGCAGGAGCTGCTCCGGGATGCTCTGGTGAAGCAGGAGCTGCTCTGGGATGCTCTGGTGAAGCAGGAGCTGCTCCGGGATGCTCTGGTGAAGCAGGAGCTGCTCTGGGATGCTCTGGTGAAGCAGGAGCTGCCCTGGTGAAGCAGGAGCTGCTCCGGGATGCTCTGGTGAAGCAGGAGCTGCCCTGGTGAAGCAGGGGCTGCTCCGGGATGCTCTGGTGAAGCAGGAGCTGCCCTGGTGAAGCAGGAGCTGCTCCGGGATGCTCTGGTGAAGCAGGAGCTGCTCCGGGATGCTCTGGTGAAGCAGGAGCTGCTCTGGTGAAGCAGGAGCTGCTCTGGGATGCCCTGGTGAAGCAGGAGCTGCTCTCAGCCGGAGCCCCCGGTGCCGGAGCCAGGGCTGGGCGCAGGCTCCAGCTCGCCGCATTCCGCTCGGATTCGCAGCCTGGCAGCCGGGAGCCCTCCAGCACATCGAGCTCTTGCACTTTAAAAGGCCTGAAAAACCCCTGCAGGGATTAAATTCCGATGTGAGGAGTGAACAGGCGCAAGGGGAGAACAAGCAGCCGCTCGGAGCTGAGATCCAACGTGTTGCCTTTGCCTCGTGATGGGAATCAGGAGCTCCGTTCCCTAAAGTTCCTCTCCAATTTTGCTTTTATGGCTAAAATTTGTTTTGTTTTCCTTTTTCTTCTGGATGAGGGAGTAAGCTGCTGTTTTCAGCTGGGGGTTGTCACAATCAGCCGGAATTTGGCTCTTGGGGTTTCCAACCTTGATGCCTCATCTCTGTAGGGGTTCCCTGCGAGGTGTGCATTGCTCTGGGACTGCATTCTGTGCCCTTCCTCATATAAAATGAAATAGAAAAAACGAAACAAAATTAAATCAAAGAGAATGAAATAAAAATAAATTAAACTCAATTAAATTAAATTTAAAATTGTAAAATGAGTAAGATATAAAATAATAATTGGTGTAGTGGAAGGTGTCCCTGCCCAGGGCAGCAGTTGGAACTGGATGATCCTTAAGAGTCCCTTCCAGACCAAACCATTCTGCAATTCCATGAGACTCAACTGCCTTCAAGTCCTGCAATCAGAAAGGAGAAATCAAGGGATAAAGGCTCATCATAAAATTATGCTGTGAAAACAAGTATTTTGATACAATATACAACCCTTAGACACTTACACTATTGATTTTTAAATAATCTTTATTTCATATCCTTTTTCTCCCCTATTATCTGCAGTATTATGAAGATGTGGAAGAGCCATGGGCAGCTACAAGAGGCAGCTCCACCAGGATTTATCATGCAAAATCCTCCAGGATTCACGTTGAACCTGCAGCACTACATGAGTCAGGCTTCAGGGAATCTGTGTTCAAATAGATAAAACGTAATTATTCATGGAAGAACACAAGCAAATAGTGGAAAAACAACTGCATCATAAGGGAGGATGATCCATCTGCCTGTAGGGCTGGTACCTAAAATGCTTCTCAGTCCTGCATGCAGAAGTTTGGGCATGAATTTTTGAGCAACCTGGGCTAGTGGGAGGTGTTCCTGCCCATGACAGGGTGGTGGAATTGTGAAATTGGATGAGCTTTAAGATCCCTTTCAGCCCAAACCATTCCATGATTCCATGAAAGGGCTGCACATGCAGGTCCCATCCCCTTGCAGCCCTGATAGAGAAATGCAATATATTTTCACAGCATCTGCTGGTGCACCAGGTCTCACTAATAGCTTGAAGTTTACCGGGGAGGAAGAGTTAAGACTAATTAGCAGCACTAAATAAACTAATAGCTGGAGGGGAAAGCAGAATTCAAGTTGCATTTTAGTTTTAAAGGTGGTTAAAGCGTCTTTAAGGCAAGGGGTCATTTTCTGGGAGCTGGAGCAAAGCAGCTCATCAATAATGAAGGAGCCGGCGATGGAGCAGCGGCAGCAACGCTGGAGCACTCGGGAAAATGCAATTATGGGAATTGCCTGACGATCTGCAAACTGCCCCAGTAATTTGCTTAAGGGAAAAAGCCAAATGAACGTTAATATTTCAAAGATTTCCTTGCAGCAGAACTGATAAGCAAAGGCCAGTGCTGGGGAGGAAGGTTAAAATCCTCAAAGCACTTCTGATCAAGAGTTTTTAATTCACACCCAGTGAAACATGGCAGGGCTGGGAGCATCACTTCTGCATCCTGGCTCTCTGCATCTGCAGTGCTCGAGAGTTCAGCTTTGTTTTATTTTCCTTTGGTTAGAACCAGCCCCGTGCAATGTCTGGGTGCTCTGCTCCCAGTGTGCTGCCCCTGGGATGCACCAGGATCTGGGTGCCAGCATCCAGGGATTCTCCAGCTGCTGCCAGGGGTGATGGTCCCTCGTGTACTTCAGCTCTTGCTGCCCAGCTTTGTTTGGGCAGCCTGGAAAGTGCTGGAAAGGCTCTTTGTGCTGGGGAGCATCCCTGGGGTGCCACCAGCTGTGTCCTGACCCCAATCCTGATGTGTAGATCCTGCACTGGACCTCGGAGGGCACCGCACTCCTCTGAGCACCCCAACAGCATCCTGACCACTCCCCGTGCACCCCACTTCAGTGCCCCCTGCACAGCCTGCACCCTCCCTGCGCAAACCCTTTGTGTACTCCCCTGTGCACACAGCCCTGCACCCTCATTGTGCCCCGCTGTGCACCCCATACACCCCCCTGCACATCCCAAACACCCCTTGAACCGCTTTGTGCAAACCCCATTGTGCACACCCGTGCACACTCCATACACAGCCATGCACACCCATGCACACCCCATTGCGCACACCCCATTATGCACACCCCATTGTGCACACCCATGCACACCCCATTGTGCACACCCCATTGCGCACACCCCATTGCGCACACCCCATTGTGCACACCCCATACGGACCTGGCTGTGCCCCCCGTTGTTCCCCCCATTGTTCCCCCATCGCCCCCCCGCGCGCCCCCGTGGCGCCCCCCCGCGGCCGCCGCGCGCCCCCGCTCCCCCGCGCGCGCCGGGGGCGTTCCCGCCCCGCCCCTGCCCATGGCGCCCGCCGGGGGCGGCGCGGAGCCCGGGGAAGCCGCTAGGGGGCGCGCGCGGCCGCCGCGCTCCTCTCACGGCTTTGGTTTTGTGTTTTCAAAATATTTTCTTTTTCCTTCCTCCTTTTATTTTTTTGCATCCCCCGACACGTCTTCTCCCGAAGTCGCTCCCCGCTCTGCCTGCGCCGCCTCCTGTCCATCGCCGCTGCCCAGCTCCTGCCGGGCTCCGCTGCCCGTGAGGAAGAGGCGGCCTCTCCCCGCCATCCCTCCATCCCTCCCTCCCTCCCTCCCTTCCCCGCTCCTCCCGCCGCCCGGGATTCGCCCCGAACCGGGAGGGAGACGGTCCGTGCCCGCTCCTCCTCCTGCTGCTGCTCCTCCTCCTGCAGCGGGGGCCGCATCCTGCTGCCGGGGGGAGGGAATTGATGTGGATACCCAGCGCAGCACCACCATGCAGCCGCCGCCGAGGAAGGTGAGACCCCCGCCCGGCGCCGGGGGCTTGCGCGGAGGGGCCGGGGGCGCTCCCGGGGGGCTGCGGCGCGGGCTGGGGTGGGTTCGGTGTGCGGGGGGGATGCGGGGGTCCGGGAACGCGGGGACGGGGGGGCTGTGCGGTGAGGATGGCTGCAGGAAGGTTTGGAGAGGGAGCGCAAGGGTTGGGAAGGGAGCGGGGGGTGCAGCGGCGAGTTGGGGGCTGGGGGGGCTTGGGCGAGGGTGGCCCTGCAAGGTGGGTGATGGGGAGATGTCGGGGAAAGCAGGGCCGGGATGGGATGGGGCGGGAGTGGGCTCTGCAGGTCGGTCGGGGCGGGGATGGGGCCGCAGTGGTGAGGATGGAGGTGCGGGGGGCAGCGCTCGCTCAGGGACCCCCGTGTCCATCTGCAGGAGGGGACGCGGCGGGCTGGGAGAGGGTCAGCGCTGCATGCAGGCGTCGAGGCTGTGCCGTGCCGGGCTGCCCCCGGCATTTCGGGGGCGCGCCGGTGCCAGCGGCGAGGGGCTGGTTGTCCTGGGGGAAGAAGGTCACGCCTGGAGCTGATCCAGGGGCGCGGACTGTCCCGGCGTGTGCCGGGAGCGCTCCGGGAACACACGGGAGCACACGGGCCGGGGCTGCCGGAATCGTGCGGAGGTTTCACAGCCGGCCCACGTGCGGTGGGAAGGGGCCGCAGCTGCCCCGGGCGGGCTCTGCCGTGGGAAGGGGCCGCAGCTGCCCCGGGCGGGCTCTGCGCTGACCCGCGGGGATGCGGGCGCTGCCGCGCCGGCGGAGGCAGGCAGCGGTGGAAATTCGGGATAAAGGCTGTGCCCGCTGTGGCTTGTCTGGTCCGTGGTGATTTCTGGTGATTTTGGGGGTCGTGCGGCGTGGTCGGGCTGCGGGGAGCAGGGCAGGATGGAGAGGCTGCTCCGGGCAGTTCCATGGGCTGGGGTCCGTGCCTGCTCCATGCCCCTGGTGCTGCCCGCTTCGGGCTGGTCGGGATGCGATGGTTTGCAGCCCCGTGGGGATTTTGGATGCTTCACTGGGATTTCTCCGTGGGGAGAGGAGGTTGCCCAGCTCTCCTGGGGAATAAACCCCTGCAGTAGTGGCCAGAGCATAAACAGGATTCCCTTGTCATGCCCAGAGCAGCCCTGGCAGTCAGCTGCAGTCAAGGTCTCTCCTTGGCTCATCCCTGCCTCCAGCCTCTTATTTTAGGGGCACACTCTGCTTTTGTCAAGCAAATCCGATTTAATTTCAGTTATTTCGATTTTAGTCTGTGTTTGGTGGTTTATTTATTTTACATGTGTGTCGTTCTTTGCCTGTACTATTTCGTTTGAGCTTTTTTCCATCACCTGGCTTGTGTTGTCTGAGTTTATTTATTTTGAGTTGGGCTTTTTAAATACACAGATAAAACCAAAAATGCTGAAAGTTCATGTCAAAAATAGGTGCTTTTCCTGCTTAAAGTCGGGGCATACATGTGATTTATTTATTTTGATGTCATGTGAAAAACTTGTCATTATGTGATGTTGTGATTAAAGGATGCTTGTTGCTGGGGCATGGTTTTCAGAGTTAAAATACAGAAGCTGATGAGATCCAGGTTGGTTGGGTTTTTTGCCTGGCTAATGAAGAAGAGGGTGATGGGTGCCCTCTTCCTCTGAATTTCTCATCCCTCTGCAGTAACAGTTTGGCATTTCAGTCCTTATGAATGCATAATGTGTTCAGAAGAAATTGGTGATCATTTTTTAGGCCAATATGTGGATTCCCTGTGATCACTAGAGGGCTTAAATGCCAAGACCTCTTGTTTTACAAAAAACAAGAACAAAACAATTCCAAGGTTCCCCTTCCAAAATCAAATAATTCCCAGTACCCTGTGCCATTGGGGCCCTCTGCCAGTTACCAAGTGGGTCCCCAAAGTTTTGGAATTTTTGCTGTGCAGGATCACAAGGCTCAGAGGAAAATTACACAAGTATCAAAAATGTAGAGCCAACTATCTGAAGCCTTTTCTAGTTTGTTTGTTTGTTACATGTTAAAATGTGACTTAAGCTACAGAAAATGTAAGTGGTCCTTGGGTTGGTTTGTTTGTTTCCTTGCTGAAATGTGACATAAGTACAGAAAATGTAAGTGGTCCTTGGGTTAGTTTGTTTCTTTGCTAAAATGCGACATGAACTACAGAAAATGTAAGTGGTCCTTGGGTTTGTTTGTTTCTTTTGTAGGTGAAAGTTACACAAGAGCTGAAAAACATTCAGGTTGAGCAGATGACAAAGCTTCAGGCCAAGCATCAGGCAGAATGTGACCTACTGGAAGATATCAGGTAAGGCTACAGAAAATGTTACCAAAATTCCTTTAAGGTCCAGTTTTTGGAAGAACATTTGAGTTACAAAATTCAGGAACTGACGATGGAATTTCCTCTTTGGATTTCCTGCTTTTAGGCTGTTAAAGTTTTGACACAGCTGGAAATTATAACTGGAGCTAACACAATGCAAACCATTTTTTTTTTCTTCTCTTCAATGGGGGAAATGTTAAAAGAAACTCACAAACAACATCCAAAAAGCACTGGTCTTTTCAGCAATATTTATTTACATAATATACTGAGACTTTGATTTACTAGTTGGAAAAGGCTGCTAAAATTACGAAAATATTTTAAAGCCACTGATGATTTATGTCTCACTAGAGATAGCTTTGAAAAGCACTTTCAAGCAGATTGCATTTTTTTACCAGAAAGTTACAAGAAGATATTTGCATGTATAATTTAAAACTCTGCATGGGTTAAAAACAATAGAGAAAATCCACACGACATCAGTTGTGGGGGTTTCATTATTCCTTTTACCTAATTTGGTTTGCTCCTCCTGAAATTCAAGGTTTGCTTTTAACAAAATATGGTAGGAGTGGGTACCTGGCATTATATGAAGGATTAATCATTCCTCTTCCTGTAAAATAATTCAGCAGAAGTCCATTGCTGCCCTGCTCTTTTCAGCAGTAGATAGTCCTCATGTTAATTATTTAAATGAGATTTCCTGCTTGCTTGTTTGTATATGAAATGCAAGTGTTTGGCTTTGACAGATGAGTTCTGTTTGTCTCACTGTCAGTGTCCTCCATAAATCAGAGTGCCAAGGCTGGAGCCTTTTCTCCCCCTTGTTTTTTTGGGTGTTGAAAAGCACTTTTTTTTTTTTTTTTTTTTTAATGGGAAAGATCGCAGCGTTCATTTCCACAGATTAAGATTATTCTAGGGAGTGTGTAACTCACAAATGCTGAGTAATAAGTAACAGACTGATCCAAGGAATTTCCCCCCCTTAGATGGAAACTTATTTTTAGAGCATCTAGGCTGGGTACTGCTGCTCTAGCCTGGGTTTTGTTGGCACTTGCTATTTTTCAGGAGCTTATGATCCCTCCAGTCTGTATTCTGCTGAAAGATGTCATAAGCCTGTGGATACAAACCCAGGAAAACCTGAAAATGCCGGCTTAAAATATTTTCCTTTAATGTAATTTAATTTCTGCAGTTAATTAAATGTCTGAATTTTAATGTTGAGGATTAGGAAGCCGGGTTAATGTGTTTGATTCACTCCCGTGGTCGCCGAGTGTGTTCAGCTCTGGCTGCAGAACTGCAGTGTGGATTTACAGATTGAACATTCTTTCAGTGTGGGGTGATGAGATGGGCTGTGACAGCTCTGCCCTGTCAGTGATTTGTTCAAATATCAGACAGGAGAATCAGAACCAGGGAATGTGGGGTTAAAAGCATTTGCTGAACAAGCCCTGTTCTTGGTGGGTGAGGCAGAAGCCTTTGGATTGGGGAGGGGGAGAGCTCTGGGGGCTCCAGGGTGTTGGTCAAGGTGTGATGCTCCTGTGAGAAGCTGGTGTCAACCTCACCCTGATATCCCCTGTAATTTACAGCTGGATTCAGGATGTGTGGCCACTGTGGTTCTGGAGCATTCCAGAAAGCTGGAACCACACACACAAGGTCTCCTTGTCTCTGCAAGGAAGGTTTGTTTTTATGGAAAGTGTGGAATTTGAGCGGAGTGCCATTTGTTTATCAAGACTCAGAAGAGTTTGGGTCCTTTGGTAGCGTTTTTGGAGCTTTCAGGCACTGCAGGAGCACAGCTTTGCACTCGGATTTCCAGAAACTGAACTGCTGCAATGGCAACAGGAAACACTGAATCAGGGCTTGCAAGCCCGTGATTAAAAATGCATGTCTGAAAAAGTTACTTTATTGTGAATAATTGCTTCATTTGTTGGCGCACAAATGCAAGCATTCAAATCACATTTTTTGTATGGCTTTGGTTGGGTTTGATGTGCAACTAAAGAGAAGTGATAGGAGGAAAAGATCAGAAAGTTCTCCAGCAGAATACATCTATTGTCTGGTGTATTAGCAGATGATTTTTGGCAGTCTACCAGCCCATAAAGCATGCTTGCAGTTCCAGCAGCTTTGATATCTTTGTGCAAAACGGGGCATTCTTGGTCAGGGTTAAGGAATATGTGTGTAACTACCCCTTTTTTTTAATGGCTTTTGACACTATGTAAAATTCTAGTATTTATTTTAAAAACTACCGAATATCCATTTCAGTCTCAGCAAGCTGTGTTGTGTTCTTGTGTGGAAGCTCAGTAGCACTAAAGCTGAAGCCTCTTTCCGTGACTTGACAAGACTCTAGTAAAAAATGTGTTTGAAATGCGTTAGCAAAAAGATTTAAAAATACATTCCTGTGTTTGTAATCTCTGTTTGGCTCCTTGTGTTACATTTCTTCATGCTCAGTGGCTGGGGAATTTGGGGAGCAGGTGATCCAGGATGCTTTTAGGGTCTTTGGCTTACTTTTAGGCATGACATGTGTTTATTTTCTGTAGCTCACTCAAGCTGTCTCATGCCTTTCTGAGGGAGATCTGTGTTGGCATTACTGTAAAAAGGTTGTCATTCTGCCACTGGGATGGAGAAGAAGTTTTTTTCCTTGACAGGTAAATGTAGGGTTTGTTGCTGTGATCCTGAAACCCTTCAACATTTATGGCAAGGAGTCCTTCACTCCATCCACACTGGCTGCTTTTTATTTTTTTGCTGGACTATGAATGGCTGAATTTATCAGAGGTATTAGCAATATTCATGCATTTTATTTTGGTTTTAAGGTTGCCTTATTTGACTGATGCTGGTAAGTCAGTCACAGCCGGGTCTGCAAATGCTCTTGGTTTGCTGGGACACAGGGATGCTTTCCTTTTGTGTGTGTACCAGTGCCTGCAGAATGGTAAAGAACTCTGTGTGATTCACATTTTAATTCAGCTTGGCATTTCTGCGAGGTATTTATGTGCTACAGACTTTATAAACTCATTAAGTGATAATTGCTTTACATTAAACATTATGTCTTGTTTTTTCAAAGGCTCAGGGTCTGCTTTTCCAAAGTGTTGTTATGCCTTTTCAGGTTTTGCTGAGGTATCCTGAAATGTCCTTTTTAAAACTTCTTCATATTTGTGTTTAGCTAGAGAGGATGGAGTTGTATTTAACTTTAGTCTGGATTAAAGATGTGGGGCCAGGGCCAGTGGTCCCAACTCTGCTGCAGCACAGGGTGGGCGAGTTCTGTAAATCAGGAAACCCACCCACCTGAAATCAAACCTTGCCCAGCTTTTCTCCCAAGTTTTTTGATAAATCCAGTCCCTGGTCCAGCGTGGCATGAGAGGGAGGAGGAATGATGAGTACCTGAGGAAGGAGAGGGAAAGCCAAGCTGCTCAACAGCAGCCCAAGTTCACACGGGTTTAAAGTCACTGTGTAACCCCAGCCTGATGCCCTTGCAGAAGGCACAGCTGCTGCTTTGTGAGTTACAGCTCTGGAAAATTCACCTTATTGAAGTCTTAACTCGTTTTGGCTGTCTGGATGTGTTGATCTACGTTGCTTCATCCTTTTAAGTCATTTGAAATGAGATGTAAAGATTGCCTGATTTCTGGCTGAGACAGAGTAACAATACAGTCCTTTCATTTGTTGGCTCCTGTATTTAGTTTTTTCAGTTGGTTTTTTTTTTTCACATTCATAGTTTAAAAGGAATTGCCGAAAGGACAGGCTCACAATCTGCTTGTGCTCCTAACAGGGATGCGAATCTATGTACAAATACTTCCTTCTGTTTTCTTCCCTTTTCTTGTCCAGGCTTCTGCCTCCTGACATTTTCTTTTTGGTAAAGCTGCATTTCTCTGTATCATTCAGTCACTTTCTCCTGCTGCTGCCTTGCTTTTGTGGGGTGACTTTGTGGGTCTCTTCCATCTCAGAATATTTTGTGATTTTCTGTCTTCCACCCTCTCCTCCACAGCTCTGCCTTCTGATGATTTCTTCTCCTTTCCAATTTGTCAACTTCTTTTTTTGGGTTTTTTTTTTTTTCCCAGGTGCTTAATCTCCTCCCTTTCTTTATCCAGTTCTAACCTTGTGCATTTTAATTAGTTCTCTGTTTGAGATTCTTCCTTATTTAATGTTCATCAGAGCTACTGAAGATGTGTGAAGCCAAGTGAGATCTTGTGGTTCTTCCTTACCAATCTGAGCCCTTCCCTGCCTTGGATGCTGGTGCTGGGCTGTCCCTCCTGCAGGTTATGAGGGAAGCAGCAATTCCAGGGCAGGATTTGTGTTTCTGTACCCAGGCTGAGGACAGAGAACTCCTTGGATGCCTCAGCCTGTCATAACAAGCCAGAGCCAGCAGCACAGCTATTTCAAAAAAAGAAAGTAAAAGTATGAATGAATTTACATCCGTAGCCAGCCAGTTCCTGCTCGTTTTAACATGTCATTTTCTGTGCTCAATTATGCTCCGTGCAAGCTTTTGCTGTTGGATATACTTTGTACTCCCTGGTGGAATTTGTGCTCTTGGAATCTGGCTGGCTGTGTTGGCAGCTTCCTGATAAGGTTTATGGCAGCTCTGGGGCTGGGGCTGGGGTAGAGACCAGCAGCAGTTCCAGTTCTAAACACAGCAGATCTACAGGACCCCTTAAAATATTCTGTGTTAGGGCAGAGCCTTGTGGAGCTGTGGAAGGAGGAGCAGATGGAGAATAAAGCTGGAAGATAACACCTATTTACATGTGTAGCCATGTGTATTAGAATTCTGTAAGAGATTCAGAATAATTTGGAGGAATCTCTGCTTTTCCTGCCCCCAGGCACTGTGGTGGTGAGGAGTTTACCTTTCTTCCTCTTCTTTCTGGTCTCCAGCTGCAGGGAATGCAATTTATTTGGATATTCCTGAACCTGGGCTCCAGAGCATGTTTGCCTCTGACTGCTGGGTGCCTGATAAAGCCCCTTGGTAAAAAATTCATCTATCCACAAGCAGGTCCATCTCTTTTTTCCCTTTATCCTGCTGAGAAATGTGTCCTTCCTTTTTCCCTTCAAGGTCATTCCCTGCATTCAGCAGATGCAGTTCTTGCCTCTGGTGTTTGGGGCTTTTTTTTCAGTAGGAGCAGAGTGATTTGCTGTGCTTACAGGTTCTGAAACCTGCAACCTGCCAGATTGGAAAGCAGCAGAAAAAATTTAAAAAATTACCAAAAACAATGTGCAAAATGTGGGGTTTTTTTTCCAGGGTTTGATTCACACTTGAGGCTTTCCTTTATGTGACTGAAATATTTATTTCTTTAAAACTTTCAATTTTCTTATGAGCTGATGACATTTCTTTCCTCCTGGGTTGATCTTTCTCACCCTTAGTGATTATTTGTGACTTTATTTTGTACTTCCATTTCTTTTCCTAGGCTCTGCTAATTAATGGAGGACACATCATTCTTTGCTGTAACATTAAATAAGCAGAAATTTCAGAATTTTTTGAGAAAAGTTAGTGCACTTATTACTGCATAATATTCCATATGAAGATACCACAGAATCTGTGGTCTGGGCACGTTACCTATAATTAGGCAGGGCTTTAATGAGATGCTCACATTCTTGATGGAATTAAAATCTGGTGATGTTTTGACTGGAACTGTTTGAGGGAAGCTTGGAATGTACTTTAAAAAAAGCTGTTGCCTACTGGGTGTGGAAATCCAAGTTCTGAGCAAAAAAAAAGAAGAGTTTTAGTATAAACATGGCCACAGTGTAATGATTCAGGCCTGTCTTGGCACAGTGGAATTGAGAAATGGACCACATTCCTTCTTTTTTGTTTTTTTTAAAACCCTGACAGAAATTAATGCATCTCCTGCTTTAGTATTTCTGAGAACCTTTCAACTGATGAAAGTTAAATAATCAAAAGATGATGATTTTTTAGTTTGCTTTTTTGTAGCAGAGCTAATAGTGTAAAAAAAAAACGCCTAGCAAAGCATTTCTCACATCAGAATGAAAAATATTTTTCCCTTTTATTTTTTTTTCTTTGAGGTTTGCATTTGAATGAGCTTTTTTTTTTTTTTTTTTTCTTAAAGTAATTCCAACACACGCTCTGGAAGTCTGATTTTTAAAGACTTTTAGGAGAACCTGGGCTTGTTCTGTTAAGCTGTGGCTTTAGTGTGAGTTTGTCTTCCAGAACATAACAAGAGCATTTGGGTTCTGAGTATAACTCCCTGCCAAAAGTTGCATTTTCACTTTGACTCATGCCCTGTTTTTAAGAACAGAGTCTTTAGTTAGCAGAAAGTCCTGTGGGTTTGATTTTATTTTTTTTTTCTGCATTTCATCCGAGCATGGCTTTTCCTGGACCTAACTCTTGTTTTTCACCACAATGTTACTTGGCAGAGCTCTGGGGAACCAGCAGCTCTGTAAAGTTGCCCTTGGTACAGATTTTTACAGGGACAATTGCAAAATGTGTATTAAAATATATGGCACAGCGTGGCTAAAGGAACAAACAGCTCTTCCTTTGATCCACTGTTCAAACTCAAGGTGCTGCTTGGGTTTTCCTCCTTCTTCATCACATCACTTTTCCTTTTCATGCCAGACCTTACTGGAGAGCCCTGTGTGTAAGGGGGATTGAAGGCGTTGGGGACATGCCACCAAGGTCAGGGTAAGCTGTGCTGGAAAGAGGAAGAGCATTCCTCCCATTCCAGGCTCTGTCAGTGTGGCCTGGCCTGATTTCCTATGCTGTGTTGTCACAGTCATGGAATATCCTGATGGAATGGCCCCACCAGGATCATCCATCCAGCTCCTGGCCCTGCACTAACACCCCAAACTCCCCCTGAGCATTGTCCAGAGGCTGCTTGGAGTCACTCACCATTCCCTGGGAGCCTGTTCACAGCCTGACCATCCTGGGGGAAAAGCCTCTACCCAGCACCCAGCCTCAACCTTCTCTTCTCTTTAGTTTGGTGCCAAAGGTTTTATTCTGCAGGTTTTGCTGCCTTTGCCAGCATCCCATCAGGAGACCTCAGAAACCTTGTGCCTTTTCAATGCTGGCATCCTAATCGATGGGAATGGGATTATCAAATCCTGCACTGTGTAAATATAATAATAGGAAGAGGTAAAAAGAGAGGTTGTGGGTTTGTTTGGTTGGTTTTTTCCCCAGAAAAGGGCCAATTATATTGGCTGTAGAGAACTTGGTGTCCTTGCTCTTCTTGTCATTCCCACCTGGTCTTTGAGATCAGCTTCTCCTGCTCCCAGTGAACTTTTGACCCAACTAATACCTTATCTTACACATAATGAATTTGGTTTTCAGATGAATATGCATCTGATTTTTAATTTTTTTTTTTTTGCTTAATAAAATCAATGACCTTGTTAAATCATCTTGATTGCTTTCTGCATATGAAAGCACACAGAAAAGGTGTTCTTCATTTTTAGGTTTAAAGACTGGCAGTTGAAAAAAGGGTAAAACCTTATCAAACCTGTGTTGCTCTGGTCAAATGTGTGCAATATAAACTGGTTTATAATGGCTCAATGTGGTGCTTTTCTGACTGGTTTTTATAGTAGGTTTTAAAATTTTAATAACATTTTTCCAAAATATACAGTAGGAATATATTAAGCTGGGGGCTTGTTATTGACTTTAAGCCTGTAAGTATTGGGTTGTGTTTATTTATGGAGTAAATGCAGTATTTCCAATTAAAACTTGAGGAAAGAGAGGGAAAGTATTGAATTAATGGTTGTAAGTCTTGAGCTGTATTTATTTAGGAAGCAAATGGAATATTTCCAATTGAAACGTGAGAAAAAAGTAACTAAAAAATAATCTATTGAAATCTAGATTATTTTTTTTCCTGCGTGCTACTGTAAGCGTGGAGATTCCATTCTCAGACTTGAAAAAAATTATTCATACCCTTCAGAGACGTTCCTTGTAAGAGCCTTTGGAGTTATTTTCAGTTCCTTTCTTTGTGAGAACAGTTTGGGCCAATCCCCAGTGGCTCTGGGAAGGTTGTTCACACTCTGCTCCCTCCTCCCGCGCCGGCCCCACCAAACATCCCTTTAATGACACAGACAAAGTGCACTGCTGTCTAATTTTATGAGCAGAGCTCAGCCATGCAGAAGACTTTCGAAGATTTATGGTGGTAAAGCCACTAAGTATAGTTATTTCTAGCCAGATGCAAGCCAGTGTTAGTGGGGAAAATGTTGGCACTTATGGCCATGTTTAAATACCTACAATCCTGAGCATAAATAAGATTTTTTGAAGGGGCTTTGCTGTGTTCTGTTTGCATTTTTGAAGGAGAGGGAAAAAAAAAAAAAAGGCAAAAAAAACTGAGCAAGCCACAGTTTTTCTTGAGGGCATGATACTCTGAGATGAGCTCAGATCAGAAGTGCCTTTAAAGATCTTTGAATATAAGAATGAATCATAGATTTGTAGAATAGTTTTGGGTGGGAGGAATTTGTTAAAACTCATCCAGTGGCACCCCTTGCCATGGGCAAGGACACCATCCACTGTCCCAGGTTGCTCCAAATCCTGTCCAGCCTGGCCTTGGGCACTGCCAGGGATCCAGGGGCAGCCACAGCCCATCCTCCCAGGGAACAGTTCCTTCCCAAAATCCCATTTCATCCTACCCTCAGGATGGCCCTGTCCTTCCATTGTGTCAGCTGCACTGCTCAGCTTGGTGTCATCTGCAAACTGGGAATTTGAGAAATCACTTAACTGTATAAAAGGTGGAATTGCTCTCCTTTTATTTTAGTGTTTGAGAGCAGCAGAGATGATGGGCTGAAGTTCTTGAAAAATGAAGTAAAATTGACCCCTATTTTTCAGTCTTTCAGCAGGGAGTAAAATGGTTGTAATCTCTTGACATAATTGGGAATTTCTGTCTTGAAACATTGCCATGTGTTAGGCTGCTGAATTTCTGTTAATGTTTGACCTGAAAATCATTGTCTTTCCATCCTGAAGCCAAGCAGAGGCAGAAAAGACAGGCTAGATTGCCTTGTCAATTAAAAAGAATATTCAGAAAAGCAATGATAGGCAGTGTTATCGTGTCTTGCTTTCTAGCAGCTGCTTTTCCTAGTCCTGGTGTGTTCCCAGCCTGGTTTTAGCCTGTCTCATCTCTAAATGTGCTTTGCTCATTTTCAGCTGTGTTGCCACTGGTGAGAAAGGGTGTAGATGGCAGTGGCTTCCCATGTTATTTTAATGTGCTTGTTGTTTATGAAGTTTTCTTTCATGTTAATTGATTTTGTGTGATTGTTTCTAATTATCTCTCTGTGATCTGAGCTGGCTTTGTAAGAGGACAAGTACATATCACTGCCTAGTAACACGTAATAAGAAGGAGGTCATGCTTTTGAATTTGCTCTTTGTCCTCTCATTCTTCCTCTGTTCTTCTCAACTCCGTTCAGCCAGAGTTGTGTGAAGAGAGACAGGGCAGGGAACGCCTGGAGAGGGTCCAGCAGAGGCTACAAAGATGATGAGGGACAGCAGCACCTCCCTTATGGGGAAAGGCTGAGGGAACTGGGCTTTGAATTTCAACAACTTTATTGAACCAACTCCTGTGGCATTGGTTTAAGGTGGTAAACTTAAGGTACTTCACTGTACCAATACCAGGATGCTCTTTAAAAGTAGATTTTACTCCAGGGCACACCTCAAAAGACTGTCTCATCCAACCCTGGCTGAAGTTACCTCACATCTGTATCCTGAAAACCTCCACAGTGGGAACTCTGCACATCTCTTGGGAGGTTGTTCCAGAGACTGATGCTCTCCTTCTAAAACATGGGAATTTGGGAGCAAAAGATTCAAGGCTCATGATTTGATTTCCTCTCGATCTCTGAGCAGTTCCATCTTTTCTCTGCAGTTAAAAGAACATCGGTTCTCTGTGAAGCAGACATTAGTATTTTCGGGGTACTTGTACAAATGGTGTCTTTGGGATTGTTAGTGGGAGTTGCAGCTATTCCTTGTATCCCACATTTCCCACCCAGTAACAGAATTTCTGCAGTTGCAGTAAGACTGGTTTGTTCCTCCTTCTTAGCTCTTTTCCGTGTGCTTCAAATCAAAGCAAAAGCTCAGAATTGTAACAGTGTGGGAGGTGTTGAGTCTCTCGAATCACTATAAATAGTGGCAGACTTGGGAAAGCTTGGGAAGATTCTTTGGGAATCTCACTTTTTTCCCTCTGTGATGTACAGGCTTTCAGGGGAGCATCTGCCTAGAACCTCCTGATTTGGCTGAATGTATGCAGAGCTTGAGTGATGTGCATTATGTTCAAATAGGTTAAAAATGCAAACAAACTTTTTCTAGACATTGTTAGTCCGCATTTGTATTAATTGATGTGAAAGCAGATTGTAGTTAATTGCTATGAGCTAATCAGCTGCATAGAAAACAAAGAAGGCCCTATATTCTAGCTTTTCAAAGCATTTGAAGCTTAGGCTTTTCTGCTGAGGAGGTGAACATAATCTTTGTGATTACAGGAGTTTTTCATTTGGAAATACGCAGAAGCTTGTTTGTAGTATCCAAGGAGTGGTTGAAGTTGGTGCTGCAGTCTGCCTGTTGTCAGCAAAAAGTGGCTGAACTTGATCAGAGGAGTGAATCCTCTGTTTGTCTGCTGGGCAAACACTCAAGAAATAGTTTTAAAAAGCTGCGTAAAGACTTCATTCATCCTCTAACGTGTCACTGATAAAAACGTCCTGTAATTCTTTGTCTGCACGTGTTCCTGTGTGCTCCCTCTCCCTTCAGTGAGAGGCTGCTCTTCCTTCTCGTCCTGGCGAGGAGGAGCGAGGGGCTGTTTCTGTCCCCAAACCCAGCGAGGGGCTGTTTCTGTCCCCAAACCCAGCGAGGGGCTGTGCTGTCCCCAGACCCAGCGAGGGGCTGTTTCTGTCCCCAAACCCAGCGAGGGGCTGTTTCTGTCCCCAAACCCAGCGAGGGGCTGTGCTGTCCCCAAACTCAGCGAGGGGCTGTTTCTGTCCCCAGACCCAGCGAGGGGCTGTTTCTGTCCCCAAACCCAGCGAGGGGCTGTTTCTGTCCCCAGACCCCGGGTGGCTGTTTCTGTCCCCAGACCCCGGGTGGCTGTTTCTGTCCCCAGACCCCGGGTGGCTGTGCTGTCCCCAGACCCCGGGTGGCTGTGCTGTCTCCAGACCCCGGGTGGCTGTTTCTGTCCCCAGACCCCGGGTGGCTGTGCTGTCCCCAGACCCCGGGTGGCTGTGCTGTCTCCAGACCCCGGGTGGCTGTTTCTGTCCCCAGACCCCGGGTGGCTGTGCTGTCCCCAGACCCCTCCTGGCTGTGCTGTCCCCAGACCCCGGGTGGCTGTGCTGTCCCCAGACCCCGCCTGGCTGTGCTGTCCCCAGACCCCGGGTGGCTGTTTCTGTCCCCAGACCCCGGGTGGCTGTGCTGTCCCCAGACCCCTCCTGTCTGTGCTGTCCCCAGACCCCTCCTGTCTGTGCTGTCCCCAGACCCCTCCTGTCTGTGCTGTCCCCAGACCCCCGGGTGGCTGTGCTGTCCCCAGACCCCTCCTGGCTGTTTCTGTCCCCAGACCCCTCCTGGCTGTTTCTGTCCCCAGACCCCTCCTGGCTGTTTCTGTCCCCAGACCCCGGGTGGCTGTGCTGTCCCCAGACCCCTCCTGTCTGTGCTGTCCCCAGACCCCTCCTGGCTGTGCTGTCCCCAGACCCCTCCTGGCTGTGCTGTCCCCAGACCCCTCCTGTCTGTGCTGTCCCCAGACCCCGGGTGGCTGTGCTGTCCCCAGACCCCTCCTGTCTGTGCTGTCCCCAGACCCCTCCTGGCTGTGCTGTCCCCAGACCCCGGGTGGCTGTTTCTGTCCCCAGACCCCTCCTGTCTGTGCTGTCCCCAGACCCCTCCTGGCTGTGCTGTCCCCAGACCCCGGGTGGCTGTTTCTGTCCCCAGACCCCTCCTGGCTGTGCTGTCCCCAGACCCCGGGTGGCTGTTTCTGTCCCCAGACCCCTCCTGGCTGTGCTGTCCCCAGACCCCTCCTGGCTGTGCTGTCCCCAGACCCCTCCTGGCTGTGCTGTCCCCAGACCCCTCCTGTCTGTGCTGTCCCCAGACCCCTCCTGGCTGTGCAGCCGTTCCCGGCTGCGGAGGCTCGGCCGTGTCCCAGCCCTGCCATTCCAGCGGGGCTCTGCTGGGCTCAGCCGCTCTTTGTTCCCCAGGTTGGGCTGGTGTTCCAAGCACCCCGGCCCGGTTTGTGAATGCCTCGAGCTTTGATGTGCCCCGAGAGGTTCCTGTGCCTGCTGGGGCTGCTTTGATGTTCTCTGCTCGCGGGCTGCCAGCTCCTTCTGCTGGAGGTGCGGTCAGAGCTGCTGTCCGCTTGAGAACCAAGTCCTCACCTCTGCACACACCCAAACACTTCTTTACTCTCAGGGAGCAAATGGAGCTCTCTGCTGGAAGAGTTTGTCTGTTGTAGTTGTGATTTTTTTTTTTTTTTTTTTTTTTGCTCTAAATTTAGCAGGTTAGCTCGATGCTGTGCCAGGGGAGGGCTGAGCCCTTCTGTTGACACAGCTCGCTGGATGTTTGAAATGCCTTTTGCCTTCTCTGCACCCAGCTGTGCTGCTGAACCGGCAGCCCAGAGGAAAGGCTGGGAGAATTGGGGTTGTTCAGCCTGGAAAAGAGAAGCTTTGGGGTGAGCTCAT
The DNA here is from genome assembly GCF_903797595.1 of Erithacus rubecula. Classification (NCBI taxonomy): domain Eukaryota; kingdom Metazoa; phylum Chordata; class Aves; order Passeriformes; family Muscicapidae; genus Erithacus; species Erithacus rubecula. Next base: position 784,089 of record NC_136658.1, on the reverse strand, counting down.
TGCCTCTCCCAGGACTTGAAAGGAGCCCATAGGAAAGATGGAGAGGGACTTGAGACGAGGGCAAGGGGCATGATTTCAGAATGCTAAAGAGCAGGGGTAGTTGGGTTTTGGGAGGCAAGTTCTTCCCTGGGAGGGTGGGCAGCCCTGGCACAGGCTGCCCCTGGATCCCTGGAACTGTCTAAGGCCAGGCTGGATGGGGCTTGGAGCAACCTGGGATGAGGAAAGGTATCCCTGCCTATGGCAGGGGGTGGCACTAATAATATTTCAAGTCTTTTCCCACCCAAACCATGCTGTGAGCCTCTGATTCTATGATAAACCATTATTGAAAGCCCTGCTCTGGTTTTACTGGAGCTCAGGAAAAATGCTTTTAACTGCATTCTACTCCTATAGGTGCTTGCAGCAGGCAGTGGTGCTGCAGGTAGTAAGCAAGATCAATGTTCTTACCAGTGGCAAGAAGACAGGATGACTCAGCTCCTTTCAGTTATCTTTTCCATATCTTTTTTTCATTGGCAATAGACTTTTCTCCTTTTGGGAAAAAGTTTGTAAGGAATATTCATGTTCAAGGAATGACTGGACATGGCACTTGGTGATGCCAAGGTAGTGATCAGTCAAAACTTGGACCAGTTGATCTCAGAGGTGTTTTCTAACCTAAATGGTTCTGTTGATTCTGACATATATCTACAGATAGATTTTAGAAATTGTGCCACATGCTTTCAGTGAGCATTTTAGTGACTTGAAAAATAACAGTACATCTACTGTACTCTTCTAAAACAGGGTGATTGTGCTCTGAGGAAAAAAAAAAACATTGTAGTAATTATTATTACCTGTAGAATCCATTAAAACACAGGATTTGACTTACATCAGTGTTAATGACAATGAAACCTTGTGAAGGGCATCATTTAAAATTGAAGTGCTTGTATTAAGACTGTAGGGAAAGAAAGGAGAGAAGTCTTTGTAATAAACCTGGGTGGCACTGTCAAGATTCCTAAAATGTGACAGATGAGTAAAGTAAGAACTCCAAGGTGGTTGTTGCCTGCTGCAAAACCTTTTGCAGATCTAGGATGAAATAAGAAGCATGACTGATGAAATGTGTCTTGGCTTCTTGCTGTTAAGCAAATGGGGATCAAAGAAACTCCTCATATTCCTGTTTTCTAAAAGCTCCTGGCAGACAGTCTGAATTACAGCATCCTAGGTTGGTTTGGTTTTTTTTGATAAAAGGGAAATGCCTTGGATATGATGAATCATGTTTGGGGAAGCTATAGAAAAGTACCCTTGTATTTGTCTAAATTGAATCTCTTCCTAATGCTTGCTTAGTTTCCCATTTTAAAACAAAAAAACTCATTAGTAATCATTTTAAATACACTTAAGCTCTGAAACCAATCCTTGTATTTGTTGTGAATGTTAATGCCATAAAGAGGGCACGCTTTTATTTTGAAAAGGCTGAATGAAATGCTCACACTCACCAGCAGCTTTCTGGCGCTTCTTTGTTGTTTTCGTTTTTATTCTGCTGAAGGAAAAACCATTGTTTTAGCATTGTTTTGTGTCTGGGTGTCATGTTCCTCTGATCACATGTTGGACTGCTAATACTTCTCTGAGACAAATTGCTGAAAACATTGGCTATGTTTGAGGTTGCAAGAATTCTCTATATATAGTGACAGAATTGATTTTTTTGGCTCTGTTGCTAGTGGCAACTCATCCTAATCCCAAACTGTACAGTAATGTGATTTATGGGGAGTACATTGCTCGCTAGTGAATGCTGTCTGGAATTTTTTTTTCTCTGTGCATTGCTACAGGGGCACTGTTCAGGCACAAGGTGCAAATATTTTCGATTAGAACATTTTAAATTACAGATAAAATCGTAGCTCACAAATGCATTTGGGGAAAAAGCTGCTTTGCTGTTGTTGATAGATTTATAAAGGAAAAATTTCTCATTAATTGGGAGCTCATGCTGATAAAATTCACAACTGTCTCCTGTTTAAGGCCCAATTTGCTTGTGGGTACTCTCACACCAAGAATTTTGCATGTGTGTTAAGATTTTTTGTTTAAATGAAATATATTTTGCCAAACATTAAAAAGTTTCAGTTAGAAATGTTGCCAAGATATGTTACATATCTTCTGTGTTCTGTATGTTGCAAAGAGCACTTAAAATTGGCCTGTGCCGGTTGCAATTGACCTCTAAATGTCCTGCTTAAAATTGGGTCTCTATAACACTTTGTGTGGGGAAGTTTTAGGTTTGAAGAGCATCAGTTAAACTGCTGTGAGTAAGAAATGCCCTCTTGAAAATCCAGATGGGCTTTTTTGGAAGGGACATTTTGCAACAGTGGGAAATCATTCCTGGTTGGTCATCAAGGTCTTTTCCCACCCTTTTGTAGGTGGATGCTGGCAGGACAGGCAGGAGACTGCTTTTGTCACAAAGATATTATGCCCAACTTTGTTTCCTTGATTATATAGCTTGCTGTATCATATTGGTTGAAATATTTCCAGCTTTAATACCTCTGTTTGTGTTCAGGAGAATTTTCCTTCCGTGTACTTTTGTCTTAGCTGAGGATAAGGGAAGATTTAAAGGGTAGACAAATGGTAGCAAAGCTGTCAGAGCTGATTAGTTTGAGGTGTGAAATGAGCAGGCTTCTAATTGCAGGGCAGAGATACAGAGTCCAGTGCAGTTGTGAGTTACTGTAAATCCTCCGTGTAGCAGAAGGATGGAGCAGGGCTCCTCAGGGTGGTAAAATGCTCTGTAGTAGCTGAATCAGCAAGAGATTACTGTGTGCTTGGCTATAAAAGGGATGGGGTGGGTATTGTAGCTCCTGTTTGCTGGGGAAAGACTGGTAAAAAATGGTGAGATGCTTGTAGAAGGGAATTTGTGAAGGAGAGAAGAGCTGTGCTGTGGTACAGGATGTTTGAGCTGCCAGTTACTCCCTTTCTGCAGGGATTCACGAAGCTCTATTTGGAAGAGCTATTTAAAGAGGAGACACTACAGAGTATATACATTAAAGTCAAGTTTAAAACAAGGCTAGTCTTCTATTTCTTTTGTGCTTGCCAGAGTGCACTGAGGTGAGCAGAAAGGGAGGCTGGCTTGCCAGCGAGCTGCAGGAAGGAGAGCTGAATCCCTTGACTCAGCAAGCAAGGAGTTTCCTGATGTTACAAATATTTGTGCTTCACGAGTTGTGCAGATGCCCTTCACAGGGCTGCTGAGATCAGGCAGACCTCAGGTGGCTCCACAGGCAGGAAATGTCACTGGCTCCTCTTGCTGGGTCAGAGACCTTCTGTGTGGCAGGAATTGAGGCTGTGGGTGAGCAGGGATGCTCTGGGAATGGGAGCAGCAAGGCATCTCCTGGTGGGCTCTAGGGAACTACTCAGCAGTTTTATTTCCCCCACTCAACCTTTTCTGGGGAAACCTTTCCCTTTATTGATGTCTAGGAAAACCTAAACACGTAATTTGGAAAGAAGAGCCATTTCTCTGATATAGAAATATGCTCATCAGCAAGAGCTGGGAGAAGAATTCCACATGTGTATTGATGTGATGTAATGTGGGAGGCAGCAAGTTGAACTGGAGGCCAGGCAAATAAAGCCAGCCCAAAATCCAAGCAGCAAAACAATATTTGAACAGTGCAGTTAAATTCCCAACACAGTACAGTAACTTCTCGTGGAGTTTATTTAATAGGTGGTGCAAAGTCTTCAGCAGGAAAGGCAACAGTGGCATTGCTGATATTATTCAAACCTGACATGGAACTTTTGCTCCTTGATAAAAATGCTGCTGAATGCTTCCTATTTCTAAGCAATAACATAAACCTGGCAGGTGACAGCATGCATATAAAAGAGTCATCTTTCTAGGAAGGGATCTGTTCCATTCAGGTGATATAAAACCATTGAACAAAAGAGAGCTTGTAATTTTTAGAACCAAACATAAAGGTTGTGATTTGCTGTAATGTGACCTCTGGTGATTTTTTTCCTAAAGTGGCTGAAAAGGAGCATAAAGTATTCTGTGCAAGTGGAGACTCTGGTTTTAAATGAAACAGAAGTGACTTTCTCCTTGCTTACAAACTTCTTAATTTCTGCAGTTACCTTTATGCAAGAGCAAAGGCATAAGATGAACTCTTAGAGTCGGCACTGGTTTTACTGAAATGTGGGGATGTTTAAATCAAAATACAATACCAGAAAAAAAAAAAATACAGTTAGCCAGAAAGTAATTGGAGGCACTTGGATTCCTTGGTGAGTTGTCCTTGCTGATGATTTTGTTGTGGTCTGACAGTACAGAGAGTTGAATAAAGGAGTTAATTCTTTCACGTGAGGTAACTGAGGTGAAACTTTGCTTGCCACGCTTTGTCAGAGGTGAAATTTTTGATGTATAAATAAAAAATATTATTTGTGGAGTTGAGGGATCAGTGTTGGAGGAGTCTTGTTGAGAAAAGGGAAAGCCAGGATACAAAAATCCCTGAATTTGGAGTCTTGGGTACTTTGTGACAAGGTGGACAGGGGGAGTGGATGTGGACTAAAAAGAGAGTAGGTTTAGATTAAATATCAGCAGGAAGGGTATTAAGAGGAATTCCCTGTGAGGGTGGGCAGGGCTGGCACAGGTGCCCAGAGCAGCTGTGGCTGCCCTGGATCCCTGGCAGTGCCCAAGGCCAGGTGAACAGGGCTTGGGGCAGCCTGGGGTAGTGGAAGGTGTCCCTGCCCATGATGAGATGGGGAATGAGATGTTCTGGAAGGTCCCCTCTGACCATAACCATTCTGGGATTCTGTGAAGTGTGTTTCAGATTTTAATAACCATGCTTTCTGCAGCCTGTGTACAGATAACTTCAGAAATAGTGGTGTTCTGAAAAATAATTTACCCTTCAGATGCTCAGAATTTTATGCAAATCTTCTAAAACATTTCTGTAGTTGTAATTCTGTTTAGTAAAGAGAAAAACCACAAAGAGGAGCTTATTACATGCAGTGTTTGAGAGTCTTGTCGTGATGAATAATTCCTGTAGATTCATTATTGCTGCAGGTATGTTGTCTTTGTCTCTGCTGGACACGGGGAGGGAATATTAATGCAGTGTGTCCCTGAATACGCTGGTGTTCCTGGAGTCCCTCATTAGCCATGCAGCTGCTGCTGTGTTATCTTATCTCAGCATTTATTGCCAACCTCTGCCCTGAAAGGAGCCACAAGAATGATTTGTTGGCTGGAGTGTTTGCCTTTCAGTTGTGCCTTTGTTAGTGACACACCTGTCCTTAAATTAAAAACCAGGTAATGGCAGTTGTTTGCTTGTACAGTGTTGATTTATTGTGGTGCATTTTTCATGTTGCTGGGGGAAAGTGAGAGGAGGCATCCATTTTAAAGTACTGAATTAAACCAGTTGAGGACATTAGCATTCCTTAACCTGTTTTCCTTCAAGGGGAGGCAAAACGTTTTGGCCCATTCCTTCCTCCCAAGTATTTCAGGATTGCTCTCCTTTGGATTTTGTGGTGGGAGCTGGCATTCCAAAGGGTATTTTAATTCAGTGCCATGGTCTGGGAAAGGAGAGGGAACAGCCTCAGGCTGGGCCAGGTTGGACATCAGCAGGAATTTCTTCATGGAGATGATTGTCAAGCATTGGCAGGGGCCCCCAGGGAGGTTTGGAGTGCCCATCCCTGGAGGTGTCCAAGGAATTCCTGGATGTGGCACTCAGTGCTCTGGGCTGGGGACAAGGTGGGGTTTGGGCACAGCTTGGACTCAGTGATCCCTGGAGGTTTTTCCAGCATTAATGATTCTATGACTTGGCAAGATAAATGCCATCATCCCTTCTTCCTTCATCTTCCCCCAGCTTTTATTGCTGAGTGTGCTCTGGGGTCATTTGGGGTCATCTGTCCTGACTGGGTCCTTTCCCAGTTTCTTACACACTCACAGCCTGCTCACTAATGGGAACAGTTTCCCCAGAGCAGCTGTGGCTGCCCCTGGATCCCTGGAAGTGTCCAAGGCCAGGCTGGACTGGGCTTGGAGCAGCCTGGGACAGTGGAAGGTGTCCTGCCCATGGCAGGGGCTGGAACAAGATTATCACTGAGGTCCCTCCTGACCCAAGCCATCCTTGGTGTGAGGAGCAGGAAAGGCTTTGAGCTGTGTAAGCACTGCTCAGCTTTAACAGGAACATCCCTGAGTTATCTGTGCCTGGAACTTCGTGTTCTCAGCACAAATCCCAGGCACAGCCCCATCCCAGCTTCTGAGCAGAGAATTAACCAAGCCCAGCACTGTGAGTGAACTGGACAGGGCAGGACTTTGAGCTCAGTGGGACTCCAGAGGTGCAGTGGGACAGTCACCTGTCACCTTGGAAAGGTCCTGGCAGTCGGGAGAGCTCCCTGAGCACTGCAGAAAGGCAAATGCTGGACCCATTTTCAAACACCACTGCAAGGAGGATCTGGGGAACAGCAGCTGCTCATCTTTACCTTAATTCATGGGAAAATTACGCAGCAAAACCTCCTGGAAACCATTTTTGAGGCTTTTCTTCCATTCCTTGAAGGGGCATAAAGGTGATTTGGAGCAGCCAGCATGGACTCCCAAGGGCAGAGGGTGCTTGCCTTTTGGGAAAGCTGGCAGTGCACGTGTTGTATGGGATGGCTCCAGTGAGACCTTTGACACAGTCCTGTGGCACCTTTACAGCCACTCTGGGGACACATGGACTGAGAGCTGGTGGAAAACTGGCTGTGCTTCCCAGGCCTGAGTGGTGGGGAGCAGTGGCAGATGCTGCTGGCAGCTGGGAATCCCTCAGAGGTGGATGGACCAGTGCTGATCCCTGCCTTCAGTCAGCACCTGGATGGTGGGATGGGGCTGTTAAACTGGGAGGGAACATGGATAGGCTGGAGGCAGGGCTGTGTCCAGGGTGGCCCTGGGCTTGGGGACGGGCTGGCAAGAACCTCTGGAAGCTCAACAAAGGCAAATGCCAAGTTGAGGCATTCCAGCCTTGAGCAGCAGGCCAGGCTGGCACTCCAGGCTGGAATTCCAGTGCCCTCCTGGACAGAAACACTTCACTGCATGTCTTCACTGTTGAAGAGATTGGTCAGCAGTGATTCGTGGGCAGTAATTCCTAAATGCCATCTTTATCCTGCCAGCAGTAATGCACTATACTGATTTATTCTCTTTGCCACACTAAAAATCATTCAAAACCGTTTAAAGTCTGGGATGCTTTGAAAAGAGGGCAAGAAAGAATAAATACAAAGAAATTCAACAATATTTGGGGTTGATTCAAGCTGATGGAGTGGTTTTTGTCACTGGGACAAAACCAGCTGCTCCCCTTTTTCTTTTTTTTTTTACTTTTCTTCTTTATGATGAGACCTGTCTTCATGTTTTTAATGGAGTATTTTGGAGTGAGTATATACTTAAAAAAACCAGGATAGTATTACTTTGGAGATGATTGCACACTGAGTGTGTGTGCTCCCAAGCACAAGTTGTAAAGTCATAATTTTCCACTGGTGTGTGTTCTAGCTGTCAGGAATTATCCACAGTCTACTTTCTGGGAAGCTGGAAATTTTTGGGTATTTCAAAATTCACTGATTCATCTTCTTGAGTGTTGGTGGATTGAGTCAGGTTTAACCCAGGTGCAATGTGCTCTGCAATTCTTAGGGAGGTTTACTTCAGGAATTTCTGATGGGGTGAATTAATTTCAGGTCAAGGTCAGTCAAAAGGTGAGTTTTTTTAGCCTGATGTTTTTGGATGTTTTGGGTGTGATACTAGTTTATCCTTTTTCTGAGGCTTTGTGTTAATTGTAAGGATTTAAAAAATTTATTAAAATTTCCAAATTATTTGTCTGAATGTTCATACCCCAAAAAAACCCCACAAACACAAACTTCTGGTGTCAGGTGAGCTGTGCAATTTTCCAGTTAATACCTTGGGTTTTTGATCATTATCATCATCTTGTTCCAAATGGGATTCAGGCCTTGCCTGGTTTGTTGTTGAATTCCTCAGCCTTGGAATAGAGATACTTTCAATACTGTTGCAAATTTAGCCTCTTCTTTTATTCAAGAGCCCTGAACATGAAGTGTATGTTTACGTTTTTGCATAGCTCTGCATGGAATTAAATTTTTATACAGTGACTAATTCACTTTCTGGTTTTCAGGGTGTCACTGGGTTTAACTTTCTGCTGTGCAACCTGGGACTTTGATCTTCAGATTTGTACAAGTGCACAATATTGGCAGTTGTGGCACTGTCTTATGAAACACTAATGCATATTTTAATGTTCTTATATTGATTTTTCATGAAGGTGTGAGCTTTACACATCTCTGGCCCAAGTGGACATCCATGAAATAATTAAGACCATCTGTTTCTCCTGTTTCCCTGTAGGAAAACTTAATGAAATATGATTCTCCACTGACCTGACTCTTTAATTCACATTGTTATGATCTTCTACAGTGAGAATATAAAAAGATACCTCAATATTTCGTAGCATCTGTTACCTTTAATGGATATGAGTGATGGAAATAGATGCCAGTAGTTGAAATTTGGGGCTGGGAATTTGCAGTGAGAACTCAGCATTAGACAAGGTGGCATTAGAAAAGTGAGAATGGCAGGAAGAGAAATTTTCTTTCTCCTGCTCTCTTAGAATTCCCTGGTCTCACAGCCTGGGCAAAAATGGGGAAAAGGGAACAAATTCATTGAATTAACAATTGCATTGACAGGATAAATAAGGTGTTCAGGAATTACTCTCCACAAGCTAAGATGCCTTTTTGAGGAGTGCAGTTCTGGCTTTTCCCACACTTAGTTAATGGTTACTCTGAGAAAAAGATGTGCCTAGTTGTAAAAAACCACAAAGTAATATTCCTGCTTTTTTGCAGACTCACTTATTCATGTATTAAAAAGTTACCAGTAGTTAGAGAACATTTTATTACTTCACAGGAACAAATGTTTCCTTATATGAATGGATTTGAAAGTCCATCCTGAAGGACAGTAAGGTTAAGACTATCCCAACTTTGCACATAAAATCTGGATACACACATCAGAGTTTTCACACTGCCCAAGTGAAGGAACTATGATGCACTTATTAGTCAGACTTCTCTTTTTCCCCTGCTCAAAATAATTTCCTCCTGGGAAATGTGTTGACTTCAGTCTCCTCTTTCATCATGTTTTGCAGTGCATTCATAGTTGTCATAGAAGGGTTGCTGTGTGAACTGTCCCAAGGTTAAAAGCAGCTTTGTGTTGGGGCAGGGGAGGGGAGCTCCAAGGAATGCTGATCCCCACAGCCTTTCCTGCTCATCTTTGCAGCACAACAAATTCAATATTGCCAGCACACAGCTTCATACCCAGGGCTGGTGAAATTCAGCCCTGATTCTATTAGTTAGCTGAGAATTGGAAAATAACTTTGTTTGCCTAAAGTATTCCCAGATTTATGTTCCAAAGGCTGTTGCTCGTTTTTTTTCTACCCTTCCAATATTGATAACACATTGCAGTTATTCCTTACAGTTGTTTGTGCAGTCCTTTATGCTTCTGATAGAAAAATGAGTCTTTTCAGAGGAACTTTGGGGTTTCTAGGTGTTTGCTAAACTGACTGGGATATTGGATTTTGGAACAGGAGGTCTGAAAAAAACAAAAAGTATTATAATATCAGCTGGAATACTTGGAATGCTTTACAAAGGCAAATCATTCACAGGCATCTCAGCCAACTTCACTTGTTCCCATGGAGGTGTTTCATATGGGGGACACACAGCCCTTGGAACCCACCTGGGCTGCACCAGGGGGATTTGGGAAGTTTCACTGATGGGGCTGGAGCATGGCCACATCTATTGGGCTGGGAAGAATTCTAAGCCATTTAAGCATTTAAACTTTGGTTTTACATCCCCTTGGCTAAGCTGAACCTGCAGCATGTGGATACTCTTCATGGATGATCTGGAGTAGACAGGAATGAAAGGAGCCTGTCCAGAGCTCCTTTTTAATGAGTTAACTAAATTAGAGGATGTTCCTGAGGTGTGGGGGTTTTTTTATTGGCATGTCACCAGAATTACTGTGTAACTAATTTAAATATAATTAGATTTTTGTTGTGCCTATGGTGCAGCCTTAGGCTGAGTAGTTTGTGGTATAGGTTAAACAAAATAACTCTGCTCAAAATAAGTCTGAAGAAAATTAAGTGAGTCTGTCTAGATACATAAAGCCAAATCCTGTTCACTGCTCCCAAATTCCTCCTGTGGCTGTGCTGCTGGAAAGCTGATGAAGAAAATGCTATTTATGCCTGGGAACTGAGTAGTTCTGGGAGCTGAGTTTGCCCAATAAAACTTGGAAATTCAGCCATCACATATATGGAGTCCACACATGGTCATTGCTGGGCTACTGATGTGCATTTGTCAAACCATTTCCCTTTTTTGTTGCTTTTTCACTCTGCAGACTGCCAAGCAGAAGCTCCTTTTAAAGCAAATTATTGAATTTGTAGAGTTTTGCTCTGTGTTAATGGATTTTGACTGAATTATTGAATTTGGAGTGTTTTGCTTAATATTCTAATGGAATTTCTTTGGTGTTCTTTCAGAGCATTCAGTCAGAAAAGAGCTGCAATTGAGAAAGAATATGCACAGGTAAGTTCTGGAATGATTTTGATGGCTGTGGCATTGTTCTGTTGGGATAATTTGTAAATGAGCAAAATACCATGGTGTATGTTTTTTTAATCTATTTTTCCCCTAAGTTACTTACTATAAAAATGAGTTGAAGTTCTGAATCATTTTGGTCTATGCAGGACTTAGGCCCATTCTGCATTTTCATGTATTTTGACTTGAGGAAGTTCTCGAGTACAGAAAACATTTTTAACATTTTTTTCCCCAATTGTTATAAAATCAAACTCTATGTGGTTTTCTCAGAAGTCAGTGTGAAACTTGAGTGAAAGGTAAAATCAGGTCAATTAGAGGGAGAGGAAATGTTCTGGCTTACTCGATCCAAAATAAATTTAAATTCACATTCTTCAGTAAGAGCAGCTTCCCATTCATCTGAAATAAAAGCGGATTTGGCTTCATGCTTGTGATAGGGAGTGGAGTGAATTTTGATTTGTTTGTGAGAAAAGAGGGAGGATTGCTTTTTCTCCCCTGGTCCAAAATTAGAAAGCATCTAATAAGGGGCAGCTGCCTGTTTAATTTACAGTAAAGGCTCTTGGAGCTTAAGTCCAAGTCCAACAGATTAAAAACACATTAATTTATTTTAAAATAGATTAAAGGTGGAATAAAATCCAAGGGAGTGAGCTGGTGGAGCTCAGTGTGCCATAAATCCAGCTGGAGATGTGGAGTGTGAGAGCACAGGCTGTCACTGGGCTGCTCCAGGTGCAGTTTGTGGGCTGTCACTGGACATGCTCCCAGTCCTCATCATCCTCATCTGGGGGTGCATCACCCCCACATACACCCAGAAATGTGTTCTGGGGCTGGGCTTCACTGCCTGTGATGGATGGGTGTCTAGTGCTGGATTTGCTGCATGTCTTCTCAGCCTGAAGCTCACCTGGAAACCCTTCCTAAGTCACCTGGAATCTGTGCTGAATGCAGCCCACTCACTGACAACAGTGCCATAAGTTGTTGGTGCTCTCATTCTTTCTCCAGATACGAATTTATCTTGGCAAGTATCAATTTCATTGGCAGCTGAACTGAATTGGATTAAATACCTGAATTTTTTCAATGAAAGCTGTGCTTAAAAATATGTATTCTTGAGTGGTTTTTTTTTAACTGATGTAGAAAATTTGCCATCAGTTCTTAGTACATTCATCCATTAGACACTGCGAATGTCTTTCAGGTGCAGAGACACAACAGTCACTGCATTTAGGGAATAGTCTTGATAAGCTGGAAAAATAATTACACTCTGCACTTTGGAAAGCTCAGACTTAACAACTGAGGCTTTCAGCTCCTTGGATTTACTCCCCCCTCCAGCTTTGCAGCAATGCAGCTGCAGCATTTGAGATTCACTGAATGGCTGTTTATATGAATGAAGTCTTGTGGGATCACTTCCTTGGATTGCTGATAGTGCACAGCTCCACAACAATGCTGGATGCTTCTTCAAGGGCTTCTAAAAGGATTCCTGTTTTGGAGGTGGTCATAAAATTTCACACAAAGACTTCTGGGGAGAGAAGTTGTGCTCCAAATAAATGGGAAGCCACATTCATCAGCATGAGGATATTCCTTTTGAACCAGTTATAAAGGGAGCTGGAAATGCTCAGTAGTTTATGAAGCCAGATTTCTAAACCTTTTCACAGATTCTCTCCAAATGCCTCTTGTCACCTGAGGGAATTTGGAATATTCTGACATCTGACTTTTTTTTGGCAAGTTAGAAGCAGTGGAAGGGTGGCCAGTGAAAATAAGTTTCCCAGAACTGAAGGCTTTGTTGGTTTAAAAAAAAAATGGTAGGTTGGTGCCCTGTACTTGAGTGCCAAGTTTCTAAACACAGAGTGCTTTTGTTGGGAGCAGGAGAACCTGTCCAAAGGCAAGTGAAACACCCCAGCCCAGTGTTTAGAACTTGCCCCTAATTACATGGTAAGTGGTGCAAATATATGTGATGAATTACAGGACCTGGATTGCAATTTCCCTGCTCTTTGTCCAGTTTTTTTTTTTTTTTTTTTTGCATTGTGTTTTCATCTGGTCGTACCTGTTGCCTTTGAAGGTTTTTGGAGCTATTTTTTTGCTTATTGTCCATTTCCAGTGGGTTCTTTCCTGGCTTTTCTAGGCTGTGCCATGGTATAAATGGGAGAAGGATCCAGTGTATCAGCAATTCTGCACTTTTCTAGATCAGTTGGAATTTGCACTCAGCTCTTCCACTTGTATTTTTGGTCCTGCATTATTTAATATATGCTTTGAGGCTTACCTTAATATTCAGAAATGAGAGCTCAGAAAGGTTCTCATTTCCCACTAACAGTATGCCTGCTAATAGCATTTTAATTGCAATTTTATATTGTTATTATTAGCTATTCTCCATGATTAATAAGCTACCTGAAAATCAGTGGCTGAGAATACTCTTATGGTGAAAGAACAGTTTACTGAATTCGTGCTTTTGCTGCTACCTACAAAAAACTCTTTTACCCAGCATGTTAAATAGGTACAATGTTGTTTTTTGGGGGCTTTTCTTGAGTCATAAACACATCTCTGCTGCAGTTACTATTATTTCACACTTTTAATTCCAGAGACCAGTCTCTCTCAGTCTGGGAACACACAGGTGACCTTCCTTGTCATGCTTTGCTTTTGCTTGATGTTTCATTATCATTGTTTCAGAGTAAAACGTGACTCCAGGCAATCAGCATGGCCTGGCCCCTTGGAATTTGCAAGTAACCTCTAGGAGGTTGAGTTTCCCTGCATGCTAATGAGTTTCTAATTGTAGTTCCTCAGCTAAAGGCACTGATGTTACAAAAAAGGTGGGAGAGCCCATTCCCTGAGCTACATTTCAGATGAGGCACCAGTAGAAGTGTCTGTTCAGTTTTGGGTTTTTTTTAAAGAGACAGTAATTGTTAGGATTGTCTATGTTTTCTAGAGGTCAAATTAACATTAAAGAGCTGTGGGTGCTCAGTAAAACCAGCTTATCTGTCATCAGGAGGGGAGAGGGCACTCGGTGTGGATTGCTGTGTCTGTGGCACTGAGAAACTTCATGCATCTAAAACATTTTCAAGTGTGAAGAAAAGTAAAGTTAAATGTAGTTTGTAGCCACCAGTGCCATTGGCAGCTCCTCATATCCATGGCAGTGGTCAGGAGAGGAGCCTTAAATAAGATGAAATGTGTGTGAGAGGGAAGAGCAGCTGGAGATGGAGTGAGAGGAGCAGGAAAGGTGGGGAGGTGGATGTAAGCAGACACCAAGGTCACCTGAACCCATTTCCCTCACCCTGTGTCTCACCAGACCTGGAAAACACACTCATTTCAAGACATCAGAATATATATGCATTAATATTCCCTAAAATTTACAATGTTCCTATGGCAGTTTTTGTCTGTGTAATGTGTGCATGTGTGTACATAATGTATAAAGCAGATACTTAAAAAACATACATAACATGGTTTATTTTATATTTATATATATATATATATATAAAATATATAATTTTATTTATATATTTGCCAGAATGGACTGGTTTTCCATTGTTTAAAATCAAAATAGAAGCTGACCATTTCTTTTGCCATGTTGTGACAGGGGTGCCAAGCTGCCCAGTGGCCTTTTGAACAATTTTTCAGAGGATTAAAATTGCAAGGATTAAAATCAGACATTCCCACCATGTCTTAGTAACTTCTGCCATGGCTCATTTTTTTTCCTTTGCTGTTCTTTATCATGTATTCCAACACTTTGTGAAAATTACCTGATGTAACTTTATCATGTGGAGACTGGAAAGGTGATGGTATTTCCCTCCTAAGGAATGAGAGAAATCAAGTGAATTTTAGCCAAAATAACACAAGTCTCTGACAGAATGGAAACCAAGCTCTTTTGAAAATACACTGATTTATTGCAAGGTTTCAGTGGTGGCTGTAGGAGCAGGAGGATGGCACAGAACAGCTGGGGGGTTTGGGAATGGTGTGGGGAGCTCTGTAAATGGAACTGTCAGCATGGAACTCCAGTCATTCCTAAATCCCACCAGGAAATACAGCTGCAGCATGGCAAACACAGCCTTCCAACAGGCTTGGAATACCAAAAAAAATACATATTCCAGAGTGAAGCAGAGTCTTTTCTCCAAGCTATGGAACCCCCTGGAGCAGCAGGAAAAAACAACTCGAGGTAGCTGCCCTGCAAACCCAGCAAGCAGCTTTCCATGAGATCATTCCCTGCAGAGTGGGCTGGATTCCTTCATCCCAAAGGATGCAGGAGGGTGCTGTGGGAGAGCAGGAAGAGATTGTGGACTTTAAGGGTGGGTCCCCACTTGGGGACAAACAAGGAGCAGCCGTGGCTTGCCTGCTCAGAAGCTGTTTTGTTAACAGATGAACTGAAGTTACTTGTTTCTTCCTATGAGGAGGATTTTGGAGCTACTGCAGTGCTAAACCTCCCTCTAGAGTATTTCTGTATTATTTAAAACATTAGTTTTGTTTTGTTTTATGGTGAAATGGATGGCTTTTGTAATCAAGCAGTAATTTAAAAGAACCTGGGAAATTAGTTTGTGTGTGTGTATGGAAGATGTATTTTGAAGACTTAGGACACTTCATCTTTTAGGGAATTAGGGTCCTTGACTTCTGTACTCTAAATTCTGTGAGAAGAGTTTAGTTTGGAATTAGCCTGTATGCAGAAACTAGGTTGGTTTTTCTTTTATGTCAGGCTTATCTTTAGAAGGAATTTAGCTGTCATTCCATGATTGCTCTGCAGAGAAACTTTCACTTGTAGTACATGAGTGGATTAGGTTGAAATTTCTGTCCTGGGTATCCTGAGCTGGATGGCTGCTGTACAGCAATTAATTTGACAGACAGCAAATTGCTTTGATACCCATCAAAGGGTATTTATTATATTTTCAAACTTTCTGTAGGAAACACTAGGAAAAACTCAAAGTGAAATCTTCTTCCAGGAATGAACTCATTGTCTGTAACTGTTGGTTTTATCACTGTGTCTGTTATAAAAGACAGACAAAATTTTCCAAAAACCAACCAACTAGACAAACCAAGCCAGCCTGTATGTGGTGACCCCAGAGGCTTGAGGTGTTTCATGTGTGCTGCCTAAAAATGTGGCAGAGCTTTGAGGTGCCTTCTTTCTATTTTATTGGTAGTATTGCTGACCATTTTAGCAGGCATTCAGTGTTCATGGTGTAATTGAATATGAAAATCATGGTTTTGTCCACTAGGAATGTTCTCCTCCCAGCCCAGAATGTAGAAGAGACTTTGTGCTGGTCTTTATCCAGGTTCCTTTTTTTCCCAGTAGTGGCTGTGTGATTGTGGCACCTCATTCTCTCAGCAGAGTCCATTTCTTACCTGTACAGAGAGAACAGCTGCTGAAACCCTGTGATCCAAGGTCTGACTTGAATATTGCACCTTTCCTGTTGTAGGAATTTCTATGGGAGAAGGAGCAGAAGTTTTGTGTGTGACTTTATTTATCCCTGAAGCTTACTTGTGGGAGGGGGAAAAGCTGTATCCAAGAAACCCCTGGATCCAATAGCAAAAATGCCAGTTCCTGCACTGAGTGATATTCCCCCTTGGATCATTAAGAGCTGTAAGGCTCCTCTTTTTCCTTCCTTTGGAATCTTGCTGTGGATGATCCATTTCAGGCAGGTTTGCTTGTAAACAAATTGCGTTGCTTTCCATGGGCTTCCTGCTGCTCTTTGATGGACCCAGGGAGGGTGTGGAGCCTTCAGAGGGAGCTGATACTTGAGTGGAGATGGCTGTCTTTGGTTGGCTTTGGGCAGACCCTGGCACAGAGCAGCTGTGCCTGCCCCTGGATCCCTGGAGGTGTCCAGGGCCAGCTTGGATGGGGCTTGGGCAACCTGGGATAGTGGAAGGTGTCCCTGCAGGATGATCTTCAAGGTCCCTCCCAACCCAAGCCATTCTGGGATTCTGTGATTTGATTTAGGATATTTCTTTTGGGTGATTTTGTAAATGGCATTTTGTAAATGAGTTTTGGATTCATTAGGTGAACCCAGGCTGTGTTTCAGCCTGGGTTATGAGCAATCACTAAGTCTTTGTTCCTTGCCATTTGCTGGAAGAATCTCATGTTTAGTGTGGAATGCCTGTGATTTCAAAATCACCTGGAGCCTGGGCTGTTTCATTAGTTTGTTTTCAATCTCAGCACTATGAACTTTCTGGTTTTTGGGAGAGGATCCATAGCACTTCCCAGTCACTGCCTGGCGTGGAGATCATGCATATTGATGGCCTGGTTTGGTCCTTTCAGCCATGGTGGTGCACAATACATCAGCAGAACTTGCTGCTTGCAGACAGAAAACACCTGCCTGGTGCTACCTTTGGATTATGTTCTCCATTCAAAGCACAGGGATATCCATGAGCGGGGCAGGAAAATGACGTGTGGGACTCGGGGGCTATTCAGGCCATTCTTCCCACAAAGCATGGAGAATCAGTGGCCACAAAGACTGATCTGCTCCATTTCATAAATGGTTAGGAGCACTATTGTGGATTTTAGAATAACTTGTAGAGACAAGTTTGACAAATCAGGTGTTATAATGGGATTATTGATACTATTCTGCACTTGTCACAGTTCAACCTCTCAGTGCACGTTTCCCTTTTCACCCCCAAACAAGAAGCTCTTTAGAATTCTCTATATTAAATGTCCGTTTAACATTTAATATAATATACTTTGCCTGGAACAAAGACTGTGGGTCTGCGAGTGACATTCCAAACAATATTATCGTTGACCTTCTCTTTTTATGTAGATTTTGTGTTCAGTTGTTCGTGTACTTTTCTGTCTCCAAGGGACACATGTCACAACTTAAAGTGGGGCGGGGGGGGGGAAAGTGGGATATCTGATATTTGGTCTTGTCTCACTGGTTGTTCTGTTAGAAGAAAAATGAAAATGTCCTATACTGCAGTATTAATCCATTTAAGAAGAATTCTAAAAGGCAGCCTTTAAAAAATGCTAAGCTATCTGCTACAGTTTTTATGGAATTCTTTAGGTTAAAATAATATTTCTCTAAGAACAGAGGAGGACTGTCAGCTTCTATTTTCAGTGAAAACATCTAGTTCCTTATAAAGGGGCTGCTAAGCTTAGAATTACTCTGTTCCTACAAAGGAAGCCCTTCATGAAGAAACCCCATTTTTTGCTGAACTGATGCAAGCAAATTTCTCTGAGCCTGCTTTCAGCTGTTATTTTTCTTTCCGATTACTGCGCTCAGAAGCATCCAGAGCCTGGAATTTGGATCCTTGTAAGTGGTTCTGTTTGCAGATGAAAAACTTTATTCTTCAGAGCTGCTCCTTGCTTGGCCAGCAGTGAGGCAGGCAGTGGATGCTGCAGCCTGTGGAGTTAGCCATGAGCTTCTGTGGGCAGTGATTTCTCTCTGCTGCCTCAGTTCTTCCCTAACACATTAACCCAGTCATCCTTCCCAGAAGCTGCTTTTCTTTTTCCTGGGATTTTAGAGGGCAGGCCAGTCACAACTCCAGGATTTCAAAATATGCACAGTGGAAACTTTGGGCCCCTGAAGCAGCAGCAGCAGTGCTGAGTCACGAGTCCGTGCCAGCCTTGCCCTGCCAAGGCTGCTCCACCTCTTTTGGGTTCCTTTTCCATGTCTTTCCTTATATCCTGTCCTGGCAATACAAAACTTTCATTCCCTAGCTTTGCACACCTCATACACATCTCATATTCATCTCAGAGTTCTCTGGGTGGAGGAGATTCCTGGAGGTTTCCTGTTCCAACCTCCTTAACAAATCTGTAGTTTAAATCTTTAAACATCTTGGTTCCCAAACTGCATCCCTGAGGAAAACTGTGTCTTTGTTCCCAGGGCTGTTTGAGAGCCCAGGCCCTGCCTGAGCCACCTCCTTGGCTCTTTTCCCCACTCCATTTTCCCAGTTCCCTGATAATGGTGGTGCCATGTTCTCCCAGTTTTTGGGCTGGTGTCAGTTCCTCAGGAAATGCCCTCCTGGTTTGCACACCACTGCTGGACATGGCTGTGCAGACATCTACAGGCAGTCAGTAGCCCAGGAATGCTCTGGATGTGGATTTGGGGGTGTTCGGGCATTTTTAAATCCCTAAAGCTTCTGGGGAAGAAGGCAAATATTTGTTGCATGAACATCATCCATCATCCCTTCCTTGTATTTTCTAGCAGGCCATAAACAAGTCAAAAGCTGTTTATCTCTTAAACTTTCTTTTGCCTTTATTTGTATTTCTGCACCTTCTCTGTTAGCCCTGCATTTGTTCTGGAGCCATCAGTTGAAAAAACCTCCTTTGTATCCAACATAACTCTGCCTCTTTACCTAATAATAAACACCTTCTCTGTTGCAATTAAAAGACCATAACTTAGGAAAAAACAGCAATCACCAGTTTGCCTGAAAACGGTACTCAGAAGAATGTAATTAAAAAGAAAATGTTGTTTTAAAAAATAACCCACAAAGAAATAAAAGTATGGACAGTGTCATTCTTTGTACAGTTTAGTTGGTTAATTCAGCTGATGAAATTTTATCCAGTTCAGCTGGTTCACCTGGTTGTCAAATGTTGGGCACACAGAGGTAATTCATAGGAGATGGTGTTCCTTTTTTCTCTGAGACTTTGAAAAACTGTTTGCACCTCCTGCACATTAACTAAAGTGGATTTGAGCTATGTGTGACTGTATTTTAGGTAGGGACATTTCTGAAAAGTTATTGTTCCTTTTCATGTGTCTCAGAGCAGGTAACCTTAACTTCACTGTTGAAAAGGTCTCCATTGGTTAAATACATTTCAAAATCAAAAAAAGGAAGGGCTCACTTTATTTACTGTTCAATAATTGAGCACATAAACTTGTGGTCACACTGTATAAAGTGAACGTGTGTTTGCAGAGGCAGCCTTTCACCCTTTCCATTCCAGAGCAATCCCTGAGCCCAGGGATCCAGATTTCATGTTGGAGCCTCAGGAGTTCATTAAATGGATATAAGGAAAACTGGCCAGGGCTTCTTGGCTACTGCAGCTGTTTGTTTTAGGGGATTATTTAAAGGGTAAAGTAGATGTGTTCTTAACTACTTTTAAAAAACTATACTCCCTCCTTCCTCTTTCCAACCTTGGAAGTTTGCTTTCAGAACTGGATAAACCAGGATGTGTTGACAGCTAAAAAAAAAAACAAAACCAAAAACGAGCAGGGAATGTTCAGGTCAAATCTCATCTAAATGATTTTTCAGTGTCAGACCCTGTATCCACAGTGACTTTTCAGTTTTATACAGATAAAAGACCTTTTACCAGCTTATACTCCCAAAAAAAAAAAAAAAAAAAAAAAAAAAAAAAAGAGAAGGGAGAAAGGAAACCCATCAACTTCTAGATCCTAGGGATTATTTCTGAGAATTCTCCAAAGTGCTGCCTCAAACTTTTATTGTTTTGTTTTATGGGGTGTGTGGCCAGCAGTGAAACTCAGCTGGGTCTTTCCCTTCATTTTAGAAGGAGTAAATAACAATATTTGAACATCCTGGTGCTTTAGATAAGGGAAATTCCTGATCCAGCTGGATTCTGGAAATCTACAGGTGGCTGGCATTTCATGTTATGGGCTCCCCTTGATTACTGCACTGGGGCTATTTTATTTTAGTAGTGTTTGGTTGTTATTCCCTAAGTTACTTATTAATCAGTTTTCCGTTTTTTCCATGGAAAATAAAATAAGCCAGTGCAACAAGTTTTATATTGGGAGATTTCCAAATATTTAAAAATAAATTAACTTCTGTTTTATTTAGAAAACATTTTAAAATGTGGTTCTATGGGGAAGTTAGTGACATCAGTAAACACTGATGAGGGAAAATCCAGTGTTAGGTGTAGGGCAGGAACAGAACCTTAACACTGATTTACATTTTAATTTATAGATGTAAAGCATTCTTTTCACTCAGCAGAATTGTGTTGATGATGGCACAGAGCTATTCCTGCTTATAGCCCTTATTTAATTTTCAGTATTACTCTGTTTTCTGCTAGGCAGATATTCTGCCTGCTGCTCATTTCTCTGGTGATATACTCTTCACTGCCTTTTGCAGTTTAAAGGGTAGTTTGTCATATTTAAAATAAAAAAAATAAAAGCATATTTCATACTGGCTGCAAACAGAAACTAATTGAGTAGGAGGAAGCCTACAGATTTATGAAAAAAACATTTCAGCACTAGTTTTCTTAGCTCTGCTTGTGTCCAAATATGGCTCAGAGTTTTTTTTTACCTTCACAGCCATAAAGAGATAATTTAAAAAAAAACCAAAACAAAAATAGCAAGGGCTGGTTACATTTTTTGCAATGTGAAATTTGTGAGCTCCTGGGTTTCCTGGATTTATTTCTCTTCAGGATGCCAGGTACATCTGTGTTTGCTTTTTGATTGTCTGTCCAAATAGGCTGGCCAAAAATTTGCATTTTTCCTATCACATGGGATTTTCTTGTATTTATAGCAGTGTCTTGAAAGATAGTTTCTGTCTCGTGTTGGTTTTCTGGTTTTGTTTTGCCTGATAATTTATGTTCACTTAAGGTAGAGCAAAGCATCTCTATGAATGCCCTCCAGTAAATGTGGTTGGGAGTGGAATTTGTAAGCAGGATTATTTTTTGGGGGGGTTCATAAAAGTGAAAAATGCAGTTAATACACTACCTACATTTTTGCAAAGAGTTTTCAATTATACAGCTATAAGCTCTTATATATTATATATAAACACTCAAGGATATTTGGTGAAAATTGAGGGGAGAAAGCAAATTTTGGGGTCAATGTACTCGTTCTTAGGGCTTGAAAAGATGCTGTAAATATGCACCTGCTGCTGGGAGGGGATAGAAAATCCTGCTGTCACCTAAAACTGGTCATGGAGAGTTAGAAACATAAAAATGTTTCTTTTCAATTATTCTCATAGACTGCAGGTTGTGTGTTAGACCTTTAGGAAGCAAAATCTTCCCACCATAAATCTGGAAATGTGAGCCAAGGTGCAGGCAGCTTCTGGGAATTCTCATGTGGTTGAGGATTCCACCAAAAATTTTTAGAAATACTTTGAAGAAATACTGAGATTTTGCTAAAACTACATCATATCCCTTTTTTTTTTTTTTTTTTTTTTTTTCCCTGCAAAGATCTCTGTACTTGTTCCCTAGAAAAAGAACAAAAACCACATGAAATATTGAATATACATGGCAGGAATATATCTTCTTTTCCTCCAAATAACATAGAATTTGATGATCCTTGTGACTCCAAACACCCAATATTCCATTATTCAAGATTAGGAAATTATAATTTTTGACTTCAAGGCTGATTTCCTCTGTAGCAATAAATGCTGCAAATTGTGGTGTTGGGGTGAGTGGGTGGTGTTTATTTTTTAGCAGTGGGTCTTGTCACCAGCTTTATGGTGACCTTCACACTTGTACCATGACTTCTTATTCTCTTCATACCTCTTTCTGGGGAGAAAATCCGTGAGAAAAAAGGGTTTTTGCTGTGTGTTAGTAAATTGAGCTCTTGAGTCTTTAAAAAAGCAAACCCTCACACTACATGTTTTGCAAGTTCATATGGCTTATCTACTGTTTTTGTTTGGGTTTTTCCCCTATGCGTGTCAGGCATAAAGAAATGAGGCAGAGAACTTGTAGAGGAGAAATGCTGCAAACAACCTCCTGGGAAATAATTCCAGTTCCTAAAACTTGTGTTCTTCTTGGGAAGCAGCTTCCAAATGCAGATATTGAATGTAGCTAAATTTGAGTCATAGTGATAAAAATAAAATGCTCTGCTTCACAAAAATGTCTTTTCAGTGAGCAGTGGTCCTTTCTCTGTAAGGCAGCTGTAAAATTCCACCAAGTCCAGTCTTCCCAGTGGTGGATATATCAGGAATAAACAGATTGTTTCAGCCACTTTTCTGGTGTGGTGTTGGCAGTCTCTCCCTGATGATTCCTGCAGTGTATCCAGCTTCAGGAGGTGAAATGTTTGCTGGTTCCTGGCAGGATTGGGGAATGCTGAGGAGGCAGTGCTGGGATTCAGGGATGTGCTCAGCAGGGACACACCTGGGGGATGCTGCTGCTCTGACACATCCAGAGCTTTGGGGAGTTGTATCAGTTGTTTTCTCACTGTGTCTAAAGCTTTAAGTGTGCCCCACATTTAAAAAGCATTTTCCAGCAAAAATAATAGAGCATCTGAGTTAGTGTTAGTGTGTCCAGGCCCATCCCACAATTCTGTCTGGTTTTTTGCTTTTCCTGCAAGCACAGTGTCAGCTCCACTAGAGCTATCACCCTATTGTTCTCCTTGCTCTGCTCGGATTTGTGAGGCTGAAATTCACTTTTCCTCACCAGTTTCAGGGAAGAATCCTTAGGAACTCGTTTGGCTGCTGCACTGAGTCACTTGGCAGGTGGTTCTGTGGGATATAAATCCCACTGCACTCAGGTTATCAGGGAGATCACTCATCATTTTGGGTATGTCAGGTGTTTAAATCCATGACCAGAGGCTCCTGATAGGTAAGATCAGAGATATTTTTCCACCATTTAAAAAACAACCAACCCAACCTTGAAATAAAAAGAACTGGTAAACTCTTTAGCCAGCCTTTATTACCCAGGAAATAAATATCTGTGCCTTCCACTGGTGTGTATCTGATTAGGATGTTTTTAATCAGCCCCTTCTTGAGTGCAGGAGATGTCCTTGTAATGAAAGATCTGCTATTTCTTTCTTTATTTTTTTTTTATGGGGTTTCAACACAGGAATTGATGGATTATTGAGGCATTAATACAATATTGATACTAAATAATTATTCAGGGACTCGGGGAGAGCTGCCTCTCTGCTGAAGAAAGCACTTTGATTTGCCAGCTGATAAACTGAAATAAATAGCATTTGTACAGCACCAGTGTGCTCCATTGATTTGGGTTTTTTCTATCTCAACTTTTTCAGTGTTTTCCCTCTCTAGCTGCACTGCCAGCTGTCTCCCCACTCCAAATTATACTGTCACCAGTTCTGTAAACACCAGAGAAAACCACTTTTATATTAAATTCCTTGCCCTGTGTAAGTGGTCGATGGAGCTGGTAACCAAGTTACTAAAGAATCAAAAGCAGAGGAGCTTTTAATTAAATATAATTTGGCGAGGTGCCCAGAAATTTCCCTGTTGTGGGAGTGGGGAATGACAAACAAAATGAAGAGCTGCCACTGCTGCCTTTCAGAGTGTCTGGAAGATGTATTTGCTTGGATGTGCAGATCCACTACCAAACAGTAATAAAAATAAAAATCCACGGAGCAGCTCCAGTGCCAAGGTGACCTTGTGCAAGTGGTTTTGGTAAGCTCAGGATGGGCTGTGATCAGATTTCACAGAAAGCAGCAGAGTGAGATACAAACCAAAGTCCTGTCATGGTTTTCGGTTATTGTTTAAAGGTGAGAAGCAATTCAGTGAATTCCCCTCATTTACATCAGCACCACACAATGCCCCTTTATTTTGTAATTATCCCTGCTTGCACGTGGGCTCATTAAATCGTTCATGTGCTGCTGCTAAGGTGGGATTCTGTCCGTGTGGTTTTAGGTGCTGTCTTTATTTTTATGATTCGTGATTTTTCAGAAAGCTTTGCCATAGGTGATTCAGTTTTGGGGCATCCCTGGTTTTTCTTGCCCACGTTGAATGTCTCTTGTTAATGGTTTCACTGAATCCTCCTTTGCTGTGTTCAGTGTTTTGATTTCAAGTAGATCTTCTCTGCCTTTAACCAGCCCTGTATTTGGTTTTAACTTCTAAATCTGTTTTTCTGTATTCCTTTCCCAAACAAATGAAATTTTCCTTTGGAAAAGAGGGAGATGTCATCTTTCTCAGTGGTGACTTTTTCATATTTCATGTATCTTTTGATTCATTTTTGCCTCTGTATTAGTGCCAGAATGTCTTTCTCAGTTGTCAAAGTGCTAAAATCCCTTATGGAGCAATGAAATGACTTGAACTAAAACTTCCTTCCAATATTTATGGAAATATTTGATACAGAGCATTTTTTCTGTTTAATTCTTTACACTTAAACTCCTTGTTTGTGAAGCTCTAAACCACCAAGCCCTGATTATTGGGAGGTTTATTTGTGTTCCAAGTGCTTCCAGGTAGAGAATCAGTTTCCTTCTGTGTTTGTACAGCACTATGTAAATTTGTAACAATATATAAATGTTTTTTAATGACCCAGCCCTGAGGAAGTTAATAAGTCACATCAGAGCTGAGCTTGATGTGTTGTGCTCAGAAACACGGGGTTTATTTGAAGAAAAACGGGACATAAAAAGGTTGGAGTGGAGAAATGAGCCCAGACTGCAAATCTGAAGCTTGGCCTGGGCTAAATAAAAGTTGTTTTTTAAAATCTATTATCTACCAATGCTGATTTAAATATGAATGCAGTTCACTTTGGTTCTGATTCTGTTTCAGATCTTTTTAAACCAGATTTCATTGGTTTTCCTTAGCAGAAATTTGCTCTTGATGTGTTTGCTTCAAACAAGATTTGAGAAAGCCCATCTGCATTCTACAGGCTCTCTGTCAGCACTGGCTTCTTTTTGGCTTCAGGCATTCCTGTGAAGAGCATTTTCCTTTGCAAAACCATGGAATTTTAAACACACATTGGCCAGTGTGTAAAATACAGTACCAAATGAAGTTAGTTTTATTTTTTCTGAGTGATCTATTTAATTTCCCTGCTTGATCTCAGTTTTAAAGCATTATTCACATCTTTGTGTCTGGGATTAATTTGACTTGGCACACTGCAGTGTCTCTGTCCCCCAGGAGCAGCTGATAATTTACAATTAATTTCTTTTTCCTCTTCTCCCTATGACTTGTAGCAAAGGTTTTTCTCTTCAGAACTCTGAATAATATGCAAAGAGCAAAAATATGTTAAGAATGAATAACTGAGTTACCTGTGATGATTGGAAACTCAAACATGGCTCACATTGTAATGAGTCCAAAACTGTTATTTACCAGAGCATCTTTGGCTTGCAGCAAAGAAACCTCTGAATAATGAATGGTGGCTCTATCTGTGTAGCTGTACAGAAAATATTGGGCTGGAGGCCTACAGTGAAACAAGCAGTTGACAAATGTGTGTTAGTTATATGCTAAATGAATCATAGAATTCTGTGTGAAAGAAGGAGAAAATGTGTTTTCTTTTAGGTATGATAATGATGTAAATAAAAAAAATCGGCAATTTGGAACGGACTTCTGGAAGATAATTTGTTGCAATTTTTTATTACTGGTTCCTTGCCTTATTTTTTTGAAGCACCTGTTAATTTTTGGAAAAGGCTGATGTGAGTGCCAGTGTGTCACTGGGCTGGTGAGTGTGAGCTGGAGCCAGGGCATGTCCCTGGCTGTGTAAATCACCAGGTGTGCTTTAACCACCTGGATTTGCCAAGGAATTGCAGAGGAGGAGTGGGATGAACATCTGTGTCACCATGAAATTGTGGAGTGGTTTGGGTTGGAAGGGACCTTGAAACTCATGGATGGGCAGGGACACCTTCTGCTGTGCCAGGTCACTCCAAACCCCCCCAGCCTGCTCTGGAACAGTCCCAAGGATGGGCAGCCACAATTTCCACAATTGCAGGGTGTACACCCAGTGATGCCCCCAGGGATGCTGGAGAAACAAAGTCCTGAGAGGGA
Organism: Erithacus rubecula; assembly: GCF_903797595.1. Classification (NCBI taxonomy): domain Eukaryota; kingdom Metazoa; phylum Chordata; class Aves; order Passeriformes; family Muscicapidae; genus Erithacus; species Erithacus rubecula. Next base: position 758,064 of record NC_136658.1, on the reverse strand, counting down.
AAGTGAAAGCAGCACTGTGGCATTTCTATGATGGGATTTCTGGTGTGGTTATGGGAATTTTGGGCAGGAATAATGTCGTGGGGAGAGAGTGGTTTGGACTCTACTAAAGCAGGCTGGATTTGTTCCCACTTTGGTGAATAGTATTGTCTCTGTCCTCCTATTTATATCCTAAATGCTTTTTGTCCTTCTGTCAATGTTGTGAATACCTGGAACAAAAGGCCAGTAATAATTAGTTTCTAAAATCTACTAAGTGAAAGAGCAGTACTTTTAGTAAAATACAATTATGTACCATCATATATTAGTGGCAGTAGTGGTATTCTCATATGCTAAAATCAATGGCATGCCCTGCAGGCATGTTTTAATTAAAATTGGAAATATATATATATTATTTTAGCCCTGCTTGTGCTCTCTCTGAAGTTGCTGATTATTTTCCTGAGCGAGTATAAAGTTCAGTCATCCTCTAAAGGCTCAGTGAATTGCACCTGACAGCAAACAAGGATTGGCAATCCAGAGGGAGTTTGCAGTAAATCAGGGAATGTTCCTGGGGCTGTCCAAGGCTTCCTCTCTCCCAGAGTTACCTTAGAGCTCGAGTGAGTGTTGGCAGCAGCAGAGCTGAGAGCAACCAAAAAAGTGTCAGGGATGAAGATCTACGATAAGCACAGATGGGAAGAGCCAGATACAGGAAAGAAAACAAAGCAGCTGGGGGGTGGAATTTTGTCCCTGGTGAAAGAAGAAGTGAATGGTGAAGAGCTGTGGAACAGCATAAAAAATGAGATTATGGCAATGGCTGATCAAGTTTTGTGTTACCAGGCCAAGGCGAAGAAATAGAGATGGGAAGTGCTAGAAATTGAAGGGGGGAAATTACAAAAGAGATTGAAGAGATGGACCAGAGACAGTTGGTGTTTAAAATGGAAATACAGAAATGCCTGGGTGGGGTAAGAATTGTCAGAAGGGTGTGTGGAGAAAAACTGGGTTGTATGGCAAGGTAAGAGAAAGCTGAAATGGAGCACTAGAATTAAAGCTGTCAGTGCTGAAGGACAATAATTGAGATTACAAACAGAGGGTGAAGGATGTCTGGCAGATTTACAGAGTGCTCAGAAGCCAATAGGTAGGCTGATCCCAGAGGGGATTCCTACAGGAAACAGGGAGAGAGAACTGTGGAGTTACTGGAAATGCAAAGCACTCGGTATCTTGGCAGAAAAAGGGAGAATATGAATTCTGGGTGTCAGAAAAATTCTGGAGAAATTCCAGCCAGACAGGAGACACCATAAAGGCTGTGTACATGTGAAGAACACATGAGCAAGAGTCTCCACAATTTATTTGTAAATTCTGTTGAATAAGGAAAAGTAGCAACACTGTCATTGATAGAAGGAGAATTTAATTAGGTCACTTTAAAGCAATGTCAGAAACTGCCCGAGAAATTATTTTGAATTGGAGTTTAGTGTGAAGTGTAGAGTTGTTGGGATCTGAATGGAAAAGAGGTGGTGATGGAAATGGAGCCAAATTTCCATCAACTGGGAAAACAAAGCATGTGGGCTTTGGAAACTTGCTTCAAGGGTAAGAGGATGTTGAGGTGAAGCAAAAAGAAGCATAGAAAATAAGTTCTGAAAAGCTATACTTGTAAAATTAAAAAAAAAAAAAAAAAGGCAACTGCCTCCTATATAAACTTTTAACTGACTCCAGTTACAGGGCAGGAATAGAATGAAAACCTGTGAAGGAAAGGAGGTGTTGGTCTTTAAATATGGATTATCCCTAACATTCCTCCTGTAATTTCTACTCAGCCAACTCTAAATCGGATGGACATGTCCTTTGTTAAGAAATAAATAAAGATTTTAAATTGATTTCATTTTTATTTGAGCAAGGCCCAGATGATTATTTCTTATTTTAGTCTCCTGATACTGGCTGTAGAAACCTTCTTCCTTTAGAGTCAGTGTCACAGACTGGAGGGGCTTGGAAGAAACCTTAAAATTCATCTTGTTCCACCCTCTGCCATGGGCAAAGCATCTTCCACAATCCCAGGCTGCTCCAAGCCCCATCCAGCCTGGAACTGAACACTTCAGGGGATCCAGAGCCAGCCACGATTTCCTCAGTAATAGTGAGAATAAAGAATTCAGCTGCAGAGCTGAATCCTCAGCCTGTAAAAGTCAGTGCTAATGGCACAGTTTGTTCATCTGTGACAGCTTCTGGCCCATTAATGCTGCTCTGCATCCCTTCAGTACCTGGGGCTCTGTGGGAATGCCCTGCCCTTAGAATTATAATTAGTCATGCCTAACTTACAATTAATAAAGTTGCAGGCTGCTGGTTTCTTGGATCACAGTCATTTGCCTGCAGTCATTTTTTTGTGTCCTACTGAATCCTGAGATTCAGTGGGACAGCAAGAAGAAGAGCTGGGTTATCTATGTGAGTAGTTAGGTGGAAATTGATATTTGGGAGAGGTGAAAAGCATTTGAGGTCAAAATGGGTGAGTCAAGCCATGGATGAGTCAAGCCATGGGCTTTGAAGAGCTGTCCTTATCAATATAAAAAACATTCTAGTCGTTTTGAAGGATAAATTTTACATCCCTGTTATCAGTGTATTTTAGTAAAATGCATTACAGTTAATAGTCACTGGGGGACTGAAGTGGAGCAAATTCATTGTCTTAGATTCCACATTCGTATTTTACTCTGTGCCCCAAGATGTGGAATTGGGAAAATCTGAGCCATGAGCAGATGATGTCCTGCCCATCTCCCCAAACTCCCCCTTGTGCGGGCGCTGTCCTCTCAGTGCTGTGTCCCGTGCAGAGCACAAGGAGAATGTGTTGAGAGCACAAGGAGAATGTGTTGAGAGCACAAGGAGAATGTGTTGAGAGCACAAGGAGAATGGCCCTGTGAGCAGAATCCATTCCCTGGGCTCTGGCCGGGGCTCTGACCCCGCTGTCCCGCTCCGGGAGCATCTCTCCAGGCAAGGCGATGTGTCGCTATCTTCCCTTCGCGTTTCCTCCCTTCTTTCTCTTGGTTTGTTTTCCACATGACTGGGAAACAATCGCTTCTTCCACATGGAGCCCTTCTCCCATTCCTGGGAAAATAGCAGGGAATGGGGAGCATTTGCATAATCGTCTTTAGTGCTATTGTGGGCGGGCTTTGGATGCCGGCACGGAGTTGCAGACTGGCCACCTGTCCAGAACAAATGAACTTAGCTTTTGTATAACGTTATCTGGTTTTCCACAGTGTTATTTTTGTGTAATGAATAACTCGATTAAAATATTATAAAACCCCATCATTCAGTAAATGTTTGCGTTGGGTTTAAATCCCCCCTTGCAGGGGTGGGGAGGGGGACAGGGTTTCCTCTTTCTCTGTGAGCACAACTATATTTTCAAGCTGCCTCTGACATAGTTTTATAACTGCCTTTGTGAAATTATCCTCATGAATATTAATTAGGGGTGTGGGAAGAAAAAAAAAAAAAAACCAACCCCAAACCTCAAAATGATTTGCATTCATCCTTGTATAAATGATAAATTAAGTGTTGTCTAATGTTTTCTAATGGTCCGTTTCACCTATGTAAAACAATTAATTAAACAGTTGGCCTCTCAAGGAAGGAAGAAGAGGAGGCTGCTGTGGACACCACCCCTGCCAGGGCTGCAGCACAAGAATTAAGCTTGTTCATTATTCACATATTTGACTTTTGCGTGTCTCGATTTTTAGTCTTTGATCTCTTGTACTCCTGTGACTGAAATAATGAAAAATGAATTCTAATTTCCCCTTTTAAAGGGGGGAAAAAAGAGACAACGTGTTCCTAAGTGCAGGTTTGGGGCTTTTGCCAGCCAAGGTGTGGGAAGGACAAACTCTGGCTGCCACGTTTTATTGCACCTCAACCTTTGCCCCAAGACTTGAGTTTCGATTGCTGTGTTCTGAGAAAGCAAAACAAACCCTTCCATACTTTCTGTTGGCCATAAATAACGTGGAGGTTTACCTGGACAGCGAGTTTTTCATGTTGCCCATTTTACTTTCATATTTGTATCTTTTATTGCCCGTATTTAAAAACAACTGGCCAAAGTTCGGCCGAGTAATCATGGCTCAGTTATGAACCAGAAGGACGTGGTTTTATTCTTCCCCTGAATTTCTCTTTCCCAGAGCAGTTAAAGGCAAGAGCTGCCTTGACCCAAAGCACATTATTATGATTTTAACTGAACTTTGGAGCCCTTTCTCAACTCAGTGACTGTGGCATTTCTGCTCTGCTGTGTGGTGGCAGCAGATAAGAGGATGGGAGTTTCTGTCAGTCAGCAACTGCTCTTGCAATTACATTCCTGGGAGCAGAACATCCTCCACAGACATTGTCCTACCTTGTTTGGCTTCTGCCTCGTTCCTGGTGCTCTTGTCCCATGGATTGGGTCCAGACTCCTCCTGCTCTTTTATTTCCCTTAGTTAGCAATCACTTGGAAAAGCTTCTAGTGAACATTGTACCTTGCTGTGATTGATTTACGTGTCAGCTTTGGAATGTTATTGGAATTATTATGGAGTTTGGCCTGGAACTGCTCAGGAAGAGGCTGATGTGTCCCTCATGTAGCTGTCAGTCAGCAGTGTTGGTTTAAAACAAGCTTGGAATATCTGGCAAAGAATCAGCCATGGATCTTTTGCCAAGGGAGAGCGTTAAAATCAGGCAGTTGTGTTTTGCTGGAATAAAAATAATGTCATTATAGGCAGCAAGGAATAAATATTGGATGTCTGTAAATTAAGAAGTTTAATGCCAAGTCTTCCTGCTTCAGCAGTTAAAATTTGCAGATCTGTTTTCATTTTGTGTGAATGGATGATTTGTATATGTGTTTGATAAAATTTTGAGTGCTGTTACTAGAACCCAGTTTAAAAAAGGAGCTGTTTTGTTTGATTTGCTATCCCTGCTATGGTTTGCAAACCTTGAACCATTAAAGATGTGTTTTCTTTGCCTGAAATGTGGTGTTTAAAACCCAGCAAACCAGTGAATTGGAAAATGGGGAAGTGTTGATGAATTGGGCATATTTTTTTAATCTTTTGCTGATCTTTTTCCTGCTTTGCCTATCTCTACTGTAATAACTGGGAATTGATTCCACATTTTACACTCTCACCCATTGAGTGAAAACCTGCAGGTTGCCTAATTCATGGGCCAGCTTGGTGATTTACAGCCATGGATCAGCACAGTGTTTATAGGAGCAGTTCTCCAGATATGTCAGAATTTGGAGGGTTTAAAGTGGGGCTGTCGAGTGCAACCCAATCCCTTTTGCCATTACTTATTGATGAGGTTTCCTGGGTTTTCCAGTTGTCAGCTTGCTGATGGAGCTCCAAGATTTAGGATGTTCTGTGGGTATGGGAATCTCACTCTTTGTTTTCTGATTAGGAGCCTGACCTCTGGTACCTCATTTTAACATTAGAGCAGGCTCTGGTGAATAATGGTCTGTGTTGAAAGTGCATCCAGCTGGAATTGCGTCTTGGGATGGGGGTGGGGGGGGGGCTGGAATCTTTGGATGCCATCATGAAGCAATTAGACAAGCTACTTAATAATTTATAGCTTGCTGTCTTAAGGGTTGTAAGCGTTTTGACTGAAGAGGGTTTTGTTTAACCTTTCAGGGCTCTCTGTGAGGCTGAGATTGAGCTTAGAAATGATTTTCCTTTGAAGAGCGGCAGAGAATCCAGAACCAGATGACTTTTCATCTATTAATTAATGCTTTGTCTTGCTACCTAAATACAAGAGTTTGCTCAGCTCTCTTAGAGCTTCAGTGTGGTGTGAATATACAGAAAAACCTTTGGGAAGCAGAAAGAGAACAGCAGGATTTTTTAGCAAATCTTGTTGTTCTTAAATTCTTTTTTGTTGAATTTGCTTGTGACTTGGTGACTTTTTAGTGCTCTTTCACCTTAAATATTAAATATGATATTTACAATAAATACAGTATTCCCTGGGGAAAATGTAATGCTGGGGCAGGGAGGAAACCAATTGCATATCTACTAGATTTCAGTAATCCTGGAGGAATTTCAGTATTCTTGGTGTTTATATGAGTGACTTAGGAATTATATAGACACCTTTCAGTAAAACAAATTAGTAATTTGCCATTTAACAAAATAGTGATATGTCCAATCTTTGGCAGTCAAAGGAAGAAAGCCCTCCTGGGTTTTCAGATGCAGGAGAATGAGGGGCTCCCTTTGCCTGGAGATGTTCAAAGAAAAGAACCAGAAATCAAGTCCTGCAAACACTCTCTGTAGGAGTTGACTCCACTGACTCTTCCAGAAATGGTATAAAATTAAAAAGTTAGGAGAGATTTCTAATGATAGCCTGCCATGCATTTGTCTGGAGAAGAAAGTATTTGTTAAATATGTTGCTGATATTCTTGGATGTGACTATTTCACCTCCTGTCAATGTGCAGCTGCTTTAGATATATAAATATATGTATCAATATATACTTATGTATAATAAATATATACATACAGACAGTGGGAGATATTTTTGATGACCAGATTCAATAGCTGGGTTTTTTTGGCTTATTCCCATTGTTGTAAGGATATTATCCTGGGTTTAGACCTGTGTTTTCTTTCAAATTGCTTTGAATTCAAGTCTGAAGAGTGGCAGTTTCCTGAATTACAGTGTGGATTCATTTTTCTCTACATTACTCTGTGTGTTCCCTTTTTGCCATCAAACCCATCTGTTTCTCCAAGGACTCTTCACGTTGGGGGAGCTTCATTACACAGCATCTCTTGCAATATGAGTGTTAAATGTCATCGTTTTCTCCTAAAAACTTTCAACCTTCCCACTTCATTTCTCCCTGCACACCCTGTGAGTGTGCTTAATAGAACCCTTTGGATAATACTGTGTCTACTTTAGGGGCTGGAATCTGAAGTTTCCCCCTTCCCTCCAGCTTCATTTTTAATAGGGATAATTTGTGGTTTTCTTGGGCAGGGCTATTCCTGTTGGAATAACCTTGTAGTTGCTAATTCCTACCTGTGGAAATATGGACTTTCTTTTCTCCCTTGTATTATTTTAGATCCAAGGATTAGAAATAATATCTACTGATCTCTGAAAAGTGAGAGTTGCTGCTTGATAGAAAATAGGAATTCTCAGTGCTCGTCAGGGCTTGACTTTGGATGCATTATACTCAATGTACTGCAGACTGAAATTCTGTAACTTCATGTAACTGCTGTTTTATCTGGGATTAAGTTAATGTTGATATGATGAGGTCAGTGTGGTGGGGACTGATGTGGTCTCATTCCCTCCTGGGCTCACTTCATTTGCATTATGTTAATCTTTGCATGCAATTTTTTGCCTCAGACTTGAGTTGTTGTTGCCGTATTTGATTTTGGGAGGTTTTGGTCTCTGTCCTTCTGCCTGACCTGATGTTACAGAATGCTGACCATACCCAGGGCACTGGTACTCCCAGAAACCAGAGCAGAAAATTCTGCTGCAGTCTGCATTGCTCTCATTTAATTTGCTGATCTGAAGCTGTAATGGAGAACTTCCATTTATCATCCTAGCACTACCTTGTTCTAAACAAGCTGGACAAAACCACCTGAGGTGTTGTTTCTTAACATTCATGTGTGAAATACAAACCTGTTTCCAAGGAAATCATTTCAGTCCTGTACTTGGCTTATTTTAGGTTAAAATATATTTGTTACTAGCATAGACTTTGAATTTCAGGCTTCTCTGGTTTATTTTATCAATACATAAACAAAGTCAAGAGCTTCTCTTGTAACTATCAGCAAATAAACAAATAAAAGATTGCCTTCACTGTTTTTAAAAAATAAGAACCCAAAGAAATTTGGTCCAAATGATCTTAGTTTGCTAAGATTTGAGCCATTGCTTTTCTGTGGATGAGAACCCAAGGAAATTGGTCCAGATGATCTTAGTTTGCTAGGACTCCATTCTTCCTGGGTTTTTTTTCTGCCTTTTTTTGGGGTGGGTGCTGCCCTGGAAGCAGTTTGGGAATTTTCCAATTCTGAGAATGGAATAGGTGGACATTGCCTGTCTCTGATGAGAAATCAGCACAATGCACTGAGAAAGCAGGGAAATGTGGAGCCTGCGCCGCTCGTGCCGTCATTCCCAGCAGGACAGAGCTCCCCCAACACACTCTCCTTGGGCTGGCAGGGCTGACACGAAGCGGGGGAAGGCAGAAAATGCCCATTTCAGAGGAAATGCACCATATGCTTCCCAAGGCCGAGCTGCCAAACTCACCCCCTTCCCTATTGTGCAGAGCAGATGGTTCCTTCCCCCGGCGCCGGGCACGGCCTTTGCTCACTCTGCTCCTTGTCCAGGACCCAAACCCACGGATTCACCTGGGAAATAGAGACAGGAACTCCACAGCAAAACCTCCTCCGGGTGCACCTGTGCTTAGCAAACCTTGAGCCTGAATTAATCCGTGTTTTAAGCTCCCTAGGACGAGCTTTCCCTCTCTGTGTGTGTTTTCTGAGCAGAGATTGGCTTGGTGATTTTTTTTGTTTTGCTGAACTGTTCGTGTTAAATTCTTTGTTAAATGAGCAGGAAGAAATTTCTTTTCCTATTTTCTTTTTTTCCTTTTTCTTTTTTTCTCATGCGAGCAAAGTCAAACTGAGTTGGACTCTGATGTTCTTGGCAGCTCTTGTAGAGTTGGCTTGCCTTCTAACTTCAGAGAAAAATTGCTTTCTAATAGACTGTTTTTCCCCTTAGTGAGTGCTTTGGCACCTGTATCCTGAGTTGTGGAAGGGTTTCTTTTTTTCTACAGATGTTTGAACATGAACACAGCCTTTAACATCGTTGTGTTACTGCTGCCAACTTTTCTGTCCTGTTGAAAATAGAGATTTTTTTCCCTAAAAAAAAAAAAAAATCCCTTGATTTAAAGTACTACCACACCGTGAAACAGCAAATTTACTATAAAATGCTATTAAAGACACTTTAGGATGACTAAAATATCACTTAACGTTTTGTATTGTTTGCATAACTGTGTTCTACAGCCTTAAATTTTGCTTTCGATCTCTGCTACTGTTTGGTTTCTAAAGGACAAAAAAAACCCCATGGCAAATCCCTGGAAATATAAGGCAGTACTTGAAAGGTTCAGCTAAAGGAATGAGGATGTCACATCCTGTGTCCTGTAGGATATATGAGGTGTTAAGGAATGTGCTGTGCACTGGCTAATATTGTTGTTAAATTCCTGCTCCAAGGTTAATGTGGAATCTTGGAAAGATGGGAAATTTTCTGTGGTAAATGAAGGGAATTACAGAGGCTGTGATCCCTGGGAATCACTGCTGCTTGTGGAAAGCTGGGTGTGAGCTTGCTAAGGAATGTTGACACCAGTGGTCTCCTTTAGACCCAGTTTAATTATTAATGGTGGTTCTGGTGTGCTGCTGGGATCTTCCCATGGCAGCCTTCATGTGACTGCCCTGCTGCTGTGGGCATTGTTTACTTTTTCCTATGGGAAAAAAAGGCCCTCAAAGAGTTTTAGGATTTTCAAGGATCTCAAATGGTTTTGTTTGAATGGCTTCTTTCCAAAAAAATAAACCTGGGAAAGGGGCTCAGCCTGGAGAAAAGGAGGTTCAGGAGACCCTTGTGGCTCACAGCCAGGGGGATCAGGCTCTGCATTTTTTATGTTCTTCTATGAATGTGTATTCTTCCTAAAAAACACTTAGCTGGAATTTCCCTCACCCAGGAACAAATACAGTATTTATTCTTATTTTCCTCCACTGAAATAATGAGTTCTGCAGTCCCTTTTCCTGCATCAAGTCTCAAATGTGACTAACCAGAAGAATAACGTGGCTTTGGTGTCTGCTGGCTTAGAATGCTGAAAATCTTGTTAGGCACCACTGTGTTCTTCCTTTTCTCCTCCTCAAGCTGCCTGATCAATCCAGCTGTTACATTTAGGAAGTCCAAACCTTTGTTTTCCATAACTGGGTCGTGGTGCCAAAATTCCTTGGCGGATGGAAGCGTGCACACTTGTCTCTCTGATTTCCAGGGAGCACTTGGGTTGTTTGTTCAGCTGGAAGAGCTGTCCAGCCAAGGTGAATCATCTTCATTTGTTTTTTAGAAATTCAGGTCTCTTTGTCTTCCACCCTTGCCATTTGTAACTGTACTTTCAGTGCAGATGGAGGGGTTCAGAGCAAACCCAGACTGTCAGGTGAGGGGTTAAATTCCCTTCTAGTGTTCGTGCTGCATTTCATTTTTTACTGATGTGAGCAGTGGCAAACCTTTCCTCATAAAATCGTGGAATGGACTGGGTTGGAAGGGACCTTAAAGCTCACTGGCATCAAGGACAAGTGTCTTGGAGGAAAGAGAGTAATTTAAATCTTTGGTGGTGGTTGTGGGATGGGTTGAGGCATTGTGGTGCTGTGGAGGAACCAGTGACACTTGGAATGTGTGACTGCAGCATCCCAGAATTTCTTTTCCATGCCAATATGTGTTCCCTGAGGTACTTAAGGGCAAGGGGCTTTGCTAATTAGTCTCAAACTATGTAAGTTTATAAAGCTGTAGAAACTGGCTGTGCACAATTTTTACTGTCATCTGTTAGAGGGGTTGATTTCAGCAGGGCTTAGAGTAGACCTTTAGGGGTTAGTGTGGGACAGAATGGACAAAAAATATGAATTTTAAAGTTATTTAATTAGTGAGTAGTGAATTCTGAATGGTGGTTTTGCTTTCAGAACAAAATTTGTTCATATAAACTTTGCCAGACAGACAAGATGCACCAAACTCCTTAAAAATGTGGCTGATTTTTATTTTTACCCCCTATTATGTTGTACACACTTAAATTTATGCCAAAACCTGACTTAATTGCAGGTTCCATATTCTGAAAATATACCAAGCTCAGAAGCTAATTACCAAATTCAAAATTAATTTTAAAACTTCAACATGTTAAACTTCTGGCCAGTAACATTTCCACTTGCAAACTGATCAATAAATACTACATGAAGCACAGCCAATTTCAGAGTTATCTGCCAGCTGTTTTAGGGTGGGGGAAAAAAAAACCAGCTTTGTGCTCCATAGAGTGGAGCTGTATCAGTGCTTTGTAATCATGTGAACCTTTAATTAAGAAGTTCCCACAGAATAGGAGAGACACTTGCAGGGAATAGCACAGGGTATCTTCAGTGGCAGCACTGTGGAGAGTGAAACAAATTCAGAAAGGTTTCTCTCAAAATAGTAAATATTTAAAAATGGAATCCTCCTGCACGGCATTATTTTTAAAAAAACATTAATTGTGCATAGTCACTGTTAATTATGTTCAGTGGCAAGTCCTACTGTGAGGATGAGAGAGCCCACAGTGTTGCAGCCATGACTTGTTGGTCTTAAATACAACTTTTTGTGGCTGTTTGAAACAGGACAGAGAGGTCACTCACCATTCCTGGTTTACTCTGACCTTCCCTTTGTAGCTCCTCCTGCTTCTTGAGCTAGTGCAAACGTTTTGAACTGATTCCATGTGTCAAGTGAACTAGTTAATACAGATTTGAATCCATAGTTCAGACTTTGCTTAGGAAATCCTATCCTGATCCTTCTGCTTAGTATGGCAGTGGCTGCACAGTGTTCTCCAGCCAAAAAAATACTGTGGAAGGTGAGGTTATTGCCATCCTCCATCAGCCACCCAAGATCTGAATGATGGGAAATTTGGGAATTATTGCTATGCTCCTCACATGTTACAAAACTGGGAAGTACCTGGTTTTGGTCTCACTGAGCAAAACAGAACTTGTGGAGATAATTATGGGGAAGGTGAGAATTTGAGAAGCTGCACTTCTTTTTTTGTTCTAACTGGGGCTTTTCTTTTTCCCAAGGCTCCACATCATGATCCTGTTGTCTGTCTGTCTGTCCAGCAGCACAGAGCTTCCATTTGGGTGGGGGGAAAGGGCTTATCAGCATTCCAGGAGTTCTTAGAGCCAGCTTGGTGCTTGTTGAAAGTGATATTTCTTAGCAGTTCAAACAGAGAAGAAAAACCCCTGCAGCTGAGAGCAGCACTGGTTAAAACCCCACAGGAGTTGCCCCAGACTCATGTCAAAGGGGTGGTTCAGGCTGGGACCCCTGAAAGCAGCAGGGAATGGTGGCCAGGAGGTGACAGCCTGTCCCCATGTCCTGCTTCAGCAGAGTGTGGGGCAGAGGAAGGATGTGCCACTGGTGTCCCTGAGCTGGGCAGGCTGGAGGGTCCAGCCCATCTGCAGCTGGTTCCCCTTTGGAGGCAATGGCAGAAGAGCTGGTTTGTCATCGTTTGGTGGGATTTGGGTGGAATGTGGTGTTTGTGTCCTGGGAAACTTGGAATTAATGCTGGCAATCAGACCTGTGTGTGGAGGAAAACAGGTTGTCATGACTTCATTCTCTTCAGTCTTAATTTCAGGAAGGAATCTTAATCCCCCTCCATTACAACCCCCTGCCATGGGCAGGGACACCTTCTAGTATCCCAGGCTGTCCAGCCTGGCCTTGGACTCCTGCAGGGATCCAGGGACAGCCACAGCTGCTGCCCACCCTGTCCCAGGGAGGAATTCCTGCCCACTATCCCACCTAACCCTGCCCTCTGGCAGTGGAAGCCATTCCCTGTGTCCTGCCATTGCCCTGACCCTGCACTTGGCCTTGTGGAACCTCATGAATTTCCCTATTTTAGGTTTTAGATCTGTCTAAAGATCAAAGTCCAAGGTTGTTAAAAGTTTACCTGAAAGTTAAAAATTAACTCAGCCAAAAATGACATTGTCTAGTAGGGTGGGAAAGAAACCTGGTTTATAAGGAGCTGTGTAAAGCAGTGGTTCCCCATCCTAAATGTGACCCAGGACTTTGGTTTATCTCTTAGGAATGGGGTTTGCTCAGGAAGCACAGCCTTGTGAACCAAAAGACAACCAAACTTCTTCTCCAGAGCTGCTCATGTGCCTTTGGCTCCAGGGAGAAGTGATGTGGTGGAAACCTCCTGGTATCTTGTAATACAATCTGAGGCTCTGCCCCTTCCTGAGGTTTTCTAACAATTTCATAGGGGCTTAAAGAAAGCCAGCTCTGAAAAATAACTCTGAATTTATGTAAAACAGCTTCACAATCTAGGAAAAGTTATTTAAAGTCTAAGAAAGTATAATTTTAGATGGTTTAAACAGGAGCTCCTTGTATTTTGATAAAATCAGTCTTCTGCTGTTTTCCAACTTTCACGCTCAAAGATGGGGTAATTTTACTCAGACTTGGTGCCTGGAAAGCTGGAGGATTTTTATTTGCTTGGATTATTGTAATTCCTCAGGGGTTGTAGAGCTAAAAATTGTGAGAAGAGAGTCCCTAAACTTCAGGCTGCCTGAAATACTCTCACTGGATAAATACTGTTTGGTGCAGTAAGAACATCAGCACAGACATTTTTAAAGGAGTCATTTAGCAAAAGGCCTTAAAAATAACCTGGAATGCTTCCAAATAGAAACATATCCCTAGTGTAGCAATTTAAAATATGTAATTTAGAAAGTGAAAATAATTTCTGCACATGAATGCTGAGCTTGGTTGGTGTAACTGGATTTATTCTGGTTTGTAACCTGCTCAGAGTTGGAAGTATCTGTGATTAGCCACAGTGTCACATCATGGAGATTACAATTAATTTTTCTTAATACCTGAAATCCTGGAATTTGGAAGCCAAAGACAGGAGAATTCAGAGAAGCAGCATTTGGAAGCTTACTAAAGTATGGTTTTATTATTTAAAATCTGTCAGGGTATTCATAATATGGGAGACTCCTAATAAACCAGAGAAAGAAACTTCTGACACTGGTTTTGTGCCAAGTAATACAGAACATGAATTCCTAGGTTAGCTATGGATCCTGGTCTGATGAAAGGTCAGGAATATAATAGGTTAGAGGATATTCTGATGAATAAATCTGAAATTGGCTCTAGGTCTAGTCAGCTTGGCTGCAGTGGATTTATCCTCTGATCATTTCCTGTCTTAGCACTGTAAGTGCTGTCTTTGAAAACTGTGAAGCCTTTGGAAAAAAGGGACAAACTTAGTGCCAGGGTTTGTTTTTTTTTAAGGAGAGCTGAGGAAGGAAAAGTTAGATTATATCTCATTTGAGTCATTTTGGAGAGAATGAAGATGCTGCAAATGAAGCAACAGTTTTAACAAATGAACAAAGTGAATGAGAAGAGCTTTGACGTTTCCTTTGCTAAAGCTGATTGCAGGAGTGCCTGAGGTGATATTTAACTGCTGTACATGAATTTTTTAGCTTCCCACTTTGTTTCCTTTGCTTTCTTGTCATGTTTCAAATATCTGAAAATAAAAAGAGAAATGAAGCATCTTGGAACAAAATTGTGAATGAATGAATGAATGCCCATATTTTGTGGGATTAGAGTCATCTGATGGTAGGAAGAATATCCCATCTTGAGGAAGGAGAAGCAGCAGGGATAGGGATGCAGCTTCACCTCAGAATCCCTGCCTGGCTCCCTTCATTCTCATTAAACATTATTGAATTCAGCTCTGGTAAATAAAATATCACTTGAAACAGTCAGTGGGATGGCTGTTCCAGACTTGGGTGCTGATACTGAATGGTTCTGCTGTGTTCAAAAACCAGAGTTCTCACCTCTCAGGCTGTCTTGCATTTTCTGCTCCCTGTCCTAGTGTTTCCAAGAGATTGGCAAGGGTGTAAAATCTCTTCCAAGTTACCCTTGAAGCTTGTGAAGCAAACATCTGTGTGATTGATGAAGCTGCCTCCTGAATTTTTTGGCCCCACTTGGTTGTGTTTGAGTGAGTCAGGCTCCCTGAGCTCCCTGAAATTGTGTCAAATCTCACTGGTTTGAGAAAAAAAGCCAAGGGCAAAGGGGAAGTGCATGAGATTTCTTGCTTTGGATAGATCTAGTTTCTTCATTTTTATAGTTAAAAGCATTCTTCAGAATGTACAGCTTTTACATTTGGGTTGTGTGAGGTTTTTTTGTTCTGTATTTATTTGGAGGAATCTCTGTGTTGACAATTTCCCTTCATCCTCAGCCAGTCCTCATAGATTCCTTCATTCATTTCACAGAATATTCTGGGCTGGAAGGGACCCACAAGGATCATCAGTGAATGGCCCATACAGTCTTGTTCTCTTACAGCTAAAAATAAGGGTTTGGAAATATCTGCTATCAGTCCAAAGGCTGTTTTTACACTGGCAGGCGAGTCTTGGTGTAGCTGTCAAATTTATTTTGGAAGAACCAGCAGTGCTAAAATAAAACAGAATTTTTCACGGTGCCTGCACCTCACAATAATGACAATGGTATAACATTCCCAACACTTCTTTTCCCATTTAAAAGTAAAATAAAGCAAAGCTGTCTTGCACATAAGCAATGGATGGGCCTGGCAATCAGAATTGATACATAATAAAACTGTGACTTTTTCTTGCTGCTAATGGATAGTGTTAATTTGCAGCTGTTGATTACTAAAAGTGGCTTCCACACTTCCATGAAGTCAGTTTAATTGGGAATAACCTTGCTTTTCTCCAAGAATAAGCAAAGTAGATAGAGATACTAAAGCCTTTCTGTTGTGGAGTGTTTGCCTGCCAGAAGAGGACTTAGCAAACAAAAATCATGAAAAAAAAAAATCATGTCAGAAAGCTGCTGGGATAAAGAGAAGTGATCAAAATGATGCAAGATATGGAAACCAGCTTAATGAAAAGCAGCACTGAGATTGCCTGATAGTCCCAAATGTCAGTGTTACATCAGCTGTGTCTGCCATGCTTTCTGCTATCAGCAATGGGTTTTTTGGGCATCTGCTGTCATCAGCACTTCTCAGTTATTATTGCAGATAACAACCTTACAACTGTTTTGGAAAGTATCGTTAATATGATGTACAAAGTCTTCTAACAATGATCTTTTAATTTGGGTCATCTCCCTCTTTTCCTTTTCTAGTGGTGATTCCTTTGGAAGTATTACAGCAAATATTTTAAAGTTTGTTTTTTTTTCCTTTCCAATACTAGTCACAACTGATTTCATTTTTTATTCTTTGCTTCTTTGAGTGGTTGCTCAGTTTTTCCAGTTTGGAAATAAATGGTTAATCCCATTGGGTTTATGGTTTATTTGCTGACATCAGTGGTAGGATTTCTATGGGCAAAAATAGCTTTATTTACCCCTCTTGTGACTTTTTTTTTGTGCCTTAATTTTGGCAGAGCTTGTCCTCAGCTGCCAGTGAGGTTTTTTTCCTGTTTGTGAATGTTTGCTCAGCATCTTGAGGCAGATCTTGTAGTGGAGTCTGAGGAAGAAGGGGTGGAAACATGGAATTGGCACCAGGTGTAGGTATCTCATAAAACTCCAAATCCCATCACAAATTGCTCTGCCAGGATTAAAGGAAATGTTATTTTTCCTTTTATCTGGGATTTTTTAACAGCTACCTAATGGAATTTGCATTGTTTTAAAAATATTAGGGAGCATGACTTTGCTACTAATGGTCTATTAGCAACATTTAATTTTTCTGTGTGAACACATTGATCAAATCATAGCTTGGTAATAAATTTTTACTACTGTGTGGGCTGTGAGACATGAATAAATTTTGTGCTGCTTGAGCTACTTCTGGTGTTTTTTCTATGAGCAATTAGAAGGTTGTTTTTGGCATCTTAAACATGGCATGGAAAGTGTAAATAACAAAGACTGGGCTATGCCTCTTGTTGAGTGGGTCAGAGGCAAAGATGTCCCACCCCAGGCTCTTCCTCAGGATTGCTCTTCCAAAATACTGCTGGGGGGTTGGTTCCTAGCTGGAAAGGGGGTTTTCACCAGTCTCCACTTCCTTGCTGTGTGGACTGAAAGCTGGGGGTGTTTCTGTGGTGGTCACAGGATGGTTTAGGTTGGAAAGGGTCTTCAAGGTCCTCGAGTCCAGCTGTGGTCCCCCCCAGCCATGTCCCCAGTGCCACATCCACAGAGCCCTTCAGGGATGGGGACTCACCACTGTCCTGTCCTGTCCTTTCCTTAAGGGGAAGGAATTCCCTCTAACCTAAAGGAATTCCCTCAACATTCCCTGAGCCCCCCAGATCCTTTCCAGCCCCTCTGTCCCAGCCTGGAGCACTCCATGGGAGTGGATCCCCAGCAGGAGCCCAAACCCAGGACTGTGCTCACTGTTCACAAACTCCAGCTCCATGGTTTCCACAGTGCTCAGTGCTTGCCCATTGATGGGGCCCAATTCCAGAGGGATCTGTTGAGGAAAATGGGATCAGCAGCTCCTGTGTGGTTACAAATGAAACCCTGCTGCTTTCTGACCTTGAACACAAAAATGTTGTTATTGATTTCCTGAGGCCGTGCAAAATGAAACACAGGGACTGAAGGGTGCAATTAGCATTAATAATTAAATGTGAGTTGCATTTGTCAGTCTGTTCTCTGGTGTAATGCTCTTGGGTAACAGAGCAGCCTTGGATGATCCCAGCTGGGTGTTCAGGGTGGGCTTGTACATCAGCAAATGTTTGCTGGGTGCTGGGAGCCCCTGTCCTGCTCCAGGGAAATACAAAATACTCACAGCTGGGACAAGTTCAGCCCTTTCCCTTCCAGCATTCTCACCTCTGAGTCTGCCACTGCACATTTGCAGGAGCTGTAGATGGCTTTTTGCTTCTTTGAGTTTTCATTTGTCTGACATAAGAGCAGAAATGAGATTTTAATTACCTTTTTTTTCCCCCCTTCTTTTAACAGAGCATTCAGAAGCTGGCTAGCCAATACTTAAAGAAGGACTGGCTTGGGATAAGAGCTGAGGAACGAAGTGATTATAGGTAATTTACCAGTGGGGTATCTCAAAATTGCTGTATTTATCATTTCAGTATGTCTCATTATTTTACTTAACAATGAATCACTGCTTTTCTGTAGCTAAATTTTCTTTTTCCTTTGTAGTAGAGCATTGCCAGTTAAAAAAGAAGCTTTGTTTTCCTGGAATTAGTCTTAAATAGATGTTTATGACTTGAATATTTAGGAAGATGGGAGAGACAAAACAGCTTGAAAGGACAACAACTGTGATTTGCATCTGTTTGGGCATTAATGCTGTCATCTGAATATAGATTTTAGTAAATAATATAAGGCTAAAGGGATAAGTGTGTGTGGATTGTTTCATAGGGAAAGACAGGAAGAGATTTCATTTTATGAGGTTGTTCTTTGTGAAGATCTGACAGCAGGGAGGAGGCAAAGCAAGAGATGGTTGTTTACAAAACTTGATTTCATTAACATGGAAGGTGGATAAAACAATAACTCACTTGCTGAAGGCCTTTGAGCAGCACCTCCTAAATATTTGGAATAAGCTTTGTTTTAATGTCTTCTTTGTGTTCCAACAAGTTTCATTTCAAACAGGAAGAAATTGACAGATTTGTGTTTGGGACTTTCAGCACCCTCACACAGGTTGTGTGTTTAGAACGAAATAAACTGAATTATCAGTCTCAAGTGTACATAAAGCATTGCCACACCACCAGCCCCTTCCATGGCAGGAGATCCCACAGTGCCAGAGATCTTCTCCAGAGCCCTCCCTACCCATCACCAAGCACTGAACCCAAAATGTTTGGCAACAAGTTGAATCACAAGACAGGAACAGGGGGGAAAATCTTTATTATTGGTACAGTTTCCATTAAAAGTTTTGTTAAAAGTGGAGATATTTGCTAGTTCTGCCTAAAGGATTGTTCTTTAGATTCAGTTTTAAAAGCAGTTCTTGGAAAAATGTGTGCTGCTGTCACATAAACCAGCCCAGGAGCTGGATTCTGATCCTTGTGGAGGATCCTTCCAATTCAGGAGATGCTATAAATCTGAATTTTCAGTGGAACACCTGACCTCCCTTCCTTGCTTCCCACACCCTCTCTGTGTTTCATTATTTTAGGAGCATGTACTCAGTTTGGAAATCACTCTTGGAAGGCACCATGCAGGTGGCCCAGTCCCGACTCAATATCTGTGAGAACTATAAAAATTTAATTTCTGAACCAGCCAGGAGTGTCCGGTGCTTTAAGGAGCAGCAGCTGAAGAAGGTATTTGTGCTTTAATAAATCCCTTAAACTATTGCAATTTTTTATTGAGGGAAAAAGAATTTTTAAAAATCCTTTATTTTGGCACTTTTAAAAAAATGTAAGTACTCTTCATCTGTACATCATGTACAGTTCCAGCTTGTTGGAGAGGGATAAAAATTCTGAGCTGTTATCCCAAATTATAACTGCTTGGAAATGAGTCTTCTAAAATTGTGTTACCTGTTGGTCCAGCATGTCCCAGCAAATCTCACACTGTGCTGTAGAAATTGCATTGGGTTTGCAGTGACAATTGCAGGTGGTTTTTGTTGGGAAAAGTTCTGATTTTAAGAAAAGATCCATCTGAAACCTGAAGGAATGGCTTGAGCCATCTCCAGGATGGGGAGTGGAGATTGTCCAGCCACCTTCTGCAACAGTATCACAAGTAAGTGCTCCAAAAGCTGCTTTAATTATCTGTTTAATTAGCAGTAATTATCCCTGCAGAGAAAATAGTGCAGTTCCAGTGAGCTGGATCTTCATTTAATTGCTGTTTCATTTGAAAGTCATTTGTGAGGGTGGCAGGGAGAAGCTGCCCCTGGATCCCTGGAAATGTCCAAGGCCAGGCTGGATGGGGCTTGGAGAAACCTGAAATAGTGCAAAGTGTCCCTTGAATGACAAAAGATGAAGAAACAGACCCAAACAACAGACATTTTTTTCCTGTCCTTTTTCCACAGTGACTTACCTAGTTCTGTGTTCTCTGGGAGTGTTTTGTAAAATACTTGGTTACAAATTTAAATAGATCTTCGTGTAATGTGAGCTCTCAGTTTCTGAATCATGTGCAATGTCTGCTTTGTGAGAGAAAAAATTAACTTAATTAATGCTGTTTTATTGTCCTGTGGAATTTTATTGTCATGTGAAGCTTTCCAAAAAACACTGTGGCAATTTTAGGGCATTCTTACTGGTAAATAATTGTACTTTGTTCTTCTGCAAGTGGTGATAGTTCAGTGTTTATGAGTCAGCAGCAGAAGTGGGATCTTTAAATTTTTTAAAGTCATAGAAATTCCTTTATTCCTGCAGTTTTGAATCAGCAGAAGTTATTACAATTATCAAGGCAGCATTCTGGTTCAGAGTATTCTGACAGTGATATGCTTTTCCTACAACATGGAATTATCATCCACTTGGCAGGATTAATTTTCCTACACAACCAGTTTATTGTTTTTACACAGTGCAGTCTCTCACCCTTCCCTTTGAATTCCCTAACAGATACATAATGGACAGAGAAAGAATTGTTCTGACCTCCCTTCAGACAAAAGCTTAACAAAATTAAAATTCAGTCAGCAAAATCTTTGTAAGGTTACATGGGAATACCCATCTAAAGTGGCATCCAGTCTCCTGATGATTTTTTATCCTATAGGGATACAAACCAAGATTATTTAACTCTTCTCAAATGATCTTTTTAACAGCTGGGGTTATTTGATATTTTAATTCTTTGATACTGGCAGGAGATTTTAGGCATCAGAATCCCCTGTGATGTTGCAAAATCCCAGTCCTTTTCACAGGCTTTTTGGTCTTTGTCAGCCATCCCTTATATACAGATTTTTTTTACCTTTCATTTTTCAGTGATGCACACAGAAGTCTCCAAAAATCCAAATTCTGCCTTCCACCACTCCCCCAACCAGCCTGTAGGGAATTTCCCCTCTGGAGCCCATTGCTTTATTGGTCTGCACACATCAGACAGTGGCTTTAGTGGGAATTTTCCTGTGCTTTATAGCAATTTGACAGCTTCAGGGAGAGCAGGATTGTGTGGTGAGAAGAGCAGCAATTCCAGTTTGTTTTCTACAGAAGGCTGGGAGTGATTTTTTAGCAGTGAGCAGGGGGAAGTTAATGTGATGTTGTTGGATTACTGTGCCTTGTTCACCCTGCAGTGCTCCCCAAGGAGGTTACATTAATAACAGCAATAATAGTTAAATTATTAATGATAATAATAGCATTAATAATTAGTGTAATGAAGAAGCTGAGGGGTTTTGGAGGCATGTGAAGCACCAGGGCACCTGGAATGAGGGGAGCCAGGGGATATGATGGTGTCAAGAGAGCTGGGACCTTTGGGGGGGTGTTTGAAGGACTCCAAGGCAATTTGGTTTCCTTGAACTCACCCCTGGGCACTGCTGGAGCCTTCACTGGCCACATCCAGCCTGGGATGTCTGTCATTAAATGGAAATCCACTGGACTATCAGTCTCCCCTGTGATTAATCCAGTTTGGGTAAAAGAAAATCTTTAGTAATCTCTTCTAAAAAGAGTTTTAATTCTAGACATTGATGATGTGCATTGGTTTTCTTACCTAGATCCTGCTTAGCAGAGATCCTTTCCCACTTTGTTGGGGCTTTTCTTAAGCTGGCAGAGTGTCTGAAGAATTGCTGAATATAATCATTTTTCTTCCTGTTGTGTTGTGTTTTGTGTGGCAGCTTTTGCCTCATGTTTTAAATTTTAAAGAAGGGAAGATTAATCATTTTTTTGAGTATCACTTCCAGTAGATTGCTTTTGGATTTTTCCCAGTTGTGTTCCGATGACTTCGACTAATGACCTCATCCAAAGCTTTCAGAACTTTTATGTTTAATTTGTGGTTATCACAACAGTTAAAACATCAGCAGAAAGAAAGGGAGAGAGAAGGTTTTATGTTCTGATCAGTTTCAAAAGACCTGCATGAATAATTGACCAGGAGTGACTTGAAGATTGCATCCTTCCCTATAAAACACCATAAAAAACAGCAGAACAATGATGATAATATTATTTATATACAAAAAAAAAGTAACACTTTCTTTCCTGAATGCTTTTCTTTCAGTGTGTGGACCAGCTGACAAGGATCCAAGCTGAATTGCAGGAGACAGTCAAAGATTTAGCTAAAGGCAAAAAGAAATATTTTGAGACTGAACAGATGGCTCAGGCGGTGCGGGAGAAAGCTGATATTGAGGCCAAGTATGTTTTTATAATGGCATATGTAGAAATAATTGCAGCCCCAAAAAGCACACTTGCATTAGTTTTTGCACTTGATCTTTGGCTTTCAGCGAGATTCTGCCAGGTTTCCTTTGCATTTTGCTTCTATACATTTTTGTAGCTATCTCAAGCACACCCTGAGAGGAAATTAGAACTTGTTTGTGTTGATTTTTGTAGGAAGGAAGTTGGAGTAACAGCTTTAAATTGGCATTTTCTATGGACAGTGTGTCAGCTGGCACTTTTTTGATATTAAAGCCTCCTGACTTCCTTTTCTGTCCACATCTCAAATTTGCTATCAGTCCATTTAGAGGGGGAGAGACAGCAGGACACTGTTTTTCATTTCTTGAGATAAATTTTTGAGGCTTTAGCTTTTTTTTCTGTTCCTTAACATCCTAAAGAGGGTGATTTCCTTCCTTCCAGGAAAACCAGCAACACATGTTTTGGGTTTGGAGTCTGGCCTGTCTTATGGGAGTTTACCACACCCCTTTTTCACTTTTTTTTCTTTAATTTTTGTTTTTAGATGTTACTCAGAATTGGTCTCTGGGAATGAAGTGATGGCATCCATAGAGATCTTTTTTGTGTTTCTGAGGGATGGTGAAAAGAATTTCAATAAAATTACCTGTAATACCTGAAGAAAGTAAACAAACATAGACAAACAAACAAAAACAACTGAAAATTTGAGCTTGGGAGTTTTGCAGCAGATTTATACTGAAGTGTTATTCAGATTAAAATAGCTGTTGACTTGATTTTGTTTTGTTGTTTACTTTTTAAACCACCATCCTTCAGACAGCAAAAAAAAAAAATACTTTTGTAGAAACGTTGTGAGGCAGTAATTCAATTTCTTCTACTCATTTCTGTTCCAGGTCCAAACTTAGTCTTTTCCAGTCAAGAATAAGCTTGCAGAAGGCAAGTGTGAAGGTGAGTATAAAACTTGGATTTTGCTGCTCATTTCACGAGGCAAATGCCCCAAATTATCTGGAATGTAGAGGTGAAGGGAAATTGGTAGGACAAAGGATGAGCTAAGAGCATTCTCTGGGCAGAGTATATGGAATATATGCAAGGAATTTATTTTCTTGTTCTGAGTTACAACTGTTCTTTGAAGACCACATGTGAAATTCCAGTTGCAGGAGAGAAAAATCCATCAGGACTCCCCTCATCATTAGGAAGGCTTAAAAGCTATGAACACCCCACAGCTCCCACTGCATGAACACATTTATTTTTTTTTGTTTGCTGTTGCTGTGTGCTCGCTGACTCCCACTCTGAGCTGAGTTCCCCCTGTTGCAGTTGAAAGCCCGACGGTCCGAGTGCAATTCCAAGGCCATCCATGCCAGGAATGATTATCTGCTGACTCTGGCAGCTGCCAATGCACACCAGGACCGATACTATCAGACAGACCTCCTCAACATCATGAAGGTAAGGAAGCTGGGTTCTGGCAGCTGGGAACACCTGGCAGAGTCCTGCATTGCCTTCCCCAGGGAGGTGCCACAAGGTAGAGCCTGCAGTGGAGTCTAAAAAGGTGCATGCAGCTTTCAGGCCCCAAAACTGAGCTGTCACTTCTCATTTTTTAATTCACTTCTTGTCTGAAAAACTCAGGTGGGTAAAACTTGGATAGAGGAGTCAGGTCTGTCAAACTAAGCCCTGTTGTAAAGAAACTGGAAGTTCTTTTAGTTCCTTAGTACCATATCCCATAATCCTTTTTATTTTGTGTCTGATCAGAACATTTCTTCATGGTGTGATTAATGAGCTGGAGTTATTAAATATCTTGTTTTTCAAACTGTGGATTTTAGGGAACAGCAGCTGGCATTCTTGTTCTCACCTGTGGCAGTTTGCCAGGTCAAGGCAGGAACAGCTACTTGAACTCAGAGGAAATGACACACTTTAAAAAGTTCAAATCTGATTGCTCACAGTTGTTTTTTTCTTGAATATCACCCTAGAATTAATTAAATGTACAGTATTCCTGTGCCTTTGAATTCAAGAGTTACAGATCAATTGTAAAATCATCCACTTCACGCTTTATCTGCCTGCATTTCACATGCTGACATTTTCAAACTTTAATTTGCTCTTTACCAACTATTTCCAGGCAGGGTGAATTAGAGGTCTGTCATTTGCATTTTGAATTGTTTTATTGGAGAAATTGGATAGAATTATAACAAATCCCTGCATTATCAGCATGCCTTTGCATTTTGGGGGAGGGCAATATTGATATGTTGATATGAAAAGCAGGAAAGTGAGGTAAAAAATGAGAGCACCAAAGGAGTTCTCCTGTTTTTCCCTGTGTGTGTTTCTCTTTTAGTAAAATGTACATATTTGTGCTGACTAAATGTTTAGTACATGGAAATGCTTGTAAAGAATTTCCTTGTGCCTGGTGCAGATAAAATTATTAATTGATGCTTACATAAGATAATTCCATACTTACATGCATGGTTGGCTGTCATCACTTAATGCTCTTACTTGGGAGCAGTTCCAGAAGGGAATTGAATATGTTGACAACAAAACAAACAAAAAGGGTGTTTGAAATCATTTTTAAAAATGAGCAAATAGCCTTGGTAGTTTTTTTTCAAGCCTTTCTCAAGCTGAATCTTTTTTTTTCATACAGAAAAAAAACCCTTACAACTTGTTCTTTGATATAAATAATTGTGGTTTACTGAAAGCCTAAGTGCTTTCATGTAGCCAAATTACTCTGGAAGGAAAGGACAACACTCAGGGTTTATTTTTCTGCATCTCTCAGATATTTATAGCAGCTGAATCTCTTTGTCTGGTAAACAAAAGTGTGTTTTTAATGAAGGGTTGTAAATTTGGGTCTCTTGCACTGTTGGTCATGAGCAGAATTCCCTGGGAACACACCCAGGTGTCCTGGGAATGAGGTCATCCTCTGGAGCAAGGCAGAGAAAGTAACAGCCATGGTCCTGAATTGAAGTGGCTACTGGAGATTTTAGGGGAGAGAGAGGGAAAATCTTCAGGAGAATCAAGGATAATGCACCATTGGGCTCAAATTCCTTCCTTCATCCAGGAGCTCTAATGTAAACTGAAGTATGGAACTGCTTAAATGTATAAATAACCATAATAGAAACAGCAGTTTGTAATCTGGGATGGGATTTGATGGCAGGGTCCTGGTTTCTCCTCCTCCTCCTTCTGAAATTCCTGAGGGAGCCACACTGTATGAAGTATAGAAAAATGATTATTTTATTTAGCAGAATGATTTAACACAAATGGAGAAGGAGCTGGAGAGAGAACTGACCAATTGGAGGTGAAGAATCCTTCAGTATAAGCAAATGCACAATGACTGAGAAATGGAGCAAGATCTTGCCAGTTTTGGTTGACCAGGCAGAAAATAGCACATGAAATTAATGCTAAAAAGAGAAATTGCTGCCTACAGGATAAAGAACTCTGAATAACCATTACTATTTTTGAAAGAGATGCCAGAACTGGAAAATGGAGAGAAGGATAAAGCAATGGAGACACCTGTGCAGTGTTTCTAATCTCTAGGTGACATCACTGGGAAGGGAGAGGGAGGATTTTGGAAGGGAGGATTTTGGAAGGGAGTTCCACCATTCCAGCACAGTTTTTATTTCAATAGCTCCAGTGGTGGAGTGACCCAGTATGTTTTACATGCTGAAAGTAGCTGTAGTGTCTAAACTAAACATCTTTGCTACTGTGTTGTGATGAATAGACTAAAAATGTGCCTTTTATCTCAGTATTAGTAAGTCCTTAGGTATTCCTGTGTGCCACGTGCTGTGAGTGTTTCCCCATTTAGCTGCCCTTGAGCTGAGCCTTGAACTGCTCAGGGCTCTCCACATTTCTGAATCACATGAAGTATCTCCTCACACTGCTCAGATTTTGGACCCAGTGCCTGTTTTTCTAGCTGTTCCCCAAAAATGATAAAATCTTTAGAGATGGATAAAAACACATGGAAACTTTTCAGCTGATGCTTGGCTGTGTTACTGTACATAACAGTGAGAGATGTGTCAGAGTCTGTTCCTTTTTGCATCCATCACAAACAGTTTCTCCGTGGGTTTTGGTTTTCATGGAGTTTTATTTCCAGGATTGCAGTGGAGCTGTGTGGGTTCTGTGCCTCTGGCTGGGCTGGAGCACACCCAGTGCCTGGCCATGGTGCATCCAGCTGCTGCCTTTGGGCTGGAGTTGGGCACTGCATCTCAAACCATCTGTGTGTGCAGAGTGCTCACTTTCCTAGACAACAAGAGATTTTACTCTCAGCTCTGCCATTGGCTTGGCTGTGTTGATAAGTAGTGAGTTAAAAACTCAGCTGATGTGGCTGCTTCTTCCCATCTGTTTGCTCTTTTATTACCTAATTGATATTAATAATTGGTAGCACTGTAATTGGTAATATTAATATATATATTGCCTTTTATTTCAAGAGGCTAAAAGGTGTCTAAAGTAGAATCATGGAGTGTTTATTTTTGGATGTGGACATGAGGGGTTGGTCCTGGCATCTCTGTGTGAGTGGAGCTGAGCAGAGGCAGGTCCAGTTCTTGCACAGCTTGTCTTGTGAGAGCCTGGAGAATGGACCTGCAGTGCTTGGGGACAGTAAAATCCAGTGGAGGCTGTTGTGGTGTTGGGGCAAGGAGGGGCTGGGATGTTTTGCAGCCCAGTGTTGGTTCATGCAGAGGTGTTTCCAGCCTGTTGGGACAGTGTGATGTGTGCTGGCTGGGGCGCCTGGGGCTGCTCCCAAGAGGGAATTGCTGCTGGGTTTGTTCCCTGGGTTTGTTCCTGGCTCTGGGACCTGCTCTGGTGCTGTCCTGTGACAGCTGAGTCACAAATCACCTTGTTTGGTTTTCTGTCACAGGCAGCAGAGGAGGCTTTTCATGGGCAGGGTTCCTGGTACACACAGCTCCTGATAATTTGCAGTGGTCTGCAATATGTTACTTTATTTTGCAGCTTTTTTATGGAGAGAAGAAAAAGTGATTGGCTGTGCTGTGTTTGTAGCTGTGAAAGCCATCAAGGACTAAACAGGGATGCTTGGACAGAAAATAGAAAATGCTTCCAGCTGTTGTTAATAGGATGAAGACTTGTTCCTACTGTGCCTTCCTGGTTTTCCAGTCTTAATAAGGAGCAAAGCCATTCTAGGTCTCTGTTCAGAAAAGATTTGAATCCTTTTGCCTTTCTTTTTCCCTGTCCTTTATGGCCATTTCAATCTCTGCAGTGAAACTAAAACCCCTCAAAGCACAGACTAAATAAAGCCTGGTAATGTTTTATTCTTTGCCAGTTTCCTGACGAGCTGCTTAGGAAGAGTTGCCATCACCTGAGTGTGAAAAACACTCCACAAACCCTTTTAAAAATAACTTGTCTGCCTGGTGCATAGGTTTTTACTTCAAACTGAGGTCAGAGGGAAGTCTAAGATGATGGCAAATCAGGACTGTTTTGATATTAATCCTTTTAGAAACTTTATCATTTGTTAATGCTGTGCTCTGAATTCTGTAAGTTGTCCTCATGAACCAGCTCAAAGAATGACTTTACACAGCAGCTTACTATGAGGGGGTGTTGACATGAAAGAAAGAAAAGCAGGTGTGCTGAAAACTTTAAATAGTCCTGAGATTATTTAAAGAGAGAAAGAAAGAGGGAACAAAAACTTATTTTTCCAAGTCACAGAATGGTTTGGGTTGGAAGGGACCTCAAAGCCCATGCAGTTCCTTGGGCAGGGACACCTTCCCTGTCCTGGGTGTCCAGCCTGGCCTGGAGCAGTGCCAGGGTCCAGGGCAGCTCTGTGCCAGAGCTGAGGGCACAGAAAACTCTGGAGAAGGCAGCAGGTATTTCTAAACTAAGCTCTTTTAAAAGGAAATATTTAGCTCTTTGGAAAAGAAATATTTCATGTCATGGCTCATGTGGGCTTTGGTGTTTGAGGGAGAACAGTGTCAAAAGCTGGCGCTTTGTCTTTGTGGTTTCTGTGGTTTCTTTTATCCTGTTATAATTATCAGGCTGCTTTTCTGGTTTTTTCTGTACTTTCCAGTTTGCTTGACACGAGGAAGTGGAGTTGTGTAATTTGGCTCTTGTTCTTGATCAGAGTCCTTGTGATGATTTGGCAGGTTTGAATAAAAACTCTGTTACATCATTTCCCTGCAAGAGCCCTTTGCTCAGGTGTGGGTGACAGTGAGAACACAGGTTACAGCAGCACTTTGTTAATTTGACAGGTTGATTTATAAAATTGCAGGTGAAGTGTGGCTTTTCCACACCTTTTCCTCTTTTTAAGGACTCTGATAGAGGAAGAGATCTGGCTGATTTCCAAGGAATTTCTGGTGTACTTGACCCTGCTCTGAGTGCAGAGGTTGAACCAATATCTCCCTGTTAAACCTGAATTACTCTGTCATTCCCTAAAACAGCTTTTTTTTTTTTTTTTTTTTTTTTTTTTTTTTTTTTTTTTTTTTTTTTTTTGTGAGGAGATTCTCCGTGGAGTTCCCCACCTTCTGCTTTCTGGTTTTGTTTTTTTTTTCCCTGCAATTAATTAGAGTAACTGCATGAGTTCCAGGAGTGCTGGAACCTTCATGTTCTGGTGAGCTCTGATTTTTATTTGTTAGAGCAGTTGGGAGTTTTTGTGAAGCTGTGTTGACTTCTCTGTTTTCAGCATAGTCATCCATCACTTTTTCCATGCACTTTCAATGATCATTTAAAACAAATGGAAATGCAGGCTCCAAACATGACTTGCACAAATGAGATTCAGCTGGAGCTGGCAGTGTTTATAAAAATGCCCCAAATTGAGGACTTGGTGGCTTTCACTTAATAATTTGCTTTATACCCTGAAATTAATAGGATGTGTGTGGCAAAGAGTTCTTTCCCCTGGTGGCTCTGTGTGAATTGAAACAGAAGTTAACATGGTAGCTGAAAGTCTTAAATGGGCTCAGGAATGTTATCCCAGCACTGCTGTGTCCTGTGGAAATAAAAGGGGACCATTTACATCAGCACATATCTCTGTGGCCCCTGGAACAGGCAGAACCAATATTATCACTGTAAGAAATCAATTTACGTCCACAGTATTGTTTCAAACTTTCTGGAATGATTTAGAAGCACCCAGGGGATTCCTTTTTAAAATGGAAAGTCTGCCCCTCAACAAAAAAATAGCACTAAGATAATGTAATTCTGAAGTCACCAGAGATTTCCATTTTCTTCTATAAATCTATTATTTCAGTGCTACCAATTCTTTTTAAGATCCTTTAAAACTCCCTTAAAAATGCAGAGGGGACTTGTGCAAGTGGAAGAGCTATTGTTTCACTTCCTGTCCTTGTCAGCTGCAAGCCACAAACATTTTGTAATGCAGTTAGAGCAGCCGTGGATGGCATTATCTCCAGCATCAGATGGGCACAGAAACCTCCTCAGGCAGTTCAGGAGGGTGGCTGAAGGGATGATGCTCACACATGATCCCAGTGTTCAGAGGATGCTCATGGTGGGTTCAGTGCAGCTGATCCTGATCCCACAGTTTTCCCCTCCAGGGACATCTGCTCCTGTGGATGTGCACATCAGACCTGGGGGAAAAGAGTTCCAGGTTGTGGTGTGGTTCTGCATCCACATTAATTGCTAGGTCATTAATGCACAATTGTGGTCTCTTGTTTGTTGTTTTTCTGAAGTGCTCATCTCTCACATTCCCAGTTTGGTATCTGAAAAGTGCCTTAGGTGTTCACAGTCCATGGAATATGTGCTAACTCCAGTGGGAGCACTTGGATTCCAGCTGACTGGGAGCTAGTGTCTGCAGGGAAGTGAAAAGAGGATTTGCACTAGAAATGCAACTTCTGATGTCAGTTTTGGTAAAACCACAAGCAAGGGAGGTTTATTTGCCTTAACAATAAATGGTATTTGCACCAGTAGCTATGGTGTATGTATGTCATAGAATCATGGAATGGTTTAGGTTGGAAGAGACCTTAAAATTCCTCCAGTGCCACCTCTGCCATGGCAGAGACACCTTCCACTGTCCCACATTGCTCCAGCCCCTGAGTCCAGCCTGGCCTTGGACTCCTCCAGGGATCCAGGGGCAGCCACAGCTGCTCTGGGCACCTGTGCCAGCCCTGCCCACCCTCACAGGGAACAATTCCTGCCCAATATCCCATCCATCCCTGCCCTTTGCCCCCCAGTTCTTATATTTCCAATTCTTCATGGATAAAATACGTATTTTCAGTTTCAAATCCACCACTCACCCCTGTAAAATCACGCTGTTCATCACTCAGACTTTGCATGCGACCTTGAGGCACAGGAGTGGGTCTGAGTCAGAGCTGTTTCTGTTGTGGAGATGGGAAAGTGTGATGGTCACATTGGCCTGGTGACAGTCAGTCTGTCCCACCTCGTGTTCCAGTCACAAATGAATCCCTTGGTGAAGCATTTGACCCAAAGAAGCCCATTTGTTTCAGGGATCCAGGTGTTCATTCCTCCATGTAGCACAAAAGCAGCATGGCAAAGTCTAATACACAACTCAGGGCAACTTCATTATCTTAAAACAATAACCGATTTTTCAGAGTGAAATAAATTATTTCTTTATAATGTGACTGACTTTTCAGTGAGATTTCCTTTGGTGTTCTCACAGAAATAAGTTAAGGGTTGTTTGTAAAAGTGCAGTGTGATTTTACAGATGCTTGTGAAAGAAAAGCATTCCTGTCCCTCCATCCCTGTCCCCAGTCCCTCTCCAGCTCTCCTGGAGCCCCTTTAGCCCTGGCAGGGCTCTGAGGTGTCCCTGGATCCTTCTCCTCTCCAGGTGAGCTCCCCCAGCTCTCCCAGCCCTGGAGCAGCTCTGTGCCTCCTCTGGGCTCTCCATGAGCTCCAGGTGCTCCTGCTCTGCAGGTGGGGTCTCACCTGAGCCCAGGGGCACAGGGGGAGAATGTTCAGGGATGAAATCAGGGATTTGAGCTGAATGTAAAGCAAGGAAGATGACTGGAAAGCCAGGAAAAATTCAAAACCCGTGCTAGAAAGAAGCACCAGGAAGGCAGTGTAAGGATCAGGATTGGGAAGGAGTTACTTGAAAGGAATCTGGGAGAAATCTAGTAGGGAGGTAGCAGAAAACCTAAAACCCTGAATCTTTTGGTTTATTTTTTTTTCCAATTAAAGATTTTAAGTAGAAACAGTTGAGGATTTGGATGGGGCTTTGAGATACTTTGGTCAGCTGTCACAAACCCGCTCACTCAGAGCAGGAAATGAAACTGCCAGCTTGTTTCAAAGGCACACTGCAACACAATGAGAGCAGTTCCCAAAATACTTCCCTGTGCCAGGCAGCAGCCTTGGAGCTCAGGAAGCACCTGCTCTGCGCCTGGTTTGGGATTCGTGGAGAAAAGCATCCCAAACACCCTTTGCAGGGCTTTGTTTGCTTGAGGGTTTGTTTTTAGCAGCAAGAAGAATTGAAGCAGCAAGGAAAAATTACTTTTTTCCCCAGTGGTGGTTTTTTTTCTGCTGTTACTCATAACCACCCAGTGTTTCAGTGAGTGACCTAGAATGGATGTTTCCATTGAAAATGGGGGAAAAACTCGTGGATTATTCTTAAGATTGAATGTGTGTGCACAGATTTTGTCCTGTTAAATGTGATATTAAACTGTAAAAGTCAGTGCAAATGTGGAGACCTCAGAGCCACCTCCATTGCCTAAAGGGGTGCCAGGAGAGCTGGAGAGGGACAAGGGATGGAGGGACAGGACACAGGGAATGGCTCCCAGTGCCAGAGGGCAGGGCTGGGTGGATTTTGGGAAGGAATTGTCCCCTGGAGCCCTGGCAGTGCCCAGGGCCAGGCTGGACAGGGCTTGGAGCAGCTGGGATATGGTACAGGGTGTCCCTATATATGAGATGATTTTAACCAAACCATCCTGTGATTCTCTGACTCATCTTCTGTCGTCAGAGGCAGGACAAAACATTTCTGAGTGACTTCAATAATGAAAGCAGGGGAAGAATTGTAACAAGGAGATGAGGCCCAAAATAGCACGAGGCCAATAAGTGTGAGATGGAAAATGTCACACTGAATTTGAAGTTTAATTAAATTCTAGGAATGGTTTCTAATCTACAGCTGTCTTGGCAGGAGGGAGGCAAACCTGGGAAGAGTTTCCCAGATCTTTGAGGGTCACAGAGCCCAGCTGTCAGATTTTGAGGGTTTTTTATTCTCCCAAAGCTCTGCTCTGTTGGAGGCAGTGCAGATGTTCTGGGATGGCTGGAGGTGAGGAGCTGCTCATTCCCTGTGTGGACAGGGGCTGCTTGAGCTCTGGTTTTTGCACAGTCCTCAGAAAACTTCCTTGCCTTGGGATCCCTTCCTGCAGCTGAACATTCCTAATTAGTTTTTACAAATTGCTAATGGATTGTAAAGCTGCCCCAGAAGCTCAGTCAGGGGAGGAGGAGGAAGAGTGGGAATGCTCCAGTGTGATTTGTCTCTCTACCTGCAGGTTTGATCCCCAGAAATAAAATTCCCATCTGTTCAAGCTGTCATCTCTGTTATAAACTTTGCAGCCAGGCTAGACCCCCTTGGTGTGCAGGGAAGCAAATATTCCCTGCCAGTGGCTTCCTTGTATCCATAATTCCTGCTGACTGACTGTGGAATGGTGTCACCAGCTGAACAAGGATATTATTTTATAATGCTTTGCAAATTATCAAAGCCCTAAGGTAGTTGCTTATGGGATTGCAGTGCTAATTAAAGGAATTAATCTCTCCCTGGTATTCCCAGTGTTGCTCATGGATAATGGAAGAATTTTTTCCATGCTGTGGTTCATCCCAGCTCACTTTCCTCTTGGCACCAGCATTGTCCAGGGCATCCAGCAGCACCTTTCCATGGGCACCTTTTTAAAAATCCTCATGGATTTTTAAAACTTTGGGAAAGTTTCAGTGCTTGGCTCAAGGCTTTTCATCTCACATAAAAGTCATGGGGAGCTGAAAATTATTCAAAATGAAAAAAAAAAAAATTTGGAAGAATCATTACAATATTCTGAGATTTGAGTGTCTGAATTTATTGGATAAGCTTCTTTTTTACTGGTGTGTTAAACCAGGTACATTGAGATAGTTAAAAAATGGATTTCTAGTTCAAGCTCAAGAATATTAGAAATGAAAATTCTTAACTGCTCCTATTAATAAAATTGTACAGTGTTTACTACACTAGATTTATATATATTGTACATAATAATTTAGCAGGTGAGAATTAAATGTAGTAAAAGATAAATTTCAAAAATCCAGACTTCCAAGAAAAAAGTGCATATAAAGAGAATGGCAAATCTGAGAAATACCTTTTATTCTATATAAAATGTTGACAGCTGTTTATGGCTCTTTGTATACCTAAATTATTCAATATATTTTTATAGCTGATCCACATCTGCCAGGCTTTGCTCTCCTCACTGGGCAGTTCATCCAGTTGTATTCAGTCTCAGTTAATTCAGTTGGATTATTGTATTTTTATGATATTCCTGTGTGATTTCAGGTGCAGATCCCTGGATTCTGTCTCAGCATTCCCACTGAGCACAGACCCTTCTCTCTGGCTGGGTCTGGGAGCCCCATTTCTAATTTAAAAGGGGATATTGGAGCAAATTCACTTTGCTGCAAGGCTCAATTTATTTAATAGCAAAGCCTCAGCACTGAAGACAGCCCTGTATCAAAGAACTCCCAGCCCTGGCAGATCCTGGGGAATTCTCTTCCTGTGTGGTTTCAGTCTCCTGCTCTGCTCTGCCCACACTTTGTCAGGAGGGCTCTGAGCAGTGGCACTGTGAAATTCAGGGGTTTTTAAACAGGTTTGAGTATTAATACTACAGGGTTGAAATAAGTCTGAAAAGGAGCTTAACTTCAATGCAGTTATGTTCAACAAATAGTGTCAGGAGACCAGAGTATATTTAGGTATTGCCAATCAGGCCACACTTCAGGAGTGATTTAATTAGAAGATTTAACAGCACTAGATCCCATTTTTGTTCATTTTTCTGTTGATTTTTGTTACCCATCACTGTCCTAGCAAACAGTGGAAGAGTAGAAAATCCTCCCAGCTTCTGGAGAATGTGGCATGGCTGTGATTCCATCCATCCTTGTTCAGGAATACTGCCTGGAATATTGCTTGGAATGGGGATTCTGTGCCAGGCTTTGGGATGGGGGCGGGGGGAGTCTGCTTGTGAAAGGGAAAAACCTTTCACAGTATTTTTAATTGTGGACTTCAGGCTCAAATTATCTCTGTCCTCACCCACTGGTGCTTACAGGGAGTGCAGGCATAAATTGTTAGTGTGATTCCCCTGGAGATAATTGAGAATGGACTCCTAAAAGTAATAAAGCATAATTGGCACCCCAAGTGGGGTTTGGGAACTCTGGATTAATTTTCCTGCTGCACTGCAGCTGCCATACCTTTGGCATTACCCCACCCTGGTTTTGCCTTTATTGTGAGGGGTAATTGCTGCCATTGTTCTGTGATTCTGTAATTATTGCAGATAATCACAGTGCTGTCACTCTGGGCCCTGTTCCTTTTAAGAACACATTCGTGTAGATGACAAAAAATTCCTAGAAATAGTTTTGTTTGGTCCTTGCATTTTAGCACAACTGGCAGAGTAATCCTTTTGTAGGGTGCCTGTTCAGGAATGTGGGGTTCTCCCTGCCCTTCTCACATTGCTTAATTGTTTCCTATATTAGCATAAAATTTAATTGAATTTGTAATTGGAGTTGGAAAATGCCTGAATATTCTGAATATCCTGGCAAGACCATTCGTGTTGTGGGTGAGGCAGAGCAATGTTAAATTTGCAGGAGCACATCAAGCTGCAGGTTGTATCTCTCTGGCATGATAAGAATCTGAAACGCTTGGGAATACATTAAATTATTGAAAATTTTAATTCTGGGACATTTCCATCCCTAAACCTAGTCCCTGAGCAGTCTTTGAATAGGCTGTTCACTGAATGCAGGTGACTTTAAAGCCACACAGAGAAAACAAACAGATGGAAGTGATAAATGCAAGGAGCAGTTGGGAACAACAGCCTGTGCTGGGGCAGAAAAGGTTTTGTTGAAGAGATTTATCTGAAGAAGTAAATGAAAATGATAATGCAGAGATCGAATCAACTAAATTAAAACCTAAACCCAGCAAAATAGTTGGTTCAAAAACTTCAAGGCTGCAAAAGAGTAAACAAAAGTTCCTAAGGAACATTTATACTCAGTATCTGATTTTTTTTAATTCCTTTTTAATGCATTTTTATCTGCAAGGGGAGTATTCTTAAGAAAATGCTGGTTTTTTTATTTTTTAAAAGAACATATTAAGATAGTTTTAAGATAATATTTTAATGAAAATATTTATTAAGAAACGTTGGGAATTGTGAAATGCATTTGCATGTGCTCATCTGTGTCAGTTCAAGGTTTTTCTCTTAACAAGAGAAGTTTGTGTTGTTATATGGAAAAGATTTGAATTTATTTAAACTTTTGTCTGAGTCAGGGATGGCTCACCTGTAGAATGAGGGTTCATATGGAGACCTGCAGGTAAATCTGGATGGAATTCCAGAGTTTACTTGGAGCTGGTTCTCTGTGTAAGATTTGCTTTTGTAGGAGGCAAAAATAATCAGCTCTGGCCTGTTCTCCAGCAAAGTACATTTCTTTAACTTGCCTTCCAAATCGTGTCGAAATACCAAAATATTTGTTGAGCTGAGCAGGAAAATAATTTATTTTTGGGTAAGAACTAAAAAATGCAGGCAGAGCACAGATCCCACTGCTGTTCCTCAGACATTTGGTGATGACAATGATTTTGTGGTCAGCAGAAGAATCCTTGAAGATCAGAAATGGTGTCAAAGTGCTGAAGGATTTAAATGCACATTTTCCCATAGGAAGCCAGTTACTGGCATGAGCAGTGAAGAGCACTCTGTACTCCCCAGATGCAGAGAAATCATGATGGTGACAGCTCTGCCACAAAGTCATCTTCCACGTGTTGGATTTCAGCCAGAACATTTTCTTTCCCCCCAAGAATGAGGAAGCACAAAAGCAAAGATGCAGTTTATTAAAAATGCATCCTGTCAAAAGTGGAATCCCCCTGGGATTTATTCCAGAGCTGTGCAAGAAAAAGCAAGCTAGGTCCAGGAAGTCTTGGGAGATACTTTTGGGGAATGTATTTCTAGATATTCCTAGAATCTGTTTTTATCTTCCAGGCTTTTCTTAGCCTTACATGGTAGAATTTGAAGATCTGGTTCTCCATGCTTGTGGCAGTTTTACATCAGGATGTTCTCACTGGTTGCAGTGGAATTGTCCTTTAGCCCTGGGTGTTAATTTAGTGCTGTCTCCAGCAGGTAGCTCTCACTGCTGTCAGCCTTGTGCCAATTACCAGGAATTACCAAGGGCATTTCCTTCCATGCCTGCGTTCACCTACCAGACCCTCTTCCTAAAATGTGACAACTGCAGGTGGTGGAGGCAAATCTTATTATTATCATTAATTTTGCTTGTTTTAGAGGGATTTTTTTTCCTGCATTGGGGGAGGGTGACAGGCATCTGTTGGTGGCTGTTCCATATTTTTCTGTGCTCAGAGGAGACTGCAGCGCCCCAACAACAAAGGTTTTGTCAGTAAAAACAATGACCCTGGCGAAATTGTAAAGGAACAAAATGATGTGCAGAACAATCATCAAGTGACTAATGAGAGCAAACAAAGAACTTTGCAAACAAGCCCCAAACTCCTGACAGCAGAAAACACAAAGCTCTGGGGTAAGGGAAAGTGCAGAGTGTGTTCGTGGGCACCCAGCTGAAAGGAACTTGGGGCTCTGTGCTCTTCAGTGTCCATTGTTCCTTGTTTGCTGTGGTGAGAGCTCCTCCAGGGTGTGGGGAAGAGGAAACTCTGAGCTTCATCAAGCCTTGTCGATTTAGAGAAGCTTTATTTATATTTATTTGTAACTTTCTCTTCCTCCCTCTTGGTCTGCTGGTTTTATTCCCAGTTTTTCATGTGTCTCTGCTCTTCAGCAGGGTGGGCACGTCCGTGGAATATCTTGGGCTTGCTTGTTGAGAGCTGGTTTGAACAAATGCACTCCTGAATAGCAGGTGGCCATGCAGGATGTGGATCTAGGGAAAACAAAAAGAAACAGGAGAAATTAATTAGCCTGGCAGCAACAGGACAGTGAGACAGAAAAATTCCTTAAAATTACTTTCTGTGGAAGTTCAAGAAGCAGCAGAAGCCAGAGAGGATCTTATTGTAGGAACTCTTCAACCCTTCTTCACTCAGACCTGTTGGCATCTTCTGGGCTTGCTGTAACAGGTCCACGTCTTTCCTGAGCCCTGATTTTTGTTGGGGGGTCGTGATGGAGAGGAAGGGATTTCAGCTGCAGGGATGGAAGTGTCTAAAAGGAAAAATAAGCAGCTTTTCTTCTGTATTAGGAGAAATTGATGCCAGGAATCAGCATTTTTAAAGGCAAATGACTGTGGATGGAGCTGTTACCCAGAAAGGATAGGTTTTCCTGACCTTCCTTCCTGGCTCTCCTGATGTCCTTGGGAAGGGCTGTTCCATTTCACAGCTCTGAATTGTGCTGAGTGTGGCACATCCAGCTGATCCGGGCTCTTGCCTTTGTTCTGAGTTTGAGATGAGTTTTTAAAATACTTTATCCTTCACTGTCAGATAAAAGGAGATTTGTTGCTCTGGTTGGGCTACAATACAGAGACTTCTCACCCTAGAAAGATTGAAGTTGATGCCTTAATTCTGAGAATACCCGTTGACAAATTATTATTGTCTGTACCCCAGCCTTTCCTTACAATATTCATTTTATCTTTTCTGACATATAAAAATTAAAAGCCTCAGTGGAGTTTCACTTACCAAAATCATTCAACTGCAAATTCCCAACCTGTGCCATGGGTGAGATCACTCTGTTTATTTAATGGATTGGAGGCAGGAGTTTCAAGAACAAACACTCAAAAAGCTTCACTCAGCGTGTTTGTTCTGTAGTTCAGATTGTTGGATTTTTAGTTTTAAGTAAGGAAAAGTTTTGGGTAATATTAGAGAAAATAAAGGATGAAAACTCAAGTCCCTGTTCTTCATGGATTCCTAGTGGTTTTCAAAGCAAAGCAGATCAGGGATAGATAAAACAGGGGGTTAATGCAAATGAGAGTAGGGTGGTAAAAGAATGTAATTTTCATTTTTAATATAAATATATTCACATACAAAATTATTTTAATCTAAATATGAAATAGAGAGTGGAATGTATGATACAGATCTCCCTTTTGATTTGGGGGCTTGACTCCTGAACAGGAAAATAAGTCACATTACCAGGATGCAATCTCACTGACTCCACAGAGAAGTTACCACTCCACAAACACAATGATTTTTGTTCAGTTTTCTTTTCTTTCCCTTATCTTTCTGCTTTCAGGCTGCAGCCCTGGCAGGGGAGGGTCAGCTGGAATTTTGTGCTGTTCCCCTCCACCCAAGGAAATTCCTTGCCTTCCACATCAGTTCTATTGTTTCCGGCCAAGCGGTGGCAGTTTGGGAGTGTTTGCCAAGGGGCAAAATCAGCCCTCAAAAACTGCTGGGTTCCATCAGCTCACGGAATGATGGATGTTTTGGGATGAAAACTTCATCTCACAGAGCCATAGGATGGTTTGGGTTGGAAGAGACCTTCAAGATCATCCCATTCCAGTTTGAGAACAATGGTTCTTATCACCAGCGTGGGGTTAGGGAGTTTAAAATGCACAGGAACATAAATGTGTGTGTTTGCAAAAACCAAATTGTTTCTGTGCAGTGATGATTCAGATGAGACTGGTGTGAATTAGTCAGTGAAACCCACATGGCTGTAAAAGTATGGCTTTAATTGGGGTTTTTTAACCTAGCACTGCTTTTGGTGCCTGGTAGTTAAATAGGAGGTTTAGTTTGAACACCTGAGTTTAAGCTGTGGAATTATTACCCAGAGCTTCAGCAGAGCTTTTAGGAGTTTCTGTGCAAGGCAAACATGAACAGAATGCCAGGAATATTTCAGAAATAAATGGGAGAACAGGGAAGCCTTGGTGGCTTCACACAGCTCTGGTCTGCGTTGTGTGTGGGGCAGATAGTTTCCATTTTTAATTAGTTTGCTTTTAAAATAAAAAACACAGAGTAGTTTGGCTTGTTCTCTGTCTTCTCCAAGATACTGAAATGATAATTTTTAAGTAGAGTGTGGCTAAGACCTGTAATTGTTTTAGTGAAGAGACCTGGAAGTCAGTCACATAAATGAAGATGAAAATTCTACACAGGGTCTGTTCTGCATTGTATGCAATTTTAAGCTAGTAACAACCTCCCAAGGGCAACCAAATATCCTAATAATAGCTGAAATATTTTCATGTACATATTTGCTTTTGAGGGAATTTTCAGAGAATGTAGAATGATTAAATCTAGATTCCAAAATGTTTGGTGTCATCTCTTGAAACAAAAAAAAAACCAAAAAAACAAACAAACAAAAAAAAAAACCCTCCTGATGATGTGAACTGGGACTGAAGTTTTGTATCTGGGGAAAACTCTCAAAGTTACACATGAAACTCGATGTTGAAATCAGAACAATGTTCTTGTCCCATTCCCTCTGTATATAACTTTATTGGTTTGAGTTAGTATATAGGATTTCTTCTAAAATTAGGCTTTAATTTGGTTGTGTGTCTGTTGCATTTATTAACAGCTTCAACTTTTTTCAAGCTTGGACATAGGGGGAAGTAGTCTTGCACCTCTAGTATGGCAATTCTGCTGTAAAGAAATTATTTCTGAAAAAACAGTGACTTTTTTCTATCCTTGGAAATTGTAATTTTGTGCTACTTAACTTCTTATTATCTTGGGTTTGATGCCAGATTTGTTTTTTTTTTTTTAAAAAAACCTTGATTTCCTTTTGAAGTTGACAAAAAGACAGGTTTTTCAGTGGGATTGTAATACAGTAAGTGATTTAGTGCTCTCTGGAGAGTCAGAAAGAGAACAAAAGCCATTGTAGAGGAATAATCGGTGTTGGGTTTTTTGATTTGCTTTTTTTTTCCAGTTTCCCCTTCAAATTGTGTGATGAGAAATTTTGAAAAGACTTTTCCTTTCAAAACCTGTGATGTTCAGTGGTTTGGGTCAGAGTGTTTGTGAGTGAATGAGATTCAGCTGATAAAACCCCACGTGAATGTTAATTTATATCCTCCAGTTCAGCAAGTCAAGTCTTTTGTTTTAATATGAACACGTCCAGCTCGATGTAGTAATTTCCATTTTATAGAAAGGATAAATCCATTATTATTGCAAGTCTGGAACCAACCAGCTCTCTGATCATGCAGCTGATGGGATGTCACCTTTTCTGTGCCATGAGGAGCTTTTCAGCCTGTGCTGGAGCTGCTTTCTCAGCCCTGCCTGTGTGATATTGCAGCGACTTTCAGAACTTCAGAGTTCTGGCAGCTCTCATTGGTATTTAACAACTTCATCATATTGAAACTGCTTTTAATTAATGAAAGGAGCCAGGCTGTAATG
This sequence comes from Erithacus rubecula, assembly GCF_903797595.1. Taxonomy (NCBI): domain Eukaryota; kingdom Metazoa; phylum Chordata; class Aves; order Passeriformes; family Muscicapidae; genus Erithacus; species Erithacus rubecula. The sequence continues at coordinate 717,948 of NC_136658.1, read as the reverse complement.
CAGTTCTCACATGCTGACAGACCTGTGCTCCCTAATGTTTTGTCACACTTTGCTCTGATGTTTTCTCTTAAATATCTTTATTTTTTTATATCATCCTGCAGGGGGTTCTGGCATCTCAGCAGAGCTGTGGTCATTGCAGGGGGAGGGGGAAAATAATGAAGTTCATATTTCTCCCTCTTTTTTTTTTTTTTACTGTTCCTTGAACTGCAGAGTGCAGCTGGAGATGAATTAATCCCTAGTGCTGCATGGCTGATAATTGGAGGGAATAAACACGTGTGGGGCTGGGCTGTGTGTGCCTGTCTGAGCTAATTGTGGGGCACTATTTACGGTCAGTGAAGAGGAATAGGCCCTTGGCATCCTGCCTTTCAGCTGACCTATTTTAGCCATCTATCTTGGACAGGGATCAATCACAACATACAAGTACCAACTTCTCTCCACTGGCTCTGCAGAGCACCCAGAGTGTCACAACCCAGCACAGATCTCAGCATTTAAGACTTAAATGTAGCAACACAAACCCTTTGTGTGGGCTTTGACATAAAAACAACATTTGGGTTTGATATGGAGCTGTGATACACTCATTTATGGCATCGTGGGATGAAGAAAGTCACAGCTGCTTTGCAAACTGAGCACTTAGAATTGCTTTGCCAAATTGAGATTATTTATTTACATTTCCTAGCAAGTTGTGCTCCAGCCCTGGTGCTGGAGCTGGAAAGCTTGAGGCACAGATAAAAGTCTCCAGTTCTGTTCTGGGGGAGTTGCAGGCTTCCCGTGGCCCCAGGGAGAGCAGAGGCAGCCTTGGCAATTGCAGCATCATTTGTATGCTCTGGGAGCACAGGGCTGAGCTGCTGGGCTGCTGTGTGGGGTGTGGACAGGACTGCCCTTGGAGCAGCATGGTGACACCAAGGGCTTGTCCCTTCAGGGTAAAAGCACTGGGAGGTTCAGATCCTGGTGCTGGGCTGGGACTGAGCCTGCTGAGGCTGCTGAGGGTGAATCCCACAAAGCTGTGCCCACACCAGCACGGGCAAGAGCCAAACCTGGGCCTGTGTGTGGCTGCTGCTTTCTGTGGCTTTGCTGCTGGGAACTTCCTGATGCTTTCCTGAGTTGAACATCCCAGCTCTAAGCTTGTATTACCCAACTCTTTAGCTAAGAATTTCTTAAAATTCTGTTTAACAGAGTGTTTGGTGCAGCTGACACCAAGTGCAAGAGCCTGGAGCTCTTTCCAAGCCATGCTGGGAAGTCCTTCCCATGGCAGCTCCAGGAGCTGCCCTGGCTGCTGATCCTTCCAGCCCAGCCTTGGACCAGCTGAATGAACCAGCTGCAGTGTGGGGGCTTGGGAGGATTCCCACTTTGCTACTGGGTGGGCATAATGGCTTCCTGATGGCCACAGGATTATTCAGTTGGAGGCAGGTGTGATGTGTAAGGCTGCAGGAAACAATCTGACTCTGCTAGAAATTCCTTTATGCTTGGTAGGTGGAGGATGAAGGCAATAATGTAGAGTGAAGTGGATTTGGGATATCAGAGTGTGGACATGAGAATTCCAGTCCCACAATTTGATTATCTCCTCAAAGCATCCCTCACTGAAGGGGACTGTGTTCTGCTGGGAAATCTTTGCTCTTCTGTTCTTCCTAAGTTCTGAGGGATTTCATAAAACCATGGACTGGTTTGAGTTGGAAGGGAGCTGACAGCTCATCCAGTTCCACCCCCTGCCATGGACAGGGACACCTTGCACTATCCCAGGTTCCTCCAAGCCCTGTCTAATCTGGCCTTGGACACTTCCAGGATTTGTGTCTCATTTATTGTGTCTGTTCACCTCACCTTAAATGTTTGGCTTGGTTTTTCAGGGGCAGGAGCTATTCCTTAAATCCTGCACAATTCCAATCTTTTCTCCCCCCTCAAATTTTCAAAGTGATTTAGATGATCAAATATAGTTTTCTAGAGAAACACATTCTTGAGTTTGTTGGAGTATGCACAGTTTCCATGAATGCAGTGTTTAAATGAATATCTGTGCAATATGACTTATTTAACAATTTGTATCATATGTATTTAAATACATCCTCAGTTAAATATTTAAATGACATTGTCAGTCACTTGCAAAGTCATATTTAACATGGAACTTGTGTAACCTGTACTGTGTGATGTGATTTTACAGCTCTGCTTGCAGCAGTGCCTTGGGGTTTTTGGGATAAATTTGTGTTACTTTTTTGGTATTTCTGTACACAAAAGAATGTGAAGTGGCAGCTATTGCTCAGCTGTTTTTGATAAGCCAACAGCTGGGGATGTGTCACATCCAGATGTTGAGTGTCCTGGCACCATTCCCTGGGGAATACCCTGGTTGGCAGCACCCCATGGCCTTGCAGTTCCTGGGTGTCCTCCTGCCCTCAGTGACATCTCCCTGAGCACATTCCCTCCTCCAGAGCTCTCTGCCCCTGGAACAGCTGGATGGAAATCCCCAGGATGCTGTTGCAGTGCTGTGTGCTGCCATCTAATGGGAGCACTGTCCCTCCTTCTGCCAGGAGTCAGGGACTGGCTCTGTCCACCCATCTGATAAAAAATGCTGTGAGCATCCTGCAAGTCCCAGGGTGAACACTGATAAATTGTAGACAGAGCTACTTCCTGCCTTTCCTGATTTTCTTTCTTTCTTTCCCTCCTGCAGGCTCTTGATGGAAATATATATGATCACCTTAAGGATTATTTAATGGCATTCAGCAGGACTGAACTAGAGACATGCCAAGCTGTACAAAACACATTCCAGTTTTTACTGGAGACTTCCAGCAGGGTAAGTTTGAACTGAATGATCCTTTGTAACTGAAGCCTTGCAGCACAGACAAATCCCCAGGCCTAAGATTTGCTTCCAAAATCATGACAAAACTGAAAGGTTGCTATTTTTGGTTTCCTCTGAGTGGTATTAAGTTGGAAGACACCAGAATTTTTCCTGTAGCACCCAGACATCTTCCCCTGGTGCATTTGCATCCAGAGATGCTCAGTTTTCTCACCCTGCACGACTGGGAGGGGGAATTGCAGCTGAGGGTTCTGCAGAGCCCTGGGAAACTGCTTGGATCATTTCTTAATAATTGTCTGTCAACTTCCAATCCAAACTATTACGCTGTTTTCTCCCTGGAATTAAGAGTGGCAAGCACAGCAAACAAATTAGAGCCTTGTCATAGACGTGGTTTGTTTGCTTTGTGGAGCAGCCAGACTGAGAGAGGCGTGATCGCTTCCAGGGTAATTTTGGTACTTAAATAATTCATCTGCTGGGCTAAGAAGAAAAAAAAAAATTGCCATTGAGCTCAGGAAAGCTGCTTTGGTGCAGTCATAATATTCCTTTATACATTTGCCTTACCCACCCACCCAGAAACAGAGCTCATTCATACAGAGACGTGGAGCAAAAGCTCATTTAACACATTCCTTATTTACCTCCAAGCAAGTGATCTCACACCTTCAGAGATCTAAAGTGAGGGCATGAAAAATGGGCTTCACCCTCAGCTTTGAATTTACTTGGCAGCAACTGTAAAAATAATCAAAATACCAATTTCTCTTCAGTTGTAGAAAGACTTTCAGTAATTTACCTTGGGGTGGATTATTCAGGTCTGCTTCAAATACCTTCCCCAGCAATTCTGGCTTGGAATCTTTTAGGAGAACAGCAAGTCCAGGTTGCAGTAATCAGCCCAAAAAAAGAATCCAGAAAAAAAAAAAAGATCTCTCCACCAAAACCCATCTATGTCTTTCAAAAGCAGCTTGAGCTGTTAAACATGTAATAAATTTGTTAGCAATTTGGAATAAACTTGTCATCAAAGCAAAGGTTTTAAATATTTATGGAGGATTTTGAATGCTTCTTCACCTGCTCTGTGTTAGTTTGCAGTACAAGCTTGGCAGGCTCTGCTTAGAAGAGACACTTCAGGTCATTGGGAGGAATATTTTTGCTCTTCCATCTGAGTTATATTTCTGTTTGCAGGATGGAATTAAATTGTATTTGTCCTTTAGAAGGACACAAGTTACTTCCCACAAGTGCCAGGGATGGCTCCTTGGATGGGCAGAGCTGGCTGTCACCTCATGTGATGCAGATTGAGGGAAGCAGCTAAAAACCAGATGTGCTGTATAAAATGCAGGTTTTTCATTGTTTTATCATTGTTTGTTGGAGCTTTGGAGATTTTATTACTCCTGGGTCATTCCTCTGACACTGGAATGAGAGCACTGGCTCTAGAGAGGGTAAGTTTAGATGGGATTTGGGCAGGAATTGTTCCCTGTGAGGATGGGCAGGGCTGGCACAGGTGCCCCTGGATCCCTGGCAGTGCCCAGGGCAGGGCTGGGAGCAGCTGGGACAGTGTAAGGAGTCCCTGCCCATAGCAGGATTGGGATGGGATGATTTTCCAGCTCCCTTCCCACCCAAACCAGTCTGGAACTGTGACTCTGTGAATATTCAATTTAACTTCCTTGTCACTTCAACAGTCTTAGTCAAGACTTGTACTTCTTGCATTTATCTTTTGGAAAAAAAAGCTGATTTTCTTTGGAACATTTACTGCAATTCCATTTGCTGTTTTGAGTAACTTTTCTGTGAGATTTCTGGTAAAAGGGAAAATAATTTCCTTCATGCACATCTCTGACTGTCCTTGTTTCTGCATATGGGATATATTTAATGTTTGATTTCAGGTCTGTTTTAACCAGTCAGTTGACACTGACTTCAAAAATAAACTGTGTAAGAACATTGATTTATACACTGAATAACAGGAAATCTATTTGGAAAAGTTGCAGCTTAATCCCAAAGATACAGTGTTGCTTTGGAGTCCTTTTATTCTCTTTTTATCAACTGTCCAGTATTTTGTGCAAATGCAGGATTTGCACAAATGTGCTGGGCTTGCATGTTCTCCCAGGCCTCTTACTCTGATAACAGTTGTTTTCATTTTTAACCACTTATTGTGGCTTTGAGGGAAAATCTCCTAGGAGTGCTGTTGGAAAAATGAGTTTTCACTTTGACTCCCAAGCAACTCAGTTCAGATTTCTATGGGGAAAGCACATTAAAACATCTGTGTAGGTTTTCACATCCTCAGTAACTTCATTTGTTGGGGGTTTTTTTCCCTAATTGAAGGTAAAAGAGCTCCACATATTTGGTGTGGCCCAGAGTTGTGCTATGGTCAGTGTTCTCATGGATCTAAGGGACAATTCAGTGGAATAGCTGGTTAAATGAAATGGTTTTGATGCCAGATCAGTGCTGAGCATCCTCTGAAGCTGCAGATGTTTCCTTCTTTAGTATTTTCTGCATTTCTATTTCTGGGAATTCGTGATGCAAATCCTTGTCTGTTTTCTCCCCATTTGAGTGTGTTTATGTTCAACTGCTCAAATTGGAGCAGTAATTATATACTTTCCTGGTTTAGATTGAGTGTATTATTGGCCCTGGAGGACTATTTACTTTCTTTAACTGGAGATTAATTTTTTACAGTTCAGTATTTCAGCAACACAAGCATCAACATTTTGCTGCATTAGAGAACAAGTTTTATTTCTCCTTGCCCATGCAGCACAGAGTTCTTGGTCATGCACAATGCTGCTATTTCTGGATAAATACCATCTTTATTATCTTCTTTGTACATGTAAACCCCCAGTTTGGTAATAAATTGATATAATTTTGATGCATTTTCATCAATTGAGGCAGTAAATGCTCTGTAAGAGTTCTTCAACCAGTGATCCTATTTTTCCATCTTGCAATCACTGGGTATTTCTTTGTAAATCTGTGTAAATTGTGACATAAGAGGTTTGTTTAGGGATCTGTGTCATGCTGTCTGAAACGTATCATTAAACAAATTTGAGAGCTGAAGGGGTTTTGCTTCAGCAAAATGCAAGCTTGGAGAGTTTTCTCTGAAAGCAATTTAATAGAGAGATGAAGTTTGTAACTGATTTTGGATGCATTATTCCAAATAGTCTTTTCAGCTCCCACAACTAATAATTTCTGCCAAATTAAGACTTTTCATTTTAAGAAAAAGCAGTGCACAGGAAATTACCCAGTAGAGGAGGGAAAAATATTTATGGCAGTGACAGAGAGTATTAACAGAGGGTATCTGTTAATAGCTGGTGTTTTGTCCCCATTTTGTAGGTAAATGGCAGAGATATTTTAGATCCTTGTCACCCACTGTGTGTCCTGCCAGTACCTCTGGGCAGCTCAGTCCTCAATTCCCTGCACCCAAACCTCTGCTGCAGGTTTAATCTCAGCTGGGAGCTGCTTTTGCTCTGCAGCTGTTTTTCAGTTCACAAAACAAACCTTGTTCTAAATAAACTAAATAAACCTTTTTCTTTCCTCAGGTGGTGCGGGATTACAATCTCCAGCTGTTCTTACAGGAGAACTCTGTGTTCCACAAACCTCAGCCTTTCCAGTTCCAGCCCAGTGACAGTGACACTGTAAGAGCCCTGGGAATCCCTGCAGTTACTTGCTCTTGCTCTATTTTAAAGCAGTTGTTATAAATGGGGAAGAGAATCGCTGGTATCCCAGTGGTTTAACCTCGTGCTGGTATTTTTGGGAAAGAAAGGGAGAGTGGCCTGGCTGCAGGAGGTGGGTGATAGTAAAAAAAGCATCAAACAGGCTCTACATCATCCACAAAAGAGCAGAATCTTTTTTTGGCTTTCAGATTGTGACTAACAGTCCTCTGTCTCACTGCTTTCAACCTAATTCCTGGTAAATTTTGTTGCCTTTTTATCCTGCTTGTAATATTCACTAATATTAATATTATATTCACAACTGTGCCAAGTAAAGTGTCCCTACACACCTGAATTGCTCAAGGAATACTTAGGGATACATACAAAAAGTTACTAAAAATAATGCTGTTAAAACACTGCATTCCAAAATAATATCCAAAAATCCTATCTTGGTTTCTGTGTTGCTTCCAGAGCAATGATTAATGACATTAAAAGTGGGTGAATCAGAGTATGTAAGTGCATTTCCAAACAGCACCTTGATTAAAGTGGATTCTTGATGTCCCATTGACATTACTGATGTTATTTTAAGAAACAGCTGTTTAAAATAAGTTTGGATCTTTAGATACAAACTTTTTCTGACTGGAATCAATTATTGAACTGACTTGGGCAGTTCTGATCTGCAGCTCGAGTGATTTGGATTGAGACCTGCAGAGGAGTGGTTTTCCCAGTCACCCTGACATCCCTGACTGGCTCTCCTTTGTGGTTCCCTTTTAACAAACTCTGATTTGGACTTCTATTCCAGAAAGAGTCAGTTATTCCCATGGATAAGTGTTTGGACAATGCTCTTGGGTGGGGATTGTTGGGGTGTCTGTGTGGGGTCAGGAGTTGGGCTGGATCATGCTGATGGGTCCTTTCCAACTCAGAATATTGTGTGATTAATTTTAGGTTGTTCTTGCTAACAGTGAGCAGAATCTTTCTGAGTCTTTGTTCTGCCTCTCTAACCTTTGCTGCTGTGTTCTCCTCCCTGTGCACTCCCTGCATCCAGAGTTTTAATGCAGTTCAGCTGGTGGAGATTGAGCCCTCACCTGTCAGTGCTATGAGAATGACCATAGCAGAGGTACCTGGGGTGTTCCTGGTCAGCCCTGTGATATCCCTGTGCATGTGGGATGCTGAGTTTACACTCTGGAGAGATGGCAACAGAATGCACAATCTCTTTATATATATATATATATATATATATAAAACAGAAAAGGAAAAAAAAAAAACCCAAAAAAAAAAAAGAGCTTTTTTCACAATGGGACTTGAAGGAGGAAAAATCAATTTAAGGGTGTTATTCGTGGGGGGCAGCTTCACACTTCTCCTGTGTTCTTGCACGGGGTTTGTAATTGATATTCCAATCTGCTGGGGCATGAATTAAAATTTCACAGCTCAGGGAAGTGCTGTGTGTAATTGGCTGCTGCTCCTGTGTGAGGGAAGGGTTGTGTGACAGCTGCAGGCTCTGACTGTGTGCAGTGATGAAGTGCAGCCCTGTTGCTGATGGAGTTTGGCTCTTTTTCCTGAGGGCCATCCCCATGGCCAGCAGAGCTCTAAGTCACTGCCATTGAACTCTTCAGTGTGACAAGTGCCAGGATTCTGGGCTGGGGTATTTTTGGGAGCTCACAGGGTCCACGTGTGCTGCTGGTCCTTCATGTCCCAGTTCTCACTCCTTTGCTTGGCTCACCCACTTGGGCTGCAGAATTCCTGCATTTCCTCAGTGCACTGCAGCTTTTCCATCTGCTGGAATCAATTTTCCCTGTAATAATTACGATCCATGTAATTCTGCTCAGCTAACAGGATCCTACCTGGGCAATCCCATTTTTAATCAAAAAGTACAAGAAAATGCAGGGTCTTGCTCAGGCTTTTGAATTGGTCAGAAATTGGGTGTTTTCTAATTGGAGGAGCAACATTTAATTGCAGGAGAACTATTACCAAGCATTCTTTTGCCACATGTTCTGCTTCTAGAGGTTTTGCAGAGATTTCTCAGTTGGCTTTTACTTTCTGTGGGTTGTGCATGATAATTTTCACACCAAGGACTGAAAGAAAGAAGTAGAGTCATAAATACATCTCAACAAAAGTTTAATATTAGCCTTTTCCAAGAACAAGTTGTGGGCTCTTTTCAGGCTGATCCACTGGGACTAGGCTCAAAATTTGGAGAATTTAAGTATTACTGGAATGAAGTTATGAGGGCTGTAGTAAGGAAGAATGTTATGAACAATTTGGATATGGAGCTCTGAATGGAGAGATCAGAATTCTGGTGTAAATTCCACTTTTACATGGTCCATCCCAAAGTTCTGTCCTAGAAGAGAAGAGCTGTTACCAAGATTTCTGTGCAATCCTCCAGTTTGCTTTCTGACTGATCCCAATGTGCCACTCAGAGCCTGCAAAAGGATCTGTTCCTAAGAAAGGGAGGAGTGAAACAATTTTGACTGAACTTCAGGGATTTTTGATCCCCAAAACCCCAGTTGCTCTAGGTAAAATGTACATTACTGAATGCCCTCAAAGAGAAAGCCACTTCAAAATGTTTAACATCAATCAGGTATTTTACTTTATTTAAAAAAAATTGGTTTGAGCTTGAATTTAACCACTTGTTCATGTTATTAAATTACTTAATTGATTTCATTGTCCTGCTTCATTTCGACATCAATTCTTATTTTTATAAAAGAAAGTTTTCAAAAAATCCCTAAAACAAACCACTTACCCTTAAATAAATGGTTTGTTTTCAAAATACTCAGAAACAAGTGATTGATCAACTCCTAGCAATCTTTAATCCTCTCCAGAAATGAATTCCCAACATGGATTTATAGACAGCAAGTAGAGAATGGGAAAGAATCTTCTAAAATACCTTTATCCTCCCAAGGAAATCCAGTCAGCACATCTTGTTCTTCCACAGAGGCTGCTGTGATACTCACAGGTTAATCACCCCCATCCTCCCACGAGGAAAGGGATGTTCTTAATTCCACAGAAATCCAGAGTGTGGAAAACACTCTGTCCCTGTGCTCACAGATAAGCCACCAGAACAGGGGGGAAAAAAGGAAATTGGCCAGCTTTTCTGTGTTTCCTGTTTGGAAAAGCTGCTTTTTCCTTCATCCAGGGTTATCACGTGAGAAAAGGAGCCAGGTGACACAGAAGTGTCCCTGGAACAGGAGCAGAAGGGCCCTGAGAAGCTGACATTTCATTTTTGGGGGGCTTCATCCTGTTTTGCATTCACTGTTTCCTCAGAGGACATAAAGAAAAATTGTGGCCCTGCTGATTTCTGCCACAGCTTCTTGACATGAAAATAATCTTTTTTTTTTTCCTCTTAATTTGCAGAAAAACACCTCAGGAAGTTCAGTGGGAGGTTTTGCAGTTTCTCTCCATGTAACTTGGCTGTTTTATGAGGAGATTGTGAAAATAAAGATAAATTTCCCTTCACTCTCAAAAAAACATCTTGGAAGTTCTCAGCATCTTCTATGAAGGAATTTTATAGAAGTTGCATAAACAAGCACAAAAAGGGCCCATATTTCTATATTTACAGTGGTCTGTTCATTTAATACCAGAACAAACCAAGTTTAAATACAACTTTCTTGAAGCTAACTCTAAAAAAATAAAACAAAAAAAATTAAAGTTATTATTTAATTGTATCAACCTTTTAATTCCACAATAGACTGGTTTTAAGTATAACCTTTTGGAGGCTAAATATATATTACAAAGAATAGATATTTATTTATTTATTTATTTATTATAATATTTATTTATTTATTTATTTTATTTAATTTTACTCAGTTTTAGGAATTGTTTTTGAGGAGAAATACAGCCATTCAGGTAAAGAAGTGATCAGTGGGTGTGAGTGGGCAAAGCTCTGCCTTCCTTCTGTGACTTGACCCATCTTGTGCCTAAAACTGATTTTATTTTTTTAATCCCTCCCACCCCAGCTGTGCTTAAAATAATATTCTAATATTTATATTTGAGGTTGATACTGAAGAAAAAGGAAGCTTCTGGATCTAGTGGGGACTTTGCTTAGGTGGAATGTGAGGATCATTTCTTAATGATTTTTTCTTAATTATCATGAGCTGAAATTGGCTCCCAACCTAATGGAATTAGTTTTAATTTTCACTGGCTAGCTGATTTCATTTTAATTTTCACCACCTAATTTTAATTTAGAGAGGACACAATTAGAACTCTTCAGGCTTTAGCAGTCAGGAAACACAGTTTAAGCAAAGCTCTGAGTATTTTCTAACAGGGAAGATCAGGCAGCAGAAGTTGCACTTGAAAGAAGTGGCCACTTAAGAACTACAAATTTGCTTATATTGCATTGAAAATACCTACAAAATCAATTGTTCTGGTTCAAATTTGATTTTTAAAGTCCTTTTTTTTTTTTGCCTTTGGTTACCTAATGAGGGCAATTTTTCCAGATTTCTAGTTCTAATAGATTTTTGGAAAAATTGGCTGGGAATGCAGCTGCTGTGAGGGCTGAGGCAAATGAGGATAATTATGAGGGTGAGAATAGAAGTAAATTAACAACAATACTCTGCCCTCTAATTTCAAGATTAATTTCAGTGAGAATAATAAAAAATAAGGTTCAAATTAATTAAAAAAAAAAAAAAAAAAAAAAGGTTTTGCTTTTCATCTCTTATGTACAACAGAAGTTTTTAATACAGAAACATCAAGGCCTGGGAATAACAAAGCTGTGTTGATCAGTGATACTTAATAAAAATTAATACTTTTGAGATTTTAGACTTCAAAAACAAAACCAAAACACACCAAAACGCAAATGAAAACAAAAACCCCAAAACAAACCAAGCTGGATGTTCCTCTTCCTTCTGCAGCCCCCTCATCAGTTTATTACATTAATATTTTCTAGTATTAATGATATATTATAAATGTTAGTTTAAAAAGCAGCAATAATAGGGTGATTTGGATTTAGCCTTTATTATAGCTTATATGTGAAAATAATAATTGTGGATTTAAGTCCTTTTTTGATATTCTGAGGGAGGAAAAAAACCCTTGATGCAAAAAATCTCAATTTTTAAAGATGAGGAGTGTCCAATTTAAAATGTTGGAAATTGACTGAAGTATGAGTCAGTCCCAGCTCACTCTTGGCTAAATTAAAATTAAATGAGTTCAGCAATAACAGGCTAAAAAGAGCCCCAAAGTTGGCTCATGATTTTCTCAGAACTGCTGAGTTTAGCAATGAGTTGTGTGAAAAATGTCATGTGTGTTCCTTCCTCCTCCCCAGAGTGTTGCTCTGCAGCATTGGCATGGAAAATTCTTGTTTTCACCTCTTTTTAAAAGCAATGCCTGGTTTGTAGATGTGTTTTATGTCAGTGCTTTGCATGCAATAAATGTTCCCTGCTTTTTGCCTTGCTAGAATTGAACTTTTTTAGGCCTCAGCCACAAAAATAAGAAACTTTGAGGCTCGAGAGCCAATGTGGTTTTTTTGGGTTTGTTTTTTTTTTTTTTTTTGCTTTCAAGACAGTGCTGTGCCATCTGCATGCAGATATAACTGGGTAAATAAGAATACAGGCTGAGTTTGGGCTGTTGGGAGGCAAATCCTGCACCTGCACCAACATTTCAGCCCAAAATGGGGAAGTGACATTTGTCTGCAGCCTCGAATGCTTTTGTTAATTTAAGAAACAGCATTGCTGCCCCTCAGCTTTTTTAGCTGCTTGGAGCCACTCAGACCTTTCTGTTGGTTTACTGATCGAATTTTTAGCACTAAACACTGTTTTCATTGTAACCCAAGCCCTGAGGGAGCAGCAGAGTGTCCATCTATGTTTAGCTCAGGTTTTTTGGCTCTCCCTTCTTTCCCTGGCCATGGAGAGTGGCTTTGGTTTCCCTCTCTTTTTGGAAGAGGTTAAATTGAGCCCTTGGACATCTTGGCACCACCAGGTTCCAAACTGAAAACTCTTCAGCTTCATGGAATAGGTCAGGTCTGGATCAGACCCTTCAGCTGCTCCACCTTCTTCCACACAGTTTGGACTTTAATGTCCAGATAAATTGAACTATGCAGAGTGAGAAATTTGTGACACAGGCATTTCTTTCACACTTCAACAGCTCTGTGCTATTCTCTCTTCTTGAGTCATAGTTTATAAGGGATTTTTTTTTTGGCTGATCACAAACCCTGAGCAGGATTATGTCAGGACTTGTGATAAAAAGGAATGTTGGGGGGGTGTGGATTGCAGTGGCTGGATCAGGAAAAAGAAAATCATAAGGACTGGTTGAGGTTGGAAGGGATCTCTGGAGGTTTCCTGGTGCAGAGCTGGTTGTCCAGGACTGTATCCAGATGGCTTTTGGATATCTTCAGAGATGGAACCCATCCCAAATGATTCTGTGACTCTGTTACAGATGGGAATGATGGAAAGATTGGGAATGATTTCAGTAATTCCATGCTGGGAAGGGTTTCTGTTCTGTTCAGCCTGTAGATAGCAGAGAACTATTTCATCTTGCTTTAGTTGGAACCTCTTGAGGGGGACAATTTTACTTTTTGTCATTGACTCAACAAAAGCAGGAGTAAGATGGAACAATATGAAAAATATGATGAGAAATTTCAGCTTCTGTTTTGCAGACACAAACATTTTTGGACAGAAACTGCCGTGCTGTAATAAATTATTTGATGTCTTTGTGTTTTGATCACAATTTACAAATAATTCATCCCTTGGTCACACTAAACCTTTCATCTTTAGGAAGGAATTGTTCCCCATGAGGAGGGTGGGGAGGACCTGGCACAGATTGCCCAAGGGAGCTGTGGCTTCTTCATCCCTGGCAGTGTCCCAGGCCAGGCTGGATAGGCATTTAAAGTCCCTTCCATCCCAAGCCATTCCATGGTATTTGCTTTGTTTACTTTGAGAGTTGAATTCTTGAGAACTTTTGGAGTTGCCTTCCCACAACCTGGTGCCATCCCCAAGTTCACCGGCGAGTTCCTGTCGTCCCTTCCTGGTTTTGTGAGATGAAGATGCCAGGCTGCTAAACGTGGCACAGAGCTAGCCTGGAGGTTGGCACAGCTCCATCCTGGGCTCTGGGGGGGTCTGACTGGTTGCCTTTTCCCCTTGCAGAGCCGGCAGCTGGAATCAGAGACGGGCACGACGGAGGAGCACAGCCTGAACAAGGAGGCGCGGAAATGGGCCACACGCGTGGCCCGCGAGCACAAGAACATCATCCACAGCCAGAGGGTGGGTCTGGGCAGCACAGCCCCTGGGACAGCACAGGCAATTCATACCCTGCATGCCCCTGGTGCCTAAAGCCTGCTCCACACAGCAAAAACCCCCGGGAGCTTGCTGTTAAATGTAAAATTAAATGGGAATCGATGCGTTCGTTTCTGTGTCTGTGGCTCAGCTCTGAAGAGCCAAGGGCTGTGTTTGCCAGTCAGGCAGCTGGATTTTGGAATGTGGTGAATGTGTCTGTTAGGAGGGAGAATAAAGACAAAAATTTCTTGCTCTTCCCCCAAAAAAATCTAGCCATGAAGGAGTCCCCTGTGCTTTCACCACACCCTGCCCAGTTTCCTGGTCATCCATACAATTCCAACCCTGAGCACAGCATCAGCTGGAGAAAAACATCCAGAGTGCTCTGGTATGTCTGGGAAGGCTCCAGGGAGAGCTCAGAGCCCCTTCCAGTGCCTAAAGGGGCTCCAGGAGAGCTGCAGAGCTGGAGGGACAGGACACAGGGAATGGCAGCGTTAGAGTCATCACCTTTTATCTCCTGGGATGAACGTTTGTTGGTCATCCCCAGCATCCAGCAGAACAGTGACTTCCCTGATTGTCACAAGTGTTTGTCTCTGCATTTACTGCATCTGGGGTGTGTTTCCTTGTTGCTGGCAGACCCTGGAGGAGCTGGAGTGCCACGGGCCCGTGATGTCCGAGCAAAGCCGAGCGGAGCTGGAGCAGAAAATGGATGAAGCCAGGGAGAGCATTCGCAAGGCTGAGGTGAGGAGGAACCCCTTTGCCATGTTCACTCCTTCCCACTGGTGGATCTCTGTTGCAGCTGTTTCATTTGGTCAGTGGAAACGTGTCTTTTTAGCACCAAAACCCAGGGAATGTTGAGATCTGTTTTTTCATTTGGTGTTTGGCAAATCACGAATAAACTTCATGAAGCTCCAGATCTGAAGAGTGACATTAAAAACACCTCCTGATGAAGAGTGAGTCCTCTTGCTGCATTTTTCACTGTCAAAGGTCAAGAATCTATATTTAGGGGCTTCATCTGAAACAGACTGAAAAGCAATCTCTTTGTTTTTGCTGATTTCTTTCTGCTTGAAGGAATTAATACCAGAAAATGGTGATTTTATCTCTGTCTTCATATTTTTAGATTCTAGAAGCAGCTGCCACATGCTGTTGTAGTGGGTTTTGATACGCAAACTAAATCTGACTGTTAGTGGGAAAACATTGGAAATAGTCCTTGTATCTCTAATTGTACTGTGAGGTGCTTTTTGAAAGGGTTACAGAGGTTTTTGAGACCTGTTGTGGGTTAAGACTCATGAAAAAATTGACTTATTTGGCTGCCAGTGTTGGGTTGGTAAAAGTGAACTGTTTTCATGGGCACTGAGTGAAAAACCCCATTGCAGGCAGCAGGATCTGATCTGCTGGGTTGTGGATGAGTGGGTTGCCTAATTAAAACTGTAGGAGAAACCTAATTGTTTCAGTGAAATGCTTCTCATACCTCAGAGTACCTGATGTAATTAGGAATGTGATTTACAGGAGAAGGGGTTGGAAAACACAGAGCAAAGTTATTCCTCCTCCTGGCAGGAGAACTAGCAGGCTCCCTTTCTAAAGCTAATGCAGGATATGGTTTTTTAAAACCTAAATCTTACAGAAAGAGATTTGAAAACTTGTTTTGAGTAAATTATTTTCAACAGACCATCCTCCAAAATACTTGTGTATATACATACATGGTTAATGATTAAATCTGTAAGGATGAAAGATAAAAGCAGCAGCAAGAAATAAAATCAGGATAAGAAGTTGCCAAAGAAAAGGTTCTTGCACAGAATATTTTAAAAGGTACAAATTAAATCAGTCAGGAACTTAAGTGACTTGGGAGAGAGGGAAAGTGGCAGGAAATAGGTTTTTTATAAATTATTTTCTCCAAGCTGTGTGTTTTAGCTAATACAGACAAATAATGTATTCTGGTTTTCCAGTGTTGGAACCAAACCATCCTTTATCTTTCTGATATTTGATGTGTGCCCTGTTTTACAAGGGAATATGGTGCCAGTGCCAAGTACTTGAGGATGAAACTCAGTGATTGGGGGAATTTTTGCCAGCTTCTTTCTCTTTTGCTGCCTGTTTTAAAGACATGAAGTTATCCCTGAGATTTTGGAATGGTGTGGAAACCACTTTGTGGGATGTTTCTCTATTGCCACAAAAGCTGTTTATAATGTAACATTGTTTATTTTTTTCAGATAAGCCAGTAAGTGAATTTAGGGAGATTTTATTTCCACTTGGGAATAGCTTTTTCTTTTAGCCCCATCCTTTAAGATTAGTTCAAGACTACGATTTAGATGAGAGATTTTTGCACACACAAAATCCTGGAGAAGAACAGCCTAAGCTTTGAGCTAAAACCTTTTCTTTGGGAATGCAATTATAATTCCTTCCAGCGTGTGAAAACCAAACATTCCTGCATATTGAAGTGCAACTGATGGAGTTGGAATTACTGAGGGTTGGGCTGGGGTGTGGTATTTGTGCAAAAAGTTATTTAGGCTGTAAATAGGAGGCTGTGGAGTTAGTTCTGGTATCACATCTAAAGGTGTGTGAGAATGACACAGAGATTTGGTTTTTGTTTTCTTTTTCTCTTGAAATGCTTGTTATTTTTATGGAATTTTTTTGCCTGTTCTATCCCATTTTGGTTTGTTGACTCATTCATTTTCCTTTGCAAATCCACTTGCTCCCTTCTTTTCTGTCCTCATCATTCCTGAAGGGGAAGACAACTTTGCAAACACATTGGTGTTAATTTTATGTGGTTTGGTTAGAGAGGGTTTTATTGGTAAAGGTTTTATTTTTTCCAGGGTGTGGTGGGCACAGATGTGCTCATGTCACTGCCCTCTTCCTTGGAGACCCTGAATCCAGGGAAGTCTAAGCCCTGGGAGGAGCTGAGGAGCTGTTCCTTGTGGATAACTGGATTTAACAAATACAGGGATATAGAAACAGGTGTAATTTGAAAGTACAGTGAAGGAATTGAGTAAAAATGCACTCAGGATCAGGAAATATTGGAGAATCTCAATTTTTTTGTCTTCTACAAGATGGATATAAAGCCTCAGATTGGCACATCCACAGCTCAGTGGATTATTTCTGATCTTTTTCTCCCTGGGATAACAGTTATTTCTCCTTATGATGTTTTCAGGGAGCAAACTCCTTGATTATAGTTGGGGGGAAATTAGGAATTGCAGCAGAGTGGTGCTGTGCAGGTGATATGTGGCAGAGGTGACTGTAACTGATAACCAGAACACACATTTTTGTGTTAAAATTGGGAAAATTGGGGTTTCTTAAAGGAGGGGGTTTTCTTTTTTTTTTTTTTTTTTTTTTTGATTGCTTCTTTTCAAAGGGAATGTTAAAAGAATGTTAGGTTTTAATAGTGATAATACCTCTGGCACTGGCAAAGCAGTAGAATTGACTGTAGTTAATGACACACTGTGGAGTTTAGCTCCAGAGGGATTCCATCCTTGTCCAAGCAGCATTGAACCACTTTGATGAAGACAAGCCCTGAGAGCACAAGGTGCTCCTTTCAAATTGAAAGTGGCACAATTCAGGCATCAGCTGTAAAGGAGATCAATTAAAAATTTGGAAATTGTTATTGAAAACTGATAATCTGTGAAAATAGACCATTCTTGGATCTCTCTGTACTCACTCTTCCAATTCAGGTAATTGAAGTAGAACTTCTGTGTTTTCACCTTTGATTTCTTTAACAGCAGGAAGGAAAGGATTGAGCTTTCCATTTCCCCTGCCTGAATCCCTTTATCTTTCAGTGACTGGAGAAATGTGCTGGGAAATCAGCCTCTCCTGCTGCTCCTGCCCCTTCCCTGCTCTGTTCCTTTCCTGCTCCAGCCCCTCAGTGTCCTCTTTGTCCTGAGGATCCTGAAGCTGCCCCCAGCACTGGAGGTGCCTCAGCAGTGGAGATTTGCTCTCCTCATCTCCTTTTTCCTCTCTCAGACCAGACTCTGTGGGTCTCCCCAGGCTGTTCAGTGGTCCCAGGGCTGACATGATTCTTCTCCAGGATGGTGGGAGGTTTCCCATTTGCTCTCAGGTCTTTGTGCCTCCACAGCAATTCATCCTATTCCCACTTAATTATAGGGGCATGCATTTTGTGTCCTCATCAGGATACCTACAGCTCTCCAGTGAGTGTTTGTACCAGATTAGATCTGCTGAAGGCTCTCTGCAGTGCTGTTTGCTCAGTTTGATCAGCTCAGAGGTGTAGGGCCATGTTTAATTGTACATGGGGGCAGGTTTCTCCCCCTCCTTGCATTTGGCTGTGGATATTTATTGCTGTGTTGTGTCAACAGTGGGAACAAAGCAAATTCCATATGCTTCAGGAAAACAAACAAACTGGAGTTGCAGAATCACAGGATGGTTTGGGTTGGAAGGGACCTTCAGGATCATTAATCCCAGCCCCTGCCATGGGCAGGGACACCTTCCACTAGACCAGGTTGCTCCAAGCCCTGTCCAACCTGGCCTGGAGCACTTGCTGGAAACAAAGCTCCTAATCTGTAGAAAAGGTGAATTTGTAAAATGCCACTCTCTGCCATCTCTGGCTGAGCTCAGCAATAAAGGCTGGGAGAGCTGTGCAGGGAACCAGGTGCCTTCCCTGCAGGAGATGTGTAGGAGTTGTTGCTCTTTCCAGGTCAGCAGATTCAGGACTGGCCTGGAAAAATCCCAGTGACATCCACAGAGCAGGAATTTCAGACTCTCTCAGTGAAAAGCAGTGAGGGAGGAGAATGACTTTTTACATGGTGGGTAGTGCCAGGACAAGGGGAATGGCTCCCAGTGCCAGAGGGCAGGATGATGGGATATTGGGATGGAATTCCTGGCTGGGAGGGTGGGCAGACCCTGGCACAGGTGCCCAGAGCAGCTGTGGCTGCCCCTGGATCCCTGGCAGTGTCCCAGGCCAGGCTGGACAGGGCTGGGAGCAGCTGGGACAGGGGAAGGTGATGGGTTTTGGGGTGTCTCCAATCCAGCCTCTGCCTAAATCTTACTGAATTTTTTGCCTCTGGAATGGCCATAATGTTTTTCCCTCTATGGAGAACCAGTGCTCACCCCAGGACCTCAGAGAAACATGATAATAAATGTTTGCATACATACATTTTACAGACACTTGCCTCCTTACAGAATCTGGGTGATTTCCATTCAAGCCCCCTTTCCAGCAACTTGACAGCCCCTTCTTAAACCTACAAATTCCATACTTGGGGATATTTGATGTTCTGTGTGCCTAAGCTTGGGAAGAATCCATCTGCCAGTTGGGCTGAAGCTGTGCAGGTGGATTCTTCTCCAGGAATAGCTTCCCCTGTGTTTCCTTAAGCTTGGAATTCCCTTGGGAGAGGTTTTTGTGTGCCAGTGCCTCATTTCCTGTTTGCTTCACCCCAACAGCCTGGTTGGATCTCAGTCCAGGCAGATTATTTAGCATATAAATTAACTCCTGGAATAGCTGTGCAAACCTCCCACTTAGAAAAGAAACTCACTCAGTGTTGTGGTGGAAAATGTGATTTATGAGCTAATTCCCCACCTGGTGCAGGAAAAGGATTTTAGGTGAGTTGTGCTGGATAGGATTTACCTTTTGGTTTGGGGTGGTTTTGCCACAGCTTTGGGTTTTCCACCCCAAATCCCAGCAAGGCAGTGCAAGTTGAATTTTTTGGTTTATTTCTTCATACACCCCTACTTTAACACTGTGATTTAAAACTGAACTGCATGAAGTCAGACTAACTTTGGGATTTGAGAAGTTGGGGGCATTCCAAGACTTAATTATATATGAGATTGATTTATAGACATGTCTGCCTATCACTGTGTCATAATTTCAGTGGCTCAAAATGTAACTTTACCTGAAGAGAATGATTTAATTTTAATTCTATTTCATTTTAATATCTTTTTCAATTAAAAAACTTGGATTTTCAACTAAGTGTTTCTAAATAGGGACAGAAGTAAAGATAATGGATTTCCAAAATGTTTTGCCAGAATCTTTCCACATTGATTTCTCCTTGGCTAAAATAATTTGCCAAATGAGAATGTCCAACCACTTGGGGACCTGGCAGTGCAGGTTGGACTCTGTGATTTTAGAGGAATTTTCCACCCTAAATGATTCCAGGATTCTATGATTTTTTTTTTTATTGCCACTGAAAAAATACTACAGTGAAATAAAACCTTTGTCACAGACGATGGTTTGGGTCTCCTCATAATCCTAATTTAATCTGCTTTTAGTATCTAGTACCTAAGTACAACTTTTGTGTAAAAGAAATAATTCTGAATTCTTCAGGAGAAAAAAAAATCTGGGCATGGCACAGGGTTTGTTCTGCACCTCGAAAAGCAATGGCAAGTAAAGCAACTCTGCTTTCAGGAAAATCCATTTAAAACTGGTTTTAACAAAAACCTAAACCAGAATATTGAAGGGGCTGCATTTCTGTGTGGTTTTTACCCCAACACCTTTCTAAATGGCTTTGAAGGACTTGGATCTGAGGTGTTTGTGGGATGTGAAGGAACTCTGGGTTTTTTTCCAGCCCTTTTCTCTCCTGGGAATGGGGAATAGCTCTGTAATGTTCCTGCTGGGTTTCATTTCCCTGCCTTGCAGAGCAGCTGGGTCTCTTCATCTGGAGTAAGCTGTGGGTCTGAAACCATTGCTAAATTAAGACTGGAACAGTAAATAAACAAAACTGTTGCATCTCTCATGTGGAGCAACGTCAGGTATGTGAGGAATAGATAACAGTGTTTGTATTTTCTAAAACTTGGGTGGTTTTTCCTTTCATCTTCTTAGATGCTCCCAGCAGAAAGAACAGCTCAGAGAAGCAGGAACCCCCCCAGAAGAGTTTGTACATTTTGTGGGTGGCTGATGATTTTTTAATCAGTGTAAAAATACCCCAGGCCTGAGCTATTAACCAGTAATTGGTGACTGTAAACAGCAATTTCAGTGTTCCACAGGAAAATGTTTGTCCTGCAGTGAGACTGCCTAACAATGAAATTTGGGCAGCACCCAGATTTCAGAGGCAGTGCTGGATTCCAGCATTCCTGGGCTTTGGAAGCTCAGCTGCCTTCCTGGAGATGCTCACAGCTGCTGGGAGTGCCAGGGGTCACTTGGTTTAAGGTAATTTTGAGTCTGTCAGTGGAGGTCAGTCAGGGGGTTCAGCCCCAGTGTCCCTGGGGCCATCCAGTGGGAAAAGCAGTGGCTAAAGACTTGTCTGGTTTTTAATGTGATGATCTTTCAAGGGAACAAGACTTTCAGAAAAACTTGTGGCACAGTGTGGTGAAATCACCACTGCTGCCTTCTTTCCTTCTCATTTAACCTTTTATTCTGACATAATGAAAGCATCAAACCCCAGCTAATTCAGATGTAGTGATGTTGGAATGAAATGTATCTTTTTAGAATCAGGGAGTCATTGGGGTTGCAAAGGCACTCCCAAGATCATTGAGTCCAACCCAGCACTAAACCATGTTTAAATGTGTAGCTGTTCCTGTGTGAGAAGCAGAATAAAGTCCTGCTCCTGAGTGGTATTTTATTTGTATTTTTGTACAGGTAGGAAGCTGTTGACTCTGGTCTACCAGCATAATTATTTAGGTAAAAATATAATTTCAGCTTGTAAATAACTTTCAAGTGCAGGCCTGACCTAATGCTCCTGTACTTTTATGGCTTGTCTGCAGTGGAATGAAACTCAAAACATTTGTGGTTTGGAACAAATATTTGTTGACTGTTAAGGCTTCTGGGTGTAAATAGGGAGGGGGAACTCCATTGGATTTGCTGGGTACATTGAATTAAAACCTCTCGTCGAGTGCACTCAAGGATTTTGGAGCAGCTTGTTTATTTTAGCTCACAATTAGTACAAACAAACTACAGCAGAGCAAGGACTAACAGGAACTGCAGATGTTTGTAGCAGCCTGGACCAGTGTTTATTGCTGTAACATAACTCAGCCTAATTGGAAATTGCATAACAAGGTAAACAGCAAAACAACTGGGCTGAGCAATTCCTTGGTGGAGGCACAGGGGAAGTGCTCATAAATGGATGTTAGGATGTGAGGACAAGTTAGGGGAAAGCTACTTCACTCCACAAGTAAATATATTTTTATTTACATTTTTATTTATTTATTTGTTTGTTTGTTTTTATTTATATATTCAAGGCCAGGCTGGACAGGGCTTGGAGCAGCCTGGGGTAGCAGAAAATGTCCCTGCCCATGGCAGGGGGTGGTACTGGATGATTTTAAGTGAGGGATGATTTTTAAGTGATTATATGATCCTTCCAACCCAAAACATTCTGGGGTTCTGTGAATAAGTTGCCTTTGACAAGGTTGTTCTCCCTGCCATGTGCAGCTCCAAGGTTGGAGCAGGTTTGTTCAAAATACTGGATGCTTAGGAGCAGGAGAGAAGGGATGCACATAAATGTGTTTAATGTTTCCTCCTTTTTCCAGCTCTCTGAACACTATTTACTGTTAATTATTCACCTGGAGACCCCTTGCATGGAGAAGTGTAAACTCCCCTTGGCTCAGTGGCTTTAGGAAAAGCCTCTCAAAGTTGGCCCATCCTCTTTTCTCCATCCCTGGTTTTCTGCATCCCTGGTAGCCATATGAAGATGTATCTGATATCATAAATTTCCCTATTACAACGGACCTACTCTTTAAAAATCTCATTTCTTCTAGGCAGAATTTAAAATAATGTCTCTCAAAAGTGGTTTGATTGAGACAGATTTAAAGTCACCTTTACAAATTAAGTGAAAATGGAAACATCTTTCAGGTTCAGCCTTATAAAGTTAACAGTCATTTCTTTTCTGATGTGTTTTCTTAGTAGAAAGATAGGATTCTCTGATTCTATAAGTGCAGCAGGATGTCAAAAACGAGAAAAATACCTTTGTCACTTCAGCTCAACACAAGATTTCATATAGAGTAAGGATTTGTGTAGAGAGGAGTATCTGCCTACCTGGCACCTGTTGCCATTTGAATTCACTGCACACATTTTCTCCATAGTCTGCTGCACTTCAGCCTCTACTGGATAGGGAATTTCTCTCTAACTATTGGCTGAACTCAGCTGTTCTTGCTGGTTTTGCTTGGATTCCCAGTGCTGCTGAGTGCTTGGAGTGTCAGGGATGCTGCAGTGAGGGGCTTCACATCCCTGTGGGAAGGGCTGGAAGGGAGAGAGAGGAGATGAAACTTTGCTGAAAATGACCAGTGCTGTGAAAGGGAATGTGGGAAGAGTTCCAGGGTGGTTCAGTGGATTTCTGTTGTTGCCTCCATCAGAGACTCACTGAAGGATTTTTGGGAAATCTTGATTTCTGTTTCTCTGATGATCAAGGGCAGCAGGGTGGTGTTGAGAGGGCTGGTCTGGACAGAAATATCCTCAGTTTTATCCCTGGCTTTGCCCTCTACTTCTTGATGCAAATCTGCTCTTGCAGAAATCCTGAATTTCTTCAGGCTGCTCTTCCCATCCCTCCTGTTTAGACTGTGAACTGATTTGGATCAGGGTGGTGCTTTGCCATGAATTTGTTAAATCCTTGGCTCCATGGGCCAGTGAGTGTGCCAGGATGCTGAAGTGAACCCAGCTGTCAGAAAACCTCAATTTTCATGCTGTTCTGAAGACAAAAATCCTGAAACTGTTTGTTGGAGTGCGATACTCTGTTAATTTGGGGATTATTAGCATATTGTGCTTCCATAACAAGTGAATTTCCCGTGATCTCTGGCACGTGCTGGTGGAAAAGAGTTGGTGTGTTTGCGTCTCCTGTCAGGTTTATTTGTGTTTGACATCCAGCTTAATCACCTGGAAGGGTCTGCACTATGGATATTCCCAATTTTAAAAATATTGGCAGCACTGGGTTGTTGGACTTAAAAACTACACTGAGCTACTTCAGGGTGTGAATTGGGAGCGAGAAGAACCTCAGAGGGGTTATTTTCAAAAGCACCAAGCGCTGAGCCTGGCTGGGCTGCAGAAAGCCATTGCTGTGTCTTGGCTCACAGGGAGCAGCTCTGGGAGGTGGGTGGGTGGGTGGGTCCCGGGGGATTCTGAGCTGTGTCCCTGGCTTTGTGTCCCCAGATCGTCAAGCTGAAGGCGGAGGCGCGGCTGGAGCTGCTGAAGCAGATCGGGGTGTCCGTGGACACCTGGCTCAAGAGTGCCATGAACCAGGTGATGGAGGAGCTGGAGAGCGAGCGCTGGGCCAGCCTGCCCTCGGTCACCAACAACGGCTCTGCACACCTGGTACGGCCCAGGGCACCTGCAGGGGCTGGGACAGCCAGGGGGACAGGGCACAGGGCACCTGGAGGGGCTGGGACAGCCAGGGGGACAGGGCACAGGGCACCTGCAGGGGCTGGGACAGGCAGGGGGACAGGGCACAGGGCACCTGCAGGGGCTGGGACAGCCAGGGGGACAGGGCACAGGGCATCTGCAGGGGCTGGGACAGCCAGAGGGACAGGGCACAGGGCACCTGCAGGGGCTGGGACAGGCAGAGGGACAGGGCACAGGGCATCTGCAGGGGCTGGGACAGCCAGGGGGACAGGGCACAGGGCACCTGCAGGGGCTGGGACAGGCAGAGGGACAGGGCACAGGGCACCTGGAGGGGCTGGGACAGCCAGGGGGACAGGGCACCTGCAGGGGCTGGGACAGCCAGGGGGACAGGGCACAGGGCACCTGGAGGGGCTGGGACAGCCAGAGGGACAGGGCACAGGGCATCTGCAGGGGCTGGGACAGCCAGGGGGACAGGGCACAGGGCACCTGCAGGGGCTGGGACAGCCAGGGGGACAGGGCACAGGGCACCTGGAGGGGCTAGGACAGCCAGGGGGACAGGGCACAGGGCACCTGCAGGGGCTGGGCTGGCTGCAGAGAGCTGCAGGGGACTGGGACACAGCACAGAGGGACAGGGCACAGGGAAGGGCTGCACCAACACACTGGCTTTAGGTGGGTACTGGGCAGGAATTGTTCCCTGGGAATGCGCCTGTCCCTGGCACAGCAAGCCCAGAGAGGCTGTGGCTGCCCCTGGATCCCTGGAGGTGTCCAAGGCTTGTGTTTCTTTGAAGTTTCATTAGTAGTTTATAATGATACCTTGACATCTTCAAGTGTGCAGATGTGAGTGTCAGCCCTCCAAGATCCCAAAGGAATTCCCATGCCGAGTTTCACGTCAGAATCTCTCTGTTTGCCATAAATGAGGATTTGTTACCCAGCTGTGTTAAACTTTCTGTACTCCACCTCCTTTAACTTCCCTCTGTGCTCGTTGGGCTGCTCCCAGTCCCTCATTTCCAGCCTCCCCAGCCATGGCACAGCTGGCCCTGGAGCTGGGCCCCCTGTGCTGCTCCCAGGCAATGCCACAGCCTGGGAGGTTCAGCTCTGAGTCTCATTTTCCCCTTTTACACTTACGTATTTAAAAGAGCCTCTGTTGACCTTGGCAGGCCAGACAGGGACAGCCCAGAGATGGAATTCTTAGAGCTGGGACCAAAATTATGCTGAAATTCAGAGGAATTACTGCAGTCTGTAACAAGCAGCACTTTCATTCCAGCCTGGAGGAGTGGGAAATGTTTAACAGAGTGGGAAGGGGCTGGAGCCCCAGCAGAGGCTGAGGGAGCTGGGAAGGGGCTCAGCCTGGAGAAAAGGAGGCTCAGGGGCACCTTGTGGCTCTGCACAGCTCCCTGACAGGAGGGGACAGCTGGGGGGGTCAGGCTCTGCTCCAGGGAACAGGGACAGGACTCATCTTTGTGTATGTGCAAGAAAACAAGATAGTTTTTTTTTAAATTATTATTTTATTTATACATACATATATATATATATATTTCCATCATTTTTTCATGTATATAATCCTCTTTTCTGATCACCTCCCCCACATTTCTCCCTGTGTTTGCTGCATGTCCCACACCTTTAGTGACCTTCTGTCCCATGCATTTATTCCTTACTGATGCCATCTAATATCCCAGGCTCATCAGAAGGATGAGCTTTCTCAAGCAATCCTCTCAGTTTCCTGTTTTCCCTCTCCATGCCTGCTTCCCAAATGATTCCAGCCAAGTTCAGAGCAGCCCAGGCACTGAAAATGAAGGCGTGTTTCTCCTCCTCGTGTTAGAAAAGCAGGAGCAGATGTTGCCCAAACCTTCTAGACATGATTTGCTGATTTCCATGATGTCCCACCTGGATGTCAGCCCTGGCTGCTGGCACCATGCACAGCAAAAGGCAGAGAAACAGGAGGGGAAACCTCCAGTTTGCCACAATTTGTAGCTGGTTGCTGATGTCCCAAAGCAATGCCCAGCTGTAGGAGAATTTTTTGGTTATCCCAACATCCATGAACATACTGAAGGGGAGATGGAGGCAAACTGCTCTGGAATGAGAGTGAGTGAGGAAGAAACAAATCACCAGGGTTTGGTTTGGAAATACTAACATAAAAACTAATTAAGCCAGGACATGATGAAGCTTTGTGCTCTTCTAGCCCAGACTAGAAGAGCAAAGCTGTCACAGACCTGGTTTAGGGAAGTTGCACAGGGAATTTGTAGGCTCAGCTTAACATTTTTTTGTTTTATCAGTCTCTTGACTTTTCACCAAACTGACTCCCAAATTAATAGGAATAAAGACAGGGAAGATGGCTCCACATAACATTTAATTCACAGAACTGTTTTCACAGAATAATTCATTATTTTTCACGAGATAAAGTATTTATTCAAAACATAACCCAGGCTTGAGGCCAAAGCACAATTCATGGCAGTCTTACCCAGACTTGTATTTTTCCAGCACAATGACTTCAGGTTTTATTTAAACTTTAATAGCAAGTTTTTACAAATCTTCCAGTCTCTAAGAATTTTTGTAATAAACTAGCAAATCTGTTGTGCAGAATAGACCAGCTACAAGGTTGATTTGGAGGTTTATTTTTTTAAACTTTAAATATTTCCATTGCAAATTTATTTTATTTCTCATGGTCACAGGTACATTAATCTTTCAGTAGCAGGAATTCTCTTTTTTTCCATTAAATTGGTTTTTGTGCATCTGCAATGGCATCTCCAAAGTACTTTAGTCACAGCTTACGTGAAAAATGGATTTTATAACTGTCCAGCAGTTGAGCTGGAGCTTCCAAAATCTTCTGCAGTGCTTTTTAAAGTACATGTGCTTGTGCTTGAACGAAGAAATCCAGCTGAGTTACTTTC
Source organism: Erithacus rubecula (assembly GCF_903797595.1). NCBI lineage: Eukaryota > Metazoa > Chordata > Aves > Passeriformes > Muscicapidae > Erithacus > Erithacus rubecula. Next base: position 691,264 of record NC_136658.1, on the reverse strand, counting down.
AATAGCAATAAATCATAAAAAAACACACACTGAAAAATATCAACCTCATTTTTATTGTTATTTCTTCACCATTTTTTAGCAGCTGCTGTAATGCCAACTGGAATTTGTTTTACCAGGGCAATGCTGATGCAGAAAAGGAAGAAGGTGAGGAGTTTGAAGACAGCATGGATGTTTTTGATGACAGCAGTTCTAGTCCTTCTGGTACTCTCAGAAATTACCCTCTCACCTGCAAAGTCGTTTATTCCTATAAGGTTAGTGATTTTTTGAGAAAATCTATTAGAAAAATGAATTCTATGAAAGCAGATAATAAATGTGCCTTTGGGAGCTTGAGGTTTGCTTTTCTGATAGGGTGAGATTCAGGGAGGTGCATCTTTCCTTCTGAGGGAGAAGGGCTTTTGTGAAAGGCAGAACCTTCATTGGGACATTTAAAATTATGTTAAAGCTTTCTGTTTCTAAGAAAACATCACTTCTTCTTCTAGTCTAGATGGGAATGTTCTTCTCTCTGCCCTTAAAGCCACTTTCCTTTTCCACCCTTCCTGTCCTGCTTTCCAGGCTTCTCAGCCAGATGAACTGACCATAGAGGAGCACGAGGTGTTGGAGGTCATTGAGGATGGAGATATGGAAGACTGGGTAAAGGTATCATTTCCTGAGCCTGTTCCATGAACCTTTTCAGGGTAGAAGTTGGGGTGGGGGATGTTGGAACCTTAGAGTTTTGAACTTTCTGTGCTGTCAGGCACTGACCCCCAAAAGAACATTGCATTTGATCTCAGGCCATGGAAAAAAACTTCCAAAATTGAGTAACAGAATTAGGATCACAGGTGTGTAGTTTAAATACAAGTGTGTAATATTGCAGAGTGAAAAATTTAGGATTTTGAGTTTTAAAATATAGGAGCATATAAAGAGCAGAATGAAAGTTTTAGTGGCAGAAGTATCTTTCTGATTCACTTTCTTCTGCATAAGTCTAGGTAGTACTTTTGTAATTAGATAAAAAAATTCCACACTGCAGGTCATGGGTGTTTAGTTAGTTCTTAAACAATAAGGCCTGGTAACAAAAGCAGTACATCACCATTTTTAACTTGTTAACTACAAGTGTATGTAGCTGTAGCATGCACTGTAACATAATTAAAAACTAATAAATATCTAAGTCCAAACAAAAATTACTTATCTCCTGCACATTCAATCCTGACTCTAGGGGGGGAAAAAAAAAAACCAAAATAAAAAGTAAAGCAGGGGGAAGTGCTGGGGTTCTTTGCAGAGCAGTGCTGACAAGCAGAGGGTGTTGCTGTTGGTTCACAGGCACGGAACAAGGCGGGGCAGGTGGGATATGTGCCCGAGAAGTACCTGCAGTTCCCAACCTCCAGCAGCCTGCTGAGCATGCTGCAGTCCCTGGCGGCGCTGGACAGCCGATCCCACACCTCCAACAACTCCACGGAGGCTGAGCTGGGGCCAGCCAGCCTCAACGGGGACTCCAATGGTAAATCCACTTACAGATGCATGGCAGGTCCAGCTGCCTCCTGGGAACACTCTGCAGTTTCATGGAATCACAGAATCATTGGGGTTGGAAAAGGTCATGAAATCCAACCTTTGGCCAAATCCCACCTTGTTGCAAAGTCTTCTCATTTCTTAACGCTTTCAGGCATGGGGAGCTCCCCCAGTTCCCAGCCTGTTCCAATGTTTAATCAGTATTCCAGGGAAGAAATTTTCTCTAATATCCAACCTGAACCTCCCTTAGTGCAGTTTGAGGCCATTTCCTCTTATCTCTGGTTTCCTGGGAGAAAAGGCCCCACCTGGCCACAGCCTCTTTTCAGAGAGTTGCAGGCAGAGACTGACCCATATCTGAACACAGCCATACCCAGTAATTATCTCAGCAATCATCTCTCATATTAAATCTGCATAATTCACCTCTTTAGCTCATACAGCTGAGATGAAAATTAAGCAAAACCACAATAATATGCAATGATAGAATCTTCAAAAGAACTTCAAAATCACCAGCTCCACCTACCAAACTTCGTGCGTACTCAAAGTTTTTTTTCGTAGCTCATGGTGTTTTCCCTTTCCCATTTTGCAGTCTGTTTTGTAAAAGCACTTTATGATTACGAGGGGCAGACAGATGACGAGCTGTCCTTCCCGGAGGGAGCCATCATCCGCATCCTGAACAAGGAAAACCAGGATGATGATGGATTTTGGGAGGGAGAGTTCAACGGCCGCGTCGGGGTCTTCCCCTCCGTGCTGGTTGAGGAGCTCACAGCATCAGAGAATGGAGAGACTCAGTGGATTGGGGATATCCAGGTATGCAGAGTTGGCTTGGTTTATTGTTGGGGCAATTTGGAAAGATCTGGCACTTCTTCAGGGGAAAAAAAAATCAAAGCCAGTTGAAGAAAAATAAATCGGAAGCTATTTAAGAAAAAAAAAAATCCGAGCAAATTTAAGAAAAAAATATCAAGACTCAAGCCCTCAGTGCTTGCATTTTAGTTTCTTACCCAGCCTAATAACTGTCAATTGATGTATTTTTGCAAGTTAGTGAATAAAGGCAGATATTTGGATAGAAAGGAATCAAAGGAGAAAATTCACAGTTTACTTCCTGTCATTAATTTGAGAGACTGGGATGTCAGACACAACCTTGCAAAAAGAGAATTACAGGCTCTTGCAGCCCTAATTTAGAATTTTCATACTTAAATCTGTTCTGCATCCTCTCAATTTTAAAGGGGCAGGATGCTGCCAAGTTTTGGATTACAGTAATTTTGGCAAAAATGTCCTCATTTCTGCAGCATAATTCTGAGATCCTTTTATTGTATTAGAAAATCAGACACATTCCAGAGTGGAGTTTGGAGATAGAAACTGCACTCAAATATTTTCTACAATGGAATTTTTCAGTGTTTTTATTCCTTGATTTAGGAAGACCCTGAAAATGAACATTTAAATGCATTTGGGGCATGATCCCAACACTTTTGTGTGAATCCCACTTGGCCGAGTGGCCTTTTTGTTTCAACCTCTCTGAACTGCCTGGGAGAGGCTGAAAATTCCTGCTTGGTGGCAACCAGTGATTTTAAAAGATTGAATCCCTGTTGGATACTTTGGCTTTCCTTCCCAAACTTTCCTGCCAGCTGCTTTTCCTCCAGAGGGAACCTGCTGGAGTAGGGTGGGTTGGAGAATGGATGTGTGTGTGTTACATGTGCCGAGGAGGATTTGCTGCAGCCTCTCCCTATTTTTGGCACAGGTATCCCCGACTCCAAAGGCCAACAACTCCCTGCCACCACTGCCTCTGTATGACCAGCCTCCCAGCAGTCCCTACCCCAGCCCTGATAAAAGAGGATCCCAGTTTTTTCCCAGATCTCCATCAACGAACGGTGAGAAATTTCCCAACGTTTTGGGTGAAGGTTTCATTTAGAAGCCTTTCAGAGGGGGGCAGAAAAGAAAATAAAAGAGCATTTTTGCAGTATAAATTCAGCAATACTGGGGACTTTCTTTGTAACAAGGTGTTGCTTATTCCCTCAGAAAACAGCTTTGGTTCTGAGTCCCCTGGATTCTCCCAGCCTCCACGAATTCCTCCAGAAAGTTCCTATGGCAAACTGCGGCCTGTAAGTGACCAGAAGATCCTGTGGTTTTTATTGATAAAATATTGCATAATGCTATAAAATTGTATTGATATTATTATAAATATCTTAGCATATTGATGTTCAAAGGATAACAGCCCCTAAACAGAACTGAAAAAGGGGTGGGGAGTAAATGACAGAAGAGTCCTGTGATTTATACAGTTTCCTGCAGTTTTGGGATTCTGTTTATTTCCAGCCTCTTTGGTTTGAGGGGTTTGGATTCACAGTTCTTAATGGTGAGGGTTTTGTGTTGTCTTTTCTGCCTAGAAAAAGGACATTTGCCAGAAAAGGAAGGAAAGAATTAAATCACTTAGAACTTGACAAAATCCATCTCCTGCTAACTTTGAAATCAAGTTTTAGGGGTTTCAAAGCCCTAAACTGAATCATACTAAAATATAACATTTGTGTTTTCCTGGCCTCCTCAGTGAATGAGGTTGCAGAAAAAGAACATTTTTTGGATATTCAAATAATACATTCTGAATATTGCAGTAGTATTGGGCAGTTTGATGCAGGATTGCTTCACAGTTCATTTCTATAGCGAGTCTAGTGTATTCTGAAATGGTCTCCTAAAAACCCTTTTGGCAGTAAAGGTGATTTCTGTCAGGAGCAAAAATGACTGATGAGCCAGAGTGATGAAAACAACATCAAATTTTGGGTGTGCATTGTTGAGGTCAGTGATTGATAAAGTATCAGTGAGTCAGGTGCAGCAAAACATCCCAGTAGTTCCCACTCCACAGAAATTCCATCAGATTCAGCATGAGATGAGCCTTTCCCAGGTTTCCCTCCTGGCTTATCCATGGAATAGAAGTGGAGAGAATCTGTGCTGGGTCACAAGGAAAATCCCTGCTGGCTGAGTTGGGAGCACTGGTGCTGCACCCAGCTGGACACACAGGCAGTTTGTGCCCAGCACCTGGAGGGGTGAGCCTGGGGGCCGTGCAGGGAATTCCTGAGAGGGGTTTCTGATGGAATTTGGCCGTTTGTGGTAGTGACAGGCTGGTTGTGAATGTTGCAGGTGCGAGCTGCTCCACCCCCCCCGACGCAGCAGCAGCGCCGGCCGGCCGAGAAGATCGAGGACGTGGAAATCACTCTGGTCTAACTGGGACGGGCTCGTTAGTAGTGCTACAATCAAGGCCAAACACAGCTTTTGGTCAATCTCGTTTTTAGGCACCTTTGCATGATGAAGACTTGGACTAGAGCAAGCGACAGGGAGGATTTTATGTGGCAGTGACCTGGCGGATTCCTTCCCACAGTCATGAATATTTCGTGCCTTTTGTTTTTTTGTTTGTTTGTTTGGATTTCTCTACGTCATTCTTCCTCTCTTAGCACAAACCAAGACAGGCCAAGATTGGCTTTTTTTTCTTGGCTGAAGATGCTCCATGTTTATGTGGAGACAAAGAAAGAGCCCTGTTCATGCAGCTTAGTATTAGCATCCTTTGCTCCTGTGCATTAGTACAGTATATTACTGTTGCCATAGGAATGTGTTAAAGATTGTGGATCCTTCCAGTAGCATCACCTGCCTGATCAGGTATTCATCAGAAGAATGAAAAAGGGAACAGAAAAAGAAGTCTAAAGGAGAGGCTGGCTCCTCTTGAATCCCCCTGCAGAAAGGAAGGGACAGGAAAATGATCTCCTGGAGAAGCAAAGCGTTCGTTCCACGGGTGCTCCCCTCGTCAGTGATTCACAGCTGAACAGTCATTCTGCCTTTGGATTTTTGTGTTTACTCAGTGCATTTACTCATAGAGGATCTAACATGGAGGTGCTGAACCAGCAGCAACATCTTCTTCCACAGCAGAAACCAACGGGTAGAAAAGCAAAAAAGCAAGTGAGATTTTGTCTAGATCTGGAAATTGAGCTGCTTTTTCTTTTTTTTTTTTTTTTTTTCCCTTAGCAGATTTTGGGGATTTTGGTTTTTTTGTTGGGTTTGTTTCATTTTCTTAAAGCATTTGATTCACTCTTACCCCAGTTATTGCCGTGTACTTTATTATCCAGTGTTAGCAGTGTATCTTTGTCATCAAACCACCTGAGTTCTAGAGTTAGCAGTTCCATTTAGAGTATTTACATGCATTTAGTTGTTGCATTGGATGGTCCTGTAGCCTTTTCCCACCTCAATCCCATTAACCAGCCAAAGCCAGGGAGCCAGGAGCAGCTCCAGGTTCTGCCTTCACACCACCTTCGTGCCCAAGATGTGCCCAATCCCTGTCAGAAAAGAAACTGAGAGGAAAAGTTTCACATTCCCCTCAGAGAGCTCTGAAAAGGAGATTGGATTTTGGTTTTCTGAGAGAAAAGGGCAAAGAATATTCTGAAGTTGAACGTGGAGCAGAATGGTTGGAGGAGAGGAAAAAACTGGATGAAAACAGGTTTTCCTTTGGTGCTGACTAAAATATTGTCAGCATTCTCCATCAGATGAAAACTTCAGATCAAAGGCATCCCGAGGTTGGGTTTGGAGCTGTTTATGGGTTCTCTTGTGTCTTCATGGTTTTTTTTCAAAGCCAGTAAATTTTCTACCTTTAGTTTACTAACAAGGGCTATTTTTTTGAGGCTGCATTTAGGAACAAAAACCCAACGACTCATCTAACAAGATTTTATCTTTGCACATACTTGGAAATCCCAAGCCAGGCTGAGTCTCTGAGACATCAGTGCTTGCCATCTCCTTTCCCAGTGGGATCTTTGACCAAGAGTGGGGCTGTCCACAACGATTCATGGATCACTTATGGAATCAGTGACTGTCCAATGAAGTCTTTTCCATTTTATTCCTTCCTTTGCACCTCTTGTCCTGTTGATCTGTTTGAGGTCTTTTTATGTGTTTATCAAACTTATTCTTAAGTTTAAAAAGTTTAAAAAAAAAAATTTTACTGTTTGCAAACATTTTGAGATCTTCACAACGCAGAAGAAAACCAAGTTTTTGCCATAATGTTCATGTTCAATTCTTTTGGCCAGTTTTTCTGTGTCCTTCACACCCGGACTTTCAAAAATCCAGAAAATTTTTATTTAAAAGTCTCTTTAGTTGTATTTTAAAATATTTTCTGTAAGAGCTGCTAATTTTATTTAAAAAACAAAAGTGAAAAAAAAAAAAGAAAAAAAAAGAAAAAAAAGAAAAAGGAAGAGAAGTTGTAAAAAGATGCCTCCTTTTTAACTATGATTTCTTCATACAGGGCATGTATCGGCCGTCGCATCGTGTACAGCTCAGTACACCCTGAAAGCATCAGTGCAAATGCTTTCTTTATATTGGCTGTAAAAAGTTTGTATTTATTATGTATAAAAAGTTGAATAATAAAAAAGTGGAGCTAAATCCCTGGTGCCCTGGGAGATTTGGGGAGGGGGAACTGAGGGAAAACCCCCTGGATAAAAATCAACATTGTGCTTTTCCACAGAAATGTGAATCTTGTGCTTCAGGAAAAGGACATCCCTAAAGCCAGCTTTAAACATCTTTTGGAGGGGGCATTTATACAAAAAAGAAAACGTTGCCAAAAATGAAGAGCCAGCAACAAAGCTCCAGTTATCAAAATAATTGCTTAATAGCCTTGATGCAATTAGGATAATTGCTTAAAGAAAGCGAGGGGAGTGATTGATAACAACCCTTCAGAGTGATTGTCCCTTAATGGGCTTGATTTGCCTAATTGTGCCAGGAGCATTCCCACTGCATCCCAGCCTCTGCAGCTTTGGGATCCCTCTGTGGCTGTGTTTCCAGGTTGGATTTTCTCCCTCAGCACTCAGAAGCTGCCTGCCAGTGACCACCTCCTTGCTGGGCTAGTCCCAGTTTCCTCCAGGTGGCAGGTGCCAAATGATCCATAATTTCCACGTGCTCCCTGGTTTTGGAGATGTTTCTCCCTCGTGGAACACGGCACTTTGCTGTGGGGTTGGGTTGGATCTTTTCTCACTTCCACTCTTCCCACAGAGCTGTTGCACAGACTTTCACTTTTTTCCCCTGAGCTCCTGCAGGCTCTTCATTTGAGAAATCCCATATTTCCTGGTTTTTATATGGATTCATGGTGCTCCTCTAAAAATTATTGTCCTGCCTTGCTGCTTTGACAGCTCTGTTCTTTTCACTTTTTGCTTGTTGCTTGGGGTCCTTTTCACCACCTCTACAACTTAAAAATTATTTTAATCCTCAAATTCAACTGCTGTTCCACTTTTCCTTTCTTCCATTTTTACAGACCCCTTTTCTGTCACTGCTTGTTCTCCTTCCCAAAACAGGACCAGCAGTAGTTGGACTGTGATCCCATCGTTCTTCCATAAACTGATTTCCATGAAAACCACTTCTTCCTGCAGTGCCTTTCCTGCAGGTGAGAGGTGGGCATGGTGTGAGCAGCACACAGCCACACTTAGAGGCAGAGGTGCTAAGGAATCACAAAGGCTCCAGGGCTCTAAGGAATCTGGGGAGCTTTCCCAGTGCAGAGGGTGAAATGTGGGTCCCTGGAAGTCAGCAGCAGGATCTGTTAGAACCAGGGTTTCCTCTGATTACTTTGGTTCCCAGATTTTGGCTTTGAACTGAAAGAATGCAGGTATGGATTGGGTATTAGGAGGAAATCCTTCCCTGGGAGGGTGGGCAGGGCTGGCACAGGGGATCCCTGGATCCCTGGCAGTGCCCAAGGCCAGGCTGGATGAAGCTTGGAGCAGCTGGGACAGTGGAATGTGTCCCTGCCCATAGCAGGGAGTGAAATGAGGTGATCCAACATCCCTTCCATCCCCAGTCAGTCTGGGGTTCAGTGATTTTCAAAAAGGCTAACAGGACTCAGATTGGATAGAGGAGATGGGGGTAAATGATGTGGTATTTACTCCAAATCGTGCCAGGGTTTCTTTGTGTTTATTTTATGGAAATATTAAAGGAACTCAAGCAAGTGGGTGACTTCTCTTTCCTGCACAGCACAAGTGTCTCTCACTGCTGATAGTAATTTAAAAAGAAAACAAAATCTCTAAATAAAGCATCTTATGCTTCTGGGAAATCTGGCTGCTCTGCAGCTTGCACTGCTTTTCAGCAAGGTCCCTGTAATTAATAACTTATAAATCCCAGCATGGCAGGGGCAGGATTAACAGGGAATCTACCTCAGTCAGCCTCCCAGGAAGGAGGGGATGCCACTGCCAAGGAAGAGTTCTGTCTCCCCAGATTCTTTCCATTTGCAGGTCTGCTGCCCTACATGAAAATCCTGGGATAGATGGATGGATGGGAGTGAATGTCCCCCCACAGCTGGACAGGTGTCTCCAAGAGGGGGGTGCTCAGGGATATTGAGACCTCAGTTGAAGGCACTGGGGCAGGCTGGAGAAATGAGGAGTGAAAGGGAAGAAAACTTAACTGAAGTCAGGGATGCAGCAACGAGACAATAAAAAATGCAGCCAGGAAAATGCTGACGTGCTTGCCATGCCAAGTGGTTTCCTACTCCAGGCATTCCCCAGGGGGATTGAGGATTACAGATCTGGCAGCAGGATCAGTGCAGCAAGTGAGCCTCTGCATTGCAGGTCATTTCAGCCAGAAAATGAAAGAAAGCACTGCAGTGATACCAGAATGGAGAGGTGGGAAATCCCTCTGGGTGGTGGAGCAGCACGAGGAGGAGGAGGAGAGTGGGTCTGACAGGTACCTGTGCATCTCCTCAAGTCCTGGCACTGCTGGGAAGAGCCTGGCCCATCCTCTTGGCACCCTCCCTTCCAGTATTGCTGCACATGGAGAGTTCCCTCTCATCCTTCTCTTCTCCAGGCTGAAAATGTAGAGAATCCTAGAATAGAATCAGAATCAATCCATTTTCCAGCCTATGTTAAGCAGCAGTTCTTCCACCACTTTGTTTGAAATTCCCATTTGCTGCCTGCTGGGTTTCCCAGCTGGTATCCAGAGGGAACAGGAGCCAGACCCATGGGACATCCAGCCCTGGGATCAGGAATTGCCTCTCCCAGAACCTGTCACTGCCTCTCACCAGCCTGCACCGTGGCCAAGGATTAAATGGGCTTTACAGAAGGCCTTGGAGTCTCTTGTACAATTTCCCCAAAGGTGTGAGTGTTCCCAGGTGTGCCAGGTCAGGCAGGGATGGCTGTGAGCATCAGGAAACAGGGATAGCCTGACCTTTGCAGGAGAAGCTGTTCAGCCACGAGTGTGCAAGCTGAGCTCCACAAAGATCCCAGGATATTCTGACTTGGAAGGGACCCCCAAGGATCATTTCCCAGAAATCTAACCCCAGCCCTTGGCATTATTAACACCGTGCTCCAGTTCTTCTGGCAGCTAAAAAGCATCCCATCCAGAACTCACCTGGGTGTGATGAACATGGAATGGGCCCCACTGAGGAGGAACTGGGAGCTCCTTTCTGCCCCCACTCTGGCATCACCCCTGTGTCCTGTTTGCCAAGCACTGCCAGCATCACCTGAAGGTTTCTCCCTGCAAAAACCAGTCTGTGCCATGCTGAAGTGCCCCTTCTATTTCCAAATTGCTTTTATTCCATTCCCAGATTTTCACCTTTTTTGATGGAGTGTTTTTGGGGCTGGATTTTTCTATTTGAATGCAGATTGAAGAGTGAGTGCTGTGAGCTGTGCTTCAGCTCTGCTGTAATTAGTTTTGTCTACTGTAATTGCTTCTCCTTTTTCCATTGTTTAGTGAAAGACGAATGAATTTCCAGGTCTGGTTGCATTGGGAGTGCTGACAGCAGCTTTTTAAAATCCCACAGCACAGCTATTTGTCTTTTTTTATTCAGCTGAATCCTGCAGAGTGGGACAAATTCGGCTTCTCCTCTGTGTCCTGGGCAAATTACTGCACTAATTAATTTCTCTAAGACTGGGGCCTACTTGCTTAGCAAAGAGAAGGGATGGAGGGGGAGCACTGTCTGGGAAACAGCAACAATCCTGGATTAACTCCTGGAATAAACTTGCATGCAGAGACATGAGAAGCTGATGGTTTAAAAATAAGGTTTGTGGGGTTAAAAATCCCCCCTGATATTGTGGTATTAAATCCACTTCACAAAAACATCTTGGTTTCTGAGGACGGGGCAGCTCTAATCCATCACCCTGTTTATTATCCCAGGATTTCCTGCTGCAGGTTTTGCTGTGGGGTTTAAAAGAGAATTGTCATTTTTCTTGGGAATTCCATGGCAGAAATGACTGCTGCTCCATAAAAACAATGAAGGGATGCTTTGTGTGACAAAAAAGAGAAGGGACAAAGAGGGGACTGTGGCCAAAGGACTTGTGGGGTTCTAAGAGCAGCAGTGGCAGTGGGAGATGACAAACCCAGTGACAGGATGCCAGGAGAGAAGGACCCTGCAGAGGGAAGCTCCTTTGGGCACAGAGACAGGGGGAGGCCCTGGGTGCTTGGACTTGGCAGGAATTTGTGTGAAAGGATCTGAGCACTCGTGGGGTGCTTGGGACCCCAGAGCTGAGGCTGAGCCAGGAATGAAAGTGGCAGGAGGGAAAATCAAAATGTAATGTTTTTCTAAAAACTGTGAGTTTGCCAGAGAAACGGGTGGTAGTTTTATTGTCCAATTTTTCCTCTTCTTTCCAAACAGAAATTTAATTCCGAATATTGAATTCGATAAATACCAGTAATAATAAATACAGCACTCCCGATTCCCAGACTGCCACAAGGTATTGTTGAGGTCAGTGCAGATTATTCCCCAAGGACACTGGGGAGTGGGATTGCTCTGGGATAACGAGTGTTAGTTCAGCTGGCAGAGCTGCTGTGCCTAACAGTGGGGAACTGCTGCTGCTGCTTTCAAAATTACCTGACCGAGCTAATCTGAGGGTGAGGAGACAATTTATTGATTTGGAGCCCTAGCCAGATGTAAGTGAAGATAATTCTGGGATGTTAGTGCTATTATTCCTACAGAAAAGCAGGCTGGGTAAAGATTTTCAGGTTCTTATTAGCCCCTGCCAAACCACTGGGCTGCATTGCAGCTTGAATGTTTAATTTAAGATGTGAATGGCTGAGATACCAAAAATCAGAGCTCTCTGGGTGGTGGTCACTGAATATTTCTGCTGAAACTGCTCATTTTCTAAAGCCAACAGGCCCTCACACTGCTTTAAGCTTCCCCTCTAAAGCTATTTTTAACAGATAAGGGGGGAAAAAAAAGGTGTTAGGTTTGCAGCTCTGCTTTTACATTCTGGTCAGGTGTCTTGTCCCTCCTCATGGCTCTCCTACAAGCTGGCATCCAAGGGTTCTGCTTAATGTCCTAGAAAATAACCTTGTGCTTGGAGCAGCAGCCAGTTTATCACTGCTGCTCCCTGGCTGTGTCCCTGGGGCAGAGGGGAGAAGCAGGGAAAGGAGGGAAAGCAGGGAGGGCATGGAGCTGGGTATTGCTGCTCCTGCACCAGCAGCTCCCTCCCTGCTGCCACAGTGCCCAGGCTCAGCTTGGCAAAGAGCTCTGCTTCCCCTCCTGCAAGCAGGAGCTGGAATCTGGGGTCCCTGGGGGTCTGGGGTGGGAGAGCTGAGCTGTGCTGGCCCTGCTGCAGCCTCAGCAGGTCCTTGCAGCTGCACTGCCTGCAGTGCTCTGCAGCTCTGCTCAGGGTCATCCTCCCACACGGATGCTCCATGGATTCCTGTGGCACTGGGAAGCCATTCCCCATGTCCTGTCCCTCCAGGCCTGTCCTTGCTGTCACACCAGCAGGGAATGGCCTTTGTCACCAGCCTTACTCAGTGCACCTGGAAATCATCACAAAATGTGGTGCTGGGGCACAACAGCCCCTCCTGCCCTCAGCCTAGTTCTGGGGCTTGAAAACTGGTTAAGAATCACTTGCTGAAGCTGTTTGGTTTAGGGTGACAGTGCCAGGGCAAGCTGCTCTCCTGGAAATGCCCGTTAAAGTTTCAATTTACATCCCTCACCCAGAGCCCTGGGGCCGGGTGTGAGCTGCTGGAATGACCTCTGCCAGCAGCACTTGGTTCATTAAATAGCAATGAGCCCAAGGATTCCCAGCTGAACAGCACACTGAGCATCCTTATTCCATTTCCTGTTTGTAAAGGAAGTCTAAATTATTTAATGATCCGTTTGAAGTCCTTAAAGTGGATCCAGGCAGTGAAGCAGGATTCTGTCTGTCGGGGCAGATGCCCAAATGAAAGTGTCAGGGTGATGGAGCTGTTTGGGAGCAGCCACTAAAACACTGCCAGCAATTTATCAGATGTGTTGGGGGTAGCAGGCTGGCACTGCAATAGAGTTGGCTGCTGGGTCAGACTCTGTGCTTCACCAACACCTTGCTGAGTGCTGCAATTCCTGGATTAAATCCAGACAGCCTCCAGTGCTCAGCTTCTGTTCTGCCCATTTGGCTGCTGGTTTTCAGGCTTTAATGTGGCCTCAGGGGTGTGGATTCTCCTGGAGGGTCACACAGACCTTTCCAGAGCAGCTATTCATCTTCAGCCTGGAGCTGAGCTGGTGCTGCCCAGGTTTCCATCCCACTGTTCCAGCTGCAGGGCAGGAGATGGGATGGGGGCAGTTGAGAGCTGTCTCTGCCTGGAAACACGGTGCCCTCTTCCATCCCTGTCCTGCAGGATCCTGCCACCTTCCCCTGCCTCCAGAAGCTTTGCTGGATTTATTCCCCGTGCCAAGCTAAAACCAGTGAATTCTCCCAGGTATGAAACGTTTACAAAAGGCCTGTAAATGTGGCCATGGCTCCTGTTCCCTCCATCTCTCCCTGCTCAGAAGGGCTGCTCCCTGTGGGAAGGCAGAACACCTTTCTCAGGAAGATTTCCAGAGGTGCCAGGGAGTGGTGAGTAACTCAGTGAGGGGTTTATACAACTTGGGCTGTAGCAGCAGTAAAGTCTAAAACAGCATCTCCTGCAGTAAAATTCCTGTTTGAGTTGGACTTTACAAATGCTTTACAACTGGTGCTTGCAATTCATCTTATCTCTGCTGGAATTACCTTCCAGGACCCATCTCCATTCATTTAATGCAAACTATCTCATCTTGTCCATCTCTACCCGGGTTTCATTTTCCACAGCTACTCCCTGGGAAAAGCCATTAGCTCTACAGTGCCTCTGATGGTTGTAGGAAAGGTGATTTGGAAGGTTTTCTGTCCTAGGCTGCTGCTTCCTGCTCTGAAAAGGGGTGGGTGGCATGTAGGTGTGGATGTGGCTGTCCAAATCCCCCTGCAGCACCAGGGCTCATGTTTGCATGCAGAGAAATCATAAGGAACAGGCTCCTGCAAGGGAGATTGCTGAATTCCTCAGGCATGTCCAGAGAGGTGATGGGGCCTGGCACGAGCAGTGTCCCCAAATCCTGCAGGTGTCTGTGCTGGAGGGAGCACAGCAGGAATGGGCAGCCCCCGTGCTGCTGCCTGTGCTCTGTGTTTTTGATGGCCCCCAGGCTGTTTGCTGACACTCCTGCAGAGCCAGCACAGCCCCTGGCAGGATCCCCCTCACTCTGGGAGTGGCTCAGCTGCCATAAATCATGGTGCTGTCTGGGCAGTGAAAGGAGCTGGGGGAGGCAGGACAGCTCCTGATTCCCAAACCTGCTCTGAGCTGCATCCCCCAGGGCCAGGAAACCTGGCACCAGCTCCCAGCACCTGCCAGCACCTGCCAGGGCTCAGAGGCTTCCTGCTGTGCCAGGAGCCACCTCCTTGCCTGCATCCCCCATCTGCTCCTGCTGGGCATGCACAGCCCAGGAGCAGACCCTTGCTGCAGCCCAGGGTTTAGTGCCAGCTCAGACACCTGGGGTGTGCCAGGGAGGCCCCAAAGTTATCTCCATCCCTTAGATGTCCTCTGGGGACAAAAGGAGCTCCTGTGCCAGTGGTGAGGCAGCCCCTGCCCTCTCATGGCAGGCTGCACAAAAAAGTGGGAAATGGGGAAGAGCAAGGGTGCAGTCCCCGAGGGTGGGGACCCAGAAACCTGAGTGTCCCATGTCACTCATAGTGAGATTTATGGATAATCCCAGGCCTGGGAAGCCACTGCTGGACCACACCTGAGCTCTCTGTGGAGAGGGCTGCAGGCGTGTCACAGCTTTTTTGGGATGTTGCCAGCCTCTGTTTCAGCAGGGATGGAGCAGAGATGAATTCACAGAGTCACAGAATGGAAAGGACCTTCAAAGGTCATCTAATCCAACCCTCTGCAGGGAGCAGGGGCATCTCCAACGAGCCAGAGGTCATTCCCAGCACCTGGGAGCCTCACCCAGGGCTGCCCTGGGCTGCAGCCAGGGATGCTGCTGCTCAGGGAGGAATCCCACATTGCCCTCTGGGGACAGCACTGGAATGTCCCTGCTGTGAAGCTCAGAGCCCACTGGCTCAGCCAGGCTGTGTCTGGGGACAGGGGACATTCCCTTGGTGCCAAACACCAGCCAGACCCCTGCTTGGTGCCCAGCTCCAGCCTGGGGTGCTGACCCAAAATCTGACATTGCACTAAGTTTGTCCTTACCAGGCCATGGAAAAGGGGACATGCATCAGGCTCAGGCTTTTTTCTTGTGTTGTGCCTTTTGATATCTTTATATGATACAGAAATGCATTTGGTGAGCCCCTCCTGGGTAAACTCAGCCTCAAAAATGGATGGTCTTGGGCAGCTATGTTATGGAAGTATGGTGTTCCCATGCTGGAAGACAGCAGAGTGGGGTTTGTGCAGCTTGGGGGGATCTTTCCTGAAAGATTATTTGAGACCCCAGGGCTCCCAGGCTCCAGTCCCTGCACAGGCACATCCCCAGCTGCTGGACACTTTTCCAAAGTCTGATGTCCTTTATAGGACAGAGAGTCGGGCTCAGGGAGAGCAGAGGAGCTGCCCGAGGAAGGGCAGGACACACCAGGAGCCAGCCAAAGGTGTTTGGTGACAGGAGGGGACGCAATTCCTCCCCGGCACCGCCACCTGCCTGTGCCAAGCGCATCCCTCCAGTTCATAAGGGAATCCCTGGGGACGAGCTTTGCCCAGCCTGGGAAGTGTCTGCCCTGACATCTAGTGGCAAACCAGGCTTTTCCCGGCTTTTACTGGTACTGCTGGTGTTCTGCTGTGGTTGTGAGCATTTTCACTGCATCATTTTACTTTGGAAAAGACCCTTAGGATCGCCAGGTCCGGCTGCAAACTGTAATAACATCCATGATAAAATGCAGTTTAAATCTCCGCTTCCTAGAGGCTGTGCATCAACCCTACCCATTATTGGTATTATTTTTGTAATCCTCTACAATCCCTAAACCATTTAAAAAGAAAAATAAATTAAAAAGCGTTGTGACAGGACACAGGGAACGGCTTCCCCAGGGCTGGACGGGATATTGGGCAGGAATTGTTCCCTGTGAGGGTGGGCAGGGCTGGCACAGGGTGGCTGCCCCTGGATCCCTGGCAGTGCCCAGGGCCAGGCTGGACAGGTTTTGGAGCAGCTGGGACAGCGGGAGGTGTCCCTGCCATGGCAGGGATGGGATGGGATCAGCTTTAAGGTCACTTCCCAACCAAGCCATGCTGTGACTCCTGGAAAACAGCAGAGCACCGTGTGACAGCAACGGCTGGGCAGAGCGGGTCTCCAGGTAGGAGCCCGGGGTGAGTTATCATTTATGTGTTTTATTTTATGCGCTGCTGTTTCCCGTGTCCGTTTAACGCTGGTTCGGGACACGCGCGGCTCTGCCCTCCCCATGATGGCGGCGTGACAAAGACTACATCTCCCATCGTGCCCCGCTGCCCCCGCCGCGCCGGAGGCGAGCCAATGGGGCGCGGCGGAAGGCGGATATAGCGCCGCCCGCGGGGCCCGCTCCCTCCTTTCCGCCGGGCCGCGGCTCATCATGGCGGTGCAGATCTCCAAGAAGCGCAAGGTGAGCGCGGCCGCACGCGTCTCCCGCAGCCGCGGGCCGCTGCCGCATCGCCCGCGGCGGCCCCAGCGGGCGGCGGGGCGGGGGCGCGGCGGGCGGCGGCGGCGGGCGGGGGAGGATGGCGGCGGATGCGGCGCGGGGCCCGGCGGGGAGCATGGCGGCGGGGCTGCGCTCGGAGCTGCGGCCGGCGGGGTTCGCTGTTGCCGCCGCTGGGAGCGGTGTGCGGGCAGCGAGGGGGTGTGGGCTGCCGGGAGCCCCAGCAGCCTCCAGCGGGCTGCGAAACGGGGCGGACCCCGCCAGTGATTTCCCTTAAAGTGCTCCCGAATTCCGGCAGAGAGCTGGGATCGCTGTGAGCAGTGCTGCGGCCAGCCGAGGCTCCGGCAGTGCGGGGTGTAGGCTTTGCTAGGAGTGGATTATTCCTGAGAACTCCAGGGAATGGGTTCCGGATTTGGCCGCTGCTGCAGCCGGAGTTTGGCTCGGGGCAGAGCGCGGTGCTGGTAAAGTCGAGCTTGTGGGTTCTGTCCCTGGGCTGTTCGTATGTGCTCCGTGTGGTCCCTTCCAACTGAGATTCCTCTCCGACGAGGAGGAGGAAGTTCTCAGGCTGCAGGAGGAATTTAGGTGAATTGCTCTCAAGTCCAGAATGTGACGAGACCTTGACTTTGTCCATTTGTCTTTTAGTTTGTCGCTGATGGCATCTTCAAAGCTGAGCTGAACGAGTTCCTGACTCGGGAGCTGGCTGAGGATGGCTACTCTGGAGTGGAGGTCCGGGTCACTCCGACCAGGACTGAGATTATCATCCTTGCCACCAGGTAACTCAGCCTTCCTGAGCCAGGTGCTCTGCAAGCTCCTTGGGGTGGCTCCAGTCTCACTCCTGGGGACACTTGTGTCACTTGTGCTGTGTTTTCCCACAGAACTCAGAATGTTCTGGGAGAGAAGGGACGCCGGATCCGGGAGCTGACAGCTGTGGTGCAGAAGAGGTTTGGATTCCCCGAGGGAAGCGTGGAGGTAAAACTGCCTCAGGAACTCGTGGTGCAGTTGGGTTTGTGGTGGCAGGACATCTGAAAGGTGGTTTCAGGACAATGTGGGCCATGTGTTACTTAGTCCTGCACTGAAATGCAAAATCAGTTACAAAGAAACTGTTGTGCTGCGGAAGGATCTTTGAGAAACAGAATGTAAAGTGACACACCAGTTATTTTTGATCCTTGATGTTAGGGGTGTTTTCCCAGGGGAAGGTTGGACCAGTTGTCTTTTGAAGGGTTCCTGCAGCCAAAGCATTCTGTAGTTCTATTCCATGAAATCTGCTCCTGTTACTAGTTCCTTGCTCTAAAACAAATCAGGGTGGAGGGGGATCATGTGTGTGCTGGGCTGGTGCTCCTTTATTGCAGCTTGGCTGGTGCTGCTGCATCCCATTATACAGGAAGGGAATGTAGGATGCAGCTGCTGCCTGTACATGTGGGAGGATGAACTGGGCTGTAGCAGTGGGGTGTAGAGTAGAACGAAGCTGCTGTGTTGTGCTAAAGTAAAAGTTCAATTTCCTGTGAGGGTGGTGAGGAACTGCCAGGGTTGCCCAGAGAAGCTGTGGCTGCCTGTGGATCCCTGGAATTGTCCCAGACTGGGCTGGACCAACCAGTGTAGTGGCAGGGGTGGAGCTGGGTGTTCCGTGGAGGCAGAGCTGCTGGTGGTGTGGCTGCCTGGAAGCAGCAGTGGTGTGAGTGTGCTCTCTCTCTCTCCCCGTGCAGCTCTACGCAGAGAAGGTGGCCACGAGGGGCCTGTGTGCCATCGCCCAGGCCGAGTCCCTGCGCTACAAGCTGCTGGGGGGGCTGGCTGTGCGCAGGTGAGGGACAGCCCTGGGGCACCTGGCAGGGACATCCAGGGAGCAGCTGCTCCCCACTTGAGAGCTTCAGCCCCGGGATGCTGCACTGAAGGGTTTGTGCAGCTCGCGGGGTGTCTGGTTGCTGCCTGGGTGCCACAAAGCTGCATGCACATGTGTTGGGAGTACATGGGTGGAGGAGTGAAGCCAGGAGCATTTCAGGCCTCGTGCCCTGCTCTCACATCCCCTCGGTGATGAGACGATGACGAGTCAGAAGCGGGTGGCTCTGCTGGGGGTGCCTCTGCTGTGTCACGTTCTGTGCTGCTGCCTGAGGCCCTTCAGCAGCAGCCTCCCGTCAGCAGTGAGTGATCTAGAGGCATTTGTCTGAGAAGGGATGGGAGCTGCACTCCTTGCACACGGAGCTGAGCTGGGAATTGTGTGAGAGCTCCTCCAGGGAGCCCCGTGGAGGGGCAGGGCAGGCTGACTGGGCTGTCCCTCTCTCCCTGCAGAGCCTGCTACGGTGTGCTGCGCTTCATCATGGAGAGCGGGGCCAAGGGCTGCGAGGTGGTGGTGTCTGGCAAGCTGCGGGGCCAGCGGGCCAAGTCCATGAAGTTTGTGGATGGGCTGATGATCCACAGTGGAGACCCTGTGAATTACTACGTGGACACAGCCGTGCGCCACGTCCTGCTGCGGCAGGGTGAGTGCCTGTGCTGCCTTCTGCACGGCTTCAGACTCCTGCCTTCCTCTCCTGCATTTGGGAATTCCTCACTGGCAGGCTGGAGGTTGGCACCCGTGGGTTGACACTCTTGTGGTTTGGGTGCACCTCTGATCTCACAGAGTAATTCAGTTGTGCTGCTGTGGATGGTTCAGACTCTGAAAATCCTGATTTCTTGGCCTTTGGAACTCTCACTGTGGGATTTGAGTGTTACGTTACAGAAGTTTGGGAATGGAAAGCCAAGGAGCCAGGTCATCGCTTCTCTGCTGGTGGGGTTTGAATGTTTCCAGCTGGAAATGCAGCTGTACATTTTTCAGACACTCTCACTTGTGTCCTGAAGCCTCTGAGGCTGGTGGCAACTTCCAGGTGAATTGCCTGTTGCCTGGGTTTAAGCCCCTGGCAGCTGGGATTCTGGTTTTCCTGGCTCCTCAGGATGGGCAGAGGGAACAGGGTACTCCAAGTGTCAGACAGTCTTCCCAGCTAAACCTGCTTCTACCTGTTCTCCCTCCTGCTGAAACACAAATGACTTGTGTGTCTTGGCTTTGGGTTAATCAGCTGCAGAATTCCTGGTGCAGGGATGGCAGCACAGCCTGAGCTGTTCCCCACCTTCCCTTCGGTGATGACACGATGACGAGTCAGAAGGGACAGCCTGGTGCCATTGCAGCCTGCTCTGTGCCACGTCCTGTGGTGCTGTGCCAAGGCTGCCTTGGCCAGGATGTCCTGCTCATTGGATGATTTAGAGGCATTTGTCTGAGAAGGGATGAAAAATAAAAAACAAAAGAGGGGATTTACTAGAAAAATGAACTGAGGTAGAGGACAGAGTTTAAAACCAGGCTCTTTAGAATGAGTTTAGAGTAGAAGTGCAGTCAGCCAAGGCTGTGAATTGAGTAACTGGATATCCAGCTTTCAGTTGCCTGAATTTACAACACTGATTTAAAGTTGCAGTAATTAGATTTTTAATGTAGGATATCTGTTACTGTTGTCAGCAGATCTCCATTGCACAGAGGTACTTTGTAACCTTGGTGCTCATCCCTGTGAACCTGTGCTTGATCTATTTTGTGTCTCCCTTATCCTGTCACTCTCTGCAGGAGTACTGGGAATCAAAGTAAAGATTATGTTGCCTTGGGACCCCAGTGGAAAGATTGGCCCCAAAAAGCCTCTGCCAGACCACGTCAGCATCGTGGAACCCAAAGAAGAGATTTTGCCCACCACTCCCATTTCAGAGCAGAAAGGTGGCAAACCAGAGCAGCCAGCCATGCCTCAGCCAGTGCCCACTGCCTGAGGGGTAAGTGCCTGGGAGCAGTGGGAGGGAGGTGTGCTGAGGGGCCATGGAGAAAAGGTTTCAGGCCACCAGAAGCACTGGAGAGCTGGGATTTTGTGTTGTGCCCAGCACACTGACCAGGGTTGGGTGCCTTGGGTGTGTTGGTGTTGTACCAGTGTGCAGCTGGCAGCACAGGGAATATATTCCTCATAAATGCATCCTGTCCTGCCCCAGGATCCACTTTGGGATGGCATTAGAAGCCACGTGAGAACAGTTGGTAGGCTGATTTTGTAAGGAAGTAATCATGGTTTGAAGTCTTACCAAGGAATCTGGCAAGATCTGCCTTAGTGGGAAAAAGGGGGATCAAAAAGCAGGAAATGAGAAATGCAGTTTAAGTGGGAAGCTTGGTTTGTTCTTGGTTTGGGATAGCAGGATGGTTATGGAAAAGGGTTTGCCTTGCCTCCAGCTCACTGAATGTTTTGTTTCTTTTTGTAGGGTTTGTAACATCTGCAACCAGCAGCTTGTCTTTCCTGAAAACATCTCTTAATAAAATCACAAAAGACATTGTTTGTGAAGGTGCTTTTTCTTCTTTCATTTCTATCAGACCTGGTTTATTTTTTTTATTCCCCATTTATTCAATTAAAAAAATAAAAGCCCTGATCCATCACTGCTGCTGTGACTGCTGGCCAGTGCTCCTCCCTGACTGTCCCCTCTCTTGGGGAGCCTCTGTCTCCATCCCAGTGTTTACATAAATACATGTAAGTATAAATATATATAAAATATAAATGAATAAATGAAGGGTATAATATAAATAATATGGTATCTATTCTTATATACATAATAAAATATATTAATCGCAGATTGAAATATGAAAAATAGAAAAGCATCTTTAAATATAGTTGAAAATAAAGGGGTTTTTTTGTTTCTCTTTGGTTAGAGGCAAGGATTTTTAATACTAAATAAAAACAATACATGAAGATACAAATAAACATAAGCTAGAAATATTAGTAACAGAAAGATAATGTATATCATAAAAATAACTGTGTAGATGTAATTTAAATTGAATTTAATACATAAAATAGGTATCAAATATCAATATAAATTATGAAAAAATATATATATTTATATATCTAAAGGGATTTTTTTGTTTTTATTTAGTTCGGGGCAGGAAGTTTATTAGTTTAGGTCAGGATTTTTTTTTTGTTTTTGGGACATTTCATTTGGGAGGATTTTTTTGAAGGATTGGGACTCTCCTTTTTGCCTCCCGTTCCCTGGCAGTGCTGCCGCCGTGTGGGCACAGCGCGGTACTGCAGCCATTCCCGAGCCCTGGCAGTGCTGCCGCCGTGTGGGCACAGCGCGGTACTGCAGCCATTCCCGAGCTCTGGCAGTGCTGCCGCCGTGTGGGCACAGCGCGGTACTGCAGCCATTCCCGAGCCCTGGCAGTGCTGCCGCCGTGTGGGCACAGCGCGGTACTGCAGCCATTCCCGAGCCCTGGCAGTGCTGCCGCCGTGTGGGCACAGCGCGGTACTGCAGCCATTCCCGTTCCCTGGCAGTGCTGCCGCCGTGTGGGCACAGCGCGGTACTGCAGCCATTCCCGAGCCCTGGCAGTGCTGCCGCCGTGTGGGCACAGCGCGGTACTGCCGCCATTCCTCGAGTACAATTCCTCGAGCCATTCCTTTGTCCAAATACCGTACAGGGAAAAGCCAGAACTGCCCACTCCTTGTGATACGAATTGGATTTGTACGGGGATTAAAGAAAAATGAGAGGCACATGAGGGATTTGCTTCTACGTGTAAGTATTCTTATCCTAAAGGGTATCCTAAAGAGTATCTTATGTATCTGCTCCGTACCAGGACTGGAGTTCAAAGTTCCATTTCTTTAAGAACCCGCAAGTCCTTCAGAGGCTGCATGTTGTGTCATGTGGAATTCCTAGGGCTGACAGCAGGGACCCTGTGGTGCCGGGCCACCCGCGGGACCCGGTGCCAGGAAAACAATCATTAATTCTGCCTGCTAGAAAAAGAATTAGCATCCATTTTCACTAAATCCTGAGGTCAAAGGCCTGAAATGAATTCTTGCCCCTTGACTGTCTTGCAGAGACTTTCCTCAGAGATTTTTAGAGCCTACACAGAATGAGACAAGACCTTACCGGAGTAAAATAAGTGACTCATACTTCAGCTGTTAAGCATCACCTACACTAAGACCCCACTAACAGAGGCAACATCTTTTTATCTTCTTACTGAGGGGTGAAACACATCCCAGCACCACAATTTAATCTGAGGAAATGTACAGAAGTTATGCACACAAACCTTTTCACTTCCTTTCCATCAAAATAAAAAAATCCACACTCTAAGAATTTCTGGACTTGAGGTTTAAGCACACTGTGTAGTTTTTCTGCCTTTCCACCTTTAACCATCTGATGATAGTCGAAGTTCACCATTTTGATATCAGCTGAATGTTCAGATGCTTTCAAATGGCTCTGGCATTGTAAACAGAAAAAAAAAGTATAAATACACCAGTACCTGGACATACACAAGTAGGAGCTAAACAAGAGATGATAGGTCTTTTAAAAGTTGTTTTATTATCTTTCTTTCAGGTGCTGCACCTGGGTCAGGGCAATGCCAAGGACAAATAGGCTGGGAGAGAAAGAATTTCTGGCTGCCAGAGGGCAGGAATAGACGGGATATGGGAAAGGAACTGCTGCCTGTGAGGATGGAAAAGCCCTGGCACAGGTGCCCAGAGCAGCTGTGGCTGCCCCTGGATCCCTGGCAGTGCCCAAGGCCAGGCTGGACATTGGGACCAGTGGAAGGTGTCCCTGCCCATGAGATTTGCTTTAAGCCCCCACTCCTAACCAGAAGCATTGTGGGATTCTCTGAAATCAGCAGTGACACTGACAGCAAGACTCGAATGAAATAAGGGATTGGAAGCCAGGGCTCCTGCCTGCCTGGTGTGTGTCCTGTGGGATGGACAGCAATACCCCTGGGGAAGCTGCAGCTCTGCTGTTACCCAGAGAACTCTGATTGCACAGCCCACTTCACCCAGGATCATGGATAACAGCACTTCTCAAGAGACAGGCTGAGCTGGACAGTAACTCATCCAATGCATTTCCCTCTTTTACATAATCCTACAGGCACACCAGGGGGGTGTGATCCCACTATGAGCCTCGCTGCAGCCTGACAGAAATACCAGCTGGAAAACACCTGGTAAAAACACACTTGTGTGGGTTTTGCAGCATGCAGAGGCCTGGAAGAGCTTCTCCAAGGGACTGTGAGGCTAATGGATATTTTGCACTTAGGGGAGCAGACTGTCCTCACTCACTAAAATTCATAGTAAGCAGGAATACTTATTTTCTGTATGGGCTTGGCAACCAATCTGAGTCACTTACATAAAATCCAGAAACCTTCGCTTTTACATTGTCATTCCTGTTTTCAAAGACAAAAATAAGGCAACAGTTTCTGGGTTGCAGTGAACATCTTCTGTAAGCTACAGGGAAATACAGAAAAGTAAGGGTTTCACCAGTACAGAACAAGAGCTAATTCCAACCAGTTTGGAGTCCTAGTCACAACCCAGAGCTGTTTTCCAAAGAACAGTTTCTTCATTTATTTTTTTTTTAACCCCTGTTTCCACTGTCCCACTTGAAATGTCCCCTGTGATTCCTGCCTCTCAGGGACAGACCTGCACTGCTCTGGAGCAGGAGCTTTTTTCTGGAGGAGAAATACCACAGCGTACACTGCAAAGAGAAAAAAGCTTTATTTACAAGATTTAACAAGTGGAATGTCAGTTTGCTTCTGAGCTTTCCTCCTCCAGTTACATTCTTCTATGAGGAACGCTGTGCCATGATTCCAATCATGGAATTGCTGCCCTTGCATTTAAACTTTTCTCTGTTTATTGGAGTCACCAAATTGTTTCTTTGTGACTGGGCTACTCCTGTGTGCCCCTGTCAGAAACAGCTCTCTTCTGTGCAGCTCAATCATTCATAAAAACTCAGGATTTCCCTAGGAAGGCAGCATTAGATGGGATACTGGGAAGGAACTTTTGGCTGTGAATTGGTGAGGCCCTGGCACACCTGAAATCAGATAAGAATGGACCTGTGTTTAATGCTGCTGATTAAATGCTCTGCCTAAAGTGCTCGGTGTGGTAATGCCATTTAAAACCTGCCATTAATTAGTCAATGGCCTGACGAAGAAAACTGACATTTAATATTTGGACTTGCTTTGCAAGCAACACATGATTAAGGATATCTGAGATTTTGTATTTGATCTTGAAAGGCAGAACAAATACACAGCATTAGAAAATAAATATTCTTTATTAGATACACATTGTGTTGATTTGGGTTTCCCCACTCTGACTTCCAAAGGTGTTGGGGAGGTTCTCCCAGTCTTTTGTGTTGAAAAACATTGTCAGTTCAGACACTGCTCATGTTTTTTCAGTAGTGCATTACAAAATGTGCTTCTCCAGGCTGGAGCTGAGACAAAATCCAAGTACCTGCACTGCTGGGTGCTCTCTTTGGGCTGAGCTGTGTCCTGCATGCTGCAAATCAAGGCATTCCTGTTGGCTGGCCACAAGTTACACAAGTTAGCTCTCTGATTAATTAGTGTTCTGTCATCTGCTGGTTAATGATTCTCTCACTCCTCCTGTGCATTTCTTTGCTGGTGTTCCTTTGCTTTCGGGCCAGTGGGGTTTTGGAGCTGGTGGTCACGATCTGCCCTTGTGGAATTCCCTTTTCCCCCAGGGGGAGCTCACTCTGCACAGTTCTTGTATTAGTTTCTTCCTTATCTCGGGGGTTCTGCCGAATGGCCTGTAAATCCTGCATTCCTCACATGCTCTATCAGTGGCACATCCTTCTTCCCCAGCTTTGGTCACCTCCCCGAGCTCTGATCATGGAAACATGTCCAGCCTCACATCTCAGCAAATCATCTGGTTTTTCTAACCCCTGGTATCACCTAGAGCCTCTTGGCTGCTCTCTGTTTCTGGGATTAAATCTCCTTTCTAGCTGATGAGGCTCCAAAGTGTACAAGGATCAAACATCACAGAACATCCTCTCTAAGGGAATTTTGGCACGTTCCATATTTTGGGATGGAGTTAGAGATGGGGAAAGCTCAGCACCGACCCTGGGGGCTTTGAAGGGGTCAGGAGCCAGGGAGGAGAGTCCTCCATGCATAGTCAGAAACGAGAGAGCTTTATCATTTTAGTTGATGGTTTTAATTAACTGTCACATTAATTGTTTTAATTTACCTTAACCAATATGTACCTTAATTACCGTGTTCTGTTGTTAGATTACTCTTAGCCAGCACTTAGCACAGCTGCCACGAGCTGCTTTTGTGGGAGCACAGCTGGGGGAATGACTGAGAGTGTAACTTTGGATAAACTAACTCTGATGAGCTCCAGTGAACCCTGGGAGGGGAAGATGGATGGGTGAGGTTGGACATCTGGGAAGCAGAATTTATGGAGCACAAGGACATTCTGCAGAAAGCAGGAGGTAAAGAAGAGCCTAAAAAAGGGTCAGTAGATGTGTTGGAATTCTAAAAAGACTAAAAATACGGGCTAATTAGGATGAAGTGAGCAATCAATAACCAGCAAGATAGAACACTAACGAATAAAAGAGAGTTATGTATTCAGAAATGCACTTATTTGATGAAATGTATGAATAGGTGAAAGAGTTCAGTATCCGTGTCTGTGTGGATTTTTGCCGTACACTCCCTGGCCAACAATGGAGCGACTCACAGCACTGAAAGGACGGTGTGAGGGGGTTTCATTCGTTCATTCATTCATTCGTTCATTCATCCCGAGGGGCGCGGGGGATGCGGCGGCAGCGGGGGGAGCCGAGAGCGCTGAGCTGCCATGGGTGCCGGGGCCATGGGGGGCCATGAGGATCCATGGGGTCCATGGGGGTCCATACGGATCCATGGGGTCCATGGGGGTCCATGGGGATCCATGGGGTCCATGGGGGTCCATGGGGGTCCATGGGGGTTCATGGGGGTCCATACGGATCCATGGGGTCCATGGGGGTCCATGGGGATCCATGGGGGTCCATGGGGATCCATGGGGGTCCATGGGGGTCCATGGGGGTCCATGAGGATCCATGGGGGTCCATGGGGATCCATGGGGTCCATGGGGTCCATATGGATCCCTGAGGATCCATGGGGATCCATGGGGTCCATGGGGTCCATATGGATCCCTGAGGATCCATGGGGATCCATGGGGGTCCATGGGGATCCATGGGGTCCATGGGGGTCCATGGGGGTCCATGGGGGTTCATGGGGGTCCATACGGATCCATGGGGTCCATGGGGGTCCATGGGGATCCATGGGGGTCCATGAGGATCCATGGGGGTCCATGGGGGTCCATGGGGGTCCATGAGGATCCATGGGGGTCCATGGGGATCCATGGGGTCCATGGGGTCCATATGGATCCCTGAGGATCCATGGGGATCCATGGGGTCCATGGGGTCCATATGGATCCCTGAGGATCCATGGGGATCCATGGGGTCCATGGGGTCCATGGGGTCAATATGGATCCCTGAGGATCCATGGGGATCCATGGGGTCCATGGGGTCCATGAGGATCCATGGGGTCCATGGGGTCCATATGGATCCCTGAGGATCCATGGGGATCCATGGGGTCCATGGGGTCCATGGGGTCCATATGGATCCCTGAGGATCCATGGGGTCCATGGGGGTCCATGGGGTCCATGGGGTCCATATGGATCCCTGAGGATCCATGGGGTCCATGGGGGTCCATGGGGGTCCATATGGATCCATGGGGGTCCATATGGATCCATGGGGGTCCATGGGGTCCATGGGGTCCATGGGGGTCCATATGGATCCCTGAGGATCCATGGGGGTCCATGGGGATCCATGAGGATCCATGGGGGTCCATGGGGGTCCATGGGGGTCCATGAGGATCCATGGGGGTCCATGGGGGTCCATACGGATCCATGAGGATCCATGAGGATCCATGGGGGTCCATGGGGGTCCATGAGGATCCATGGGGGTCCATGGGGGTCCATACGGATCCATGGGGTCCATGGGGGTCCATGGGGGTCCATGAGGGTCCATGGGGGTTCATGGGGGTCCATACGGATCCCTGAGGATCCATGGGGGTCCATGGGGGTCCATGAGGATCCATGGGGGTCCATGGGGGTCCATACGGATCCATGGGGTCCATGGGGGTCCATGGGGATCCATGGGGTCCATGGGGGTCCATGGGGGTCCATGGGGGTTCATGGGGGTCCATACGCATCCATGGGGTCCATGGGGGTCCATGGGGATCCATGGGGGTCCATGAGGATCCATGGGGGTCCATGGGGGTCCATGGGGTCCATGAGGATCCATGGGGGTCCATGGGGATCCATGGGGTCCATGGGGTCCATATGGATCCCTGAGGATCCATGGGGATCCATGGGGTCCATGGGGTCCATATGGATCCCTGAGGATCCATGGGGTCCATGGGGGTCCATGGGGGTCCATGGGGATCCATGGGGTCCATGGGGTCCATATGGATCCCTGAGGATCCATGGGGATCCATGGGGTCCATGGGGTCCATGGGGTCAATATGGATCCCTGAGGATCCATGGGGATCCATGGGGTCCATGGGGTCCATGAGGATCCATGGGGTCCATGGGGTCCATATGGATCCCTGAGGATCCATGGGGATCCATGGGGTCCATGGGGTCCATGGGGTCCATATGGATCCCTGAGGATCCATGGGGTCCATGGGGGTCCATGGGGTCCATGGGGATCCATGGGGTCCATGGGGTCCATGGGGTCCATATGGATCCCTGAGGATCCATGGGGTCCATGGGGGTCCATGGGGGTCCATATGGATCCATGGGGGTCCATATGGATCCATGGGGGTCCATGGGGTCCATGGGGTCCATGGGGGTCCATGGGGTCCATGGGGGTCCATATGGATCCCTGAGGATCCATGGGGGTCCATGGGGATCCATGAGGATCCATGGGGGTCCATGGGGGTCCATGGGGGTCCATACGGATCCATGAGGATCCATGGGGTCCATGGGGGTCCATGGGGGTCCATATGGATCCATGGGGGTCCATGAGGATCCATGGGGGTCCATGGGGGTCCATGGGGTCCATGGGGGTCCATATGGATCCATGGGGGTCCATGGGGTCCATGGGGGTCCATGGGGGTCCATGGGGGTCCATGGGGTCCATGGGGGTCCATATGGATCCATGGGGATCCATGGGGTCCATGGGGGTCCATGGGGGTCCATGGGGGTCCATGGGGTCCATGGGGTCCATGGGGGTCCATGGGGGTCCATGAGGATCCATGGGGTCCATGGGGTCCATGGGGTCCATGGGGTCCATGGGGGTCCATGGGGGTCCATATGGATCCATGGGGTCCATGGGGGTCCATGGGGGGCGGCGCGCGCTCCGCAGCCCCGCGCGCACCGCGCCGCCATTGGCCGAGCCCCGGCGCGCGCCGCGCTCCCGCGCTCCCCCCTCCTTCCCTGCCGCGCGCGCCCCCATTGTCACGCGCGGCGCTCCCCGGGTCCAAAGGCCCCGCCGCCGCCGCCCATTGGCCGGCCCGCAGCCGATTGACGCGCGGCCCCGCCAATGGGCGCCGGTTCCCGCGGCGGGCGGAGGGATCAATATGGCAGCGGCGCCTATCGGCGGCGGCGCGCGCTGAGCCCGGGCGCCCGGCGGGCACCGGGAGCGGCTCCCGGGGCGGGCGGCGACCCCCGGCCAGCGACCGCCCCGCGGCCCCCGCCGCACGCCGGCCATCGCCGACCGCCCGACCTACCGACCGA
This sequence comes from Erithacus rubecula, assembly GCF_903797595.1. Classification (NCBI taxonomy): domain Eukaryota; kingdom Metazoa; phylum Chordata; class Aves; order Passeriformes; family Muscicapidae; genus Erithacus; species Erithacus rubecula. The sequence continues at coordinate 662,448 of NC_136658.1, read as the reverse complement.
CCGACCGCCGCCCGCGGCGTGCAGGTGAGTGCTCGTCCGGTCGCATCGCCGGGGCATCGCGGGCATCGCCGTTCCCGCTCCGCTCGGCGCGGCGGCTCCCGAGCCGGCCCTGCCGCAGCCTCCGGGAGCGCCGCAATCGTCACCGCGGGGGCTGCGCGGGGGCTGCGGGACCCCCTCTGGCGGCGCTGGCCGGGCCCGGTGGCTGCCCCGCCGCACCGGCACCGGCGGCAGGCACCCGCGGGGTTGCGGCTCCCGGGATGCTCGCAGCCCCGGGGCAGCGCCGTCCTGGCATGGCAGGAACCGCTGCGGGTGGACAGGGCTGCCGCCGTGGGTTGGAAGCGCTGGGGAAAACTGACACGGGCTGTACCAGTGTCCTGTACTGGGGAAACTGGCATGCTGTTCTGTATCAATGCTCCTGTATCGGGGAACTGGTGTGTTATTCTGTATCAATGGTCCTGGACTGAGGGAAACTGGCATGCTGTTCCTCATCAACAGTCCTTGGTTCCCATTTGGTTGTGGCATCGGGAGGACTGGGCTAGCAGACACTGACTGTGGCTAGGGAATAGGTAGTACCTGGGAGTTGTTAATAATCTTGAAATGCTGATTAAAAAATGTGTTGGTGCAAATTAGGGGAGGCTGAGATCCACGGAGAGGAGAGGTTAGTTGTGTGTCTGCGATTAGAGCATCTTTCTCTCTTCCTGTATTATTAAAATGCTCCTGTCGTTTTCAATGACACTTCAGTGCTGTGATGTAAATTATTGAGCAAGGGCAGACGAGACCTCCTTCACCTATGCTGTAAGGACCCAATCCCACAGGAGAGAAACTTCCTGCTACCCTTCCTGGCTTGGCAGCTCCTGGAGTTTGTCTGCTGCATCCCTGCTCCTGTCCCTGTGCTGCCCTTCCCCTGGAAAACCCTGCCTTGGGCAGGCGGAGCGTTGCTGTTGGATTGCACGGAGCTGCTGTCCTTGCTGCTTCCCAGGGATGGGACAGTCCCGTGGGATTCTGAAGGTGTGAGTGACCTTGGCAGGTGTGTTTCTCTCTCAGCTTTTGCCTTCTTTGCCCTTCTGCACTGATTTGGGGACCAGTAGGTGCCCAGCTCCTGGGAAGTGTTTTGGATTGGGATGGTCACCCTGTGATAGTTACTGGCTGTGCTACACTTGTACCTTCATCCTATTTGGGGGAAAGCAGGATTGGGGAGTGGGTGGGGAATGCATGGGGCTGTTTCTTCCCTTCCAGAAGAATGGACTGGTGGAGGTGGAAAAGGAATGTGACATGGTTGGCTCACCTCGGCTTTGGCTGCAGGCAGGTCACTCCCGTTCCTGCTTTGGCCGCAGGAGTTCATGCTGCCCAATCCATGATTCCCATGGAGGAAAAAGCCATGTCCTTCTCCAACAGCAGAGCAGCTTGAAAATGCGTGTTGTTACAGGGATTCTCCCCAGAATGGTTTATTCTGCAGCCTTTGTGCTGTTGTTGTTATTCTTGCATTAATGACCCAGTTATGCTTTCTGCAACGTTAAAGGCGATATTCTGGAGCCCTTGCACAAATGCTCGTCATCTCTAATGATAACTGACTTTGGGCTCCAGCCCTGCATCATCTCAGGTGATGCTGACTGGAATTTGCCTTGAGGGAGACAAGATAAACTGTTTGAAACAGCCGTTTTGGTGTCTCTGGGTGCTCTTGACCGAATCGGAATCCAATGACTCCCGCCCCGTGTCTGCCCAGGGATTCACCCGGTCTTGCTGGAAGAGGAAAGGCAGCAGTGAGGGCTTTTTTGCCTATCAGGTGATTATGATGAGTAGTCCTTCATTGGCTAGGAGCACTGGGAGAGCCTTGTGCTGCCTGGTGTGAGGGGATCCGTGTGTGTCTGGGGGAGAACCGTGTTTGTGAGTACCAGAGCTCTGCTTTCGAGGCGAAGTTCTGGTGGTGTAGTGAGGAGCACGGTATAAATAGCAGCGCTGGGTTTTAGCCACGGAATTCAAAGTTATGGTTTCCACAGCAACCAGCACTCAGGCCGTCGCTTGTGTATGGAATATTTCCCCCTGTTTTTAAAAAGCCCATGTGTCTGGCATCTGGTGTGGTGCTGTGTCCAGTCCTCCTCTGTGAGAACACCATTCCTCCTCCTCGGTGTCTGAGCATCCCCCTCCTGTGCTTTCCTTCTCCTGGTGGCTGCTCTCGCTCTGTTCCCAAATTCCCACTGCCTCCTCCCGGGCCAGGAGCGTGTGCACCAAATCCCAGCCTGGCCAGCGTGTCCCTTTGTCTTCCAAGCCCTCCTTTTGGTGCTGGTGTTGGCTTCCAGCCGTGCCTGGGGTGTGAAAGGCACAGCCCTGCTTGGACTCTGGTGTATCCCTCAGACACCCTCCTGCATTTCCCCTTTCTCCCTTACCTGGGGGTTGTGATTTCAGTGGCAGCTGCACATCCCCCTGGCTCTGCAGTCGTGTCCCTTAGAGCTCAGAGGAAATCAGAGCTGTGCACTGCTGTGGAGGACCACGGGATGTGCCCGGGCTATAGGAGGATCGGGATGCGATGCTTGCTTTAATAAATGTTTGTCATACAAATGTGCAGTGTTGCTAAAGTGGTTTCATTTATAGCCAGGGGGCTGATGTATCTGCATGGTTGTGTCCAAGTTACAGTTTCCAGAGCAACTGGAGCAGCTTTGTGTCTTGGAAGACTGTTAACTAAAGCGTGAAACGTTATATCAAATTTTCCTTTCTTAAATTCTGTAATCTCAGCTGCTGTTAAAAGCGCAGCTGTGCTTATCTGAGAGCATGTTTAACAGCCTTGAATGACCAAGCAGATCTTCTTCAGGTGTGCGTACCTCTGCCACGAAAACAGAAATGGGAAATGTCAGCCCCCAAAGTAATTGTGCTTAGAGTTAGTGCAAAAGGCACTTTAATTTAAAAAAATACTAATAATCCACAAAAAAAAAAAAAAAAACAAAACCCAAACCAACCAACCCAAGCAAAAAACCAAAAAGGAATGACATGTGCCCTGTTGAGTGGGGGCAGTTTTGGACTCCACAATGTAAAAAAGGTCTCAGGCTGTTGGAGAGTGTCCAAAGCAGGGACATGAGGGTGGTGAAGGGGCCATACAAGGGGCCATATGGAGGGGCCATACAAGGAGCAGCTGAGGGCACTTGGGATGTTCATCTGGAGGAGAGGAGACTGAGGGGAGTCCCACTGGGGTCTGCAGCTTCCTCCAGGGGCAGCTCTGATCTCTGCTCTGTGGGGGACCCCAGGGAGGGCTGGAGCTGTGCCAGAGAGGTTTCTGTGGGGTGTTGGAGGGTGCTGGGCACTGCCCAGGGAATGGGCACAGCCCCACAGAGCCCCAGCAGCGTTTGGGGGGTGCCAGGGTGGGATGGGGGTGTCTGTGCAGGGCAGGGCTGGAATGGATGATCCTGGGGGTCCTGCCAGCTCAGGAGATTCTGTGGCTCCGTGATCTTGTCTCTGACCAGAACTAATGATAAAAATACAGTCTGGAAGAACGCTGTGAAAAGGCCGACGTCAGCTGAAAACAATCATCAAATGAAGGCTGGAAACGAGGAGGGGGGCTCAGGATCCCCTGTACTGGGGGCAGTTGGACAATTTTTTTTTTTTCCTTTCCTTCACTTTCCCCTCTCCTCTGGCTGCTGCTCCTTGTGAAACCGGGTCCCTCTTGCAGCGTCTCCCAGACACTTATCTGAGCAGGGATTTCAAGGACCTTGGGTATAGCAACAAGTCACTTTCCCACTGCAGCTCAATTAGAGACTGTGTTACTTTCCAAGCAATGGATGTCGTTTCCTTGTTGCTTTTGCCTCGTTCAGTGAAGTGTTGTGTCAGTCACAAATGTAACATTCCTGTGGAAATGGACCTGCTGGATACTTGTATCGGTTTGAGCAATGATGCTCAAAAGTGCTTTGTAGGTTTCTTGGGGAACCTCAACCAGGAGACTTTAAATGTTGGCTTGTGTAAAAAGGGATTGCAAAGCGAGTGTCTCAGGGGTCTTCCTCTCTATTTTTATTAGCTGCCTTCCAGGTCAGTGTTTTCCTCCTTACGTATTTGCCAGGTATGCAGTGTCCCGTTGATGCTGCTGCCTGCAGCAGCCCTGTCAACAGCCTTTGGGCTTTGCTAAAACGGGGGAATGATTCTTCTGTGAGACGTTTTAGAAATGAAACTTGAACCCAAACCTTGTGATCTTTGGTGTGCTGCCCAGATTGGAGAAACAAAATGATTGAAACAGCAGCTGGAAGTGAGCTGAAATGCCTTGAACTTCTCCCCGAGTCGCTTTAAGGGAAGGTGAAGGTTTTTCCTTCTCCGTGCTGTGCCCAGGCTTTGTGATAAGGCACAGACCGGGAAGGGATTTTAGTTTGGAGCTTGTTCCCATGGGAGCAAGGCTGCAGTGGGATATGCCGTGTGTCTTCCAGCCTCCCTGCAGCTTTGGCAGGTGACAGGGAGGAGGAGAAGGCTCAGATCAGAGAGCAGAGGAAAGGCTGTTTTTCCAAGTTCTGCCCCTTCCAGCTGGGGAGAGTACCAGCTTTGGACTTTGTGCTGGCTGGAAACAGTTCCACCTCACAGTGGGAAGCCTTTCTTCTGGCAGCAGGCAGTCTCTGAGCTGCGAGTTCTGCAGCCCGGGCTGCGGAAACAAACGCTCGGGACACCTCTGGCCGCAGCTCCCTTGTGCGTGAGAGGATGCTCTGCTGCAGCACAGCTTGGCGTGGTTTGTGTCTGCTTTTCACTAAGATTAGTACCGTGTTCCTCCTCGTGGATAAATAATTTAAACACCTGCACTGATTGAGTGTGTGCATCTCAGCTCAGAGCAGTCGTGACTTCTTTTTTTAAATTATTTTATTTTTTTAAATACCAAGACTGCCTTTCCTGAAGAAGATTCAAAGTAACTGAAAATAGCTTCATCGCAGGAACATCAAGCATAACCTGGGGATTGTTGCTCTCGTGGCAGGGATTCCGACAGTGTACATTTGCCTCCCCATTAGCAGCATCTCATTGAACACTCAAGGGTTTATTGACAACTCGTTTGCTTTGCCTAATTGTGTGCCTTGCTGCAGGGCAGGACTTGGCAGAGCCAAATCCCTGCTCTTCCAATCCTGCTGCTGCAAGCACCTAAAGAAAGAAATCCTTTTCCCCATGTGTGACCCCTCTCATCCTGCCGCAGTCACTGCTCAGACTGGCTGACAAAAGCACTATCAGATGACTGGAGTTTCCTCTCCCTTTGTTGTCAAAAAGTGCTCTTGGAAGTACCTTTCTAGAGCAGCTCAGTGTCTCTGGGCTGCAGTTAAACCACAGCTGGAAAACATCTCTCATCTCTCACTCAAAACGTCCTATATCTAGAGATGTAAAACCTCGTGCCAGAAAGCTGCAGCGAATTCTTTGCCCACGACTTTTCCTGCTACACCAGCACTCCTCTGCAAGAGCATGAATATCCTGGCTGCCTGTGTCTTGTCTGTCTGATCTGCAGGGGGAAGTGTGCAGAAAGTCAGCGGCATTAGGAAAGTTTTGCTTGGCTTTTGGGTTTTTTGATTCCTTACCTCCCCCTTTTTTATATATTTTTGTTTAATTTTTGTCTTTTACAGTAACCTGGTAGATTTGTCAAAGCTTCAGCCCTCCCTGTGGCTTTCCAGGCTTCCTTAGAAGCAGTGCTCAGCCAGACAGACACACATCCCTCAGCAAGCCAGGGCAATTCCTGCTGGGATCCAGTTCCTGCTTGTCTGTGGGACTCATGCATTGCTGTGGCAGCAGGCAGCTTTTGCTGTTTCAAATTATCCCATACCCCAGCCCATCACACTTTGCCTCTTGTAAGACAAATCTTAGCCTGCCTTTGCCCCTTGGCATGGCTTGGGGAGGAATGGCCTCTCCAGCCCTTCCAATGAGCTCTCTGCTGGGATTTTCCCTGGAAATTGCTGCCCTCTGTCACCAGCAGAAAGGACTCTTGGTGGCACTTGGACAAAAAGCCTCTCCCTCCGTGTTCCAGCAGGGCTCTGGCTGCACCAGCCCCTCACCTCAGTTTGCTTATGGAAAGTGTCTGAAACCTTGAGAGTCCTGCTTCCTGACCACCCAGCGAGTTCCTGGGGAGTTCCCGTGCTGTTTGGAGCTGCCATGAAAGCCTAAATTCACACCCTACCTGCATTGCTGCATTCCTACCTGCAGGACTTGCTGCAGGTCTCCATCTGTAGCTTGTTCCTTCTCCACGAGCCTGCCCTGATGCCTGGGCAGGTGTGATGCAGTTGCAGAGGCACAGGAAGGGAAACAACCCACAGAGAGAGCCGACTGCAGTTCCACTTAATCTGATGTGCTGGTGCCATCAGGCTTTCAGGAGATGGCAGGGGGTTTTGATCCAGAGGGTTTGGGGTCTGTGATCTCAGATGGAGAGCTGTCAAGAGCTGAAACACAACAAGTTCCACCTCAGTGTGAGGAAGAACTTCTGTCCATGGAGGGCTCAGAGCCTTGGAACAGCTGCTCAGGGAGAGTGTGGAGTCTCCATCTCTGGAGACATCCCAAACCCACCTGGAGAGTTCTGTGTCACCTGCTCCAGGTGACCCTGACTTGGCTGGCTGATCTCCAGAGATCCCAACCATCCCAGGATTCTGTGGACATAAATGCTGGCTTGTTTCTGCTAAAACACGTTTCCTGGCTTGGCCATCCCTGTGTCCTGAGAAAGGCACTCTGGCACCTTGGCAGAGACCTGGCAATGAAGTCAGTGGCTTTGGGATGTCTTTTTCTGTTTGCTCTGGGAGTTCTGACAGCAGGATGGCCCCGTGCTGCCCCTCTGCTCAGGGGTGGTTGTAGGGAAGGGCTCTGGAGCTGACAGAATCACCTGCCAGCATAATGAAATGCATAGCTAAATGAATGCAGAAACAGCAGACAAGTGAGTTGCTTTTGTACAAATGGCCTTTTGTCTTTGCTTTTTTATGGAGGCTTGCTGGAGTGCGAAGATCCCTCTGTGACAATAAGGTGAGCAATTAGTATTAATTGATTTGGGTTTTAGTAGGGCTTGGGATGAGCTTGCAGAGGCTCAGAGAGGCAATGTGTGCAGTTCCAGGAGAAACTGATTGCGTTTTGTCTCTTCCATGTGTCACTTTCCCTTAAACTGCTAATGGAATTCCATCACTAATGAACAGGATGTTCCATTAAACATGCATTCAACTCCTAATCATTAACAAGTGTCTTTTTAGGATCCTTCTTCCTTGCTAGCCCCTGCTTTGCTGGGTGTACAGTATTGCATTTGCCTCTTGGTTTTTAAAAAGCTCTGAGTGGAGATGGCAAGAATTCTGTGTCCATTTCTGCATTACTCTTTGGAGAGTTACTTTGCATGGCCTGGCTGGGGTTTTTGTGTGTTTTGCTTTTGGTAGCAATTACTGCTGCTTGCATTTGTGGCTTCCAGTGCAGAACAAAGCTGGTTTGTGTGCCTGGCCAGTGGTAATTGTTGACAGTCGATAATGCTGGAGACCTCTCATTATGGCCGGGATCTGAATTGGACCAACTTCTGCTGAACCCAAATTACAGGGCTTTAATTTCAGCTCCAGGGCTCCCATGCTGGAGTATTTTCTTTCCTCTGGTAGTAAAGCAAAGAAAAAGGCAGTGTTTGAGGTCTTTCCTAAACCTGCCACGCGAGACACAGAACGGAAGTGTCACAAAAACTGCCAGAATTTCTATTCTTACCCTTGTCTGCTCTCAGACTGTGTGGGTAACACAGACTTATTGTGTCCCACGGGGTGCTTAAACTCATTCCCTGCCGGTTTCAATCTGTTCTCTGGGTGTTAGGTGGAATATACTGAGTAAGAGGGACTTGGCTGGAGCAGCTCATGGACCATGAACCATTTAAAGCACAACCCGAGGAGCTGGACAGGAGGGTGGGACCCCCGATGTGGGGAGACTGTGGGCCTTGGCTGTGAATCTGCTTTTCTTGGAGCTTTGAATGAAACAACTGGTGTTACCTGGGCGTTTTCCTGTTTCTGTTCTCGGGGGAATTTTCATGAGTAGGATGGTTTGAAAAGGAATGTGTGTCCTTTTGGGAGGTTCAGGCTGTGCATCAGCAGGATTCTTCACAGCAAGGTCAGACACTGGGATGGACTGTCCACCAAGGTGGGAGGGCCTGGCTGTGGCACTCAGTGCTGTGACAAGGTGGGATCAGACACAGGTTAGATTCCATGGGCTGGGAGTGCTTTTCCAGCCTGGATGGTTCTCTGGTTTACAAACGTCTGAGAATGGTGTTTGCCCGGGAGTGATTAGGAGATTAAGTGATGGATTAATTGTAATTATTGCACTGGAACCCCGCTGATGTGCCTCTGTCCTCTCTGAAAGGCTTCTATGAGAGAGGCTGAGTGCCTTGTTTTACTTTGGGCAATTATTTGTTGGCAATGCACGTTTTTGTCCTTGTGTCCCAAATGAAAGCTGTTTAGCTTTCAACTCAGAATTGGTGTGAAATTCCTACTTCTACACGTGGAAACTGTTTGCTGTCAGCACGTGATTCTAGGGGAATGTTCTGATTTGCATCACAGGAAGGCTTCAGCAGATTGGGAAAATGAAAGGACAGTTTTCCTTTGGCCACTTGCAGGTGTTTGCAGGTACCTGCTGGGGCAGGATTTGGGGTGAAATCACCCTGGATGAACAAGGAGCTGCTTGTCAGCTCCCTCATCCCATTAAAGCATTCTCACACCACACTGAATTTCCTTCCACTCTGAAATACATCTGTATTTCTGTATTCATAATATGAAGCTACTAAATAGTAAAGTTTTGAACTTAAATCACAATCACGGAAAGATCTTAGAGTACTTGGGACTTTAGGTAATCACAGAAGAGTTTGGGCTGAGGGATTCCTGAAACTCATCCAGATTCACCAATTCCATGGGCAGGGACCTTTCCACTGTTCCCAGCTGCTCCAAACCCCAGTGTCCAGCCATGCCATCCCTTTTCCCTGCCTCTCCTCCCCAGCAGGTTGGAATCTTCACTGGTGCCCTCTCCCTCTTGTCCTGGGGTGGAGGAGGCAGGGGACAGCCAGGAGCACCTGGTGGGGGGATGGAAGGAGTTCTCCTGGGTTTGGCCAACAGAGTAGCTCTGCCAAAAGACACTCCTCCCTCCTTTCCCTTCCCGGAAAAGAAGGGAAAACATCCCTGAGAAGGGACCCCCCAGGGTCTGATAGATAAGCTGTCTGCATTTTTGTGGCAGGGAGTCATCTCCTTGCCTTAGCCCCTGCTCCAGGTAGGCTTTATCTGCCCCCATCTGCCTCCCAGGGCTCTCTGGCTTTCCTGACTGTCTCACAGAACTCAGCTGTTCAGTCCCAAGGAGCTCCTGGGGCACATGGATGTGGCTGCTGGGGGGCCTCTCCTGTGTCCCCTGGGTAGGACAGGTGTGCCAGGACTGCTGCTGGAAGGAAAAGCAGGTGCCCCTGCTGCTGCTGGGCACCTGGCCAGGTGAGTCTGCACATTTCCTTGCCACACCTGTGCCTCCTTGCTGAGCTTTGGTGGCTGCTTCTGGCCCTGGCCCCTCCAGTGTGGTTTCTGTTCCAGGCATGGAACCAGGGCTTGCTGGGCTTTCTCCTGTACCCTCTTGCTGCCTTGGATTGTTCCATTTCCATGGAGCATATTAGCATGTTTGTTTGGGTTTTTTTTGGCAGTGCTTTCCCCATTGCCTCCTTTTGCCCTGCAGTGGGAGCAGGAGAGGCAGCAGCAAAGGGGACTGAGCCCTGTGCTTAAAACCAAACTCTCAGCTTGGTGTAGCTGTAGGAGTAAATCCATAGTTTTCCTGCAGAGAACCCCAATTTCCTTGAAGAGAAGTTATGCTTCAGGTTGCTCCTTGTGCTGGAAGTGTGGAAGGACATCCTTGAGCCTGGTTTTTGCCTGTCTGCTTCATCCTGGAGTGGGGGACAAAAACCAAGGGATATGGATGGACAGGAAAGAGGGAAGAATGTTTTTCCAGAAGGAAAGCAGAGTTTGCTGAGAGCCTGTAGGATCCACAGCAGCTGAAATGCTGGGGAGGAGGCAGGGGCACCCTAATGGGAATCATCCTGTGAGGAACTGGGAATGGCAGGACAGGAGATGCCTCAGGAGATCTGCCTGCTGCAGATGCTCCAGGTCTCTGGGATCAGTGAACAACTGATCTCATGCACAGGGAGTCACTTTATTCTGTTTTTGTGGGCAGGAGAGGGAAGAGCTCATGCGTGGTGGGAGTGAGCCTCAGGATAATGTGAGCAGCTTGGGCCGGGGATCTTCTCTCAGATCATCCCAAATCCTTGTTGACAGAAGGAATGTGTGGATTTCTTGCCTCATGGCTCATCTGCTCCAGCCCAGGCAGACAGGGACCCGTTTATCCCAAGGGGCCACCAATAATCTTCCAGGTGCAGGGAAGTCTCCTGCTGGGTTTCTGTGCCCCCTTGATGAGAAGGGGTTTGTCAGCACCCACTTCTGGGTGGGGACCTTGGGGAGACATCTGTGTTCTGTGACCCTGTTTGTGCAGGGGAAACCTGGGTTGGAATGAGGGGAAAACAGTGGCACTGATGATAATTTAACATAACACCTGTGGTGGACATGGGTCTCTCTTCAGGCTGTCCTAAAAGGAATATAACCCTTCTTCCAAGCAGAAGCTGGGAATTCCCGAACTTTTTATACTTCAGAAAGTTTTCCAAGGAGGCAGTGAGAGTCATTAAGCATTTCTGAGAGCTGCCCAGGGGTGTTGCCCTGCCTGGGGTCTGCACAGGGCTTTCCCAGCACCACTCTTGGTGTGCTATCTAAGCTCTGTCTCTCTCCATGTCACTGAATTATTTTCTTGATCTTTGCTGTCAATTGTACTTCAGTGGTGGAACTGTGTCCTCTGGAGAGCTGTGCCAAAAAATGGAACAGCCTGTGCTTGTTCTGGTTCTAGTCCTGCACTGGGCTTTGTGAGAAGGGATCATTTACTCACCATCCCCAGTACCTGAGAGAACAGCTGGAGCTGTGTCTGGAGGGGTTTGTGTTGGATACCAGGGAAGTTTCTTCCCCCAGAGGGTGCCCAGGCTCCCCAGGGAATGGGCACAGCCCCACAGAGCCCCAGGAGAGTTTGGGCAGCACTGCCAGGGTGGGATTGGGGGGTGTCTGTGCAGGGCAGGGCTGCACTGGATGGTCCTTCAGGGACCCTGCCAGCTCAGGAGTTTCTGTGATAAGGGATTATGAAAATACAGAGGTACTTGGAGTCAAGGAGTTAGAAGTGTTTTCACTCAGCTTGGGCTGGTAATTCTGGATTTCCCCTCGGTGTGGATGGAAAGAACAAGATGTTCCAAAGGAAGAATTCTGTGTCAAATTAAAAAGAAAAAACAAAATCAAAACAAGCTAGCCCCCCAAAATTCATTTCTCAAATGTAGAATATTCTGTCAGCCTTTCCCTTTTCCTTCCTTTCTCTTGAAAGAGATCCAATCAATTTCTTTTGCTAACCTGTGCCAATGTTTTCTCTGTTTGAAATGCTGTTTCTCCTAGCTGAGATTAAAATTTCCCATACTCATTTAACTTTAGAACCTTCTAAAATTCAGTGCCCAAAAGTGTGCCAAAGTAGAGTTGTTTTGTGTGTTTTTTACAGAATAAGATATAACTGGTAGAAATAGTGTTTAAGGGAATTTAAATATTGATCTCTCCATCCATAGAGCTAAAATCACAGTGATGTCAAAGTGATTGTCAGAGCTTGGGTTTCTCCTTTCAGGTCTGTTCAAGGTTTGTTCTGCTCTTGGGGTCTGTTTTCATCTCCCTTTTTTACCAGAGTGCTGCTGCCACTTACTCTGCCCTCTTTGTACTTGGGTTGCCATACCTGCTCCCACTCCAGAGGCCTAAAGTACACATGCTGCTATTTTCGTTCAAGTAGCATCTTTAGCTGTGAGTTTTTTTCTTATTTTGAGGTGAATATAACCCAGCATACCACTCAGTATTTATTTTTGTTAAAGTGGTGGCCCAGTGTGCTTGAGCATTTCACATACAATAGTATCTGCCTCACAAAGAAAACACTGATAAAGGAAATAAATCCAGCTCTAAGCAGGAGGTGTGAGCATCTATCAGAGGATGCTGTGCCCTGAGGTTCAGCTGCAGGGACTCTGCCAGCTCCCTGTCACAGAGGATAATGTGAATAAAGGCAGCTGCTTGCACTGGTGCTTTGTTACCTGCCCAGGTGAGTGGGCACTGAGTGACACTTCTGGGATGTGGCTGCTGCAGGTGTGGGATCCAGCCAGGGCTGCAGGCAGCCTGTGATCAGGGTCTGCACAGCCCAGGGCTGCAAGGGGAGCAGTGTCCCTGTGCCCTGGGCTCCAAGGGGCTTGTGCTGCACAAGGAAACGGGTTTGGGGCTTTCCCTCGCCTTCTGAAACTGCTGCTGGTGATCCCTGCAGTTCTGGAAAGCTGGTCCTGGAAAGAGACTGCTGAGCTGCCTTCAGATAGCTAATTAAGTATGTATTTAAGCTTGTCTGTGTTAGAAACTAGCCAGCCTAGCTGTAATCGGATTGCTCTGGTTCGTTTTAATTGTGCTGAGCTAACCTGTGTGCTGCTGCAGTGCAGGATGATGTCTGGGAGCTTCTCTTGGAAAGCTGCATTCTGAGCAGCCCCTTCCTTCCCAGAGCACAGGATCCAGCTGAGGGACCACCGTGGGTCCCTGGTGCCACCTCCCTGCTGTGCATGTCTTGGCACTGTGGCTGACCCACATCGGGCACTGAGAATAGGCTCACATAAATATTTGAAGTCAGGAGTTACTCATGCATGCAGTATTCAATTTGATTTATTTATCTGATCAGTGTTAAGAGCACAGGAGTTGAACACTCGGAAGTGCAGGGGAAGCTCTGCCTGAGGAGCCCATGTGTGCATTCAGCAGAGGGGTCTGGAGTCAATGGTGTGCAACTGGGGCAGGAGTTTATTTTAATTTCTTCCTCGGGCCTTCGTTCAGGATGTTTCCTTTTAACAAAGAATTAAAAGGGTTTTAGTTTTTTAAACATCCCTTATGTAACCTCCAAAATATATTTTAAGCAGAAGTCTTCCTTTTTTTTTTTTTTTTTCCTTTTTCTTTAAAAAAGGAGCTTGTCCTGCTATTTCAGCGCAAATCTTTGGTGGGAGGTTTGTGCCTCTTGTGACTCTGTGGAATTGCTGTTGCTCTCCCTTTCTTGGCTGTGGGAATTCCCATTGGAGCTAGCTTGAATGCTGGGGGAATTTGGGCTGTGTTTCATGTCACATCTTTGCTGGGCTACAGAGGAGACTGTCCTTCCCACTGTTCAATTCCTCCTCCACAGGCAAAGAGATCAGGACTAACCCCAAATTAAATCAAGGAGGGCTTGTGTGAGCATCCCACTGACAGGAGAAGCTTTTGGCTTCTTCCCTGGGAAAGCAGCCTGGCTTTGGGGCTGCTGCCTGAGAGAGGCTCCAAAAATCTCCTCCTGCTGTTTAAACAGTATATAAAATACAATAAACCCGCATTTTCCCCTTTGGGGTTTAGTTTGAGCTTTTGATATGACAGTGTCACAAACTGGGGAGGAAATCCATGAATAAATAAATATGTCAAAGCTCCCAAAAAACCCACCGCCTCTGAACATTCCACTGCAAAAGTATTTGACTTTAGTGGCTCGTTTTGAGCCTTGGCTTCTGAGCCCCTTTCCAATCAGATGTATTGCTGAAACCAGCCTGCAGTAACTGGGGAGTTCTGCTGCTGACTTGCTGGCTGTGAGAGGGAATCCCTTTTTTCCTCACTGCAAATGGATTGCCATCAGGTCGCTTCTCCTTTTTCTGGAATAAGGTTTGCTTCAAAAGTCTTGAAGTATAAATTCTCTGTCTGATTTTTGCCTTGAATGGGCAGCACTGCTAAAAAATTAATGGAGTGCAATAGGCTGGATGATGATTTCGCCTCTGATGTGAAGGAATTTTATATTCTTCTTTTATTTTTAATTGCCTGGTGCACTTTCTTCTTAACTATCTATATATCTACCTCATTTTTCTTTTTTCCTGTGCATGCAGTTCCCTGGGATCCTGGTGATCATCGCATGTGGATTTTTCCAGGGAGAAAACAGGACGGGGCAGAGACAGATTTGACTCTGGAGCAGTGTTTTATGTCACTTTGCAGCAGTGTTTATTTCCCCTGGGCAAAACCAAATGGTGAATACCTTGTAGAGATTGCAAGGAAACATTAATTACTGTGGCATATTCTCCTCTTTGGCTCAACTCGTGCCATTTTAAAAGCGTTTTCCATAGCTTGGATTTGTTTGTGTGGGAAGTCAGTTACATAATTAAAGCAAATTCTCTTCTATGATTCTGTTTTTCAGCCAAATGTTTTCCCTTAAATTAGTACTGTCTGTAGCTGGGTAAAAATGAGGAGTGTCTTTGTCAAACTTTTTATCTCCTTTGAAGCTTTTTTCATGCACTCTTCCTAATGGGGCATTTTCCAATAATATTCTTTGTAATGGTTTTGTGGTCATTGTCTGCTCTGGCTCGAAGAGGCTCATTAGGAAGCAAAGCCCTTGATGCCCAGCTCAGGAGTGGTATTTATGATGTGTGAGGTGGGGTTTGCAGAAGGTGTTTCTGCTGTTTGGGCCCTGCTGTGAATGGGAGCTGTTCTGATGAGGAAATTGCCGTTTTCCTGCCTGCCCCTCTGCAGGTTTGGTGCTGCTGGGATGTGTCTGGGATTTGGGCTGTCAGAGCACTGGTGGCTTTTCCCTGTGGAGAGCCTGAGCCAGTGCTGGGGGCAGGATGAGGATGGCAGCATTCAGATCCAGCAGGGAGCTCGGGGGGCTCTGAGCTCACGGTTGGGATTATCTGGCATGCAGTGAAACAGCAAATTGCAAACAAAACCCGGGAGCTGGGCATGGGGCTCCCTGCTCACCCCTCCCGGAGCTGTGTGGGGTGTGTGGCAGTGTCTGGAAGCAGCCCCATGGGTTTGTGTGATGGGAAGGGGAGGCAGGATGTGTTTTGCAGGAGTGGGGTCTGATTTAAGCCTGGCTTCACAGAACAGAGGTTTGCAGAACGAGCTGTGCTGCGAGGGAGTGTGGGAGCATCTCTCTTCTGAAATGCCTTTTGCCTGGCTGCCTGGGACATGGTGTGACTCTGGAGCTGTTCAGGAAGGGGTCTGCCTGCAAAATCACAGCAGAGCTGCCTTTGGAGGGGCCCTTGGCTGCCCTGAGTGTGTGAATTGGGAGCAGCACCTCAGCCCACTGCTCACCTTCTCTTGTTATTTTGTCCTGACTCGGTGCTGCCATCTCTGAACCACGGAGTCATTTATGTTGGAAAGGACCTCCATGATCATCACATCCAGCCTGTGACTGATCCCCTCCTTGTCACCAGCCCAGAGCACTCGGTGCCACCTCCAGGGATGGGCACTCCAAACCTCCCTGGGCAGCCCCTGCCAAGCCCTGAGCACCCTTTCCATGGGGAAATTCCTGCTGGTTCCACCCTGAGCCTGCCCTGGCCCAGCCTGAGCCATTCCCTCTCCTCCTGTTCCCTGGAGCACAGCCTGATCCCCCCGGTTGTCTCCTCCTGTCAGGGAGCTGTGCAGAGCCACAAGAGCCCCCTGAGCCTCCTTTTCTCCAGGCTGAGCCCCTTTCCAGCTCCCTCAGCCTCTCCTCCTCAGACTTAACCCTCTGGACCCTTCACCAGCTTTGTTGTCCTTCCCTGGACTCAGTGTGAGCTGGTTCTTTAAAACTGTCATTGGTTCCAACTGGAATCCAAGAGTTTGTTCAGCTCCACTGTGGTCACTGCTGGAGCCTGGAGGTGCAGACACACAGAGGTGATCTCCCTTGGGCTGGCACTGAAATACCAACTGCACTTGGGGCATCTGCTGGGCTCTTACACTCGTGGTGTGTAGATACAGCCCTTGGGTTGATTTGTGAAGCCTCAGCCTCTGTGGGGCTGAAAGCATCAGCAGCTGGAATAGCCTGAACTGGAAGGGAGAGTGGAACTATGTGTTCTGTCTGCTGGATATATTGCAGGGAACAAGCTGTGGGTGCTCCCTGCCTGTTCCTCTGGAGATGCAGTTCTTTTGGGGCTCTGCTGTGTCTCTGAGTGTGTGTGAGCGTGCCTGCAGGCGCTTTGTGAGTGCTCACCTCTGACTGTGTTCATGGAACTCAGGAGCCCCTCAGGAGCTGAAGACATTAATCACAGCAGCCTGGAGAGGTGGATCCCTCTGGGAAAGCCTCATCCCTGGTGTGTCAGGGCAGCAGGGGCTCACCAGGTGGCTGGAGTCACACAGACAGCGGGTTCGTGGCCATGGCGCGTGGGGAGGAGGGACCAGACGGAGCAGTTCTTCTTGTTCCTGCTATCCACATTCTCCATCTCTCCAGAGCCTGCTTTTCCAGCACCAAACATGCCTGTGCTGTTCCTTGGCACGGTGGGTTTGCCTTGCCAAGTGAGGGCTGATCCCAAAAGGCTCCTGTGGGGTGCAGAAAGGAGCCTTCTCCTGCTTCCTCTGTAAGCAAACTTGGCACAGGCAGCCACTCAGCCCTCACTAAGGATTCTTGGGGGGAATCTTACCCTGAAACTTCCCTGTACTGGGTGCATCACTATTTTTGGCTGCCCAGAACCAGAAAGGTCACCTACATGAACCTTTTATTCTTTGCAGAATTCCAACATGGCCATTACCCTTTCTGCAATCTGCCCGCCCTGCTGAGCATGGCAGTGTGTGGGACACGTCTGTTTCCTGGTCCCTTTGAGTAATTGTGTACAGACCATCTTCTCACCCTAAAAACCCCTTGGCAATTGGGAAAACCGGGAGCTGACTATAAGGGAAAAAAGATCCTCACTCTTGTATTGAATTCCAGTACTGAGTGCATCCCTGGACTATCAGGGATGGGGAGGAGTTACCTTTGGAACTACCATGGAATCATCCCCACCACCCATTCAGGTGCTCCTTTTGTGGTTGAAATGAGAAGCAAAATGACTTCTCAGAATCTTTCCCTGGTGAATTCGGGAGCAAACATGGGTGGCCATGGGTTGTCACAGCCGTGGTGGCACAGCTGGGGTCAGGGGTGGTGTTGAGCTGCAGTTTGCTCATAGCATTGAGTTTGCTCTTCCCATTCATTTTGTTAATCCCATTCCCAGCCCCTCCAGTGAATTCTGCCCCATGTTCAGTGCAGTTTATCTGTTTTCCTGTATGTTCTCTCTTCCCTGGCAGCCTGATCCCATAGGAAAGGTGAGGTTGCATGCACATGAGGAGCAGTGGCTCCTTTGTTCTGCAACAGCTTGTTTGCCAGCAGAGGAGCCAAGTGACAAAAGGCATGCTGGGGTTTTTACTGTCCTGAAAATGTGATCCTAATGGGGATTATTGACAGCTGAGCTGAGGGGCACCTGAGTTTTGGGGTTAATTTGGAACTTAAGACATAAAGGTCTTTTGTGACTGGCCCTGAGCAGCCTTTTAAAGATGCTGAAATTTGTGTTTTGAGCTAATGTATGATTCCTCAACATGCCAGCCAGCCAGCCCCCATCCCCCATGTGCTCCTGATCTGTGCAGAGCTGTCGCTGCCATCCAGGTTTTCCTGTGCTATCTCCTTCTGCACTGTAAATGGTAATTTAATTTCCACATTTACAGGCCTTAGTTAATTATGAATAAAGTCATTTGTATGAATTTTAGAGCTGAGGGGTGGTGGATTAATGGCTCTTTGGGAACGGGAGGCCTCTCCAGCAGAAGGGATCCAGCACAGGAGTGGCTGAGCCAGCTCTGCCCCTTGTGTCCCATGTGAGACAGAAGCACCTCTGCTGTCTGTCTGTCCGTGTGCAGACACAGTGTCCTGCTCTCCCCACTCATCCTTCGAGGCTGGGGAAGGCAGAGGGCAGGTTTTGTGCTCCAGGCACTTCCCAGCCCACAGGGGTTTGTTTTCTTTCCTTGGAAGCTGTGCCGGAGCGAGCGGCGAGCGCTGCTGCTCCCAAGTTTTGCTTGGCAGAGTTTCCTGCTCTGGGCTGTCTCCAGCCCTTCCTCTGCAGCACCGCTGCAAAGGCTGCTGCTTAATTCCCCAAGCCCCTGCTTTAGTGTCTGGCTGCTGTGCTGGGAGTGTTTGTCTGGGGCTCCCAGTCCCGCTGGGCCCTGCTTTGGGACGGGCTCGAGGTCGTGCAAGGTCTGTCTGGAGGGCAGATTGCCATCAGCCAGATCCAGGATTTTTCATGAAATAACGCTTAACTCCCTGGGGTCAGCTGGAGGTGATGGGATCGTGTTGCCTGCAGTGGCTGACAGGGCAGTGACAGAGTTTTGTGCTGCACAGCTCTTGGTTTTATTCCCACCGAGTTCCCTGGACCTGCCTGGCCCTGGGAGCAGCAGCAAAGGCAAGCAGGGCTAGGGTTGTCATTCCTTTATAACACACTATCAAAAAACAGCCAAACACAAGTGCTCAGATTACTCACAGGGCCCTCTGGTTTTGGGTGGCTTCTTCCTGCTTAATCATTTCTTTTCCAAGCTAATGATTTCGTAGCAGTCTCTTGATCCTTATACCTCTCTGCATTTTGTTTGCTTGTTGTCCCTGGCTATCGTCCTGCTGTCCAGATCTTTCTCCCCATGTTTACAAAACTGTGCTTTAAGCCATGCCTGCTATGCTCATAAAACATTGGTGGTGTAGCACAGGCTGCTTTTGGTGAGAAGATGATTTATGACAGAAAAATAGAGGCACGAGCTGGAAGCCTTTGCAGTCTGGGTGTATGTACCCAATAATTTATGGAATCAGAGGATCACAGACTGGTTTGGGATGGAAGGGATCTTAAAAACCATCTGGTTCCACCCTGCTGCCTTGGGCAGGAGCAGCTTCCACTAGCCCAGGTTGCTCTGAGACCTGTCCTTGGCTTGGACATCTTAGGTTGTGCTTAAGTTTTCTTGAATGTCTCAAGACAAACTTAAACAAACTCCCAAACTCCAAATAGGCATCATTGTATTGAACTGGTAACAGTTCATGCAAACAAGGAGGTGTTCAGCTACTGGAGTTCCCACTCTGGCACATGGCCACAGCCTCCTACTCAAGTGCTCAGCTGCTTTGGGAACCTGATCCCAGAGGTCTGATTTACACTGGTTACACCAGTAACTCCAGCTGTGCCCAGAACCACACCATGAGGTTGTATTTAAAAGAAGAAAAGGCAGAAAAAGCAGAACCTTGCAAATCCTGATTTTTTAGGTTTTTTTTCAGTTCCTCCTTAACAGTTCATGTAGTTTCTTGGTCTTTCTTTGTGAATCTGCAGCATTTTAACCACTGTTTCTGTGGGATATGAATGGTGTTTCTATAGCTAATCATGATACACCACAGTGGCTGTTCATGAGAGGGAGCAGCAGGAGGAGATTGCCCTGAGATTACAGAACACAGCAGGTGTTAGAATGTTCTCCAAAGATAGGAGAGAGAGAACTGTGGCTGTTCCCTTATGTCCCACTCAGCTTAGTTTGCCAGAAGGGTAAAAGTCTTGGAGCTTGGAGGATTCTTGAGTCCATCCTACAAATCCAAAGGATCCTGGTGGGCGTGAGAGCCCCAGGCTGTGGAAGGGAGCAGCAGCAGAAGGAATTTGGGCACAGCTGGGAGCTGGCAGGGCATGGGTGAGCTGGGAAGGGAGGGCTGAAGGGTGGCATGGGCACAGAAACATGGGCTGGACAATTTCTGCCCTCACCTGGGGAATTCTACCTGATTATTTCTAATGACTGGTCTCTGGAAGTGCCTGCCCTCATTCCCATCAGGGAGGTGTGGGAGCCCCAGGGCTGCTCTGAGGGGCTTGCAGAGGTCCCAGGGTGTTATCACTGAGCGGTTTTTGGGTATGAGGTAGAGGTGTGGGTGATTCAGGATCCGTCCCCATTAGTCTCAGCCCTCGCTCTGTCGACTTTTGGCCATTTCTTAACCAGCTTTAAAAAGTATCTGGAGCAAAAAAGGGTCTCTTAGCAACCAGGGCGGCCAGAGAATGGGTCAGTGATTAACAATTATGTATAATCAAGGTTAAAAATGCAGGGCAGTCTGCACCATCAGCTGGAATGTTTCAGTGCTCCAGCAGGATTGATGGTGGTGGGGAGGAAATTTATCCCAGCTGTAGTTCTGACCTCATGAACACAACGACTCAAGACTTGAAACCAGACTGAAGTGTCTTTTCTTTACCCATATCTTGCAAAAAAAAAAGCATTAAATAACCTTTGGATGAGTAACATAGGCATGGTCTGTGTTTGACATGTGTTTTTTCCCAAGGCTCTGGGCCTTCCCCTGGCCGTGTGACTTTGCAAACAAACAGAAATAGATTTGCATGGGAGTGTGGAAAATGTGGAGTCTAGCTGTAGAGCAGAAACCAGGAAGGACATTGGGTTTCTGCTTCTGGTCACCTGTGTGAAGCTTGATGGGCTGTTCCTGAAGCAAACCAATGACAAATGCCATGAAAGCTTGATGAATATATTTTTCTGACTCTTACTTGGCAAAGTGATTCTTTTCCCAAGTCCTTGGTGATGCGTTGATTTCTGGATGAAGAGGCCCCTGGCAGCTTTTCCTCCTTGCACAGAGTAGAAAAGGCAGTGTCTGGGTTGTGATTTCATTTACCCCCATAAAGGTCCCAGCCCTCCCCGTTGCTGCAGGAACATCCAGTGAGAATATCAATCACTAGAACAGCACTGCATCTGTTGGATGTGATACCAGGGTTGCTTTGCCAAGTCATTTACTTTCATTGTCTAATCAATTCCTCAAGTCTCTTGCCTATTTGCCTCTTTGTTTAATTAACCCTCTTTTCAGCCTTCCCCCCAAGTCACCATCCTTCTCTTGAAGGTGAGGATCAGCTGGCAGTGGAGCAGTGCATTCCAGGAGCCCTGGCTGCAGGTGATTTATACTCCTCAGGACTAATCTTCCATCACTGTCCAAAGCTGACAATGTCACAGAGGCAGCTCTCTTCCTTCCCTCCCCTGGCCATCTTTCCCCCTTCCCTGCTTCCACTCAATTCCCTGCCAGCTAAAATAATGCATGTTTTAAAGATCCCTTTCCAGCTGGCATTACTCATCACCTTCCTCACCTCCCACCACTGGTCCAGGAGAAAAATCATCTTAATGCCCCTTCCCACAAGAGTCAAGTGATGTCTTAATGAATGCTTTTCTTGCTTGGTTTTGGTCATTAAACACTCTCTGCCATTGTTGGCTCTTTATGGCTTCAGCCTAAGTGGTAAAATCCATATGTGAGACTTTGCAGAGGCTTTTAGGTGTCATTAGGGATCATTAATATGCAGAGCAATGCCAGGCAGCAGAGGCTGCTGGGGCAGGAAATATCCATCATCTGCTGCAGGATAGCTCTAGGTCAGCAGGATTCAGGTACAGGGGCTGGATTTGGGCAAGGATTGCTCATTAGTGAATCAGGAGAGTGTGGGGTAGGATGGGGAGGGAAAAAGCAGCCTTGACCAGCTTTGGGATGCATTCCATCCTCGTTCTGCAGTGTTGGTCTGGAGCATCTTTTGGATCCTGTAGCTCTTGCATTCACTCCAATGACTCCTCACTACAGAGAGGCCATGCCCAAACTTGATAGCTTGGACTGCATTTGTATAAATTGAATTAATACCCAGTTTCAGGCTATCTACTGCCTGCTTCCACAGGCCAAAGGGTTATTTTCCTTACTCCTGCCTTCTTGATTAGCATCTTCATTTCTGCCTTGTGAGCCTTTCCCTGATTTTGCTCATTTGTTTGCCACCAGGGATGGATTTCTCCACCCACCACCCAGGCAGGTGCCTGCAGGGGAAGCCCTGGCACCTTTGTGGTGGCACTCTGATGGCTTTGTGGGTGCTGCAGGGGTGCCTGTGATGCTGTTCTCCTATTTACTGTGGCTGTAGGATGTCTGCCTTGCTTTCCTTGCTCTGCACAGCCTGGGAGTATCAGGGGTGTTTCCTATGGCCTGTCCTGGCTCAGCAAGGAAGGGAGACCAGCTGAGCAAGGATTTATGTATCTCCTCTTTATTTAAAGAGCATTTCTCCACCTTGGAAAGTTCAAAAGATTATTCTCTCCGTGCTGGTTGGTGATACCAGACAGGCTGGAAATGTGAGTGGGTATGTTAATGTTGCTCCTGGCCCTCGTGGCACTCACTCCTGAAAAACAGAAATAGTTTAATGTGCTTGGCCTGGGAGCTTTGATTTGAAATGAACAGTGTCAGCCATGTGAAACAGATGATAAATTACACTGAAAAACGTGTTTTGGTTTCCAGCAGCAGCTCTGGGGTTATGCCACAACTGCAGGAAAAGCAGAGTCATTTCAATTGCAGGTGTTTGCCCTCCTGGCTCCTGCCCTGCTGTGCTGGGCTGCTGAGCCCCCTGAGCTGCTGGGAGCTGTCCCTGCCCATGGCAGGGGCTGGAGCTGCCTGGGCTTAAGGGTCTCTTCCATTTTGGGATTGCAGTCTGTGATTCCATGGTTTTCCCATGGTTGTTTTGGTTGGAGGTGAAGCTGCCTGTGCAGTGACTCCTGCTCCCAAGGGGCACCAGCATGGACATGGCAGGAATTTCTGTGTCATCCCATGGGGCCTTTCCCCAGATGGAATCACAGATTCATTGAGGCTGGAAAAGACCTCCCAGCCCTTGCAGTGCAATCTGTGCCCCATACCCACCTTGTCCCCAGCCCAGATGTGCCACATGCAGGAGTTCCTTGGACACCTCCAGGGATGGGCACTCCAAACCTCCCTGGATGCCCCTGAGCACCCTTTCCATGGAGAAATTCCTGCTGCTGTCCACCCTGAGCCTCCCCTGGCCCAGCCTGGGGCTGTTCCCTGGAGCAGAGCCTGATCCCCCTGGCAGGGAGCTGTGCAGAGCCACAAGGTCCCCCTGAGCCTCCTTTTCTCCAGGCTGAGCCCCTTCCCAGCTCCCTCAGCCTCTCCTGCTTTCTGGGATAATTTTTCCTGTTGCTGGTTGCTTTATGTGCTCATTAAAAGCAATGGGAATTTGTGGGTAAAAGGGAAGATAGCAAATGTAACCCAGTGTAAGCTCTAATGTGTTTGTAGATAAAAACCAACCTGACATGTTTCTGTGCTGGAGATTTATAATCTAATCATTCCTTCACTTGCTCAGCAGGGACTGGAGCAGCATGTAGTTATTTACATATAGGGAACATTAAACAGCCACCTCTTTAAACCATATGTGAACATAAAATCCTACAACCACTGCTGAGTAATGGGTATCTTTGAGAGATAAGGAAAATAGAGCAGAAATGAGCAGGATGAAAAGGTGTCACTGCAAGGAGCAGCTGTGCCAGGGGCATACTCTGTCCCTGTGCATCCCTGTCCTCCTGAGTGAGCCCTGGCTGGCTCTGGCAGTGGCCCTGCAGGGATCAGGGTGAGTTTGGGCAGTGCTGGGGCTCACTCTGTGCTGGTGCTGTCTGACACAGCCCCCTGGGCTTGGCCACCTGGGCTTGGCCACTGGCAGCTCCCCTGGCTCCTGCCAGCCCTGCAGCTCCAGGCTCTGCTTTGGGTCTCTGACCTGGGGGCTTGGCAGAGGGACTGGGGAATGGAAGTGGCTTTTCCTTGCTCCTTTTTCAGGGGAAAAATGCATGGAGAAATCACTGCTCTCTGTACAAATCCTCTTGTGCATCGCATCTCTCTCATACAAGTCCTAAAATATCACATTTTAATGTGTTCTTTCTGTGGGTGGCTTAGTTTCTTGGAATGGACTCTCCTGCACTTTTCCATTTCTTTTGCTGATCATGAACAGGAGCTTGAGAACAATTTTCTGGCACATCCCCAGGTGGGTGCAGCTCCACCCTGCAGAAGGCAGGTTTGGTGGGAGGTGTCAGTTGTGCCTCACATGGATTTATCCCTTCCTGGTCAATCTCCTTCTTGCTGGGCTCCTCTGGGGCTGGTGGTGAGCCTGAGAACAGCAGCTTCTGGGGGGATTTAGGATAAAAGGAGAAGTCAACTGCTGTGATACAGGGGGATGAGTCAGTGAGTTTCTATCACAGAAATAAAACAGTTTCCTACTTGTAAAACACTCTTTTGATGGTATTTTGACAAAATACTCTTCTTTGTATCTCTCATCTTTTAACCCTCTGCATTCCTGGGCCCTGAAAGGAAGGTGATAAAAAACATGGAAAGTGGGAGCCTTAAGCAATGTTTTGTTCTTAAATCCCCACCATTTTTAAGTACTATTTTAGAAATCTCTACTGTATTTTAAATTAGTTTGTCAGAGTATAATTACCACGAATGAGGTAAGAAACTCATTTAAACTGTAGTGGAGAATGCAATTTTCAGAAATCAGTGGAAATTGTAATTGGAGTCATTAAGTGCCGACTTCGGTAATTAAGAGTTGAGTTTTGACATTTTGGGCTCTGTTGCTAATTGTCCGTGGAGAGGGTACAAAAATGTTGTGTTTGCTGAGGATTGTGCAGGGGTTGGTTGGGAGCCTGGCAGATTTCACCTGTGCCTCCTCTTCATTAGTGCCACGGGACACAGAGGAAAGAATCCCTCTGGGCAAGAGTCAGGAGGAGTTTCTGAGCAAGGGGTTGATGCCCAGCTCTTCAGCCTGACATGCTTTCCAGCCTGGGTCTGGGCTTGTAAATCCATCTTGAGGAAACATCTGGATCTCCCTGTGGAGTGAAAGTGCTGATAAAGTTATTCATGAAAGGAGTCAGTGCTGGAAGTGCATCCTTGTCACTCCTTGTTTGCAGAATTATCTCTGTGAAGTCAGGATGTTCTGCAGTTTTAACTCCTGCAGCTCAAGCAAGATGCTTTTGTTATAATAATGGAGAAACCATGAAACCCTTGACATGCTGGTAGTTATCATCAGCTAGGACAAGCCTTATATTTACTTTCCTATTAAGAATTCTAATTTTCCAGAGCAATGGTGTTTCTAAGGCTTTTTTCTTTAATTTTATTGTTTTCCCAACACCCAGATGATGCTGTCTGGGCTTTCAGCATGGGAGCTGAGGTTGTGGTTTGCTGCTTTTGAGCTTTTACACCAACAAATCCACTGGTGGCTGCAGTCTCTTGCTCTGGGTCTGAGCCTGTCATGCCCTCCTGTCTCAGCAGAAGCCAGCTAGAAGGTTTCCTAAAACATCTTTTTAGCTCTTCGGCCACACTCATTTCTTAGGGATGCTCATTTCTTAGCATCTGTGACTAAGACATGGAAAACCACTGGCAGTTAAACCCTTGTCTTACCCAGAAATCCCCTTTTTGCCATGGTGGGGTTTTTCCCAAATTGCACTTTCCCTCTCTTCCTGAGACTCTGACCTTTAAAGCTTGGTGGATGCTTTCTGCTGGACTTGTTCATGTTTGTGTTTGATGTGAGGCATCCTTTGGATGGATATTCTTTGGAGGGGGGCACCTGGTGGGATGGACAGAAGGGAACCCTGAGGGAGGGCTCCCAGGAGCAGCTGTGCTCAGCAGGAATGATCACAGAGAGTCTGGAATATCTGGAGCTGGGATGGACTCGGGAGGATCATCGGGTCCCTCCCCATGCCCCATTGCAGCCAGTGGTT
This sequence comes from Erithacus rubecula, assembly GCF_903797595.1. Taxonomy (NCBI): domain Eukaryota; kingdom Metazoa; phylum Chordata; class Aves; order Passeriformes; family Muscicapidae; genus Erithacus; species Erithacus rubecula. The sequence continues at coordinate 637,114 of NC_136658.1, read as the reverse complement.
CCTGGGCACTGCACTCCCAGAACAGCTGGCAGTGGCTGCATGCTGTGTGACAGGAGCAGGCTGCAGCCCCATTCCAGGCTTTCCTGAGCAGGCTGGATAGGCAGGGCTGTCTCTCATGCCTGGGCTCTGGGCAGCTCCTTTTGGGGCTCCAGGCTGGGCTTTCCCAGCTGAGCTGCAGCTGCAGGCTGGGGCAGTGATGAGGACACACTCTGCTTTGGGCAGAGTTCTCTTCCTGCTCCTTCTCCCCTCCTTCTCCTTTAACTGGATTACTGGGTCACTCCACTCGGCAGGACTGGTCCTGGAGGCTCTGCAGCTCTGAGCTGATGTGGGCTGGCAGCCTGCTGGTCCCAGTGGTCCCTTGGGCATCTCCCTCCAAACCCCAGGGTGGTGGATGCTCCCTCCATTTCACCTGGCTCTGGCTGCAGGGGGGAACAATTCCAGATGTCTTTGTGTGGAAGCCTCTGGGTGGGACTGGCTCTTCTGGGGAGCACATGGGAAGGAAAGCCCTGAGTGCAGCTCAGATATTTGCCTGTGAGCAGCTCTCTCTGCAGCATGAGCTCTGTGCCTCAAACAAAGCAGCTCCTTGCAGTTCCCATGGCAAGCTCTCCTTCCAGCTGGGCCTTGCACCAGTGCTGTGTTTGCTTCTGCTCCCTGAGCATCCTCCTGTGTGTCCCCTCCTCTCCAGACCCTGCTGCCACCCAGAAACCAAGTGGAGAAACTGTGAGGGCTGAAATCTGTTGCCAGTGGGACTGCCCAGAGGAAAAGCAGCCCCTCTGCTCTCCAGGGATCTCTGCAGACAGCACCATCAAGGCTCCATCCCTCCAGAGCTGCTGTGTCCTCCTAGGAGCTGTTGGACCTCTGGAAAACAAGAGGTCTTGCCAAAGTGGGTACAAATGATATGTCAGACCATGACTCCTTTCTTCTATTCTATTTTTTTTATTCTTCAGTGACTGAGGTGTTTTCAAGAAAGAAAAAAATTAAGGCTTTGCTACTTCTGGGACAAAACCTCTGTGCTATCCTTCCTCTTAGGTTTTTATAGATTAAATGTGTGGGTGTCTGTTGTGGCATCATGTGTGTCCCACCACACGTCCCTCCCTTGTCTCTGCCTCTTTAGTCATGAGGATTCAAGTCTCACATGCTTAAAATTTGTCACATGGACCCAGCATAAGCTAAAATAAAAACAGTAAAAAAAGCCCTCAGAACCCCAGGTGTGATGCAGACCTCATGGTTTGGGTGCCTGGAGCTTGGCCACACCGTATTTCCAGGGATTATTTGCAAGCAGGGGTTTCTCCAGTGTGTTCCTGAGCCCTGGCCAGTGCTGGCCTTGCCCTCCCCTGGAGGATTTGGGATTTGGGATTGATTCTCCTTGCCCTGGCCCTGTCTGAGAGGAGCTTCTTTCTCGTGCCCCCATTCCCCTGCTGCCTGGTTTTCCTCCAGGGTTTCCCTCCCTACCAAGCTGCCAGTGTAGAACTAAGACATGGAAATTCCATAGTGTAGCCATTAATCAGCCCTCCCTGAGAGTTTCCAGCTGCAAATTGCCAGCACTGACAGATGTGGGCTGCTCAATCTGAGCTGATCCTACCAGGAGGGCATGGTGGGTTATGGCTGGGTGCTCACTGTGTCCTCTTGTGGTACAGCACTCTGATTACTCAACTCAGAGTTTACAGTTAGTACTTAAATGCCTTTTTTTACTATTTCCTTCTTCCCCCTCCTGTGCTTGAGTGAAACTGGACTAGGGAAGGGATTCTGTCATGGTGGGATGGCCAGTGCAGGTTTCCAGGCTTTGGCTCAGTCCCTGCAGTGTCTGAGCAGGGGCAGTAAATTCCTGCCTGAATTTGGTGAATTTGGCCTGAATTCCTGCTATGGGGCAATGAACACACAGAATACAGAATCAGAGTCACAGAACCCTTTGGGAGAGAAGGGGCCTTAAAGTTCATCCCAGCCCAGCCATGGCAGGGACACCTTCCAGTGTCCCAGCTGCTCCAAGCCCCATCCAGCCTGGCCTTGGGCACTTACAGGGATCCAGGGGCAGCCACAGCTGCTCTGGGCACCTGTGCCAGGCACTCAGCACCCTCAAAGGGAACAATTCCTTTCCAATATCCCATCCACCCTGCCCTCTGGCAGTGGGAAGCCATTTCCCCTTCTCCTGTCACTCCAGGCCCTTTTAAACAGTCTCTCTCCATCTTTCCTGCAGCTCCTTCAGGTCCTGGAGAGTTGCCATTAGGTCACCCCAAAGCTTTCTCTTCTGCAGGCTGAAGAGAATTCAGCTAATTCTGCCAGATTTGTAAAGGATGTAGGAAAAAAAAAGAAGAGGAATTTTCCCTTTAACAATGCCTGGTTGCACAGAAACAGGATTTCTTGCCCTCTGGCATCCTCAAGTCGGGAGGTCAGGGTTTGGGGAGGGGGGATTGGTGCAGGCTGACCCCCTGGTGTGACCTGTGGAGCACAGTGCCACAAAGCAGGGCTGTTCTGGGGGGAGCAGGCAGCCAAGCCTGATTAAAATGTTCCAGGGAGTGGGGGATGAGGGGGAGACTAAGAGCATTTCCTTCCTGAGGTTTTTGGGAGACACTTAAGGGAGCACCCTGGGATGAGTAAGGGCAAAGGCAGACTGCAAAAAGCACTCAGGGAACTTGTCTGGGGACTTGGGCTGTGCTGTGAAAGCTGGGCTTTGCCCTAAGAAATGGCAATAAAAGCCAACAAGCCCAAAGAGCCAGGTGAGTTTAGAAACAGCCCAGGGAGTGGGGCTGGAAACAGAAGTGCAGCAGCTCAGGCTGGCCCTCCCTCAGCTGCAGGGCACCTGGGCAGGGTGAGCCAGGCTCCTGGTGCCTCAGGCTCTGGGCTTCTCCCCTCCCTGCCACACCTGCAGGGCTCCAGGGCTGGCGTGTGGCCCTGCTGTCCCTCTGTCCCCTGGTGGGACAGAGCTCTGGGCAGCCCTGGAGCATGGAGCAGGTCCTTGTCAGCTTGGAGGAGCTGGGTCCTGGCAGCTGCACTGCCTGGCACGGCTCAGTGGCTGCTGCAAAGGGACCTGTCATCCTGGTGACCTGGGACATGAAGCAAGCAGCCTGTTCATGTCCAGCTGTGATGCTGAACGTGGTTCCTTTGCTCCCCTCTTCCATCTCCTCTGCAGCACCAAGCTGCACAGTGAAAGCTGATGCCAGAATTCCTCTTTGCCAGGCTGCTGCAGGCAGCTGTTCCTGTGAGCTTTGTTTATATAGACCTGAGGCAGATTAAAGCACCTTTTAAACTCAGGCTTGTCAGGAGCTGGGTATTTATCACCCAGAGTATCTCTGACCTCCTGGTCCCTTCCATCCTCCTCCCCACGAGCTTCCTGCTGCTCCAGGAAACTTCTCACCACTTCAGCATCCTAGTCATGCTGCAGGCACCTTCCTTCCCAGTATTTATTGCCCTGTATTTGCCCTCATGGGAAGGGCAGAAGGGAATCAGAATCATTAAAGTTGGAAGAGACCTTCAAGGATCTCTGTCAAAAAAGGCTGGGTCTCCTGTGAAATCATGGGGGATTTCACTTGGGTTAGAGCATGTCTTTCTCTTCAGTCTTTTCTCTACAAGGGTGTTGTCCTATGACCAAATTCTCTGCTGAAGTTATTTTTAAAAAGCCCTAAATTGTGGTAAGTGGATATGTTCCTGTACAAGTATCACATGGACATATATATATAGGTAGCAATTTATAATGGCATCTTAGGATCTTAGGAAGTGACTGGTTTACTTTTGTGCCAGTGTTTTTGCCTGTGTGGAGTGGGAGTCCTTGCTGACACGTGCTGGAGTCCTTCTCCTGCCCTTCAGCTGGTGATGATTTAAATAAAAAGCACTTTCTTTAGGAGTGTGTCAGAGGAGTTCTGTATTGAAAAGCTGTTTGCTTGCTTAAGTCCACGTGCACATATGTTTTTCTCTTTATGTTCTTAGGTTTCAGTGGTGTTTAAGCCCCATTTTCCAAAACTCAGTTATTTTGAATCCTAAGTAAGATTATTGTACGAGTCTCTTCACTGTTTGTGGAAAAAAAGGGAACAGAGTTTATACCCCCCAACTTTGTCCTCTCTTTACCACCTTTGCCCTGTTAACTTTCTAAAGATGTTTTTTGAGCTGAAAGCTCAAAATAAGAGATAGAAATGGGTAGAAAACTGTCATGGTCTTTTGTGAAGTGTGTAAGAACATCCAGATGTGTGAGAGGCTGGTGTAAAGCAAGGCTCCAGTTTGAAAATGAGAAGCTGTCCATGCATGCATGTAGAAACCTGATCCATCAGTTATTTGTGGGGTTTTTGAGCATCTGGAGCAATTTCCTAATTTTGCAGGAGACGTGGTGTGCAATTGAGGGCTCAGTGCTTCCTTTGTCTGCCTTGCTGCCTCCCTGGAGTAAAGCAGCAGAGCAGTGTGAGCACAGCCTGGCTCAGGGCTGCTGTTGGACAGAGTTGGTCCTGGCCCTGTGCAGCCTCTGGAAATGCCTTTCAAGCTGACCTGGGCCCTGTTGGTCCATCCAGTCTCAGGCAGGAGCTCAGCTGAGCTCTGATGGAAGCCATCCCCGTGTTTTTCTCCCCAGGCTGGCATTTTGTTTGGTTTCTCACGTTCCCCTGCTTAGTCATCCCTCCTGTCAGTTCCTTCCCCCTCTCCTGACTGGCACACCAGACCCTGCTGGGGATGCTGCTCTTTGCTGGGATTTGCCCTAGCAGCCAGAGAGATCTCCAGGAATAGCTGCTGACAGCTTCAGAGGCTCTGGGGTCTCCAGAGGCCACAGCTCTGTCTGGGGCTGGGGAGGCACACAGGGAGCCAGGGGTGGCTGCAGGTGGGGCAGGAGAGGAATTCCCTTGGTGTTTGCTGGGGGGAATTGCCTTTGCAGCCCAGGTGCTCCTCCTGTGACCCACGTGTGTGTGTGTGTGTGCCTGGCACCTGGGCACACCTGGCTGGAATTCCTGCTGGAGAGGCTCTCCTCTCAGGGGCATGGGGCACAGCCTGCTGCTGCTGTTTGTTTTTGTGAGGCAGCACAGGAAATATTTGAAGATTCTTCTGGAGTGTGGCTGTTCTCTTCTCCCTGGCTCTCCAGTCCAGAAAGATTCCTGTGTTATCACAGGATATCACTGCATTTCCATGGCACTGAGAGATTTATAGAGAATTGTTCAGTGGTCACCTTCTGCCATGGCAAAGCTTTTTTTGCAAAGATTATCTTTCTGTTGCTTTTGGAGGGTGTTCTGCAGCCTGATGTGTTCCTAACTATCAGCTTCATTTTCTTCCAGATCCTTTCCTCTAGCCATTGCCATTCTTTTTGCAATATTTAAAACTACCCTGGGTAGCTCATATATTTTTAAAAAAACCTTTCCCTAAATGTTTTTTGCTCTTGATGCAAACTCACAGTGGGGAATTTTAGATAACTTGACTTCACCCCTACATTTTGTGCATAACTTCTATCATTTGCAGTTGCATTGGAAGTGTAAATACCCTCTTATAAAATAATCCCAAATGTTGTCAGTGTGCTTGGGTTTCAAATAGCTTTCAGGTGGCAGGAAGAAGGATGAGTTTCTGCTGGATTTTGCCTTTGGTGGGGTAGGTGTGGGTCAGAAGAGCATCTGCAGGAAAGGAGACATTTCTGTGGTACCTTGGTCAGGCTGTACCATGGCAGATTCCTGCCCTCCTTGCAGCACTAAAATGTGCCTCTGACACCATCTGCTTGTTTATCCATCTCCACTCCTCTGTAATACAGCTGTGACCTGCTTGGAAGAGAAATCCAACCCAAAGCCCAGAAGGGAATGAGAACAGTGGCAGGTAATTGAGATTTAATGTGTGGTGACGTGCAAGATGAAGGTTCTCAGGGGCCACAAGTTATGTAGATTGTTGGTATAAGGAGGCAGAGGACAGCCCAGATTGAGGTGGGGGCACAGATATTTATTTGTATGTGGGAGAGAAGAGCCCATCAGCTGTAATATTTACACTCAATTACCCAGGGAGGGCTGGTAATTACTTGTGTTCTCCGGAGCATTCTGTATTCTCCAGCATATTCCTGCCATATGTGTTTGGCTGCCAGAAGTTTATATACATTTGCTGCCTTTCCTTCCAAACAATGTGATGTTTATTAGGAGTTTCAGGAGCTGCTGTTTCAAGGAGGGTGAAAAAAGCCTGCACAAAGCTGTGCTGTGGCACTGTACCATGGCTGTGTGTGCACACAGGAGGGTTAAAGTGCTGGATTTACAGGAGTGATGGGCAGGAAAACTGCTGGACACAGGGATGGGCCCATGGAGGAGCCACTGCACTGCTCTGGCATTTGCCATGCTCACCTTGTTTCTTTTCCCCTTTCCCAGGAGCTGCTTGTGCTTGATTGTTGCAATTGATTGCAATTGTGAGAGCTAATTTTAGTGCATAAATTTTTACTCTGGAAGCCTGCCAAGTGTTTGTGTGGTGGAGGAGAACGACTGCACAGGATTTGCTTGTCTTCCTTTCTCCAACCAAGTACCAGCAGCCAATAATCCATGGGCTGATTTAGGTTTATGTGTAGGGAATACTTGTACATAGCCAGCTTTCTCCAAGCAAAAACAGAAGAGCAATTTACAGAGCTGTGATGAGTTCTGAGGACGAGCTGATTTTATTGCCAGTGATGAAGTGACCATTGCCTTAGTTTTAAGACAAATAACCAACCTTAGTTTTAAGACAAATAACCAATTTCACTTTTGAACTTTGTGTGGTGGAACAGAGAGCAAATAGTGTTGTTCCAACCCCAAGAGACAAATCTGGTGTGTTTAGCTGATCAAGCTGAAGAGCAGCACATGGATATGTAGATCTGGGCCCTTGGTGAGTCTCACACTCCAATTCCCACAAAGTTCCAAGACAGGACTGGCAAGGAGGGGAGGTTGGGTTGCCCTGGATAAAAATGGAAGTTTTATTTCTGAGTGAAATATTAACTCAGGGATGCATTTTGCTTTCTACATCCACATTTTTCTATATCCAGGATTCAGGATACAGTGGGGTTGGGCTGCTTTGTAGGGTTTTCCTCCTTTTCCACCTGCATTTGGCCAGAGAGGAGCAAGGAATGTGAAGTGTTAGAGAGGATGTGGAGATTGCAGTGCTGGTGCTTAAGGCTTTTTGGGACATTTTTTGTATGGATTGAAGATTGATGCTAAAAAGGAAAACTCATCTGATAGATTATTTTTGGTGTTGAAATGATGGGCTCACTTGCAAGATTAGATAGCAGAACTCTGTGGAACTTGTGTTATCTTTCTCCCACGGGTTTTTGGTGTCTCCTCTTGCTTGGTTTTCTTCCTGTCATTCCAGTTGTGATTTATCTTACATGCTTGTTTCAAAACAAGCTACACTGTCAAGCTGCCATTGTACAAACATTTGTCCTGGTTATCCTTCCAGAGTTATTCACAGATAGAAGTTCTGGCAAAGTCAGACACAAGAATGATGATAGGTGGAAGATCCAGTTCTTGAAATATCAGCTCATTTTTTTGGTGTTGTTTTGGGGTTTTTTTAGTTCAGCTTGGTGCCGTATGGGTTTTAAGGACATGGTTTGTCCCTGGAAAAGTGTCCTTAAAAAGGATGGAACAGTTTAAATATGTTCAAGAGAATTAATTAAAATCCCTTTCAATGGAAAGGGAAGGAGTTTTTTTTTCAAATTAAAGCTGCAGCCTGGTGAAACATTCTGTATCAGTTACAAAGGGAGCTCCAGTACATTCCTCTGAAACAAGGGATGAGCCAACTGCATCTGTGAGGTGTGGGAGTGACATTTCAGAGCCCACTGACAGCCTCATTGTCAAACTGAGCATCATCTCTCTCTTGCTGCTGCTAGCTGAGAGCTCCTCACTTTCCAGGGGCAGAACTGCTCCTTTGGAAAATGGACACCTTTGGGCTGGGAACAGGCTGCCAAATAAAATTAAAGATTAAATGGAAATAGCCTGTCTACAGAAATCAGCCCTCCCTTCCCTGTCAGAAAGCACTGGGGAAAGGGAAAGGCATGAAATATTTTCTGAGCAGTGGGCACTTTCACTGGTGGTTTGTGTATGCAATTCTTCCAGGTGCTACAATAATTGCATGTTACACTGGTGATGCTCCTGAGCCTCGAGCAGGTGCAATTATCTCCTTCCTCACGGGAGGATTTCCAGAGGTAGAGCTCTGGAAAGAGACCTTTGATGTCCTGTCTGGGTTGGGGTGGATTTGAGAAGTGAAATGCCACAGCAGAGGGGACAAGGAGCTGCAAGACCTGTGTGCTGTGCTGCCAAGTGAGCAGCTGCTTCCAGCTCCAGCCTGGATTATTTTGTTTACAAGGAGCTGACAGAATGGTAGGATTGTGTAGGTTAGAGGAGCTCTCTGGTCCCACCTCCCTCTCAAAAAGCACTTAGCAGCGTTTCTGTGTGTGTGTGTGTATAAACAGAGATCTGGTGCAGATTTTGCCACCTTCCTGCATGCTGCTGTGCTCTTCCAGAGCGGGGCTTTGCCACAGGGGATGTGCTCAGCCCCAGAGCAGCCCAGATCTGCAGCCCTGCCATCACCTGGACTGCAGAGAGCTGTCTTGGGAGCAGCAAAGAGTGAGTGTGAGGGAAGAGCAGAGCCAGGCAGGCACTGAGGGTGTTCCTGGTGCTGGAGCTGATGGTGTCATCAGGGGCCAGAGCCATGGACAGGGCCAGGGGGCAAAGGAGCAGTAATGAAAGGGAAGCAGCACAGCAGAGAGGCTGATTTGAAGGCAAAGCTGAGGTGTCAGCAGAGGGGAGGTTTCCCTCTCTGATCTGTTTGATGTGCACCTGCGGTGCTCTCCTGGGCAGAGGGGCTGTTCCAGAGGGGCTGTGGGAGCAAATGCTGGGAGCAGCGAGGGCAGGGCAGCTGCTGCCAGGCTCTGGGCTCTCTGGCTTCCCTGCAGAGCAGAAACCAAAGGCAAAGACCCCAGTCCAGCTTTTCCATGAGGACAGGCAGGGGAGTGGGGCGAGCTGAGGTGAGGAGTGTGTCTGCAGTCAGGTTTGAGCTCAATAAAAACACTCAGCACTCGCTCAAGGGCTGTTTTTAAATTTTTTCCCCTCCAGGAACTCTCACCCCTTCCTAAAGTTTGCAGTGTTTAGATGCCACAATGGAGTGGGGAGCAGGGTGGGGAGAGGGCACAGGGCTCAGAGGGAAGGACAAAGGCTGGGCCTGTTGGCTGGTGGGAAAGAGCCAGATGGAAAAGGGAGAGAGCGAGGGAGGAGGAGGAGAAACGGATGCTGGAAGTGCTGGGTCAGGGGTGAGGGGCTGCAGCAGCCACACCTCAGGCTCTGACCATGGGGCAGAGCCAGACAGCACAGCCTGAGAGCTCAGGGTGCTGCAAGGGTGAGGAGAAGATGTTTCCCAGAGAAAACAGCTGGGATCGTTCCCAGGAATGGTGCAGGGGTTTATTTCCCTGTAGGGCGATGTCGTGAGACAAACTCCAGCTTTCTTTCTGGGAATGGCTCCTTGTGGGGCTGGATGCTGTGCTCCCAAGTGAGGTGGGCTGCTCCTCTTGGAAGCCAAAACAACAGTTGTTCTTAGAAGGGCAAAAGAGGAGAAATTCCTGTGAGCAGCTTTAGTAGTGCTGGGGCTGCCTGTGACCCGTCCTCTGTTTCCCTTGGCATGTTTTCTAGGAAAGAGAAGAAAACTGCATCCTCGAGTATCAGGGTGATTTTATTTTTTTTAAATTACTTTTTAATGCTCCAGAACCGACTCGCTGTGGGTTTGGTCAGTTTGATTTTACTGGCACGTCTGCACAGCCATTTGCCTTAATCCTTCCTTTCCTCTCCACGTCCATCCCAGCTGCTGCTCCTTGAGTGGGGCTGCTGCAGGATGAGCCCAGAGCCTCTGCAAGTGCCACTGCTGTCCTGGCAGTGTTTCTGGAGAGTGCAGCCTGCTCCAGGGCTGTCCCAGACCTTGTGGGGAGCTGGGCTGATGTTCTCACAGAGATAAGAGCCTTGCTGGCCAAGGCAGCTGGGGTTTGGGCTTGCTGGCAGTGACTAAGCCATGAGTTGATGAGAACCTGTCGGAGGTGTGCTGTGAGGAGAAGTGGGGTGAGGTAGCAGACAGGTGTTGGGCAAGAGCACAGGGGAGGTACCACGGGGAAGAGGTACCTGGCAGGTGGATGGGAAAGCAGCCTTAGAACTGGGTGTCAGTGTTAGATGGAGGAGATGGTGATTCAGGAGCTGCACACGTCTCTCATGGGTAGAGACCTGTGGGAACAGTGCTCCTGGAATAGATGAGAAGTGGTGCAGCTCTAATTTGTTTTATTTTTTATGTAAGAGGTGGGTGTGTTGCTGAGACACGGAGAGGGCTCGGTGGTGGCTCAGTGTGCTGACAGAAGCAGGGAGATGGAGCAGGGCACAGGAGGGGCCAGGGACGCCTGGCCTGTGGGGTCTGGGGGCTCAGAGCAGAAGAGAGCAGGCTGGGAGGAGTCCCCCTGCCAGCAGCCAGGTGGATCTGCCCTCCTACCCCAGCCACAGGCTTTAGGGCAAGCTGCTGAGACAGAGACGGGAGGTTTTCCATCCACGGCCATGCTTCTTGTTTTCTGATTCTGTTTGCCCTCTCTGCTCTGGGAGGGCTCTTTGCCCTTTGGCTGGCCAGGGCTGTCACCTCTGAAGCCGCAGCCATCCTTGGGAGCAGGGCAGGGCTTCCCCCTCGCTGCACTCCGGGGGGACCCCTCCATGGGCAGGCTGTGTTTTTGGCAATGCCACAATGTGGCTTGCTGGGGAGAATATGTCCCGTGTCTGGGGGGATATGGGACTGCCAGCTCTTCCCACGGTATTCCAGAGGGGCCTGGAGAGCACAGGGGGAGCTGGGCAGTGCACAGCAGCCAGGTGAGCTTTCCTGCCAGATTCGCAGCAAAGATGGGAGAAGCATTTGGATATGACCCGTTTATAGCCTGAGATAATTTCTGCCCTGGCAAACCCAGAAAGAGATAAAGCAATGGAGAGCTAAGAGCTAAATCTCTCCTGTAGAAACGCTGGAGCATATGTAATAGGATTGTTGAATTGGAGTTGCATGTTTTCCAGGATAAATACTGGCTGATGATACTGGGCTGTTGTAGCCATGCTTAGATCAGGGAAAGAACTGGAACTGGGGATTTGCAGCAGTTGCTGGAGATGTTGGGGTTTCCCTGTGAGCTTCCAGAACTGCAGAAGGGAAGAAAAGGCTTTTGTAGATAAGACAAAACAGATCCCTGAGAAGGTTGGAGCTCCTGGAAGGGGGAACATCAGTGCTCTGACCTGAGGCTAGTCAGGTATCACAGGTTTTTCTTACACTAAATGAAAACGCTTTGTAGATCTTCTAGCTGAACTTCTGTTAGTTTACATGGGAAAATGGAGGTTTTTAGCAACACTTTCATTTGTTTTTCTGCTCAGCTTTCAAGAGGTTCACATCCCGAGTGCTGTGTTAAACATGTTATTGAAGCACAGCTTTAAGCTAAGCTTAGCAGCTGTCAGAGCTGAGCTTGTCTGCCTGATCTGGACTTGGTCTCTCCCCTGCGAGGGCTCTGATGCAGTGTTAATTACTGTCCTAGGGCCTTGCTCATGAGCTGAGTGTCCTCACTTGTGCTCTTCAGCAAGGGAGGGAAATGCCTTGTGTCTCAGGGAGCTGCCCGGGGGCGTGTGGACATGCAAAAGGTAGAAAACGCTCAGAAAGCTGTGTGAAAGCAAATCTCAGAATGGAGAAATGCAAGAATGCTGAAGATGCAAGGACAAGAGACAATGAGGCTGTTAGCTGTGTGGAGATAGACCTCAGGAAAATGTTAAGCAAGATAGTAGAAATATGTAAGTTAATAATGATCCTTTATCCATTGTTTTTAGCTGTTACAAGCAAGCATTGTTCAAAGAAAGGTGTAAGTGTAACTTTGTTAATCGGCCTGAGCAAGCACTTGTCAGTTTTTAACATTATGCTATTGGCTAGAAAGTTGCTAAAAGACTGTAACAAAGAGAATCTTGGGTGTTGTCGCAGTGAGAGCTTTCACCACCTCCCGTGTCTCACTCTGTAAAATGAAGCGATGACACTGATTAAATTAAAGCTCTGAGAGTGCTGTACCAACAGCCCCGTCCCAGTGTCGCTGTATATATAATGTATATAATATCATAATAATAAGAAAATGCAGCAGGGGCAGAGGTTTGTGATGGGACAGGGGCTGGTGTAGCCATGCATCCGTGACCCCCATCCCTGCCGGGTGTCCCTCCAGGGCTGGGTGGAGGAGTCCTGGTGGGTTTAGTGCATCCTTGTGAAGCAGCACCAGCTTGGAGCTTTTTGTCCATCAGCTGTGGGGTTGGGGCTGCTGGCTCCTGGCAGCCCCCTCCCCTCTTTCCAGCTCTCTGGCTGTGGCTGCTGGATTGCCAACGAGCAAAAGGAATTCCCTTGGAATTATGGATGGACAAAACAGGGGCAGGCGTTCAGCTGGGCGGCTGTTCAGAGAGCAGGTGTTTCCTCCCAGGGTTTAAGTCACCAAATTCATCAGGACATTCCAACTTCTTGCATTTTAAGTTCCCTGATCCCCAAGAACAAAGTCATTTTCCCAGCTTTGGAGGCTGACATCTGCTTACAAGGATTATGCGTGTTCCTGGAGCAGTGGGCACAGATTTTCTTTGTGGGAAGGGTTGTATTGGAGGGAGTATTAAACCCCAGTACAAGTTCCTGCTCTGGAATGGAAATTGCTGTGCAGGTTTGGAGCGAGGCATGTTGGAACTGGCTCATTTATTTGGCAGATGTCTGATGGTGTTACATCATCCCCAGCCCTTGGAGCTGCGAGGGCCGTGGAGGGCTCAGTGTTGTGGTGGCTTGGCCATGGCTGCTCTCCCTTTCCCACTCTCCTGGTGTGGGAGAACTGCCATTTTCCATAAGGAGCCTCAGCAGTCTCTGCCCCCACAGATTCCTGTCCTGAGGCAGTGGCCAGGGAGCAGAGCCACGGGAAATCTCTGCTGGATGATGCTCAGGAGCTGTCAATCCACTCATGTTTCCAATCTCTGAGCAGCGTGTGGGGATGATATTTGCTGGGGATAAGTGACCTTTTACTGCTTTTGTTGTGCAGGCATTCTAGAGATTTATTTTCTAAATAAACATTCTGTTTTGCTACCTGAAACCTCAGCCAGCGCTTCCAGGTTATTGTTCTGTGAGATCCACACTAATCCTGAGCATAATTTTGCTGAGAGCATTCAGCTGGGGGAGCCCAGGTTTCTGTAAAACTCCAGATCAATAGCAGTGGTACAATGAGCTGAACCCAAGGCCTGTGCAAAGAGCTGCTTTGGAGCAAGTAAGTGGTGCCTGCAGCCCTCAGTGTCTGGAGCTGACCGAAGGGAAACCACTTCAATTGGCTTTTGTGGCTCTGGCAAGACACAAACAGCAACCAACAGTGAGAAGCAATTTGGATTTGAATTATTTCTCCTCTGCACTCACAGGTCCAGGTGGTGTTAGTGATAAAAGTGTGGCTGCTGGAGTTTGGGCTCAGGCAGCTGAGCAGCAGCTCTGTGCACCTGGATGCTTCAAGCTGACCTTTTAATCTTTCTTTTTCATTCCAGGAGCTACGTGGGACAACCAATGCTTCCCGTGGGTCCTGCCTGCTGCTGGGGCACCCTCATGTGAGTAAGGATGGGTGGATTTGGTGAAGGTGTGTGTGTGCAGCTCCTGCCCACCCTGCTGCTGCTTTGCTCACCTGCCCTTCCCCTGTCTGTCCTGGGGCAGAGCCCCCAGCCTGCAGAGCAGAACGAGTGGTCTCGTAGCACTAAAAAGGCTCAGGTTTCTTGGGGCTGCAGGGTGAGGTGTTTGTATGAGAGACTCTGTCAGCAGCTGCATGTTTTATCCAAGCAACATGTCCAGGAGTGTTTGTAGAAACATGGCAGCTCTAAATCGGGACAGTTGGTCACTAATCTGTGCAAAGATACAAACTGATTAAATAAAAAGATTCCCTGAGGCAGCCTCTAAGTTGCAACATAAGGGTGACCCAGGCTTTTAAAGGCTCCTCTCTGGCCCCTGTTTCTCCCCACACTTCCTCTGTGTGGTCACTCTAGGTTGCTGCCAGCTGGCCCATTCCCCCGTGTGGGGTTGTGCTGCTCCTCGCTCTTGACCTTCCAGAGACACAGACAAAATCTGGGGCTTATGCAAATCTTTGAATTTGCAGCCAGCCTGACAGTGAGAGGGAGGAATAGAGGGAGTTTAAACTGCAGAGGGAAGAGTCTGTTCTTCAGTGCCTCACTATTGACCACAGACCCCACTGTGCCCATAAATGAGTCTGAGACTTCTTGCCTGTTGTGTTTGAGGTTTGCTTGCCTCTGTGTTGCCTTCTACCCTTGTTTCAGACATCAGGTTATGCTGTGTTTCCAGCTAGACAAATATGAGCTGTTCTTTGTTCCAGGGTAAGTTTTCTTTCCAGCTGAGTGGTTTTGCAGTGTGGTGCCTTCACAGAGACAAAAACAGAGCAGAAAACCACGGTTTGAGAAAATGTCAGCATCATAAAGAAAGAGGAATGAAACCAGAGCACTGCTATATCATCCAAGTGATGTGAACATGTGGCAGGGCAGTTAACAGAAAATGATAGTGAAATTGGGTGATATTTCCAGTCTCCCCAGGGGGAAGGCACATGTGCTTTACAATGGATAATGAAATGTTATGGTTTTTATGTCTAATACGTTAATTCTGCCAGGGCAGTAATCCCGAGGTTCCAATCCACATTTAAGTTGGAAAGATATGCACAGGCTTTTATTGAGGACATAAACTACAGTGCATTTAAGGCAAAATAACAGGAAGATGGGAGAGGCTTCCTCTTCTATTCCCTTCTCTCCCTCTCTATTCTATCAAATACTGACTTGTGCCAGAGGGGCTGCTGCCCTGAAGCCTGGTGCTTCTTCCTTGGCAAACAAAGAAGTTAATCCCTTTTTTATTTTATTTTTTTTCCCCAATTTTGGGAGGGAGATACCATTTGAGATATTTTTTGTGCTTGTGTGGGATTTGTAAGAGCAAGTCTTGAGCAATTCTATCTTGAAGCACCTGCAGGGCCAGTGGCTGTGGATCAGCCCAAGGTTCTGATCCAGAGTGTTACCTCTGTGTTGTGCACCTGCTTTGCCCTAATCCAGCCCCAGCTCCCTCAGTGAGAGATGGACACCCTTGGTTTAGCCTTTCCTTGCCAGCTGTGGGGCTGTGCTGCTTTGCTGTGGCTTTTAAAGCTCCTCCACTTGGCTGATGTCCCAGGGGACACCTGCTGTAGGGACCAGGTGGAGAGGGAGGAAGAGGAGGCTCCTGCCTGGAGAGGCTCTGGGTCACCGTGCTGTGGGACCCCTGGGCAGTGTGCAGGAGAGCTGAGGTTTTCATTCTGCTTTCTCAGGGCTCTCTCCAGAACTCTGATCTTTGGCTGAGTTTGATGTGTTACTGAAATGGGAGAGGAATGGATGCTCACCCCCTCTGTGTGGCCCAGCCTCAGCTGGAGGGAGCTCAGGTGGGTTCTGCAGAAGCAGAAATGCAGAACATGGTCATGTTTGAGGAGTTCCCTTATCTGCCCCCAGTGTGGCTGCAGTGGGGGAAGTGGACCAGGGTATAAAAGTCATTTCTGCAAGAGACCAAGCCCAGCATTCCTGGCATGCTTCAGCACACGATCCCCCACTTCTGCTTTTGGGCATTCAGTGCAGCCCATGAAACTGAGCTCTTCTGTTACTCTGCAGAGGGTTTTTGTTCTCCCTGCCTACTTATTGCAGCTTTAATACCTCTCCAGCACTGTCCATCCCATGCCCTGTGTATTAATCGTGTCTGTGTGCGTGTATGGGGAATAGAATAAAGGGAAAGTAGCTTTGGGCACACAGACTTAGCAGAGCAGGATCTGCCCTGATATCTCTCTCAGCTTCTTAGAGCTGGAACAGTGACAGCAGGCAGCATTGGAGTCCACCTCCCAAATGTTGTGTTTAATCCTAAATCAGGCTTTAGCGTTCAAGTAACAGACAAATACTGAAAAGCCTCATAAGAAGAAGGAGGAACAGGCAGGACTTTAAAAAAATAGTCCAAATGAGGAAAAGTAATCAGCAGTTCTGGAACTATTATGATTTTCAGAACATGAGGCTTTTGCCAGTAAAAGAGACCAGGTCTCTGCCCTTGAGCTTGCTTAAGAAGTTAATCTGTGTATGAACTCTCACTCTTAGGGCTGGCTCAGAGAAATGATGGCTCTCTGAGCCTCCAGTCCCATATTTGTGCAAGTAAGGAGGAGTAGCAGTGGCACTAGAAGTGGGAGAGACCACAATGGTGCCTTCCAGAGGTGGATGTGTGACCCATGGCTGTAGCTGCTGCTGCTGTGCAGACATTCAGGAACGGGCTGACAGGAGCAGGGCTGGGGCTGGAGTGCCACAAACCAGGGATTCCCTGCCTGTGTGTCCATTGTGGGATACAAACTGTGCTTTGAAAGGAAAGGTTTGTTCCCCGTGAGCAGCTCAGCACTGGCAAACAGATATATGGAAATAGAGTTACATGGGATGCTGTGGGGTGGCTTTGAGGAGGAGAGGACAAATAGGGAAAGTTGAAAATCAGCATTTACTTTCATATGAAGTTGTGTTGCTCTTTCAATTAAATAACTTGATGTGAGTTTTAAAAGGGAAAAAGACCCCTGGAGGCAGCTTAGAACGAGTTTATAGGGAAGGAGAAGCAGGGAAGGCACTGAGACAGAGCAGAGACATGTGGTCAGTCCAGTTGTGCCAGCTGTGATGTTTATAACCCTGAGTCACACTGTGACAGCCAGTGCTGGTGTCCCTCTGGGCAGCACCTGAGGTCCAGAGCTCTGCTCACCCTGGAGGGCTTTGGGTCAGGCTGTGAGTGGGGTCAGGGCCCCCTGAGAGAGGTGTTGGCAGTGTGGCTCCTGTGCTGTGCTCTGGTCCAGGGAGGTTAAATCCAGGTCAGGCTTCTTTTCGTTGAGGTGACTTTGAGGGGAGTTTTGCTTTTTTGGGGTTTTTTTTTGTTTTTTGGGTTTTTTTAAACCATCTGGCTGTAATAGAAGAAATAAATTGGAGCTTGTTTTCTAAAAATGAGAACATGTGCAGTCAACCAACATCTTTTATTTTTATGCAGCA
Source organism: Erithacus rubecula (assembly GCF_903797595.1). Classification (NCBI taxonomy): domain Eukaryota; kingdom Metazoa; phylum Chordata; class Aves; order Passeriformes; family Muscicapidae; genus Erithacus; species Erithacus rubecula. The sequence continues at coordinate 620,111 of NC_136658.1, read as the reverse complement.
CATCTAAAATAGGCACGAGTCTGCCTCTTTGGGAGTGTGCATCCGGCACCAAGTCACAGCAGGCTGGTGCTGCTGCTTCCTCCTTTGGGCTCCCTGTCCCCTCCTTTGGGCTCCCTGTCCCCTCCTTTGGGCTCCCTGTCCCCTCCTGTGGGCTCCCTGTCCCCTGGCAGGGAGCTGAGGGAGTGCCTTGGGCTGGCACTGCCAGTCACCCCACAGGGCGGGGTGAAGGTGGCAGTGGCACGAGGAGGGGTGGGCAGGTGGGTCTGGTCCCTTCTCCCTTAGGAACCTCTGTGTGGGAGAGGGGGGGATGAGGACACGTGTGGCAGCCCTGCTGCTGGGGTGGGCAGGGAAGGTGTGCCAGGACAGGAGGTCCTGGCAGGGAATGTGGCTCTGTGCCCCTGGAGTGCCATCTGTCCCTGAGGCTGTGCTCAGTTTGCTCAGCCTGCAGAGGAGCAGCTGTGTCTCAGAGCTGGGTTTCCTTGGGGTGGGCTGCGAGTGGGGAGCATTCCCCCTCCCAGTGCCTCCTCCAGCACGTGAGGAATCATGGAATCACAGAATCATTTAGGCTGGAAAATACCTCTGAGACCGTGGAGTCCCAGCTGTGCCCAGTGCCCACCTTGTCCCCAGCCCTGGGCACTCAGTGCTGTATCCAGGAATTCCCTGGACACCTCCAAGGATGGAGATTCCAGACCTCCCTGGGCAGCCCCTGCCAATGTTTAAAACCCTTTTCCATGGGGAAATTCTTCTTGGTGTCCAACTGGCCCAGCCTGAGCCCATTCCCCTGCTCCTGTCCCTGTTCCCTGGAGCAGAGCCTGACCCCCTGGCTGTCCCCTCCTGTCAGGGAGTTGTGCAGAGCCACAAGGTCCCTCTGAGCCTCCAGTTTCCCTTCCCTGTGTTTGGGCAGCTCTGCAGTTGTCCAGGGCAGGTGAACAACCTGCCCAAACTTTTTTTTTTCCATCAGGGCCATGCAGGAGATGGGGATAATACTTGCCTTGCAGGGGCATTGTGAAAGTTAATTTGCTAATTGTTTACAAAGCACATCAGAGTGCTGCTTCAGTTATATACAGGGTTATGATAACATCTAATTAGTGATTCCCTATGACGCTTCATTTTCTTTCTGCCATAAATATTGGCCTTATGTAGGGACAGCCTTGCCTGTGCTTGTCATCCCAGTGCCTCAGAGGGAATAAAAAATCTGGATTTGGTTTGTAAATGGTGTCTCTATCTCCCTCCTCCTATTCCACTTGACCCACAGGACCCCTGACCCCTTTGAGCTGCTGCCTGCCTGGTGTCCATCCATGGGTCACTGCTTGGGGAGCACTCACCCCTTCCATGGAGATCTCATCCCTCTGGCAAAACCCCTTGCTTTTCCCTGCTTTCCCATCCTTCCCAACCTCACAGCCTGTGCCCTTCCTTGCTGGGCAGGGGCAGGTGTGGGATGACAGGCAGGAATGAAGGAGCTGCCAGGGGAAGATCTCTGTCCTCCCTTTCCGTGGGACCTGGACCAAGAGCAGGGATAACAGGGTACAAGGTTTTCTCTCTAAGCTTCTCCTTTTCTTTCTCCCTGTCTTTGCCTGCGTTTGCATCTCATGTTGTGCTGTTTTCTGTTTTGTGGTGAGTGTGCAGCATCTTGTCTTCGCTTTGGCCAGCCTGGATATGAGATTTCATCCTGTAGGGTGTTGTTTTTCTCTTCTCCAAAGAAGTGAACTCGGGGGCCTTTGCTGTCCATCACACGTTGCTGGTTTCTCTCAGCTGTGAGTGGCTTTGGGCTCTTGTGAGGGTGTCAATATCCTGTGTGTTGAATGCTTCAGTGCAGTGAGTCCACAAGCTTGTGATACCTATTTTTAGCCTTGAAAAGTTTTGACAGCTGAAGTAAAGCTACGTTATCCATCACTTGACAGCATCGTCACCAGCGTGCAGCCTGTCACTCTCGCTCAGAGCTGATTTTTCCAATGAAATTAAAACTATTGGCAGGGATGTGGTGGAATTGTGTCAGAACGCAGCGTGAAAATGACAGCAGCTACTGCCTAGCTTAAAAAAAAAAAGAGGAGGTGTTTGCATTAGAGGTCTTGAATAAAATGTTCCTCCTTGAGCTGTCCCATGGAAAAAGGAAGCAGCCCCTGTTTTGCTCAGCTCTGGCTGAGCCTTTCCTGTGAGGTGACGAGACAGCCCCGAGGCTGCCAGAGCTCAGGAGCTTTGGATAACGCTCCAGGGATGCCCAGGGTGGGATTGCTGGGGTCTGGGCAGGGCTGGGTGGGATGCCCAGGGTGGGATTGCTGGGGTCTGGGCAGGGCTGGCTGGTCCTTGTGAGTTGCTTCCAGCTCAGGAGGCTCTTTGGGTGTGTGTGAGCAGCGTGCCCACGCTGGTGTGAGAGCTGCCAGCACGAGCAGCACCTGAAATGCAGACCTTAAATTGGAACTTGTGCTCGGGCCAGAGGTGGCTCCTGCCTCTTGTCATTGTCTGGGTTCCACAGGCTCGCTGCCAGCATCCACTCCCTGGAGCTCATTAGGAGCCTTTTCCAGCTCCCCTGTAGCCAAACAACGGGGATCACCTTTCCCAGGAGCTGATATATCTGCTGACCTCTCCAAAGGGAAAAAACTCGTGTAATTCATTACCTGACTTCTGTAGAGGCTGAAAGGGAGCTATTTGTGACTGAACAATACTTGCCTTTCACAACTCCCTTCCTAATCCCAAATAGAAACATGAGGCTGAGAAAATCTTTCTGATAGCAGGGAGTGTGGATACATTGAACCCAGTATAATTTTTCATGGCATTAATGTTCTGTAATTGCCAGGGGTTGGTTTGCAGGTTTTTCTTGGGCCAGGTGAAGGCAGGCAGTGTTGATGTCAATTTGAGGGAGCAGAAGCGATTCTGATGGTGGTGTGATGGTTTTCCATTCGTGCTCTCTTGTGATGTGCTGCATCATAGATATCCAGTTTGAAAGCTGAGGTTAAAAAAAAATAATGCAAGCTAAGCCAACTTTCTTCTTCAGTTTATGATTGAATACAAGATGTCTCGAATCAGTGTGCCCTGCTGTGCAGAGACAGCCCTGTGCTCCTGCCAGGTGCATGAGACTACAGAGGAATGAGGAGTGGGATTTGGGGTGAAAGCCAATGCAGGGCTTGGCCACCTCATCCACAGGGAGCTTTGAAGGCCAGATTCCATGTGTGGGGCTGCAGTTTTTCCAGGACTCCATGGAAAGGGGCACTAATGTCCCAGTGGGGCGTGCCTGGTGCCTGGTCTGTGCTTGTGGGATGTTTGGAGAAGCTCTGAAGCTGGCCCTGGATATTAGCCCCGTGGAGTTCCCCTGGGGATGTCCCTGACAGGTGATTAGAGGCTGGTGGGCCCCAGGTCCTGTCCTGGACTGTTTGATCAGAGTGGGTGATAATCACCCCAGGAACTCCAGCATGACTGGCAGGAGGACCCGAGTGGCTCCAGGTGTCTGGGTGCTGGAGACAGAACGCTCCTCCAAGGCCACCTGAGTGTGCAGGTGAAAAATAAGACAGATACAATCATGAATTTTTGAAGCACCTTGGCTTTGTAAAGTAAGCCTTAGTTAAGGAGATACGGTCTGCAGAGCCCTGTGTGAGCCAGGCAGATGCTGCTCCTATCTCACCTTCCTGCTGTGCTCAGGGTGAGTCACTGTGCTGAACTGACTCCCTTCTTTCTGCCCCAAGTGCTAATCCATTGTTAAAATGATATTAACTCATGTGTGCTAATTAGCAGGTGTGCCAGGGTGTGAGAGGCCCAGGATGTTAATTAGGGTTGATAAACACTCCTTTCTGCAGGATACAGACCTGGATTGTGTCTCCCTTCCTTTCACCTCAGAGAAGTGCTCTTGTGGGACCTTTCCCCTCTGGGCTCTCTGGTGGGTCTCCATGTCTCAGCTCCATGTCTGGGAGAGCCTGTGGGCTCCCTGGTAGGTTCACAGAATCACAGGATGTCTTGAGTTGGAAGGACCCCATAGGGATCATCCAGTCCAACCTGTCCCTGCACAGACACTCCAACAATCCCACCCTGGGCACCCCTGGCAATGCTGGCCATGTGCTCCTGGGGCTCTGGCAGCCTTGGGGCTGTGCCCATCCCTGGGGAGCCTGGGCAGTGGAAGAACCTGATCCTGATATCCATCCTAGCTCCCCTGACACTGCTCCAGCCATTCCCTAGGTCCTGTCCCTGTCACAGGGAGTGGAGAACAGAGCTGCCCCTCAGGAAGGGTTGCATCGCCCCATTGAGGTGTGACCTCAGTCTTCTCCAGACTGGATGGATCCAGATGGCATCCATCCTGCCAGAAGGATGGAAGGCAAAGGGATTTTCCCAGTGGTATTGTTACTGGGCTGAGGAGGGGAGGGTCATGTTGTGCCCAGCTGCAGGGCTGAGCTCATGGTCCCTTCTTGAGGCTGCTGGAGGTTCCCTGCAGCCATCCCACCTGGAGCTGGCCTGGCTGTCTCTGTGCTGTTTCGGGCAGGATGTGCCAGGCTGTCTCCAAACAGGTTCTGGTAGTTCCTCGCTGGCACAGGAGAGCACAGCTGTTTACACAGGCTGGCTCGTGCCCTGGGAGCAAGCCCACATCAAAAGGGTGTGTGCCAGCAGGGCCAGGGCTGGCAGTGCTGCTCTCAGTGCTCTGGGGCAAGGTGGGCACTGGGCACAGCTGGCACTCGATGGCCTCGCAGGTTCTTCCAGCAAAATGATTCTGTGATTTAAAATCTGACAATGGTTACACCAATGTCTGAAGCTTTCTGCCAGCTGCTCAGGCTTTCCTGGGAGTTGTGCCCATGCCAAGGGCTTGCTCTGGGGAGCAGGTTAGCAGAAGAGATGCCCCACACTTCTGTGGCAGGGTGCCGGTGGCCCTGGTGCTGGTGGCAAAAAGGTGCTGTTGTCTGTTGCCCTCTGAATCTGAAAATTGCTCCAGATCATCTGAAAATCTCTCCAGCCCATCACTGCTGATCTGTCACAGTAAGAACATGTCCCTTCTTTGGAGTGTGGCAACGGGATGCTGTGTCTGTGGGAGCTGATGGCTCCTGTATACAGGTACACTCTGTGTCTGCCCCACGGCGAGGCTGCACCACTGGGAGCAGTCCCATCCCAATGGGAATGATCCCACTCTGATGGGAGCAATCCCATCCCAATGGGAATGATCCCACTCTGATGGGAATGATCCCAACCCAATGGGAATGATCCCACTCTGATGGGAATGATCCCAACCCAATGGGAATGATCCCACTCTGATGGGAGCAGTCCCATCCCAATGGGAATGATCCCACTCTGATGGGAGCAATCCCATCCCAATGGGAATGATCCCACTCTGATGGGAATGATCCCAACCCAATGGGAATGATCCCACTCTGATGGGAGCAATCCCATCCCAATGGGAATGATCCCACTCTGATGGGAATTATCCCAACCCAATGGGAATGATCCCACTCTGATGGGAATGATCCCAACCCAATGGGAATGATCCCACTCTGATGGGAGCGGTACCATCCCAATGGGAATGATCCCACTCTGATGGGAGCAGTTCCATCCCAATGGGAATGATCCCACTCTGATGGGAGCGGTACCATCCCAATGGGAATGATCCCACTCTGATGGGAGCAGTTCCATCCCAATGGGAATGATCCCACTCTGATGGGAGCGGTACCATCCCAATGGGAATGATCCCACTCTGATGGGAATTATCCCAACCCAATGGGAATGATCCCACTCTGATGGGAGCAGTCCCATCCCAATGGGAATGATCCCACTCTGATGGGAATGATCCCAACCCAATGGGAATGATCCCACTCTGATGGGAGCAATCCCATCCCAATGGGAATGATCCCACTCTGATGGGAATTATCCCAACCCAATGGGAATGATCCCACTCTGATGGGAGCAATCCCATCCCAATGGGAATGATCCCACTCTGATGGGAGCAGTTCCATCCCAATGGGAATGATCCCACTCTGATGGGAGCAATCCCATCCCAATGGGAATGATCCCACTCTGATGGGAGCAATCCCATCCCAATGGGAATGATCCCACTCTGATGGGAGCGGTACCATCCCAATGGGAATGATCCCACTCTGATGGGAATGATCCCAACCCAATGGGAATGATCCCACTCTGATGGGAGCAATCCCGTCCTGATGGCAATGATCCTGTCCCAATGGGAGTGATCCCATCCCAATGGCAATGATCTTACTCTGATGGGAATGATCCCATCCTGATGGCAATGGTCCTGTTCCAATGGGAATGATCCTGCTCCAATGGGAATGATCCATCCCGATGGGAATGGTCCTGCTCCAATGGAAATGATCCTGTTGCAATGGGAACGATCCATCCCAATGGGAACGATCCTATCCTGATGGCAATGGTCCTGTTCCAATGGGAACGATCCATCCCGATGGGAACGATCCATCCCGATGGGAATGATCCATCCCGAAGGGAACGATCCATCCCGATGGGAACGATCCATCCCGATGGGAACGATCCATCCCGATGGGAACGATCCATCCCGATGGGAACGATCCACCCCGATGGGAATGATCCATCCCGAAGGGAACGATCCATCCCGAAGGGAACAATCCTATCCTGATGGCAATGGTCCTGTTCCAATGGGAACGATCCATCCTGATGGGAATGATCCATCCCGAAGGGAACGATCCATCCCGATGGGAATGATCCATCCCGATGGGAACGATCCATCCCGATGGGAACGATCCACCCCGATGGGAATGATCCATCCCGAAGGGAACGATCCACCCCGATGGGAACGATCCATCCCGATGGGAACGATCCACCCCGATGGGAACGATCCATCCCGAAGGGAACGATCCCAGCTGGGCGGTGTGGGAGCTCTGGTCTGTCCCAGCGGGCTGGAGGTGGTCGTGCCTGAGCAGACCCAGAGCAGCAGCAGCAGCAGCAGCAGCCGCCCCCGTCGCCCTGTGAGTCACTCGTGGCTCGCCAAACCTGCTTGTCCGCTCGGGGATTGCCAGTTCCCAGCGCCCAGAGCTGCTCTCCCGTTTGTTTGTCCTGCAGACGGGAGCTGTTGGTTGGCTCACTCTGAGTTTAAATTCACCATAATGCTGAGGATTGTTTGGTGCTCCCCGGTGCTAACAGATCTGATCCCATCCCTCCTTCAGCCCTTTCTGCTGCCAGGGTGGGGCACTCTGGTGTTTCTGGGGTGTGCCTGCGGTCACGGGGGGACCTCGTGCTGGGCGTGGGTGGATCTGTCGGAAACATCTGAGGCTGCGAGCGCTGAGATGAGAAGTTAAACCCAAGGTGCTGTTTGAAGTGGGCTCAAACTCACTGCTCACTCCTGTTCCTGGTCACGGGGGCTGCAAGGATGTCTGTGCCATGCCAAATTGCTTCTCTGATAACTTGTTCCAAAATAGAATCATCTCCTCCCTTGCTCTGCACCCGCAGCACGTGGGTGTGTGGAACCCCACTTCCTCACTCCAGCTGTTAAATCCTTCCAGTCCCACAGCAGCGTGTCCAGCCCTGGGTCAGAGCTGGGCTCCTGCACATTCCATCTGCTGTTTTATTTTATTCTTTCCCTCACAGTTCTGTCCTTTTCCCAACTTGTGGTCGCTGCTGGGTTGCAGAGGGTGGGACTGTAAGGGTACAGTTATTGCTCAATACTCGGGATTTGTGAAGTATCACACCGAGCTGTAAGTGTTCATTTGTTGATTAATTTGATTTCGGCTTGTAAAGAGTATTTGCTGTGTTGTCTGCTTCCTTTTCAGAGCAGTTTCATACCTGTTTTTCATGTCCCATATGTGTGGCGCAGAGGCAAGATGGCAGAAGTTGGGAGATAAGCACAGATGGATTGGGTTTTGTGTTGGTATTTCTTATTTATAGCAACCATTAGCCAGCCCTGGTCTGGAGGATGCTGCTGCTCAAGTCTTAATCCAGAGACAGTTGTGTGGAAGTAGGGAATTAAGTAAAACCAGATCTATGCGTAATTCCTAATTCCCTGGAGTTTCCCATCCTGGAAACCCTCCCGCACCTCTGGGTGCGTTTTTAATGGTCCTCCCCAGAAGCACCACCCAGAGAGGTACCCAGGGGAGCCCTCGGGGTCTTGGGCAGCCGAGGGCAGAGGCAAGAGGCACAGAGCAGGTCAGAATGTTTTGGTTTGTGTCCGGTGTCTGCGAACACGGCAGAATGCCGGGGAGCCCGTGCGCTCGGAGTGCCGGAGCGTTCCCTCCGTGGGGATCCGGTTCCTGGCTCCTCGCAGCGCTGCTGAGTTAGAGCCACCCCGGAGGGATGTCCTTAGGAATTCAGATTTCAGGAGCCGGCGGGCTTGAGTGGCAGCTCGTCTGAAGCCTGTGACGGGAGGAATTAATCAGGAGAGGGAGGGAGGAAGAGAGACGGAGGGAGGGAGGGAGGGAGGGATGGCAAAACCCCAAACCTTCAAACACACCCAATTGACCCATCTCATCTCAGCGTGAAGCTTGGCGAGTTACACCCACTCCGGAGCAGAAGGGGAATGAAATGCTGGCGCTTCCTCCTTTCTGTTAGCGGCAGCCGGGGCTCGGCAAGCACAGGAGGCAGAGATGTTTGTGCTGCTGATGATGAGCGGTGAGGGCTGTGCGGGAGCTCTGCGCCGGGCGGGGAGCCGGAGCAGCCGGGGCGGGATCAGCCTGGGGAGCGTGTCCGGGGCTGGGATCAGCCTGGGGAGCGTGTCCGGGGCTGGGATCAGCCTGGGAGCGTGTCTGGGGCTGGGATCAGCCTGGGAGCGTGTCCGGGGCTGGGATCAGCCTGGGGAGCGTGTCCGGGGCTGGGATCAGCCTGGGAAGCGTGTCCGGGGCTGGGATCAGCCTGGGGAACACATCTGGGGCTGGCATCAGCCTGGGGAGCGTGTCCGGGGCTGGGATCAGCCTGGGAGCGTGTCCGGGGCTGGGATCAGCCTGGGGAGCGTGTCCGGGGCTGGGATCAGCCTGGGGAGCGTGTCCGGGGCTGGGATCAGCCTGGGAAGCGTGTCCGGGGCTGGGATCAGCCTGGGGAATGTGTCCGGGGCTGGCATCAGCCTGGGAAGCGTGCCCGGGGCTGAGATCAGCCTGGGGAACACATCTGGGGCTGGCATCAGCCTGGGGAACGTGTCTGGGGCTGGCATCAGCCTGGGAAGCGCATCCGGGGCTGGCATCAGCCTGGGGAACGTGTCTGGGGCTGGGATCAGTCTGGGAAGCGCATTTGGGGCTCTGGCACCATTGGGCTGCCTGATGCTGTGTGTCCAGGAAGGCTTTCCTCTCCCAGTTCCTGTCTTTCCCAGCTGTGGACAGAGGTGTTGCATTCTCTGAGTTGTTTAGTTGGCTTGTCAAGAGCTGTTTGATTTTTCACTGCTCGCCCAGGCACTGAGGGCTCGAAGTGATTGAATGGGAACTGGGGACTCCATAGCTGAATTCCCTAAGAGAGAAAATGTAGTATCATGTTACTGACTAGAGATGTTCCCTTCTCCAGCTGTCTGGCTTTATTTTCCATAATTACAGGTTGCCACGCTCTTTAATTGTTGAAAATAAGCCCCGTGAAAGGTTTCAACTTGACTGCAGCTCTGCTGGGTGTCTGTGTGAGGTGGGGAGAGCCAGCAGCTGTGAAGGGCAGTGCTGCCCTGCTGGGGGGCTCACACTTCCCAAAGATCTGGGAGCACAGCCGAGCTGGGACTGGGGGAACTTCGTCCGTATGGAGCTGCTCATTTTCCTCCTGGGTCCTTCAGCGATGGCTTATCAAGTTATTTAATATCCCGGGTGCTATCTCTGAATCTAAATTGCCTAATTCCTGCGTTGGTGACAGGAAATGTGAGCACAGAGCCCTGGCCCTGCAATTACTGTGACTAAGCATCAGGGCTGAGCATGGGTGACCGTGCTGTCTGCTGGCCCTGCGCTCTGGGGGATGTCCCCGTCCTGTCCTGCTGTCCCCAGGGCTGCTGTGGCCCTGCTGGGGATGGCTCCTGCTCCCCGAGGGACACGGGCTCGCCTTCCAGGGCAGGGTTCAGCCCTGACTCAGAGCTGTGCAACCCATTGGCCGTGAGTAATCCTCCGGGGCAGAGCAAGGGATAATGCATACCTTTTTCTGGGAGTTAAGTCATTCTGGAGCTGTTGGAAATGTGCTCTCCTGGTTTTGTTTCCTAAAGCAGAGCCCCATTGCTCAGCTGGCTGTTAGCTCCTTGGATGGTGTTTTAATATTGCAGGAGGGATTTACATTTCCACACGTGATCAGTGCTGTGGAACGAAGCGAGCAGGTTTGGTGGGTGCCACAGGCTGGCCTGTTTTCCCCATCCTTTCAGAGTTCCAAGTGATCTGTGCATTATGGAAAAGGTGTGGAAAATTGCTGTGCTAAGCACGGCACGCGGAGCTGAGGGCTCGGGTGCCCAAATGTGGCAGGCCTGGTTTTGCTTCCTGGGGAACTTGCTCTTTAAAGGGTGCCTGTCTGGTTTCTAACTTGTTTTGAGGTAGAAACACTTGATTTTTCCAAAATGCCTGACAGAAAAACATCTCCCAAACCACAAATTTGCATCATTGAAGCGTTTGCTTGAGCTTTATGCTTTTGCTCTGGGATATCAGTGGTGGGACTCCTGCTGGAATTGGTGCTGAGAAGGAGCACTGATTTTGCAGTGGCAGTGAGTCTGTTAGGCATCAGTGTTTGGAGCAATTCGTTTGTCTCTAATGAAGTTACACAGTCTGGCTTGAGTTGTAGGTAATGGTTGTTTGGAAACAAACCCTCAGGAAAACACAGCTAGTTGACCTGGACTGGTGCAGGGGATGCCTGGGAATCATCCTGCCAGAAGCTGGGGCAGGAATCCCTGCTTGGGACAACAGGCTGGTTGGGTCTAAACTGTGACCTCACTGTGTGCGTCAAGCAGCGAGACCTCATTGCTTCCCTTTGGCTCTGATGAGGTCCCAGCACTGGTCTTCTCTCAGTTGTGAGGGTTATTAGCTCAAAAAAATTAAAGGGTCTTTGATGAGGGGATGAAAAGGGCTCTAGAATAAAATACCAGCTTCTAAATAATGAATTGTAAAGAAAAATCCAGTGCAAAAGTAACAGCGGCGTCGAATCTTTACAGGAATTCATCAAGAATGAGGATGAGTCTCTACTGATGAGTTTTCCTGGGTATTATTCTGTTAAACTGGCGACTGTGCAGAGTGTTCCAGGGAGTTTTATGGCCCAGTAATCCATTGCTGGATGAGGGGAATACATTATTTATAGATTGGAGTGTTTTAACATCTCACATGGGGTTGTTTAAGGAGGTCAGAATGCAGAGCAGTGGGAATGGGATTAGCCCAGCTGTGCCACAAGCAGTGCAGAAGCAGGGGGTGACAGGGGAAGTTATCACATAGATGTTTGTTTTTATTGTGCCTCACAAGGCATGGGGCACAGCAGGTAGGGGTTTCTAGAAGCAGAATGGGGTTTTTATTGCTGGTGACACCTCAGATTGTAAGTGAACTGGAAGCAGACATGGCCATCCTTTTCCCTGGGTCAGCAGACTGGCTGCTGGAGCGTGTTTGTGTTCCTGTGGGATGGAGGCAGAGGATGTGGGGAAGGGGAGTGCTGCTGAGAGCTGCCTGCCCTGCTGCCTTGCAGGGGAAGCTGCTGCTGTTCCACGTGTGAAGCTGCCTGCGTGCCCCTGTCCCAGAGGCACAGCCCCGTGAGCGGCGCTGGGGCTGCCAGACAGGTGCCTGATGCACTGCAGAGTGCTTTTAGTGGAATTGCTTCTTGAGACTTCCAATCAGGCTTTCCATGGGAGCTGGGATGTGATGCTCTCAGGCAGCTTGAAAAGCCCTTGTAAAGCCAAGCAAAGGAACGATGTGGGCAGGGGAAGGGGATGCCCATCAGGCAGGAGCTGCAGGCTGAGCCCAGGAGAGCTCTGCTCCTGGCAAGGGGCTCAGCAATCCCTGCTCCCACAGCAGTTCCCACTCTGCTTTCTGCCTTTGGTCTTCCCAGCAACGAGCTCTGGGCTGGCAGGCTGGAGACTGGGGGAATCAGCAGTGGATCAATTCTGGCAGTTTGTAGTGGTGTCTAGAACAGATGTCCCATGGTGGGACTTGATGGTCTTAGAGGTCTTTTCCAGCTGTAACAACTGTGCGATTCCATGGGGTGATTAGGAGCTCAGACTCCTGGTGCTGTTAACAGTTTAACAAGTGGCTGCTGGGCTGCAGGAGCTGTGTGCCTGCTGTCAGGAGGAGCATGGAAAATGTGCCATGGTGCAAGAATGGTATGGGATAAATTGCATCACCAGAGGTGCCCCTGAGTACAGGGAATGAGCAGCACCTCTGGAAGCTGATTGGGGGCTGACCACAAATCACCCTGCACACGTACATCCTGCTGGGAGGGCATGAGTGTTTGCAGGCAGGGACATTGCCCAGAAATGAACCATGTGGACACAGGAATGGGGAAATCACAATGAGTGTGCTCCTCTGCAGGTGTAAGGGTGCCAGTGGGCAGCTGGGAGCAGTTGTGTTTGTTTCTGAAGAGGCAGAAACAGTTATTTTCTTCTGAGAGCTGCTGTGCATTTCCATTTCTGTTTTCCCTTCCAAACAATTTGGAAGTGATGGCTGAGTGTCTCCTATGAGGTGCAGAAGAATGAGTCACTCGTTGAGGGGATGTGATACTGGATAACAAGTGCAGAGCCAGCTCTGGAGTAGCAGTGTCTTTATGGAAGGTGTTTTTGCTGTGAGTGTAGGGAAATGTCCCTTTCAGCCAGTGCTGGAGCTGTTGGGCACCAAGGGTGACCCCTCTGTGGATGAGGCTCCATAAATTTGGACAGTGTGGGGCACCAGCAAGGCAGAGCTGCAGGAGCTGGGGAAGTTGCCAGACCTTTCCTGTAGCATTTTGTCCAAATCCAGAAAGTGGTTTTGGGGTCTCTGAAATAGCAGAAGTTGGGCAGAAGAAGGGAAGTGTGTAGATTTTGTGTGAATACCTTCTTCCCGTGTTTCTGGGAGATGTCAGGATCTCCCTCCACACCTTGCACTGCCCAGAGGCAGTGCTGAAATGCCCTTCCAGCAGCTTGTACACATTACAGACTGCTGTAACACTCAGAAACCCTGTGTCCTGCTTTCCTGGGTGAGCAAACATCCCTCTGTGCTCCCAGTCCTGTCCTCTGCTAGGGACAACAAAGAACCTCCGTGTCTGCTTCCCAGTGGGATTGCTCTGCTGCTCCTTTGCATTCCCCTGGGTGGGGAAGGTGTGTTCAGAGTGTGCCCCGGGCCCTCCAACACCCAAAGGGAGATGAGGACTCCCCATTGTGCAATGGGAGGGGAGCTGGGAGCTGGGAGGAGAGCAGGGAGCAGGGAAAGAAGCAGGGAGCTGGGAAAGGAGCAGGGAGAGGAGCAGGGAGCTGGGAAAGGAGCTGGGTGCAGCCACCTCCCAGAAGCACAGAATCTTTAGTCTGGAAAAGGTCTTTGGGGCCAGCAAGTCCAAGCTGTGCCTGATGCCCACGTTGTCACCAGCACTGAGTGCCATGTGCATGTTCCCTTGGACACCTCCAGGGATGGGCACTCCTGCACCTTCCAGGAAGCTGGAAGACTCAGAGGTTGTGGCTGGCCCTGCCAGCTTTCCCCAGGGCTCCTCAGCTGTGCACAGGCTGCTCCTTCCCCTTGCCTGTGGATTCCCTCCTCTCCTGGGGGGGGATGCAGGAGAGAGGCCCTGGGCAGGAGCTGGAGCCTGGAATGCTCCAGGTTCCCAGGGGTGTGTGTGATGGACCTGAGCAGGGAATTGAAGCAGTGGCTGAGAGCCTTTGTCAGGCATCCCGTGCCTTTCCCTGCAGGTGATGTGTAACACATGCCAAAGGTTGTTTTGGTGAAAAATGACTGATGTGCTTTTTTTACCAGTAACAAAGGAGCCTTTTCTTTCTTCTTTTGCAACAATGAAAATCTGGTGGGTTGTTGTTTTTTTTTCTCTGCAGTGGGAGGAAAGTTGTGTTTTTGTTGACTCTCGTGGCTCCCCATAGTGAGTTAGAGGATGCTGCTGGAAGAGGTGTGAGGTGGGCAGCAGAGGCACCAGAAACACACACAGCCAGTGAGACTTGAGGCACAATCCAGAGCTCAGTTCTCTTGGAAGTTGCAGGATAAAATTTATGACAATAAAAAGCCAGTGGGAGTCAGTTCCTTGCTGATTTTTTTTCCCAAATTAATCTTAATGCTTCAGTAACATCTGGATGATTGCTTGGTAATCTTTTTCTGGGAAGCGCTTTTGTGTGTGTGTGTGTACTTTGTTGTGTAGTGATAAATCACTGTAATTTACCAGCCTGGTTTTTAAAAATTTGGAGAGTCATCCTGTGTGATGTGTTCCTTGGAGCTGTCATTCCTGGAGGCACCTGAATGAATCCATGACATTTCAGCTCCTGTTTACTGCTGCAAGCAGGTCTTTGTGCTTGACATGGTTACCTGAGTGTACCTTCAAGTTTGGAGTTTATGGAGAGCTTTTTTAAAGGCAAATTAAAAGGAATAAGAGATTTTTGAGGAGGTTTAAGATGCAGTCATTTGTTTTAAGCCAGCTGGAGTTGGGAAATTCATATAAATGTCCAGAGCTCCGTGAAGGTTGAGGACCCCTTGGGAATGTCCCTGGGAGCCCCTGATCATGGGCTGTCCATTCCCACCTGGCTGAGCCTGTGCCTCTCTCCTGAAATGTGCCCTCCAGCCTTGGTGCAGCAGGGACTGAGGCAAGAGAAGGGCCAAGTTGCACATCCAGGTAGGTGCTCCAGCAGCTGGGTCTGTATTTCCAAACACTGTGAAGCAATGCAGGGAATGGGCAGGGACTGTCTGGGGCCATGAGAAAATCCCAGTGCCCTTGGTTTGGGCAGGAGGGATGGAGGTCACACAGGGGCCTGGTCTCTGAATCTGCTGCAGGGACTGGGATCTCATCAGGTATGCATTGTTAGTTCTGCTGGAGAGCAGGAGGCTGACCCACTTAGTGCCTCCCAAAACCCAGCTCCACTGTTGGATGGCTCTGCTCTCTGCTCTGGTGGCCAGTGGCAGCGCCCCAGGGCACAGCTGGAGCTGTGCCAGGGGTGGTTTAGGTTGGTATCAGGGTTCTCCCAGAGGATGGGGGCACTGCCCTGAGGCTGCCAGGGCTCCAGGAGCCTTTGGACAGTGCTCTCAGGACAGGGTGGCACTGTTGGGGTGTCTGTGCACATGATCCCTGTGGGTCCCTGCCAGCTCAGGATATTCCATGATTCTGTGATTCTGTTGGGTGGCACTGTTGGGGTGTCTGTGCACATGATCCCTGTGAGTCCCTGCCAGCTCAGGATATTCCATGGTTCTGTGATTCTGTTGGGTGGCACTGTTGGGGTGTCTGTGCACATGATCCCTGTGAGTCCCTGCCAGCTCAGGGTATTCCATGGTTCTGTGATTCTGTTAGGTGCCATGGGAAGTGGGAGCTGGGGCTGTTCTGCTGCCTGAGGCAGGATGGTGATTCCCCCCACCAGCACCACATAGGTGGAAACTAAATAATTGCCAATCCCAAGTGTGTGATGACAGGAAAAACAGCTCCAGCTTTGTGTGAGCCCCTGGACCCAGGATCACATATCCTCACGTGTCTGTGGAGCTCTGGTTTCAGCCTGAGCTCTGGTATAACTGCAGGATAAATCCACCAGGGCCCCAGAATCATGGAATCCCAGAATCACTGAGGCTGGAAAAGAACTCAGAGATCGTGAGGTTGAAGCTGTGCCCAATGCCCACCTTGTCACCAGCCCAGAGCACTGAGTGCCATGTCCAGGTCATCCTTGGGCACCTCCAGGGATGGGAATTCCAGACCTCCCTGCCAATGCTTAGTCACTCTTTCCACGAAGGAATTCCTGCTGCTGTCCAGCCTGAGCCTCCCCTGAAGTCTCCACGTTCCCAGTGCATTTTGCAGAGAGCTGTTGTCTACAAGGACAAGAATTCTCTTTGTTTCCTTTCCCCTTGTCTACAAGGGCTTGCCTTTGGAGTTAATTTGGGGTCCAGACAGCCTCACTTCTAGGACACAGACCTGCCATCCCCAGACCACGTTCTCCCTTGCCCTGAGGTGTGGTCCCAGTCAATCTCCAGGGTTTCCAGGCTCGAGGGGCTCGTCCTGCTGCTCCCCAGAACCTGCTCAGGCTGTGCCATGCTCACACCAAGGTTTGATCCTCCTGTGTTTGAAATGGCTGCCCAGCCCATGCTCCCTCAGCTCACCTGGCATTCACACAAGATTGCAGATACTTGGCTCTTTCAGAGCAATCTTGAACCTGCTCATCAGAGTGTGCATCTCACTTGAAGCCACTCCAGCTGTGCAGAGCTATTTTTGTACAAGAATCCTTTGAAATTTTAATGCGCTTTTTGCTCGTTGAACCCCAAAATGAGACACTTAAGGGAGCAGCAGCAGTTTTTCAAAACCTCTGCCTACCTGTTGCTTCCACTGACATTTCTGTAACCTGCTTTGGGCCTTGATTATTCATGGAAAAAGTAAAACACATCCAAGAGAGGCCAGGTGTTTCTCAGGAGTGTGATGGGATTGTGGGGTGTCCTGTGCAGGGTCAGGAGCTGGACTCCATCCTCGTGGGTCCCTTCCAATTCAGGATTTTCTGTGGATCTGTGGCTCGAGGTTTTGGCAGCACGTAATACTTCTGAGAAGGAATCAAGGTCCAGAACACTTTCAGCAGGTATAGAAAATTACCCTTTCATCAAATTCTTCTTAAAAAATAAGACCTGGTTTTGCATACAGGAAGATGAAGCCTGGTAGGGGTTGTGTTGCTCCTGATTCATTGCCTAAATGGCAAGGCAATGTCTTGCCTGGCTCAGTGTGCAGAGGGAGGTGACTCATGTCCCCACATGGCTCAGAGCTGAAGGGACACACTGGAGGCCCTGGCAGCTCCTGCTTCCCCAGCCCTGCTTGCACCAGCCTGCACCACAATGTGGTGTTGCCATGGGGTGCAGAGCAAACCCCTCCTGAGATCCCAGAAATCCAATCCATTCCTGTGGAAACCTCTCAGCCTCTTTCTCAGCTCCCCACTCCCCTGGAGCTCTCAAACTCCTGGAGCTCTTGGGAGTCTGGAAATGAAAATCACTATTTTATTGCTCAAGCTGGACCAAATTTCACATTTAGAGTCTCTGCTAGTAAAATTGTCTGAGCAATAAGAGGATTATCTTTGTCCAACCTCTCTTTTTAAACCTAGTAGAGGAATGCCAGAGGCTGGGGATTCATATTCCTCTATGCCTGACCTACAATTTATGGCAACATTATCCCGAAGTAATTGAGTGGGTCCCACAAGTCTGTATAGCAGCCAAATTCTGGAGGTGCATGTGACTGCTTTCACTTCATTTTAGAGGCTTTTCTGTGGTGCAAAGTGAATTTTGTGGTGCTCTGATGAAGCTGCAGCGTGCTGAGCACAGCCAGGCTGTGCAAGGAGATGTTTGTCACCACCACGTCCCCTGCATGGGCACCTCACCTGGATCAAGGTGTGATCTTGAAGGTCCCTTCCAGCACAAACCATTCTGTGATTTATTCTGGCTTTATTTCAGTGTTACAGGAAAGGAACTTCTGTCTGTAAAAGGGAGATGTGAATCCCTGGAATTAGGTTGAGGAGGGGAGCACCTTCTCTCTCAGACACAGCTTTTTGCTTAAGCTTCACCACTGAATATCCCACTAAAGCTGTCAGGCAGCTGGGGTGCTGCATGCTGAAACTCTTGCCTTGCAATCTGAACAGAATCCTCTGGAATTTAAAAACTCGTGGGGAAAGAAAATGGGCATTAAATCCCCTTGCCCTTCTCTGATAAACATCCCTTTACATGTGAGCTGAGTGTCCTCTGGAAACGTTGAATCTGTGGAAATGTTTTCCTGCACCCGGAGCGTAGGGAAGCACAGGGGGCCAGCCCTGTGTGAGTACTGAGGTTATTCATCAGAATAATGGCAGAAAATGGGCCTCCCCAGGGCCAGCTCAGTGTGAGCCTGGGCTTTTTGAGCAGTGCAGAGCAGGGGCTGAAATGCCACCTGTTGGCACGGGCTGTGCCACTGGGGTGGGAACACCGGGGCTCATGGCTCCTTCCCTTCCCTTCCCGGGCTGAGTGTGATTATCTCAATAGCTGCACTTGAAAGCTGTTATTTAATTTCCATTGTGACACTGGAATAGTGCTCAGAGGATTACGTGGAATGGATGTCAGGAGCTTGATCCCTGGGAGCAGGAGGCTTTTCAAACGTGTGCCTGGGCTGGGAATCCTTACAGAAATTGAGTGGGGGTTTGGACTAAATGACCACTTGTGTCTCAGCTTCCCACAGCCTGGTGCAGATAACCAAGTTCTGTGCTCCCTCTGGTATCAGCACGTTGGCTGTGCTGGTTTTAGTGAGAGAACGTTGGAAATATTCTAAATATAACTCTGTTAGTCCAATGCAAGACCATTTTAATTTTGCATCAGCAAATATTTCAGCTGGGCTTCTATAAGGGGTATTAGTTTTTAATTATTTCTGGCATTTTCCCTGATTAAAAATGGAATTTATTACTCTTCTAGTTCTAATTTTATTTACTGACTTGGCAGGTAGCATTGCTTCTGGTTTCTTTTATGAAAGGCACTGTCATCTTGAAAAAACTGGATGACTCTTGCATGGATGTTTTTTTTCACCTGAATGGATTGGGAAAATATTGGTAGAATTTTGATGTTTTAAGGCTGGCGGAGCTAAAATTGTATTAATTGTTTTTTAAGCATCAGGTTAGCTTCGTGTGGCAAAACTTCATAGTCAGTCTAGTACAGGATGTCAATATTTGGTATCTCTTCAGCTAAATTAAAATTTATAGTTAGCTGTCATGATAGTAATTGGGATTTGTTTTGATTTATTCTTCTCCGTGTGCAAATTCCAACCCATTGTGGTGCACATAACCTGTTGTGCATCATCTTTTGCTGAGTACATCCCTAAAAATTGTCCCAGCAGAGGCAAGCAAGGCCCTTATGAATGATATCCTTTCTGTGGGAATTTATCAACCTGTTACGACTGGCACAGCAAAGGAATCAACAAAATTACACAACGTTTGGGTTTTTAAATTTTATGTTGGTGTTATGAACCGTGTTATTTATTACTTGCCTTAAATACAGGCTAAGTTAGGAAACGTGCAGTGGGACATGTCATTTATCTGCTCACAGCATGTGGCATTCTCTGGAATATTCCCCCCAAACTCTTAATGAATTAATTGGGCAAAGCCACCCCCGACAGATCCATAATTTTTGTCTGTGTTGTGTGGATGGATGGTGTGTAAGCAGAGGGAAGCTCCAGGCAGTGTTCCCCTGGGATTCCCAGTTGCTAATTGGATTTAGGCTGAGGTCACAGGCTGGCAGGCTGGGCTGGGAGCTGTCCTGTCTCCATTCCTCTCCTCTGGAAGGTGCTGACTGGGGATCTCCACAGGGAGCAGGCAGATGGGCAGCCTTGCTTCACATCCATCCCTGCTCCGGGCTGGAGCCGGGGGCTCACTCTTGGAATTCTGCAGAGTCTGTGCTCTTGGAGCACAGCTCCAGGCATGGAAACATCCCAGAGTCTGCTGGGAGCCAGTGCCCAGCTCTGCCCATTCTCACAGGGGACACTGCAGTGTCCTCCTGAGCCAGCAGCACCTTGCTGGGGAAGAGAAGATGGGTTCTGGAAATCCTGCATGAACAAATGACACTTGGCAGGCGGGATGCTGCCTGCTCTTGGTAAGAGTTCCAGTAAAATGAGCTGTCTGATACAGAAATATCCCAGAAGAGAGGCTGGGTCAGGAGAAACTGCAGCCAAAGCAGGGCTGTGCCTTCTCCCTTTGAAGCACCATCCTGCCTGTGTTTGCATTCTCTGCAGTTTGCCTGATGTACTGGCAAAGAAATGTCAGGGTAAGTTTCCTGAAAACAAAGGAGTGAATGAATGAAGTCTTTTTCTCTTATTCCTGAAACTGGTTATGGGCTTTTCTTTTTTTTTTTCCCTAAGCCAGTTAGGTTGGGCTTTAAAGAACAAACCTCAAACCCCAGACAATGCAGTAAAGCCAAAAGCTTGGAGCAGGTGTTGCACACTTGTTCAAACAAGCCCAGGGCTTGTTTCCTTTTCAGAAGGCTGTTGGAAGTCAGGCCTTAAGGAGGAAAACTAAAATGGAGCTATTGAGCATAGACCCCGTGCCCCAAAATTGTGTATTTATGTGTGTATTATCCCATCAGGGCATGTTTCCTTGTCAGGAGCCCTCAGCTGTTCTATCAGTGGGGCTGGGAAGCTGGAGGTGCCCATTGTGTAAAATGTTTCACAAGTCACATTGGGCTGGGAAAAGAGCATGGTGGGGCAGAGGCTGCAAGCTGGAGCAGAGAGGTGCCCTGCCAGGTGATTATACATTCCTTTTCATGGCCTGTTTGGGTTTTTTTAAGAGGCAGAGAATAAGTTGGGGCATGTTGAAGGCTGAGTGAGGAGCGATAATGGAGTGCTGCTCTCCTTTCCCACAGCTGGGCGTAGGGAGGACGTGCCAAACCTCAGTCCTGCTTCCTTGTGCTCACAGCCTGTCCCCTGGGGGCTGCTGGCAGATGGGAGGGCTGAGGTGGTCCTGGGCCCACATTCCTGTGCTGTCCTGCCCATGGTGCTTGCTGATGGCCCCTTTCCCATGCAGGGAGTGAGGTGTGTGCTGAGTGCCCCTTTTCCCCCATCCTGCTGCCCAGTCAGTTCATTCTGGCTGCTCAGCTCAAGCAGAGCTCATGAGGGATGGGGGTGGTGGAAATGGGCCTCCAACCACATTTCCAGCCATCACTGCAGGAGTTTATTTGTCTCATTTCAGAGCCATTCCATGGCTGGTTTAAATTGCTCCTCCCTCGTGACCTGCTGTGCTGGTAAATGGTCAGGCTAAACAATACACCAATATTAATTGGTGCAGAGGGATTTCGGGTGATGCTTGCAGGAGCTCTGCTCTGCTTCTGAACATTAAGTTACTCTGCAAATGTTTTTATTGTCTTTAAGTGGGGTTTACTGCCTGTTTACACAATTATTAATCTAATAATTATAGTGGAATTCAACCCTGAAAGTTGGTGGATCTTCGTGAAACACTGAACAAAGGAAGCTCGTCAGGTTTTTGTATATTTTATAAATATAAACCACTGAAACAATCAAACTGACAGAAATCCCACAAAAATGTCCCAGTTAATGGATTTTCTGTTTGCTACACTGTATAGGGTTACAGGAATACTGGTAGTTAATTGCAACCTTACAGATGGCACCAGGAGGGATGGATTTCTCCAGCCTGTCCTGCCTTCCTTTGGCTCCCTGCAGTTCAGAGCAATGAACACTTTTTGCAGAGGGAGGAGAGTATTCTGCTGCTTTTTGGGTGCTTTGCTGGGAGTATTTCAGGTATTTTAAAAAATTATATGTCAGTTGTTAACCAAGGGTGTTTTCAGAATTTCTTCTGAAGCACACTTTTGTTTTAATGGGAGAGTGAGATGGGGATTTTCACCCAGGGTGGTGCTGGGAGATGCAGAGAAATTTCTTTGCTTGCTCCTGCTCCTCTTCCTCACTGGCACTGCTGGGTCTCCTGGGGCAGAGAAGGGAAGGAGGAAGAGGAGAAGGAGCCTTCCCTGCAGCCAGGGACAGCCCCCAAGAGGGGGCAGCTGGCCCAGCTGCTGAGGGGCCTGTGAGTCAAAGAAAAGGTCCTAAAAATGACTCCTGAGGAAATGATTTGTGGAAAAGGCAGGGAAATAATGTCTTGCTCCTCTGAGATTTGCCCCAGTGTTCTTTGCTCCCCTGGCCATGAACGTTTTGTGCACGAGGCAGAGCAAGATTTCCCAGAGACGTCAGAAGCTGGGCTGGGCTTTTTGCTTCTGTGTGCCACCCTTCAAACCTCATCACTCCTCTGGGGGGCTGGTGCAGGGCCCAGGGAGGGCATTTGCCCTGGTTGCAGCCTGGCTGCTGGGCAGGGAGTTGGGGAGCTCCATGGGCTGCTCCTGTGCTGGCTTGTTCCAGCTGCCTGTGCGCAAGGCTTGGCAGCTCCCTCTGGGAGAAAAGGCTGCAGTCAGCACTCTGCAGGGAAAAGGGAGCCAGGGAGGGAGACACTTCTGCTTCCCCTGGCAGAGCCCAGGCTCTGCCCATCCCTGTGCAGCCCTGCAGATGGGAAGCCACTGGAAAAACTGGGAGTGTTTGTGTTGCTGTGTCACACCAGCAGAGCGGTGAGGAGCTGTTCTGGAGCTTGGCTTGCTTTGGGACATCACAAAAGATGTGTTACTGTAAGTCACACCATCATTTTGCTCCTGTAACTGTATTGCAGTGGCCTCTGCAGGCACAGTCAGAGGTCATGTCCCAATCACAGCAGTGAATACAGCTGTGCTGGCAAATATTTGAAATGTAGATCTGGCCCTGGTGTCGAGGCTGTGCTTTGATTCCTGCACTGCACAGGGCTGTCCTTCCTCCTTCAATGCACAGGGAGTAACATTCTGAGAAAGATTTTATAGGAGTTGATTGAAAACTGTAAATAATGAAGTGCAAAATAGGGTTTTTTT
The DNA here is from genome assembly GCF_903797595.1 of Erithacus rubecula. Classification (NCBI taxonomy): domain Eukaryota; kingdom Metazoa; phylum Chordata; class Aves; order Passeriformes; family Muscicapidae; genus Erithacus; species Erithacus rubecula. Next base: position 597,708 of record NC_136658.1, on the reverse strand, counting down.
TAACCTCTTCCCCCTCTTTTAAAGTAGGTATGGCAGCTCTGAAAAGTGGTGGACAAAACCTAAGGAAACAAGTAAAGAAGGGAATTGCATTTGAAATATTTTGATATTGCTTGACTTGAAAGGATGTACAGCCCATCAATGATGTGTGATAAGGGAATCTTTTCAGACCAGGACTGTCTTTGATGGCAAAACATCCAGAGCTCTCCAGAGCACCTGGAGGGCAGACTCTGTAGTAGAGAGCAGGAAACTTCAAGGCAAAACCCCCTGAAGTGGCACAAAGGTTATTGCTCCCAAAGGGAGATGCAAGGGCTGGTGCAGTCTTTGTTTAGCTGTGCTGTAAAGGTGTCCTCTGCTTCTCTCTTTTGTCCCCTCTTTAGAGGGCATCCCTTGAAAGTGGCAGCAGTCCCTTTGTGGCTGAGATTCATCCACTCATTTCCAAAGTAGTTGCTGCTTCTGGTCTGGGTCTGTGGGATCAGTGTGGAGATGTGGCTGTGGCTGCTGATGGAGTGGAAGGTATGGGAGAGGCTGGAAAAGCATCTTTCAAGAGGAAATTTCTGGTCTCTAATGTTATTTTTAACACCTTTTTGGGTAAAAGCTGCTTTAAGCAGTAACACATGGTGTGCATGCAGACAAAAGCAGTGCTGGGAAGTTACTGGGAAAGGCTGGATGTCCCTGCAGCTTGGAGGTGTCTCTGTTGGGGGACAGAAGCCATTCAGGTGGATTCAGGAGCTGTTGTGAGCTCAGGTGGGCTGAGTGATTCCCTTGTAGCACAGGCAGGGTGACTCTGGTCAGTGTCTCCACAGATGCACCACGTGTGCATCTGCTGCAGGTTTGTTTTCATTTGGACTGGGAATGATGCCACAGAAAATACCAGTGGCTTTCACAGCCACTAAAATCATCTACTGCTCTTTAAATGTGGAGAGGAAAGTGGTTATTTTCTTCCAGGGCTATTTTGGGCCAAAGTGAAGCACTGAAATGATGGAGTGACACTTGCTGCTACTGCTGCAAATATCAATCACAGGATCATTGAGGCTGGAAAAGACCTGTAAGGTCATGGGGTCCAACCTGTGCCCGATGCCCACCTTGTCAGCAGCCCAGAGCACTGAGTGCCACACCCAGCCATTGAATCTGTGCAGTTTACTCTGGTTTTGTTTGATGGTGTGGCTGATACCAACCCAGCATTTGGAGGAGGCATGGCTGTTGTTTTATGGGGAGTTTGTGTTTCTGACACATATTTTAGAATGCCTAAAAAAACATCCCACTTCTTCATGCTTTAGCTCAGTGTTTGTTTCTGTGCCTGCACGAAAAGGCAGCGAGAGACTGGTGCTGAAATATTCCTGCTAGGATTTGGAACATCTCTGCTTGCTCCTTCTCTGGCACTACTGTTTGAGTCATTTTCAAGGGAGAGCTGCACTGAAGCTGGTTTTGGCAGTGTGCTGTGCAGGATGTTGGGAGCTCACAGGTACAAGCCCCACAGCTGGTCACCTGGCACCACTCACAGGCAGCTCCTGTCTGCCAGCAACAGCATCCTCCTCTTATTGACCACAGATTGCAAAGCCAGAGGAGGACCTGGACCCACTGTGGTGCTGCCAAACTGTGGAGGATTTGTTGTTGTGTTTTCCCTATTGCTCAGGAACAGCCTGGGTTTGGGCAGGAGCTCTGTCCCTGTGTGCAGCTATGGTCTGTGGCTCTCACTGAGGCTGCTCAGGGGTCTGGGCAGTGTTCAGCCCCTGAGCCCTCCAGCTTCCTGCACTGGGGCTGCTCTGCTGCCTCTCTGCTTGTGCTCATTTGACAGCAGCTTACTTGTTCAGAGCTCCTCTTGGAGTGCAGCTTGGCCTTGCTCTTGCTGAAGGTGTCTGCTCTGTGTTAACCTTGGCCAGACGAGCATTGCACGTGGTGTCAGATGAGGTCAGAGTCTCCTGCAGCATCACTCACTGCTGTTTCTGCAGGCAAGTCCTGCTTGGTGCATCCTTTGATTTACATTGCTTTTCTTGGCATCTCTGTCACACTGGGAGCTCATGGGATCAATAGGAGACAAAAGGTCTGTTCTGTGCTGTGTCTTTTGCCAGCTTTGTGTCCTCAGCACAAGTCACTGGCACATTTCATTTTTATGTGTCGGCATTGAAAACATGAAAAAACTTGAGTGAGGTAATTCTCTCCTCAGCACAACCTTTGTGCAAAGTTTCTTATGCAGATCATAATTCCTATGACAGTTTTTGTCATCTTCAGCTCCAGTAGCAGTTTCCTGGAAAGGTGTCTTCTGTCTTTCCTCCTCTGGAAAATGGGTCATCTTCTTGTAGGGAGTGATCAAGAGTAGCAGGCTGAAATTAATTCCCATTTCTTCCTGTGTTGTTCCCAGTTCCATCTCTCAGCTGTGCTCTCCAGCCTTGCATTCCCTTGACACACAGATGGGTCCATCACTGCTGGGATCACTTGTTCTGCAGTCCCAGAGCAGTTCCAGTGAAGGAGAGTCCTCATTTAAAAGCACAAGCTCAGAGAGATCCCGGTGCCAGAACCTGAGCCAGGCACGCTGCCATCTGCAAAGGACATCCTTTGCCTCAGTCCTTCTTCTTGCCGTGCTGCCCTGTGGCCTCTGTTGTGCTGTCCTTTCTCCTGGCTGTACAGCAGTGATTGAGGAGCCGTGCTCAGCTTTGCTGCTCCCTCAGAGAGGGGGGCAGAGAGGAAAACTCTGCTGATCTGCCCTTGCCTGAGTTGTGTTTCACACCGGTTTTTCCGCAGACCTCTGGAATCCCTCCCTAGCACTTAAGTCAGGGGATCTAAAATTAGATACTTCATATCTCAGGCACCATCTTAATGATCTGTGTGAGGTCTTTGGCATTGCTTGAAAATCAGATTACTTACCTCAGTGCTTAAATGAGGAGATACACTAAGCACTTCCTCTCCAATTCCCCCTACCACAATTATTACCCTTAATTTTTTTCCACACCGTTTTAATCCTTCACATCCTGTCGGGTTGGTCACTCAAGCCAAGGTTTCAATTTTTATTGCTGGAGCTTGTGGTGCTGGGTGTTCTTCTGTGCAGGCAAGGTCCCACTCCTTGGCTGTACAATGAGAGCTCCATAGGTCTGTTTGGAGCTCTGTCTCCTGGCCTGAACATTTTCTTGTTATTTCTCAATCTTTTTAGTGCATTTGGCACATCCCACCCGTGCTGTGTATCAGCAGTTCTCTGCTCATTTGGCACAAGCAGAAAGTCCTTTTTAACCGAAGTGTAATAACAATAACATAGAACCTAAAGGTAAATAAACAAGCCACGCCTTGTTTTTTATTTCGGCTGCATTTTGGAAATTCTTTTAGTTTTTCAAGTATCATATAAATGTGCACGGAGGCCAAGTGGGCTCCTCCTTGCCTGCACTTCTCTCGTGGCTGGGCTTAGTCTGCCCCACAGGCTCCAGGGAGTTGCCCTCGTGGCTTCCCATGGATTTGCTTATGTCTGATGATCTGAAATTAGAATCCTTCCCTTGCTCTGCCCTTTGCTGGAAACGTGTAAAACCTTGCAGATTCCCCCCAGGGTAGAAAGGGGGATTTTCCCACCATTAAAAATAAAAGGGAGGGGAAGGAGAAAGAGTTAAAACACGCTCAGATAATTGTAAAAATGATTGAAAAACAAACAAACCCACAACCGTGTCAATTACTCACATCCCCTCTATAAATAGAGAAACCCTGGAGAGGGGGCTTTCCCTTGGGCTACCTGCTCTGCTCTTCCACTAATTTATTGCCAAGGCCCCAGTGCTGTGCTCCTGGCTTTGCTTCCTTTAGCTGGAATTTGAGGATGGCTGACTGTTGGCCCTGTGGAGGTTTAAGGTCTCTTGACAAACCTTCCTTCCTCCCTCTCTTTCTGCCTTTTCTTCCCTCCCTTGGAAATTGTCATAGGGGTGGTGCTGCAGCTGGAGGAGCAGGGCTTCCCACACCTTCCCCTTCAGGAGCTCATCTCAAAGGGAATGTGGGTTTATTTTTCTTTGCCCTCCTCTTCACCTGGAGCATCAGCAGCGTTGTTCTGCCAGCCTGACAGACACGGAGGTTGTGTGTTAGTGAGAAGCTTGCACAGGTTTAGCAGCTGAAGCCCTACAGCCCATTCCTGGGGATGGATGGATGGACCCCCAGCCCTTCTGGATGGTCACTGCCATCAGACTCCAGCTTCAGGAGCAGCCATTCTCCTCAACAGGTACTATAAGCCATGCTCGGTTTGAAATTCATTTTTCTCACCAACAAAAGGCTTATATGACATTTTAAATGTCATAGAAAGAAAACAGAGAGAGGAGCACGTTTGTAATTTATTTTCGCTGCTTTAGAAGTCAATGAGCTTCTGCAATCCTCTAAAGTTGGTCTTGGGGCTCAGTGTCTGGGTGGAGAGTGGGGAAGCTTGGAGCATTTCTGAATTGCATTTCTGGGCAAAGATCTGGGCACAGAGCAGTCTCTTCTCCATCCATCCATCCATCCATCCATCCATCCATCCATCCATCCATCCATCCATCCATCCATCCATCCATCCATCCATCCATCCATCCATCCACTGGTGTGGCCTCACCTCGAGGCGTGGGGGCAGCTGTGGGCACCACAGGCTGAGAAGGATCTAAAGGTGTTGAAGAGCGTCCAGAGGAGGGGCACGAGGCTGGTGGAGGGTCTGGAGGCTTGTTGGAGTGTCTGTGCAGGGCCAGGATCTGGACTCCCATCCCTGTGGGTCCCTTCCAGCTCAGGATATTTTATTCTCCCTCTCCTGTGGGTTTTGTTTTGTGGAGGGCAGCCCAGGGATGTGGGATGGGGAGAGCCAGAGCTGTCAGGCCAGCAGAACCCTGGAGAGCATTTGCCTTGGTCTCAGGGCAGGGCACTGGCTGCACTGATTTCAGCAGCAATTCATATTAACTAACTAACTGTTAACTAACCAAACGTGGCCTCCAGCCACAAGTCAAGGGCCTGATTCTCCATTTCAGGAGATGGGACTGAACACTGGAGTTACAATGGTGTGGAACTGGGATGGTGGGTGGGGAATGCAGCCCAGAGCTGCTGCTGAATATTGAATGGTTTCTGTATGGAATGCCTACTGCTTCCTGCCTCTGTGTGCACATCCTGCTTGATGGGTGAGTTACCAAGGGCTTCTCCAAACTGGATGAAGATTTACTGAGCAACCAACTGATTGCATTTGAAATCTGACAAAAATAATGCCTCATAAAATGAAAAAGTAAAAATAGAGTTGAAACAGAGCTCTTGTCCTTCTTGCCAGCTTTTCCTGTTCACTGGACAAGGGGATGTATTTGCATACTGATTTTTTTTCATTCTGGAAAGGAAGGGTTGTGCTTTGAAAAGGAGGCATTTAGAAAGCCACAGCTTCCATGTTTTTATCCATTAATGGTCCTGTCAATTGTCCACAAGCAAAAAGAAAGCAGACATGCTGGATTTTTCTCCAGACTCTTGGCATTGCAAACTTCTCCAGCGTGTGGAAGTCTGAGCTCCTTGCTGCACCTGGAATCAGAGGTAGCAGATGGGAAGAGTAACAAGGTGCTCCTTTAATCTCTTCTGCTTGCTCTGCATTGAAGCCATCCCTGGAGGTTTGCAGCCAGGGCTGGCAGCATGAGGAGCCTGTGGGAACTCCTTGGCCTGGTTTTTGGAGGCAGCTCTGTGGCTGTGCAGTAAATACAGCTGTGCTGCTTGCAGGCCTTCAGAGGACGTGCACCAGGGATGTGTCTCAGTGGGTGCTGGCAGGGGATGTTTTGTCTCAAGTGCAAAAGTTTGAAAATCTTCATTTGATTTTTTGGTGGCTCACTGGCCAGCTTCCCCCTTGGCCAGTCTCCATGGGAGCACCCTGGGAGCAGATGTGTCCCAAAAGGGCTCTGTGCTGGCAGTGAAGGGATGGGGCTGTGCTGCTGTTGGCTTCAGCCATTCTCCTGAATGAGGAGCATGGGCATCACTTGTTGGACCTTCCAGGACCTTGCTGGAAGGAAGGCTTTGCTGGAAGTTGCTTCAGAGCTCCAGGAATTCTTCTGCAGCAGAGCCTGGGCTGTTGGAGCAAACCAGGACACTGAGGACTGTTCCAGTGCATATTAATGTCAGACAAAGTATGAAAAACTGCTGTTCTTCTTGAAAAGTATGAATTGTTTTAATTTAGAAAAGCCTGTCCGAGTTGTAAAAGTTAATGGGAGCAAAACTTTTCAGGAAGGAGTCGATGGGTAGTGATAAATCCTTGTCTTCTGGAGGGGCTGTGTGTGCCCAGTACTCATCTGGTCATGGCAAAGGATGTTCCCAGCCCTTCAGATGTACTGGAGCAGTGTGGGGGTTTGGATTATGCAGGACCCAGTGTAAAAACATCCCCTTTTTAACCAAGGAGAGAAGGGGCTTTGCTGGAGGAGCACAAGGTGCTGTGTGGAACCTTGGAGCTGGTTTTTCAGGAGAGTTTTTGTCACCCTGGAGCAGATTTTGCTGAGTTACAAACTCCTCCAAAGTCATGTTGAGGTGGAAAATCTGATAAAATTCTGGGCTGTGTTTGCTTTGTTCTTCTGGTCAGGATTTTTTGGGCAGTAGCAGGCAGATCTGAGCAGGGATGGTCACAATTCCTTTTCCTGGGAGGTGAGGAATGCTTGGGGCAGGGTTGCTCCCGGTGTGGTGGGTGCTGGTGGGGAGCCTCTTGCCTGTAGGACCTTTTTTGTCAGCAAGATTCTCCTCTTGGAATTTATTGGCAGCTGGCATGATAATGAGTCCATTTCAATATAAATGAGCTTCATTTTATTAATTTCTGCCAGCTCCTGAGCAATTCATGAACTGCTTTTCAGATCTCAACCAACAGCTTGGGGGAAGAGAGGGAGGTGGGGAGCAAAGAAGGGAACATGAAGGAAGAGAAAGAAAACTAGGATCTTTTTAATTGTAAAAAGAGCCAGCAACTCTCATCTCTTTTGAGAATCCAGCCGAGAGTGAGGATCACACTTTCCCCACCAAGCAGCTCTTAAGAACATGAAGGGCAGCAGTAATCCCTCTCCAGGTTTTTGTTCTTGGGACCTGTGGAGAAGTTTATAACTCTCCCAAGTCTGTGTGCAGTGTTGAGGTGATGTTTTAATGCTGGGGCTTGGCTGGGAGGATGGGGAGTTTTGTGAGAGCTGGACTGGGAGCACATTCAGTCCCTGGTCTGGACCAGAGCTGAGCTCCTTGCAAGGATCTGGTGCCCACACGAGCTCAGTGCCTGACTTGAGGACTGTCCTAAGGACTTGTCTCAGGTCTAGGTAAGCACAGACTGATCTGCACCTTTGTGAGCACAATTAACCAGAGCATCCTTTCCTTGCTCACAGAACCAGATGTCAATGCTTTGCCCCAGTGATTTGCCCTTGGAAAATGGAAATGAAGCCCCTGCCTGGAAAACCACCCTTTCCATAAATGAGACAGTCTGCAGAGGAATCTCCTCTGAGTCCTTCCAGCTTCTCCTGGGCTGTTGGGCTCCCCTTGCTGCCAGAAATTTGGCCCTGCTTTGTTGGAAGGTGCCTCTCTTGGTGGTTATCTTCAGATGCAGGTGTGGTTTTGGCCCTGAGCTGAGACAGACCAGCCTCTGCGAGGGAATGTTGAAGTCTGGGGGGGATTTGATTGTGCAGAGCTGTGGGAACAGGAATTCTCCACATCCTGTGGCTGGGTTTTTAATTTATTCTGCCACCAGCACATCTCATCACCCAAATTTGAGCACAGCATTCCGTGCTGTACTGCCCAGGGCTCCTTAGGTAAGAAGATGCTCTGCACAGCCCTCCCTGCTAACCCTTTGTCTGATTTGTTTCTCTCCCCTTTCTCCCCAGGTTTTTGGCATGTAGTCATAGACTGTGACGCGGGAGTATCGGAGTGGCTGAGTGGCAGGTGCTGACAGCTTCTGCAGTCCCAGTAGCTGCTCATTTTGGGGTGATTTGCAGCTGTGCACCTCTAAATGCCACAGCTCTGTGGGGGAAGGTTGCGCTGGATACCGGGACTGCCTCGGAAGGTACTCGTGGGTCCCTGTGTGTGTCTGCAGGGCTCTGCTGTGCTGGGGAGGGCAGGGGCGTGACTGCATGTGCTGGCTACCACCGGGGCTGTTCAGTGGCTGTCCAGCAGCTCCTGGTGACATCCCTTCCTCCCTCCCTCCTCCTCTTACTCGAATTGCCTGCAGGGCCTTTCTGGAGTCCATCCCCTGCTTTAACACATGTGAGAAGTGGCTGGTTAAGAGGTTCTGATGTGAAAACAATGAAATACTCCGCTGGAGTTTCTGAGAAACTCAAAGGTTTTCTGTGGAATTTCAGCCTCTCTATTGCCCTTTTGAAAAAGCACATTTTAATTACGATAAAATGTGTGTGTTCACACTTGGTTATTAGTCTTGTACATTTTTCTATGTGGTTCTGGTGAGTTCAGTAAAAATCTTTGTTGTTGGCTGGCAGATTTTAGCAGAAGTTTATTTCTGTAGGCTCGCTGCCCGCTGTGGATTTGATCATTGTTCTGGTTCTCACAGCCTTCGAGCTACGCTCCAGGAGAAAAATACAGATTTGTCACCAGGGCCTCCCACTAGAATCTAATTTTAAATTTGCAATCTGTTGTCTTGTGAGGTGCTTCAAATTTGGTTGGAAATTTAATATTTTTCAGATATGCTTCTGGGATCCAGTGGTCCAACCTTTTGCAGGTTTAAGAGTCAGTAAGATAGGTTTAATTGAAATGAGTATTCTGCTTTTTTAATTATTTTAAGAAATAATTTAATATCGGAGTAGGGGAAGAGGAAGGAAAATTACTGTTTTTAAAGGAAATTATGTTCTGAGTGGGCCATCATCAGCGGTCATCTAGAATGTGATATAATTTATGTGTAACCGTTCCATGGAAGAGTCATCCAGCAAAACCTCAGCAGTTCAGCTGGAGGTCAGTCTGCTTTTCCAGTATACCCAGTGTAGGGAGCACTGTTTCTCCAAAGCTTTCCTGCAAAATTCGTGGTTTTCCTGCTGGCAGCCTAATCTTGAAGTCGATCTGAAGGTTGAGCTTTCAAAAAACGTATCTCAACCCCCTGTCCTGTCTCTTGATGGCTTAAAGGTGACTTTCTCGAAGTCAGCACAATGCTGACATTATCCCTGCCCTGACCTGGGAAGGAGCAGGTTTTGTGGGAGGGAAGCCCTTTCCCAGCATGGATGGTCAGGTCCTCTTGGAGGACGTGGAGGCAGAAGTTGCCACCCCTCCCTTGGCTGCCTTGGGCTGCAGATTCCAATCTGGATCTGCCGCGTCTTCGGCCAGCGCCTGAGTCAGGGCGCTGGTGCCTCTTCCAGGAGACGTGCCTGTCTCCCTGCTTTGCTTTTCAAACTCTCCCTCCCAGAGACAGAGAGAGAGAGAGGGGGAGATATTTCGTCAGAGGCCCTCTGTTCCCACAAAAAGTTTGGGTTGTGATGAATCAACATTTTCTGCTGAAAAGCATCCAGCCAGTCGCGCTCGCGTTGTGCAGCCCCGTGCTGATCTCAGCGAGGTCCAGGGTAATTCCCAGACTCCTGACACCACCACAGACCTGCCTGAAGCATGGAGATGTGTCACACTGGATCTGTGTCGTTTCCTGGTGGCACCTTGATGGCTCTTTAATGGTGGCCTTTGCTTTTGGCAGCCCGAGTTAACAAGGGGAGCCTTTGTCCTACCAGCACTTGCATGCAAGTCCCATTAACATTACTCATTTTCTTAATTTGATACAGATTTTTTTCATTGAGTGTGCTAAATGCAGTTAAGCCACAGACAGGCAGCATCTGGCAGTCGTGGCTGAGCACTTTGAGACGCTGTTGCCCCAGGGTGTCTGCTGTGGCCCGTGGGATGGGGAGGCTGGGGCTCCCCTCCCCTGCTCAGGATGCTGGCCTCTATAGCAGTGCCAATTCCCCTCTCAGGGCTGCCTCTGCACGCCTGCCTGAGCTCACCTCGCAGCTCCCTGCTGCCAGAAAACGAGCAGCTGTCACTCACTGTCCCTCCTTCTGGCTGCTGTGCCACCCTCCAGATGCATTGTCCTGTCCTGTCCCTGCTGTGTCCCCAGACAGGCACCTGCCCTTGTGCTGCCTCTGGCACGTGCCAGGCCAACTCGCTAGCTCAGCAGTAACTAACTAATAAGCTCTTCTTTCTGTTGGTTTTTCTTTTCCCCTGGGATTTATTTTCTGCTCTTTTAGTGGACTCTGCTGCACGAGCACACGTGATTTGGTTCAGGGGAACTGGTGGAAATGCTCAGCCAGCAATGCAGAAGGGAGGCAGAAATGGGGGTGAGAAGGTCCCAGGGGAGATGGGCCCTTCCAGGGAATGGTGACAAACTTGGGGGATGGCACTATCCTGCATGGCTGCAGCTGGATCAGCTGTGCTGCTGCAGTTCCTGAGGCCAGGAATTCAGTGGGATCAGCCTTTCCAGGGTGCAGAGGTGAGGTGTGGGCTCACTGATAGCCGTTTGTGGATTTGCAAACATACTCACCCAAAGTGCCAATCCACAGAATTACAAAAGGTCAGCTCTTTACTTTGATGTCTGACGCTTCTTGCCAGTCTCTAGCAGATACTTCATTGTGTGAAATCACTCCCTGAACATTCCTTCTGTGGAGAGAAGACTTCCCTCCTTCCAGGAGAGTGTTATTTCCTTGTGGGATGCAGCCTGAGCTGCTGCTTCTTTCCTCACCAAGCCCATTTCTGGTCCTGTTGCTTTGCTGGCTTGGGAAAATCTTGCCTGGTATGGTCAGAAGGTAAAGAAGGTAAAGAAGGTAAATGGCCAGTTTAAAGAGGACTTTTAAAACTGCTCATTCTCCTTAGGATGAGAAGGGATGGCTGGATTGAGATATAGAACATCTAGCTAAAATGTTCTGTAGGCAAAAGCTGTCTGTTTTTCAGTCTGTATCAAAGAGCTGTAGCTCTTAGGAGATAATAAGCCATTTTCAAGGGATTGATAAAGCTGTCTTTTTTTCTTTTAAGATTTGAGCCTGCCCTTTCCTCAGTGCATTCATTTTTCTAAACAAGTCATGGCAGCTCTGCCATTCATTTCAGTAGATGCATTTCCTGCTGCAGGTTACTTCACGTGCGACTGTATTTATGTTCAACACAGAAATGCACAGATATTTATGGTGTTGTCTGTTGCTCCAGCTCTGAACAGACTTCTAGCCTCAGCCATGAGCAGCTTTGCTGGTTAGAGGAGCAGAGGCACAGTCCTCTTGCTGTGGTCAGAAGTGTCAGTGCAGAGTTCAGTTCTGCTGTGCTGTCCCTTTGTTTGGTGCTGTCAGTTCCTCACTTTCCATGTGTTTATGTAGGGCTCATTCAGTTCTGTGCAGCAGCAATTGTGTGTATATGGATTTAGGTAGTGAGGGTTGCATTCATTCTGCCAGTGTCTGGTTCAGTACCCATCAGCATCCTGGCAAAGGAGAGGAAATTGTCCCAAAAAATTAAAAACTCCAGATTATTTTGCTGTCAGGGCAGCTTTTTTATTTTCAACCAAAACTGATGGAAATACCTCGAAACAAGGAAGTTTTATCTGTCTTTCTTTTCAAGACTGGACTATTATTCTCCATGTAATTGTCTTGTGTATAGTTCAGGATCTCCTGTTTGATTTTGAACTTTGGCATTTACTTTTCTTATTCTTCTTCTTGCCATCGGGCCAGAAGGAAGGACCCAATACTACTGATAAAATATTTCTGACATTTGTTGAGTGAGATCACAGACCTCAAAGTGTTTTCCAGGGTTGAATCAGATCATCACTCCCACCTCCTGGATGGGAAACCTGTTCCACGGCGGGACGTGCACAGCTGAATAATGCAGGAGGCTGGGGCTGGGGACACAAACCCCGTCCCTGCGTTCCAGCTCAGATCAAAGAGCCCAGATCTGCTTATCTGCTTCAGAGGGAGTGGGAAGGAGAGGTTATTTTTGTATAGTCTGAGTCACTCATGCTAATTTATTTTTCATAATATGGCTTTCTTGTGTGGGGCTCTCCGTACCTGCTTAGTGTTGCGCAGGTTTTTTGTTCCAGAAATCAAACCTGTCATTAGCTCGCTGCCAAACGGGTGGATTTGTACTTTGCTATTTGGTGCTTCGCTTTGCAGATCCTAGCCAAAAAACAAGGTGAAATCTCAGCTATAGGTGTACGTCCCTCTACTTTTCAGCATCTGTTGCCTGCAGATAAACAAGAGCTGTTGATTTTCTTGAGTTTGTTGGCTGGAATGACGACGCTGATGCTGAGAGTGGGGTGAACGTGCGCAGAGCTGAGATGGCACCGTGGTGCTAAACTGGTTCCAGTTCACACCGAGCTCCAGGGCTCAGTCCTTCCCCCTTTCTGCACTCTTGGTTGGCAGCAGCAGAGCTGTCTGGCTGCGTGCCGCGTTCTGGTGTTACCCATTTCCGAGTGCGCCGGTGGCGCGGCGCGGCTCTGGGGGCAGGCCGGGCGGTGGTTGCGCGCGGGGGTGCCGTCGGCGCGCCCGTGGCCTGACGTGCCCGCTGTGTCCCTCGCAGACCGTGACGCCATGGGCAACGCGGAGAGCCAGAGCGTGGAGCACGCCTTCTACGGGGACAAGCAGCCGGGGCTGGGCCGCAAGCAGACGTCGCGCTCGCTGCGCCTGTCGGGCAAGGCCTCGCGCCGCGCGCGCCACGCCTCCTCGGGCAAGGCCGCGCGCCGCGGCGCCGAGGTGAGCACGCGCTCCTCCAGCACGCCCAGCATCCCGCAGTCGCTGGCCGAGAACGGCCTCGAGCCCTTCGCCGCCGACGCCGGCCTGGAGGAGTTCGGCAGCGCCACGTGGGCGGAGCGCGCGGACGCGGGGCTGCGGCCCGTGTCCTACCACACGGACTCGTCGGTGACGCCCAGCGTGGACAGCAGCACGGCGCTGACGGCCGCCTCGGCGCGCAGCACGCCCGGCTCCGAGGAGAGCCGGCTCTACGGCCACGAGCCGCCCTTCCTGGCCGAGGGCGACGGGCGCGCGCCGCGCTACGCGGCCAACGGCGCCGCCTTCGCCGACGCCGCCGGCTTCAAGAAGAAGCGCTCCAAGTCGGCCGACATCTGGCGCGAGGACAGCCTGGAGTTCTCGCTGTCCGACCTCAGCCAGGAGCACCTGACCAGCAACGAGGAGATCCTGGGCCTGGCCGAGGAGAAGGAGGCCGAGGCCGCGCGGGGCCCGCGGGCCGGCGGCAGCCCCCCGGCCCTGGCCTGCCCGCGGGCCAACTCCATGAGCGACCTGTACTGCCCCAAGAGCCCCGGCGCCGCCGGCAGCGGGGGCTGCTGCCGCAGCCTGGCCGCCGACGTGCCGCAGCTCGGCGGCCGTAAGATGGCATCGCTCGGCGAGGACGCGCCGCCCTCCTACAGCAACTACAACACGCTGCCCTGCAGGAAGTCCCACTGCCTTTCCGAGGGGGCCGCCAACCCCCAGATGAGCCATAGCAGCAGCATGCAGGGCAGACGGGCCAAAACCACCCAGGTAAGGCACTTTTCTTCTGTCGTTTGGCATTTGCCGGGCTGGCTCTATAGGTGAAGGTTTTCCGAGCCCTCCCAGGCTGTGTTTTGCTTCGGGACCCCCCTTTCCAGGCAGGGAGCTGTTTCCAGGAGGGAGCTGAACTCGCCAGTCTCCAGAGCTGGCTCGATTCCATCGCTGTCCCTTCTCTATCTGCAGCTCTCCTTGGACCTTCTCCACTCTTCACTGCCTCTGAGAAAGGGAAATCTGCATTTGCCAGCAGAAGATTTCCCTGTGTGTTTTGCAGTGCTGACGGTTCCTTTTTTTCCAGGGTAGCTGCCAAAACTGATCACTCCTCTGCAGAGCTGTGTTCCCCCTTCTGCCCTCCCCTCCTTTGTCACCCTCCCTGCCTGCACTCGGGGCTGGAGGCACAGAAAAAACCTGTCAGTGTTTCCCCTCCATGCTGAACACGCACTGGGCTGAAATTTCACTCTTCTAATTAGCTGATGTTTGTGTCTGTGCAAAACATCTCCCCAAAACAGCTCTGGCACTGCCAGGCCTGCTGTAAACTGAGAAATTATGGGGCACGGGGATGTAGGGAGGAGATGCTGCTTCTCTGAGCCAGGGACAGCACAGAGCGAGGAGGGGCTCTGATGTTAGGTGCCCCTGCTGCACTCCAGACACCAGGCCTCTCATCCTGGGGCTTTCCTGCCCTGCTTTTCCCTGTCCTGCCTGATGGGTTCCTGCCTCAGGCTGCAGGCAGTGGTTCTGCTGGCAGTTCAGTGGCAGGTAAGTTATGGAGAGGGGCAGAAAGCAGTTCCAAACTCTGCCCTCCTTTCCCAACCGTGCCTGGCACACACAGATTGTGCTCTGTTTGAGTTTATTTGGATCTTCTGAGAGCAGAGGTCCAGCTGCCTGGTGGAAGAGCTGGCAGTGGTGTGTTTCACGTGCACCATTCTCCAGAAATGGCTCAGAAACATGGCCTGGGGACACAGAGCAGGGATGGGGCAGGGCTGCTCCCCTGATGCCATTGCCTGGTTCGTCCTGCACGCTGTGCAGTGCGTGTCTGCCCCAGGGAAAGGGAGAGCTGCACACTGGTGAAGGGAAGAGGCTGGCCAGCACACGTCCTGCTGCTCCCTGAGCTGCTGGCAGCACAGCAGTGTCCAGGATCTGAGACTGGGCAGGAGCCTGTGCCCCCATCTGCTGGGATGGGGCTGCTCAGGGACTCCCTGGCTGTGCTTGATCCTGTGGAGATGGGCTGCTGCTAAATATAAAACTGACATGCTGCAACAGATGCTGCAGCGTCCCACAACAGCAGCTTTGTTCTTCAAAATCAGCTCTTTGCTCTCGGAGGTGAAAAGCCTTTGGTGTGCCAGTGCAGCATAAAAACCTGGAGAACAACAAGCAAAAAAACCAAAAAAGAAATAGATGAGTTTTGGCAGCCTTGGACCTAACAGCTTTCCTGGAGATTGTTGGGTGCAACTGCTGCCTGCAGCCTGCTTTTGAGTGTATTTAAGGAAAAAGAGAATAGAGTCGGTGATGAACAGCCAAGCATGTGTTTTTCTTCTTGGTGCCTATCCTGGCATTCAGAAGATTCCTCTGAGGCATGTAGTGAAAGTCTGGAATTTAAGTAGTATTTTGTGAGGCCTCAGCCATACCCAGGGAAATTATTTTGTGGGGCTGGTTTCACTAGATGTATCTCCTGAGACTGGAGATGATGGCTGTAAAGAGTCTTAGCAGTGATTATTACCATGGATAAATTCAACAAAATTAAAGCTTTGCAAAGGTCAAAATTCCTCCTCCCAAGTCTTTAATCCCAGCAGCATCCTGTAAGTATAAGATGGTTGTCAGAAATGAAGTCATGTCAGCCCCAGCCTAGCCTGAGCAAGCTTAGGGAAATGACTGTCATTATGTGTTTAAAAAGGCAGAAATGAAGTCCAGATTTGCACACAGAGTGGAAGGAGCTCCTTGGTGAGCCTGATGAGGTGGCTTTGCATGGGGTGAGGGAAGTGACCAGTCTGTGTCTGCATCAGGTGCCCAGCCAGCAGCATCTCCCCTTTGCCCCTCTCTCCTTGGCACTGCTGGTGTGGAGTGTGCTGGCAGCTCAGGCTGTGCCACTGCCCTGCTCTTTCTGTGCTCCTTGGCACTGTGCTGGCCTGTGCCAGGTGCCATTGGGCACCTTTTGGGCAGCTTTGTTTCCCTCTGCTCTCCCTGTCTTTCAGCACTTTTATCTTTATACTCTTGATGACCCTGGAGCCTGCCATCTGTGTCCTCATGCTGGAAAGCACTTCCTGCTATAAATTTGTGTTTTGACCAGTTTTGACTGCTTCCCCCATCCCAACCCCACAAAATAGTTGTTACATCTTAGGGCCATGAGGGCACTGCACAAAGGTGACCCAGGGCCAAGTTTAATGGGGTGTTGGACACAGTTTTCCCTCTTGGCCTCTGGGCAAGTGAGGTGTCACTGTTCCGTGGAGTCACCTAATGGATTCTCCTAGCCAGGAGTGAAGTTTGTGCCCAGATCCCTGTTGGCAGTCCTCACAGGACTTTGGGGTTGTGTTTGCCAGTGCTTTGGGGTTTTTTTTCACTTTTTGGAAAGCTGTAGCTGGGATATTTGTCTGGTTTTTTAGTCTCAGCTGCCCCAGAAGGGCCTGATGATCACTGGTGAGTGACTTTTGACAAGTTTAGTTCCTGAGAGACCACTGCCAGAAGGGTGAGTCTGGGACCACAGCAATAGCCTTGTGCTCTGGTGTTTGGTTCCCAAATCCAGCCATCATTCCATTGCATGCTCAGCTGCATTCATGAGCACCATCATGATTTCTGTAAGTTACATTTACTGCAGGTTGTCACTAGCTGTACTTTCTGGGCTGTGCTGACCAATGCTCCTGGAAAAATGCATCCCAGACAGAAGGTGCCAGAATCTTGGCTGCACATGCTTTGTTCCAATATCTTATCCATGGGTTCTTTGCAAGTGCGTGGTTTACATTAAAGGGAAAAACACCAACACACCAAAAACAGAGAAGGAAATCTCTCCCTGTCCAAATTTAAACCTTAAACTGAAGGGTGGGAGTCACTCTGCACTAATTGAGGGGAGCTTTTTCCCGTGGAGAGACAGTTGTATTCAGCATGCACAAGTGACTGGTGCTCCCAGGGTGGCTCTGGGGCACCCACGCAGCAGCTCTGCTTTTCCCAACCTTGTGCCATTAAGGGCTCAGCTCTGCTTCCCAGAGAGCTCTGCTGGGATCGTGTTTGGCTTTTGGAGCTGATGTGCTGTGGGTGGAAGGGGCTTAATTGGCTGACATTTGCACCCATTTTTCCTGGAAGGGAGAAAGCTCTGGTTGGATACAGCTTGTTCTGGCTGTGGGTTGTGAGATCCCCAGGATCCTGCTGCCTGTTTTGTGGGATGCAGATTTTGTTTAGCAGCCCTGTTGTGTCCTGTGGCAGTTAAACATCTGCCTGCAGGAGATTCCTCCTCCTCCTTCTCCTGGTAGACGTTCAGGAACAAGTGTACCCCGTGCTCCCCTGCTGCTATGAGCCCTAACTGACATTTCAAGGAGGGAATTTGCCAGAGAAGCTGTGGCTGCCCCTGGATCCCTGGAAATATCCAAGGCCAGGTGGGATGGGGCTTGGAGCAACCTGGGGCAGTGGAAGGCATCCCTGCTCATGGCAGGGGCTGGGACAAGATGGGATATAAGGTCCCAACCCTTCTGTGATGCTGTGAACTAAGGGATGAAAGCCTTGATATGTGGCTTTGTGCCCCTTCCAAGCCTGTCTTGCCACCTCCTTATTCCATATTCCCTGGGGAGCTAAGGGGGGAAAGGAACAAACTTCCTGCCTGACTCACTTGGAAGCTGCATTGGCTTCAGCACCAGCCCCAGGCCATGTCCTTGGCCTCTTAAATCCCCTTTAGTCCAATTTTCAAACCTATTACTATTTTTAGGCCTCTCTAGGTAGCCTGCAGGAATTTGGGATCTCAAACCTTAAAAAAAAAAAAAAATTCCTACATAACAATTTTTGCAGAATATGCAGGAGATGAAACCAAGGGGTTTTGTGGGAATTAGATCAGGACGTACAGAGAAACCAGTCTAAAATTAGACAATCTTTCCAGATGATATTATTTTTTTTACTATCTCAGGGAATTTTACAACTGGTTATATGTTCTGTAGGATGGCTAAACTCCAGAGGGCTGATACTTGGTTTTAAGCTCTGTAAAACTTTTTCGCAAAATTGTTTTGTGGCTTCAAGGACTTAACCCCAAATTGGGAAAGGGCTGTGCTGGGTCAGTCCTGTGGAAGCACCACCCAGCCCAGTACCTTGTTCCCCAGATACCAACTGCTCAGGAAAAGCAGAGAGACTATGGGGTGAGTTTTCCTTCAGGGCATTTTCCCCAAAGCCAGCAGGTTAGAGTTTGGAGTCTTCCTGTGCAAGGAATGCATCCAAGGCCCTCGGGCTGACCCGTCCCCCATGGATTCTCTTCTCTGAAATCATTTTCTGCTTCTGGCTTCCACTGCATCCTGTTCACTCTCTGCAGAGCACTTGTGGCCTTCCAGCCTGCTCTTTCAGCCCTCCTCAGCCATGGCTTTTCCAGGAGAGCATCTTCAGCAGCTGAAGCTCTGCTCCTCTGCAGGAGTTCTGGAAAACGTGGCTGTTTCCAGCTTAGGTGTGATTCCTAATCAGATGGACACACACCTTTCATCTGAGCTCTTTGTCTCCAGGTGGAGTCAGAGAAGGAAATAAAGACAGAGTTGACAACATTCAGTGATGATTACTTGGCACACAGGTTAGTGAGGAGCTAAATGCAGCGGGGTACTGGTTGGCAGCTGCACTGTTTCCAGCCCTGTTCACCCAGTCCCTTTCAGACACAGGGTATTCCCAGTGTCAGACACAGCCTGAGGCACGTTCCCAGTCCCCAAAAGCTGGGAATGGGACCCTTTGGCTCTGCTGGATCCCACTGGAGAGAAGGGGTCAGCTGCCACCTGCTGAGCCTCCAGGCAAATCATCCCCAAGTACCTCTGCCTCCAGCCCCAGCCACAGGGTGGGAAGGGGTGGGAAGGGGCAGGGGGAAACAGAAACCACTCGTTTTTGTGTCAGGCCAGGCTTGCACCAGGGCAAACTGCCTGGGAATCCACACCTTGGGTCCTGACCTGGCAGCTCAGAATGCCCAGAGCCCTTGAATGTCTGGAGCAAATGAGCTGTTTATAGGCTGGCTGTCTGGAAGTGGATTCGGTGAGGAAGGCTGGAATAGAGAGCTTCAGAGCCAGACTCAGAGGTCTTTCCTGCCCTGTCACCCAGATGGAGGAGATTAGATCAGGTATTTCCTAGTCGGGATAGTTTAAAGCAAATAGTCACTCCCTTCAGAGCACACAGCTCTGCCCCGGTATTGTCAGGGAAAGGAGCATGTGAAAATTGGTGTTTTGGTCTTCACTGGCAAATATTTTGATACTATTTCAAAGGTCTTAATTTGTTTTTCTTCCTTGGCTCTCGGCCGGAGGCCAAGTGAAAGCAAATCACCAGTCCTGATATTTGATCTAGCTCCACTCAGGCATGTTTTTTTAAACAGTAGGACTTTGTCATTTATACATCTGAAGTGCATATAACAGCATTGGCAATGGTTGTGCTCTCTGTAAGGCTACACACACTGCATGGTTTTAGTTCCAAGTATTTTGCACTCAAAAATCACAGACAGGTTGCCCCAGCTGCTTGTTTGCTGGGCTGTGCTTACTTACATGGATGCAATTTGCAGGAGTGCTCCTTTCCAGTGAAGGGCTCATTGAAATGTTCCTTTGCAGAGAGCTTCAGGGTGTGATGCTGTGCCTGCTTATCATCCCTGCTTCCTTTAGTTGGGTGCTTGTCCAGGTGAACTCCTCCCAGATGATGTGTTTGGATTTCAAGCTGCTGTTCTAGCAGCTGTCCCCCATTTCCTCCCTCTCTATTGCATTTCTCAGGAAGAATTGCCTCTTCTTGGCTTCAGCAAGCAAAAAGTAACCCAACCCTGTATTTTAATTTAACTGGGAGGATTTTGATGGCACGTTGCCCTTGGTTTAACTTGAGCACAGTTCAGTTGCTTTTATTAGTTTATGGTTAACTCAGCTTGTCTAGAAACTTCCCTCAGCTGGGTGGTCCACTGGGATGAAAGCAGGGTAAATTTGGGGGTTCATCAGTGTATCCTTTGGGAACAGAGACATTGAACACCTCAGCACCCAAGAGCTGAGGGGATGGAAAGTGGGAACTCACCTGGATCTGTGCAGGTGTTGGGGGCTGCAGGCAGGGACCACACTGCAGGATGATCGGGGCTGAATTTTCCTTCGTGGAATTTATAGACTTTAGCACCCCTCAAAAGTCAGTGCCAGAGCCAGGAAGGTGCTGCTGGGGGCAATTTAATTTTCAGCATTTTGTGTCTCACAGCTCCAGGGCTGTGCTTTCCTCACTGCTGCAGGAGTCCCTGTGTGCCCATGATTTGTCTTTAGGGCATCTAAGGTAAGAAAGCCAGGTACCTCATCTGTCCTTCCAGGGTGCCAAATTACACTGCAAGCAGTCACCACGATGAGCTCACAAAGGAATCCTGGGTCCAGATCCACTGAAATCCGTGCCCTGAGACCTTCCCAGGGATTATTGCCCAGACACCTGTGACTGTGATTCATCCTTTCATAATAAGACTGGAGATTTTTGCCAGGAGAAGTATCTGGAGGTCTAGGCTAGTCCCTTTTTGTCAGGGCAAATTTGATTTCAGAGAGCCATGATTCAAACTTGCTTATTGAACTACCTGAGCGACTTTAATGACACATGCAAGGGTTTGCTTATTTTGTTTTTTCTAAATTTAATTTTTAAAATATTTTGACTCTTTCAGTCATCTCTAGAGCTGCTGCCTCAGTGCAGTGAGTGCACAGAAGTAGGAATCAAGCCATTTCTCCCACTCAGGTTTCAGTTTATGATTTGTCTTTGCTCCTCAATATGACTGTGGAGAAAGGATTCAGTTTGGATTTGCAGCGAGCCATTCCTTGGCCATCAAATGGTGGCAGAGTCAGTACTGAAAAGAAAGGAAAAACACTTATCAGGCCAATCTTTTTCACATAGGAGCTTCAAAGGGACACCAGTCAGATAAAGGCATGCAAACCATCAGGCTGCTCACCCATTTGAAGTGTATTCTGTGGTGCTTGCCTCAGGAGCAGCCTGACAGGTTGTGTGCAATCACTCTTGCTGAGTGTGAGCATCTGATTGCTCTGTTGCTCAACAGGACAGGGAACAAAGGATATGCATTGGCTTGAAGGGAGCCCCTTCCAAGGAAAACCCCCACTCAGCTGTACTTCTAATTCAAAGGTTGATTTAGAAAGGAGTTTTAACCATGAGGAGCTGTTTATATTTATGGAAGGAAGATTTTTCCTACTAAACCAGCCCCCCAGTGGCCATGAATCAGTGCTATCGTGGGGCAGGAGAAAGTGATTCACCAAGGGCTGTCAGTGTCTGGGGCAGGCTGGTGGTGGGAAGTGTGGGGAGTGCAGCTCTTGCAGGCACTCTGAGTGTGCCCAGTCATGAGCCAGAGTTGGGCAAGCCTTGCCCCATCCTGTGGTTTCTTCCAGCAGAGGCCAGTACCAGGTATGTTCAACATGGGGACATTGGAACCTGTCCCAAAACTCCTCCCCTGATTTTTGCTAGCTGAATGTAGATGTTTTTCCTAAAGGAAACGGGCTTTTTTTTCTGTTTATCTTTTACACTGAACAAAAATTATTTGACAGATGTGGATGCAGCAGACATTAGAGGTATGAGTACCAGGTGAGCATATGCAAAAGCTACAGCAGGTACATTAGCCTGATGTAGCTTTTGCATTACAGTTTTATTTCCCCACTGCCTTGTTTTGCTTGTTTTGCCTGAAACCCAGTGTTCATGTGGAGAAAAATCCCTATATTTAAGTAGGTTGCTAATGCTTCCAGTAGCACTTTACCCAGTTGGTCCAGCAGGTAAATTGCTCTCTGCACTTGATGGGGCTGTGCTAACTCATTCCACCTCATTGCACTGGGATGCTCCTAGAGCTGCCCTGGCACGTGGCCTTGTTGGTGACAATGGCACCATTCAGCCCCTCTGTGTCCTCATTCCATGGCACATCTCTGTGGCACTGGGCATTCCACCTCTCCCTCCTCTTTCCCTGCAGGACTGTCTGCTGAACCTCCTTTCATAACCCCTGGGCACCCCCAGGGACACAGTGGCACTGCCAGGGTAAGGAATGGTGCAGTTCCTGCAGCCTTTCAGCAGTGCCAGGGATCCCAGATCCCAGTGTAAGGAATGGTGCAGTTCCTGCAGCCCTTCAGCAGTGCCAGGGATCCCAGATCCCAGTGTAAGGAATGGTGCAGTTCCTGCAGCCTTTCAGCAGTGCCAGGGATCCCAGTGAGTGTAAGGAATGGTGCAGTTCCTGCAGCCCTTCAGCAGTGCCAGGGATCCCAGTGAGTGTAAGGAATGGTGCAGTTCCTGCAGCCCTTCAGCAGTGCCAGGGATCCCAGTGAGTGTAAGGAATGGTGCAGTTCCTGCAGCCTTTCAGCAGTGCCAGGGATCCCAGATCCCAGTGTAAGGAATGGTGCAGTTCCTGCAGCCCTTCAGCAGTGCCAGGGATCCCAGTGAGTGTAAGGAATGGTGCAGTTCCTGCAGCCTTTCAGCAGTGCCAGGGATCCCAGATCCCAGTGTAAGGAATGGTGCAGTTCCTGCAGCCCTTCAGCAGTGCCAGGGATCCCAGTGAGTGTAAGGAATGGTGCAGTTCCTGCAGCCCTTCAGCAGTGCCAGGGATCCCAGATCCCAGTGTAAGGAATGGTGCAGTTCCTGCAGCCCTTCAGCAGTGCCAGGGATCCCAGATCCCAGGGTAAGGAATGGTGCAGTTCCTGCAGCCCTTCAGCAGTGCCAGGGATCCCAGTGAGTGTAAGGAATGGTGCAGTTCCTGCAGCCCTTCAGCAGTGCCAGGGATCCCAGTGAGTGTAAGGAATGGTGCAGTTCCTGCAGCCCTTCAGCAGTGCCTGGGATCCCAGATCCCAGTGTAAGGAATGGTGCAGTTCCTGCAGCCCTTCAGCAGTGCCAGGGATCCCAGATCCCAGGGTAAGGAATGGTGCAGTTCCTGCAGCCCTTCAGCAGTGCCAGGGATCCCAGTGTAAGGAATGGTGCAGTTCCTGCAGCCCTTCAGCAGTGCCAGGGATCCCAGTGAGTGTAAGGAATGGTGCAGTTTGATAAGGGGTGTTTAGGAGGGAGAGGGAGTGCAGGGAGCAGAGGGAGATGAGGAGCAGGGGGCAGCTTCACGCTGAAAAGATCTTTTGACTAGACCAGTCTATGACTTGCATTGTGGTAAAGAATGTAGAGATCCCTGCAAAATGTGCTACAATTTAACCTTATGAGCAAGTGTAACAAATGTATTTACTCAGAGTTCTCCATCCTTGAGACTTTCTTGTATTTTTTTTTCAAAGCTGATAGGCTCGTGTGTTAGTTACAGAGTATAAGCCCCATTTATTGACGGGGAAACTGAGGCAGTTGAAACAATGTCTCACCACAGTAATCTGAAAAAGCTGTAGCCTTGCAAATTGTATCTCCCTCAAGCTGGTGGTCTGTTAATAGCTCTTTGTTTCATTAAATCATCTCATTTTAACTAGAGCATGAGATAAGCTTCCTAAAAGTTACATTGGCTAAGATTTTGGAACTGTGTACGTTTTGAAGAGCATAGAATAATGAAATGATAGATTTCTTGGGGTGGAAGGCACCTTAAAGTTCATCCAGTGCCACTCCTGCAATAGGATCACCTTCCACTGACCCAGGTTGCTCCAGCCTGGCCTTGGACCCTGCCAGGGATGCAGGGGCAGCCACAGCTGCTCTGAGCCAGGGCTTTTCCCACCCTCCCAAGGAACTATTCCCTCCCAATACCCAGTCTAAGCCTGTTGCCTGTCAGTGTGAGGCTGGGGATGAGGGGGGGCCCAGGAAGCAGTGATTCCATGGAACGATGATCCCGCTGCTGGCAGGGCTCGGTCCAGTCCCGCTTGCAGGTGTCTGTGGCTGTGTTGGCAGGGGGGCAGTGCCCTGGGCACGAGCACAGAGCAGCCCTGGCACAGGAGGAGGCTGCCAGGAGTGCAAACCTCGCTTGTGGCAGAGTTTTGTGAACACGGGTCTCTGAGCAGCACCGCTTCCCCTCGCCAGATCTTCCTCCTTTGCACGGAATGAGGAGGTGATTGGCTTCCCAAAAACAAGTGTACTGGAACAGCAGGGTCCACGTGTGGCTGAGAGAGCTGCTCTGGGTGGGGACAGGGCTGTACTTCCAGGAAAGCCTGCTCAGCTCCTTCCCCCATGGAGGAGCAGAGCAGTGCTGGCCAGCCAGGGCAGCCTGTCTGTCACTGTGTGCTGCACTAGTAACCAGATGGACCAGCAGAGCTGTGCTCACTGAGCAGGGCAGGAAGTGCTTATTCTTCCAGCTGGACCCCAAGCGTCCCCTGGGAAGCAGTGTTTATGGAGAACAGCCCCATCCATCGTGAATTAATGCCTCAAAAGTTAGTCAGCCCTTCCCCTGCCCCTGAGCTCTGCCGTCCAGCCCTTGCTCCACAGGGGGATGGTTTCACACAGAGCTGATGGAGGGTTTCTTTGTTTCCACAGAGCTGCTCTTGGATACAGAGAAAACTGGTGCTTGAACCAACATCTGGAAGCTTGTTTTCTCTCAAAATAAATACTCCATTCTGCTACCTCTTCTCAGAATCTCATCTTTTTTTTTTTTTTTTTTTTTTTTTTTTTTTTTCTTTTAAACTTGTGAATCAAGAGTTAGCTGCTCTTGCAGGAGAGCTAAAAGTTGAAATTCCTGTTGCTTCTGGCCATATTTCTCGCTAATTTGCATCCTCTTCACTCAACTACCTAAAATGTTTGTTTCCATTTACAGAGTTTGGCCTTTGTTTGTCCTCCAAGATCTGCCCCAGATGCCTGTAGATACCGAGGTGGTGGTGGGTACCCCCGAGGGGGGATTAGCCTTGTAGCAGGGGCAGCCTGAGTCACAGCCTTCAAAACCCCGATTCAGTGGAGTTTTCTCCTGTCTTGCCCAAACTGCCTGTATTCTTGGCTCTTCTGATCCTCGCACTGCAAGTTCTTGGGGAGCAGGAAGGGTCTGTGGCCTTTGGTGGGGAAAATCACATGGCCCATCATTACAGTTTGTGATGAAGAGAACAGAAACAATCTCAACCACATTAACCTGTCAGGAGGAAAGAAAATAAGAACCCTTTTGGTTACATAATTTTCAAGGGTTGGCCTTGGGGTGTCTGAAATGTATCTTCAGCTGTAGGTGTGAATGCACAATATCAATGTTTTCTCCTCAAACGCGTAGGTTGGGCGCTGCTTTTCTAGACACTGCCAGTTTTTGCTACCATATGTTCTCCTTTTGCAAAACCTTTAGCACCGTTAATTTGGCTTAATGTAAACATGATGGTGCATCTTATATTCCAAACTGCCGAGGCCGTGGAGGCACCACTGTGACCGATCTTTCCTATCCTGTGCTGGAAGCTCTGCCTCCACCTCTCCTCTTCCTCCCGTTGTTTGTCTCCAGAAGGAAGGAATCTTTGCCCCAAATGCAAAGTGGGGACCCACAGCAGCAGCTGGGAAAGTACAGCCCTGGAGCTGTGAGATGCTAGCTGCTGCTGTGGGGAAATGCACTGGACAGCGTCCCCCTTGTCTCCAAGGTGCAGAGCTCTTCGCTCAGGACAGCCCCCCTTTTCCTCCGGGAGGGAGGGGAAGGTTCGAGGGGTTCCATGGCCGGAACCATGTGGTTCCGGAGGCGCGAAGAGCCGCGGGGCGCCGGAGCTTGGCGGGCGCTCCCTCAGGCGCGTCTGTGTCCCGCAGGACGTCAACGCGGGCGAGGGCAGCGAGTTCACGGACAGCGGCATCGAGGGCGCGGCCACGGACACGGAGCCGCTGTCGCGGCGCTCGGACGCCACCACGGCCAGCTACTCGCCGCCGGCCGGCCGCGCCTTCGTGGGCAGCGACAGCGGCAGCAGCTCGGCCGGCGACGGGCTGCGCCAGGGCGTCTACGAGAACTTCCGCCGCGAGCTGCAGATGAGCACGGCCAACAGCGAGCAGCTGGAGGAGGCGGGCTCGGCGCTGAGCGACGAGCAGAGCAGCGGCACCCTCAGCTCCCCCGGGCAGTCCGACATCCTGCTGAGCGCCGCGCAGGGCACCGTGCGCAAGGCCGGAGCCCTGGCCGTCAAAAACTTCCTGGTGCACAAGAAGAACAAGAAGGTGGAGTCGGCCACGCGCAGGAAGTGGAAGCACTACTGGGTGTCCCTGAAAGGTAGGGGGAAGGTGGGCAGGGGTGTGGCCAGGTGGGCACACTGGGTGTCCCTGACAGGTACTGGGACAGCGGGCAGGGATGTACCCTGCTGGGTGCCCACAGTGTGTCCTGTGGGGTGGCCAAACCAGAGGCCTGGACTGATAGCAGAGGCTGCCATGAACTTCACATGAAGCGTGGGGAAGTGGCCCTGCTGTTTCCCAGAGGTTTTGTGTGGTGGTTGCTGACGTGCTCAGTGATGGCATGTGTGTAGTCCAGGGCACAGCAGTGGGGTTCCTGCCTTGCTTGGAGCCCTGCTGGCACCACCCTGGGCACTGGCTGTTCCTTGGAGAAGCGTGTCTGTGGCTTGCTGGCAGCTGAATGAATGAATACCCGTGTGCCACTGCAGGCACACCATAGTGACAGACTAGTGACAGTGGTGCCATTAACACTGGCTCTGCCACTCTGCATCCCTCCTGTACCTCTCCTTGCCCAGGAGATGCTCCATGAGTATAATTACTCATGGTGTCAGCATGTTTGTGGGGTGGACAGGAAGCTGTGGTTGGTCATCAGGGCTGCCACGTGTTTTGGGGCCAGCCTCCCTGTCCTCTGCTGTGGCTGGAGCCAGCAGAGGCAGAGCGTGTCTCCTGCTCTAGGTGGGGTTACTCAGTGGCCAAACGCTGTCCTCCCCACACAGAGCTCTTCCTAGAGCACTTGTTTATTTTTAATTTGCAGCGCCATTTTAAAACCAACAGCAAAGTTTGGAGGCAGTTCTTCCTTGGGCTGGCTGGAGAGCTGGGGAAATGGGAGAGGAGAAGGGGAGGTGAGGGGCAGCCCTGATCTCCTGGGAGGGGGCAGGAAGGTCTTGCTGTGAGGAGCTGGCAAACAAAGGGCCATCTGGGAGAAGAAAGGGGAAGGATGAGCAGGGGAGTGATGTTGTTTTGAAGTGCTTTGGCTCGAGTGGAGTGTTAACTCCTTGGATTGCTGTGCCTGGATACTGGCAGTGTTTAACCGAGGCTTTGAAGTGCATGGCTGCCATTGTTTGGCTGCAGATTGTTTTCTCAGAGGCTGGGTACCAGAGCATCCCTTTCCAGTGACACAGCAACTATGTGCCAGCCTGTAAACAACTGGAGATAGTGTGGGAAGGTGCGAGAGGAGGAGATCCTTTTCTTTTTGGCATTTTGCAAATTGCACCCTTGCTCTATACTTTGTTTTCCTTTCCTGGGAGGATTGTAAAGATTATTTTGTAACACTGAGCAGGTCGTTTGCTGTTCCCAGCTAAGTTTTTTGCAGCTCATCCCAGCCCATTTTAATTCCAGTTACTGTCTGCATCCAGCAGTTAAGTGGCTTGATCTTTGCCTTGCAGGGACTGTAGTAGCAGCTGCAGAG
This sequence comes from Erithacus rubecula, assembly GCF_903797595.1. Lineage (NCBI taxonomy): Eukaryota > Metazoa > Chordata > Aves > Passeriformes > Muscicapidae > Erithacus > Erithacus rubecula. Next base: position 570,696 of record NC_136658.1, on the reverse strand, counting down.
GCTGAGGCTGGGCCATGCCCGGGGCCCTGTCTACTCCCAGGGCTGGCTCACAGCTGGTTGTCACCCTCAGGGGACCAGCATCTCACAGTCTGCATTTTCCCTTCCATGGGGTGGCCATGGATGGCCCCAAATTTGTGATTTCTTGCGATGTTTCTCATCTGGGAATGTATTTTGCTGCACGTGTATTTCTATTTTGGCATTCATAGGGAGAACAAAGCAGCCCTGGGTCAGGGCTCAGTGTGCCCTGCAGCTCAAGGTGGGACCAGCAGAGCATTTGGATGTGTGCTTGTTGTCTCCTGCAGGCTGCACGTTGTTCTTCTATGAGACTGATGGCAGGTCTGGCATTGACCACAACAGCATCCCCAAGCACGCTGTCTGGGTGGAGAACAGCATCGTGCAAGCTGTGCCTGAGCACCCCAAGAAGGACTTTGTCTTCTGCCTCAGCAACTCCCTTGGGGACGCCTTCCTCTTCCAGGTTAGTTGTTGCAGGTTTTTTTCTGTCTCCCAGCAAGGAGGACATCCTAGCTCAGGTTGGGATCAGTGGAAAACCCTGCTGACTCCACTAGGTTTGGGGTTTTCCTTTGGCAGCACTAGAGGAAGGACATGATCTGGACAAGATCAGCGTCAAATCTGCTGTTTAATAGCTGGTTGCACCCTCTTTGCATGGATGGCTGGAGCAAAGGATGAAGAAATGCTCTTGCATCACTGTGAAAACTGGTTGGGCAGCATGCTTAGAGCACACAGACCAAGCAGGCACCACACAGGACATCCAGCTGGGCATTAAATGTGCTGTGCCACTCTCTGGGACTTGTAAGAGACCTGTGCCAGAGGAGGGCCTTGTGGAGGGGCTGACAAGACCAAGAGCAGCTGGAAGTGCAAGGGGATGTCTGGATCTGCAGGTGCTTCCCCAGAGGGGCTGCAGAATCCAGCTGCCCCTTGTTCACACATCTTGCTGCTGCCCAAGAGGAGACTGGAAGTGCAGGCTTTGGTTCTTTCATCAGGAAATAGAAATGTCTCAATTTCACTGGGTACACTTAAAAAAAAATCCCAGGACTTACATCAAAGACCATACATTAGTTGATGTGTTTCACTTGAAAAGATTTCTGTAATTTGGTAACCACTGCTTCCCTGAGTGATTTTTAGGTTGTCATCCCCTCTCTTATGTCAAGCTGGCACTAAGCAGAGTGTGACATTCTGTTATTTGCAGTTGGCAGCACGTGCTGAGGTGGGTGCATTTCCTCCACTTTGGATTCAGTTCTCCTCACTGGAGGAATCCCTTTATTTCTCTTTCCAATGACAATGGAGTTTCTTGCCTTCTTATATCTGAAGCTACTCTTGGGTAGGATGTGTGCCCACATCATCACTCCCCTGTATTCCAGAGCAGAAAATAAAATTACAGGGTGTTGTATGTCCTTGCAGCTCTGCTTGCAAAGGGCTGGATTCTCATGGGTGCAAAACAAAAAAGCCCTTCTGGTTCTTGGAGGGGCTGAGTGTCTCATTGCATACTGAAAAAACCCATCTTTTTTTTTGTGGGCTGACTTCTCTGCCACCTCAATGGGATTTTTCCTCAGCTCTTTCTGTAGTACTGCCCTTCCCCTCTCTCTTCACATCTTCCCTGGGAAGGGGATGTGTATTTTGGCACCTGGAGACCTTCCTCCCTGTGAGAGGGAGTCATAGAGCCACTGAATGGCCTGGGTTGGAGGAGACCTTAAAGATCATCTTGTTCCACCCCTGCCACGGCAGGGACACCTTCCACTGTCCCAGCTGCTCCAAGCCCCATCCAGCCTGGCCTTGGGCACTGCCAGGGATCCAGGGGCAGCCACAGCTGCTCTGGGCACCTGTGCCAGGGCCTTTCCATCCTCACAGGGCAGAATTCCTTCCTTTTCCAGGCTGAACAATCCCAACTGTCCCAGCCTTTCCTCCCAGCAGCTCTGGCTCTGCCCACACAAACCCAGCCCTGGCACATGGCACATGTGTGTGCCAGCAGCTCACAGCCACTTGTGGCACCATGTTTGTGTGCCATGTGTTTGCAGCTTGTTTGGGTGGTCCTTTCCCTGAGAGGGGCAGTGATTCCCATTGCCTGCTCATCTGCCAGGGGGTCTTCAGCTCCTAAAATCCATTCCAGACCCTTTTCTCCCTCCCTCTGCCCAGGAGACCAAAAGAAAGAATCTAATGGTATGCAGATAATACTTGGAAATTTAATAAGATAGCAAATGCTGTCAGGATTTTGCTAGGAATTAACAAACAGACCATGTCATTCTAAGTCCAGTGCTGATCTCTTCTCTGCTGGGGATGAGGTTTCACCACCTGACTGTGGGCAAAGTGTCTCCTGTTCTGGCAAATAATTCCTGGATTTCCAGCAGACATTCCTCAGCAGGGGGGACTCACAGTGTCTTCAGCAGCAGAGTGAGAGCCTGAGCAGTGTCAGCCATGTCCTGTGTACAGTGCCAGCTGAAGGCAAGGGCGTTGGGAAGGAGGAGGTCAGTCCTGGAGTAGATCCTGCTTCTGCTTAGGGCTTCCTGGGACACTTGCTTCAGTCCCACTAAAGATTGGGGAGCATCAGTCTGAAACTCAGCTGGGCTTCTCTGAGAAACTCTCCTTAGCTTCATCCTTGGCTGCTGGTTGTGACCTCAGCAAGGATGACCTTCCTCATCTTCTCCAACAAATGGAGAAGTCATGCTGGGCTGTCTATTAATAGATCAGGCATCATCAGGAAGTTTAATTAGAACAAGGTGGTTTGGCACCTTGCTACTTTTCCAGCCAGGAGCCAAATACCAGTGTGATTATTGCCACAGGCTGACACTCACAGAAAGTCCTCTGCAGCCCTGAGCTAGCTAGAAAGTTTGTTTTATTTATTGACTTTTATTTTGAAAATCTGGAAAGATTCTTCTTTGTGTGTCAAAAGCTTCTAATCAGAATAGTTCTCTTCCAGAAAAAAGGCAGATGTCCCATGCTCCAGCCTGCTGTCTCATGGCCTGGTTTGGGCTGGAAGGGACATTAAAAATTATCCAGTTTCACACCCTGCCATGGGCAGGGACACCTTCCACTATTCCAGGTTTCTCCAAGGCCTGTCCAGCCTGGCCTTGGACACTTCCAATAAGGAGAAATGTTCCCTTTTCCCAAGCTGCCATATCCATGCTTGGGAAGGGACAGTGCCAGAGCTGTGAAAATGAGGATGAACCTGCCTTTAATGGTAACAAGGGTGTCTTCAGAGTGCTTTGGGGCCTTCAGAAACAGAAAGCTTGTTTGTCTGTGCACCGTAATGAATCTACTCATACTTACCATGGTGGTGTTTTATGCCATTCATGTATTATTAACTGCTGCATGCCAGAAAAGAGCACAGCAGTGATGATGAAATGATGGCAGCCCTGCACTGAGCCAGGGAGGTAATTCCTGCAGCCTTGCTGGGCAGCACCCACAGCTGCAAAGCACAGATAGAGGTGCAATTCCATGTGCTGGGTTAAGAGTGGCCTGCTTGGGATGGTGGCAGGGTTATCACTTGGACAGGAGTAAGTGGATTTAAGGCTTTGAATGTGGAGATCAAAGGGAAGGGAAACTCCTTGGGCTTGCATTTGTTAATCTGCAGTCAGTTTCAGAGAGCCTGCTGACTCCTCTGCCATTCCTGTGTGTGCAGACGTGCAGCCAGACAGAGCTGGAGAACTGGATCACGGCCATCCACTCGGCCTGCGCCACCGCCGTGGCACGGCAGCACCACAAGGAGGACACGCTCAAGCTGCTCAAAACCGAGATCAAAAAGCTGGAGCAGAAGATCGACATGGACGAGAAGATGAAGAAAATGGGGGAGATGCAGCTCTCCTCTGTCACGGACTCCAAGAAGAAGAAGACCATACTGGATCAGGTGAGCTGCTGCTCGTGTGAAAATGTTCCTAGTGAGGGTTCAAGGCTTTTTAGACGCTGGTGGGAGCAGGTGGGAGCAGGAGAGCTGTGCTGGCTGCCTTGGCTGCACCATTGGGTGTCTTCTGCTGGCCTCCAGGAGATCTGGATAGCAGGAGGTCGACTGAGAGGGCTGCCAGGCCAGGCTGGAGGATGCCTTGAGGAGCAGCTGTTCACACACCAACAAACACTGCTGCTGCTTTTAGTGTGCCAGAGGCTGCTGCTTCTGCTGGCAGCTGGGCTGAGGAAGCCATGCCTGCTCGTCACAAGGGCCTGCCTTGACCTTGTGGTTGCATCCCTGGCTCCCCCTGAGCACTCCTCTCCTGCCTTCAAGTGGACAGTGTGTCAGGCTTTCAGAAGCAGAGAGCCTCGAGCAGATGTCTCTCACTGCTGCAGCAGCACCTTATTTTGGGAAACTTCACATATGGCTCCTGCTTCCCTCATTTGGAGCTCTCGTACCACGGCTGCCAAGTGTGCCTGTAGTGCAAAGCATGGGAAGTGGCTGGGCTGGGCTAAAGAGATTTGTACCTCTGGAAGGCTGTGAGAAGGGGAAACGGGGGAGAAAGGGGAGGGAGATGCTAAAGAGCTCCACTCAAAGCTGTCAGTCACAGTGAGAGGGCAGAGCAGTCTCTTTCTTTATGTAACTGAGTTTGTCTGGATGCTTTGAAACTGTTTCCTATAAGCCATTTGAATTATTTAAATAAGTCCTTCCATAGCTGATTACAGCACTCTTCCACTGATCAGATTAATTATCCCCAGTGTATGGCACTTTTTCAAGCTCTGTTGTTGCTCACAGCAAAGCTGCTGCTGCGGCTGCTGATTTGGGATGCCCTGTGCCTGGAGTTTGGTGGGGTTTGCTCTTCTGGTTCCTCAGATGCTCTTGATGCATGAAAGAATCTTCCTGAGGGACTGCTGAGCACAGAATCCTGGAAATACAAAGAAAATTAAAAATGAAATTTTAATCCTGTTAATTAGCATTGTATCAAAGAAGCAGTTGTCCCAGGAGGAGACTTCTGCCATGAATGTAGAAAAAGCTGTTTTCCATCTAATGAAAACTCTTTTACTGTTTGCATCCTTCGAGGGATTGGGAGGGCAGGGGGATGTGGGAATCAGGAGTCAGGGTTTGTTGAGATCAGCACTAGTGAAATGGGTGTGTTCCTGGGCATTCTCCAAGGCACTCACAGCTCTCCCCTTCTCCCCGTGGGGCAGATCTTCGTGTGGGAGCAGAACCTGGAGCAGTTCCAGATGGACCTGTTCCGCTACCGCTGCTACCTGGCCAGCCTGCAGGGCGGGGAGCTGCCCAACCCCAAGCGGCTGCTGGCCTTCGCCAGCCGCCCCACCAAGGTGGCCATGGGCCGCCTGGGCATCTTCTCCGTGAGCTCCTTCCATGCTCTGGTGAGTGGGATGGGCTGGGATGGGCTGGGGATGGGCTGGGGATGGGCTGGGAATGGGCTGGGGATGGGCTGGGATGGGCTGGGGATGGGCTGGGGATGGGCTGGGAATGGGATGGGAATGGCCATGGGCCGCCTGGGCATCTTCTCCGTGAGCTCCTTCCATGCTCTGGTGAGTGGGCAGGGCTGGGATGGGCTGGGGATGGGCTGGGGATGGGCTGGGATGGGCTGGGAATGGGCTGGGGATGGGCTGGGATGGGCTGGGGATGGGCTGGGGATGGGCTGGGAATGGCCATGGGCCGCCTGGGCATCTTCTCCGTGAGCTCCTTCCATGCTCTGGTGAGTGGGATGGGCTGGGATGGGCTGGGGATGGGCTGGGATGGGCTGGGGATGGGCTGGGAATGGGCTGGGATGGGCTGGGAATGGGCAGGGGATGGGCTGGGAATGGGATGGGGATGGGCTGGGAATGGGATGGGAATGGCCATGGGCCGCCTGGGCATCTTCTCCGTGAGCTCCTTCCATGCTCTGGTGAGCGGGCAGGGCTGGGATGGGCTGGGATGGGCTGGGGATGGGCTGGGATGGGCATGGGATGGGCTGGGAATGGGATGGGCACAGGATGGGCCCTCCTGGCCTGCAGGACATCCTGCTCCCATAGGGCTGGGCTCAAGGAGCAGGTGCTTGCTGCCATGGCTGTGGGGAAAAAGAGCCAGCTTTGTCCTGTAGGTGTCTTTTTGAATTTCCACCATGAACAGATTTCCTGTTATAATAGCAGGGCCATCCCAACTGTCCACCAACTTGGGCTTGATCCACATGTCCTGTGAAGTCAGTTCTGAGGCCTCAGCATGTGCTGGCTGAGACCTCAGGCATATCTTTCTAAAGTAGTTTCACATCAGTGGCCAGTTATTCCAATATCTGATCTCTGGTCATCAACACCTGCTGCTTCACAAGGGAGGAGAAATATTCTCCTCTGCTACCTGTGGTGTGGCAAATAATGGTTGTTTAAATTCAACTACTGCGACAGCCCAGCCCTTAAAAAATGAGAGGGAGATGTTTTGCAACGTGGTGGGGTTTTAATGAATTTCAGTCAAGTTCTTGTACTTCCAGCTCGGACTCCTGGAGGTTCACAGAAATAGCTGAGCTCCACTGTTGTCTTGTAGATGTCAGCTGTACCCTTCAGTTGAGTGCAGAGCTGTAATTCAGTCAGGGGCGTTTTTATTCTTTCCTATATGAAAAGATTAGCGTCATCATCCTGCTAATTGCTGATGGATTTGTTATATTTTTTAAGTGGCGGGCTGTAATTTGCATTTTTTTTTTTTTTTTTGCATCAAGCAAAGCACTGAGTGTTAGCCTGAAAAACAGTCTGTCTCTTCATGCTGGTGTCTCTAGAGAGCCAAGGGAAAAAATATGTTTTGAAAATGTTATGTTGGAAGAGACACGTGTTTTCTTCTCCTCTCAGCAAACTCTCGTGTCCTCCTTTGCCCTCAGGAACATGGGGAAATGCAGCCTCATCTTAGGAGCCCTAACTCAGGTTTCAGGGAGGGAATTTACCAAGAGCTGCTGTGACTGCCCCTGGATCTCTGGAAGTGTCCAAGGCCAGGCTGGGCAGGGCTTGGAGGAACCTGGAATAGTGGAAGGTGTCCCTGTCTGTGACTGGGGATGGGATGGGCTTTAAGATCTCTCCATCCCAAATCATTCTGTGATTTCATGACCCAAGTCTCCTGAAGATGTTCCTCAGTACATTCATCCAAGGATGTGCTAAGTTATCCCAGGTGGTTCTGCATAATTGTCCCAGGTACAACAGTGGAACCTCTCGCAGTCCAGGCTGTGGACATGGGGCATCACTCGGGGGTGTGGGTGTTCCTCTGGCAGTGCCATTCTGCTGTGGCAGTGCAGCACTGAGGTGCTGCAGGAGGTGCAGTCAGCAGGGTGGGTCTGTCTGGCTGTCTGTCTGTCTGTGCCTTGCCTCCTGTTCATACCTGCCATTCCCTACCACTCCCTTCTGGCAGGAGAGGAGCTCCTCTCCTCAGGCCACCTCCACGTGGGAAATCTGCTTTGACATTGGGCCTGAGCACTTCAGCTCTGAGTAATGGCCCAGGGACCTCCTCCAGAGCTTCCTCTGATAGCTGGGCTCACTAAAGGCAAATGTCTCCTGATGGGAAGGGTCATTTCAGCTCGCTTTTCCTGTGCCTTGCTCAGTCCTTCACATGCCACTCATCTTGAAGGAAGTGCAGGTTTAAATGCCATGAGCTCCCTGCAAGCCTTTATCTGGCCTTGCTGCACTTCTGAGGCAGCACCAGCACGCCCAGAGTGTTCCCACAGGAAAGGACAAAGAGGAAGACCAAGTGTTTGGGAAGCGACAGATAAGTTTGGAAATCTCAGATTTCCCATGTCCAGATAAAAGAAAAAACCAAACCCTTCACTGGTGCTGAGGTTTTGCTCTATGATGATCAGGCTGCTCTAAAATATCTCACATGAAATGCCAGAAAATGGCAGGTGATGTGTACTGTCCCTTTCAATATTTGATGCTGGGAGAAGTGAGTTAATTTGCAGTGAGGGGCAGCAGCCTGGCAGCATCCCCACTGTCCCAGCAGCAAGAGCCCTTTGTTGCCATAGGATTTTCCTTTCCCCCAGCCCCCAGTCTGGGGGTCTGAACCATGTTCCTCTGCAGGTGGCAGCTCGCACGGGGGAGTCGGGAGTGAGGAGAAGGACCCAGGCCATGTCCAGGTCTGCCAGCAAGAGGAGGAGCAGGTTCTCTTCTCTCTGGGGGCTGGACACTACCTCCAAGAAGAAGCAAGGGAGGCCCAGCATCAACCAGGTAAGCAGCTGGAAGCTTGGGGTGGTGGGATTTGCAAGGCTGGTGTGTTAGACTCACACAGAGTCATCACATTCCTCATCCCCCTCAAAAACCAGGGACTGCAGCTGCACATCAGTGCACAGCAGCTCCTAGCCAAGGTTTGCAATTTGTCCTTTCTTTAGCTCAATTCTGTTGTTGCATTTCTGCTGCTTCTGCTTTTCCTGGAGCTGCTTTCCCTAATCTCAGGAGCAACAAAGCAGCAGTGTAAAATACAGTTTTGAAGAGAAAAAGCCCTAAAACAATCCAGACTTGTTTGGCTATTTTTAATTCAAAATTATGAGTTTGTACAATGCTTTAAATGCCAGCTGAGTTTGGTGAAAACTTCCTAAAGTGACAAGAAGCTTTGCATTTTAGCAGGACACTCCCTGTTTTGCTTCAGATTTATGAAAAAACAGAAGTTGTACTTTTTCCACCCAGCCATTGCCCAGATCTTTCTCTAGCAAACGTGTTCCAGTGTGGTAGGAAGGTGCTTCCCTGTTATTCTTTCCAAACATCCCTAATTACAGCTTTCACTTTTGGAGAGCTATACCTCATCTAATTGCAGGAAATGTAGGCTCTGCCTTTTTCTTCTCTCCCTTCTTGTGGGGAGAAATGCTGGGGACACACGTTGTTCTGTGCCCTGTGATTTCTTGTGCTGTCTGTGAAGCAGCAGTGGGTGTTTGTTTTGTTCAGCAGAGGATGAATGCTGTGGAATCGTTCAGCTTGTTTGGAGTGAGACACTGAAAGTTCACCTGATGTTTAGAGGCAGAGCAAAAGCCCAGGGCTTGGCTGGAATGCAGCTCCATGAGCACATTCCCAATTCCTTGTGCAGATGCTGCAGCATCCCCGTTGCTTTGTATTTACTTGCCCCAAATCTCTTGTCCTGGTCTGGGATCCTGCCCATACTGTTTTTTCAAACCTGTTTTTTTTTTCCCCTGAGCTCCCCCTTTTGTTTTCCCTTTCAATGGAGATAATTGCATTCTCCACGCTGCCTCCCCTGCTCCTGCACCCCTCCCTCCTCCACAGCACAGGCAGGGAGGGGGATTCTCTTCCAGGTTAAAGGAAGCTCATTGTGGAGAGTTGTAATAAGTGTGAAGTTTTGAGGAGGTAGCAGAGTGTCTAAATGCAGTGCCTGAACACATTTCCTTTGCTTGTGTGAAGTGTTGCCTGTTGGAAGCAACCACCTGTAAATTCCTGAAAGGCAGAGACCTTTCCCCATCCTGCCCAGTCTCTGCTGCATTTTAGCCAGGGAATCATTGATCCTAGGTTGCTGATGTGGAACTATAAATCTGAGTTTTCAGTTTCCATTACTGCGTTGTGCTGCAGCACCAGCCCTGCCTGCCCATCTGATGCAGTCCTGTGCTGATTGGAGGTGGATGCTGCAAATATTCCTTTTGGTCATCCCTCCTGCACGGGATCCTGTTGATTTTAGGCTCAATGGCTCGTGCTGGGTTACCAGCTCCTGTTGCTTTAGAGAAGGGTTACACTGACTTGTGCTTGAATGTTTGCTGAGTACATTTTGGCAGCTGGGTCATTACAAAGCCAGCCAGAGGCAGAACCTCTCTGAGTTCTCAGTGTTGGCAGAGGTGGGGAAGTGTTCATTTCCCACTTTCACTGCTGGGGAAGCCCAGCACAAAGAGAGATGAAATTAGTCCAGCTCCACCAAGGAAGTCAGGAACAGATCTCCAAGCAGAAGTGGCCTCTGATCTTCCTGTACCACCCTGCCACCAGCTCGTTTTCCACCTTCTCTTCCATCAAGCTGCTTTTTTCCTTTTCTCCAGTGCATCTGCAGCAGGGAGGCAAGGAATGCTGGCAAGGTCCCCCAGTTCACTGCCCTGCAAACCTTGGTGGAGGGCAAGGTCTGACAGAGACTGATGCAAAGGTGTGCCTGTGTCAGTAAAGCCACACCTGTGCTCAGGAGGAGTGGTCCTAGAGAGGAGCTGGGGGTGGGGGACACAGGACAGCACCTCCCTGTATTAGAGGAATGGCTCTTGGAGTGAGCTGACCTGGTGTTTAGGATCCCCTCTCTGCTGAAAACACCTCCTTGTTCTTGTGTTGTTTCTTTTTGGATGACAGGCTCTGGCAGAAAGAGGTTAGAAGGGCTGCTGGATGTGACTTATACCCACCCTGAAGAAGGTTTTCCCCATCCCAGATTTGTACTGTGAAAAATTTCTGCAGGCAGTGTGTTTGTTGATGGCTGTTTGTATTTCTCAGTTTGAATTCCGTGCTGGATGTTAGACAGACTGTCCTGCCCATGGCATGTGCTGCACACAGTCACGTTGGTGTTTTAATGCAGATTCCCTCTGTTGTTCCTCAGGTGTTTGGAGAAGGAGTCGATTCAGTGAAGAAATCCCTCGAAGGGATCTTTGATGACTCAGTCCCGGATGGCAAGGTAAAACCCCTGCTCTGCAGCTGCCTCCTTCCCCCACGTTTGCAGCCAGGAAATTCAGAGTAAATACAGAGATTTGCAGTTTTGCCATTTCTAAGCATTGGAGCTGCAGCACCCACAACAGTGTTGTTGGCATTGGTTTGCCCAGAAACACTGCACATTTCAGTTTGAAATTTAAATCTGCTTTCATCCCTGTTATTTTTTTGTTGCATTCCTAGCATTCTCAGTAGCCATAGGGTGAAACCCCAGGAGAAGCACACTGCAGCTTCAGTGTAGCTGTGTGGGTGGCACAGGAGGCACACTCTATCCTGCTCAGGGAAAACTGCAGGTGCCTGTCCAGACAAGCCTTCAACCTGAGCTTAGGAGCAAAATATCTTCTCTCTGAGAGGACTCCATAATGCCCTGGTTATAGGTGAGGAGGGAGCTGTGTTGGGCTGGGGTGGTCATGATGGATGTTGTCTGTTTAGAGGGAGAAGGAAGTGGCCCTGAGCAGTGTCCACCAGCACAGCCCCGACTGTGACATTTGGGTGCACGAGTACTTCACGCCCTCGTGGTTCTGCCTGCCCAACAACCAGCCTGCCCTGACAGTCATCCGGCCTGGGGACACCTCCCGGGACGTGCTGGAGATGATCTGCAAGGTAAAGCCCTGGGGCAGCCTGTGTGCCTGCTGGGGCTGCTCTGCACTGGGACACAGCTCTGTGCTGGTGCAGGCACCAATGGCACTGCAGAGCTGAGGCTGGGAGCGCAGCAGAGCACTCCTGCAGCTGGAGCTCACTGCAGTGGTGCAGGCACCAGGCTTTGCCTTCCCCACTCTGGCTGCTCTGCTGCAGCCTGCAAGTGCCTTCACAGGCTGGCTCTGCCTCTGCTGCTCCTTTCCTGGAGCCAGCCCTCCTCTGGCCCTGCAGTGGGACCAGGCTGAGTGTGGGGTCCCTCTCCCAGCCCCACACTGTGGTGGTGCAGCCCCCCTGGTGCCCCCAGCTCTGCATCCCTCCTGCAGCCCCTTCTCCTCTCTGCCAGGCAGGTGAGGTGATCTCACCCTTCCCAGGAGCCAGGGGACCTGTCTGCAGGTGCCATCCCTCCTCCTTCCCTCGGGCTGGCCCTGGGGAGAGCAGCAGCACCTGCAGTGGGAGAAGGTGCCTGTGCTTGCTGCCTGTGCTGTGGAACAGACTCAACCTTGTGTGGGTGGCAGGAGGGGACAGGGAAAAGCTTTTATCTGCATTGGAGTGGAGGGCAGGAAAAACCACCTGGATTTCTTTGCCAGATGAAGTATCAGAGACATTGGGCCATTAAAATGAGTTCCATCTCCAAAGAGTTGGAAACTTTGACAAATTAAACACAGGCTTTCAGCTCTGGCAGCTACATAATGTGTGTTTTCTGAGCGAGACCCAGCTCCTGTCACGTGCTGCTCTGAAAAGTGAGTCTGCTTTGTACAACAACAGCAGCAGGAGGAAAGCAAACATTTATTACTATTGAGAGCTTAACTTTGGGGACTTTCAGAACGTGTTGCATGTGCTTCTAAAGAGAGGGAAGGTGAGAGAAAGGCGTTTGTTTCCAGTAATTGCACGGTGCACTCGTCTCTGCCAGGTGCGCTGCAGCTTCTGAAAGCTCTGCTTTGTGTGCAGCTAAAGATGACATTTTTGGAGAGGCATAACAGGGAAGCTGGATGACACATTATTAGTAATGATTTATTTTTAGGGTTTATGTTTTCCTCTGGGTGAGGATGGTTAACTCAGGGGACAGAATCCCTGGCTGCAGTGAGCTGGTGTAGCTCTCTGGTCCCACAGGTGCCTGCTGAGGGTCTGGTCTCTCACTCTGCTTTTGCTCTGCTGGGTGGGGGGTTTAAGGAGAAGGGGAGGCTGGTGAGTGTTTTCTCAAGAGCTGTTATCTGTTTCTTTCCTTTCTGTAAGAGTTTTCAGCCTGAAAAACACTGTCGAGATGCCTTCTTTTCTGTAGCATTTAATAATCAATCTCTTTCTTCTGTCTCTTGCATTCAGCTCATTTTCCCCCCTTTAATATCCGATCCACATCATTTCACATCAGTTTGCCATCTGCCATCTGAGAACCAGTCAAGTTCTGGTACAGTAAACATTTCAAGCTCTACATTTCATATAAACCTCCTCATGTTTGTAGATGTGGTTAAATCTGTGTGCTGCTAAGCTGAGCTTGATTCTTCTGTTGGAGAACATTAAATGCACTAAAGTCATTGTGGAAAATGTGTTTTTATGCTAACATTGCTGCTTGTTATTGTACAGCAAGTTAGGCTTTGGAGGATGCTTTGTGACACTTTCATGATTCAAGATTGGTGGGAGCAGTGTTTAAAGCATTTTTAAAGTGGTTTTTCAAAGATTTCTCCGAAGATGTAACTAGCAACATCACTTGCAAGGCAGGAAAACTCAGTGCATATGCATTAAATTGCTTTCCATGGCTGATAGGAAATAGTTGGTCCCTTCCAATCTTAACCATCCTGTGATTCTGTGCTGACACTGCTCAGTGTGAACGAATGTATATGCATTACTAACATTTGCATAATGGTATGTCTTAAAATGGAGGAGGAAATCACACTCTGAATATGGATTTAGGCAGAGCCAGTGTGGAGATAATCACACCAAAACCCAGTATGGAGATAATAGCAGTAAAAAACAAGCCTGGATGACTACATGGCATTTTGTCTTTTGACTGCGTGAAAAGTGAGGCAAGAAAGGTTTGGGTTTTTTTCCCCTCACAATTTATATTTTTCAAAGGGACCTGCATGAGGGGCAGAAGCAGATACCCCAGGTGTTGTTTGGTTTGGGTTTGTGCTCAGAGCCTCATGGTTAGTTTAGCCTGATGCTCTGGGGCTCTTCCTTTGGGCTGGTGCTGTGCTGGGAGAGCTGGGGCCACACAGGAGCCGTGGGCTGGCAGCTGTGCTCTGCCCCCAGGCTGGGAGAACCTGCCAGACCCTCTCCTGGCCAGCAAGGAACCAGGCTGGGTGAAGAGCTGGGCTTGTGTGCCAGCCCTCTGTGGCACCCGGAGCCTCTGGAATGGGATCACACCCCGCTCCAAACCCTCTCTCTCCAGCACCTCGGCTTGTGCTTTAAACCTGTGCTTAATTTAGTCCAGACATAGCCAGAGTTATTAGGAGAGAAATAAATAAACCAAGAAGCTGATTTGGATGGCTGAAAGGTGTTTTGGGTGGTCTTGAAAGGATATTCGTGTTATTAAAGCTGCCCTGTTTCTGCTGCCACCTCCCCACATGTGGATGCAGCTCACAGCACCAAAAAGTGGGTTAATGGTTTGGCTTTTAGGGCAGCCTGGCTGGGTCCACATTCCAGGGCCCTTTTCCTTTCACTTCAGTGGAACATCGTGGCCCTATTTGAAACACTTTAACCAGTGTCAGATTTTGAGGTAGACACAGCCTCGGGGCAACTGGAGGATGTTAATTAACTAAATGGGGTGGCTCACAGCCTGCACCATGGGACTCTCCTTCCTGACCTGGATGGGATTGCAGTGTGCTGGACTGATGGCATCCACCTGGGCTGATGGAGTTTGTGGAAGAAATGCGTGGAAGAAAGCGTTTGTTGGAAGAAATCCTTTGTTGGAAGAAATCCTCTCCTCCTGTCCCTGTTCCCTGGAGCAGATCCCAAATCCCCCCTGCTGTCCCCTCCTGTCAGGGAGCTGTGCAGAGCCACAAGGTGCCCCTGAGCCTCCTTTTCTCCAGGCTGAGCTCCTTCCCAGCTCCCTCAGCCCCTCCTGGGGCTCCAGCCCCTTCCCAGCTCCTCTCCCTGCCCTGGACACCCCCAGGTGCACTCTGTGGGTTTAGGTCTCCTCTCTGTATTTTTGTTTAAGACACTTTTGTGTCTAGGGACAGGAAACCAAGCTGACCACAAAGTAACCCAGGACTCTTCTGTGTCATTTCTGAAACTTTAATGCTGATTCTGCTTCCTTGTAGTTTCTGAGGTGTTTGCCATGTGTGTGTCCATAAAGAGAAAATACCGAAAGCAGAAAGAAGCTTTCAAAAATAAAAAAATAAAAAAGGGTGAGGGGGCAAGGACATCTCCTACATTCAGCTGTTTTTCTTTCAGCCCTTGATAGATTTCAGTCATTATTTAATTAAGTAGGAATTTGCCTGGATTATGGAGTCATTCTATTTCAGGTACTCCACTTCATCCAAGGATAATTTGATCTTTGGGTTGGACATATTTGAACAGGGCACTGTGCAGAGTGCAGCAATAGATCTGTTTTGCTTTTCCTTCTTATTATTGGTAGTTTTTTTACTCCTGGGCTAATCCACATTTCCCAAAGCATTTCCTGTTCTTTGTGTGCTAGATGGAGGGTCAGGGTGGGATGTTTTCCACAGGTCCCTCAGTGAACATTGCTCATCACCTCACAGCTGGAACTGGAAAAGTCAGGCTTAAAAAAACAGGATAAACTGGCAACAATGATGCTCCTGCATGAATTTTCAGATAAGCCATTGTTTTCAGCACAGCCTGAGAAGCTTTGGTAATTTGCTGGTGTAAAATGAAAAGGCTGAAGTATAAAAGCCTTTAATAGTGAGATTTCAGAAGTGACAGGGAGCAGAATTTATCTACTATGTCTGTGAATCACTTTGGGGTTTCTCATTAGATTTAGTTTAGGAACTTTGAAAGTAACTTCTGGATGATATCCTTTGTGTTTATCATACCTGTAATGTGTTTTGATTACACACTGCATTAACCTCTGCTTAAATCAACCTTATTAATCATGCTGAGAAAAGGTCATTAACATCTCCCAGACCAAATGCTGTATCCTCAGCTAATTATAACTAATTCATTAAAATGGTGTGACCTGCTTCCACTGGGATGCAATCCAGGATGCAACTCTTGGCTTCTAGCCTCATAAAGCCAGTGTATCCCGAGCTGCTTTGAATTTAGAGGACAGACAGATTTTTTGTGTTTATTAACCTTGCTTGAAATCTGTCACATCGTATTTACGTGCCAAATTGTGAAGATGATAAAAAACCCCAAACCAAACAGAAAACACCTCTCCTGCTGTATTTTGCTCTGTTAGCAGAACATTTGGTTAAATACCCTTTTATCCAGAGGCATGCTCTGAGGTTGCTGTTCCAGGCCTGTTTCTGGAGGGGCTTGGGAAGGAGCAGATTTCTGGGTCAGCAGAGCCCAGGAGGGCACACGGATCCCATTCCTGGGGAGAGCAGCAGGGCCAGCCCCTGTTCAGGCTCCAGGGCAGGAGGCTGTGGTGGAAGGGGCTGCTGGGGGGTCAGAGATGGGGCAGGAGTGCTTTCCTGGCTCAAGGCTCTTTGTCTCTTGCAGACACACCAGCTGGACTGCTCTGCTCACTACCTGCGCCTCAAGTTCCTGGTGGAGAACCAGATCCAGCTCTACGTGCCAAAGCCAGAGGAGGAGATCTATGAGCTGGTAATGCTGCCCACTGGGCACGTGAAGTGACACTGGCTAGCAGCTGGCACTTAGTGTTCAGCTCCCATTCTGCAGCACAGTTATGCTTTTGAGTTTGCAATGCTGGTGCTTTTTGCTGGCCTTCAGCAAAAGGAGCTCTCCAAGCTTTTCATCCTGTGCTGGTGTTCAGCTCCTATTTGTGTGTGGATGTGTCTGGGGAGAGAGGAGGGACAGCCACAGGCATGTGTCAAAATCACTCCGAGGTACATTTGAGCTTAACTTCCCTCCGAGTTGTCTTTTCCTGTTGTTAGTGGTGTCTGTGGAGATTTTAAAGACATGATGCACTTCTTGTTATGGTTCCTGTCTGAGTTTTAAAGTGGGGGAAAATGCCCAAGTTTTTTTCCCAAAAACACCCAGAAGTTGTTGGGCTTTTTTTGTTTGGTTGGTTGTTTTTTTGGTTTTTTGTTCCTAATGGTAAGGTAAAGATTGAGGTCAAGAAGGTCTGGAGTTATGTGTGAGAATATACATCCTTAATTGCCTCAGCTGGCTGTTTTCATCTCATTCATCTTGAAAGCAGACTTCAAAGGACTTTTGCCATGAGAGATTAAAAAAAAAGACCAAACAGGATTAGTGTCATGCTTTAGCTCTGTGATTTTACACAGGCACGCTGTAAACCTTCTTAAACCTTCTCATTGGTGGCTGGTTTACTTATAAAAAGTAAAACTTAGTTATGGAGGCTTTTGCTCACTTAGCAAAGGACTTCTGGGATTTTCAATTAATGCTGTCAACAACAACAACAACAACAAAAAGCAGTGAGAAAGTGCTGGAGGAGGGCTGGGACTGTGAAGTGTGACAGGGTTGGGAAAATGAAAACTCGGAGGAGACAGCTTTTAGCTGCCGCTGTCTGGAAGGACTCTGGGGGCTTGTCTTGTGTTGAGAGGGTGTGGGATTGACAGTCATCACTTTCTGCTTACGGTGAAAAGCTGTAATTAACCCAGAGCTCAGTCAGTGGGGCCGTGCAGATGCTGGGAGGGAATGCAGAGATGGGAGCTGCAGGATGGTGTCTGGGGTGTGGGTATGAAACCAGCACACTTGGTGTGTTTGCTTGTGTGTGTGGGATTGTTTGGGAGAGTTCTGGGGGTGCTTCCACGAGGCTCTAACTGTTCTGTAATATTGATTTTTTGCAGTGCTGGTAGAAACAGGAGATAAAATTGTATTTTATTAGGGAAACTTTTTGGAACCAAGTTCCTCTTCTTTTCTACAGGAATGGTTTATGTACTTCAGTCCAAACGCTGGGTTTCAAAATGTTAATTATTGTAAATTTCATTTTTACACGCTCAGAGCAGCATGTAAGCAGAATTAATAGTCACCTGTGGGCTCTGTTCACCTGGGGCTGTGGTTTTTTCCGAAGACAAAGGGCTGGTTTGTTGCTTCAGTGCTGAAAGGCACAGGGATTTGCAGCTGCTTGGAGGGACTTCTGGGCTATTGCCTAGGTGTGAATTTGTGCTGGTCTCCCAGGAAGGATGTTAATGATCATTTCAAAGACTTGGGGGCTTTCCTTGGTACAAACAAATATCAGGATGTTAAAGGTGAAACCTCACGCTGAGGTATAGTGAGTCTGATAGTCTGATAATGAAGAAACATTTATTTAAGAAACAAAACCACTCCCTTGTGCTTTTAATGCTGTTGAATAATGGAATTCCTGCAATGTCTTCATTAAAATAAAATAAAAACATTAAGATTTTACTACCTGTAAATTAGGAAAACAGGAACAGAAGCTCTGTTTCTCGTGCACTCGAAATGGTATTGACTGAGTGAATGCATGCTCAGATCTGTGATGGGGTGGGAAAGCACTGCTTCCTCCTCTCTGACAGCAGAGCTGAGTGACACTGCTAATGCCTCTCACACAGGTGGAGAGAAGTTGTTTGATAAATAATGACCGCAGTCCCTTTCTTCTGCCCGTAATTAAAAACCAAAAATCTGTTCCAAGCGACTACAATTGATGTGTCCTCCCACAGTAACATATTTTTGTGTTTGTTTTTTTCCCCCTCTATTCAGCTGTACAAGGAAATCGAAATCTGTCAGAAGATCACCCAGCACATTCACATGGAGAAGTCTGATGCATCCTCTGATATTTATGGTGAGTTACTCCCTGAGTTGTTTTGCTGTTTCTCCCCAGTCAGTTCCAGCAGGTTCTTGTGTGCTCTGTGCTGAAGTACCTGAAAGGTCTCTGGAGCACAGGGAGAGAAGCACTCCTGGTTCCTGACCACCCACAGCTTCATTCCCCTGCCCCGGGGGAGCAGAGCTTTGCTGGAGTGCTCTGAGCTCGGTTTCCTGGAGCTGGGGATGTTCAGGAGCACAAATGTTTGCTGGAGTTCCTCCCACGGGGCCGCGGGTGGGAGCAGCATCCTTTGCCAGCTGTCACATCCCACAGGGAGCTGCTGGGGCTGTGCTGGGCTGCCCCACACCCGCAGGGCTCTGCAGCTCCACTCCTGCCCGGGGGCACCCGTGCTCCTCTGCCAGGCAGCTCCAGAGAGGCTGTTTGGCTGCCTCTCAGCTGCCAGGGGCAGCCAGCTGGGTTCCTGCCTGGCCCTGGCACTCCTGAGCCTGGGATGGCTGGCTCAAGGGTGTCCCACTGATGCTCCAGCCCTTGAGGATGTCCCACAGACTCCTGGAGCCAGGGTGTGACACAAGGCACATCTGTGTGAGACAAAACAGGACAAGGCTTTCATTCCTTTGATTGCAGCAGAATCTCTCCTCTCTGTGTAGTTCATACTTCTCAGCTTTCAGGTATTTCAGGTTACTGCCCCCCACCCTGGTGAGTTTGCCCTCTGGCCTGGCAGTTACAGTTTTGGGGTGTATTTTAGAGTTATCTCTGCAACCTCCCTCTCAGGAAGCCAATCTGCATCTTTTTGCTGTTTATCTAAATATTCTGTTTTAATGACTAGAATAATTCTGAATCCCCAAACTGCTTATTATACAGCTGCAGGCCATTGGAATACTGAGCTCTGCTACAAAGCAGTGAGACTGACTGGAGTTATTGAAGGCCTAAGGAAAATATTCACCAGCCCAGTGATGGCTCAGGGTTCATATTTATGCAGTGCCTGAAAGCACTGCAAGAGTTGGGCTGTCATAACATTTCCTGTTCATTTCTTTTTCTTCTTTTTTTCTATGTGATAAATGTAAAAAAAATATGAAATGCACTGGTGGTGTCCTGTGAGATGAGACCAGCTGTGAGGTGTGGGATGTAGCTGTGCAGTGCTCTCTGACCCTGCAGGGAGGAAATGCTAAAAGCACCCAAAAAAAGCTGACTTTTCTCTCATTGAGGGAAAACAGCCAAATGTGGTTTGCCTCTAAATGGCAGAAGGATTTCTGTGGTCTGTTTGTCTCCTTGTGTGTTCATGCAGTGACAAGTGTGTGCTGAAATCACATAACCCTGAAGCAGTTTGGGCTGGACAGGGCCTTGGAGATCACCCCATTCCAACTGCACATCTCAGGGAGAGCTCAACTGGGAGCATCCCGGGGTGGTTCTACTCCACCAGGTGTCTGTGGTAGTAAGAGGCACTCCTGGTGGGCCTGGCCAGTGTTGGGTCTTTTGATGCTTTGCTGGTGCCTGAGCACAGACATTCTCACCTCTTTGGCTGCTGCTCTTTCCCTCTTTGCCAGGGCTGAGAGGGCAGAAATTGGGGAGAATCCTTGGATTCCAGCTGGTGGATGTGTCAGGAACCTGCTGGCATGTTCACCAGCAGCTGGTTGTGCTTGGGGCTGGGGGGATTGTCTGGAGGTGGGTTTGTTCAGCTACTCAGCTCCTTTGGTGAGGCCAGGTGCTCTCAGAGATGCAGATTTTTGTTCTCCTGTCAGCAGAACTTTGCAGTGAAGAGAAGGCTGTGCCTGGGTCACCACCCATCTCTTCCCACCTGTGTTTCAGAGTCCATGCACAGTTGGATGGTAATGTTTTTGGCAGGAATGCCAGCTTATGCAATCACTGTGGCTTCCACCCACTCCTGCCCTTCCTCTCCTGTGTGTTTGCGTGGAGCCCCTGTGGAACCCAGCCAGATGGGAGCTGTGCATTCCTGCTGGCCACAGGCTGCACACACACTGGGCTGAGGTGTTTCTCACTGGGGGCATGCAGGGAAAGCACTGCTCTCCTGCTGCAGGTGCTGTGAGACCCAGGCACTGTCACAGCTGTGCAAAGGGCAGGGTCACACTCTGGCTGTGGAGGGAGGGGTTAACTGTGTGTGTGAGATGACCATTTCCAGCTGCTGCCAGCTGCCCATCTCTCATCTCTTAAAGCTGATGACAACCTGTGCAATTGCTCCTTGTGCCCTTTCTGCCAGGAATAACTGCAGGATTTATGGCTATGGCTGAAAGATGAATTAAGAAGCAGCTATGTGTGCATTTAGGCCTGATGGATTGAAGGAGGCACAGGTCCTCTCACAGAGGAATCACAGAATTCCAGAATTCTGTGGGTTGGGTTGGAAGGAACCTTGAAGCTCATCCCATTCCACCCCCTGCCATGGGACCCCTTCTACCTTCCCAGGTTACTCCAAGCCTTGTCCAGCCTGGCAAGGATCTCAGGGGCAGCCACAGCTGCTCTGGGCACCTGTGCCAGGGCTGCCCACCCTCCCAGGGAACAATTCCTGCCCAATATCCCATCTAAACCTGCTCTTTCACTCTGAAGCCATGTCCCCCTGTCACCCCAGGCCCTTGTAATGAGTCTGTCCATCCTCCCTGTGAGCTCCCTTCAGGAGAGCTGCAATGAGCTCACCCCAAAGCTGCTCTTGCCCAGGCTGAGCAATCCCAGTTCTCTCAGCCTTTCCTTGTAGGAGAGATGGAGCTTGGGGCTGCTTGGACACACTGGTCTCCTCCCAGTGGGGGCCTGAGCTGTCCTCAGCCTGGTTTTGGTGTGGTGTTTGGCCCCAAACAGCATTTCAGTTGAAAGGGGTGATGCTCTTAGGAACTGATGCTTTGTGCTGACTCAGCTGCAGCCTTGGGCACGCTCTGCTGTTTTTCCAGATGAGGGTTTTCCAGGTAGGTGATGACAACCAATAACTACTATATTTTACAGCTGCTCTTTTAGTCGAGGCTTCTTCTCTCTGCCAAAGCTGGTGTGTTGAGTGAGCTTTACAAATTTCATTTGATTCAGCCAAGGAGCTCACATGCAGGTTCCAAGTAGCTCAGTAAGTCATGAAAGGCCATATGCTTCTCACTTCCTTCTGCCACATTCTTCCCCCTCTTTTCTTCTTTTTTTTTTTTATTTTTATTTTTAAATCATGGATGAAAAAATAACTCTCAGCCATAAGGATCAGCTTGAAGGGAGTCCTAAAGTCAGGATAGGCTCCCAGCACATCTGCACTGCTTGGCTGGTGGCTGATTCCATGTCAAAACAAACTACTCCCCCCAGAGGTTTGGAAATGTTTTTCTAGTCTCTAGAAAAAGAGAGAGCAAATGGTTGCCTGCACTCATTTAGGGAGTAATGAAGTTTCAGAAAGGCAAATGTGCTGCTTTAGATAACTCTCCACAGTAAATAAACAACCTGCATTTAACTTGGCATCTTGTATTTCCTTCACAAATCATTATCCTACTGTGTCCTACTTGTGTCCACCCACAAAAGGCAGGAAAATCCCCCAGCCCAAAGCCCACAGTGCCATTTGCAGTGTCAGGCTGTGTCAGCACTTGCACTCCAAGGCTGCTCTGTAGGTCTCTGGTGAACATGAAACGTGCACTGAGACTTGGCAAATGACAGATTGTGCCAGAAGCAGCTGAAAAGAGGAAGGAGCAAAGGGAAAGGGGCATTTTTACAAGCATGCCCAGCCCAGGAATCTCAAAGAGCAGAGGGCAGCACTGTGTTCCAGCAGGAGCTGTTGTGCTTTGCCTGGCTTTGGGGTGGCACATCAGCCACGGCTCTGCAATTCCCAGCTTGTGTCCCAAACCACAGCTCTGTGCAGCTCTGGTCTGCAAACAGCAAAACCTTCTGGAATGGCCTTTGATGGCAAGGGAATTGAGAGTCTGTTCCAAGGCTTTGCAGCTGTGGTATCCTCAGATATGTCTGTAGGTAATTGGTAAATGCACTCAGAAATTCAGGTTTTGTTTGAGCCACTTTGATTGTTGAACTTGCCCATTGTGTCTGTAAAGGTGAGAGGGAAGGGAGAGGAAAGGGATCCCTTGCCATGGCTGCTGGGACACCCTGGAAGGGGCTGGCTTGCTCTGACCATGTCCCTGGTGTCTCCCCAGGTTTCTCTCTGTCCTCTGTGGAAGAGGAGGGGATCCGCCGGCTCTACGTGAACGGCGTCAAGGAGACGGGCCTGGCTTTCAAGAAAGGTAAAACTCTCCCCAGAGCCCTCCCAAGTCACTCACTGCCACAGAAATACCCTGGCAGCATCCCAGTGCTCCCCGTGGCAGGGATTAGTGCCTGTGCTTCTGCTCCCAGCCTTTGCAGGAGGCATGGCAGCACTTGGGGCAGCAGGCTGCCAGCTCGTCCCGGGGCACAGCAGCTCTGCTGTCCTGCAGCTCAGGCAGGCTGGGGCCAGCCTTGCCACTGCATGGCCATTCTCTGCCTCCTGCTGCACACTCAGGCTGCTCAGGCAGCTGGAGCCCACCCTCACTGGGAGCTAGAACACAGGGCTGGGGGTGAGAAGATTCTTCTCTCTTTATAACCCCTTGGTGTATGCAGAGTCCTCAGAAACACCTTCAGGCTTCTCTTGGCAAGGGCTTACATGGCCTTGCAGAGCTTATTCAGCAACTGGCCCTTGCCAGGAGCTGTTCCAAAGGCTGCTCTCCCCCAGGCTGCTGCACCCCCTGGCCTGGTGCTGGCTCTGGCACTCTGCTGAGCCAGTCCAGCTGATGGAAAACTGCCCTGGCAGTTTCTGGGACCCTGGGCTGGCAGATCTGGCTGGTGTGTTGGGAATGAGTGTCTCAAGGGGCTCAAGGAGGCAGAAACAGGAAGGAAGGACAGTGGTCAGGGCTGGGGGACAGCCTGGAGTTGCACCCCAGCTTCAGAAACCCGCATAGGTGTGTGTTAAACATGAAAAGACCATCTTGCTCTTTCCTGTCACTCAGCCCCACAGCAGTCCCTGCTTATCAGGGTGGGGATCCTGCCAAAAACCCTGAGCAGAGGCTGGGGGTGCTCCCTGCCAGGAAATGGAACCCAGTGGGTTCCTGTGTGGGGCAAAGTGAGTGTTAGGTGAGGGTGGAAGGGGTTTCATCAGGGCTTCCCTGTTCTGCTCCTGGTCGCTGCTGGAAGAGCAGTGTGAGTGGATGTGTGAGCTCAGAGTGCCTCCTGTGGGGCTGCACTGCAAGCACAGGCACTGGTAAAAACTCACACAGCTGCTCAGAGCTGACCTGGAAAGGCACTTCTGTATGAGCAGCAGTCTGCAGGATGTTGGGACAAGATTCCCTGAGGTGGCAGCAGGAAAGCTCTCTGTGCCTCCCAATATTTACACCCATTATCTGCATTTGATTGCACTCCATCAGATCAGATACTGCATTTCATTTTCAATCTTCCCTCCAATTAGAAGATTTTCTTTTCTTCTGGTAATTTTTATGATTTATCCTTTTGTTTCTTCTGTTGGCCTGCCTTAGCAAGGCAGGCATTCCTCACTGGAATGGGAGCTCCTTGATTGCACTGAGGTAGATGTGATGCTTTACCCCAAATCATCCAAAACAAAGAGTACCAAGAGTAAATGAAGCCCCAGATCCAATGTTGATGGTTGCAGGCCTATTAGTGTGCTACTCTTATGCCACAGAATCACTAAGTAGAATAAATTAAATAATGCGAAATGCTTGACTTGCCTTGTTTTGTCCTTCTTTCAGATATGATTTTCCAGTCCATTTACTTTGTAGCTACTCTATCTAGTTCATTTTATTCACCCTGAAACTGCACACCACGCTAGAGTTTCTGGGCACAATTAGGTGCATTTAGGGAGCTCTCCATTTCCCTGAGGAAACTCTTTGGCCTCCTCCCTTGCAATGGGAGTCAGTACTGGAATGGGGTCGGTCTCCTGGAGGATGCTCCAGGCTGCCAGGTGCCAGGACGTGGCAGGGATGGTCACCCCTGCTGTTGGGTGCTGTGAGTTGCAGCTCTCCTCGCTGTAAATGCAGGGATGGATGTGGGGATGCTCCAGCAGCCGGGCTCCTGGCACTGCTGTCCCCTGAGTGCTGCTGCCTGCCTGGCCCCAGGGGTGGTTTGGGATTACACCCTGCTCCAGGTCACTGGCGCTGGCCAGGGGAAGGTCAGCAGTCCCAGGCACCTCTCAGGGCTGTGTCCCTCAGCATCCCAGGGAGCAGGAGTCAGCTCTGGAAAGAGCTGCTGGGATCAGGCTGGACAAAAGCCATGACTGACTCCGATCTGCCTTTTGAGGGTCCGTGTGCTGCCCTGGGGTTTGGGAAGGGTCAGGGGAGCCTGTGCTCTGTGGGCTGCAGCATGCACAGGAAAAAGGGCACAAATGTGGCTGCAGATTGTGAGGGACTCGTGGGCGCTGTGCTCAGGGTGGCACTGCAGGGGCAGATCTCACAAAGCCATCGCACCCTCCGCAGCCACGGACGGGTACGCCGGACACGGGCACCCGGCAGGGCTCCGGGCGGGGCTGCGGGGCTCGGGTCGGTGGGGATGGGGCGCAGCCCTGCCCGCGGAGCTCAGCGCTGTTCCCTGCGCACAGGGCTCAAGGCTGGCGACGAGGTGCTGGAGCTGGGCGGGCTCGCGGCGGAGCAGCTGGACTGGGCGCAGCTGAAGGCGGCGCTGGCGCGGGGCGCGCTGAGCCTGGCCGTGCGCACCCAGCCCCGGCCGCAGCCCGGCCGCAGCCTCGCCGCGCCCCCGCGGCGCGCTCCCGGCGGCGCCCAGCCCGCCCTGCCCCGCGGGGAGACAGGTACGGGGATGGGGGGACATGGGGGGACATGGGGGAATATGGGGGATATGGGGGGACATGGGGGGATATGGGGGGATATGGGGGATATGGGGGATATGGGGGATATGGGGGGACATGGGGGGATATGGGGGGATATGGGGGGATATGGGGGGATATGGGGGATATGGGGGATATGGGGGATATGGGGGGACATGGGGGGATATGGGGGGATATGGGGGATATGGGGGGATATGGGGGAATATGGGGGGAATATGGGGGAATATGGGGGGATATGGGGGATATGGGGGGATATGGGGGGACATGGGGGGATATGGGGGATATGGGGGGATATGGGGGGAATATGGGGGGAATATGGGGGATATGGGGGATATGGGGGGATATGGGGGGACATGGGGGATATGGGGGATATGGGGGGGAATATGGGGGAATATGGGGGGAATATGGGGGGAATATGGGGGGATATGGGGGAGAATATGGGGGAATATGGGGGGGAATATGGGGGAGAATATGGGGGGATATGGGGGATATGGGGGAATATGGGGGGGATATGGGGGGATATGGGGGAAATATGGGGGGAATATGGGGGGATATGGGGGGATATGGGGGGGATATGGGGGGGATATGGGGGGAATATGGGGGGGAATATGGGGGGGAATATGGGGGGGAATATGGGGAAATATGGGGGGAAATATGGGGGGGAATATGGGGGAATATGGGGGGGAATATGGGGGGAATATGGGGAAATATGGGGGAATATGGGGGAATATGGGGGGACAGCGGGGGGTATATGGGTATATCTGGTACTGCTACTGGGGTGGTATATGGGGGCACATCTGGTACTGATGGGGAGGATACAGGGGGACAGCTGGGGGGGATATGGGGGCACATCTGGTACTGCTATTGGGGGGTATATGGGGGTACATCTGGTGCTGCTATTGGGGGGATATGGGGGTACATCTGGTACTGCTATTGGGGGGATATGGGGGTACATCTGGTACTGCTATTGGGGGGATATGGGGGTACATCTGGTGCTGCTATTGGGGGGTGTATGGTGGTCTGATACTGCTGGGGGGCACATGGGGGTACATCTTTTACTGCTGGGGGGCACATGGGCTCTGCTGGTTCTGCTGCTGCTGCTGGGGCACCAGGAATTCCTTTGCTTTGGCCATTCACAATTCCTTTGGTTTGCTCATTTGCAATGTTTTTGTTGTGAGATAGGAGTAGGAGGAAGGTAAAACAGGCTTAATTTTAAATGGTGCAAAGGAAAACTTTATGATTAGAAACTAAAATTTAATTATTAGAAACTATAAGGAAAAAAAAAAAGAATAAAACTTAGAATAAAATTAGAAACTTAGAATAAAATTTTTAGACTATTTCTCGGTCAAGGACAGTGCCCTGCCCTTCACTGGGAGCAGCTAAGGTGCTGGTTTTGGTTTGTTCATTTGAAATCTTTTTGGTTTGTTCATTTGAAATTTTTTTGTCATGAGATTGGGTTAGGAGGAAAGTTAACAGGCTTAATTTTAAATGGTACAAAGGAAAACTTTATTATTAGAAGCGATAAGAAAAAAGAATAGAATAAAAATTTTAGAATACTTCTCTTACCTCTACATATTATTTTTTTTTTAACACTGACAATGTACATAAAACTAATCAGTTACTTTACTATAATTTAAAAAAAGTCTTCCTAATTTACTTGGGAGAGGAGACTTTTTTGTACTTTATGGTGATTTATTTTTTTAATAAGAAATTTTTTTTTTGTGGCCTTGATGTTAGTGATTAGGTGGAGAATGGAATTCTGATTACTAGGGAAAAAATCGGGTTTTTGGATTAACAGTTTTTTCAATAACTATTATTGAACTTATTATATATATATATAGTTATATATATATATATATAACTATTATATTAACTTATGGGGCACACTTTAAGGATTATAACAGTTTAAACAAAAAGTTTTTTAGCTTTGGAAACAGAGTTGTGTGTTTTGGTATTCTTTCTTCTTTTTCTCTGAGGAGCAGCAGGGGTTTTTATTTTTTTATTATTTAAACTTAGGGGGTTACAATTCTTTTAATATTTACCGACTTTAACACTGATATTTTTGTTTGTATTTACAGCTAAAATATTTAATTTACCCTATAATATATTTTTATGAGTCATAGGGAAACAAGAGTTTCTTTTTATAGTAAAAAAAGGAGAAATTTTAACCTATGCCTTTTTTGACATGGGGTCAGGAAAGACTGGTTGTACCTTTTGCTTCAGTTTTTTGGAATAATTTAAAAAGTGGAATTGCCAGAATGAAGTTGTTTCTAGGTAATCAGAACCATTCTGAGCTTTGGGGAGTGTGATATTCTCAACAAGCATGAAAAGCTGAAATTCAGCATCCTCAGGCAATGTTCCCCTTTTAATTTGCACTTTTCCCAGTTAGGATTTTTGTGCTGGGAATTCGAGGTGTGTTGTGCATTTTCATAGCTGGCCACGAGATGCCCCCATGTGCTGCTTTTACCAGCCCTGTCTGAGCTTTGTCACCGGTGCTGGCTCCTGCTAAACCAGTGTCAGGCTGGGGTTTTAGGGCAGCTCTCCCTCATTCCCATTCCTGCTAAACCAGTGTCAGGCTGGGGTTTTGGGGCAGCTCTCCCTCATTCCCATTCCTGCTAAACCAGTGTCAGGCTGGGGTTTTGGGGCAGCTCTCCCACATTCCCATTCCTGCTAAACCAGTGTCAGGCTGGGGTTTTAGGGCAGCTCTCTCTCATTCCCACTCCTGCTAAACCAGTGTCAGGCTGGGGTTTTAGGGCAGCTCTCTCTCATTCCCACTCCTGCTAAACCAGTGTCAGGCTGGGGTTTTAGGGCAGCTCTCCCTCATTCCCATTCCTGCTAAACCAGTGTCAGGCTGGGGTTTTAGGGCAGCTCTCCCTCATTCCCATTCCTGCTAAACCAGTGTCAGGCTGGGGTGCCCCAGGGAGGGGGATGTTCCTTCAGCCAGCAGCAGGAGTGCAGCTGCCCCTGGCAGTGCCCCTGGCTGCCCGTGGGATAATTTGGGAGTGGAATCAGGGCTCTGCACCCAGGTGTGTGCCTGGGGGGCTCCCCACCCGTTTCTCCCTGCTTGGGTGTTTGCAGAACCTACTGAAGCCTTTCCTCTGCTCCTGTCAGGGGTGCATTCCCCCAGGTGGGATGCACAGGACATTTTAAAGATGCTTGTGTCTGGGATGTTGTGACTGTGTATTAGATTTCTGTTCTTGGCTCCACAGCTTCTTGCAGAGCAGTCAAGTATGAAATACCCACTGACCTATTTATCAGTGTCTTTGTTGATTGCAGGCAGTGTATCAGCTCCATGATTTCTGCTGAATGTTGTTTCTAGGACCAGGTTCTGTCTGTGCCCCTGTCAGCAGGGTCACAGTGCCAGCACAAGTGGGCACATCCCTCTTCCAGGGACCAGCATCTGCCTCTGGGGTCATGCTGGTGTCTTAGCATTAATTTCCTCCCTAGCAATCCTTCAGCAAAGGGCACATTCTATTTCCTGTGTGAGGCAAAGGATACTGTATATTTCCAAATAGGAAAGATATGTTACATTTTTTAAAAGGGAGCTTTGCTGGTGCCTTGCTGCGCAGTGGGAGGTCTAGAGGAGCAAAGCAGGGCTGTGTTTCTGGGAGTTGAGCTCCTGGGAGTGTCTGCCAGAGCTCCTATTAAATCTGACATCTCTCACAGCTCTTTCATCATCTGGAACTCCCTTGCACATGCTGAGCTTGGGGCTGGAGCTGCAAATCAGCTCTCTGGCCGTGGTTACTTCACTGTGTTTGCTTAACAGGTTATTCTGGAAGTGACCTTGGGTTTTCTGTCTCTGATTGATGTGAGAACTGCCATCCTGGGCACGATGGATGCTTTCCCTGTGGAACTGCACTGCCTTTGCAGAGCCACACGTTCTGCTCCTTTCATCTCTTATTGCTTTTCCTGGCTCTGGTTTCTCTCCTGCTAACACAGCCTGCACAAATTTGGCTGAGGAGGATTAGGTCTGTCTCTGTCTGGAGCCCCAGAGCAGGTTTTCCTTATTGCCTAAAAGGATCAGTGGGGTCTGTGTCCCCTCCCCAGCAGGAGCGTTCTGCCTGCCCTCAGCGCAAGGAATGAGAGCTGGGAGCACCCCAGACCATCAGGAAGCTGTTCTGCCATTAGAAGGGTATCTGGGAGTGGGAGTAGCACCCAGATTTGGTGCTGGTCTCTCCAGTTCACCCCTTTCAGTGTGGGGCTGAGGGCTAGGCTTTGTCTGCCCCTGTCTTTTGGAGACCCTTAGCATGGGGACTATAGTAAATCACATAAATCACCATGCAGAATGGATGAAGGCTGAAAAAGGAAGTGTCCCCCTGCTTGCAGTGGGTGTCCCCTAGATAGGAAGCACGTGGGTGTTTTAGGGAGTTTGTTCTTTTGTCACTCAGAGAGCAGCCAGAGGCTGGAGTTACAAACACAGAGGATAAATCTGTGCTGTAAAACTCAAACGAGCTTCCATGGCACTGTAAGAACAGTCACTGCTCTTCATTCCCTCCTGGTCCATCACAGGCCCCCTTGGGCTGAATAGTTTGGATTTCAGGACCAGCTGAGGCCACGGGTGACCCAAAGTTCTTCAGGGGTATTTTCACGAGGCTGACAGCTGATTTCAGACCTTCTGTAACGCTGTTCTCATTCTGTGCCTGCTGTAACAATTCTGACACTTCTGCAGCAGCCACCCCAGGGTTTGGTAGATTGCATTTCCATCCCGAATTCCCCAAATTTCTGCGGTGCTGCCTCGCCCTCTGGTGGCCACGCTGGACCTGCAGGAGGCAAGGCTGGTGTTCCCAAATTTCCCCGTGGAAATCCCTCCTGCCCGGCTCCCAGAGCACACACTCCTTTCACTGTGCTCCAGGGCTGACCAGAAAAAAGCACATACTCACCTGGTTTACTGTGGGTTTGTAGGTGAAATGTCATCTTAATAAAATAAAGAAATAAAATTTTAATCCATTCCCTAACAACTCCTATCAAAGATTATGCATTTAATGACAGAGCCTCTTCAGCAAGATATTCTGTTGTCATAGCAGGGCCATCCCCTGGCAGCACTGGATTAAGGGAGCTGCTGTTAAACTGCCCAAATAGGTGACAGTGGGGTGTTTTTTGAAGCTTAGCCACTGAAGTGCAGGAATCTTGGTTTATATTTTGGCTTTTCAGGGTGCACACTTGGGGCTTTGTCCTGCAGCTGCCAGAGCTTGCTCAGGATATTTATTGCCACTGCCCTGAAATAAATATAAAAGTAGCAATAAATAAATACATCCATAGCCTGGCAGCAAGAAGGAGGCTTTCCATGACTCTCCAGGCCTTTAAGCCCCAGCAGCTTTGCTCCAGTGATAGAAGACTTCCTTCTATTGTGCTGGTTTTTCCACAAGTGGGGTTATTTAATGGGCACTGGTGACACTGTCACAGGTGTGACACCCAGGGCTCCCGTGACCTCCCTGGGGCCGCAGGGATTTGACCCCCTTTTCCTGCTGCTTTTTTGGATTTCCCCTTCCAACTCCTTAATGGCCCATGAAGGCAGCAAATGGCAGTGGTGAGGAGGAAGCAAAGCAGCACATTGTCCTGGCAGAGCTAAATAAGGATTCCCAGGGCAAAAGGCAGGTGATGGAATGATCCTGACAGAAGTGGGACGGTGACTGGGAGGTATTAACGGGCAGGAACCTGCAGCTCCATTGCTCTGATTGCATTTAACCAGCAGCAGATAAACCTGCTCAGCTCCTGGTGCCTCCAAAGGCATCAGGAGCAGCCTGAGCACAGGTGCTGGGTGTCTGCTCCAGGGAGAGATTCCTGTCTGCTGGCTGAGAGTGCAGGAAATGGCTTAAATGGGGCTTTGACAGGAAAAGGGGTGGCTTGAAAGTAGTATGAGCAAATATTATTGCCTTGGTTTGGGGTGAGAAACAGCTGCAAGGTGCATTTCACACGGCCTGAGAAGGGAAATTAATTGCAGTGGAAAAACACAGACTGCCCCACACAAGGCACATAGCACTTATTTTCTCTGGTTTTTTAAATGGACACCTTAAAAATTCTCATTCTCACCTTAATAGGGAGAGCAGAAAGCTGATAGTGAGATTTGGGCAAGGCTCAGAAAAGCAAACTTCTTACAGAAAAAGCACTTCTTCAAGTAGATTCTATGTTGCCAAACAACCCCTCCAGGCACATCTCTTTTTCTAAGGTAAACCCTCTCTTTTAGAAGAGGGGCCTGAGGTGTGAGCTCCTTTTTGTGTCCTTTCCATTTCATCAATGCCCAACTTGGCTCCATCCCAGTGTGCAGAATGTGTTCTGAAGTGATTTCCAGGTTTCTGAGGTCTGGCTTTTCCAGATTATCTCTGGACATAACAAAGTGGGAAATCTTTCGTAGCCATGCAAATTATTTTAACAATGGGGTCTAAAAGCTTGCCTGAACAGCAGCTGTAGGTGGGGTCCTGGCTGCTGAGAACGTCTAGAGCTGGGTTTGTTTCCCCAGTGAGTGTGCCAGGGCAGAAATGCAGGCAGTGGAACCGTGTCCCACGTGAGGCAGGGCTGGCTGGCCAGCACCAGGGGCTGCATGCCACTCTTCCCAATGAAACCACTGGGGTGGAAAGGTCCTTGGCACTGCTCACCAGCCCAGCAATCAATGCTGGATGTCAGAATTTCAGCGTGACATTTTAGCCTTATCTCTGAATCTCTAGTTGCCAGTGAAATGATGTCTGGTCATAACCTGTTTGTTTTTACACCTGTCCTTAAAGCTGTGCTGCCAACCCTCCTCAGAGGTCACTGGGTGCCTCTGGCAAAACCTCTTGTTGGGATGTTTTTGTGTTCCGTGGTGTCTTGGTTTGAAAGACACTTCCTTGCTAAGGAAGGCAGGAGCCTCTCTTGAAATGGAGAATGTAAACCCCCTCCCTCCAAATTATTATAGTTTTGAAATCAAGGCAAGATATGGGAATAGGAATAACAGTTCTTTACTAGGAAAAATTAAAATAGCAATGCAGCATTACACAGAACAATGCCAACCCTGCCAGAGTCAGAATCCAAGCTGGCACAGTCAGTCACTCAGGGTGGTGGCACAGTCCCATTCCATGGTGCTGCATCCTCCTGCAGGGGCAGATGTGGCTCAGCTGGAGCAGTGCTCCTGGAGAAGGGGCAGTTTCCTCTGAAGCTCCAGGGATGATGTGGAAGGGTCTGGTTTTCCTCTGGGATCCAGTGGAAAGGCTGCTCTGGTGTTCCAAATCTCAGTTTTTCTCTGGGTAGGAAAGGCTTGGCTGCTCCCCTGGCTGGAGCATCTCCCAGTGGGATGATGGAATTTTCTCAGCCATGCCCTGGGACTCAGTGGCCATGAACAGGAGATATCTGCTGGAGGGAGGATGGGCTGTGGAAAGATAAAGATGATTGCCCAGCTGGCTTAACAGATGGTGATAGAACATATCTCGGGTCACATCCTGCTTTGCAAGCCAGGACACTGGGAGCTCGATGTTTGCAGCTGGGGGCTCTGGGTTCTCTGGGGGCTCTGGGTTCCCTGGGTTCTCTGGGTCCCTGGGCCGTGCTCTCACAGCGTGCTGCTCTGGCAGGGCTCTCCCTCTGCAGTGACCCCGACAGCTCTGCCGAGCCGGCCCCGGAGGAGGGCGAGGTGCAGGACCTGGAGTCGTCGGACGAGGCTGAGAAGATGAGCAAGGTGAGCAGCTTCAGCCTTCACCTGGCAGGAGGGCAGCGCCTGCCCCGGGAAAACACTGCTTCCACTGTGAAGGGGCTCAGGGAGGATCCTGAATGAGCAAGCCACGGCTTTGGTTCTGCTGCCTCTTCAGCAAGATTCCTGTCATTTTTCCAGGGTGGGTTCACATCTTCAGTACCCTGTGATGGTGTCCCCACGCAGTTTGTAGATGGGCTGGTTTATCACCCCCGTCCCCAGAGCAGCTCCACCAAACCGTGTGGATTATTAGGATTTCTCATTCTTTCCTGATTGCTAGGCTCAGGGCAAATGTGAGTTAAACTGAATTTCCTTAAAGCAATAGCATTGATCACATGCAGCTTTCTAAACTAATCGTAGCCAATCTACCTCAAACTGAAGCAAAGCTCTCCAGTTATTGCTAATGTGCAAATGGGTTGTTAATTGCCATTGATTGGTTCCACGGCATTGGTGGTGACACTGGTGATGATGGGTGGCCTCTGAGGCACAATGCAGCAAGATTATCGTGATTGCTTTTAGGGGTGTGAGAGCTGAGAGTTTACAGCTGCTTTTCTTCACAGTTAATGGTCTAATGAGAGTTAGATCTCAGTCTGGTGGTATTTTCCCTCCGTGCACGTTTTCTCTCTTCTTTTTTAACCAAGCTGTATTGTAGTGAGTTCTGGGCTGGTCCCTTGCTGCAGAGAAAGGAAGGAAAAGACCTTGGCCTCTTGTTTCCTGATCCCTTGTGTCACTCTAGCCTGGAGTTTTGTCCTTGATAGCCAGACAGTGGAAGTTAGATATGGGAAAACATTAAATGCTTGCAGAGAAGGTGATCACTCATACAGCTTGTTTCCAACTTTTACTGAGGAACTTTGTCTTGTAAGTACAAATAATTTCTTCTTTAGTAAGTGGAGATGTTTGTTGATAGTTTGGGGTTTTTAACTGTAAATTTCTTCTTTAGTAAGTGGAGGTGTTTGTTGATATTTTGGGATTTCTGACTGTAAATATGTGGGATTTTCATATGCTCTGAGCAGAGTCTGTTCTGTCAAAGGAAGCTGTGCTGAAGCAGCGAGCACAGCACGTGGCTGCTGGGGAATCAGTGCTCTCCATGGGTTTTCCAGGGCTTTCTGTTGCTGAGCTGTGCCACAGGCTGGGGGGTTTTTCCCCTTGTCTGCTGGATGCTCAGAGCTGTAATTGCCTGCACAAGGCAGAAGGATTACCCGATTAGCTCTGCAGCTCAGCAGATTTAGTCAAACTGAGAAATGGGTGTTAGCAGCTTTAATGCTTAATATTCCCTCCTGGAGGAGTAACTCCCAACTCTAAGGAGCCCTGGTTTCCAACAGGAGAAGCTTCTGCCTGTCTGGCAATGAAATGTTGACATCACTGTTTCCTTCTGAGATACAGAAATATGTGTCTGTATTTGTGTGGGGTGAAGGAGAGTGAGGCTTGCTTTTTTTTTTTTTTTTTTTTTTTTTTCTGTTTCAAACTGCTTGAAATGTTCTCCCCCAAATAAATGGCATATCTCTAACCTACTCAGTTTGGCAGTTTCAGGGATGCTGCTGTCCCTGCTCTGTACTCAGTGCCTTCCTTGCTAAATGTAGAAACCCCCAAATTATTCTGCAGTTCCTATGGAAGATTCCAGTAAATGGTAGTGGGGAAGAAGAGGAGCTCAGTTGAGGGTTTTCCTGACCCCTTAGCTTTTCTGTGTGCCTGGCACAGCTGGTGTGCATGGGGAGGAGGGATTCTTGCAATGTGTGTTTTCCCATGGCAAGTCACAGATGGCAGGGAGGAGAACAAAGATGTTTTCCTGTGCATGCACTCCCACACCTTTCCATGCTCCTGGGATTATGGCACAGAAGATTAAGGTGGTGTCCTCAGGGCTGTTTCACAGGGGTTAGTTATTTCTGTACGTGGCAAGGGGAAGGCTCTGCCCTCGTGCCACGTTCCCCTTTATCCCATCTCTGCCACAGCTTCCAGCTGTGGATGGTGGAGCTCTGGGGAAACTTCCCTTGTATTTCTGCCCTTTTTGGCTGCAGCAGAGCAGGAGCACTCCCATCCTTCAGCTCAGTCAGCAGGGGAATGCTCCCATTTTACCAGCATCAGAGCTCCCCAGCTGAATGCAGAGCTCCCCTCCTCCCAGCACAGAGGCAGCGTTAGGAGCTGGAGACCCCAGAGTAGCCCTTGGGGTGTCCTGTGCTGCTCCTGGGGCAGGGCTCCATCCATGCCCAGGCATCACTGCAGGGAGGGACAGCCTGGCTCTCCAGCCAGCAGAGATCCTAGGGCAGCATTAATGATTGATGGCAAGAGGAGAGGACGAGGTGCTCACAGCCGCGTTCCCCTGCTCTGGTAGCACAGGCTTTGTGTGAAGGTAAGCGGGGGAAATCCCACCCAACCTGCCCTTGGTCCCTTCTGCCAGGCAGGTGGCAGGGGCTGTGTGGCACAGGAGGCACTGGAATGTGTCCCCCCTCCTCCTCCTCCTCCTCGTGGCTGCAGCTGCCTCTGCCCCTTCCCCCAGCCCAGCATGTGTGCATGTGGGTGTGTGTTTCCTTAGGAGTGGTGCTTTTGCTTCTTAATCTGCAAAACCCTCCAAGCTGTGGGGATGCTGGAGGATTTGGACGTGCAGCAGGAGCTCTGAGGATTCCTCCTTTAACTGAGAAACCTGTTTCATGTATATCCTAAAGGCCTGATAATGCAAAGCTTTCTTCTGCATTGCTTTTGTCAAAGTAATGACTCCATTATATGGAATAAGGGAAGATGAGGTGTCTGTTCTGGTGAAATACTGGAAACCCTTCTCCAAGGTGGGCTGAGGTGTCAGTGGTGTGTGATAGCTGCTGTTCTCTGGACTCACTCCCTATCTGATTTCACCCTCTTATCTCTTGGGATGACATCTATGTGAAGGGTGGCAAGCCAGGTGCTTTCCAGGTGCAGCTCTTTTCCTTAAGCCATGCAACTGGCCCTGGCCTGGGGTTTTCTACAAGTTGGTTTTGCTCTGGGGTGGACTTGTGGCTTTCCTTTCTGCCACCATTTAATGTAGGAGCCAAGGGGAAGAGTGAGCTGGGAGGGAGTAGAGGAGGGAGAAAGGAAAACCTGCTCTCTGCCAGCTTTTCAGGCTTGTTTTCATCTAGCACTGAATTTCAGGCTGTTTGTGAAATGGGGAACATGCCCCTCTGTCAGCCTCTGTTCAATAGAACATCCGAAACATTTCTCACCAGAGTAATTTCTTCAGTGGTTACTTGCCCCTGTGGTGATCTGGTAATTTTGGCCTTTTCAATATTGAGGTACCAAGGGGGTCCCCAGTAAATTAAGTGTATGAATTCCTGATGTTGCAGGTTGCCAAAGGCTAAAATAGGTGCTTTACTGAGCCTCAAAATGAGTCTTTGTGTGTTTTCTTTTCCTGTCATGTCCTTCGAATTCAACTGGGGATGTGTTGTAGGAAGTGTCACCAGTTAGAGTTACTGCAGGACGCCGGTTTCTCCCGTTTCAATTGCAGGCGTGTGCCTGTGGCAGTAAATGCAGTTACCTGGCAGCAGCGGTGCCTGGGGGAGCGTGGCTGATGGGCTGTGTGTGCACGCCTGTGCCACTTGGAGGGATTTTTCCCGAGAAAAGTAGGTCGGCTGCTCTCTGCAGAATTACTCGAGACCAGCGTAAGTCTCCAAACCTTCAGCGTGTTGCAGTAGACGTGGAGGGATTAAAAGGGGGGTTTGCGGGGTCGCTTTCCCAGCGGCAGAAGGGGCTCTTTGAAGTTCCTTTCATTCGGTGCCGTGTGCCTTGCCCGGTTCGGCGCTCAGCGCGCCGCTATCGCCGGCGCTCCCGGCTGCCTTCCCTGCCCGCCGCATTCCGGCCGCTCTGCCGAGCTGCCTCCCGCCTCGGCCGGCCCGGGAGCCGCGGATGCGGTGAGAACATGGCCCGGGAGGGCAGCGATGGCAGGGAGCGGGCACTGCCCTGCCCCGCTCACAGCCGGGGGAGCAGCGCGGGGTACCGGGGGGAGCAGGGGGGGAGCAGCTGGGAGGAGGCGGAGAGCATCCCGAGGAACCCGGGAGGAGCGGGAGACAGCTCGGGGAGCCTGGGAGGAGCGGGGAGCCGCTGGGGGTACCCAGGAGGAGCGGGGAGCATCCCGGGGTGCCCGGGAGGAGCGGGGAGCATCCCGGGGTGCCCGGGAGGAGCGGGGATCCGTCCGGGGTGCCGGGATCCGCCCGGGAGTGCCGGGATCCCCCCGGGGTGCCGGGATCCCCCCGGGGTGCCGGGATCCGCCCGGGGGTGCCGGGATCCCCCCGGGGTGCCGGGATCCGCCCGGGGGTGCCGGGATCCGCCCGGGGGTGCCGGGATCCGCCCGGGGGTGCCGGGATCCGCCCGGGGGTGCCGGGATCCGCCCGGGGGTGCCGGGATCCGCCCGGGGGTGCCGGGATCCCCCCGGGGTGCCGGGATCCGCCCGGGGGGCGCTGCCCGCTCGCTGCGCTGCGCTCCGGCCATGTCGGCGCTCTGGAAGGGGAGCCGCAGGCTGCGCGGCTCGGGCGCCGGCAGGGACGGGGACTCGCTGTTCCGAATGCTGTACCTGGTGAGCAGACCGAGGGGATGGGCTCCGAGCCGGCCCGCAGGGGAATCGGCAGGTTCCGAACTGCAGCGTGCGTGCCCTGCAGAGGCTCCTGCTTGCCGGCAGGGCTGGGAGGAGGCAGATTGCCCGGCTTTGTTTGGGCAGGCGCTGCTGCTGTGTGCTGCGCTGTTCCAGGGCTGCTGGATGGCTTTGCATGGCGAACACAGAGGAAACGGCTCCCAGCACTACTGGGCAGCCAAAGCTCTGTGCTGTGAATGTCCTTGATCCTCTCCATGGGAAGGGTGTGAGCTTGGCTCCTGCGCTGAGCCCTTCCCGAGCAGGGGTTAATGTTTGTGAACTCCACTTTCCAGCCCGGCTGTGGCTGCTCTCAGTGTCATTTTCAGCCTGTTTGAAGGGATTGCCTGCGGGATTGTGCCTGAAGTGTGATGCTGTAATTCTCCTAGAGAAATCCTGGTTTAGAGCTGTCATTGTCACCGCTGGCAGAGCTGGTGCAGGGAGATAAAGGGATCTGTTTCTCTTCCAGACCTTCCCTACTCTATCCACTTTCTCTGGGAAAATGGGGACAGAGAGGTTTTTTGTGAAATCTGCTTGAGAGTTTTCACCAAAATAGCTGTGCCCTGAAGCCCCCGTGTGCAGTGTGTGTCTGCTTTGTGTCTGGAAATGGATTTTTTATAGGGAATACTGGGTAGACAGGACTGCGCTTGGGGATGATGCACAGCAGTTTTTGCAGGTGGAGTCATGCATTTCAGTTCTAGGAGAGAAGCAATATTTTTATTGGTATGGACTGATCAGGTAACCAAGTTTGCTGGTCAGTATGATGGTGGTTTAACAGGGCTTGATGGTGAGGCTCACTTGGTTGGTTACTGCAAGCTCTCACTGAGGGATGAGGGTCAGAAAGGACCCTCTGAACTGCTAAATTCAGGGGGCCTTAGGTGCTCTAGTCCCAGACTCGGTCAGTGGTTTATATCTGAAGGGTTATATATGCACAGCCATTGCTTTACATCCCTTGACTAAGAATACAAATTGCAGCAAGTCCTAATCACTTGGCAGGGCTGTGTGGTGGCCGGGAGCCCTCAGCCTTGAGGACGCACCTTGGGACACCTTCCCAGAGCACAGCAGTTTGCTCAGTGGACAGGCAGGCCCTGGCTGGCTGCAGGCTGGTCCCACAGTGTGGGTGTGGTGTGGGCAGGGCAGTGAAGGCAGGCTGGCCCTGGTGCAGCCCTCGGGGGGTTCATTCAGCTGCACCACTGCAGATAAGGCTTGGCAAGTCCTCCACACTTCCTTCCTGCCATGTGGGTGCAGCTGCTCCTGCTGGGGCACAGCACATGCCTCCCTGAGTTGTTCCAATTCAGTGCTGAGCTGGTGTTTCATGCCCAGAGCAGATTCTCACTCTCTTTCTGGGTGACCCCTCTTTCCCTGTAGGAGCGTGCACAGGGGCTGCAGGCAGCAACTGCTTAAAACACTTAGTTTGTTTTGGGGTTTGAGTCCAGATTGTGCTTTATGCATTAGAGCTGGTTTCATTTGTACATTTGGATCTTAAAGCAAAACACCACTGGACACATCTGCTTTGAGTAGTGCTAACAAAGCCAAATATTGCCGAGCAAACCTTGCCTGCCCTGGGTCTCTGCAGGCTCAGATTATCATTTCTGAGCTGCCAGTTCTCTGTGCCTTCCCAGCAGAGCAGGGGACTTGGGAAGGTGTTTGGACCTGTGCTGGAGCCAGGCTTTCACCCTTTCACCTGCTGCCCTTGGTGCATTTGAGACTGTTGGGATCAAGGTCACACCTGCTGAAATCTGATGCAGGGCTATCCTGAAAGTTTGGGGGTGCTTTATACTTAAAAGCACAGCGAGTATAGGTGGAACTTACTGAGAAATAACAGGAATTATTGAATAATTAAAGCTAATAAATCTCAAATCTCAGTGACACAGGCCAGGAACAGAGTGAGTTGGAGATGGGCTGGTCCAGCTCACTGCTGCCTCCTGTCCTCAACTTGCAATATTTTTCATTTCTTCCACATCTGAGTGAAACCTCAGAAACTGAAGGTGAGTATTTTTCCTGTAATGAAGTGTGTCCAAAAGGCATTTTTGTATAGATAGCCACTTACAATGAGTTCCTGGCTTACACTTGTGTCCTGAAGAAAATGTTCCTTTGTGTAATGAGCATCTCTGCACATGTGCTGAGCAGTGTCACCTCAGGGGAGCAGCCCCAAGAGTTCTCTGAGGAAAGGAGGTGGAAATCCATCCTTGTCCTAACGTGGATTGTAGGTGCAGGGAGAGGAAATGACTCTGTGTGAGCAGACTGCAGGGCTTAAAAAAACCCATGGAGATCACAACTTCCAGTGGGTGGGAGTGAAGTGATGTCCCAGGGGCAGAGCTTTGTCTCCAAACTGCAAGGTGGGGATATTTTCTCTCTCTTTTAGTTTTTTTTCTTCTCTGCTCTTTTTGCATTTCTCTGGTTGAACAGGCTGGTTTTGGGTCAGTTGTTCCACAGAATTACCCGTGTTGGAGAACACCTCTGAGACCATGGAGTCCCACCTGTGCCAAACCCCACCTGTCCCCAGCCCAGAGCACTCAGTGCCACATCCAGGAGCTCCTTGGACACCTCCAGGGATGGGCACTCCAAACCTCCCTGGGGGCCCCTGGCAGTGCCTGGCCACCCTTTCCATGGGGAAATGCCTGAGCTGGGGGGCTGTAGAGGCAGTGCTGGGAAATCACTGGGCCTGGGTTGAGGTCTCTGGCAGGATTATCAGGTGTGGCCCCTGGAGCAGCTCTTCTCCCTCCAGGTCTCTGGGAGGGATGGAGAGAGCCCACGGCTGCCCTGGCAATCCTGGAAGCCTGGGGCTGTCATCACTGACACCAGAGACTATTCCTGCTCCAAACTCTCCAGTGTAGTGAAAGATGTGAGGAAATGATCTAACACAAGGGGGTGAAGTGAGGATAACTGGCTTTTTATATAGGCAGCTGATTAAATATTAAAGAAAGCAGCTCTGGGAATAGCACTTATGGGGAAGAAGTTCAGCCTGCGAGGCACATTTCCAGACACAGCCCAGGGATGCAGCAGCTTTCCCAAGGAGCTTGTGCTTGGAGCCTGGAGGGGTTCAGCTGGGAGGCTCTGCTTCCCCAAAGCCCAGCCTGAGTGGTTTCTGCCTGTGTCAGCAGAGCTGTTCACAGCACTGCTGCAGCCCTGACTGGGGAACTGGCAGGGGGCTGGGGTGTGTGTTTTGTTTGCACAGGCATTTTTGGTTCCCAATTCTTGGGCCTCTCTATGAGTTTGTCAATCTTAAGTGCTGGACGAGCCTGTTTTGATTAAAATTCACGTGTCTGAAACCAGGAATGGAGTTGAACGGCACTTCAGCTAGTTTGAGCTCTGCAATTTTTTTTAAATTTTTTTTTTTTCCTTGATCCCCAGTCACAGACAGGATAGCCAGTTGCTGCTGTAGAGAAGTGCCCAGGCTGCAGCTGAGCTGGCAGCCCTGCCCAGCCCCACGGTGTGTGTGCTGGTTCCTGCTGTTACCGCTGCTCTCTGCTCTCCCCTCAGAGCACGGAGCAGGTGGCAGCTTTCTGCCGCAGCCTGCATGAGATGAACCCCTGTGACTGCAGTGCTGCCCCCCAGGACTGTGCAGGGCCCCAGCTGAGCACCATGAGGCAGCTGACGGACGCAGACAAGCTGAGGAAAGTCATCTGTGAGCTGCTGGAGACCGAGCGCACCTACGTCAAGGTGAGCTGCCCCTGTGCCCCTGCACGCCCTGCCTGCAGTGGCACTGAGGGAGGATTGGGCTCTTCTCCTTCTGGAGTGCCTCAGCTGGTGTGCACTCACTGTCACTGAGATCTGGCACCGAGTCTGTAACTGGAAATGTGTAAATGTTTCCTTTTCCTGTCCTAAAGTCTGTGAAATCCAGTTATTTTGTGCTGTGTGTGACAAGGAAAGATTCTCAGATTAGGGAGGTGTCATTTGCCACCTCAGTAAATATGCAGAGCCAGTGTGAGGGACCAACATGGAACTTTTTTTCTGAATTTTTAGGACTTAAATTGTCTGATGGAGAGATACCTGAAGCCTCTACAAAAAGAAACCTTCCTCACACCAGATGAGGTATGTTGTCCTTTGCTTGCCTTTTTGCCAGAGAGCTTTTGCATGCCCCTCCACTCTGCCCACCCAGCTGGGCTTGTTTCTCTGAAATTAATTTCACTGAATTCCATTTCTTTCAAATAATGGATTTAGTAGAGCATCAAGGTGCTGCTCAGTAATGTCTGCAGCTTGTTTTTTCCTGACACCACATTGATTATACAACTGGACTGAGAATTGCTGCAGCTCTAGAAAACAGAATTTAGCCTCAAAGTGATATTTTCAACATTCTGCTGGTTTTTTTCTCCTTTTATTAGCTGGATGTTCTCTTTGGGAATCTGACTGAAATGGTAGCATTCCAGGTAGAGTTCTTGAAAACTCTGGAAGATGGAGTAAGGCTGGTTCCAGACCTGGAAAAGCTTGAAAAAGTTGAGCAATTTAAGGTAACAATTGTTTACTTTTGCATATTAAAAACACATCATTTGCATACTCTCATTGTTTAAATTTTGAGGAGACCTTTAATACTCTCCATCATATTTTTCTGACTATTGCCACTCTTGGTTCATGTAAAAACCTTAATTCATTTAGGGTGAATTTTCAACTGATGCTGGTGCTGCTGAAAAATTATCCTGCTGCAACTGTAGTTTATGCTACATTTAGCCACATAGAGCCCTAGAAACCATGTGCTTTTTGGTTCTATTCTTGCCCTTCTGCCAGATTTCATGCCTTGAGCTGTCAGGAAATGCTAGAAATGGAAAGTTACATAAAATCTTTGTCCTGACAAGTCTCATGTTCAGAAGCCCTCTGGGGCTACAGATCAGAATAATACATGGAATTTTGCATTTCCACTCTCAGTCCATGGTGGCAAATACTTCTGGCTTTCAGCAGGTGTGCATCTTCACAGGTAGAAATGTAAACTGCAGCTCTGTAACTTCATTTAAAACCAAGGGAAATGCGGAAACAAATTTCATTTTGTGTCTAATGCAGTGCTGCTAGTAGTGGAGGCATGGCAAGGAGATGATAGAATGTTTTTCCTTTGGGGAATTCCACTCTGGCTCTGAGCAGCACCCACCTTGGTAAAGGGCAGGATGAGTAATAGTAGCAGTCATAATAATAATAATAATAATAACAACAACAATAATTCCTCTGGCCCCTGTGTGCTCAGAGCTGGAAGAGAGCAGTGCCAGTGAAGGTCCTTCCAGAGAAAACTCCATCTCCTGAGTGCTGCTGCTGCTTCCAGCTCTTCCCATAAACCTGCACCCAGCTCACTTTCAGTTCTGCCCCTGGCCCTGCCTGGAAGCAGGGGGTGAAATGTGGCCTTCTGTGGTTTCAGTTCTCAGTTTGCTTCCCCCTGTCCCACTCACTGTCCCCAAGCTGCCCACGTGTGGTCTCAGCCCCTCCCCAGGTGCTGTCTGCTTCCCAGGACATTTGGGATTGTGTTTGACCTGAACACCAGCTCATTTCCAAGCAGGAGAAGCCCTTGGTGTGTGTGTGAGGGATGGGTGTTCTTGCAGCTGCTCAGTGCCTGACCTGCTGCAGGCTCAGACACATCCACACTCTCTGTGCCCTCTGGCCACTGCTGAGGGCACTGAGGCTTTACATGCAGCTCTGGAGCTGGGAGCCCAGTCCCTGAGGAGGAAGAGCTGCCTCCAGATGGGACCTGGCTGATGATGCTGATTGCAGAGGCTGAATCCACACACCAGGGCTGCCTCTGTTTTGTGGTGGATGAATCATGGAGTTACAGAAAGATCCCCCAGTTCCACCCCTTCCCCTGTCCCAGGTTACTCCAAGCCCCATCCAGCCTGGCCTTGGACACTTCCAGGGATCCAGGGGCAGCCACAGCTGCTCTGGGCACCTGTGCCAGGGCTTTTCCATCCTCACAGGGAAGAATTCCTTCCTTTTCCAGGCTGAACAATCCCAACCCTCCCAGCCTTTCCTCCCAGCAGAGCTGCTCCATCCTCCTCTGGGCTCACTCCAGCAGTGATGCCTTGGTGTGCAAACACACTAGAACTGCATTGTCCTGTCCTCCAGAAGCTGGATGGAAGCTTCAGATGGGCTGGCTGAGGGCAGTCACTAAATGCCTTTGTACTGATGCTTTTTTCCTTTCCCTCCCAGAAAGTGTTGTTCTCCCTGGGTGGATCCTTCCTGTACTACGCTGACAGGTTCAAGCTGTACAGTGCCTTCTGTGCCAGCCACACAAAAGTCCCCAAAGTCCTGGTGAAAGGTAAGAGCCCTTCCAGAGCTGTCACAGCCACGTGCAGCTGGTGGGCACTGCACCCCAAGCCTCTCAGGGCAGGGATGGGGCACACACCTACCTGGCTGCTCTCCAGGAGTGGTGGCTCTGGAGTGACCTCATGGTTTTTTCTGTGCACTTTTCCTTTTTTCATTTCTGCTTGTAAACTTTTATTCCCTGTGCTGCAAAGAATACTTGGCAGCTCTGTGGAATACATAAATAAATGATTTGTTGCTAGTCACATCCATGCTTTCTTTTGGCAATTTTGGCATATTGGAGCCTAATGCTAAAGCTATAGACTAGGTAGATCTGGTTATTTTGCTTTTCTTTACCACTGCTGACTGTACTTGTAAATGAGAAAGTGTTGTGCTTGAATTACTGCATAAACCAAACTTAAAATTCTATTCCAGAGGTAAATCTCCTCAGAAGCCTGGGAGTGTATTTCAGGTGTCACTTGGTGTCCTCAGCTGAGGTGCAGGTGGCTTTTGCATTTGAAACTCAAGTTGCTTTATGGAAATCAAGTGACTGCCTGCAAAAAACCCCAACCTGACAGGGACACGACTCCAATAAAAGCAATCGTGTGGAATTGCTCCTGCACTGAATAATTTGTGTGTCTATAAATACCACCTCCTCCTTCCTCCCCTCCTTATGCTCCAGTGGAGGGAGCAACAGAGAAAATGGCAGTTTTATCAATTCTTAGCAGTCAGGTAGAAGAGATGATGGCAGGCAGGTGTCCAGCCTGCCTGTGCTCCCAAAATCTGGTGCATTAGCCTCAATTTGCTGCTCAGCCTCTCAGCAGCTCCTGATGGTTGTTGTGACTCAGTGCTGCATTTTAAGGTGTAACAAGGTAACAAGAACCAGACTTGCCAAT
Source organism: Erithacus rubecula (assembly GCF_903797595.1). NCBI lineage: Eukaryota > Metazoa > Chordata > Aves > Passeriformes > Muscicapidae > Erithacus > Erithacus rubecula. The sequence continues at coordinate 526,566 of NC_136658.1, read as the reverse complement.
ATTGTGGGTGCACCATGGCTTAGAAGCAGTGACTTCTCACAAATGTCCAATTGGAGACTTTGCTTAAAGGGACCGGGTGATTAAAATAGTTTGTGCTGCTGTGGAATAGTTGCCACCAGAAATGCTTAGTGCTGTCTGCAGCTGCTCCCAGGGGCAGGCACTGATCTCTGCTCCCTGGGACTGGGCCAGGGAATGCCTGGAGCCGTGTCTGCAGGGGCTTGTGTGGATTTAGGAAAAGGTTCTTCCCCAGAGGGTGCTGGGCACTGCCAGGCTCCCCAGGGAACGGGCACGGCCCCACAGAGCCCCAGCAGCGTTTGGGCAGCTGCCAGGGCTGCCAGGGTGGGACTGGGGGGTGTCTGCGGGCCAGCAGTGGGATCCAGTGATCCTCATGGGGCCCTTCCCACTCAGGAAACTCCACCATGGATAGTGAAATTAAAAATTGCCCATGCTGGAGGTGGATGCCTGCTGTGAAACCCTAAATAGCACATCCGGGGAGAGCGCCAGTGACTCAAATCCTGGAGGGTCTGAATCTAATTCTGCAGGCTCAATCAATCTGCACTCCCTCACCAAATGTCTCTGGGTAACCCAGTTTAAAGCTGGGAAGTGCTTCCTGGGGGCAGCACCGTGGCTCTGCAGTGACCAGAGGCTCCCTGGCACTCTTGCAGCCAAGACAGACTCTGCTTTCAAGGCGTTCCTGGACGCGCAGAACCCGCGCCGGCAGCACTCCTCCACGCTGGAGTCTTACCTCATCAAACCCATCCAGAGGATACTCAAGTACCCCCTGCTGCTCAAGGAGCTCTTTGCTCTCACTGATGTGGACAGTGAAGAGCATTATCACCTCGATGGTAAGCGTTTAACCCCTCTTTTCTCTGCTTCACCTCACCTCCTCCCCTCCCTGCCTCTCGGAGGGTTCAAATTCCCTTTTGCTGATCCCCTGTCTCTCTTCCAGTGGCCATCAAAACCATGAACAAAGTTGCCAGCCACATTAATGAAATGCAGAAAATCCATGAAGAATATGGAGCGGTGTTTGACCAGCTCATAGCAGAACAAACAGGGGAGAAAAAAGAGGTAAAAACCAGATTGAGAGAGGAAAGGGCTGTTATTGGGATGCCTGTTAAACTGGATCCAGTATTTATCTTTCCTTCTGTGCCTTGAAGTAATCCTGGATCAATCCCAGCTCAGTTCAAGCCTTGAGCTGAATTGAATTCAGGCTTCACTGAGGGGAGGGTAGAAGGATGGGAGAATGTCCCCCTGAACTGGGGATGGAGCTCAGTTTGTCACACTGGGGGACCATGAGGACAAAGACCTGCATCCCCCAGCAGCTGGGAACTCCTTTCTTAGTCTGTTCCCAGCAATGTGTCCATAGAGGAGCCTTTGGGCAAAGCCAGCAGCCACAGCAGCTGTGGGGAGGGGGTGCTTCGGCCACTGCACCTGATGCAGTCTCTAGACCTCACCCCAAACTGAATACCTGTGTAAATATCCCAACAAAATACAAAGAAACTGGTAGGGAGAAAAATGGACAAAGGGGAACAAAAGGCAAAGAAAACATCTGGGTTTGACCCTGACTTCCAAGAGCTGGACTCTTGAGTTTAACTTACCCTAATTTAGTTTACATGGAGCTATTAGCAGTCAGCTGGTGAAATACTCCAGAAGCTTGCTGGGGGGAATTTTGTTCACTGCTAGAGCTCATGCAGGTTTTCTTGGGTTGCAAAGTCATTCAGATTCCTGGAGCTGATTAAAGCCTTGCCTCTGTGCATGTGTTGGTGTTGGCAGGTGGCCGACCTTTCCATGGGGGACTTGCTCCTGCATAACACAGTGATATGGCTGAACCCTCCTGCTTCCCTGGGCAAGTGGAAGAAGGAACCTGAGCTGGCAGCATTTGGTTTGTATCCAGGACTTTTATTTCACATGCATTCAGGGCTGTCAGCTGTGCCTTAGCAGGTACTGAAAGTGACCAGCCTTCCCAGGGCTGGCTGGAACTTAAACATGGGCTTGTCTCTTTGCTGCAGTGCTCAGTTCTGCTCTCTGGGACTTTTCCTGGCTCAGGTGAAAGGTTTGTGTGCTTGGGAATAGCAGAGATCCATTCCAAGCCTCATGGATGCTCTTGAGGAGAGGCTGTGGGAGTGGGTCTGGTCACTCTGGGCAAGGGAAGGCTGAGAGGGGATCCATCAGTCCACACAAATATTCCAGCAATCCACACAATTATCCCATCATCTGCACAAATATCCCCAGGGCTGGCAGAGGAAGGTGCAGACTCTGCTCAGTGGTGCAGTGACAGGATGAGGAGCAGTGGCCAGGAACTGGAACACAACCTGAGGGAGAAGTTCAGTCCCTGGAGGGGCAGAGCCCTGGAACAGCTGCCCTGGGAAAGTGTGGAGTCTCCAACTCTGGGGCATCCCAAAGTCCCAAATTCCTGTGTCAGCTGCCCCAGGTGACCCTGCCTTGGTAGGGGGGTTGGACTGGATGATCTCCAGAGGTCCCTTCCAACCCCAGCCACCCTGGGATTCTGGGATTCTGTCACTCCATAGCTTTATCTCTAACTTTCTCCTCCAGTGTTCAAAACTGCTGTGGTCCTCGTGTACAAGGATGGTTCCAAACAGAAGAAGAAACTTGTAAGTGTGCAGGGACTGATGCCATGGGCACTTCTGGGGCTGGGGTGTTTTGCTTTCCACAAAGCCATGGAGCTGGAATGTGCTCTGGCATGTGGTCCCTGGTGTCTGAGCAGCTGGGCGGGCACAGAAATCCTTCACCCTTTGTTGCCATGCCTGCCACATACCTTCCCTGCTGGGGGGTGGGTTGTCCTGGATGGAGCTGTCACTGTGAGTGTGTCTCTTGGCTTGCATTCTTCAATCAGCATGTGTGAGTGTCTGGGAGCTAATTAGAGTCTGTCACCTCACACAGTGCCCTGGGTGTTGTGTGCCACCAAGCAGTGCTGGCTGCTCTCAGCTGCATCAGGAGTGGCTCAGGGGTCCCTCTGGGGTTTGGGATTCCAGGCTGAAGCTGAGCTTTAATAGAGTATAGTGATACAGGGAAAGAAGTGAACCCCTCCCATGGCATAAGCCAGAGAGGGATCTGAGGTGCCTGCGTGGGGAAAGGCAGCTGGCTCAGGGTGACTCCAGAGAGGTGCTGCCAAGTGTGTGTGCACCCAGGGCTGGGCTGGGTGACTCTGGGGGGCACTGCAGGAGCTGAGGGGCCTCAGGGCTGCCTCAGTCCAGGTTCAGCAGGGTCTCCACAGGCGCGGGGTGAGGAAAGCCTGTGTGCAGCTGGGAGCCCAGAGCACAGGCTGCCCTGGGCTGTGGTTTGCTGACAGTGTGTGCCGTGCAGGGAGGATCCCACCGCGCCTCCATCTACGAGGAGTGGGACCCGTTCCGGTTCCGGCACATGGTGCCCCTGCAGGCGCTGCAGGTGCGCGCCCTGGCCAGCGCAGGTAAGCACTGCCTGCCACACCTGGCTCACTGCACGGGCCCAGGCACGCTGCAGCAACACCTGCTGGTTTCCCCCTAGACACAGAGACCAGCGCTGTCTGTGAGATTGTCCACGTCAAGTCCGAGTCTGAGGGCAGGCCGGAAAGGACCTTCCACCTCTGCTGCAGGTAAGTGGGTTCCCTGATTGCTGTGTCTCTGCACCCCTGCTTGCATGTGTCCTTCCTTGGGGGCACTCTGGGAACAGGGAGGGTGTTACAGCCTCACTGCTGGAAGATGAGAATAAAGGCGTATAACTTGTTCAGCACCTTTATGGGAAAAGCCATATTGCAATTTTCCAGTTAAACTGCAGCATTGGATCTTTATGGCAGGTGTTGTGTTCAGCTGGTTCCTTTCCTGGCACCAGGTCCCAACGCCTGCACCTGGGACACTGCCTTTCCTTCAATGAACATCCATTGTTGTGGCTGCCCTGGCAGGTTTTTAGGGTTCGGGCAAGAACTTGGAACACAAGTTCTTCAGGATCCAGCAGAGCTGATGCCAAACCAATTCCTACATGCAGGAAGAGTTGCAGGAGCTGTGCAGCTGTGGGGTGTGTTTGCAGGGACAGATGGACTGTGCACCACAGGTCACTGGATGTGTGGGACACAGCCAGGTGTGGGTGGCACTGCAGGGAAAGGAAACCTGGAGAGGGCTGAAAGGCTGAATGTTTTATGAATGACCTGGGTATTGGTTTCCTGCTGCAGTGACCATGGATTTAGCTTTGCTTTGTAAACACTGAGCTCAGTGGAGTCTTCTCTGGGGAAGCGCCCGCCGCTCAGTTTGCCCTGTCTGAAATCACAGAACTGGCCATTATTTACCTCATTCACAGCCAGCTTTTAGCAGCCCCCAAGGGGTAACTGTGCCTTTTCTATTCCCACCTCTCTTTCAGCTCTCCAGAACACAGGAAGGACTTTCTGAAAGCAGTGCACTCCATCCTGCGGGACAAACACAGAAGACAGCTCCTTAAAACTGAAAGTTTGCCCTCCTCCCAGCAATATGTTCCTTTTGGTGGAAAAAGATTGTGTGCTCTAAAGGGTGCAAGGCCAGCCATGAACAGGGCAGGTACTGTAGGGCTGCAGACTTTCAAGATCCCAGTAACCCCAGCACTGTTGTAGGACATGTGGTGGTGTGTGTCACTTGTATATGAGGATTAGCATTCTCTCCTGTATTTGTAAAAACTGCTGGTTTTCCATGATTCACTTCCTCGAGAGCCTTAAATTGCCTCTGTTTACCTTGCTTTGCACTCGAGGCTCAGCTTCAGAACAGTGCTTCTGGCATGGAAGGGAAATGGGATTCCTGGCAGTGCACTTTCATCTGAGCTGGGGTTCAGCTGGACAGGGCAGGAGCTGTGTGACTCTAGGAAAATTTACAGAATTTTGAGGGAACCCGAGCACTTTTGAACTAAAATGCAGAAGGAAAAGCAGCTCCCCTGAGCTTGGTTTGAGGGGGCAGCTGTGGGTGTCCTCTGCCTGAGCCTTTTCAGCTCAATGGCTAAAGGGCACGTGCTCCTCCTCCCCACCTTTGGAGAAGCGTGCACTTGGTACTTTGATTTTAGTAATGGCCTGTCCTAAACCATGGATTTTCCTTTCCACTTGACTTCAGGTAAAAGCAGTGAGAAAATCCCAGGGAAAAGCAGGTTTTCATTTTCAGAACTGTAGATGCTGGAGGGAAAGAAACATTTGCTTCCAACTGCCAAGTGCACGGCACCGCTGCGTGTTTTGTTCTGGTCTGTTGTTCGTTCCTTGCTCTGCTCACTAGATCCAGCTCTGCAGACAGCCAGGCTTTCTGTTCCTCCTCTGACCAGGGCAGGCCAGACCAGCACCAGCTGAGCCCAGCTTCTCACTCAGGGTGCTGGAGGTGCCAGACCTCCTTTCAGCTTGGCTCCGTGGGGCATTTGCAGGATGAATTCTGCAGGGATGAAAATCCCACCTTGGAGTCCAGGCCTCTCCCTACACATCAAATTTGTGGCAGCTGAGCCATTGTACTTACTGCACCTTGTGAGGCTCAGGGACCTTAAAATGTGACCTCAGCCCCAGGACAGAGCTGGATGAATCCATCCTGCAGGTGTTGTTCAGAGCTCTGAGTGTGCCCCTGAAGCACTGTGCTGCAGGGTTTGTCCCTGTTTGGGAAGATGTTCTGGCACGGGAGACGGGAATTTGCTAACTGAGCCAGTTGTTGAGTAGGTGCTGAAAGGAATTTCTGATGGCTCTTCCGGGCTGGGGGATTGCTGTTTTCCTCGCCCCCCAGGAAGGAAGTGAGGAAGGGAGGAGCAGAGCCGGTGTGGTTGCCTGCAGCCCCTGCAGCACGCTCGGCACAGGCAGCCTGGAGAGCTGCCCGAGGCCAGCCAGGTGTGCCTGGCCAAGGTGTGAGTGCGGGATGGCACGGGGAGCCGGCGGCGCCCCGCTCCGGCCTGAAGCGCGGCCGCGGTTTTGTCTTTGTGCGCAGCGTCGGCCCCCAGCAAGGCCCTGGGCAGGAGGCGGCGGCGGCTGGCCCGCAACAGGTTCACCATCGACTCGGAGGCGGCGCACGGCAGCAGCCCCGAGAAGGAGCCGGCGCAGGGAGGGGACACGGACCGCTGGGTGGAGGAGCAGTTCGACCTGGCGCGCTACGAGGAGCAGGACGAGGTGAAGGAGACCGACATCCTGAGCGACGACGACGAGTTCTGCGAGGCGGCGCGCGGGGCGCTGCAGGCGGCGTCGCTGCGGGGCGCGGCCGAGCCCGGCGCCCGGGAGGTCATCTGGGTGCGCCGCCAGGACCTGGCGCCCGCCGGCCGCCTCAGCACCGAGCTCTGAGCCCCCGGGACCCCCCGCGGGACCCCCGGCCCCCGCGGATTGCACTCTTGCACACACCGTTGCGGCAGCTCAACCGCTCCGAAGCCATGCGGCCCCGCTCGAGGCCAGCTCCCCAAACCAGCTTGGGGCCCGTCCTAGGTTCACCAAGGGCTTCCCCGCTGTTTTATTTATTCTGGAACAATCAGGGGCTGGGGTTGGGCAGGGAGAAGGCGATGGCTGGAGATGAGCTGGCTCTGGGTGCCCCGGCCCGGCCCCAGCAGAGGGGTTGGTGGCCCGTCGTAGGCCCGTGTCCTGCACATGAAACTGCCTTTTTAACCTGTACAGTCCAGTGCTCTCCTCCCTTTCCCCTCTCTAAATGTACCAGAATATTCTTGTATTTTAGGAATGTGCGAGGAAAGGTTTGGGATTTATGTCGTGTTCGGTCCTCCTGGTCTGTGGCTGGTCTAATTTAATGTCGATGTCGGAAGCTCTAGTTTTACATACTCTTGTAAAGATGCCAAACTCTCTTAAAAGAGATCCAAATTTAACACTTGAAGAAATATTTTTTTGTATTTTACCTGAGATGCAGGGGCACAGAGGGGTAAGAGATATAGGGTAGCTCCACGTCTAGGATACGAGGCTAGCTTTTGGCAGAGGGTTAGGAATGGTGGTTTTATATTAAAATATGAACTGGAAACTCTTATTTAGGTATAACTTTCTTCAGGAAGAGGTTTATTGTATATGTTTGAGACTGGAGTTTAGTTAGCTAATAAAAAGAATAATAAATGACATGACTGAATTGCAGCGGAGCAAAGGGATCTGTGCCCGTGCCCTGGCTGGAGCCACAGGTCCCTTTGCTCCAGTCTCTCTGGCAGAGTTTGGGCTTAGGGGACAGGAATTCGTGGCCAAAAAAACTGACCTCACCCGCTCCCCTACCGTGGGTGAAACTAGTGTATTTTAATTCCTTTATAAAAGCTTTTCCACTGCAATAGAGGATGAAAAAAGTTCTACACAAGTAAACGTCTTTAACATTTTAGATCTTTTATTTAAACATCTAAAACAGGGTAAAATACAACTAAAATCTCGTGGTTTTTAAGTAGACTTCCAAATACGAAACACAAAATAGCACTTTTTTTTTTTTTTTAGGGTTTATATAGCTTTTCCCATTGCAGTCTCACCTATAGGAAAAAAAAAAAAAAAGGAAGATTATATGAAATTTTGTCTTGTTTTGTCAGTATCTATTGATGTTTGACACACCAGTAGGTACTTTGAGAACCTGAAATTTTATAATAGCCTTAGGATTATATTTTATAAAATCCACTCTGACTATATTTTAAAAGGTAACAAAAACGACCCCCCCCACCCCAAACACCCATCACTGTCTGTGTGTCCCAGCTGGCGTCCTCCCCTCCCTTCCCTGGTTCCTGGTGCACTATACTTGACTTATGAAAGCTTTCTCTAGTACCTTTTTGCTATCTCCTGGTTTCTTTTCATAAGAGCTTTAGAAGAGTTTCTACCCCCTTTGTACGACCCCCTGGTTGTTTTTGTACCATCCCCTGTCGGTCGTGTCCCACGTGCTGGAGGGTTGGGCTGCTCCCAGAGGATGCAGTCAGCACTCAAATACTGGAAGGCTGGTACTGGGAAGGTACCGTGGCTCTTGTACATAATGTCATGACATGTCTATGTCAAAGGTTCTTATATATTTCTTTTATAAGCTGAAAGAAGGTCTATTTTTATGTTTTTAGTTCTATGAATGGAACGTTGTAAATGCCTGTCAGAAATAAAATACTGGGAAAAAAAAAACCAACAAAACTGTGGAGAGTGATGTGTGATGGCATGGGAGTGGGGTGGGGTGTGTGCAGCACTCCTGCAGCATCCCCTGCAGCAGTGACACGTTTGCTGCTTCAGGCAGGAGTGGTTTGGGTCTGTAAGGCTGCCAGGCCAATCCAGACTCCTCAGAAGGGGAAATGGTGAAAAGAGGAGTGAGGGCCTCCAGAAGAAAGCAGCACATGGGTGGTGACAAGTGACATGTGTGTGCCAGCTCCACAGCTGAAATGCTTTGGCTCTAAAGCTCCCTGCTGCCACCAGCCAGAAACAGAGGATGGCAGGGAAAATTCTCCTGCAACTGCCTGTGCAATTTGGAGAGGTGAGACCTTGTTTTTGTGCCAGGACAGATCCCCTGTGCCAGATCCCCAGCTCACAGGGTGCAGTTAATTAACCCCTCTGCAATCACACCTTGGTCCAGCAGCCAAGTGATCTGCTTCTGGGGCAAACAGTGTTTGACACAAAACAGGTAACTCAAGGAAACAATTAGAAACACCATGCTGAAAAATAAAGAGGGCTTGAAATTAATTAATGTTGCAGGTAACAGACCAAAGGCAGAAACTCAGATCCACAGAGCTGCAGAGAGGTGTGAATAGAGTATTAAATATGTTCTAGGTTGTCTGTGGATGGAGGGCAGGCTCTGAATCCATGCCTGGGGTGCTCTGAGTGTGGCAGGAGGGAGCATTTTGCTCATGGCCACAATGCTGGGGAGGTGGAGAGAACCCCAGGGGCTGACACAGGCCTGGCACTGCATTTTAAACCCAATGGCCCAGCTGTGCTTCCCCCAGCTTTTCCTTCAGTTCTGGAGAAAAACCTGTTACCTTTTGGGTTGGTCCAGCAGGAATCCTTGCTCCTAAAGTGGCTCCTGGAGGCTCCTCTGTCTGCTCGGGGTTGGAGTTAGGATAAAGGTTAGGATTAGGGTTAGTGTGAGGATCAGGGTCAGGCAGCCCTGTGTGCTTTCCCCAGACGTGCTGAGGGCTTTTCCTGGCTCATCACAGCTGATACCTGCAGCACAGCAGCCCGGGATGCAGCTCTCCCTCCTTTCCTGAGTGTTCCTGGGGATTCCTGCTGGGCTGGAATGGTCTGTGATGCAGTGACCCCTGCCAGGACTGGGGGGACCCCTGCCGGGACCGGAGTGACCCCGGAGTGACCCCTGCCAGGACCGGGGGGACCCCCGGAGTGACCCCTGCCAGGACCGGGATGACTGCTGCTGCTCAGTGCCGATGCTCTCTCCCTCTTTCCCAGGTAATTAAGGATTCCCCGGTGCCGATGCTCTCTCTGTCCCAGGTAACTGAGGATTCCCCGGTGCCGATGCTCTCTCTCTCTCTGTCCCAGGTAATTGAGCATTCCCCGGTGCCGATGCTCTCTCTGTCCCAGGTAATTGAGGATTCCCCGGTGCCGATGCTCTCTGTCCCTCTCTCTCTGTCCCTCTCTGTCCCAGGTAATTGAGCATTCCCCGGTGCCGATGCTCTCTCTCTCTCTGTCCCAGGTAATTCAGGATTCCCCGGTGCCGATGCTCTCTCCCTCTTTCCCAGGTAATTGAGGATTCCCCGGTGCCGATGCTCTCTCTCTCTCTCTGTCCCAGGTAATTGAGCATTCCCCGGTGCCGATGCTCTCTCTCTCTCTGTCCCAGGTAATCCAGGATTCCCCGGTGCCGATGCTCTCTCTCTCTCTCTGTCCCAGGTAATTGAGCATTCCCCGGTGCCGATGCTCTCTCTCCCTCTCTCTCTGTCCCAGGTAATCCAGGATTCCCCGGTGCCGATGCTCTCTCTGTCCCAGGTAATTGAGGATTCCCCGGTGCCGATGCTCTCTCTCTCTCTGTCCCAGGTAACTGAGGATTCCCCGGTGCCGATGCTCTCTGTCCCTCTCTCTCTGTCCCAGGTAATTGAGCATTCCCCGGTGCCGATGCTCTCTCTCTCTCTGTCCCAGGTAACCGAGGCTGCCGCGGCTCCGCTCGGTTCCAGCCGCGGCCGGCGGGCGTCCCCCTCGCCCCGTGAATCCCGGGCAGCTCCGGCGCTTCCCGGCTCCTGGCCCGGCCCCGGAGCGGCCGATGGCTCAGGCAGCGGCAGCAGCACCCTGCTCTCTGCGGCACACCCGTGCCGGGCCATCCCAGCGGGGTCATCCCCTTTAGGAGTGCGCGTCATTCCATTAGGGAAAGTCATTTCCAGGGATGGAGGCGGCTTCGCTTCATCTCAGCAGAGATTAAAGCCCTTTAATTAACTCCTCAAGGGGTATTGGAGAGCTGAGTAACTCCGTGGTTGTTTCAGACTGCTGGGGGAGGCTGAGGATGAGGAACAAAGCCTGGGCAGAAATGCACTTGAAGGGAATCTGCTCCATCCCCTGCCACGAGGAGAGCACTGCAAAAGCCCTTCAAATCTCCAAGAGGAAATTAAAAGGCTCCAGCAGACTGAGAGCATCAGCTTTCTTCGAGGTCACTGCAATACCAGACTATTGGTTGAATTACACACTGGAATACTTCGGGAAAAGGAGATTAAAAGAAAGTTACTTTGAAAAGATAAGAAAATCCAATGCTCTGCCCCCTCTAACCCTCACGAGACATGAGAGGACGAGCAGCTGGTAATAAAGAGGTTTTTCAATGACCCTTCTTTGCCTGTCTCCTGTGTAAAAAAGCAAAGAGCAGTTGTTAAAGGTAAAATAAAACTGAGAGTGTGGGGAGAAAAGTTGTAAAAAAAAATTTCTGAAAGCAGAATCTTCCCTGAGCCTGGGAAGATTCCCCCAGTGTGATACAGACGAGTTGGAGCTGTGGGCTCAGCTCTCTGCACTTCTCCAGGGAGCTCAGGACTGGATTTCCAGGCAGTGCAGGGAAATAATTACTGGCATCACTTCTGCAGGTGAAAGATGCTGTGTGTGCTGGGGCAGGAGCAGGGCAAGGTCAGGAACATCAGTGTGGGGACTCAAAATGGGGCTGGGAGGATGGCCAGAGAGAAAATGTGCTTGGGAAGAGAGGAATGATAAAGGAAGCACCATAGAGCAGTTTCATTCTGGTGAGGGGGAGTTAGGGCTGCTTTATTTGGGATATTTAGGCTGCAGAGCTTAAACCTGCCAGACACCCCCTGCTACCAATAACACCTGGATGTGGAACAGATCTTTTTGGGGAATCACAGTACATCAGTTAAACTTTCTCTTGGACACCTGCTCCCTGGTCTGAGGGCAAGGAGATCAGAGATGAGGGAGGAAGGGCAACCCCTGCATTTAACTGTTGCTTTCAGGGCAGGGAAAGGGCTTTTCTCTGTCTCATAAGGAACTGGGGCTGGCTGGAGGTAACAACAGTCCCACCAGGCTGAGGGCTGCATCCCTCACCCTGGTGTCTGGTTTTGATGGAGCATTTTCTGCCCAGGAAAATGTGAAAACTGCTGTCTGATCCCCACAGGAGTGGGGAGCACCACAAAAGGCAGAGGCTCAGTGCATCAGCCTTGGTTTGTACAGGAGAAAATCAAAATCAAAATCAATCTGATAGCTCTGCTTGCCTGCCCATGGCTGGGGAAGCTCTTCCCACCCAGACCTCAAATTAGGCCACATAGATATGAAGCAGAAGTTTAAGTTTTAGTTTTAGTAGAAGCAAGATTACTTTAAAACTTACTTTAGTAGAAGCAAATTTAGTTTTGAGTAGGAATGTGCTTTAAGTGCCATCAGAGAGTGAAAAGCTCTAAAACCTAATTTAAAGTTCAACAACTTAGCCCCAGACATAATGAAAGCATAATGAAAGCAGAACATTGCTTGCATATCTAGATAGAACCATTTGTGTGGATAGATAGAACTAGATGTGTAAATGATGTGTAAGGGATGACACTGCTTTTGTGCTACAGAAATTAAGTTCTGATAGGTGTAGAAAGAATGTTTTAGAATTGTGTTTTTAGCTTATTGGATTATTTATTAATTAAAAAACCCTGTATTGGGGTAAGAGAATATAGAGAAGAACAAATGGAAGAAGAAGAAGAGGGAAAGAAGGAGAAGGAAAAATTGAAGAAGAAATGCCAGGCAGCTGCTGCAGACATGCATTCATGCAATAAACAACTTTACAGCACCCAACAACTGCTCCTGTCTCTTTGAAGACCCAGACCCACAAAAATCTGGACATTTGAGCCCTCACTGCACTCCCTGTGCTGTGGCATTGCCCTGGAGCCCTGTGCTGGAAGTGAGAGAGCTTTCAAATAATTGCAGCTAATGGCTTTAATTACCTTTTGAAATCGTTGTTTTAATTAATCATCACCAGTGTATATATACATTCTAAACTGTGTGTTATTCACAATCACTCTCAGCACATGTGGGAGCACAGCTAGGGGAATGACTGAGAGTGTAACTTTGGATAAACTAACTCTGATGAGCTCCAGTGAACAGAGCCTGGGAGGGGAAGATGGATGGGTGAGGTTGGACATCTGGGAAGCAGAATTTATGGAGCACAAGGACATTCTGCAGAAAGCAGGAGGTAAAGAAGAGGATAAAACAGATTGACTGCATGTCTTGGAAACTGGAGGGAAAAGGTACTAAAAATATGGACTAATTAGCATGGGAAGGGAGAAATAATAACCAGTAGAGGATGGAACACTAATTGATGAAAGAGAATGATGTCATTTAGAACCAATGAACGTGAATTTCTTCTGGTTTTTGCTGAAAACGTGTGAATAAGTGAAGAAGTTGTGCATCAGAGTGTGAATTCTGTCAGCCACAGCCCCAAACCTTGGCCAGGAGTGAAGTCAGGCTGGGGTGGTGTTAGCAGAGGGTTGGTGCCTTGGCAGAGTCCAGACAAGCACTCAAACCCCTCATGGCAAATCCACTCACAGGAGCAGCAGCTCCTGGGGGGTGAGGGAGCCTGGGGTGAGCCAAAGAGGGGCAGAGCCATCCACAGAGCTGAATTTGGGTCCCTGCAGGGTCCCCAGGACAGCTGGGACACCCCCAGCTCCCCTTGTGTGCCCACAGCCACAGCTTCCAGCAGAAAAGGCAAAAGTGATCGAGAAATGTTGTGCAGAAAATGAGAGAAACAGCTGGATGTTTGCTAATCACTGCAGGCACACGTGGGGGAGAAGTTGCTAATCAGGAGTCCATTGATGGCACACAATTGCCAATCACTCCATCTGCACTGCCTGGAGCTGCAGGATGAGGCAGGATCTGAGAATCTCCTTTGCATGTTCCCTGCAAGCACCTTCTTCATTCCTTTTTTTATTTCCTTTTCAAACGAACCTCTTGGTTCTGCTGCCAGATTTCTGCACTCCCCAACCTCCTCTCCCCCAAGAGAGATCTTTGTTTTCCCTGTGAGGAAAAGGTGCTGCTGTGGCCCTTCCCAGAGGGCACTGGAGGCTGAGCTCAGATTTGGCCAACCCCAGATGTGATAAAAATCAGCCAGAGCCCTTTGTCAACCAGATAAAGATATTAACTTAATGCCTTTTATTCCTCCACAGAATGTTTCAGGCAGAGAACAGAATTGATTGTGTTGACATAATGGATTTATTGTTTCAACAAAATGTCTGTTTCCACACAGTGGGAAAGGGACTGATGCTGATACCAGGGGATTGTTACAGAGCTGAATTACCAGCCTGGTGAAATGCCACTTTTACACTCCCTGTAAAAGGAAAGCAGGGAGGCTCAGAAGCAGGAAACACAACACAACACTTGCAGTTTGGGATCTGCAGTTTGCAGCTCTGGGCTCCCAGATCCTGCTTGCAAAGGTGAGAGTTCCCCTCCCAGAGCCCTGCCAGAAATTTGGGGAAGAATTGGAAAAAAACAGGAAAAAAATTGAGAAAAAAAATGGGGAAAAAAAGAGGAAATACAGAAAAAAAATCGATGAAAAATTGGGCAAAAAAAAAAAAAATTGGAAATAAAAGGGAGGAAATTTTGGGGAAAATTATGGAAAAAAAAAAATTGGGGGAAAATTGGGAAAAAAATAGGGCAAAAAGCTCAGGGGTCCCACAGCCAGGGCTGTGATCTGGGGAATGGCTGGCCCAGGCAGGGGGGTATTTTGGGCTGCCCAGGGGTGAAGGGCTCTGCTGCTCCCTGCCTCATTCACAGCAATCCCTCTGCCACAACAGGAGCCACAGGTCCTTGGGAGGAGCTCGGAGAGGTTCTCATTCCTCTCCACCCCGTGGCTGTAAAAACTACTGTGGGTGACATGTCCGAGTCTTAAACTCTCTTAAACGAACACATTTTCACAAAAACTTCCAGAATTCTTGAAATGCAGAGAGGTTTCACTCTTGGCTGCCAAGAGGTGACTCATTAAAGGCTCTTTTCCCATCTGCCTGCAGAAACAATTTTGTGTCTTGTGAAAGGTGTAGGGTCACTGGAATAATGGGTTTCTCTCTTAATAATGGGATGCTGATTGCCTGTGATGGCCTCTTTTTTTAACCTTAATGAAGTTGCTCTGTGCATTTGGCAGGAATAAATGATTTGATGGAGGTCCTCACAATTTCCAAAGCCTGACTCTCCTGGCTCTTGCTCCCAGCGAATGTATGGACAGAAATTCATTCCCAGCCTGATCTTTTGCCCACTTAGAGGCACAGTGCTGCTCAGACAGAGCACAACACAGTTCCCTGGATGCCTGTGCTCCTCTCCAGCAGCCAGGGAGGGAGGAGTGCAGGGGCACTCAGAGCTGGCTCTGGACACGCAGCTCACAGATTTTGGGAGGCCAGTGCCAGTCTGGCCCCAGGAACTCACAGCAGCAGCAGCAGAGGGCTCAGAGTCACAGAGAAACTGCTCCCACTGGGGCTGCCGTGTGACAGCAGGGACATGGAAAAGGCAGAAAACCCTCAAAAGCTGCCGGAAAGCAAATCTCAGGGTGGGGAGGTGCAAGGGCAAGAGACAATGAGGCTTTAAACGGTGTGGTTTGGGTACCTTTGTTCCACCAACACAGCCTCTGCTCAGGGCCAGCACAAACAAGGGTTTGGGGAAATGCTGTGTGCACAGGAACCCCACCCCAGAATTCCCACACAAACGGGCTTGGAGAGACAAAAGGGGAGCAAGAACAGATAAAAGAGAGCAAGAACAGATAAAAGGGAGCAGGAATAGGAGTGGAACCATTCAGAGCCAGCATCACAGAGCCATTGATTCTGGGAAATCCCTCCCAGCCCAGGCAGTCCCAGCTGTGCCCCATCCCCACCTTGTCCCCAGCCCAGGGCACCCAGTGCCAAATCCAGAATTCCTGGGACACCTCCAGGGCTGGGGATCCCACACCTCCCCGGGCAGCCCCTGCCAAGGCTAGCAGCCTTTTCCATGGGGAAATTCCTGCTGGTGTCCAACCCACCCTGCCCTGGCCAGCCTGAGGCTCTGCTGCTCTGCCACAGACCCAGGGCAGGTTTTGGACACGGCAGCAAAGTTTGGACACAAAAGGGGGCTGACAAAACCCCTCTCAGGCAGAGAAAGCTGACCTAACCCCTCCTGGAAATGCTGGAGGAGGGTCCCCAGGCAGGAGCTGCACAGGGAGGGGGTCTGGGCTCTGAGCAGCTGTTCCAGCTTTGGGGTCAGGCAGGAGTCTCAGACAGGCTGTTCCTGCCTTGGGGGGCACAGGGAGCCTCTGTGGGGTGCAGTCCCACGGGAGAGCTGCCCAGGGGATCGTCAGAACTTTTGAAATGTCCCATGGCTGTTCTCAGCCAAAAATATCAGTCTCTGGATCAAAGGCATTCCCAAAGCCCTTCTGGTTCAGCAGGTTAAAACACCCCATGAAAGGTGAGATCTGAGGAGTCAGCAGGGGTGAAAATCCTTTGTGGGAACCCACAGCCAACATCCTTTTCTGACCATCACTTCTTTTAGAAGTAACTTTGAAAGAACAACAAAAAACTTGGAGAACCCTTTTTAGGGAAGTTGGAAACAGCAATAAATAGAACCATGGGCAGTGGCAGGGCTGTGAAGTCCAAATCTGCAGGGTCTGGTGGAAGTGGGGCATTGAGTAGATCATGAAGAATTATGCTTTATAATATTCTTGTACACCCTGAGAGCAAGGGAAAGCGGATTTTGGTGCAGTAAATTCCCTCCAACCTGGGAATGTTACAGCCCTGCAAAGCCAAAGGAGATTTGCCTGCAGCACACAAAAACTCTTAAATTAATCCTTAGCCAAAACATAAGGCTCAGAGTGGCTGGCTGGTGCAGGTTTGCCATGGGTGGCCATGCAATCAGTGCTGGGCTGTCCATGAGCTGCCCCTGGCACCCTCAGAGCCCAGGCTGGGCTGCAGACACCCCTGTGCTGTGTGTAATAATAGAAATAATAAAAATAATCATTTAATACAATTTTTTGGAATGGATTTTTGAGATGGATTTTCCTCCCACCTTTCCCCATTTATGGTTTGATTTTTTTGTTGGTTCCCTGTGGGCCAGGCACGTCCTGTTAAGGGAGCATTATCCCAGCCCCTGCTTGCTTGGGGGTTTATCTGAAGGCAAACTGTGTTAAATGATGGTGCTGCATTATTAACAGGCCATATGGGCATCAGGCTTGGGAGGGAGAAGCTTAGCAGGGACACAGGAAAACAATCTTCCAGATCCTTCCTTCTCCTAATACATAATCCTGAGTGCAGGAAAGAGATGAAATATTGAAATTCTGTGCTGGAGGGCTGGGAGGGACAGGCTGCTCCCTGTGGAGCCACCACTTCCAGCACTCCTTTACAGCCAGAAGAGTTTTTAAGTGCTCCCTGGCACTGAAGAAGACTTTTTCCTTGCATTGTCTGTCGGGTTTATTGGCCTGTCTGCTGTGACTTGCTGCAAAAAGTGGGTGCAGTTTTGGGCAGCACAATATAGGAGGAATAAGAAGGTGTTAGAGAGCACCCAGAGGTGGGAATGGGTAAAAGCTGGGCCAGGGGAAACAGAGGAGAAAAGAGGGTTTGGTGAGGGTTTGTCCCCTCTGTGGGACTCTGGTTTTTCCCTCCTCCTACTTTGTTCTGCTCAGTTTAACACCTCTTCCCTTTCTGCCAGGCTTTTTCTATTTCTTGCCCATATCCTGGCCTCCCCTCACTGCCACTTTTTCTCTGCTTGCCTTGGAAATTCCTGCATTTCTGGTTTTTCTCAAGTGGGAAACATTTTCTGTTTCTTTGCTTGCTTGAGATTTTGTTTCCTTTGCTTCGTTTTCCTTTGGGTTTTGTTTGTTTTTGGTAGGGTTAGTGATGGTTTGCTTGGTTGGTTTTTAATGTCTGCTTGGTTTTTCTTGCAGTGGCTGCACTGTGTGTGGCTCCCCTGCCCACCCTGGGGCATTTTGGGGTCCTGTCCCTCCTGCAGGAGCCTGGGGAAGGTGTCTGTGTTTGTGTGCCCTCCCAGGTGTGTGCAGTGCACAGGGTCTGGGCTGGTGGCACCCAGCAGTCTGCAGGAACACAGTGACTCACTTCCCACCTGCATCTTGCTGGCATTTTAATGCTGTGTTTTACATTCCCCTGCCCTGGGGCTGGCTGAATTCTCTCTGTGCATCTCCCATCACAAACTCTCCAGCCAGAACCACTCTGTTCTGGCACAGGCTCCATCTCCATCCTCTGTTAATTGTTGTAGTTGATCTGGAGCTTTCTGCACTGCAGGGAACCATCTCAGTGGAGCAGTGGGAATTCTTCCCAGCTCTGCTGCCTCTGTCCTGGCCCAGGAACCTCACCTGGGGCTGTCTGAACAGCTCACAGAGCCAAGCACTGAAGATAAACCCTGAAATAACGAGTGCTTTGCTGCTGGATCCATCCATCAGAGTTTATTTTGGGAAGCCCAAGGCAGCAGTGACCAGGCACCCACTGTCCATCGTGCTGTGCAACTCAGCACAGTGAAACGCAGATTTCCCTGGGGCAGGTCCAGCAGTGCCTGGTGAGCTGCAGGGTCATGGGGTGTGACAACCTGTGACACACACAGGGGCAGCTGCCAGTGCCAATGTGAGCACAGCAAAGTGCTGCAGTGACAGAGAGGTGACAGTCTGGGGGCTGGGGACAGGAGTGAGTTCATGACCTAGGTGGAAATTCCTTTTCCCAGGTGTAAAACAGAGCAGGGAGAGGATGCAGGGCAGCAGAGAGGGTACAGTACAGATTATACACACATCTGTCTCTCCCCCTGCTCCCTCACCACCCCCAGCCAGGAATTCCTTCCCAAAATCCCATTTAAACCCAGGCTGCTCCATGTGCCAGCCACTCCCTGTGCCCTTGCCAACTCTCTCTCTCCATTCCTCCTGCAGCTCCTGGAGGGCTGCAAATATGAAATCCTGATTATCTTTATGAGGAATTTGTGATGGAATGCACATTCTGTGGTATTTTGGGATAATGGCAATTAATATTCATCACCAGTCTTAAATGGGAACTTGTAACAACAACCCAAAAAAAAAAAGAAAGGAAAAGGCTTGTTTGAGATCTGTAATGATAATGTTCTTTCACAGCTGCTTTTGTGAGGGGGTAATAATTCAGCAGCACCAGAGCTGATGTTGACTCTCCAGTTTGTGGTGAAATTACAAAGGGAATGTTCCCTCCTGAGGACCCAGAGCTGAAGGCACACTCTGCAGAGAGCCTGGAGTCTGCTGTGCTGCACTGCTGGGGGAATTGCACTGCCTGCACCCCCTGCAAAACAGCCCTGAACAAAAAAGAAATGATGGGATTCTCCTTTAAGCTTTAGGAAAATAGATTCATGCTAAAATGGCCTTATCTTTTATTTTCCCCCCATATTATCATGTTGGATCCTATGTGATAATTTAGAAACCCCTTTTTCCCCCCCAACTCCTAATGGGAAATTTCTGCAGACAGAAAATCCTTAAATGTGAAAAGGCCAGAGGCTGGTACAAGCTAAACAGAGGAAGATTGAGATCAAACACAAACCTGGTGTAACAAGATGAGAAGCAAGAGAGCTTCAGAACCAAATATTGAGGTAAGGGTGATTTGTGGGGGGAGAAGGGCTGTGCTGCCCCTGGAGTGTCCCTGGGCAGGGACAGAGCTGCCACCAGGGGAAGCAGCCTGGCCTGGCTGCTTTGCCAGGGGAACAGTTTCTCCTAACTGTGGGTTAACCCCACCTGAATGTACCCACTGGATAATAATGTCAGTGCAGAGATGATTCTGTTCTCTGGATGGGATAATGCAATAACAACACAGGTGAGAATTGCCCTGGCTGTGAACATTTCCCAGCCACCACACATTCAATCTTTCATTTCATGATGGAAACCAACACTGTGGATTTTGCCTAAGGCTTTTGGCCAAAAGGGAATTTTTGTATTTTTTCAGTCTGAAGGCAGAGTCCAGTGTATTCCAGCCCATGTTAGAGTTTTCTGGCACAGCCTCCAGCAGGAGCAGCAGCTCCCTTATTCTGGGTGCTGGTGGAGGAGGTGCAGGTGGATTTTTTGTTCTAACACAGGGGTTTTATTTGTAAATTACTCAATGGGATAAAAACAGGATGGGATCCTGTGGCTGACAGTGAGCTATGATTAGCTACTCAGAGGCATTTCTGATACTTCTGACATGTTTGAATACAGAGAAGAACAAATAATGAGATTCTTGACTTGCTCCTTTCCTGTGTTTTAATTATAAACGAGCAGATGCAATACATAGCATTAAATAAGATTTCCCCACGTTTCCTCCCACAAATGGTTCTGAGCAAGATGAGGCACTTAAATTTAAATCTTAAATTTAATCCTTCCAAGAATGCACAAACACTGAATCCTCCACGCAGGCACAATCTTGCCACGAATTTACATGGGAGCTTAATGGTTTTGTAAATTAATCAATAACGTGGGTAAATCGTGTTTGCTCAGCTAATTATTTTCCATGCCCTGTAAACTGGAGCTCCAGCAGTCTCTGGGGGAGCCAGCCCTGCTGTTTGTACCCAGGCTGATGGATTATTGAAGTGTTTGTTTGTTTGTTCTGCTGGGAGCTTTCCCCTTGCTCTTTGAGAGCTGTGCCATGATAACTCCATTTTCCTCTGTGGAAAGATTTGCAGGATATTTCTTCTTTTGCCTCCCCTCCTAACTGTGGTTTTACACACAGAAAAACACGTGGGGAGCATGAGATGCTCCCTGCAAATGGGATTTTATCCCTCCTCTGTCTCTGATGGAGAGACCTGGCACATTGAGCACTTCTGCATTTGCTTGCTGCTTTTGAAGAGACAAAAACGGCAGCAGAAAAACCAGAGGCAAGAAAGTTCAGATGAATAGCAGCAGGCTTGTATTTCAATATCTCGGTGGTTATATCCCAAATTGCTCTTTTACCCTGCAACAAATTAGGTTTTCTCTTAACATATGGAGCTCAGTTTTGCCACAAAAGCATCCTAGTTCGTGCCTGGGTTTTTATTTCCCGTGCTAGGGCACCTTCAGAGATTAGGTTGAATATTTCATGCATCCATCCACAGCTGTAAGAATCTGTAAAAATCATCAACTGTTCCCTGTCTGCTTGGGGTTTGTCTCTTAGATTTTTACCTATTGTTTCTGTTCTGGTTTTCACCTGGCATTTTATGGATATCTCTGGAATCCTGCCTGTTCCCACAGATGGATTCAGGGTCAGGGTGATGAGAACCTGCCTTGGCCTCTTGCTGCTCTGTGCTGAGGGCACAGCCACCCCTGTGGGCTCTGGGCAATGCTGTTTTGGTACTTAAATTGGTTATTTTGATAGTAACTTGGGTTATTTTGATAGTACCTTGGTTTATTTTGATAGTACCTTGGTTTATTTTGGTAATTCTCTGAGTTATTTTGGCAGTACTTTTGGACAGCTTTCAGGCTGTATGGCTCTGCTTTTGCTTTGGGGTGCATTTTGTATGACAAACAGCAATAAAGGGCTTAAATTGCAGCATGGTATGAAATTCTGGCCTGTTGCAATGAACAGTGGAGTTAAGCTGCTGAGGGTTTGGTTTTTTTTTTTTTCCTGCCTGGGAAAGAAGGGATAACAGTGAATAAAGACAAGATAATAATGGTTTAAAAGAAAAGCATTCACTAAGGGATTGATTTACTGTAGACTTAATGGAGGGTTGCATGGAGAGTTTATCCAGCAGAGGAAGGTAAGCTGAAATACATGAAAAAATATCCCTTATTTCAGAGAATAAACACAGCTCTCCATGTACATCCTAATTATCCACCTTTCAGAGAAAGTTAATATTTCCTTTGTAGCCCATTTAGGTCAAACTCATTCAAACCTTCTTTTAGAGGCAGCACACTCATGGTTTACAGCATTTATTTTCCAGCATTGCACAGAACAAAAACACTGTGCTGGTTGCTTGCCACAGGACTCCGGTGTGTGTATATATATATATATATATATATGGTTTTTGGTTTTTGTTTTTTTTTTAATACAGGGATTTTTTGTACAATCAGGCCAAGATTTTTGCTAAGACCAGCATAGCCTATAGGCATAAGGAACACAAACAACCATAGGATTTGCTCACAGTTCCCATTAAAAGGTTAAATTGTATTATTCCCATTAAGATCATCTTGCCAGAATAAGCAACAATGTAAAGAAACAAGTAAAAATTAAGTAGTTCCAGACAAATTGATTTAATGAATTACCCAAACTAATCAATGACAGCAACATTTTAATTAATAAACCAATTAATAAAGTGTAACTCCAGACCCACAGAAATCAATGGAATTTTGCCTTTGACTGAACTGGGAACATAATTCAATTTGTGGTGTTTAATGGAAAACAACATCCTTCTTCTGGAGTTTGACTGTTTTAAATATTTCACTGGAAGTTTATGATGTGAAACCCTTTTTTTTTTTTTTTTTTACTGCTTAGGGACAAGAGAAATCATTTGTGGGATAAGCAGCATTGCTGTCAGGGCAGCTTCTGTTTGTGCCAGGCTGTGCTGCTCCCCCTGTGACAATTCCCTGTGAAGCCTGAGGCAGTTTGTGGGTTCAGCACTCAGAGGAGTGTTTAATCTTTGATTTCTGTAGGGTTTCATTGCTCTGCTAGCAGGTTCCTCAGTGTGCAGGATGTGGACCCACAACCAGCCTGGCTGCTCTGGGGGTTTGGGGTGTGTGCCAGAGGTGACAGAAAATAACAGGGGATTTTCAGCATCAGGGGCTGCCTCACAGCTGGAGCCCCTGTGCTGTGCTGAGAGCTCCTGATGGACTCTGGACACTGTGCCTGTGCACTGGGGCAGGGTTGGAGTCCCTGCCTTTCTCTGCAGGTGCATGTGCATGGAGAAGCACCCTGAAATTAAGGGCAGAGAGGTTGTTCAAAGAGGAGCTAATCCTGCTTTAGGGAGGCAATTCAGTGTTCCCATTATTGATGCCTATAACAGTAAAACACTGAAGCTCACTGGCAGGTTCTGCTAATCCTGGGGATGCTCTAGCTCTTCCTTTTCGAGGGGCATCAGCACTTTAAGAGGAAACAGAAGGTGGTGCCCCAGGGAGAGATTCAAATGAACATCCTGATTTGAAGGCAAGAGCAAATGTAAATGTGGGAGAGATGCAGGCTGTGTGCTCCCTCAGTCCCATTTTCCCTTTGAAGGCAGGTTTTGGGGTGGGTCTGTTTGCATAGGAACTGGTCCTGTCCCCTGGAGCTGGGAAGCATCCAGACAGCACAGCACAGAGGAATTGTTCAGGGAGGTTTGGGAATGCCCAGCCAGCCAAGCCTCTCCTCTGCACGGAGCTGCAGCTCCCTGGGGCACAGGGCCCCTCCAGGCTCACCCAAACACAGCATTTACCTGCAGAAAATGGATTTTCCACAGGTCAGCAAAGCCAGGGACTCGCTGGCATTTGGGAGGTTTGGGAGGTTTTCCAGCTCCAAGGTGTTCATAGTGGTTTTTGGGTTTTATCCCTGTAAACTCCTGAGAGCTGCCAAGTTCCTTTAAGCTGCTGAAATTTGCTTTCAATTCCTCTTGGTGGTTTCCTTCTGCTGCCTCCTTCCCCTCAGGTTCAACAAGGGAACCACCCTGCCACTGGAGCTGCAGCAGTGTCCCCCTCTCCTGCTGGCACCTGCACAGGATCTCACCCACCAGAGGCTCTAATTCCTGCTGGAAATGATCCCCACTCAGCCATTGTGCCCTCCCTGGGTGCATTGCTGCATTTTCATCCTATTTCTCAGAGGTTTTCATCTCCTCTGCACCGTGCCCTGGTGATTTTCTGCATGGCCTCAACTGCTGACCCTGCTGGAGCATCCAAGGGAGAATTATTTGCCAGCAGCCCTGACAGATAAGGCAGGCAGGAGAATGGATTCAGGGCATTAGGCATGGTCTGTGCTCCAGCTGTGCTCACCTTCAGCAGCTGCCTGCCTGAAAACAGGCACAAAGAGTTTTTCTGTTTGAAAAAAAATGACATTTGAATGCTGGTTTTCAGAGGGATTTTCCATCATAAACTGATTTCTGGTTCTGGAGGTAAAATAAGAAATCCAAAGGCCAGTTTGGGGGTTCAGAAGTCCAGCAAGATGGATGGAGACTGTGCAGAAGTTCTGAGGGAGCAGTGTCCTGCCAGAGAAGGGAGTTCCTTCACACCCAGCCCTGGCTCCTGTTTTCATCTCATTTCTTTGTGCTCAAATTTCTGCATCACAGGATTCTTCTTTCCTGTCTGAGGAAGAGTGGTGTAAAACTCCTCTCCCTGTAAGTACTGACCTGATGATGGATTTATTTTTGTGTTTCACACCTCAGCTGAAGACTTTTTCTTTCCAGATTCCAGGTTGTTGACTCGAAGCTGAATTGCCCAGATCCCTTGGGAGCATTTTCCACATGGAAATGGGACATTATACAGAATAATTTGCATTGTCTGGCACTTCCTTCCTTCCAAGAAGTAACTGGGCTGTGGGTGGTTTGGGTGGACAATTTCCTTTCCATGGGTTTAGCTTTGGCTTTGATCCTGCTGTGTAGGCACCTAAAGCTGTAATTAAACCAATACCATCAAAAGCAACGTCAGATATTTCCACACACACAGAGTCCACAAGCAAAAAATAAACAAAACAAGAACGTGTCCTCCTCCAGCAGCACTTCTAGGGGCATTTATTGTCTTTGGTGGGCCAATTTATTTAACTTGTATTTTTTAACTGGTGCAAAGAGCTGGAGTGAGCAGCAGCACATGGACTCCACCATCACTGAGTTGTCCCCACCCTGCACTGCTCGTGGCAGAGGGAAGCAGCCCAAGCCAGAGTGCAGCAGCAGCTGTGCCTGGGGCAGATCAGCTCTGCAGAGTGTGCTGGTGCAGGCTGAGGGGCTCTGGGCTGTGTGCTGTACCCCCTGCACACCCCTGCACACCAGAGCATCCCCCAGTGCCTCCTGGACAGCACTCCTGGTGTGGGGCACTGTGCCAACCCCTCCCCTCTGCTGCTCAGACCCTTTCCTCCAGGACTAAAAATCAGCAGCTGTGAGGCTCTGCCACTTCTCTGCTTTGTTGCCCTTGTGAATTTTTGGAGCTGCTAGAGCAAAGCTTTGATGTTGATTGGAATACTTGACTTTCCTGTACCTGTCTAATATCATGATCAGCCTTTTGTATTTGATCAAAATGAGGAGTCTACATTAAAGGGCTTACACAAGTACCTGTTGGCTTGATTTAAAGGAAAATAATAATCAGCTGTTTTCCCAGGGCTGCAGCACTTTGGAAATAAGCCCCACTCAAGGCTCAGGTTTAGCTTTTGTTGTAGGAACAACTGTAATGGCCCATTTCCAACAATATTTCAGCAGTTGGAAGTTCAGGCTTTCAGTGCTGGATTGCAACAGAGCTGCAATCTTGCAGTTAAGAAATGGTTAGCCCTGCAATTAGGGACCTTTAATTGAATCCCTGCCACTTGCTTAATTACAGCAGCACTTGAGCCACCCCGAGAGGAGCAGTGAAATCAGCCCTGCCACACCTCTCCCAGGCTGCAAACCTGTTGGGCTTGATGGGCTGCACTCCCAGGGCACCCCAAAGCCGATAAATAGCAGCAGCACTCGGGAATGGGTTTCTACCTGCTGGAGAGAGCTGTGCCCAGAGCCCAGCCTGCTGCACGGGGAGAGCAGTCCCTGTGCTGGGTCAGTGCCTGTGGAGGGCATGCCACACTCCCTGTGCTGCTCTCCAGGGCTCGTGTGAGTGACAGCGGTGACAAGTGACTGTGGAGAGCTGGAGCATCTTTGGAGTAGCTCAGGAGCATCTGTGGAGTAGCTCAGGAGCATCTTTAGGAGCATCTTTGAGAGAAGGTCTGGAGCAGCTTTGGAGCATCTTTGAGAACAGGTTGGGAGCATCTTTGAGAGCATCTTTGAGAGCATCTTTGAGAGCATCTTTGAGAGCATCTTTGAGAGCATCTTTTGGAGCATCTTTGAGAGAAGGTCTGGAGCAGCTTTGGAGCATCTTTGAGAACAGGTTGGGAACATCTTCGAGAGTATCTTTGAGAGCATCTTTTGGAGCGTCTTTAGGAGCAGGTTTGGAGCGTCTTTAGGAGCAGCTCTGGAGCATCTTTGAGAGCAGCTCTGGAGCATCTTTAGGAGCGTCTCTGGAGCATCTTTAGGAGCATCTCTGGAGCAGCTCCGGGGCAGCATGGCCTCTGGCTGCGTGCTGCAGCTGACGGGGCTGATTTTGGGCGGCGTGGGCATGGTGGGCACGCTGGCAGCCACGGCCATGCCGCAGTGGAGGGTGTCTGCCCACGTGGAGGGCAACCTGGTGGTGTTCGAGAGCATCTGGGAGGGCCTGTGGATGGGCTGCGTCAGCCGGCTGGGGCTGCGGCTGCAGTGCCAGCTGCACGGCTCCTGGCTGGCGCTGCCGCCGGCGCTGGCGGCGTGCCGGGCGCTGATGTGCGCGGCGGTGGCGCTGGCGGCGCTGGCGCTGCTGCTGGCGGCGGCGGGGCTGCGGCGGGGCCCGGGGAGCCGGCCGGGGCTGCGGCGGGGCCCGGGCAGCCGGCCGGGGCTGCGGAGGGGCTCGGGCAGCCTGCCCTGGCTGCGGGCGGCCGGCGGAGCCTCGCTGCTGGCCGGGGCGCTGGCGCTGCTGCCCGTGTCCTGGGCCGGCGGCTCCATCGTGCGCGATTTCCGCGACCCGCGGCTGCCCGCGCCGCTCAAACGCGAGCTGGGCACGGCGCTGTTCGTGGGCTGGGCCAGCGCAGCCCTGCTGCTGGCCGCGGGGGCCATCCACTGCCGCTGCTGCTGCGGGGCTGCCCACCCTGGGCACCCCCGGCTGCCGCGGGCCCCCGCACAGGTCTACGTGTAGCGGCTGTGCCGCGGCCAGCAGCGCCCCGGGAGCGGCTCATCAGCACAGGGACACCTGCACCACCCCATGGTGCCATCAGCCCCAGGGACACCTGCAGCATCACATGGTGCCACCAGCTCAGGGACACCTGGACCATCACATGGTGCCACCAGCTCAGGGACACCTGCACCACCAGCTCACCCAGCCCAGGGACACCTGCACCACCACACAGTGCCACCAGCTCAGGGACACCTGCAGCATCACATGGTGCCATCAGCCCCAGGGACACCTACACCACCACACGGTGCCACCAGCCCAGGGACACCTGCACCACCAGCTCACCCAGCCCAGGGACACCTGCCAGCACCCCACGGTGCCACCAGCTCAGGGAAACCTGCACCATCACATGGTGCCATCAGCCCCAGGGACACCTGCCTGCACCCCAGCCCGGCTTTGGACACTGCCAGGGATCCAGACCATCCTGTCATCCTCCTCCTCATGTGCTGGTTGACTGACTTGTCAGTTTGCCTCCAGCTGTGCAATGGAGGAGGGATGTTGTTGCTTTGCTGTGCACTGTTGGCCCGGGCTCCTCTCACCCACACAGGTGTCTGGCTGGAGCACAGCCCCAGCAGAGGCCCCTGGCACTGCCCAGGATTTCTCTGATGCTCCTGGGGCTGGTGTGTCCTCCTCATCTCCTCCCTATGGAACGGATTGCACTCACTTCCCCAGGATTTGCTGTGAATTTTTTATGTTCCCTGCTGTTTGCATCCTGCTCTGCAGGCAGCACCTCCTCCTGTAAAACTCAGGAGAGCCCCTGGGCCCCTGTGCTAATGGAAAGTATGTGTGAGTGTAAATAATGTGAATATAATTCACCAGCCAGGGAATGCACAGGCTCCTGTTGGAGCAGGCAGAGCTCCCAGCACACCCAGAAAGCCAAGCCCTGACATTGCTCCTGTGCTTGCCAGGCTGATTTGGGATCAGCCTGACCCTGTCTGTCTGTCCTGCATTTGCAGCTGGACTATTTTTTATTATTATTCTTGTTGTTCCCAGCTGAAAACCTTGGAGTCTGCATGTGGCAGTGCCCAGAAAGGTGCAGCTCAGAGGGGATTTCTGGTTGCCTCGCCAGCAGGGATGGATGGCAGAATTTCAGGGCTGATTCCATGGCACAGGGCTCAGCCTGGCCCCCAAAGGCTGAAATGAAATGTTTGGGCTGAGCAGAGCAATGTCTCTGTGCATTCATTTGACTGCTCCATTTGGAAGAGAACATGCAAAGCTGCATTTAATTAAAGAAGCCTTTTGTTAACTTGGCTTCAGGTGAATTTAGATGAGGCAGTGCCATGCTCCACAGAAATCCATGACATGCATTAACTCATGGGCATTTGCACGGAAGGCAACCAGCTCAGATCTCCCAGTGGGAATCCTTGAGGCACCACAGAACAGGTTTGATGTCTTGAGCAATCAAATCAGCACTTACTCATTCCTGATGGAAATGGAAGAAAAGAGTTGTAAACAGGTTTTTCTGTCATTTTTCTGTTGTCTTATGAAGTCTGTCACTGGCAGCTGATTTCAGTGGAGCCATTCTGGTGGCCTTGGTAATAATTTCCACTGCCCTGAGGAACTCCACCTCCTATTTTATTGTAATTTTGCCCTATAATGCATAGTTTGTTTAATATGGAGCTATTAGGTGGGTAATCCAGAACTGCACATTTTGGAGTAATTTGGGTATGACATTTGTGATTTACAAAGCAGAGATTTGCAATGCAAATCTGATACGTATTTATGTGTAGGTAATGGATTTAAATGATGATGTGTTCAGTGTAATGCAACTTTATGCAGATGTAAGTGCTTAAGAAGTAATTAAGTACAG
This sequence comes from Erithacus rubecula, assembly GCF_903797595.1. NCBI lineage: Eukaryota > Metazoa > Chordata > Aves > Passeriformes > Muscicapidae > Erithacus > Erithacus rubecula. The sequence continues at coordinate 498,639 of NC_136658.1, read as the reverse complement.
TTTTCTGTAACATTAATTAGAGGATCCTGGATGCTTGCACTATCACTGGTTTCATCTGGGGATCACATTGGGGCTGGGTGTGCCATTTGCACACAGCAGAAAGATAAAACTCTTTCATTTCAGCATTTAGCATCCCTTTCAAAGAAAGCCTGAGCTTTTCATGTCTGGCATTAGCACCCGATGGCCACACATTGCCCCATTTCTCTCTTACCAGTGGATCAAAAGAGGAGCTCAGACCAAGTCTCTAAACCCTGGCTGGGAACCCAGCCCTGGTTCCCAGGCAGAGCCAGGCTGGTGGCACAAATGGCAATTTCTGGTGATGAGATGGAGCATTTTGGGCTCACAGGAATACCTTAGGAGTCTGTGGCATGAGCATGGAGCTGGTCTGCAGGAGAGGAGATGTGCTGGCTGCCTCCTGAAATTCCCACATTGTGGATTCCATTGCAGTTTATTCTGGTTTTTTTTTTTTTTTTTCCTAGAATTGGGATTAAATGTGCAAGAGATTGTTAGGATTTAGATGTGTATTACTTCTTATATTACAGTGAGTTTTGTAGCACTAAGAAGCTCTAACAATGGAGATGTAACTATTTTTCTACAAGGCCTTTTAAGGCCACACTGTCCAATTAAGAATGGGCACCTGGATTATTTTTACTTTTGACCTAATAACTGACTACCTGTGATCTGCAATGTGGATTTTTTTTATTCACTTAAACAAGATTACTTAGACTTATGAAGAAAAGGGTGAAAAAGACAAAGCTTCAGGTCTAAAGCCTTAATTTTGTTTTCTGTATATTGCTGTATTTTAAAACTTTAAGTTTTCTGCTATGTGATATTACACACTTTTATTTAAATGACACACTTGTGATTTTGGTTCCTTAATTTTGGAATTAATTTTTCTACAGCTTCAGGCCAAAAGCAGTGTTTTCCTGGGGGTTAGTGCTTGTTAGCACAGAAAGTCTCAAATTCTGCAGGAGGGGTGGCAAATGAATGCAGAGAACAAAGCAGCACTGGCAGTTTGTGTTAACCCTTTAATCACTGCAGCTCCTGGCCTATGGCTACACAGATCTGAGCTCTCCCATCCTTTTCTGCCACAATTCCAATCCTGGGGCTTTACAGACCTTGACCTGAGTGTGGTGGGTCCATTGGTGTCCAGCTGTCCTGGCTGGGGGTTCTGGACAGCAAAGGCAGATCTGACTGGGCTTCCCATTCCAGTGATCCCAAATGAAACCAAACACTCCTACCAGGGCCTAAAACCACCTCAGGTAACCCCTGAATAAATTAAAAATACTCAAATGACCTCAAATGACCCCAATGACCTGAAGTAACCCCGATCATGACCTCAAATGACCCCAAATGGACTCTAAAATGACCTAAAGTAACTCCTGAAAAAATAATAAAATTTTCAAATAACCTCAAGTAACCCCTGTGACCTCAAGTGACCCAAATGACCTGAAGTAACCCGGATCAGGACCTCAGGTGATCTCAAATGTCCTCAAATAACCCCTGAATTAAATTACCTCAAATAAACTTTACTGGTTTAAAAATACCAATCATATAATGGCAAGGAGTCAGAGAGACAAGCTGAGAGAAGTTTTATTTAGGTTTTTATTTTGTGTTACTTAAGGGAAAAAAAAAAAAAAAAAAGAAACACTCACTTTGTCCTTCTTGAGATGTCCTACAGTGAATTTGTCTGATGCTGAAGGAGTGCTGGGCTGTGGTGGGTGTGCATGTACTCCCAAAATAAAGCAGTGGCAGATCCCAGTCAGAGCTGCAGTTTGACAGGAAAATGGCAATAAATGCAATAGTGCAGGCACACTGCAGGGTGGAGACAGCAGCTCCTTTCAGTGTGGCTGCAGGGATGGACGTGGTTCTGCCTTTGGTTCTGTTTCTTTGCCATTGTGCCATTTCTTTCTCATATTAAAGTGAAGGGATGCATTCCCCCACTGCCAGGGAAAGGCAGCTTCAGTGTTTTGATAATGCTCCTTCCTGATGCAGTCTTGGTTTTTACATTCTGCTTGGGGTTTTGCTGGATAATAAACAAAAAAAAAATAATCCAAATTCCTTGGGAAATAAAATATACAGAAGTGATTGAGTGCTGGCTTCCCAGACTTGCTCATAAGAAGTTTCTGGTATTTCAAAACCTGGTCCCAAACTGTATATTCATCTCTGAGATGAAAATAAAAGATTCTGCAGCAAATAATCCACCACAAAGATGCAGCCTGACTATTTCTGACTATTTCAGAAGCAAGAGAAAAGGAGAAAGGTACTGGGAAGGGCAGGATGTTTTCAGCAGGAGGTTGCTGTCAGTGCTCCTTGCACTGGGCTACCACTGGCAGGAAATGTTCCATCTGTCAGTGAGGACAAACAAAATGCATTCAGGAGAACAAATATTTTGTTTTCAGCAGCATCAAGGAGCAGAAGTGTCTGGGGAAAGGGCTGTGCCAGGAGGGTTTACAAGCCATGAGAGTGGAGCTTGTTGCATTCCAGGGATCAGAAGGGACTGGAGCCAGGGTGTTCCCAGTGACAGTAAACACAACTCATCTGAAAAACAGCCAAGGAGAAAGAGGAAATGCTGTGCTGAGCTCAGCTGCCTGCTCCAGGACAAAAGCAGAGCACAAATGGTTACCTGAGATCCCAGCCCTTTAAAAATGAATCAGGGACCCCATTTCACCATTAGGCTTTTTATTCTTTTACCTCTCCCTTTGCCTGTCCCTCCTCACTCGAATGTGTCACCGCCTGAGCAGCAGGAATTTTCTGGGAAAAAAAATCTGGAAATTTCTGGAAAGCAGTGGGTCCTTATGGGACAGTGAAGTTTGCTGTGAACTTTTTCTGCTGCCAGGCAGCCAAGGCAGCCAAGCCCCAGCAGGGTCTGTGCCAGTGGTGCTGCTCTCCAAAGCACCTCCCTGCAGCCCAGAGCAAATCCTGCTGCTGGGAGGAGTTCTGTGAGGTTTGAGAGACCTTCTGCATCCCATTTCATCTTTTCTGTCTCAAAGGGACAGCCCATCCTAAATATCTGACAGCATTCCTTCACAATATTCAGGGCTTGCTTGGTGCTCCTCATAGCATCCTTTCACTTGCTGTAATTAATTCTCTGCATCTGGCCAAAGATTGCATTTTGTTTTGTCTTCCTGGGTTATTAATATGTAAATTAGCAGGTTGTGGTTTTCTTGGAGCAGAAGAACTTTTCTACCATTCTAATGCTAATTTCACCACGGTGGTCCCTTTCTGTGCTCCAAAAGTGTAAGTTTTGCTGGTATTTCACTCCAGAAAGCCAAAGTGAAAATCAGATTCCATCACAGCAGGGAGCACTGACACTGGGCAGCCTCACCCCCTGCCAGTGCCAGTGGGGAGCAGTTGGAGAACCAGGAATAAATGTGCTGGAAATGAGAGAATTTGGGGAGGTAAATCCTGAGCTGTGTGGGGTGGGAGCCAGAATGCTCCAGCAGTCACAGAATCAGAGAATCCCATCCTTGGAAGAGCCCAGGGCCAGGCTGGGGGAGGCTTGGGGCTTCCTGGTCTAGTGGGAGGTGTCCCTGCAAAGGACACAGCTTTAACCCAAATTTGACTCACACTTTGCCACTTGCAGTCTAGGAAATTCAAAGGGTAGATCCTTTGGTGTGTAAAAAAAAAATTAAAAAAAAATTCTGAACAAACAAAAAACAATTTTCCCATGTTTTAAGTCCTAGATACAGTCACTGTCATGACTTTAGGAGCAGAAGAGTTTGGCCCAGCAGGAGAGTTGTAATTTAGCAAGTTTAATCCACATATCCAGCTTTGTTTGTCCTTCATCACTTAGCTTGGAGGGGGATTGGGGCAGGACAACACAAACACTGCAGTTATTCTGAGCTGAGACCACAGATTTCAGTCCTGGATTAATAAACTGAGGAGAGGGATTAAATCCACCTCTTTCTGTTCTGTGAATTCTTTGTTCAGGACACCCTGTCCCCTGGACTGTTGTCTTCCCCCCAAATGCATTTTCTAATATTTGACAAGGGCAAGGGGGAATGGCTTCACACAGGAAAAAAAAAGCAGGTTTAGAATGGGTACAAAGGAATCTATTCTTTCTGGAGGGGTGGACACACTGGATGTGTCCATGGAGGGTCTCACTCTGGATGTTCTGACATTAAAGGGAGTTAAAGGAACACCAATGTTGGCACCATTAAATATGGGGGTTCTCAAGTCTGGGAATCAGATCTGGGACCTGATCCAGAGCTGGGACACCAAACTGTGTGGAATTTTTTGCCACCACCATGAAATTGTTCAAATTGGCTTAAAATCCTATTTTAAACCCAAATGACTGACTTAGAGTTTTCGTACGTGCTCTGGATCTCAAAGTCCTCAGGTTCTCCTTCATGAATTTTGCATTAAATCATAAAAGCTGGAGTTATGTTTTAAGCTAAGAACTTCAAAAGTTTGGATTCTTCCTTAATCCATTGACTCAAAGGATTTTAAGAACATCAAACACAGCTACACTTTCAACTGAATCCTAATAGCTGGTGTAATAAATTCATATATATATATATGCTGCCCATCCTCAGTGCTCATTTGGGTGAGATGCTCCATCCTGAGCCTGCCCTGCTCCTCGCACAGCTCTGGGACAGAAATTCTTTGTCAAAGCCCTATTTTAAACTCATTTCCCCCGGGAACTTATCATTTTCCAGCTCTGCTATCCAAAGGTGAAATATTTGGAGAGCATTGAGAAGGGAGAAGGGCTGTGCTAAGCCTCGGGAGGATGGAGCTGCACTTGGCACTTTTCCCTGTTACAGGGCTTGTTAAGGATGGTATTTTTAGAGCTGGGAACACATCCCTGCTCCAAAGTTGCCCCATTTCCTCAGCCTGTGTTCCCTCGTGCTCTGCATGTGCATGGCAGGACAGCCAGAGCTTCCAGCAGAGTTTAATTGTCCATGAAAATATCTGGTGAAATTTGTGTCCTGGGCACTGTCAGCAGCAGTTTTTGCCTCAGTGACCTCCAGAAGTTCCTGCAGCACAGAGAGCTCTGTTGGTGTTTGCTGTGCTCAGAGAACGGGGATGGTGCCATGAAATAAATAAATCAATCTGCAGCCACACCAGGTTAGTGTCTAAACCTATTGTCCCCATCCCGATCCCTGTGCCAGCTCCTGGGCAGTGCAGACCTCACTCTGGGAATTTGGGAGTTTGGAACTCCCAGATCCCTGTTCCTAGAGCTCAGCTCTGTGAGTTTGGAACACCCAGATCCCCAATCCCAGACCTGACTCTGTGAGTTTGGGAGCTGTCCCACCCCAATCCCCATTCCCAGAGCTCAGTCTGTGGGTTTGGGAGCTGTCCCACCCCAATCCCCATTCCCAAATCTCAGCTCTGTGAGTTTGGGAGCTGTCCCACCCCAATCCCCATTCCCAGAGCTCAGTCTGTGGGTTTGGGAGCTGTCCCACCCCAATCCCCATTCCCAAATCTCAGCTCTGTGAGTTTGGGAGCTGTCCCACCCCAATCCCCATTCCCAGATCTCAGCTCTGGGATTTAGGGAGCTGTCCCACCCCAGTCCCCATTCCCAGATCTCAGCTCTGGGATTTAGGGAGTTGTCCCACCCCAGTCCCCGTTCCCAAATCTCAGCTCTGTGATTTAGGGAGTTGTCCCACCCCAATCCCCATTCCCAAATCTCAGCTCTGTGATTTAGGGAGCTGTCCCACCCCAGTCCCCGTTCCCAGATCTCAGCTCTGTGATTTAGGGAGCTGTCCCACCCCAGTCCCCATTCCCAGATCTCAGCTCTGGGATTTAGGGAGCTGTCCCACCCCAGTCCCCGTTCCCAGATCTCAGCTCTGGGATTTAGGGCGTTGCTTTTCGCAATTAGCGGCTCCTCAGCCCGGGCAGAGCCCCGGGCAGGGTGGCAGGGCAGGGTCACCGGGCTCCTCTGCCAAGCACACCATCCGTGCCCCCCGTGCCACCCCCTCGGCTCGGATGAGCTGCCCTACTCTCCTGATTAAACCAACTCCCGATTTGCAATTCCGAACGGGATAATTGCTTCAGCAGCGTTCCAAAGCGCCGCAATTACGGAGTGGGCAGGCATTAACAGCGGTAATGGAATTGCTGTGTCCATTTGTAACACAAGGGAAGTTTCAGGCGTTGCTGTCAGCGATTTTCTTGCCTCGACACGGGTCGGAGGCCACATTCACAAGAAATGCCAGTGTGGATAAAACATGAGAGCAGCGATTGCTCTGTCTGCCCAAACAAAGGATTCGAGCATTGCCTTTGGGACCGAGCATCCAGCAGGGGAGTGGAGCTGCCCCAAACAAATATTTTATTGGGGAAGAACTGCCAGAGTTCTGACACTAAGGCTCTTGAACACCAGCGAATCCACATCGCTGCTAACCAGCTCAGGAGAGGAACCTGTCATTAGCAGCATTATGAAATTTGCACTCCAGGCTCCCACCTCCTCCCTCCTTCAGAGGAAAATGCCTCCAGCGGCCAGTGACATCTATTTCCTTTTAAAATGGGGATTTTCAGAGGTGCTGGAGGCAATTCCTTGCTCGCTTCTACAGAGAATCACAGCGATGGATGAGCTTCTGTCTCCAGAAACAAAAGTACTGCCTGTGTCCCACAGACCACAATCGCTCAATTCTCTGTCAGTATTGTGGCTCCAGCTCACTGAGGTTTTCTGGTTTCTGAGCAATATCCAGGGGTTTAATCCCTAAACAAGTTCTCAGGTAGGTTTTTGATATCACACTGATATCAATGTGATATCACACCCTGGATATCACACTGATCTCAATCTGATATCACACCCTGGATATCACACTGATATCAATGTGATATCACACCCTGGATATCACACAGATATCAATGTGATATCACACCCTGGATATCACACTGATATCAATGTGATATTACACCCTGGATATCACACTGATACCAATCTGATATAACACCCTTGATATCAATGTGATATAACATCCTGGATAGCACACTGATGTCAATCTGATATAACTCCCCTTATAACACCCATGTAATTACTGGATGTCACTTCCTTTTAAAATTATTTGCATAGTCATATTACGTGCAAAACAAGTGAAGAAGAGTAAAAACAAGTTTGGATGTGAAGTCTGTTAAAATCACAGTCTGATTCTCAGAAAATGCTTGGAAAGCATCTCTAGTGACAGAACAGCAGAGCTCTGCCAAAGGGGTGTTGTTATTTGCAACAGGCAATAATGACAATTATGAGTGGACTGTGCTCTGCCCCCTCACAGCAAAGCAGCAGTGCCAGACACCCTGGCTGCTAAATCCCAAGAATCAATAATTACTGCAGACAATGGTCCCATCACACCTTCACTGGGGCTGACCACTGTGCATTTGTCCAATTGCCAGAGGAGAAACCAAAGATTTGCCTGTCAGACTGGCAAATCTGATTTGGACATGTCAAGACACAAAGAACAAAAGCATATTTAGGAAGTATTTGTTTAGGACACACTCAGAAATCATTTTTTGGGTCCACGCCTCAGTTTGTCACCAGAGAAACCACACCAGCCTAAATCAAACACTCCCCAAAAGCAAATAACACCAATCAGGGATCTGTCCATGTGAGAATGAAAGTGTGAAAAATTAACTCCCTCAGTTTAGCCTGAAGGGAGCTCTCACCCAAAGGTGAGAAGAGAGCCTCAGGCTCCTCAGTGCATGAATAATTTCATGGCTCCTGGTGAGTGGATGTAGGAGGTGCTGGAACACAACAGTGCTGGGTGGCAGAGTGACACAAGTGAGGAAGGGACTGCTGTCACTCCAGATGTAAAAATGGCAAATTCCTGTTTATGTCCAATTTGCATGAAGCACATTTGCTAAAAGCCATCTCAAAACGGGACAAAAAGCAGAAATAGAGGAAGATTTGGGGAGCTGGCTGGAATCCCAGCCAGGGAGAGGGGTCTGGACCTGTGAGCTGGGCTGGTGAGACATGGGGACAACTCCTGTTCTGGCAGAGGTGGCTTCACTGTCACCTTCACCCCCTCACCTGCCTTCAGGGGAAACACAAGAGCACATGAAGCACTCCTGCTGCTTTCTCTGGGAAAATAAAGAGCTGCTCTTGCTGTTAGCTGCAGACCAAAGCCCTGGTTTATTTGAAATATCTGTCATCCCATCAGCCTGTTTGTGAGAGCACAGAGCAGAGAGCAGCCCAGCTGAGGGTGGTGCACAGAGGGGAATGTGCTGTGTCTGCAGAGGCAGATGGGCTCTGGGCTGGCCTGGGGGAGACACCAGCTGCTGAAAGGGGCTGGGGTCAGCCTCTGTGGCACCACTGTGCTGCACACCAGCACATCCTGTGTCTTAGCTGGAAACTGAAGTGCTCCATCTTTCACAGAGCAGTGAGCAGATAATGAGAGAAAGCAGCAGCAGCATTATTAATAGGAGCAGCTTGTTTTAAGGAGAGCTAACAGCCTCTGCAGATCACTCACTGGGCTTTTGATGCTGCTCTGAAATCCTGCTCTGCTTCCTCCAGCCTGCCTGGCACTGCAGACCCAGTTAACCTGTGATTAGACCAAAGGATGGCACTGCTTCATCCTGGGAGTCTCTGCCTTGCTGGTAAGCCCTCAAACCCAGCATGGTTGCAGGTTTTGTGTTTTCTAAAGCAGCTCTTGAGATACCAGAGCCCCTCTCTGTGCTGCTCTCAAAGGCCCCTGTGGCAGCACAGAAACCTCCTTTGGGCTCCAAGAATAAAAACCACTGCTTTCAGTAAATGCTCAGGTTTGCAGCTCCTTGGGAAGATGACTTTCAAATCACACAGTTTGAGGAAGCAGAGGCTGGAAGAGACTCCAGAGGCCACCTAATCTGCTTCCTGCTCAGCACTGCATCAGCTGCTTTCTGTAATCAGAATAACTCAAAGGACAGACACTCTGCAGCTTCCCCACTTCAGTGCTGTGCCAGGAAAAAAGAAAAATGAAAAGGAAGATGTCTGCAGCCATTTCTGCTCAATTTTTGGACTCTGACTCTTGAAAGATCTTGTATTAAAGCACTTGTTTAAAATGCTGAACACTCAAACCAGAACTCTTCAGAAATTCAGCTCTTCCTGCAGGGGGGTGACTCCACCAGCTCGGGAGAAGTTGTAAGATTTTGGAAGCCCACCTTTATGAAATACTGGCAACAAGCTGTGCTGCTCTGAAAGAGTCTGAGGTGGAATTTCACCTCCCAGCCTCAGCAGGCAGGGAGTGAGTGACTGACAGATCCCTCATGTCACAACCAACACACTGTTGTACTCAAACACACTCATGAATTTTAAAGAGCCTTTCCAAAAATCAAGAGAGTGGTTTATAGCTAAAAATATATCAATCCAAATTAAATATTTGCATGACAAGGGTGACTTTAATTAAAAAACTTTGGCATAATTTAAATCACATGCATGAGAAACAGCCATTGCAGAATGAAATGACTCAGAGCAGTTGAGCCTTGCAGGTCAGGGTAATTAAGGGAATGTCTGGGGCAGCACAGTGATTTTATACCCTGGAAAAGCTGATTGTGAGATCCCTCAATAAACACTGAGGCAGCTGAGCCCAAACTGACATACAATTCTGAAAAGTCATCAACTTCCATTGGCCTAAAATGAACATGGTTTTGGTCTGGTACAGAATGGAGCATCCCTGGCTTGACAGGGCTCAGAGGAACACCCAGAAATAAGGCCTGGGCACAGAGGCTGAGAGGAACACTCAGGTTTAGGATTTGAGCTGGGCATTAAGGCTCAGAGGAACACTCAGGTTTAGGATCTGAGCTGGGCACAGAGGCTGAGAGGAACACTCAGGTTTAGGATTTGAGCTAAACACAAGGCTCAGAGGAACACTCAGGTTTAGGATTTGAGCTGGGCACAGAGGCTGAGAGGAACACTCAGGTTTAGGATTTGAGCTAAACACAAGGCTCAGAGGAACACTCAGGTTTAGGATTTGAGCTAAACACAAGGCTCAGAGGAACACTCAGGTTTGGGATTTGAGCTGGGCACAGAGGCTGAGAGGAACACTCAGGTTTAGGATTTGAGCTAAACACAAGGCTCAGAGGAACACTCAGGTTTGGGATTTGAGCTGAGCACAGAGGCTCAGAGCAACACTCAGGTTTAGGATTTGAGCTAAACACAAGGCTCAGAGGAACACTCAGGTTTAGGATCTGAGCTGGGCATTAAGGCTGAGAGGAACACTCAGGTTTAGGATTTGAGCTAAACACAAGGCTCAGAGGAACACTCAGGTTTAGGATTTAAGCTAAACACAAGGCTCAGAGGATCAGGCCACCTGTGACAGCACAAGAGGTGGGGCACAAAGCTCAGCTGTGCTGATCCCAAGGAGCAGCCCAGACTCTCCAGAATGCAGATCAGGCAAGGCAAGAACACGATGCTGCTGCCAGAACTTTGCACTGTGTGTGACTGCAGGAGTTTGTAATTATTGAGCATTTTGTTTCCAGCTTCCCCCAGTGCTGGAGCCCTTCCTGCCTGAGCAGCTGCTGCAGCTCCACAGCACATTCAGAAATTTTGGGATTTGGGGGTTTATGACCTACAGAACCCTCATCAATCACCCAGCCTTGCTGAAGACACAACATTTCCAAAAGAAGGACAACGTGTTTTCCCTTTTTTGCTAAATGCTGAGGCTCAGGTTTGGCAAATAATCTTTTCCAGAGAAGCAGCTGGCCATTGGAAATGCCACTTTTCTTCTCAGGGACAGCACATTACTTGGAGAAATAAATAAATGCAGATTATGCAGCAATTTTGGCCCATTTTGGCCTCAGGATTTGCTGACTCAGCCACCCACTTATTGGAAGTGACATCTAATCATTTTGCAAATTTTCTACTTTCTGTTTGTCTATTTGGATTTTTTTTTGTGTGTGTGTGTGTAAGATGAGTCCTTGAAAGCAGCCACGAGACACAAGAAATAAAAGTGCTCAACACAGGAAATAAAAATGTTTCTGTTGCTTGATCAGCTCTCTTTTGTTCTCACATGTGCAGAAAAAAGAAAATATCCTGCCATGATTTTCACCTCTGATTGCAGCAGGTCAAAGGCTGAACTTAGTGGAAGTGAAGTTCCAAATTTTTCCTTCTTCTTTTTTTAATGCTGTTCCTTGTTTGGCTGAGGGATGCTGGACAGAGCAAAAAGACAACAAAGGGATTTTAGAAAGGTCACAGATGCATCTCTAAAAAGACTAATCAAAGGCTAATTCAGAGTTTTTGGGAAAAAATAAAAAAGGATACATTTCTTGTATTCCTGTATCTCAACATGAAAAGAATTAGGAAATGTGGAGTGTGGCAGCTGCTCCAGGGACCACTGAGACCTTCCAGGAACCTCCTGGCTGGGTACAGGATTGGGGCCATGAATATTCTGATGTTTTTAAGGTTACAGAGATCTTTTCATCCCATGCCTGCCAGAGAGAATTATCTGTTCTACCTGAGTAGAAAGGAACTGACGTGGCTTAAAAAAACAGCTTTAAATCAAAACAAACACCGAGTCATTAAAGTGCTACAATGAATTCAGAAATTATTTGCTTTAATATGTTGACTTTTGTGGTTTACTAAATCAAGAGCTGCTGTATTCTCCAGGGAAAAACAAGCTCCATTTGCCAAGCTTTGTATTTATGGGCAGAAATACTGGGAAGGGACCAGGACACTGTCTGCCTGTAAATCAGCCTTTTCTCATTCTGAGCTTTTACAAATGAAATAGATTATTTTGACACCTCTAGCATTTACCCAGGTGAGGGGCCCTGCACATTCCTTACCCAGCCATAAATCCAGCTGGAGCAGATCCATTTCTGGAGGGGTGCTGGGCTCAGAGCAGCACTGAGGGAATACCACAGGTAATATATATATTTTTTTTATATATTTATTTATTATTATATATTATATATATTTTATATATATATAAAAATACCTGTGGCAATTCCCAGTTCACTGTGGGTATTCCCAGTTCACTGTGGCTATTCCCAGCTCACCTGTGGGTGTTCCCAGCTCACCTGTGGCTATTCCCAGTTCACTGTGGGTATTCCCAGCTCACCTGTGGATATTCCCAGCTCACCTGTGGGTGTTCCCAGCTCACCTGCACAGCCTGGAAAACAGGGGACAGGGCCACCTGTGCCTCTCCCCCTGCCCTGTGCTCCTCAGGAGCCCCTCCCCAGGCAGCCCCAGCTGGGATCCAGCATCATTTCTGCCTGGCATCACTTGCAGTGTGGGGGAAAGGCTCAGCACCAAGCTTTAGCATCGTTTGCTTCACTAATTACAAACTAAGGGCTGTACCTGGCAGAAGCCAGGTTGGTTGGGAAGAGGGAATCTGTTTCACAGCAAGGCTTTGCTGCCTGCTAAGCTGAAGGAGCTGGGCACTGAGCATGAGGAGAGTGAGTCAATGCATTTTTATTAATTGCACCTTCTGCAGGAGCACTTAGACAATGCACTGGAGCAATTCTTTCCTGTGAGCAGCATTTAACATGCTTCTCACTTTCTCTTTTGTGCTGGGAAATCTCACTGGCAGCAGGCAAGCAGAGCTGCTCACAGCAGCATTTCTCAGGAGCACCACCAGGAATTATTTTCCTTTTCCAGGCACAGGATGCTCAGCTGGAGCATGTGTGTCAAAGGGGGCTGTAAAACCAGCCCTCATTTCTCACCGTGCTGGCTGGGTTTGTACTGCAGTGTCTCCTCTGGGTGGGTCCTGTGTGCTCCATGTCACTTTTTAAAAGTGAGAGAACTCACCAGTGCTGAGGGCATGGCAAGAGGGACCCTTGGCTCATGTTTGGTTCCAATTCCTCCACCCCTGCATGTACAATACATGCTGGAGGGAGGCACCAAGAAATTACTGCTGGGATATGAAACCTCAATGCTGAGCCATTTCAGGAAGACACTTTTGCTTTAGGATTTTGCAGGATTTTAATGCCTGCTCTTTTCCTTTTCTGGTGTTTATGGCTGGAAGCAGGCAGAACTCACCCTCTCCTGCCTGTGCCAGCAGCAGCAGCTCTGACAAACCCCCCTGGCACTGATGGCAAGCCTTGCCCTGTGTGCAGAACAGGGCACAGGGACAGCAAAGCCCAGCTCAGCAAAGCTGAGCAGGGAGCACAGAGAGCAGATGAGCCACAGCCCCAGTGGGTGACCCAGCTCACAGACCTGGCTCCAGGAAAAACAAGCCCTGAGGGATTCCTTCTCCCATTAATGGGCCCCACCAAGGAAAAGCCACTGATGGTTTGGTTTCAAGCAGAGAGTGTGACCTGTTTCAAGGACTGAACTTTTTCTTGGCAAAGGAGGCCATAAACTATTCAAATCTGACCTTTTGGGAGGCTGAAAAGTCAAAACACAACTCCAAGATAATAACATTTAACTTGAGAAGTGGAATTGCAATCAGGGAGGGGAAAAAAGGAGATTGAGAAGCTTTTAAAAGGAGCCACTGGAAAGGTGAAGTGTTTAAAGATCTCTTCAGGACATCACCACATTCCAGGCTGGGAATAACACTGAAAAAAGATTTCCAGAGTGGGGGGACAGCCCAGCCCAATTGCATCCCCAGCAGGAGTGATCCACAGCTTGGGGAAGGGATTTAAACCTGTGTTCAGAAATGGGAGTTTTATCAGCGTTGGGGAAATAATTAATGGTGGATTCTTGGCATCCAGCACCAGCTATTCCAGAGTTTTGGAGCTTTCCCAGGTGAGAGCAGGGGGACTCCAAAGGGGCTCAGACAAACACCCCTGACAGTTCAGACAGGTCCCTGCTCCCTGACGTGGCCTTGGGGCAGAGCCAGATACAAGAGTGTATGTAAGGTCATTTAAAATAAATACAGAAACCAATCTATTATCAGGAGAAATTCAGGAATTCCAAAGAAAACCCCCAAGCCCCTCCAGCCTCTGTGTTGGTAAATTAGCCAGAACAAGGATAAAACTAATTCTGTGCTTGAATAAATGGAAATTGGGCACAAACCCCCCTGGCTTCTGTGCAGGAAGAAACATCTTGTGAATTTGTGAGATCCTTTTCAGATTAGCAGTAAGTGTGACACCAGATAACAAAAGACAAAATACCTTTTTTTTTTCCTGAAGTTTTTCCTTCTTTTCATTTCTCCAAGGAGACTGCAGATTGCAGCAGACTCATTGTTTTAATTTGTGGATCCTACAATTCCAAATCAAACTTAAGTAGACTATTTCATCAGGGGAAAACAGGAACATTGCTCAAAAAACAAAAACAAAAAAAAAGCCAAAAGAATAATGGCAAACCCAACAAATAGTTTCGTAAGGGGCTTTAAATGTTTACTCCAGTGTGTGCTGATTGTGCTAGGAGCAGTAAAATGTAAATTAAATTAGTGCTCAGGCTTACTTATCATTAGGAAACAAGCCTCTTTTTTTAGAGAGAAGGAGAAAACACCATAAATTAAGCCTGATGTGGGTTAGGCTCACACGTTACATAAGCCCCTAATCCACATTAAAACCCTTTTAGTAACATATGGGCCATAATAATTTCCAGTGCTCTTTGCTCCTGCAGCATAACAAGCTGTTAGCTCAGAGCTGGAGCTGCTGGGAGGCCACAGCTGGAATTCCCCCAAATGCATCCTCAAATCCCAGTTTAGAGTCTGGGACCCCCAGAACATCACAGGGGATGGGGAATCCAGAGCACAGCTGGAATTTCCCCCCAGATGGAGCCTCAAATCCCAGTTTAGAGTCTGGGACCCCCAGATGGAGCCTCAAATCCCAGTTTAGAGTCTGGGATCCCCAGCTCATCACCAGGGATGGGCACAGCTGGAATTTTTCCCCAGATGGATCCTGAAAGCCCAGCACAGAGTCTGGGACCCCCAGAATATCACAGGGGATGGGGAATCCAGAGCACAGCTGGAATTGCCCCCAGATGGAGCCTCAAATTCCAGCAGAGAGTCTGGCACCTCCAGCTCATCACCAGGGATGGGGAATCCAGAGCACAGCTGGAATTTCCCCCCAGATGTATCCTCAAATTCCAGCAGGGAGTCTGGGACCTCCAGCTCATCACCAGGGATGGGGAATCCAGAGCACAGCTGGAATTTCCCCCCAGATGTATCCTCAAATTCCAGCACAGAGTCTGGGACCCCCAGCTCTTCACCAGGGATGGGCACAGCTGGAATTTCCCCCCAGATGGATCCTGAAAGCCCAGCAGAGAGTCTGGGACCCCCAGCTCTTCACCAGGGATGGGGAATCCAGGGCACAGCCAGGAACTGGGGGTCCCAGATGGTTTGGGAGGGAGGGACACGAGAGTTCCCCACCCATGGCAGGACCCCTGCCCTGCCCCAGCTGCTCCAAGCCCTGTCCAGCCTGGCCTGGGATCCAGGGCAGCACAGCTGGGCTGGGCTGTTCACTCCAGGGACAATTCCTGCCAAAATCCCGTCCAAATCCAGCCTGGAGCCTCCCCCGTGGCTCTGCAGCAGCTCCCTGTCCCATCTGCCCACCCTGGGCAGGGCCCCAGGCACAGAGCTGATTTCTGCCCTGCATTGGCATTTAGCTCCTCTGAAGGGAAGCTGAGGGTTTAAAAGCCATTTTTTCTCCAACGGGAAGTGATTCATTTCTTTTTCCCCCCAACAATGTGTTCTGATCTTGCTCACTTCACTGAGAGCACGGTGACACTGGGGAGGACTGCGTGGTGAAGGATTTCCTGAGTGGAAAGGAAATGTCACACGGGATTTTTCTGAGAGCACATGTGGCATTCCCCTGCCCTCCCACAGAATAAAAAGCAGCAAATTCACAGGTGACAGCCTTGGCTTCCTCCAGCACCACCTTGAGCAGGGACCTTCTCCTTTCCAAAGCACAAACTCAGCTGCTGCTCAATCCTGGCCAGAGGGTCTCCTTTATGCATCAGGAATTACAAAAAATTCAAAAAATACACATAAAGCCATTTTTGGCTCTTATTTCCCCCCTCAGAAGTGCCCAGCTCCCTCTTCCCTTCCTCTGTCACCTGTGGGAGCACAGCCCTCCCTGCAGAAATAAGAAACACCAGGGGTTTCAGTCACAGACCTGGCACTGCACAGGCTCACCTGCCTTGCCACAGCATCAAAGGGACATGGCTGAGGGGATGAGTGATAAGTGATAAGTGATAAGTGATAAGTAATTATGCCATCCAGATAAAACTCATTTTAATGGAAGTTCAGCTCCAAGGAAATTCTGCAGCACCCTTTCTCTTCCCTCCCCTCAGACACTTGGATGGGGCAGCAGGAATGATAAAACACCCAAATCTCTGTGATAATAATGTGGGTCAGCAGAAACAGAATATTCCTGATTTTTCTCAGGGAGAACCACTCTGTTCCAGGATCCACAGGAGCAGAAAACTGAAGGACACATAATGAGAATTTTGTGTACTCCAGCCACTCAGTGCATTTGAATCCTCATACTAAAATTAAATGACCCTTCTTGCCTCTCTTGCCCCCTTTAATTCCCAGCACAGCATTTAACTCTTTCAGTCCTTGTAACAATGTCTGATTTCCTTCTAACAGAAAGAAGTTATAAAAGAGAAATGCAGTTCATCACCTCACCCCTGAAAACATTTAAATGTTTCTCCAGTGTATTTAAGGGTTATTATTAATTCCAGTGAAGCGCAGCACAGGCTCAGCCCCTCTCTGGCAGCATTGTTAGAGGTCTTTGAACACAATTCATTGCTCCAAATAACCCCATTACCAGCAGCCAATTCCCCAAGTGCAGGACAATAGCAGAGCACATTCCTGAGGTGAAGTGCAAATGGCAAAGTTTGGTCATTGGCCATGCCACTGACATCCCAGCACACCGAAATAAATTCCCTGGTGGAGCATTTCGAGCCCCCTGCAATGGGAATTTCACCAGAATGAATTCAATCTTGCCTCTGTGGCACGTGACTTTTGGCAGAGTGCTTTTGTGCAGGAAAATTTGACATTTCCAATGAAAGGGACACATTTGGGTTTGTTCTACAGGGGCAAAGTGCTGCTTTACCCACAGAGTTCAGGGGGTTTAAATTCCCTTTTCTTCCTCTGAGCACACAGTTCTGTGCTGCAGCAGCATCCAGGGTCAGAATCCTTCTGCCACAAGCCAGACACAGTTTATTTTTGGGCCAGCAGAAAGCTTTTCTTTCTTACACTGCTGAGGATTAAAATAGCCTGCCTCAGTTGCAGAAGTCACAGATTGTTGTGGCTGGTGGGTTATTCAGGTAAAAACAGCAAGAGACCAGTGCTGAATTCACTGGAAAAGAAAAGGAATAGTTTATGAGACAGGACACCAAACTTCCCTCAGGATAATGGGATGGTTTGGGTTGGAAGGGACACTGAAGGGGGACATGCCCTGTCCCCCCATTCCCCATTCTATTCTGGGGAAATACAGACATTTTTACCCCAGAAACAGCCAAGCTTTCTTCCAGAAAGAAGATAAAAAGCAAATTTATTCAAGCCCTAAGAAAGTGCCTTCAGAATTTTACCTGTCTCTCTGCTAGACCATCATTAGTGACAAAATAAATCTTCAGTGATTGCCGAATTCCTGCTTAATTTATGGACATCTCTTTGAAAAATGAAGGCTAAAATACACACAGGTACAGGGTAATAAATGATAGATTTGGGAAGGGACATGCAAAGGCAGGAATCTGAGCAGTCATTTTCCTCTTCCCCATGGTTTCAGAGGGAGGATCAACCTGCAATGAACTCTATATATCACAGCCCTGCCTGGGAAACTTTCTAATTATTAAAAGTGGGAAATACTAAACAGTGCAAATGTTTTATTCTGTGCACTCCACACTACTGCACACAGTGAATTTTTTCATTATGTGTGTAATCTCTTTTTTTTTTTTTTGCCCAGTTCCTTGCCAGCCAGCCTGGTTTTCCTTTTTGTGTGTCACAGGGATCCCTGCTCCTGGTACTGCCCTGCACTCAGCAGGTTGCAAAAACTCAGATTTTCCACAGGCACTCGTTGTGTAAAAGGCAGGGAGAGCCCCAATTCCAGCTTTGGTTTTCTGATAGAAATGCTGCACACAATTCTGTGGGGGTTTTCTCCTCTGTCAATTCAAGATTAATGAGATTCAATATGAATTAATGTGGATACCTGAGAAATTCGTGGAGGACTGATCTGAGGAGCCTTTCCAGCCTAAATGATCCTGATTTATGGGATGTGAGCAAAGGTTTTGAGCTCAACAAACAAGCAAGTGCATATGTAGGTCACCCCTTGTGGAGCTCATGCTTTTCCTGCTGAATAAAGGAAGAAAATATTTTTACCTCATTTTGCTGCTGCACAGAGGAAGTGTTTAATGTATTTAGGAGATTTTTCAGCACAAACCTTTGAGTGGATCCAGAGCATCCCCAAATTCAGCCTGGGATCCAGAGGGGATGCTGGGCTGTGGATCCCACAGTGACCCTGAGCACCTTTGGGTGGACCCAGAGCATCCCCAAATTCAGCCTGGGATCCAGAGAGGAGGATCAGGGAGGCTTGTAAGCAGATCCTCTGACAGGCACAAAATAATGAAGCTTTCTCTGCTGCTCTGGGTTGTTTCCCAGTATTTTGTGTGATATCTCTCCATCCTGCCTTCCTCCTTGGTCCAACACACAAAACCAGGAGCGACAAACAATTTATTTATCGTGGTGAGAAAATCAGGTTTGTATCAATTACACGAGCAGGAGAGAATCAGGAATTAGTGCTGTGAAGGAAGACTGAAGTAACCCAAAGCAATAAAAATCAGTGTGCTGATGAACTGCTCAGCTTGGGCAAGCATTTCATTCATTCCTAAAGGACACTGCACAGACACAGGGGCTGCATCAACTGGAGCATTTCAATTGCACTTCAGGCTACTTAAGAACCACAAAAAATGAGATCTAGGAATGCTGGCCCTGGGTTCCTCAGTTCCAGCTTCGTGGATTCATTGATCATCTGCTGCCCCTGCCTTGGGTCACAGAATATCAGTGCCAAGGCTGGAGAGGGAGAGATGCTCAGAGGCATCTGGGTTTGCTGTGACAGGGCTTTTTCCAAAGGGATATTTCAGCAACTGATGATGCCAAACCTAATTTCTTGGCACAGCACAGGGGGGAAAAAGAGGAGTTTAGGCAGAAATGTATTATCCTGTCCCAGTTCCAGCAGGAAATGCCTCCAGTGGGTCACATCATGGTCTCTCATCAGCCCAGAGAGCATTAATGGAGCAACACAATGGACAAAAAAAAGCCCAAACAAACCCAAACAGAGGGAATGTGACTCTTCACCTCACAACACAATGCAAACACCAAAGATTTCAGCATGGCTGAAGGTGCTGGTGGCAAGAAGGGAGCTGCAAGGAAGGGGTTTGCAGGTGTCCAGAGATCAGATCTCTGCATCTGAGGATGAGCAGAGAAGGGTCCACAGTGCCAGGACCGAGGTGAATAAAGTTAATAAGGTGAAACACTCCCTGCCTGGTAAGGAAATACTCCTTTGAAGTTAAGTGTGGAAGGAGAAAAATGAGTTAGGACACATTGCAATGATGCTGGCAGAGATTTGGGACAGTCATTAATTCACCCCACCAGCTTGCTCATAATTAAGAGTTACTAATGTCAGAAAAGAGAAATATGCACTGGGAAAACAGAGCAGCAGAACAAAAACATTAAATTAATTCTATTAAAGGAATTCATCTCCCTTCCTCATTATCTGCTGAAAGGTTGATGGTTTGAGGGGGTTTATTACTCCTGTAAAAAAGGAACTGTCTGTGAAAAGAGCTCCTTGGAGCAGAAATAGAGTTTTGAGCTTAAAAACTAATTCTACCTCTTCACTTACATGGAATTCAGGTTTTGATCACATGTGGTTAAAGAAAGAGGGGGAAACTTATACAAATATTCTGTAGTACCTTAAATTGGGTAGGGCCTGCTTAAAGTCCTGAGGGCAGCAGAGTTAAAATTTCTCAGAACTGGACCAAAAAAGTTGAGAAAACTCCAAGGATTTTTGGGTTTGTTTTTTTTAAACTTCCACATTTCCCTACACATTTGAATAAACTTGTTTTTGTGATACTGAGGCTGCTCCCAATGCTTTTTGTATGCACAAAAAATCAAGGGTGTGAGGAAAAGTCAGATTTAATATTAAACTACAAAAGCACAACAGGTTCTTGGCAGGATTCACTCTGCTTACAAGAAAGCAACAACAAAACCAAACAAATCCAGGCAATCAAACAGAAATGAATTGAAACTACCTGGGTATGTGTGTGCTTGTAAAAGTGTAAACAAGGATAAAAACCCCACAGCCTAAAGCTTAACCACACATAAACTTAGCAGTACTTTATTTTAATCTACAGCTTAGCCACAACAACCCAACAGAGGAACAGCATTTAGCCTAAATTAGAGCTCCAGCCTAACCCAATTTGCAGGTTAGCTGTGGCACACGGGTGAGGGTGTGCACACAGTGCAAAGCAAGGCAGCTGTGAAAAACCCCCTCGGGTACTCACTGTGAAAAACCCCCTCGGGTACTCGCTGCGGATGTCTTTGCACCTCCTGCTGGGTCGGTGGCCGCTGTCACAGCCCGTGGGGGATTGCAGAGACCTTTGGCTCGGTCCGGGATGCTGCCCGGCTCGGATCGGGATGCAGTCCGGCTCGGTCCAGGATGCGGTCCGGCTCGGTCCGGGATGCTGCCCGGCTCGGTCCGGGATGCTGCCCGGCTCGGTCCGGGATGCTGCCCGGCTCGGTCCGGGATGCTGCCCGGCTCGGATCGGGATGCTGCCCGGCTCGGATCGGGATGCGGTCCGGCTCGGTCCGGGATGCTGCCCGGCTCGGATCAGGATGCTGCCCGGCTCGGTCCGGCTCGGTCCGGGATGCTGCCCGGCTCGGATCGGGATGCTGCCCGGCTCGGTCCGGGATGCTGCCCGGCTCGGATCGGGATGCGGTCCGGCTCGGTCCGGGATGCTGCCCGGCTCGGTCCGGCTCGGATCGGGATGCTGCCCGGCTCGGATCGGGATGCGGTCCGGCTCGGTCCGGGATGCTGCCCGGCTCGGATCGGGATGCAGTCCGGCTCGGTCCAGGATGCGGTCCGGCTCGGTCCGGGATGCTGCCCGGCTCGGTCCGGGATGCTGCCCGGCTCGGATCGGGATGCTGCCCGGCTCGGATCGGGATGCTGCCCGGCTCGGTCCGGGATGCTGCCCGGCTCGGTCCGGGATGCTGCCCGGCTCGGACCGGGATGCTGCCCGGCTCGGATCGGGATGCTGCCCGGCTCGGGGAGCCCCTGCACAGCCCGCCCGGCTCCGGGAAGTGCCCGGCTCCTTCCAGGATCCGCTGCAGCCTGCCTGGCAGGCATGAGCTGGATGATTTCTTTTCACTGCTCTCCAGCACGTGCTGCCACTGCTCGGAGGAGTTAATGTCTGCAGCAATAGTTAGGCAGGCTGGAGAGGAATACCAAGCACACAAATCTGAATTATTTCAGTTTTTGATCTCAGCTATGCAGTTTTAGTTCTGTTGCTAGGTGGGAGCCCTTCTCCTCTGGAGGTGTTTTCTTTTTTCAGAGCAGCTCAGGACCCATATGTTTACTTTATGGTGAAGCACTCTCTGTTTCACTGAACCTTCAAAAACCAGGTTAAAAAAATTACTTGAGAGCGCCAAACCCGCAGGGGAGAGCGACCCGGTGGCCAAGCCAAGGCCAGGGGATGTTTGATCCGTGTCTGAGAGCTCAGAATGGTTCGGGGGGTTCATCCACGGACCCCTGGCCCAGCCCCGCCTGTCCCCAGGGCACAGACACATCGCCCGTCCCTCGCTCGGCCGCAGGCAGCAGGGACGCTGCTGGAAGCGCTTCCTTCCCCTCCCCTCGTGTCCAGCAGTGTCCCCCCAGCCTGCAGAGCTGTGCACCGTCCCCCTGGGCCGTGCCAGGTCCGGGACCGAGCTGCCCCGCACAGGACACCCCTCCAAAGCCACCGGGAGCTCCAAAAACCAGGGGCTGCGGGGACGGCGACAGGGACAGCGCTGCTGCTCTCCGTGTCCTGTTTCCCTGTCCCAGAATCGCGGAACCCCAGAACCCCAGGGTGGGTGGGGTTGGGAAGGACCTGTGAGTGCGCCCGGGCTAAACCCGTGTCGCCACCTGGAGCGGGTGACACCGGCACGCGTGCAGGCGGGTTCGGGATGTGCCCAGAGCGGGACACTCCACGGCCTGGCTGGGCACCTCTCCCTGTCCCTGTCCCTGTCCCTCTCCTTCTCCCTGTCGCTGTCCCTGTCGCTGTCGCTGTCCCCGCGCGCCCCGCGCGTGTGCGCGCGCGTGTCCCCGTGCGCGCGCGCGTGTCCCCGTGCGCGGTCCCGGAGCCGCCTGGCCCCGCCCGGGGCCGCCCCCGGGAGGATCCTCCCGCTCCATCCCTCCCGCCGCCCCTCGGTCCGTCCGTCCGTGCGTCCCTGGGGCGCGGGGCGCGGGCAGCGCGGCGGCAGCGGAGCCCCGCGCCATGGGCGGGCGGCGCGGAGCGGCGCGGAGCCGGCCCGCCCGCGGGTAGCCGGCATGAACTGAGCATGGCGAGCGGCCTCGGCCCGCGCTGGCCCCGCCGAGCGGCCCCGGGCGGCGGCGGGGGGCTGCTGCTGCTGCTGCTCTGCGCCGCGGCGGGGCTGCCCCGGAGCGCACAGCAGGTGCTGCGCATCGGTGAGTGCCCGTCGCCGCGGCGCGGCGGGGCCGGGCGGGGGCTCCGGGCATCCCCCGGCCGGCGGGGGGCTCGGGGATGGTCAGGGATGCTCGGGATGTTCAGAGATGCTCGAGGATGCTTGGAGATGGACAGGGATGCTCGGGATGTTCAGAGATGCTCGAGGATGCTCGGAGATGGACAGGGATACTCGGGGACGGTCAGGGATGCTCGGGATGTTCAGAGATGCTCGAGGATGCTTGGGTATGTTCAGGGATGCTCAGAATGTTAGGGATGCTCCGGATGTTCAGAGATGCTCGGGATGCTGGGGATGGTCAGGGATGCTCGGGATGTTCAGGGATGCTCGGGATGCTGGGGATGGTCAGGGATGCTGGGGATGGTCAGGGACGCTCGGGGATGCTGCGCTGCCGGGGCTCCGCGGGGCGCTGCCCGAAGTTGGCCCCGGTGAGCGCTGCCGGGGAATTTGGGCGCGGGGATCCCCGCGGGGCATCCCCGGAGCCTGCGGGGCGGCGGCTGCGGGCGCTCCGCGGTGCGCGGGGCCCCCAGAGCCGGGCGGGCACCTCTGTCCCCGCCGCGGGAAGGGTTCGGGGACCCCAGGGTCTGTGCCGAGGGGTGCGGAGTGTCCCGGCTCGGAGCGCAGGGCTGCGGTCCGAGGGGAGCTGGGGGGATGCGGGACGCGTTTGCCTCTATCCCCGGGCAGGGGCGGCTCCGCGGAAAACTCCGCGGAACGGGAATTTGTGTTTAAATAGAAAACTCCGCGCCATGGAGACGGGGCTCGGCTCACAGGAAGCTTCTCTTCCTACAGTGGGTTTCTTGTGTCAGTCAAGTGAGACGGTGAATACCAAGTATCGGAAGAGTTCGGGGTTAGGAGAGACTGTGGGAAAGATGTAGGCAGGATCTGGCACGCTGCTGTTTCTGTCTATCCCTCCTTCGCTTAGCTAGCACTGAACATGAGATGGGGAAAAAGGAAACAAACAAAACGTGCCGGAGCACGGAAATGAAGGAAAGGTGCAGCCCTACGAGGTGCTGGGCGAGGGCAGCGGGGGCTGCGGGGAGCAAAGCCGGGGGCACTCAGTGACCCTCATCGGGGTGCGCTCCCCTTTCCCGGGGGCTCAGGTGGAGTTTGCTGTTTGTTCCCTGCTCTTCTCCGCACCGTGCAGAGCTGGGTGATGCCAAAACACCGGGGGCATTCAGGGAAATTCCCCCCAGTGAAACCTGGGGAATAAAGTGACGTGCAGATCCCTGAGGCACAGGGATGCTCTGGAAACGCACAAAGCGCTGCCTCAGCTTCGGTTCAGTGGGAACAGCCTCGGAGGGAAGGAGCAGCGTGCCGGTGTTGAAGGGCTGAATCAGTTCCGTGGCCAAAGAAGCAGAACTGGTGTCCAAGGCTCACTTTTGAGCTTCTTTTCTTGTTCCATCAGGCTTTTTGCAATCACACCCTCTAGTTGTTTTTTATTTTTTTCCCCTTTGAGCTTTCAGACTGCACAAGTTTAAAAGAAGATGATATAAAATATTCACCCTTCACATCCGTTAGCAGCAGCAAAGTTTCTGTCACTCCCGGAGGTGGCAGAGAGGAGAAATGGCAGTAGCTCCCCCAATCTCTGTGTGATAACATCATAAAAATCATCCCAGGCATTTCTGACAGTGAAGGAAATGCAATTAAGCCATCAGATTGTCTTGCCCGTGTTTAGTTAATTAAGGGAAGCAAAGGCAGACAATGGTGCAGCCGTTTGTGCCTGGATTCATACACTGGGAGTTTAATTGCATTTGCCACTGTCAGGCAGCTTTCAGATTTATTTTTTATTAGTGTTTCTTTTCTGGCTTGCAATAGAAATGAATGGATTGTCTTGCTGGTGTGTAATTAGCTTAGAAAGGACACGTGAGTGATATGAATTCTAGTTATTCCTCAGCATCTGACTAATGGCTCCTTTTCCAGCTCTCTAAACAAAAAATGAGGGGTGGCAATGTGACCAGCAAAACTGACTCATTGGGATAAAAGTAATGGATCTTGAGATAATTCAGAGTTTTCAGTTCCAGTAATAAAACACAATAAAATGCTGGTGTCTTTCTGGGTGTTTCTTCCCCGCTGCTGTTCAAAATCTTTTCCTTTGGCACATGAGCTAATGGAGCTGTCCAAGGAAACACCATCTTTATCTGCCCATCACCCACCAGATTATATTACATGAAAGTGTATTTAAAGTTCATGACCCCAATATTTTTCATTGAATTCCAAGGAATTTTCAGTTTTCACACCAAGTCCTTATTATCTATGCTACTTGTACCCCTTGTGTAAAATAAAAGATTTCCAAGGAAGAATAGTAATGAACAGGAACAGATGCTCAGGTGCAGAAACAGCTTCCAAAAACATCCCAGCAGCAACAGAATAATCCATTTGTTAGTGCTGGATGCAGAGCTCTCATTCCTGGACATGCATTACAGATCCTGAATAGGTTATAAGGGTAAAATTCAGTGACATTATGTGAAAATTTACAGCTGAACTCCATTCTGGGTTAGAACTGACCAACAGCAAGTTATTGACAAAGCTGGAGTTATTAAAGACAAAGAAGTTTCTTGGATGAATCTTGGAGTTCTCTCTGAAATTTCCAGCTCCTGGAAATGAACAAAAGGGCAGGTTTCATTGTTTGTAGGAACTGCTTGGGGTGAGGAGATAGAAACCAGAAGGATCTTCAGCAATCTGTGTGTTTCTGGAAATGGAATATTTGCATAAGGGTTTGTCCTTGGCACTGATTTACTCCTTATCCCAAATTCAGTGGATTGCATTTTCCACAATGTTTATCTCCAAACATGTGCAAAACCCACAAAACATCAATTTCTAACAGGTTGAAATTTTCAGTATAGATATCAAAATCTCTGCTGGACGTCCCCAAGCAGGGTGAGCTCTTTTCCTGTGTGAAACTGCCATTTTCCCCTGATGAGAATGATGAAGGCAGAAACCTCATTAATTTCCCTGCAAACCTGCTACCTTTGCCAAGCATTTTTGAGATTCTGTTTGTGAAGGGAATGGTACTAACACACATCTGAGCTCCATCAGAGTGAAATGGAAAAAAATCCTTCTTGGGAAGTCTCTTATTGTATTTGAACATCATGAAAAATGTTCATTTACAGTATTTGTTACTAGATATCTACAAGTTATTCTATGTTATGGTGTTATAGGAAGTGGAGCTGTATTTTGCTCACCAGATGATGAAACATTAAATAGATTTTGTTCACTAGACTCTGAATGCTCAGTGCTTTATCAATTCTTTGTAATATACTTTGCCCAAGTTTCCTTATTCTACACTTGGGGAAAACCGTTTTGCTGCAAATATTTCTAAAGGATTGTTGCCAAAGCATCCAAAATTTGATTTTCACGCCTCTCCCCCCTCGCTGTGTTGAGAGCACTGTCCAGGTGGGAGGCAGGGCAGGGTTTGTCTGGCTCCAAGTGGGTAAATTGGGTTAAAAATCCCTGGGGAAGGCTGGTGGAAAGTGCTGCGGGCTGTCGTGGTGCTCAGCTGTGCCCGTTGCTGTTCTGAGTCCCCATTCCCCTGGCCCACAGGCATTTCCCCTGGCTGCAGCCCCCAGCCCCTCCATATGGCCCTGCCCTCTCTCCATTCCCCGTTTGGGCTGCCAGCACCATCCCAATCCTGTTTTTTCATTACAGTCTGTTCCATATACCCTGGTCAGTAATGAAGCCTAAATCCTGCTCCCCCCTCAATACTTTAAACAACTGCCTCTAATCTTCTTTTCTCAGAAAGGCTTGATTTGACCAACTAAACTATAGATTGTGCTGCAGCAAAGGAAACAAATCCCATCCCAGAACTGATTAGTTTTGCTGCACGGCTTTGGGGCTGGGACCAGCCTGCCCTAGTTTGGGCTGACTTTAGGTTTTAGTTTGCACTAATGAGTTTATGATCCTGGGCAAGCTTTGCAGTGGGAGGTTATTGCCCTTCCCTCTCTCTCTCTGCTGAAGGTTAGAGGGGATTTTCCAGGAAATGACGAGCTCTCAAAAGATGAATTTGCTTTCTCAGGGCAAAATCAAAATTCCAAATTAAAACAGCTTCATTATTCCACACTGGCATTGTTTTCACTTCAGCTACAGGAGCCATTTAGGGCTGTTAAAGCAATTTCTTTCTTTCTTTCTTTCTTTCTTTCTTTCTTTCTTTCTTTCTTTCTTTCTTTCTTTCTTTCTTTCTTTCTTTCTTTCTTTCTTTCTTTCTTTCTTTCTTTCTTTCTTTCTTTCTTTCTTTCTTTCTTTCTTTCTTTCTTTCTTTCTTTCTTTCTTTCTTTTCTTTCTTTCTTCCTTTCTTCCTTTCTTCCTTTCTTCCTTTCTTCCTTTCTTCCTTTCATCCTTAAATACTCGTAGAGTTTCACTAAATTAGGGTGGCAGGAACAGTGGGAAATGGGAATCAGTTCTGTGGTCAAAGAAGCAGAACTGGTGTCCAAGGCTCAGGTTTGAGCTTCTTTTCTAGTTCCATCAGACTTTTTGCAATCACACCCTCTAGTTGGTTTGTTTTTTATTTTTTTTTTTTCTCCCTTTGAGCTTTCAGACTGCGCAAGTTTAAAAGAGGAGAGTTATAAATTCTTGTAGCACTGAGATGGTTCCCAGGCAGGAAAATGCAGAGTTTGGGTGGGCAGACAGCAGAATTAGCCCACAGGGCAGTGAGACACCCCAGTGGGAGCTCAGCACAGCTCCTGGCCCTGCTCTGGCTGCAAACAGAAGAGTTTGAGGGCAGAGCACAGGCAGAGCCACCCAGAGCTCTGGAAATCACAGGCTGCTCGTGTGTTGGGGTGCAGAGAGAAGGGAGACACATTAGTGTGTGCTCTCCATCAAAGGTGTGAGGGAAATAATCTGCTTTAGAACAGGCAGCTGCAAGGAAAGGAGAACTCTTTGAAGATCCCTGTTTGTCCTCCTCCCATGGGGACAGGGAAGGAGCAGAGTCCTGCCAGGTGTTCTGGATGAGAAAAGTCAGGATCAGTGTGGTTCAGCAAGCTGAGAAGAAAAACTCCTACACCTTAAACTCATTGGAAGGCAAATCCACGGAAATTGGTGCTTTGGGGGTCTTACAATGCAAATTTCCCCCCCCATTTTGGCACTCCCAGAGATTTCTCCACCATGGCACACAGGCCCTCTGCAATTACAGAGTCAAGCAAACCACCAAGAACTGCCAAGCACACCGTGAGAACTGCTCCCACAATCTGGAGACAAATCTACAATTCCTGACCGAAATAGCTTTGTTTGGTTAGCTTTGGTTGATTGTACTCATCATGGGGTGCTAAAGGCCCATTTATTGCAGGAGATGCAGAATGCCACAGGGAAAGAGGCAGAAATCTGGTGGAGTTGGTGTGCACAAAAAGTGGCATTTTGGAGCTGCTCAGTCACATCAGCGTGGTGTTTCCCATCCCCTGGGTTTTTAAATCCTATTGATGTGGAAGGTCTGAGCCCAGCCCCCTGTGTGAAAGAACCAGAAATGCCCTGTGAGCCTCCCCTTGCCCTGCTGCCCCTTCTGTCCCAGCCCTGTCACCTGTGCCTGAGCTCCTCCTGTGAAATGATGTCTTTCTTCTTGCTATCTCTGCTCCAACAACTTGTGCACAAAGAGCTTTTTATTCTTCCTACACCACTTCCTTTCAGCTGTGCCAACCCACCCCAACACCTTATCAGGGGGCACTGCAGCTGCAGCCTGTGACTGTCTCAGAAAGTTCCAGATTGTTCACTTATCTGCCAGGAGCACACGCCTGGGGCAGTCCAGACTCTGCTGCCCAAGGTGCATTTTGAATCAGGGGAGAGCTGCTCAGATATTCCACGTTGCATCTCCCAGCTTTATCTCTGCTGTAAGTGATGGGGAGGCTCTGTGGATGAAGGTGGAATTTTGGAGCAGTGTGTTCTGAGCTGGCCACAGGCAGAGCCCAGTGAATTCCCACCCAGCTTCTCCAGGAAATTTCAGTGACAGGAGCTTTCCATTTAGTAAATTCAACTGCACGACTTCTTTCAAATCCAAACCCTTGCTCTTACAGTTCTTACAGAAAATCTGTGAGAAAATTGGGCACAAAATCATCCCTCCTGGCTCCCTGCCCTTTGTTTTAAGTGGCAGAGCACTTTTTCTCAGGAAAAAAAAAGAAAGAACAAATGACCCAAAGACTCGTTTAGCTCTGCCTGTGCCAGAGTCAATGGAGCTGCAGCAGTTTATAGTGCTGAGGTTCTGGCAAGTGCATTGTTCTGGCAGAAGAGAACAGTTGGGCAATTTACTGCAGCTCATCCAAACTGCAAATGAAGGTTCTGTATTCCCTCAGTTTGAGGAAATCAGCAGGAAAAAGCCTTGATTTTGCCAAAGTTTCCCACTTCTGCAAAGGTTTCCTTCTCTGCCCTGCCCTTCTCACCACAGCAGGGGCAGGGAGAGGATGCCAGAATTCCCTGGTTTGCAGGAAGAGCCAGAGCTGGTTCTTGGGAGTGAGTTACTCCAGCTGGGATGGAGTGGAGGGCTGGAATTGAAGAGCTGGGCTGGCTTTCAGCCACAGGCTCTAGAAAGAACTTTATTGTTGACATGCAGCCCGTGGCTGGAAACACAAACCTTTCCTTGGACACAACCATGTCACTGGAGGAGAATCTGTCCCTGCTCTGTGCCCAGCACAGAGCTGCCAATTCTGCACACAAATTCATCAAACGGGGTCGAGCATGACACAATTGTGGTGTCATGCTGAATTCCTGCAGGGGCTGATGTTGTTACAGCCCTGTTCTGGCTGACACAAACCTGTCACCTCTTCAGCAGGGTGATTCATGAGAGGCAGGGGAGAATCCATGGAGATAAAAACGGGGAGTGCAGTAAGAGCATCCATCCCATCACCACTCTGCTGGTATTGCACTGAGGAACCTGATTAAAAGGGTCAGATCTAAACATCATGTGGCACAGCTGCCCAGAGGGGTGGGAGAGGGGGAGCCCAGCCTGGGCAGCCATGGGCTCAAGCACCAAGGGCATAAAGAGAAGGAAATAACGAAAAAAAGTCCCAGATAAGAGGGAATTGGCAGGTTGATGATAATCCCAAGTACGTGGGGATGTGTCTGTGCCCAGTTTCTAGTGAAACTCCAGTGCTCTTAAGAGATCGTGGGATTTGGTGCCAGAACTGTCAGGAGATTCTCAAACACTCTTCTCCTATCCTGGCACGTTGTGCTGTGCCCCCAGCTCGAGAGAAGGCTGCAGTGGGATCCCAGACACCCAGCACATCATGGGATGTGCTCAGAAACCCAGCACCAGGATGGATCTGGCAGGTGACCGGTGGGAACAGGCAGGTGACAGCTCTTTACAGGGCCATCACCGTGGCAGCAGCGATTATCTCTGCAGCAGGGGATAAACCAGCGCTCGGGTTCCCCTCCGGGCTGCAGCCGGGCTGTCCCTGCCCAGCACAGGTGAGCACCCGGCACATCCTCACCTGGGCAGAGCTGGGCGCTCACTGGGGGCTTGGAGGCTCCTGGCAGCAGAGGGGATTTGCTGAACGAGCACGGGTTTAGGGGCTCTCGGAGGTCACTGAGCTCACACACCCCGCCAGGGGAGCACGGGTCACATTCACTCAGGGACAGAAGGGTAATTTTACCAGGTAAATACTGAAATGCAGTTCTACCTCCACGCTCAGGCGGTTTGTTTTCAGGGAACAGGCGCTTCCCAGAACTGGTTACATAAATCAGGGGAATTACGACATGAGCATCCTCTGGAGCTTCTTCACTTCGGTTTTCAATGTCAAACAGCGTTCGGCGGCGGAGGTTTGAAAGGCTGGGATTAGAAACCCTGCAATGGAGCACTATGGAAAGACATCCCTCAAAAAGCTCATTCGCAGCTCCTCACCCTCCGGTGCCTCGCCCATTTCCAAGTTTGGTTTTATCTGGGGTACCAGCTCCTCTTTTCCCGAATTCCCGACCCTCAGCTCTCAGGATCGCCCTGCAGCCGCAGTTCCCCGGGTTAACTATCCTCCTACCAAACTGCATTTTCTTTTATCCCTTTCAAACTCGGTGCTCCCCGTTTCTCCAGCATCTGTCTGTATCCACACGGATGAGAAGGATCAGCTGGAGAGGATAATCTTCCTCCTGCATCCCGTTTTCCCTGCTCTGTTCCCTCTGGTGGCTGCTCCATCCCCAAAGGCTGGGAGCCTCCCTTCTCCTCAGTTTTAACTCAGTTTTAGCTGTGGTTAAACAAGATGCTTCTCTGCTGAGAGGGAAGGAAAGAACCAGCTAAGAGAACAGAGGGAGGTTGCTTTTCCTTCTGGAGTCATCCTAATGGGAATTTTTTGGTCCTGAAGGAAGATTCCAAGGTTAAACAGCAGCAGCAGGAGTTTCACAGCTTGGGGTGTGCATCTGTGCTTTTGGTTGTGCTCTCTCCTCCCTTTGCCAGAAAAGGATGTCCTGAGAGCAGCAGCATCTCTGATCTCTCAAAAATCCCCTTTTCCTGAGTGCCCTGCTGAGGCCAGGCCTCTGCTTGACTTTGTAGATTTTTGGACACCCACCAAGGTCAAGAAAGTGCTCGTTTTCCTTGTGTAAATCAGGAACAACACCAGGTTTTGCACATAAATCTGCCTTTCTCCAAGTGGGCTGTCCCACTGCCAGGCAAGGTTTCCTTTGAGAACAGCTCCCTGCCTTCCTCTGCTCTCTGCAGCTCTCCCCTTGTCCTGCTCTGTTTGGTCTCTTTATGAGAAACAGAAGTTGGACTCTTGCTCCTGTGCTTGTCCTCAGGTCACTCTGTGAGAGGTGTTTGTGCACCTACATGAAAAACACTTTGTGCAGCTGTATTAATATTTACCAGTCCCACTGCTTTTAATGCCCATGCAGGAATTCTGGCAACTGCAGGGCTGCTGAGAATCCCTGTCTTACCTAAACAGGAGTTCTTTAAATCCTGAGAGCCACCTGGTTTTGTGTTTTTTTGGGGAAGAATTTACAGGAGGAATTTACACTGAAGGATTCCTGAGATCATGACAGTCGATTATGCACCTATTCCCAAAGGATTATGTATTTAAAGCTGTGTTTTACAGCCCCTTGCTTGGATGAGCACAGTTTGCTTGTCACAGTGTAAGATGCTGGTTGGGACACTCTGTTCTTCTTTCTGCATTTCCCAGAATAGTCTCAGGAAGGGGCTGGGAACTTTCCCCCATTGAAAATCCAGTGCAGTGTGAATGCTGGGGTGTTTTCCCAGGAAGCCTGTGCTGCTCCCTCTGGTTCACCACACACAACTTTTATTCATGCCTAGAGGATTAAAGCCCTATTTATACATCTCAATCCCATGGGCTATAAAGCTCTTTCTTGTGTTGGTTTTTCTTCTTTTTTTTTTTTTTTTTTCTTTTTTTTCTTGTAAGCATTGTTTTTACTCTTTTTTTGTGGTTTTTTTAAGGTGTCAGTCACTCAGGTTTGGGAAACGTGCTGGAGTTGTTTGTTGTACAAAGGAGAGCATGGTGGGGAAACTCCTGAGATGAGAAGCTTCAGACAATGTGCAAACACCACATTACCTCCCCCAAGCCTGTTTGTTTGCCATTCTCCTCCAGCTTTCTAATTCCTTAGCCAAAGAGAACTGAAGGATAAATGGCAGTGTGATCTGATGGGGATAGCTTTGATCTGATGAGGCATTTCCCAGAGGCTGGATCAGCCTCAGGAGCTGAACTGACCACAGAAGAAGCTGGTGGGGGAAGAAAAAGCCACTTTGACAGGAGCCATTTGTCAGGATCAGTGGTGTGCAGCCCTGGTGGAGCTCTGGGAGCTGCAGCTTGTCCCTGTGGAATTGCAGTGATTTTTCCTGCTGCTCTCCTAAGAAGAATGAACAATGCCAGCAGAACCTGTCCAGGCTGAGAGGTGCTTGAGTGGCAAATAAAACTTAATTCTCTGAAGAGGTTTTGGTGTAAGTATGGATTTCACCTAATAGCTTAAACACTGAAAAATTGCTTCAGATTACACTTTGTGCTTTGGTCCTGGTCCAGGTATTTCTAAGCAGATGTGGTGCTCGAG
Source organism: Erithacus rubecula (assembly GCF_903797595.1). Classification (NCBI taxonomy): domain Eukaryota; kingdom Metazoa; phylum Chordata; class Aves; order Passeriformes; family Muscicapidae; genus Erithacus; species Erithacus rubecula. Next base: position 466,204 of record NC_136658.1, on the reverse strand, counting down.
CAAAAATTAAGTTGCTGGCTCTTTCCTGTGTTTATTTGGTTTTCCCTGTTGCCTTGTGGATACGCAGAGTGGCTTTTTCAGGAGAGATGCAGCTCCTTGTCAGACATGCAGCAGATTGGGCAGTTCCCTGCCAGCAAAGCCAGGCTGGACTCAGCAGGGGGAAGGAGCACCAGCCCCTGGCACAGGAATGGTTTTGTTTCTCTCTCTGGGTGCCAGAGGAGAGGCAGCCAGGCCACGGGGTGGGATTGCAGAGCTGCTCACATCTGCAGGGATGAGCTGTGTGCTCCCAGACATCCTGGACCCTCAGGGGTGCTGCTGCTCCTGGGGCTGCTCTGCCCCTCCTGGAGAGCTGGGAAGGCTCAGCCCTTGGAAGTGCTGTCCAAGCAAAGCAGGGGAGTCACCTGCTGGGATAATTTCAGTTTTGAGGAAGGATTTTTTCGTGGAAAGGGAGGTTTGGAGTGCCCATCCCTGTCCCAGGAATTCCTGGACATGGCACTCAGTGCTCTGGGCTGGGGACAAGGTGGGCACCAGGCACAGCCTGGGCTTTATCTTGCAGAGCCAGAGGATAACTCTGGCCACGTCTTCCTGGTGTTTCCCTCTCCTCAGGCACAGGCCCTTGTAAAACTGGCAGTTTTCTCAAGCAGGCAGGGGTGGTGGCATCGTTGTCATATCCTGTGGTGTGTGTCCAGCTCTTTCCAAAGGGGAATCCATTTCCATTTGGGATAGTCAGTGTCTCCTCGGTGTTATTCCATTGCACCCACTTTCTTCCCAGAGCTGTAACATCATTAATTTGGGAGATGTGTGTGGCCACACTCCTGGGGGTGCAGAGGGAGGGGTGTCTGTGCAGGGCCAGGGGCTGGGCTGGCTGATCCTGTGGTGCCTTCCAGCTCATCTTTGGTGGTGCTGGGATCAGCCAGGGCCAGGCTGGGATCTGAGGGCAGGAGAGCACTTTGGGCACGTCCAAACTGCAGGCTGGGAGCTCTGCTCTCCTGTGATGGGATCCCATTTCTGCCCCTCCCCATCCTGGCTCAGTGGGGTTGACAGCAGAAATATGAAATCCCAGGGAATCCCTCCCTAAATCTTTGGAGGAAAATGAAAAGAGTGACCCAAAGATGGTATTTCTCCCATGTTCTTCTGAGCTGATTTTATTCCTCTTTCTGAGGAACATGAAAAAATGAATGAGCCCCAAATTCAACATCTTCCTTGTGTTCTTATCACAGATATCTCAGTGTGGTGCATTTTTTATCGTCCTGTGTTTACTGTAAAACTGTAAAGTTGAAAAGCACAAGTAGGAGATCTATCTCTACCCAAAAACTCTTGTGACCCACAAAAGACACAAATTTAACCCCAAAACCGGATTGTTTTGCTCTTGTGGCAAGACAAGGAACTTCTTTGTGCTGATAAATCCATGATTTCCCATCCTGCTTGACAAAAGGGCAAAATCAGTTTGCAAATGATTACAATTCATTAAAATGCAATTATTTGTGCACTACCCTGAAGTGATGTTCCTGATGAGCTGAGCTAATCCTGTTCCACTTCCAACCTGAATGGAATTGAAATGCAGGACTCAGGGAATGCCTGGGGAGTTTTGGGTGGGTGAAAGGATGAAGGGACTTACAGGGCAAGCCAAAAGCCACAAAACCTCTGGGCCTCATGACCTCACTGCAGTTTTTTGCCATTTGAAGATGAACGTGGTTCTGCTCTGAGTGTGAGGTGGCAGAATCCCCTGCTCCTGCAGTGCTGCTGCAGTGGGAATATTTTGATGAGAGCAGGAAGGCTCTGCTGGTGTTCCACCCCCCTGGTTCCACTTTGCCACCTGGATCATGGATTGCCTGGACAGTGTCATGGAATCAGGGCCAGGAGGGTTGACCCAAGGTGCAGCTGAGTGCTCTTGGTGAGTCTCTTTGGGTTTGGAGCTCCATTTATCCACGGGGTGCTTTGAGCATCCTGGATGAATGCTCCTGTGTGCTGTGCTCAGTGATTCCTGGCTATTCCAGGACCATAATAACAAGGTTTATTATGTTCTTACCCGGCGTGTTGTGACATTGTTGCAAAATTATTGTTTTGTTTCTCCTAAACTCGAGATTTTTTTTGGTAGCAGTAATAATAATAAAAGGCATACAGGCTGATGAATTATCCACCATGTCAGACTGCAGCACAGCAGAGTTTGAAATAGCTGAGAGAGTAAAACAGAAAAATATCTCAATTTACGAGTGAAGCACTAATACACACTAAACTTTGGCTGCACTATTCCTCATCTGGATGTTAGTTTTCTCTTCACAAGCAGACAAGGTTTAGGCTTCTCAGGTGACAAATCTTAACCAGAGCAAAGGGATATTCAGCACAGGCCTTTGGAAAGTGTAAAATGTGGGTTTTGTGCAGGGGAAAAGCACTGCTCCTCAGTCTGGTAAGAAAAGCATTTCCAAATGAATAAACAATCACATTGCACAGGAGGATGAGGGGCAATTCCTTGCACGAGGTGTCAGGTAGGGTGATGTGGCAAATGTGACTTCTTCCAAAGGGAACGGGTGAGGTTTAACATCCCTTTCCGTGAAAAAATTTATCCTGACACATCCAACACCACAATTTGTGCAAATTTGCTTCCCCTGCCTTCCTGTTGATCTGCCATGTGCTCCACGTGCTCCGTGGGTCCCCCTGTGCTTCCCCAGGATCCTCCCTCTGCTGCAGAGGGAATTGAGCTCTGATTAATTCTGCTGCCAGTGATTGCAGAGCGTGTGGGGGACAGCTTCCCCCTAATCTGTGCTCAGTCCCCCAGTTCCCAGCTCAGAAACACTCATCATTATCCCCCAGTCGCACAGGATGAGATGCAGCCTCCCTGATTATGGGGGAAATGACTTTAGCAGCTGCAATTGGGAGGGTGATGCTCAGTGCTACTGCACTGGAATGGAAAGGTGCTTTCCTGGGCACAAATCCTGCAGGATTGCAGGAGAAAAAGGCCAGGGGAACTACAGGCTGTTTCCCCTCCCCTTCCAGCTCACAGGACATGTGGAGTGAGGCACCTTTACTCACCTGGCAGCTGTGGGGAAAGGCTTGCAGGGGTGTTTTGGATGGCCAGCTGTGCTGTTCCTCTGTCTCAGGGCAGCAGCAGCCCTGCCCAGGGGCTCTGCCCTGCTGCAGATCGCTGCAGCAATTCCACCCTGGGTGCCTCAGCTCGGGGGGTGGGAGCAGATTCCCAGCGAGGAGAGAGGGGCAGTCCTGGCAGGGATGCACAGGTCTGTGCCCCAGCACCAGAGCAAAGCACCTGCTGCTGCCTCCCCGGGCTCTCTGTGCATCCTGAGCAAAGCTCTCAGAAGGAAACACCAGCAATTGCAAGGCTTTGACCCGCGTTTTACAGACCATTTCAAACCGGTTTTCTTAGCAAGGCTTGCCCTGGGCTGGGGTTTGGTCAAGCAGGGAGTTGCTGGAGCTGCTGGTGATTTACATTTGCAGCATCTCTTCTCTGTTGAAAAAGGCATTTTGAGGTGCCCCCAAGGGCTCGGGCACCTGATTAGGAGACTCAGAGGTGCTAAGCAAAAGTCAACACCAGAAATCACATGTCGCAGAGGAAAATGAAGGATGTATTAAAGGCAGCTTAATTTTTAATAAGAGCTTTAATTACTTTTTCTTTCACTGTGTCAACATTACCAGAGGAAATCCAAAGCCTCCCCTCCTTGTGTGTCCTTTTCAAATAAAGAGCTGCAAAGAATCATTTTTCCCCTCTGTGAGACTGGAGTACAGATCGAGTTCAGTCAAACTCGTCTCTGATCAGACTGCAATCATTTCTCCAAATGGCTCCATAAATTAAAATATTTGCTCTGTGTTGAGCAGCAAGGGAAGACAGATTGTAGCTCACTCACCAGGAAAGGTCAGCAGCCCCAAATGAAAATGCAAAAACATCAATTGTTTCCATTCACTAATCACATATAATGGGTCTGGCTCACCTGAACTAGAACACATTTGTTATTATAATGCATAATTAAAGTTCTTTTCATTTTGCTGCTTTCCAGATGCAATTATCTCTCTTTTAACAAATGCAGAGAAGGAAACTTCTTGTAAAACTGAAGGTACATTTGACAAATTAGTATAATTAAGAAAATGTCCCTGAAAGAGGAAAAACTTTCCGAGGTTTTTTTTTTTTTTTTTTTCCCTAAGGAACACTGTCAGTTCCTAGTACTTATTGCCTGCCCTTTGTGGCTTCCATGGACAGAAGGATTCTGATTTGGGATGGAAAGCTCTGAGTCAGCAGGGCTGAACCATGAAGCTCTTTTTTGTTTTGCCCTTTCCATCCTCATGTTTTCACTCTGCTTTCAGCACTGTCCTGCCCAAGGAGGGAGCAGGGGCATCTCTCCCTGAACTCCAGCCAGCTGCTGCCTGCCATCCCTTATTTGCAATATCAACAGGTTCACTTAAATCTCACATTCTGAACCATCTTGCCTCTTTCTGGTGCATAATGACTTCCTGTAACTTAATTTTTTTTTAATTTTAAAATTAAATTAAAATTTAAAATTTTAATTTATTTTAAATAACGATGTTAAAGTCAGTGATGGGTTAGAGACATTGGGATCTTCAGGGATCTAAGATTAAAGATTATAATATTAAAAAGAAATGCATGCAGCCATTAATGTAATTTTGAAGTGTAAAGCCTGTCTAATCTAATTTACTGTATTACAGTGTGAGCTGTAATTTTGACTAATTAAAAGTCTCCAGTTCATCTTCGATTGACCAATATTTGCTTTATTAGGACACTTTCTGAGGGATGGAGGGTGCAGACATTTCATTTTCCTTGCTCAGGAGAGCCCAGTCCAACAGGACAGTAGATTTCCACACAAACTCCAGTGGACTTTGGCACTCAGTTTAGAGACAGCAATATTTTACTAATATTCCTCATCCCTTACAATTGTGACTCAACAGAGCATGGCTGGGCCATGGAGCACAGAGCAACTACAAACAAAGCAAAGGGACAATAATCCAATTTAAAGCATTTTCCTCAGACTTTGCAGTGCAGTGTGCACCAGCTCAGGAGTGCTTGCAGTGATTTTCCTGTTTGGTTTGGCAAGGTGTGACCCCTGGCAACACGAAGCACTGCACTGTCTGTTTTGGCCAAGGCAGTGGAACATAAATGATCAAATTAAATGGATGTGATTGCAGGGGTGGGAATGCAAGTTTGGGCAATTATAGTGAAACAAAGTTAGACCTGAAATGGAAAAAATTCTGTGGCATAACTGCAAAAAACACTTCCATAAAGCAACCTGAATTAATAATAATGAATTAATGAGTTAATAATTAATCTTCCACGGCTCTTACAGTGCTTGCACCTCACTTGACAAACGCTGTTTCCAGCCCAGAGGAAGTGTCTTGGTGCATGGCTGGTGAAACAGAGCCAGCAATAACTGCAGGAGTGGGCTGGGGATCCATTAAAGCTGCTGCACCTGGTGGGGGTGAGGGGGACAAAGCCCCCCTGGCTGTGACACTGCAGGGTGACCCCTGGGGAGCTGGGGGTGGGATCCCCAAAGGTGCACAGGAAACTGCAAACACCCTGTTGCTGATGGAGCAGGAGGAATTGCCACTTCCCAACAACCATGCCTGGAGGGATGGGCTCATACATCATCAGGCTAAGGATGTTTATAAATACATTTGAAAAGCAGGAGGGGAAGTAGCAGGCAATTTTGCTTCCAGGACATAAGTCAAGTGTGTATTATTAAGCCTAAATAGCCTGGATTAATCAAATGTCTTACTGGCACTTCTAATAATGACTTTACATTGCAAATTCCATTACCTGGCTTTACCAGCCAGGAGAGAAGCTGCAGAAGATCAATTAAACAAACAGGAAATTACCTTTTCTCTTTATAGTCCATGACTTTCAGCACTGACGATGGTGCCAAGATCCTGCAAATTAAACAGGCATTTGCATAAGATTAATAACTCACTTGCCCTCTCCCCGAGTCACTGTGGCTTTTTAGGGGTGCATCCCCCAGCCCAAGTCCCAGCTTTGCTCAGGGTGGGGATTGTGCCACCAGCAGGTCTGGGGTGCTCTGAGCAGCTCAGAGTTTGGGGGGGCTGGTGGGAGCAGCCTTGGCAGGCACAGGGTCCCTTTGGGGGCCAGGGAACACAGGAATCCTGTAGGGAAAAGTTCTGGTGGCTGCTTTGCACATCCTCACCCAGCAGGGTGGGGGTTCCTCTGCAATGGGAATGGATGCTGTGGCTGTCCCAGTGCTCCCAGCCTGGCTCCTGCAGGTCCTGGCAGATCCCAGGGGCACTGGGATCACTGGGAATGGTTTTTCCTGAGCCCACACAAACAGCTGCAGCTCCAGAGCACAGATCAGCTCCCAGGGAAGCACTGACCCTGGACCCTGCCCGTCCCCTGTGTGTCTCCAGAGCCACAGCACAGCCCTCACCTGGCTGAGGAGGTGGGCAGGGGGCAGAAACTGCCTTTAGGGGCAGTTCCAGAGAGCAGGCACAGAATGAGGGAAGGCAGGAGGTGTGGGGTGAGGGGATGGGGGCAGAGATCCTTACCCAGTCCAAATGAGAATTCACTTTTGCTTAGGGTGAAGAATTACAGGCAGCTCCATGGGAAAAAAAAAACAAACAAAAAAAAACCCCAAAAACCTGTAATTCCTCATTTTGGTACATGAAATGAATACACTTTAAAAAAAAAAAACCCAAATCAACCAATGAACCAAACAAAATACCCCCAGCAGGATTTGCAGTTAATTCCTCCATGATTAAAAGATGCCCAAACACATGAGGCAAACCCAGGCTGAGGGTGATTAAATGCTGAAATGAACCCAGAGACATTTGATAACTGCACAAGCAATTTACTGAAAGTGTTCCTTCTGGTTCTGATGGGCTGCCTGAGCCTTCACCGAAGGAAAATGGGCTTGAGCAGCCCCCAAACACAGATTTTTATGTTCAAAACCTGTGCCAGGAGAAGGAGCAAACTCTTGGATTGTCATGGAAAAGGAGGGGGAGAGAGGTGGGGCTGCAGCAGGGATGATGTTGGGAAATACAGGAAAAGCTGTGTGGCTGAGTAATGGAAATATAAGGGGGAAAGTGAAGGGGAGGGGGTGAAAGTGAAATGAAAAGTGAGAGGGGAGGGGTGACAGCAGAAGGATGATGTGAGCTAAAAACCAAGGCAGGGAACAGAACAGCTGAATAAGGGCTGGAGAGGAGAACTGGGCAAGCTGTTACCAATGTGGGGCTTTTCGGGGAAAATTCTGTGCAAGAATAAAGAATTGAATGTGAGATTCAAAGTAAGGGATGCGCTGGAAAGGGAATGAAGTGATTTAGGAAGGAAAATATTGGCAAGGAAAGTAAATATTGGAGCAGGGTAGAGGAGCAGGAGTGATGAGTGAATAAAAGTAGGTGTGAGAAACAAGCTGGGGCACAGAAGGGAAGCAAAAGGAATTTTGGGAACAGGGACCAGGGCGGTGGCAGAAAGGAGCCAGGGCAGCAGGGGAAAGCAAACAAAACAGATCAGACTGTGCCACCACATGATTCCTTTTTTTCTTAATGTATGTACTCAAATAAAACTTCAAATCCCTCCCATTTTGGACAGAATTCCTCCATGTTCACACATCTTTTATTGGCTGAAGTTTCTCCTGTCTGTCATTCCCCCAAATGGAGTATTTGGTGAACAATACTCAGGGTCCCACTCCAAACATTTCAGTGGGGAGCAGAGCTGGAATCCATCACTAAATGCTGCCCTGTGGCAGCTTTCCCTGGGAAATCCAGGTGGCATTTTGCAGGTGTGTGGATACATATATTGCAATATGTTCACCAGTAAACCAGTGGAGAAGAGTGGAAATTAAGCTTTATAGAACCCCTGATGCTTTGCCTCCTTTAACATAATACCTTTTTATTTTTGTTGTTGTGCTTTTTTATTTTTTACTTAACGGGCGCCCTATTTACTTTTTGTAAGTCTCCTGCCTTAAAATAAAATTGTAGAATACATATAGCCCATGCTCCATAAATCCAAATGCTGGAACGTGGAAATAGTTTTCAGAATAACATTAAGGAAGATCTGTCTTTTTTATGTGTACCAAAGGCACCACAATGACATTTTTAGGTGATGCACATAAGTTTGCCAGTGCAGCAGACCCCGGGGAAATTATGCTAACAATAAAGCACGTGTTTAAAGAAAGATTTTAAAGATTTTTAAAGCTCTGTGGAAAAAAAAAAAAAAAAAAAAAAAAAAAAAAAAAAGAAGAGAAAAAAGAGTAATTTTGTAATTATTGTTTTACATTTTGGGGAGTGGGTTTTTTTTTGAGAGGGCTTCAAGTCAGGCTCGGGATTTATGTGATTTATGGGATTTTTTGGGAGACAGATTACTCTGGGAGCATCCCCTAGCACAGAACCATCTTTCTGTGGGATAACCAGAGTCAAGAGCTGCCCTTGCCCCTGTCTGCCATAAATTGTAATTATTTGCAGGCACAGAGGCTGGTCCTGAGAAGTGGGGCTGTAACACCCTGAATCATTGATTGCAGGTGGGTTTGGGGGCTGCACAGCACCCTAAAATGATAAACTCTGGGCACAGCACTGACCTGGCAGCAGTGGTGGCACCCCCAGCACCACTGAAACCTGTGATTAATCACCACCACTGAATAATGCAAAGGAAGCACTTCCTTATCAGAGCTCCCCACTCGAAGGGAAACCTGATTTCTTTAATAAAATAATCACTCTTGGAGTGGTTTAATCTTTACAACCCCACTGCTGCTGGCAGATGGTTCAGATACGAGGAGCATCTCCAGCACATGCATGATTCAAATGCTCCTTTCCAATAAAGCCTTTGGATGGAAAGAGGGAATTAAACATCAAACCCAGCACTCCCACAGAGTGCTTGGTGTGGCAGCTGGTCAGCTGAGCAGGGAGAGCTGACAGCTCCATCTCTCAATTCATTATCCAAATAATGAACACGGGAGGATTTCATTCAACCAGTGATGCCTAAGAATTGTTAAGAAAACCAGCAGAAAATGCTCCCTAACAGCAAAAAACACCAAAAATGTGTTGGGCACTCTGGATGGAGCCATGCAGCTTCTAGCTGAGCTTTGCTTTTTTTTCTTTCTTTTTTTTTTTAATCCTAATGCCACAATATAATTTCACGTGCTAAGGAAAAATCAGTCTCACTGTTAGAACATCAGAGCAAACCCATGCTCTGCTTTAAATAAAAGGACAAACCTTTGGGTTCTTCATTCCCTCCTTGCTGCAAGGCTACAGCAGCAATCTTCCAAAGGCTTGAGATGTGGAAAACACTTTTCTTTTTTTTAATTTCCAGTGCCATAAGTGCCTTAAATGAAATCCCTCTGGAGAGCAGCCAGTGTAAATCACTGGACATGGGGACATTAGTCAGCAGGAGGGTCTGTGCACAGCATTTCATCCTCACAGGGGATGGATGCTCAAATGGCAAATCACTGAACACCCCGAGAGGGAATTCTGACACACACACAGAGAGCTGAGCCAGGAAAAGCATCACACCTCTCCTTCAGCTGCATTCTTAATTTTAGTTTGAAATTTGAGTTGTTCAATCAGGGGATTGGTGGTAACACATTGAAGTGATGCCATTCTGCTTCATCAGTTTTGGAAATATTTAATTGGATTGAAGCCATCTTTACACATTGTACTAATTACAGTTTACTCTTTGTGGCTAGAGTATTTTATGGACTTTTGATGGAAATTTATTTCTTACAATGAAGTTATGAGGCTAAAAACCCCCTACAATATTTATGCCCAGTAGCATAAACTTTAGTATTTTAAAAACATGAGCAACAATTTAGCAATTCAGATATTCACCTTGTGTGGCCTGGAGATGTTGTATTAGTTTTTCAGATGACTGTCTTTTTTCTCTCTTTAATACTTTTATTACTTTTTTAATACAGTTTTAACCCCTGGGTAAAATTATCCAGGATTTCCCTGCTGGTTTTTTTTTCCAAGTATATATTTACTTCCCTCTCCATGAGTCTAATAATTACAACTAAGAAATCTTTTGGTGTAATAAGTGTAATAGCTACAACTACCATACCTAATTAGCATTATGAATTCCTGATTAACAGTGAAGCTGCTGCAGTGAGTGTCTCAATCTGAGTGTGGGTTGTGCTGAAGGACATCCCTGTCTGGTGCAGATGTGTGCAGATGTGCACAGGAGGTGCAGATGTGTGCAGATGTGCACACGAGGCTGGGATTTAGTGGTTGGGATTTACCCAGGTTTGCCCACACTGCAGGAAGGTGTCTCAGCTGGAGGATTCTCCCGTGGCTCTGGATTTAAGGGATTTGAGGTCCCTTCCCACCCAAACCAGCCTGGGATTCTCTGAACTCTTCTTTGAGGGCAGCATTCCAAGAAGAGAGTGTTCCTGGAGCTGTTTGGGTTCCCAATCCACGCTTGTGGATAATTTAGCACTTGATGTGCAGCTGTCATCAGGTGCAGCAGTGCTTTGTTTACACTTGGTGCTTCAATATTTGCAGATGTGGATGTTGAATAAGGCATTCTTCAGACTCAAATGGCCCTTGGTAGGCTGAGGAGCAGAAATGCTCCAGATTGATAATTACCAAGGAAGCTTTGAAGTGCAGGCACCTCCACTAAGTGTCTTTTCAAGAGCCAGCCATCATTGTGATGAGGAGATGTGGCAGCTCAAAGCACAGGTGCTGATTAAACATCACTCACAGGAGTGGATCTGTTGGAAAATTTAAGTTTAGAGAAAATCCTGAGCCAAACCTGCAGATTTCCTCGTGTCCCCCAACACCAAATGTGTGTCTGGAGCTTCAGGAGAATCAAAACCATAGAGCCAGTGGGAAATCTGGCAACATTTGGCCTCATATTCTTCCTCCATGCCAAGAAAAGCTGAAGGGGGGATCTATTTTTTATCATGAGAATCAGTCAAACCACTTATGCCTCTTTGCAGCTTTTACTTCTAAACTTAAGGGCATTTATGAGCCTGGCCCAATCTGGGCAGAAGGAGGGATGGGGACAATCTCCAGATCAGCTGAATGATTTGAAGCTTTTCTCCAGAGTGAGGGAGCAGCTCCAGAGCCAGGCTGGGTTTTTTGCAGGGTTCAAAGCAGTTTGCAGCTGGGGGATCTGCTGCAGCTCAGGCTTGCCCTGTGTCCAGGCAGCTCTGCCTCCAGGGCAGCTGGAGCCCAGAGGGCAGCAGCCAGAATGGCCCCTGCCAGCTTTAACCTCCCTCTCTGGGAGGGATGGACACTCTGGGATCTGATTTATCCCTGCTTTTCCAGGATAAACTCGGATTTCTGCAGCTCTAATAAAGACCTTATGTTCCTAAGCATCTTAGAGATAATAGTGCTTAATGGGCACTCAGGGAAAGACAGTCTGTGTCATTTTTAAAGACATAACCCTGACATTTATGCACAAAAATGCTGTTTGCTAAATAGCACTCATTTCAAAGCATTGTCTTGGATTTCAAATGTCTTTCTATTCCTGGCTAACAGCTGGAGAAAAATGGCTCATCCTGAAGCAGTTCCATTGCCAATGCAAACTCCCAACTGCTCTGCAGTGGGGCTGGCTCCCCTCCCTGCAGGGTTCTCCCTGGAGCAACTTTCCAGGGCTCTGTGGAGTGAATGGTTCTGTTTCTGTGCTGACAGAGCACAGGAAAACCTGTATTTATTGCTGCTTTCTAAGTGTCACCTCTTGTAGTCACTGCAGAGGACAGTGTGAAGCATTTTCTGTACAGAGTCCTCCTGATTCAGCCAGGTGTCTGTGTCAAAGCAGTGGCTCTGAATTCAGTTTTCCTGGCTCTGGTTTGTTCTGGGGGCCTGTGTGGCCGTGGTTGGTTGGAGGTTTCCTCAAGTGTACAATTGCACTGTACCTGCCCAGAAAATCTCACTGTGTTCATAAGCAGTTGGACACCTCTGAGATGGACTCAGGTAAAAGCAGGAAACAAAACCCCAGCAGTGCCAGCAGTCTTTCAGTCACCATCCCACCAGCTTGCTTTCTACTCTCCTCATCTGCTTTTTATTTCTGCCAAATTCTTTCCCCCTTCCTCAATATAAGAATTGATTTATTTTTCCTGTGGTTGTTCCTTCCCCTCTGCTTTCCTGTGGCCCCTCCATTGCCAGTCCTGCATATGGTCAGCACTGAATGTGTCAGCATGTCTGGGTGTCTCCAAGGGAAATCCTCTCACTCAGACACTCAGCAAAAGCAGGCAGGGCTCTGGAAGGGTTAAAAACACAGCAGGAAGTGAGTTTCTTTTCCAGTGGGACCCTTTAAGTTGTTTCAGCATGGTGGGAGGAATGCTCAGCCAGGAGGGAATTTGATCAAACCTTGCTGGAATCAGGAGAAACGTTTGGAGCAGCCCACGACCCATGGCAGAGAGAGTGCAGGCAGAGGGAAATAAAAAATGTAAAGGAGAAGAGCAACAGTTTTTCAACTTGCTATCAAATTGAGAGCTTGCACCCCAAAAGTGATGCTTCAGTTCCTGCCTGCTGCTGTAAGAGATACCTAAATCAGGTCAACCAGATTTTTTCACTGTCAGTAAAAAGGAAAAAGTTCATTACTCAGAAATTCTGTAACACGAATCATGCCAATTGTGCCTTTGGGAAATATCTCCACTTGCAAGCTGAAGTGAAATTAATCCCATTGGAAAGGGCAGATCCTTGTACCTCAATAAACTCAGCTTCCTCTATATATACATACACACATGTATTTTTATCCCTCTGCTTTCCAAAGGATGGAATCAGGGCTGAATGCACCTTTCTGGAGTGCAGATAATTACAAAGCCTGCCCTGGCTCTCAGGGGGGATATTTTGGGTGGGGAAGCACTTTGGCATTTGCATTTAGCCCTTTTTTGCTGGGTGATGGTGGGGCAGCCACACCCCACACTTGTCTGTAGCAGTTCCACCTCTGGTCATTCACCACCCACGCTGCATGAAAAGGGCAGAAAGGTGAGTGCGTCTGAGAGTTCAGCAAAAAAACCAAGCAGAATTTGAGCAGCCTTGTTAGAGCTGGGAGCAGAGCCTTCCCAAAAGCAGCTGGAATAAAAGCACATCTGGAGCACGGGGCTGGAGTTTGGATGGGCACTTTGGAACAGAGCAGATACCAAATTTGGCAAATTTGCAATGAACAAGCCTAGTCTTCTTTAAAAAATCCCATTTGCTGAGTTGGCCCCTTGGGGCTCGTCCCCTCCCTTGGCAGGGTTGGGATCCTGAGCCTGTCCCAGGTTTCAGCCATGGAATGGAGAGTTCAACCATCACCCCAGCCCTGCACTCATTACATTTAAAATAAAAAATTGCTCCCTTTGGCTGCAAATTTCCTAGAATCTGGAGAAGTTGCCATCTGCAGAGACAGGAGCAAATAACTGCAGAGTGATTTGGGGTGAGGGGGGCTGAAATCCAGGGGGGTAACTTTGCAAAGAAGGTTCTGCTGAGCTGTGGGCAGGAAGGTCTTTGATAATTTTCTGGGGAGGTGAGTGTGGTGAGTGCACAGGCGCTGGTCCCAGCTGGGCAGCACAAGGCACAGGAGAATCTGCCCTTTGCTAAGAGATAAGGATGCCATCCCCTCTCACCTTGCTGGGTCTGTCCATCCTTGAATAAATCACATTACAAATGATGTGCTACAGGTGGAAAGTCAGGTCTGCCACTGACCAGGACTCAGCAGCCTTTAGTTTGTTGTGTAGGATTCACTCCCTGACTGGGGGAGGAGGGAACTGAAAGGGAGGGCTCCAAAATTTACAATTTTCCCCACCTAAGTGCTTCAGCAGCCCAGCATGAAAGCCAGTGCTTGTTTTCCCACTCAGCAATAACAGCTTCATTCCTGGGACATCGTTTATGAATTGAGTTAGCATCGATTTCTTCTTCCTTCCCTGCCTTGTATAATGTCAATTTGTTTTTAAAATGTTGTACAGTAATTACTTTATTTAAATGAATCATCTGACAAACCGGTTCTCCATCAAACTTGTCACTTACTCTGCAATTTTTCTCTTAACCTGGACTTCCCAATAAATTCTGAGCTTGGCTGCCAGTCACCAGCAGAAGAAGGAGAAGAGGCTGTTTCTGGAGCTGCTGGCTTTCACTGGGGATGCATGGATGAAAATGCACAGCACAGCTTGTTTGTGATGCAGATTTATTGAGTATTTCAGCTCCTCTTCAGCAGCTGAACAGGCCTGGAGAGAAGAATCAAGCTCCAGTAGGTGCACACAAGCCTTTTGAGTGCAGTACCCCCCAGCTCAGTCAGGGATATAATAATTATTATTGCCTCCATCAACCCCCTCCAGGGCTTTGGCATGGGATGAGCTTTAAGGGCCACTCCAACCCCAACCTCTCCAGTTTTATCCAGGATATCTCACCAGCAGATAAATCTCTCTCAGAGTTCCTGGGAGTGCTTTCCTGCTCCCTTAAGGTGTGCAAAAAGAACCTGCAGGTGCAGTGATGGTGCAGAGCTTTGATTTGTTTGCTCAGAAAACTCATCCACACAAAACTCACTCCTCCTCTCCCTCCCCCTTCCTGCTGCTCGCTGAGCTTGCACTCTTTTCCAAAAGGAAAAACCTGGCAGAATTCTGCTAATGAAGGATAAAGAGTTCCTGGTGATACATCATTAATTAAAATTAATCTTGCTTTAATAGGCAGTTGATTAGAGGGATGGAAATGGTTCTGGCCCTAGAAGGAGGAAGGGCTTGTGTACAGCCAGGTGTGAAGGTTGTCTCAAGGGTGGTGGAATGAAGTAGTTTTAATTAATTAAAAATAAAAAAAAAATTAAAAAAAAAAAAAAAGGCAGAGAGTGATGGAATGCACAGTAGTGATTTCTGAGGTGGAGGGGTTTTTGCCAAGCCCAAATGCCCATCCTGTTGGAAGTGGGGGAGTGTGGACACCCTTATTTCCAGGCCATCTCAGGCTGTCCCCTGTGCCATCCCCCTCCCCTGGTGGAACATTTTTTTTTTTGGTTTTTGGCTGTTTTCGTGTCTCACACTCTCTTGCATTCACTTGGATGTTTTCTGAGGAGGAGGGAAGAAGTCTCTGAGGTCCTGATACCTGCACATTGTACATGAGAAATCCATGGAGTGTACAAGAAAATTGCTGAAGTTGGCAGATGGTTTAAGCCATGCCAAGGCATTGCTGTGTGTGTGTTCAGGGGTTAAAATAGATAAAATGATGCTGTTTATTCCAGAGGAGCCAGGGGTAACATTACCAGACTGGGGCTGGTAGCCTCCAGGGTCTTCCCTGCTGGATTAAAATTCAAACCAGGTTTTGACTCCAGTGTGTTCCCATTTCTGGCAGTCAGCTAATGCCTGGACTATTCCTGCCATCAGAACTGCAGGAGATTGCAGCTCATGGGCTGGATGCATTCAGATGGTCAGGAATGGCAGAGAAAGGGGCCTCAAATTCAACATGGGCAAAGGGGCTTTGCCAGGATCTGCAGAGCTACTTCAGCAAACATCCACACGCCCAAGTTTCATCTCTAGATGCAGGTTAGACTGGAGCAGGGAGAGCAAGGGCCGTGCCCACCCCTCCCTGCACTAGCAAGGAGCTGGAGAGAAGTTTCCAGGAGCATTCACAATGGACAAGGAACGTGTGTCCTCTTCCCCAGGTGCTTGTGGAGCAGCACTGCAACAGTGAGCCACCCCAGGGGCACAGCAGGTAAAAACTGCTGCAGATAAAAACTGAGCAGCACTGCCTTTTCCCAGGTGAACACCAGGAAATTATGGCTCAGCAGGTGTTTTTCCCTCTTTCTTATTAAGAGGTGAGTAATCCTTCTCATCTGTCTCTGTTCCAACAGGAGGGATATTCGAAACTGTGGAAAATGAACCTGTTAATATTGAAGAACTGGCGTTCAAGTTTGCTGTCACCAACATTAACAGGAACAGAACACTGATGCCTAATACCACATTAACCTATGACATCCAGAGAATTAACCTGTTTGACAGTTTTGAAGCCTCGAGAAGAGGTAAATGTCTCAATTCCTGTGCAGTTACATTTGTGCTTTGTGCCCTCCCCCAGCCTGGTCTCCTTTTCTGCTCTGCCTGTGCCATGTGCACCGTGGAATTAATTTTTCAGAGGTGTTTGAACTGAGCTTCCTGCTGGGCTTGGACCTGCCACGTGCTTTCTGAACAAACCCCACGTCCTGTCTGCATGCTAAGAGCCCCAGATGGCAGGTGGCAAGCCCAAGCAGTTCTTCTTTCCAAAACACAGATTTGCCACCTGGGATTCTGCAGAAAAATGATCACAGGCTCGCAGGAAGCACAGTGGGATGGCACAACCCATAATTAGCACAGGCACCCATTGCTGGTAAATTGTTTTTGTTGTGCTTTAAAGACCAGAGGCCAGTAGCCCCCCTGCCCTGAAATACCAATGCTCAGTGGCCTGGAGGCAGAAATAAGTTTATCTGTTATAAACAGCTATAAGAATTGGAGTGGTCAAGTTTGGAAATTTTTTGCCTCTTCTGCTTTTGTTTTTTTTTCTTGAGAAGGAAAATCATGGCCCAGTTTACTCCCATCTAATTGACTTGCAGGCCAACACTAGAGAGGGGTGATAAGTCACAGCTTTCCTTAAGCTCCATGTGTTTCTTGGCCTCTAGGAAACAAGCTCCAGAATTGATAAAGTGTTATAAAGAGCAGCCCAGTTCCTGGAACTGGAGCATAAAAAACAGGAACCTGACTGGTGAACTGTGACCATTCAAACATCTACTCTATCAAATTTTCCTCGTGCCACTTCAGTTTCTTAGTAAGAGTGGAGGAAAGGAGAATGATTTCAGGGAACATCAAAAAGAGCTTTAATGGCTTTTTGCATCCTTTTCCAGTTATCAGGCACATTCTGGAGCTGTATGCTGTAGGATCTCAAGCATGGTGGATTTATAATCCACATAATCCAGGCTGATGCAGTGTTTCAGATTATTCCCTGTAGGGCAAGAATCTGTTTAATGTGTAGGAAGTTGTCAATCTACATGCAAGAAACTCACACAGACAGCAGTAATTTCTTCTCATCATGAATTATTGAAATTATTTATGGAATTTGCACATTACAGCCAGTGTTCCTTTAGAGAGGCTTCTGAATTGAACCTGGAAAGCCTGTGCACTTCGTGCTGTCTGTGAAACACTCATTTGTAGAATGGAAACAGAAAATAATTGATTTTCTGCCATATTCTATTACAGTCAGAGAGCTAAATAAGATTTAGAGGATCTCAGCTCATTGTGGAAGCTGGTGTACTCAATATTTCACTCAATCAGAGTAATTTCTCAATCCCCAGCCTCACAGGAAGAGCAGCCCTGCAGCTCAGGGCAGGGCTTTGTCCCATCAGGAGCCCTCTTGAAAACACTGGCAGCAAATTTAACCAATGGACAGAAATAGCTGAGCTTGCTTCATCTCTTGTCTGTCAGCCTGCAGAGACACAGGAGACAAAGATAAATGCCAAGACAGCTCTGGGCAGGGCTCTTCAGGCTGAGGCTGGGCACAGGCAGAAGGAAAGCTTTGCTGATGCACTTGGCTGGTTTGGAGGGGTATGAAATGTCAGTGTGTGTGTGTGTGTGTGTGTTCTCTATTTGCTGTGCTGTTGCCAAGGGCTGTAGGCATTCCTACCTTTGCAAACAGGTTATTTATGGAGAGCAGGGGTGCCCTTTGCTGCCCGTGCCCCTGCAGCAGCTGAAGGCAGAAAGGTGCCAGTCCCAAGGGATCCATGGGATCCTGTGGCTGATGCTGTGATCCTGATGCTGTGGCTCAGGGATGGAGAACCTGACACTGCTGTGACATTCCCTGGGCAGTCACAGGGCTCCTGCCTCCTCCAGGATGGAGCCACTCTGAGAAGGGCAGTTCAGGAACCCAGAGATCTGCAAGGCAGCCAGCAGAGGTTTCATTTGTAGGGCCAAGGATATAAAGGTGATCAGTAAAGCTGATTTCAGAGCCACAGTCACACCAGAATCACAGGTGGGGGAAGATCTCTGAGCCATGGAGCCCCAGCTGTGCCCCTGGTGGGATGGGCAGGGGGAGGCTGGGGGCGACCCCCAGGCGGCTGTGGCACTGACAGCTGCTGTGTTCCTGTCCCTGTGTCCATGTGTCCTGTCCGTGTGTCCTGTCCCTGTCCCTGTCCCTGTCTGTGCGCCGTGCCGTGTCCAGCGTGTGACCAGCTGGCTCTCGGCGTGGCGGCGCTCTTCGGGCCGGCGCACAGCTCCTCGGTCAGCGCCGTGCAGTCCATCTGCAACGCGCTGGAGGTGCCGCACATCCAGACGCGCTGGAAGCACCCGGCGGCCGACGGCAGGGACGCCTTCTACATCAACCTCTACCCCGACCACGCCGCCATCAGCAGGGCCGTGCTCGACCTCGTGCTCTACTACAACTGGAGGGTCGTCACTGTGGTCTACGAGGACAGCACGGGTGAGCGGGGCCTGGCGGGGACAGCCCGGGCCTGGGTGTGCCACAGCACGGGCCTGGGTCTCAGGGGACACGGGGACACCCTGCCCTGCTCCCTGTGTGTGCCTGACAGGGGACACCCTGCCCTGCCTCACAGGGAACACAGGAACACCCTGCCCTGGCTGACAGGGAACACCCTGCTCTGGCTGACAGGGAACACCCTGCCCTGGCTGACAGGGGACACAGGGGAACACCCTGCCCTGGCTGACAGGGGACACCCTGCCCTGCCTCACAGGGAACACAGGGAACACCCTGCTCTGGCTGACAGGGAACACCCTGCTCTGGCTGACAGGGAACACAGGGAACACCCTGCCCTGGCTGACAGGGAACACCCTGCTCTGGCTGACAGGGAACACAGGGAACACCCTGCTCTAGCTGACAGGGAACACCCTGCCCTGGCTGACAGGGGACACAGGGAACACCCTGCTCTAGCTGACAGGGAACACCCTGCCCTGGCTGACAGGGGACACAGGGAACACCCTGCTCTAGCTGACAGGGAACACCCTGCCCTGGCTGACAGGGGACACAGGGAACACCCTGCTCTGGCTGACAGGGGACACCCTGCCCTGCCTGACAGGGGACACAGGGAACACCCTGCTCTGCCTGACAGGGGACACAGGGAACACCCTGCTCTGGCTGACAGGGAACACCCTGCCCTGCCTGACAGGGGACACAGGGAACACCCTGCCCTGGCTGACAGGGAACACAGGGAACACCCTGCTCTGGCTGACAGGGAACACAGGGAACACCCTGCCCTAGCTGACAGAGAACACCCTGCTCTGGCTGACAGGGGACACCCTGCTCTAGCTGACAGGGAACACAGGGAACACCCTGCTCTGGCTGACAGGGAACACCCTGCCCTGGCTGACAGGGGACACAGGGAACACCCTGCTCTGGCTGACAGGGAACACCCTGCCCTGGCTGACAGGGAACACAGGGAACACCCTGCTCTGGCTGACAGGGAACACCCTGCCCTGCCTGACAGGGGACACAGGGAACACCCTGCTCTGGCTGACAGGGAACACCCTGCCCTGCCTGACAGGGGACACAGGGGAACACCCTGCCCTGGCTGACAGGGGACACAGGGAACACCCTGCTCTGGCTGACAGGGAACACCCTGCCCTGGCTGACAGGGAACACAGGGAACACCCTGCTCTGGCTGACAGGGAACACCCTGCCCTGCCTGACAGGGGACACAGGGGAACACCCTGCCCTGGCTGACAGGGGACACAGGGAACACCCTGCTCTGGCTGACAGGGAACACCCTGCCCTGGCTGACAGGGCTCTGGGAAAGCTGCTGGCCTCACCAGGCCTTGGCAAGGAGCCCCTGAGCTTTGGATTGCTTCTGGTGGTAGAACCCACAACACAGCCTCAAACTGATCCCAGGTTCTGGAGATCGCCCAGTCCAGCAGCTGACACAGGAATTTGGGATTTTGGGATGCCCCAGAGATGCAGGCTCCACACTCTCCCTGGGCAGCTGTTCCAGGGCTCTGCCCCTCCAGGGACTGAACTTCTCCCTCAGGTTGAGCTGGAACTTGTTGAGTTCCAGTTCGTGGCCACTGCTCCTCATCCTGTCACTGCACCACTGAGCAGAGTCTGCACCTTCCTCTGCCAGCCCTGGGGATATTTGTGCAGATGATGGGATAATTCTAACACCAAGTGCTGTGTACCTGCTCAGCTACAAAAATGCATGATATTAAAGGGATTTCATTTGCAGAGGTATTTACAAAGTAAATTATTCATCAATCATCTTATTAACCCGGAGTCAGGAAAGTAAACATGTCAACTTTGATCAGTATAAACAGTCCTTGGATTTGGGGTTAGGGTGATGCCAGTCAACACAAGCTCTTTTATTTCTCATCCCTGATGTTTGACATTGTTACACCACAAGAAATAAAACCAGGTTGGGCAGGGCTCAGAGTGCCCTGGTCTATGGGAGATGTGCCTGCCCAGGGCTCAGGGGTCAGGCTTTTGCCGTGTCCCCCAGAAACACAGCTGCATTCCTTCCACTGCTGCTTTGCCTTCTCCAGGACCCCACACTCACACCCACACAAGTATTATCCCCACTGCAGCAGGAGAGGCAGGAGTCCCTTCATTTCAATAGTTTGTTTGATTTTGGTCCTTGCCTGTGTTCTCTCTCTATATATATATGCATATTTTTAAGGCAGCCTCTTGCTTCCCCTCAGCAGGAGATCAGGGATGTTTTTGTGGGTGAATTGCTTTCATGGGTAATGAGAGGCTGTAATCACACACCTCAAAGAGCTCTCAGCTATCTTCCCTCGGTTTGGGAGGCAGTGCCAATTACACAGGAGTGCTGAATTTGCCAGTGGAGCTGCACTGTGTCTAAACACTTGGCCAAGGCTCTGGCTGAGCTCCACTGACTTCAGCTAAGGCATGTGAAGCTGTGCCAGCTGAGCAGAGAGCCTGAGAAATCACCTGTGCTTGAGGAGGTAGAGCTGCAAAAGATTCTATGAGATCTCACAGTGCTGAGGACACCAGGCAGGGAAGTTAGGAGGAGGTTTCCTCTATTTTATCTTCTTGCTGTTTGCTACTGGAATAATAATGAGCCGCACAGAAAGAAGCCTTATTTGCTTTTTATGTCTCAATTTAAGCATACTACAGTACGTTTCTATTGTATGACATCAATGCAAACACACCCTGTAGTCAGCCAGTTAAAAAGACCTTTCAAAACATTTGTATGCTCAGCTGACAGCAAACCCTCGTGCCACAGGACGGTGACTGTGTCCCTCCCCGCCTGTCGTTCTGCAGGGCTCATCCGCCTGCAGGAGCTGATCAAAGCCCCTTCCAGGTACAACATTAAGATCAAGATCCGGCAGCTGCCCCCCGGGAACAAGGATGCCAGGCCCCTGCTGAAGGAGATGAAGAAGGGCAAGGAGTTCTACGTGATATTCGACTGCTCGCACGAGACGGCGGCTGAGATCCTCAAGCAGGTATGGGGGCAGAGCCCCCTGCCAGCCCCTGTCCCCTCTGCTGGGGCACCCAGGGCGTCCCCAGCCCGGCCAGGACAGCAGCCACACCCCGGGGAGCCCCTGGGGGAGCCCACAGCAGCAGCCAGGCTTTTCTTTCTCACCTGCCGGGTCCTGCCTGACTAGGGACATCACCTCATGTGTCCAGCTTGTCCTGGGCTAACCAACAGAATAGTTGTTATTTATTTCTCCTGCCAGTCAGTCTGATGGGATACCCTGATCCCAGAGGAACACCAGAGGTCTGCTGACTAAATGCCCATACAGGTCCCTTTCTGTTCCCAGCCCAGAAGGTTGTACTGAAATATCTAAGTTCTGCAGAGCAGCTTTTTGTGCCAAAGTGGGTAAGGCAGGTTACTGCATTTGTGTGTCCAGGCTGGAGAAACTTGGGGCTTGCAGAATCCTAGACCAGCTGCAGCAAACAGTTCCTGTGAGCCTGTAGGGTGAGATTCCTGCTCTCGGGAATGCTTCCTGCACCAAACAATAGGATTTTCTCAGTGTGCAGGATGAGGTGCAGGGGTGGGGAGGGCACTGCAGCAGCACTGCTTGGGCAGGGGGGTGGGCTGTCCCTGCTCCCTGCAGGCTGCCCAAAAGCATCCCCAATTTTGGCTGCTCCAAAAGGAGATCTGTGGGGGAAGAGTTAAGTTGACAACACAGATTTTGAAGGTGCAGATGTCTGGCACCCTGCAGGAGGCACAAAGCTTCCAATATGCCAGGCTGAGCATGGAAACAACCCCAAAAAAAACAAACCCTGGGTGTCAAAGGAAGAGGAGGGAGTGCTGAAAGATGCACTGAAGCAGGGCAAAGCAGCAGAAAAGTTTGTGTGGGATGTGGATCAACCAGACAAGTGACAGGCTGCAGATACAGATAATGCTCTCCAGTGTCTGAAGAACTGGGAGAAGGAGGGGGAATGACAGTGTGGGAGAAAACAGGAAAATTGAGAGAGCTACACCTGTGGGTCAGCACTGTGGGAGAGGAAACATAAATATGGGCTAGAAGGAGAAGGAATGGCTCTTTGTGAGCTGGCTCTGTGGCTGAGGGAAGGTGCTGGCAGCAATAACTGAGGGTTGAGCTCCTTCCTGCCAGAGGCAGCTGTGACAGGTGTGGAGGGCCCTGAATTCCTGTGGGACTCCTGATTGCAGGTCACAAGAAGAGCCCTGATTCACCTCCCCATCCCCATCCCTGCACTCACCATCCCCTCTGTCATTTTACCTTGGATGGGAGCAAGGTATCAAACACACTCCCTAGGAAATCCAGTCTGGCTCTTGCAAATTCTGCTTTATGCACAAGTCCTGCAATTTATCCTGATAAATTATCAGTTTGTGCTGACACACAGGAGTGAACACAGGTTTCACTGCTAGGCAAACTCACCTCAGAAAGTTTGTCCCTGCTAACCTGATGTTACCTACTCCTTTTTTCACACCCCAAAACCCATCTGAGGAAGCGTGCTGTATATTTAATCAGGTTTGAGGCTCTCACAGAGCATCCTGTGAAGACGATGTGACAGACAAGGAGAAGAACCATTAATTCAGTTCCTGCAGAAGGCTGAACACAGGTGTCAGCACAGAGTACATTCCTGGGACAGTGATAGATGTGAGAAAAGTTTCAGCTCCTTTGAGGAACTTGGCAGGGAGGCTGCAGCCCACTCCCTGCTAGCAAAAGGCAGGGCTAGCTCTGCTCCACTTCCACGGCAGAAATACCAGGGGCACATCCCCAGCTGGGTGGAGCAGGGATGGGCTGGCCTGAGAAAACAGCAGGGCTGATCGATTGGAAAGTGAAATGCTTTTAATGGTTATGGAATTGAATAACAGCTCGAGTGAGGAAAATGGAGAGTGAGGCAAGCACGGGATTTGGTGCAGTTCCCACCAGTGCCCATCGTTCCAGCTCCTGCCTGCCTCCAAGGCAGGCTGACAATGGCTCTAAATGAGGCAGGCAGTTTTTTACAAGCTGAACAATTGCAAGTTGGAGCTGGGATGTGATTCAAGCCAGCAACAGGGCACCCAAAAGAGATTTTCAGACATAAGGGAGAGTATTTTTGTCCAGGCTTTGCCAGCTCGCCGTATATAATTTGACCACTGACACTTCTTGGATGCATTTGTGGTTCATGACCCACAGCTGAAAGTGCTCAGCTGCAAAGGACAAGGCCCAGGCCCCTGATCTGGAATGGATAATTAGAGATGGAAGTGTCTTTGTCTCCCATTGTCCCAGCATGTCTGAGTTTGGCTGAAGAACAAATGTTACACAGGGAAGGCTGGGCAGGAGATGTACAAGGAGAATATTTGAGGCTGGTTTCCCTAGTTTGCATTCATCTGAACTCCACTGTAAGTAAAAGCTATTATTATTTAAATAGGACATTTGTATCAGGTGCATAATGATTTACATAATTAGATGCAAAGTTATTGAAATAGCAATGTGCAATGAAACCTCATCCCAGTTTCCCGTGGCAGGCACACAGACAGAGAGGTTGCCTTCCCCTGTTTGCACTGGCATTAGGGCATGATGTGGGGTGGCAGTGTCCATGCAGGTGAGCTGGGAAACAGGAGTTCCCCTGGGTGCAGCCCCGTGTTGGTACCTGTGCACAAACAGGGCAGGAGCAGCAGCCTCCAGCTTCTTCTACAGGTAATAAAAGAGAAACAGAATGGAAGAGGATTAATAAAATCAGAAATAAAAATGGCAATTTTGATGTGTAAATCCAGTGGAGCATTTCAGTGAAATAGTTGCCTTCTGGCTTGACTTTTAGTGGCTGGAAACGGATCAGTTGTTTGTGATTAACACTGAGCTGGTTTTATTATCTGCTGCAGCTCAGAAAGTTCAGGGTTTTCTTTCTCCCTTTCTTTCTTTTTCTTCCTTTTTTTTTTAATTTTGTTTATGTGAGGAATTGCCATAGACAATCATGCAACTGATGTTCAGAGGAAAGGGAATTTTGGCCAGCCAAATCCCACTGTTTCCCCCTGCCTTTCAAACAGCTATTCAGGCACTCCAAAAGCTGTCCTAAAGGGAATTAATGACAGATCCTTACACTGCTGTGTAAGGACTGAGCAGGATTCAGCCTTGGCCTGTGCTGCTGTCGTGGCAGTGAATTCCTCAGCAGTTCCCCAGTTTGTAATTTCTCCTCCTCACAAGGTCCCAGAGAGGGCAGAGTCCTCCCATCCTGGTGAGAGCATGTGAGGGTGACAAAATCCTGCCCCTAAGCCCTTCTGCCTACAAACTGTGCTGTCTGCTAATAAATTTCTGTTTAACGCTACCAGACTGCAGACTAAAGGATTTTAAAAGTCAGCATCTCATTATCTCCAGTAATTTTTCTTGTCATGGAAGTTTTGCAATCTTTAATCTCTTTCCTGAGCAGAGGTGATAAAAACACCATTTCAATACAAGAGGATATTTTTGGCTCCTAAAGAAAAATGTGGGGTTTATTGCAATCAGGCTCTCGTGAGCTGTGATGTGTTTAACCCTTGCTTTTCCAAGGCACTGCAGCACACTGGGAGCTTTCAGAGTAAAGTGCCTTCACCTTTCCATCTCTTTCACAGATTCTCTCCATGGGGATGATGACAGAATACTACCACTACTTTTTTACAACACTGGTAAGGAACACTATAAAAATCTGGGGTGGGGGGGAATTTCCACTGTTTCAGAAAAGACAGCTACATTTTCCCCTTCTTCTAGGAGATCTTTGTTGCCATTAGTCAAGGAAACCCCTGGAGAATGGGTGTTAACATTCCACAGGAATATCAGGAGCCACAATTTCTTAAGAAAGCCGTTTGGCCCCATTTCTGAGGCTGGCTAACAATTTAATGCAGTGAAAATTAATTGCAGTATGCTGATTATTGAGAAACCATCAGTACAGACGGACCAGAGTGAAACAAAGTAAAGAATGGATGGCTTTGCACTGTGGGCACTGCTGGTTCATCACTGTTTAATGGTTTCATTTCCTTATAAAAACCCCAAATCACAAATGGATAAAAGCGCTCAGGAGGTTTTATAATACAATTAAACCCCATTTTTTAAACCATGATGGTGCAAGCACAGCTGGGGAGGGTCCCACACGGTTCAGTCCCCCCAAGTGCCCATTCTCCTGCCCTGTGAGTGCCAGGCTCTGGGCACCTGGAGCCTGCATGCACCGACACATGTCCATCCCAGAGCCTGGCAGAGGTGCCTGGGAGCAAAATGGGAAAATGGGGTTCACCAGCAGCCAAAGCACAGTGCCCACCATGTCTGTTGGAACTTTCCTCCCCCGAGCTTAGAAAGGAGCTCGGCACCGGCCAGCTAATTGCTGATGTCAGAGCCGCAGCTCTGCTGGCAATGAAGATGCGCAGGCTGCTTGCCAGCAGTTGTGCTGGTCTTTGCACCCCAGGGCACCCAGCTGGCTCTCAGGTGGGAAGCAGGCAGTGTGTGTGCTGGCTCAGCAGGCTGTGCTTGTGCTGTGCTGCCCAGGACCTGTTTGCCCTGGACCTGGAGCCCTACAGGTACAGCGGGGTGAACATGACGGGGTTCCGGCTGCTCAACGTGGAGAGCCCCCAGGTGTCGTCCGTGGTGGACAGGTGGTCCATGGAGCGGCTGCAGGCGCCCCCCCCGGCCCGAGACGGGGCTGCTCGATGGCATGATGACAGTAAGTGACAGCCAGGGGGACAGGCCCTGTCCCCTGCCACCCCAAACGCTGCTGGGCTGCTCCTGCTGCAGCAAACTGCAGAACCTGAGCTCCCTGCAGCTGCAGATCACAGCCTGCAGCGCCAGCTCCACACGGGTGGGAAGGGAGCAGCATTCCTGATGGGTGACCTGCCCTTTCTCTTCATTTCCATCTCAACTGTGGCTTTTGAGATGCTCTGTAAATATAGATGAGAGGTATCATCAGTCAGGGAATCAGGATTCCTCCCAGCACTCCCCAAGCAGGAAAGGAAAGAATAGGAACAATTACACAGACACCATGACTCCATTCATTGGCAGGGTGAAGGGTTGCCATCCTTTTGCAGTGTGAGATAATGTGTCTCAAGGGCTGAGTGGCACTTGAGGCGATAAGGAATAGACTTTATTGCAGATGATTGCAGGGGAAATTCGGAAATGTCTTCACATCCTGGGGAGAAATGCATGAAGTGTGCTGTCCCTGGCACTGCACACACTGCTGCTGTCACTGTGCCCACTCGTACCCAAAGCAGGCAGAAAGTTGTCCCTGGGAATTCCTGATGAGAATTCACACAGAAATCTCCCAAATACAACACTGGGAAAAGCAGAGCTCTCACCACCCTTCTGCTCTCTTTGGTGGCCCTGACTCTTGTCCTCCCCTTTGCACCTTCGTGGTGCCAGTGTCCTTGCTGTCCTGGCACAGCAGGATCTCCCTGCTCTGGGGTCATTTCCATATTCCCAGCAGGTTCCACGAGTGCTGGTGTGATGAAGAGCTGCATTTCATTTGGCAATAAGGCTGTGACAGGCTGCATGGTGCACAGAGACCAGGACTGTACATCCTGTGACTAACTCTGGGTTTATCCCTTCTGGTTTGTGCTCTGCTGTTTGCCCTGAAAGCAGCTTGGGGGGAGTCAGCAGGGCACAAACAAGACAGCTCTGGTTCACGTCCAGCTGGTGCCCAAACTGCACCCAGAGGCAGAGCTGCTCTAATGAGATCTCTGCCTTTCTATGCAGTGCTTTAAGCAGCACACAAAAAAAAACCAAAAAAAACCCCAGGTTCCTGGACTGGCTCTGAGTCTCAGAAATCAGGGTGAGACAATGGACTTTGAAAAATGAGGGAACCTGCTGCACCCTACAACCCTAAACAGAGCCAGAGGGCGAGAAGTGACAAGTAATCCAATCCTGAGGGCCCAGTGCAGTGTAAAAACAGAGGTCTGCTGACATTGATGGCAGCATTTCCATTGATTTTGAGGGATTCAGGGCCAGCCCTTGATTCCCTGAGTGTGCTTGGAACAACTGTCAGTTGTGAGACACTTTGCAGTGAGAGCAGCTGGTGTTTCTCCTCCTGCTTCACTCATCACTCACAACGTTTTCTGATCTCACACTTTGCTCCCATTGTGGAGCATTATTTTGGGCAGATTCTGGCAAGCACATCAAGACTGATTCCTCTTCTGCACTAGCTTAAGATTAGTCCTTAAATTCAGATACATTTGAGCAAAACCCTCCAATACTGGAAACATTGATGCTGTTGTAATTTACTCAGGTAAATTGCACAGACAAAGAATCAAATGCATTAATTTCCCAGAGGAGTTGCATGGAAAAGAAATAGAAAACTGATCAGCTGTGTAGTTCCTCTAAAGGAGTCCCAATTTCTCATCTGCAGAATCACTGCCTTTTTTTTCAGTCCCTGGCTTAATTATCCATTAGGTTTACCTGCAAGGTAATTTGTGCAGCATCATTAAGGGAGCCCCAGCCATTCCCACCTCACTGTGAGGGCACAGATGCACAGTGCAGGTGAAGGTGAGACTTTTCTGAGGTGGCAAAGTGGGACAGAGTGTGTGATGTCACTTGAGGCTGTGTCTTTAAACCCACAAACCCTTTCTGGAAAGAAACAGGGAAGCACAAAGAGCATCCAGTAATTTTGGTATCTGAATCTATGGGGTGATATTCACAGATCCAAGGGCTGTAGTGAGCAGATAGATGTGTGAGTCCAACTTAATCCCCCCAAAACAGACCTCCAAAGCAGAGATCCCCTGTCTCTAGGACACCACTGCACACATTTGTGTCAAAATCCTGGATCTCTGCCCTTGGAGCAGCAGGTGCGTGGGCAGTGGGATGTGTTCCAGATCATCAGTGGGATTGGCTTCCCTGGAAAGCAGGCCTGACCTGTGGGGAAGGAATCAATCCCACAGGTGCTGGGACTACTTCAAACCCCTCTGGAGCCTACCCTGAGCTGCACGGGCACACTGTGAGAAAACCTGAAGGGCTGGGGTTTGCTGCTGCTCGGGGCTCTGTGGAGAGGGCTTTCCCTGGCAGGGCAGGGCAGGCAGGGTGCCCAGGGCAGGCAGGGTGCCCAGGGGAGCCCCGGCAGGCAGGCAGTGACCCTCTCCTCCCCGCAGACAGAGGCAGCCCTGGTGTATGATGCCGTGTTCGTGGTGGCCGTGGCGGCGCAGCGAGCCGCCCAGATGACCGTCAGCTCCCTGCAGTGCCACCGCCACAAACCCTGGCGCTTCGGGCACCGCTTCATGAACCTCATCAAGGAGGCAAGTGCACAGCCCTGCCCTGCCCCTGCCCCTGCCCCTGCCCCTGCCACCCCCCTGCCCTTCCCTGCTGCTCCTGCTGTCCCTGCTCCTGGCGCTCAGGGCACGCTCCCTCAGCTGGCTCTTCCCCAAATCTCTGCTCCTTACCCGTGAGTGGCAAAGCCTCAGACTTAAACACCCAGACACTCCAGCTTCCTCACTCCCTTCATGTCTGTTGGGGATGTTGATGGTTTCTAAACATACAAAGAAACCACTGCAGTCCTTCTGGAAACTGAAGGAAAGTGAGTCTGTAGCTCTGTCCCTGCTTCACTGTGTAATTCCAATTGCTATGCAGATCGATTATCAGTGATCAATAACCAGAAAACATTGCAGCCAGTATTTCTGAGGAAGGAAATTGCTTCCTGTAGCAATGTTCTGTCATACAAGAATCCATGACTGAGCTTGATCCAGAGATTCCTAAAAATACACATTTTAGTTGAGATGCCTTGACTCTTCCAAAAGTCCTGGCTGTATTGTGATTTTCAAATGGAAATCTTTCCTTTTCCTTCTTTAGAAATGAGAATTGGAAGTCACGTGGAGTGTCCCACATACGTTTTACCTTTTCCCCACCTCAGTCCTTGCACTTGAAGAATAATTATAATGAAATTGAAAGTTAACAAAAGACTTTGGACCAGGGAATGCCCCTGCAGTGATGCCCTACTTCTTTTGGGGGATGCTGAGTATGAAACTAACACTGCAGCCTAAACCTGAGTACTGTGCCCACGAGTACCAGAGGTACCCCAGCAGATCAATTCAAAGCCTGAACAGTGGCACAGCTCCCATTTATCACGGACAAGCAGCTTCTCTTGCACAGAGTGAGATAGGGGAGCTAATTACTGCAGAGGGAGTCTCTCATCGTCAGTAAAACACTGATTTAAATACTCTGAGAGTCTTATCTTCCTGTGTCTGATGTAGCAAAAACAAAAAGGTGATTGTTAAAAGCAGAGGATAAGGTGTAATAAGACCATATTGCATTTCCTGTGAAGCCTAAAACATGAGCTGGAAACAAATAGCAAATAGATTTGGTCCTCCCTAGATCACGTTGGGGGCTGGTTTGTTCAGCAGGGACAGAGGAAGTTTATAATTAGGAATCAGTGAACAGGCATGGAGAAGATAAGGTCCAGGAGGCAGAGCAATAGCTCAGGCCCACGTAGGTGGAATTGAATTTTCCTGTTGTGTGATGTGGTACTGACATTCTGTGAAGGCATTCTACAGACTGATCCAAAGACAAATATTCAGCACTGCATCTAAACAAAGCAGTTTCAGACAAAGAATGAGCCTGCAGGGATTCCTGCAGATGCTGGAGTTCACAAGGGCTTCCGTGGCTCCCCAGTGGGTTTTTTCTCCCACTTTTTCTGAAGGAAAGCTGGGGGTAAACATGAAATATGTTTATAATTGAGTGACCAAGCTCTGCTCATGTCCCCTCTAAAGCATAAGGCCCCAGATGATTATTGTTTTAATTATCATGGAAAGCCACGTGAGCTCCCCTACATCACATTGAAGCAGTTGTTTACTTTGGTAGAGCTTCTCTCACCAGATAATTCAGGATTAGCACTTGATCCCCTCTCACTCAAACAATCTCTTTCTTTGTTTCACTTTTCATAACCTTTCCTTCCAGTCCATGAAGTGCATTTCTGCTGTGAGCCTATTACTGGCTGCTCCTTTGCCCTGAAAACTCTCAATTAGGAAGAGCAAACAAAACACCTGCCTGACCTGCATCCCGTGGTGCTTTATTAGGAAATAAAGCTCAGATTCCCAGGAAGACAGTGGGGCTGAGGGTAATGTCAATAGGCATTCTCATCCTGCAATCACATTTCAAGTGGAAAAACACCTATTTATGGAATTATCTATGCCCAGATTGCAAAGCAATTGCAGGACTGCATGTTGAGAATAAATACATATCGAATTGATGAAAATTGATAAAAAATTATCTGCAAGCTACTGATACTGTGATATTCAAAATCAAAACAAGCTGTTTGACAAAAAGATTGCGTCTATTTCTTTCCATTTTTGTTTTCAGCTCGTTAAATGTCACCTGGGCAGTAGATTTGTTTATAAAAAAGGAGCAAGAACTGTTATAAAGTGACTTTACCTGAATATATGGAGGATGCTTTGATATTTTCTACACAAAACATCTTTTCAGGACATGTTTAATGCAATACACAGGTCACATTTTCCATGTTCACAGTCCAATATAATCCCACCCCTCCTTTCTGCTTCTCACTCTCTTTCCATTGCAGTGCTGCTCAGTGAAAGTTCAGGACTTTCCCTGGAGCTCTTCCAGCTGAAAAGGCTGTGGAGCATCATAATTCTCAGTTTATCTCCACAGATAAACCCCTGTGCTGGCGAGTGCTGAAATTCTCTTTATTCCATCAGTTATGCCAGATTTGGAGCAGGATAATGGCAGAGTCATACCCCAACTCAGTGTGTTCCATAATCCTGGGGGATCTCTGTTAATAAGAGGATTAATTGCAAGAGCTGACGAGTTGATGTGTGGCTCATCACACACGACTTCCCCTCCAAGGAGAAGCCACTCCAATCTGGCAGCTCTCTGCAATTCCAGTAAACCAGGGGCTTTCTCTTCCCAAAGGAAAGAAACCAAAGGAAAATTAACCAGTTCTTGGTCAGCATTTTGGCAGTGGTTATTATTATTAGTAGTAGTAGTAGTAGCAGCAATAGTAGTAGCAGTATGATAATAACCAGAAACATAACACTTGCTGTACATCCTGTGTGGGAAAGCATAAAGTCCCATCTCTGTGACACACACACAAGCAGCTCCTGGCTTTTCAGGCAGTTCTGCTCCATTTCAGTTAATTAACAAGAACTCTGCATGTGCTGCTTTCTCTGTTTTGGTTTAGAAGCAATAAAATAAAAATCAGAAATTAAATTTAGGATTCAGATGGTACCTGAGGCGTGTTCCTCACCATTAGGGTTTTAAAATCCCATCAGACTTTAACCCTTCTCAGAAACACTCCCTGGCTCCTGTTCCTGCTGAAGTCCCGTTTTTGGTGGTCTGAGTGGGACTGAAGTTGCACAAAGTCCCTCTGCACTTGTCTACCAAGTCATTAAGATGGAAAATCTCACAGCAAATTTGTTGCATTAATGCTTTTCCATTCTTATATCACTTGAGTGTGTTTCAAAGTCCTGCTGTTTCCACAAATTTCAAATGCACCAGATCTGCCTGAGACACGTGGTGAGATCTCCCCAGCATCCAAGATTAAACCTGGCAGGTTCAGGGCTGGAATTCAGATTAAACAGTGAGGGGAGACACCAGTCTGCAAGTGTGGTGATTTTTAGTGCAGCTTTATTCTGTCCTCTGTCTGCAATAAATTAAATGAGGCAAGGAACGATGTGTGGTGGAAAAGCTTGGAATTTAAAATTATATGGCTGACACACACGAAGGAACAACGCCATCGTTTATGGCCAGCTCTCCTTGTATCTCTGACAAACTTGATCTAATGGGGGACCTCCCAAAAATGGATTGTCAGGATTGTGTGCACTTTGAAACCCATTGCTTTGTTCTATGGATAAGCACCAGCTCAGGGGACAAAACGGGATGGGAGGGAGAGCTCATTTTGAGGCAAACAGGCTGGGAGGGAGGGCTCAAATTATGGAGAAAGTTCATCCTTCTGCCTGAAGGAGGGGTCCCCAGCACAGGGATCCTGGTGCCAGTGTTAGGGTTAGGATGCACTGGGAAGTGCTGCTTGGACCAGAGCTGCTCCTCTGTGTGCTGCCCTTCCCCAGCTGTGACACTCCTTGGCAAAGCTTCTGTGGGGTCTCTGCCAGTGGCTGGGCTGCTCCTGGGAGCCCCACAGTCCCACAGTTGGACAGAGCAGAGCCCTTTTTTTGTTCCTTAGAGAATCCTTGCGCAGTGCAGAGCTGCCCTGGCTTTGTGCTTGTGCAGCTCTCCCTTTAGCGTGTGTGTGGTGTTTTCTCAGTAGCAGAGGCATGGCAGTCACGGCAGGAAGGCAGCACAGAGCAGTGCAGGGGTCTGGAGGGCGGCAGGGGCTGGGATGCTGTGCTGGAGCCACAGCAGGCTGTGCTTGTGCCCCCAGGCGCGGTGGGACGGCCTGACCGGCCGCATCACCTTCAACAAGACCGACGGGCTCCGCAAGGACTTCGACCTGGACATCATCAGCCTCAAGGAGGAGGGCACGGAAAAGGTAAGAGCCTCTGGCAGCAAACTGCCAAAAAGCTCTTCTGGCGAGGGCGTGGCTGTCAGCTCCATCTCCTGGGACTGGGGTGGAAAAACCCGCTGTTCCCAAGTGATGTGTTAAAGCCAGAGCTAAACCACAGCTGCTAACACTGGGGGTTCATTCTTATCTGACAGTGCATTTCCAGGTGTGGGAGAGGAATGGGGGGCAGGAATAGTTATCTAATGGAAAAAATCATTTTAAGTGCACCTCATTTTCACCTCTTGCCACTGCAACTGCGGATGGTAAATTCATATCTGGAGACAGATAAATTTATATAGCGGTGCACAGAGGGAGAGAGGAGGAAAGGCACTTGAGTAATAACCTCAGCAGAGTGGAGCTGTTGAGAATTCTGCAGGTTCCTGAGGCTAGGTTTGTTCTCTCTGCCATTTCTCAGCCCCAGCCAGGGCTGTGGGCTGCCCTGGGGGTGTCCCCAAGCCCAGCACAGGTGACAGCAGCTCCCCAGGCTGCTGGCCTTGCTCTGCGAGCTGGCTCTGCTCTGGGTGGTAATTGCTGATGGGTTAATTGAGAATTTAACTGTAATTGCTCCCACACAGCTCTCCAGACAGCTTCTCTTTTCATTTTTAATGAAACACTCTCTTCATTCTTCCCTGTTCCAAGGCTGCTGGCGAGGGTTCTAATCATTTATACAAAGTGTGGAAGAAGGTTTGTACACGGACAGGTGATGCCAAAACCCTGTGGGCTGGGTCCTCACACTCAGCCCTTGGGTTTTGATGGTGACTCTCCTATTGCAGTTTAGAGACAGCAGTCTCTCTGAAAGCAGGGGTTTCCTGGTAGGAGAAGTTTTTCTCTACTTGCAAAGACTGAGAAGATCTTGGCAGGATTCAGCTTTACCACCAAAATCAGGGGGATTTAATTATTATTTTACTTCTTGGGAGCTGTGCTTTCCCATCTTTGAGTGCAGCAAAACCATCTTTCCTGATTCACCTAAAATTTACCCTGGGGGATAAAATTCACTGTTTTGGATGTGTATTGGCATCAGCTCCAAAGTCTGGTTTAACATGTTTCCCCACACAAACCTCTCAGTGCTGGCAAGCATTGCTGCCTCAAAATTTGGATGTGTGTTATTAGCTCCTTACAGAAAATAATAGACATGATTAAGTGGGTGCTGTCATTCACTAACATATGGAAATTGGGACTAGGTTTGTTTATAAAAGATGGAAAATACCCCAGGAATCTCATCCCTCTTTGAACATAAGGTGCTTAAACACAAAAGTGGGATTTGGAGACCAGCTCCATTCACAGGGCACAACCCTGGCTGCTGTTCTATGAGGAGAAGATAAAAACTGCACCACTAAGTCTGAAGTGTTCTGCAGTCATGAGACAGAAATTTTTGTGGTGCTTAAAGTGTGTTTTGTCCGTGGTTCACACAGATCTCATTATTCCACCCCTGCCTCATTTGCAGTTTAGGAAGGTTTGGGGTTTGTGTTGTTTTTGTGAGAACAGAGCAGTGTAAGCACCTTCTGCAGCCCTTTCAGCGTTCTCCTGGAGCACACCCATGGTAATAACCCAGCCTGATCTCCAGAGGACCAGGCTGGGGCACAAGGGACCCCTGCCCTCCTTGCTGGGGAGGAGCCCATCCCTGACAGGCAGAATCAATCTCCCTTTTGGCTGCAGGCATCCCCTGTGCTGCTGAACTGATTGAAACCAAATCCCAGTGGTTTCAGAGCCCAGGCTGGCTGGGAAGGGCACATGGCACCTCTCAACCTCGTCACTAAACTGCAAAGCACCCCAGTTGTCCCCAGAGTGGTTCCTCCCTCCTGGCTGCCCTGTGTCCCTCTGCAGAGGTGCTCTCCTGGTGCTCCCTGTGTGGCCCTGCTGCCCTCCTGCCCTGCTGCCAACACACACCCCAAGCCAGTGACAGTGAGCAGAAGGGCTCACCCACCCTGCTGCAGAACCAAGGACATGGATATTTACTGTATTCCTGGCTCAGGCTGCCATAATACCCAACATTTTATCTCCCTTGTAAATCTGTGCACTTTCCTGATCAGCTTCCCAGCCTGATCCAGTTTTGGAAACGAAGGGAATGACTGACAAATGCTTGGATAAACTTTTGGTTTTAATGGCGTGGATGTCCCCATCAAGGATTAGGAAAACAAGTTTGTGAGGGGCAAAAGCAATGGCAGCTGGGGACACAAACCCTGAGTGTGCTTGAAATAGGTGTGCTCTCCACCATGCCCAGCACAAACCAAACTGCCTGAGCCAGCTTCTCACCTGCAGCTCCTCACACCAGCCCTCAGCCAGGCTGGGCAGGGAAATCCAAGGGCAAAACTCTGGAGATGCTTCCAGACTGCTTTGAAGTTGGGTAAATATTGAGCTGAATAAATAGTGTGGTTATAATTTCTGCCCCCACAGCGTAGATCCAAATCCTCTGAAATCACAAATATCTTCCCTGGAGGCTTTGGACTGGGCAGTAAACACTGGAAGTTTTCACTGTCTCCAGGGCTAGAAAGGAATTTGCCTTTGGCCACTGATGTTTGCTGAGCAAATACTGCTTGGGGTGTGAAATGGAGCCACCTTGATAGCCCTGGCATATCCAGGAGTCCAGGAATGACAGAATAATCTTTGCTAAACCTGCTGGAGGCACAGGGCAAGCAAAAGTGCTCCAGTGGAGTTATTCAGGCTTTTAACCTGTCCTGTCAGAAGAGAGAGGTCTTGCCACATGTCTCAACTCCAACGTTGATGAAATCTATTTTTAAAAACCATAACAATAGACATTTTTTAGCAGGGAGCTAAGCCACTTTAGCAGCCAGTTGGCCACCCAGCAGTGCAGTGCAGAGCCTCAAGCTCTCCCTGCTGCTGGTTTGCCTTGATGCATTTTGCAGTCCTTCCCTGGGTTTCTGGATCAGCCCGTGCTGTCGCTGCCCTTCTCCTGCAGCCCTGGGTCCAGTGCTCTGGGGGTCCAGGGGATCAGGGCAGCTGTGAGCCCCTCTCCTGTGTGCAGATTGGGGTCTGGAACTCCTACAGTGGCCTTAACATGACGGACAGCAACAAGGACCGCTCCACCAACATCACGGACTCCTTGGCCAACCGCACGCTCATCGTCACCACCATCCTGGTAAGAGCTGCACATTCAGCCTCAGCATCCACCCAGGCCAGGAGGCTGCCCCAAAACACCTCACTGCCAGCTGGACGCTCCTGGCAACTCTGCCTCCAAAACTGTTTCACCTTCCCAGCGTTTCAGACTAGCCCTGTGTGCTTTTCCTGCCAGGAGATCGAGCTCACACAAACTCTCAGCTTGGCAGCTTCTACAGCCTTTGCTTCACTGACAGTGAGACCAAGAGGGCTGGAAGGGAGTGGTGAGCAGCAGACAGGCAGATTGAGTCATTGCTCTTCCTGTGAGCAATGGGTATTTGGGAGCTGCTCTGCCTCCTGCTTTCTACATCCCCAGAAATGCCACTTTGCTTTCAATGGCTCTGCCTCATTCCTCAGGAGGAGGGAAAGAGCTCAAAGGCTTCTTCTACACTGCTTGGCTATTGCCAGAGGTGTTCTGCCACATTAAACTGCTTGCCCAGATCTTCTATCCAAAATCAAGCAAAGGTGTACTTTTGCTGTTGTCCATTCCCTCTTAGCTCCATTTGAAGGTTTTTTCTCAGTAAAGACTTACTTTTCGGGTCCTCTGTCTTTCAATATCTCTTTCTGTCCCCTACAGTGGGATAATGTAGGGTCTAGACCTTAGGTCTGAGTTTGGAGCTGCTGGGCACATTAAATTAAAAATTTAATGTTAAATTAAAGCTCCTGGGAGCCACAAATGGTCCATTGCACTGAAAATTAGGGTCCTTACGTCCATCACTAATTCATTCAGTGAGTTTGTTAACACACCCGAACCAGCTTTGCAGTGCCTTTGGAAAATATTCCCATCATGTAGAGAAACTGGTCTAATCTGACCTCACCTCACGTCCCTGCCTGCCTGTGTGCTGTGCTTTCCTGCAGGAGGATCCCTATGTGATGTACAAGAAGTCTGACAAGCCCTTGTATGGCAATGACAGATTCGAGGGGTACTGCCTGGACTTGCTAAAGGAGCTGTCAAACATTTTAGGCTTCATCTATGAGGTCAAACTGGTTTCTGATGGCAAATACGGAGCCCAGAATGACAAGGGAGAGTGGAATGGGATGGTCAAGGAGCTCATAGACCATGTAAGACTCAACCCTTCTCTTCTGTTCTTTCATTTTGTATCTGAAATCTTTGTTGGGTTTGCACCTTTCAGAGGCACTGCTGTGTCTGTTTTGCCACCCATCAGAGTAGGAACGTCTGAATGAGCAGTGTGCGGGTGTTGGGGGAAAATCCATCATGTCCCAAATGTCCCCCTGCCTTGTAAGAAGAGGAAACAGAATGTCACACCCCCCAAAGTGCCCTAGAAATGTTAAATTGTGTTGAATTTGAGCCCCGATTGGTCCATTTTGGGAATGAAATGGAGGGAATTGCGTGGGTTTGCTGAACATGAGGCAGATGAGTATTTCTCCTTTTGTGTTTCCAGAAAGCTGACCTGGCTGTTGCTCCTCTCACCATCACCTATGTCAGAGAGAAGGTGATAGATTTCTCCAAGCCCTTCATGACGCTGGGGATCAGCATCTTGTACAGGAAGCCCAACGGGACCAACCCCGGCGTGTTCTCCTTCCTAAACCCTCTCTCTCCAGATATTTGGATGTATGTTCTCCTGGCCTGCCTTGGAGTCAGCTGTGTCCTCTTTGTCATTGCCAGGTAAGGCCAGCACAGAGTTTTAGATGCACCCACGGGTGTTGGATGGGCTCTGGAGTACAGAGGGTTATGCAGTTCTAAAACCTTTCTCCATATTTTCTCATCAGCACTGCTTTTCTGTATGGCACTGAGGTTTTGCTTTCTCTAAGAAATGTCCAGTGGGATGCATCAGGAGGCACCAGCCCAGCAGATATGTGCTGAAAAGGAGTTGGTCACTGCCATGCTGGCATTTCCCTTTTCCACTCACGGTGCACACAGTTCAAAGGTGAAGCACCCAAAAGCTGAACCTGGCTTTGCTGGAGGTCCATCCTTAGAGGTCTGTTCCAGCCAAAATGGTTCTGTGAAGGAGGAGGAGGGCTCACAGAGTGACTTCCCAGGGGTGGCCTGAGGTGAAGGAGGAGTTTCCCCCTGCCTGGCAGCTGTGGGGCTGTGTGCAATTACTCATGACTTCCCACAGGCTCCTGCAGTGCCCCACTGTACCATAAATAATAACTCCACTGTACACAGCCCATGATCTCAGTCATGACTAATCTTAAATCTGCTCCTCTCTGGCAGACTGGCCTTTCTGCACTTGTGTGCCAAGACTGAAAACATCCCCCAGCCCTCTCCACCTCAGAGCAGTGGAAGGGAACACAAATGCTTCCCTTGAGATGATGCCTGACAGTGCTGCCTAGTAAGATTCAGCTGCACAGACTGGGGAAGTGAAATTGTGTTCATGTTAATTTAGATTTATACATTTCAAGCTAAGCTGCCCTTGAAATCCACATCAAGGCCTGTCCGTATCTCCAAATACATCAAGATTTCTGTAAGATTGGCAAAGTGTTTCAGCAAATACTGGTTGGTTTTAATAACCCCAGAAACCATCCACTTCTTAGCACTGTCACAGTAAATTAAATGGTTACCCACATTTTGAAATCAGCTCCTGGAAAACAAATACTTGGGGATAATTTGCACAGACTGGTATAATTCTCCTGTCATTTCTTCCAACTTTTCAGCAGCTGCATAATTTCTCATTTGTCTCTGAGCCTTATGCAGCCCTGTTGTTTTCACATTAATTTTTAAACTCGAGCCCTGAAGTTTTGATCACTGTGAAGGGTTGCAGACTGGCAAAGCTCTGTTCCAAGTCTGCTGCCAGTGGATGAACAAGGTGCTTTCTGCCAAAATTCCCCTTTCAGCTGCGCTGTTACGTCAGTGGAGGTAGAGCCAAGTAGCTGAGCCAATAATGCCACACAGACCCTGTGGGAAAAGGTGCTGGGGTGACCTTGAGCATCTCACCTTTATCAGAAACCTCAACAGCTGCTGCTGAACAGGGAGAAAACCAGGGGGGGAAACAGAAGGTCTGAGCAGTGAATTCTGCTGAACTGCAAACCAGAGCTCAGTGCAGCAACAGAAACACCAGAAGAAAATCAGGTTTTGTTTTGAGGTGTAGAAGAGATGCACACCCTACTAATACATTGAAATATGTACCCAGGGCAGGAAAAACCTTCCCAGTCTGGAAGACAGGGCTTTGCTGCCAGGATTTCATGGCCACTTTCTAGCAATGGCCCCTTTGCTCTTTCTGTGATGAAGACATTTCTGTCCAACTCACTGCATGTGGTGGTTTTCTGAAACCCTGCAAAATTTCAGCCCTGGACTTCCCAGGCAGGTCAGGCAGAGGGATTTGTTCTTCTTCCTGCCCTGTGTAAATACTGTGGGGGGAACTGCTCACTCCTAGGGTTGTTGGCAACCTGCTGTCCTAACTGGGGGTCTCTTGTGAAGGATGTGCTTCCCTCTCTGTGTGCAGGAACTGAGCTGGGACCAGTCTGGTCACTCCACAGCACCTGCTTCCCTTATTACAGCAGAAATCTGAAACATCTACCTTGGGAGTCGCTTTTCCTTTGAGGAGTGCATGCAGAACTGTTGTAACTTGAGCCTGAAAACGTTGTCTTTTGTCATGATTTTTGATACTCTCCTTCTGGGTGTTGCCGATGGCATCCTAAGATACATCCCCTCCCAATTAACGGGCTCATTATTACCAGGCTTCATTACTCCAGCTAAGCAAGGCACTGTGCTGGACCGTGCATAAATTCAGTGCTGAATTCTGTTGTTGCAGCAGTGATGAGAATGTGTTGGGTGAGGCAGTCACTGAGGGCTGCATTCACTCTCTCCATGGGAAGCCTGAGCAGGAGCATTCCTCGGGGTCTGGTGCTGGCTGTGTGCTCAGCCAGAGCTCCTGCAGGAGCCCTGAGCAGCTCCCTCCCCCATGCCCATCCCGTGTCCACCCCGGGTGCCACTGCTGCCAGCACCTCCCAGGCTGGGGACAGCAGGCTGCTCCTGCATGGGCACCCCTGCAGGCTGGGCTGCATGGCTCTGCAGGCTGCCTGCCAGCCCACAGCATCCTGCCCTTCTGGGAATGCTGCTGCTGCTCCTTCCTGATTCCCAAAACGCATCCCGGGAGCAGTGCCGGGGAGTGGGGCCGTGGCAGGGACGAGAGGAGCAGCAGCCCCATGCCAGGCCCAGCAGTGTGCCAGCCATGGCTCCAGAGCTTATCCACAGCTGGCACAGGGCAGGGTGATGTCCTGGGACACCCACAGCCCTGCTCCCCAGGCTCTCCTGTCCCTGTGTGTCCTGGGACACCCACAGCCCTGCTCCCCAGGCTCTCCTGTCCCTGTGTCTGTCCCTGTGTGTCCTGGGACACCCACAGCCCTGCTCCCCAGGCTCTCCTGTCCCTGTTCCTGTCCCTGTGTGTCCTGGGACACCCACAGCCCTGCTCCCCAGGCTCTCCTGTCCCTGTTCCTGTCCCTGTGTGTCCTGGGACACCCACAGCCCTGCTCCCCAGGCTCTCCTGTCCCTGTGTCTGTCCCTGTGTGTCCTGGGACACCCACAGCCCTGCTCCCCAGGCTCTCCTGTCCCTGTGTGTCCTGGGGACACCCACAGCCCTGCTCCCCAGGCTCTCCTGTCCCTGTGTGTCCTGGGACACCCACAGCCCTGCTCCCCAGGCTCTCCTGTCCCTGTGTCTGTCCCTGTGTGTCCTGGGACACCCACAGCTCTGCTCCCCAGGCTCTCCTGTCCCTGTGTGTCCTGGGGACACCCACAGCCCTGCTCCCCAGGCTCTCCTGTCCCTGTGTGTCCTGGGGACACCCACAGCCCTGCTCCCCAGGCTCTCCTGTCCCTGTGTGTCCTGGGGACACCCACAGCCCTGCTCCCCGGGCTCTCCTGTCCCTGTGTGTCCTGGGGACACCCACAGCCCTGCTCCCCAGGCTCTCCTGTCCCTGTGTGTCCTGGGGACACCCACAGCCCTGCTCCCCGGGCTCTCCTGTCCCTGCCTGTCCCTGCGTGGTGCCGTGCCCGGTGCGCTCTCAGCAGGTTTCTGTGTGTCCTCTGCTCGATGTTTACAGACTGTTTCTGTTGACTGCCACAGGTTTACACCATACGAGTGGTATAACCCCCACCCGTGCAACCCAGACTCAGATGTGGTGGAAAACAATTTTACTTTACTAAATAGTTTCTGGTTTGGAGTTGGAGCTCTCATGCAGCAAGGTACACCGGTTACACTTCGCTCTCGCACACGTCCCACAGTCTGCTCAAGGGCTTCTGTGCTGGTAAACTCCACCCTCTGTAAACGCAGCATGTACTGTAAAACCTGACCTCACACACGCAGAGCGGCACGAGGGCCCCTCTGCCACAGGGGAACTGTGCAAGCCAGACCAGGAGAAGGAGGGCAAGCACCTGAGAGAGAGGGGAGCACGCGGGAGGGCTGCAGCTGAAACGGAACCTAACTGCAAGGGGGGTGTGAAGTGCTCATGCTGAAGTGATGCGTGTCAGAGTTTTGGCAACAGGAAAATGTTGGGCTCCATCCCAACACAAACAGCCTTAGCTGGCCAAGAAGAACGGTTCCAGCTGCCAAACAAGGAAAGATGCCCTTTCTCCAGAAGGGTTCCTGAGTTTGTAGGCACTTGTCAAACATGTTGTTTAAAACCAACACCAAACCCTTGGTTTCTATGGCTTTTCTGCAGGTATGAGTCCCATCCTTCTGTAAATGCATCCAACCCTAGAAGCCTTAACTTAACCCAGTTACAGGCCCCCATTGCTGATGATTTTGGAAACAGCTGACATTTTATTTATGCCAGGGAGGGGCAGTGAAGCTTACTCCATGTGGGAAGTCAAATAGACCTATGTACTAAACATCACATTTGTTTATGGCATTTATGTTCCAATGTTTCTAGTTAAATCACTTTCACCAAAACTGGGGCCCACTGAAAAGTGACAAAATGTTTTCTGACAAACGTTTCCAGTTGAATCAAAGCTGAACAAAAAAGACCCCACCCCACGACAACCAAAAAGGCAAAGCCCAGCAGTACCTTGGTATTAAATTCCTAAACATTTAAATAAGGAATGTAAAATCATCTCTGCATTCATACAGGTACAATTTTTTTCTTTCCTGTTTAAGAGGCACGAGTAAAAGAAAATAAAAAAAATGAAGAGGATTTTTTCCTAGATACAGTAGAGAATAAAGTTTGTATCGACCTAAGATGCACTTGCTTTTAGTGGTGCACTATTGCATTGAGAGGATAAAGAGCTTCCCCACAGAAATTGCTTTGAAGGAGGTTGGATGAAAGAAGAGCATTTCTGCTTTGTTTTGGACCTTTTTTGTTTTGTTTTCCTTCCAATCTGTCAGTAAAACACAGGCTGAGGTTTTACAGTATCAGGCAGGTGTGTGTATCTAACTGTGGTTGCCCTGTGTGTGAAAGTGCCCCAGGATTTTGTGTTTCCTGTCCTGCCTTTTTTGGAGTTTACCATCATCCACAGCAAACTGTGGGATGCAGTGTCTGCTCGTTACCACTACCTTGGGTACATGACAGTCAGCCCCAACCAGACTCTGCTTGTCTTTTAAGGAGATTCAAAACCAAACGAAAAAGAAAGAAAGAAAGGGGGGAAAAAACAAAACATGTGTAAGGCAACACAAATGTTTCCATGTGCAAACTGGTGGTGTGGTTGTCTGTGCATCATGGTCACGTGAAGATTTGGACATGATGGGAGTGGTGGTGGAAGCCGGGCCCGGCGGTGCGCTCCTCCTCCTTGGCAGCAGCTGCTCCTTCTGCTTGACTGGAAGCC
This sequence comes from Erithacus rubecula, assembly GCF_903797595.1. NCBI lineage: Eukaryota > Metazoa > Chordata > Aves > Passeriformes > Muscicapidae > Erithacus > Erithacus rubecula. The sequence goes on along the minus strand of NC_136658.1, from coordinate 423,678 downwards.
ACTTGTTCTCAATTTTAAAATGTGATGATCAGACTTTCTCTTTTCTACAGAGCCTGAGCAAAGTCTGGATCAGGATTGGCTGTCATGTCTGCCATAAAAAGGCACTAGAGAGACTTCAGCAAGTATTGTCTCTGCCCCCGAGTCTTGCTGGCAACATTTTGATTTAGATGCTGCTTCCCCTGTTTTTCCCCTGGAAGTCTCCGATGTGTTTGCATCCTCTGAAAGCATCCAAACAGGGCACATTTCATCCAATCCATCCAGGGCAGCTGTCACTGTCAGGAAGGAGAGCTGTCCCTCAGAGCTCAGCCCAGCCAGGAACAGGGCAGGGGCAGGGGAAGGGGCAGGGGCAGGGGCAGGGGCAGGGGCAGGGGAAGGGGAAGGGGAAGGGGAAGGGGAAGGGGAAGGGGCTGGGACAGGGGAAGGGGAAGGGGCAGGGGCAGGAGCAGGGGAAGGGGAAGGGGCAGGAGCAGAGCAGGGGCAGGAACAGGAGCAGGGGCAGGAAAAGGGGCAGGGAAAGGGGCAGGGAAAGGGCAGGAGCAGGGGCAGGGGAAGGGCAGGAGCAGGGGCAGGGGAAGGGGCAGGATCAGGAGAAGGGGCAGGGTAGGGGCAGAGAGTGCCCAGGTGGATAGAACAGGGATGGAGCAGGTCCTGGGCTGATCCCCAGTCTGGGCAGAGGAAGGAGAGATTCTGCTCCTCTGCCCCTGAGCTCAGGTGAGACCCCACCTGCAGAGCAGGAGCACGTGGAGCTCATGGAGAGCCCAGAGGAGGCACAGAGCTGCTCCAGGGCTGGGAGAGCTGGGGGAGCTCACCTGGAGAGGAGAAGGATCCAGGGAGGGCTCAGACTCTGAAGAGGCTCCAGGAGAGCTGGAAAGGGACTGGGGACAAGGGATGGAGGGACAGGACAAGGGGGAATGGTCTCAGACTGGCAGAGTGGATTTAGAGTTGATATTAAGAAGGAATTGTTCCCTGAGAAGGTGAACATGGAGCCCAGAGCAGCTGTGGCTGACCCTGAATCCCTGGCAGTGCCTGGGATGGTGGAAGGTGTCCCTGCCCTGTGGGACTGGGTGATCCTTAAGGTCCCTTCCAGCCCAGGCCACTCCATTATTCTGTGATAAACCAATACTTTTTGCTGCAATAACCATGGGAAAAGCAAGATGCTGCCCCATGGGCTCAGCCAGGTGCAGGGTTTGCTCTCACCTCACCAGAGCAGAATCACCAGGGTGGGAACTGAGCTCTTTCCCACAGTGTTTGGTTGCAGGAAGCCATGGGGGTTTGGCATCTCACCCCACAAGTGCAGAACTCTCCATCCTCACACAGCCTATGTGCTTGGCACAGCATCAGGGCCAAGTGCAGCAGTTCTCTTTGCATGGCTGCCTAAGCTTAAAAGCAAGAATTCCTTCAGGATGACCTGGATCAGCACAGCTTTTGAAGTTCAAACCCAGCTGAGAGATAGAGAGCAACAACAGAACATTTCATTGCATTGAAAAAACAATCTAACCAGGAAAGCAAACCCAAACACAAAGTCAGTCAGAGCTACCCAGGGTTCTGGAAACAGCTCCATTTGGACTGGAAAATTTCAAGTGAGGGTTTTGCCTTCAGACTGCTCTTGCTGTTTGGCAGTTCTGTCAACACACTCCAAGCCTTGGGCTAAGCTTAGCTCTGACCTTTTAGAGACACAGCTCTGTGTTTACAAATACAGCTCCAATCTGTTTGCTGGTTGGTGGGGAAGGTTTTACCCTTTTGGTCTCTGCCCCAAAAATCACATTCAGAGTTTTGCAAAGTCTGAAAATGTTCTCTGAAATGTTGAAATTTCTCACAGAACTCACTGAATAGCTGAGGAGACATGTCAACATGCTTTTCCAGTAACAAAAAAGCCTTTGTCAAATCAAAAGCTTTAGCCCTGAGCATTTTGTTCACAGGCTCTTAAGTATTTTCTTAAATGAGAAATGATTATGCAAAAACTTAACTTTGAAGTCAAATTACTCAGGTGGCTACCCAAGAGCTTTGCTGAACCTCAAATCCCAGATTATGCAGAGAATTCAGTGGGAATGCCCCCCAATAAAAGAGCAGAGTGCTGAGATAAACACACCAGTGTCTGTGTGGCTGAAGCAGAGGTTATCTGAGCTGCCTGGGAACCATTGAGTGCAGGTAACACCTGCTGCTCTGTTTGTGGCACTGCCAGAGACCTGCTCAAACCCATTCTGGATAATGAGTGTCAAATGCTCTGTCCAAAACCTTTCATTGCCCCGAGGATCCAAGGCATGTGTCCATCGACCCTCTGGTTTCTCAGATTGAAGCACATGCTGGTAGGAAGAGGTTTTCTGGGGCTGAGCTGAGGTTCAGTGCAGGTCACTGGAGCTGCACTGCTCTCCCTGCTGGTGCTGGGATGGGATGCACAGGGCAGGCTCTCCTGGGAGGTGTTTCTGTCAGGCAGCTGTGGGCAGAAGAGCCTTTGCTAAAGAGCTCAGGTTACTAAATTGATGGCAGCGTAAGGGCACAAAGGGACTCCAGAAGCAGACAAAAATACCAGAGTAGCTTGCTGGGGATGTACAAGATGAATATCACAAGGCTGGTTAGCTCAGAGAGGTAAGGGGGCTTAGACCCAAGGATAATTCCATTTGTCATGTATCATGGCACACATCCCCTTCCCAGTGTGTTACCATTATAAATGTCAGCTGTGCATCTGTGAGATTACTGCTGAAATCATTTTATCATGCTACAGCTCATAAAAGCATTCTGTGCCTGAAACCAGACCGTGGTACCAGGAAAGCCCCATTTTAATGTGATTGTTTTGATGGTGTTGTAACAGGATCAGAGCTGATGCCCAAAGCTCTTTCCACCAGAATAGTCGGAGGAATATGGTGGTTTTTCACCTTAATCATAATCTCATCCTATACCGCCAACCTGGCTGCCTTCCTGACGGTGGAGAGGATGGAATCTCCCATCGACTCGGCAGATGACCTGGCAAAGCAAACCAAGATAGAGTACGGGGCTGTCCGAGACGGGTCCACCATGACCTTCTTCAAGGTGAGACACCCGGGGCAGGAGGGACGGGAAGGGAGCCGCGGCATCGGGGGATTGCGGGGGTCAGGAAACACAGAGCGACCCCAAACCGGGGCCACAGCACCCCGGGGATTGACACATCATTCACCCCAAACCGGGGCCACAGCACCCCGGGGATTGACACATCATTCACCCCAAACCCCGGGGACTGACACATCATTCACCCCAAAACCGGGGCCACAGCACCCCGGGGATTGACACATCATTCACCCCAAAACCGCGGGGATTGACACATCATTCACCCCAAACCCCGGGGACTGACACATCATTCACCCCAAACCAGGGCCACAGCACCCCGGGGATTGACACATCATTCACCCCAAAACCGGGGCCACAGCACCCCGGGGATTGCAGGGAATAGGTAAATACACCAGGTGCCCAGTCCCAGAGGATCCTTCAGCACCAGGAATGTAAAACCCTGCAGGTTTTCCCCAGGAGATGTGGAAAAACAGCCTGGCAGTGGAGTGCAGTGAGGGATAAACCCATCTGCCTCTGATGGGAGCCAGGGCATGGGCATATTCTCCTCCTGCTGGGATTCTATTTCCTTCCAGCCACTTCACTGACAAGCAGCTGGAAAAGTCTGCTTCCCCTTCTGGAAGCCACATTTGCACCTCGGTAATCTCACAGGAAAATGCAAGTTAGTTTGTCCCTTTTGTAATGTTCCGTGGTCAATAATACCCAGACCACACACACCCCTGAACACACCTGCAAGTGAAGGGTTTTCTGTGGCCAATTGTTTGGTAGAGAGCTGTGATAACTGACTTTTTTCTTTTTCTTAATTACTAGTATGAATTACATACAAAATGGACAATCTCATAAAATGTCAGTGTAAAAGCCAACAAGCTATAAATGCAGAGCAGATGCACAAAAGCCCTGTGACAGCCAGAATTAATTGGCAGCTTCGTCAGCAGTCTCACAGGGGAGTCAGGCTCAGGATGAGCCCGGCTCAGGCTCTTCCCTGTGCTGAGGATGGTATTTATGGAGTGGCACACACAGAGCCAGTGGGGCAGAACAACATCTGTGACAGGAGGTCTTTCCCTCTCTGGGGACATCCTAAAAAGCCAAAATCCCAAATTCCTGTGTCTCCTGCTCCAGATGACCTTGCCTTGGCAGGGGGGTTGGACTGGGTGATCTCCAGAGGTCCCTTCCAAACTAAACCATCCCAGGATTCTGGGATTTGTGTGGTCTGTCCCTGCTGGTGCTGCCAAGGGTGAGCTGCTCCTGTCAAGGCTCTCTTGTGGCTGAACAGAAATGGTTCCTTGCTGAAAGAAAAACACCAACTGCAGCGTTTAGCTGTAGTGAGCTCCTGAAATGATGAGCTGACATTTGCACTGAGATGGAAACCCACCTGGAGATATCCCCCTAAGCAAGCTCTGGGTTCTCCTCTGGCTCTTCCATGCCTAAAGAAGCTCAGTGCCATTGATGTTCTGAAGTTAAATTTAGCTTCAGAGACAGAACTTCAGATCCTGTCTCATTCCTGCGTTTTTAGAGGAAATAGGTCCTGAAGCTCAGAACAAATTTCCTAGAGCTGTTTTTAGTTTTACACTGATTTCACTTTGCACCATTAATCCCCCAGGCACAAATATGTAGGCTTAAAAGCATGTGAGCCTCTAAAAGAAAACCTTCAGACAAGGTGGTTAAATATTTATGCACTGCATGTGCCAGCTTACTTGTGCCTGAAATACACCTGCATGGAATCAAGGGGAAGGACAGTACAGAAACTGGGGATGGATTCCCTGGCACAGGGATGGTGACACAGTGGAAATGCATGAAAAATGCAATGTATCACACCTGTAGATACTCCATGTTTTATCAAAGGCGCTATGATTTTTATTATGGAAACATCTCCAGATCCTCACAGGATTAGGAGTTCTTTGTCCTGGCCAAAACTTGAAATAACAAATCCTGGAGCAGCTGTTTGTACAAAAACAGCTCCTTCTGTCTGCAGACGAAGGCTCTGACTCTGCCTCCCTCAGACTGTGAAATGCTGCTTGTACTCCTGGAGCTAAATACACACACACTGACGCCAGGGAGCTGGGAGAAGGCAGCAGCAGGGAATTGGGGCACAGGAGGGAATTGGGGCGGCAGAAGGGAGTTGATTCGGGCACAGGAGGGAATTGGGGCGGCAGGAGGGAGTTGATTCGGGCACAGGAGGGAATTGGGGCGGCAGGAGGGAGTTGGGGCAGCAGGAGGGAGTTGATTCGGGCACAGGAGGGAATTGGGGCGGCAGGAGGGAATTGGGGCGGCAGGAGGGAGTTGATTCGGGCACAGGAGGGAATTGGGGCGGCAGGAGGGAGTTGATTCGGGCACAGGAGGGAATTGGGCAGCAGTTAGCTCCCGCACTCCCCCAGCCCGGGCTCTGGCTCTTTTCCGGAGCTGTCCTGTCCCCCGGGGTGCTGAACTGCGGGGAACTGCGGGAGAGAAATTAGGGAGCGAGGCGCAGGGCTGGGGACCTGGGCAGGGTCATCGCCTCGCTGAGAGATGTGATTTGTCCAGTCAAATACTACAAAATCCAAGGAATGCCCAGGGGAACGGGTTGTGGAGGGGACAGGAGCAAGGGAGTGACATGTAGGACACGAGGGGCAAAGCCCAGATCCCTCTGGTTTCTGGGACTGCATGGGACACACACAGGAAAAAGGGTTTCTGGAGACATCAGGCACAGAAAAAGAGCCTGGCACAAAGCAGACTCTAAAGAGCTCTGAGCTAGGACCTGGTGCTCAAGGGAGCAGCAGGAAGCTCCTGGCAGATGAGATCACACAGTGAAACTGCTGGGTGGGATGCAGATTGGGAAGCATAGTAGTACAGCAAGGTGCTCCCACTGCTTTTCTGGGAGCTCCACTTGCATTTATTCAAGCTGGCATCACTTTCAGTTAGTGGTGCCTGTGATGCACGTGCTAACAGCTGTGATTGCTCACTGGTTTGGATGCCTAGCACTGGTGTCTCTGTGGCAATAGTTTCCCCAGAAAAAAAGAAAAAATATTCTAAGGATGAGATATTTTTCAAGGAAGTCTCTTTCCTGCAGTGACTTTTAGCCAGACAGTGGAGGCAATGAAAACAAAATCAATTGGAATTATTTGTGGGGGGGAAATGGAGTTTGAAAAGAACCTCGGAATCAGCATCAGCCTCCTCCCTGTGTAGAGATGCCAGACCTGGCCAGAGCAGATGAAAATACCCCAAAGACAGGGCCTGGGCAGCTCAGGACAGTTAAGCCTTGTTGGAGGGCAAGCCAGCAGTGCCCCAGGCAGCATTGTCCATCTGTGGGAATGGCCAGATCTGGGAGAAGTCCAGCTGAAGGCACGATGTTTCCCATCCACCAGCAGTGACACACATTTATTTCTCCAGACTGTTGCCCTGCTCTCTTTCCAGTATGTCCATAAATCTTCCACTGCTTTCTTGCCCCTCCATCACATCAGATCTTGGTGCTTTGTTCTGGCTTGTGCCAGCTCCTGCCTTCTAAAGTGCAGATACATCTCTACTGAAATTAATGAAAATTCGAAGACCAAATTTGGCACAGGATCCATCTGAGGGAAAAAAAAAAATAGAGGAGCTGGCAAGTTGAGAAGCCATGATCTTTCTTACAAAGTCTTCTGAATAAGGAATACATTCTTCCATTAAATTCACTGTCAGACTCAGTCTAGTGCATCAACACAGCATCAATTTCAACAATATTCTCAACAGAGAAATGGAAATGGTTTCTACTTGTGAAGAGACACTTAGCCACTACCAGAGTTTCATGGTACCTTGTGGCTCACCAAACTGAGGTGGAATTCAGGTGGAATTCACAGATATTGAGTTTACAGGTGAGGCATATTAGCATTTAAAGCTCAAAGAACCAGAAAATCAGCTTCTCACAGGAATCCCCCCGAAGGTGGTGTTTAAAACTGAGCCTGGAATCAGCTGAGGTGGCTGTAAGCCAGAGACAGGGCTGAGGGACTGAGGGGACGCTGCCCTTAACCCCTGTGGCAGAAGGATCCTGTCCTTAAGTCTGATTGCAGCGGGAAGCACAAAGCAGGAGTGGATTTGGTCTGTTTCTCCAACTCACCCCTGGAGTAGGTGACTCCAGGTGAGTGACACGAGCACAGCAGGTGCAGATGAACGCTTTGCTCACCCTCAGCAGGCTCTTGGAGCCGTGGGTGTGCCCTGGCGGGGGGAGCAGGGTCTGAGGGCCGCAGTGTCCAGCTGCCTGTGCCGCAGCCAGGGAACAGAATGAGACTGTCAGCAGGGAGCCAGCGGGAGGAAAAGCCCTGCCCCGCGTCACATCACTCCAGGTGTGGCACTGGCACTGGGCTGGCAGGCTGAGGCACAGCTGGCCAGGCTGTGTGTGTGTGTGTGAGCCCGTGGCCCCTGTCCCCGCAGAAATCCAAGATCTCCACGTACGAGAAGATGTGGGCGTTCATGAGCAGCCGGCAGCAGACGGCGCTGGTGAAGAACAACGACGAGGGCATCCAGCGCGTGCTGACCACCGACTACGCCCTGCTGATGGAGTCCACCAGCATCGAGTACGTGACGCAGAGGAACTGCAACCTCACCCAGATCGGGGGCCTCATCGACTCCAAGGGCTACGGCGTGGGCACCCCCATCGGTGAGAGCTGGGGCGGGTGGGCACAGCAAACCAGCCCAGCCTAGCCCTGCATCCCATCCCTGTATCCCATCCCATCCCTGTATCCCATCCCTGTATCCCTGTATCCCTGTATCCCTGTATCCCTGTATCCCTGTATCCCTGTATCCCATCCCTGTATCCCTGTATCCCTGTATCCCATCCCATCCCATCCCTATATCCCATCCCTGTATCCCATCCCATCCCATCCCTGTATCCCATCCCATCCCATCCCATCCCATCCCATCCCATCCCATCCCATCCCTGTATCCCTGTATCCCATCCCTGTATCCCATCCCTGCATCCCATCCCTGTATCCCTGTATCCCTGTATCCCTGTATCCCTGTATTCCATCCCTGTATCCCATCCCTGCATCCCATCCCATCCCTGTATCCCATCCCATCCCATCCCTGTATCCCATCCCATCCCTGTATCCCTGTATCCCATCCCTGTATCCCATCCCATCCCATCCCTGTATCCCATCCCTGTATCCCATCCCTGTATCCCATCCCATCCCATCCCATCCCATCCCATCCCATCCCATCCCTGTATCCCTGTATCCCATCCCTGTATCCCTGTATCCCTGCATCCCATCCCTGTATCCCTGTGTCCCATCCCTGTATCCCATCCCTGTATCCCTGTATCCCTGTATCCCTGTATCCCTGTATCCCTGTATCCCATCTCAGGAACAGGGGCAGTCAGAGTGGAGTCACAGTGCCTCAGACTCCTCCCTGGGAGGCTGCTGAGCCCTGGCACAGGGGGTAGCTGTGGATGCTGTGAGTGTGCAAGGCCAGGCTGGATGGAGCTCTGACATTCCTGGGACAGTGGAAGGTGTCCTGCCCACCCAGACCATTCTGGGATTCTGTATGTGCCCCAGAGAAAACTGCTTGCTCTAAACACTGAAATACCTGATGCAGAACCTTGCAGTTGGTCCTCACTGTTCCTCGTGTTGCTCTGAGCTCATGAACTCAATCAGAAATTCATCTCCTTCAATGAACAGCTTTAAGACTCCCAGTTTCTCTGAACTCTCTGTGGCAGACCTTTCCTAGCATGTCCAGTACCCTTTCCATGACCCTCTAATTGTACAGCACTAAGAATTGTGTCACATTTTTGTGCTGTGCACTTGTGAACGACTGGCACTGGGAGCCAGGTTTTGTCCCATGTTCACAGAATTATGGAATTATGGAACCACAGAAGGGTTTGGGTTGGAGGGAATCTCAAAACCCACCCAGTGCCACCCCCTGCCATGGGCAGGAACACCTCCCACTACCCCAGGTTGCTCCAAGCCCTGTCCAGCTGGAGATTGGCTCCTCCATTGCTTGGCAGAGCAGATAGAAATAATGGAGAAACACCTCTGCACTTGGAACTGTCATTCTCTGTGGTGCTGAGCACTGCAGGCAGACTGTCACAGACATGACAGCCCAAGTCTGTTTTTCCACTGGCTGGGTGAGAACAGCCTTGGCACCCGGGGGAAGTGATACAAAAGCTAAAATCCCCAAGAATGACAAACTCATGGCAAGAGTTTCCTTGTGGTTATAAAATTGCCACAGTTTAAACCAAGAACAATGAAGGAATGATTGGAACAGATGGCAATCCTCAGAGACAGTGCAGCCACTGGAAATGCAGCTGTGAAGTATATTTATAAAGCGTTCCTTGTATGAGAAGCGCACCTTTATTTTTTTGTTAGGAAAAACCTGCAAAATTCAGGGGAATAGATATCCCCAAGCGCTGTGGAATAATCCAGCACCATCAAGCACCTCATAAACAACTGATTCATAAACAAGATAAACCTGCCACTATTCAGAGGGACCCCCAAGGCTCTGTTATTTCTCTCAGAGCATTCAAGAGTATTGATTGCAGAGGCTGTATGGAAAATTAAAAAACAAAACAACAAAACAAAACAAAACAAAAAAGGCTTGTCTGTGACCCTTAAAAACCACAGGGCCTGTCACTCCAGAATTTCCAGTGAGAGAGATGGGCAGCACCTTACACCAAAGAAACAGGGAGGAGAATTCTTGAATCTGGGAAATGTATTATTTTATCAGAGCATCTTCTGCAATTAAATGCAGCAGCTGTAGGCATCAACAGGAATTTCCCCAAGGAGAGGGTGCTCAGGCCTTGGCAGGGGCTCTCAGGGAGGCTTGGAGTGCCCATCCCTGGAGGTGTCCAAGGGACTCCTGGAGGTGGCACTGAGTGCTGGGACAAGGTGGGCATGGGGCACAGGCTGGACTCGGTGCCCTCAGTTCTTTCCCAGCCTCAGTGGTTCTGGGACTCTGTCGTGTGTGTCAGGGCAGGTTTAACTCCAGGATCAGTGCCAGTGCTGATGCAGGTAATTCTAACACTAAAGCTCTTCTCAGCTCCTTGGGAAACTGCTAAGAAGGTAGATAAATGCATTTCTTGGCCTCAGAGGTTTGTTAATAGTTCAGAGGCCATAAGTAATGTGCTGAATATTTGAAGAGGTGTGAAGATGGATTTGTGGGTGGTGTTAGAGCTCCCCAATAAACCAGCACCAGGGCAGCTCTCCAGGCACTCCTGACAAACTCTAAAAGCCCACACAGAAATATGGAGGTGCCTGCTACCCTGCAGATGAATTGTGGTAATCCTGATGGCAACATAAACACACAAGAAAGAATGAACAGCCCCACAGATCCTGTGCTGTGACTCTGGCTGTTTCACTTAGCCTGTCCTCCCAGACAGGGGGATGGATGAGTCCTGCAGCCTTGCACATTGCAGGGGACAAGCCTCTCCTAAGGCACAGACAATTCTGCCCTCTCTTGTGAGGCACTGCTCTTTGCAGGGGTGATAACTCACTCCTCTGTGCAAAGCCAGCCTTTGGAGGTGTTTCTGGCCTGTTTTCTGTGCAGTTATTTCTGGGTCTTTAGCAGCAAGCACACAAACCATCCATTCTTACAGCAGGCACGTTCTGCTGTCAGAGCTGGCTGCCTCCAGCAGTGCTGGTCTGTGGCTTCCCAGATGGATTTGGGACAGTGTGACACATGTCTCCTGGCAGCTGTGGTCACAGCATGGCCCAGTGCTGGCAGGGCTCTGCCCCAGCACAGCAAGTGCTGGCACATGACAAATGAGGGATTGCAGTGTTCCTCACGCTGGTTCTCCTCAGACAGGGCTGGGGGTGAAGAGATGGAGAGCAGAGAGAGGGATGTGTGTCCACAGGACAAGGATTTCTAGCAATGCCCTGCACAGCAAAGTAAGGGGGGAAACTGAAGCTGTGAGGCCGAATTTCCAAGGCTGTTTCCATGCATAAGGACTCAGGAGTGGTGCCTCAGTGAGATTTTTGTGAAGTACCACATGATCTCTGCAATTCTGGCACACAGTCTGCCTGAAAGCTTGCTTTGCCTTAATGGAGTTGAGTTTGCAACACCTTTAATGTGCAGCAAAATGTGACTTGGGTGAAATAGCAGTTGAAGAAAACCTGAGAATTGCAGAATCACAGAATGACCGGGATTGGGGGGGACCTTAAAGCCCATCCAGTGCCATGGCAGGGACACCTGCCCCTGTCCCATCCAGCCTGGCCTTGGGCACTTCCAGGGCAGCCACAGCTTCTCTGGGCACCTGTGCCAGGGTCTCCCCACCCTCCCAGGGAAGCTCTTCGTTCCAGCATCCCACCTAGTCCTGCCCTCTGGCAGTGGGAAACTTTCCCCTGTCCCTCCATGCCTTATTAATGTGCTGCTCAAGGAAGGGAAGGGTGGGCAGGAGCAGCTGCAGGGCTTTCAGCTCTGCATTTCAGCCTCTGGATGTTTCCAGCTGCAGGGAGCCCAGCAAGGCAGCATTTGGGAGCACACATGTGCCTTTGGAGCCAAGCAGCATCTCACTGGGTCACAGAACCATTCTTGCAAGCCTCCCCTCCTAACTACCACAAAATCTGGGTCCCACAAAGAAAAGTCTCTCTGACAAACTGGCTGCAGGATTTTGGGAGATGGAGAGGCTGAGCAGAGTGTGGGAGAGCAAATCCCAGCAGACTGAGCCACCCAGTGTGACCCCAATCTTCACCAGACGCTGCCCAGGCCCATAAAGCTGCAGAGCCTGCACACACATCATTTAACAAATGGTGGCTTGCAAACCAAAAGCATGAAATTGTTGCTATTTTTGGCTTGCAGGGCCCCTGTTTTTGCAAATCACAATAAAAAGAACTTGTCCACAAGCTGTAGGTGTGGTGCAGGTGTAAATGAGAAGAGAAAGTGTCTGAGTGACTCTGGACTCCTCTGAGGCAGCCATTCATTTACAGGCAGCAGGAAAAACCAACAGGTGCTGAAGTTAATAGAAGGGAAAAGTGGAAATTCTCATACTCAAATACGGTGTGGAGGAATGCCTTAGCAAGAAAACCCACTGCCAGGGCTTAAACAAACCTCACTGGGAGGTGAATGAATGCACCAGTGGATCCTTGTGTTCCCCAGCCCCCTGGCAGACACCAGCAGATTCCCTTCCCAGCTGCAGCCCTGCAGCTGGAACAGCCCCTCCCGTGCAGGGAGGCTCCTGCCCCGCAGGTGGCGGCTGCCCCGCAGCAGTGCCAGCCCGCTGTCCCCGCAGGGTCCCCGTACCGCGACAAGATCACCATCGCCATCCTGCAGCTGCAGGAGGAGGGCAAGCTGCACATGATGAAGGAGAAGTGGTGGCGGGGGAACGGCTGCCCCGAGGAGGACAGCAAGGAGGCCAGCGCCCTGGGCGTGGAGAACATCGGGGGCATCTTCATCGTGCTGGCGGCGGGGCTGGTGCTCTCCGTGTTCGTGGCCATCGGCGAGTTCATCTACAAATCGCGCAAGAACAGCGACATCGAGCAGGTGGGGTCTGCGGGGAGGGTCTGCGGGGAGGGTCTGCGGGGAGGGTCTGCAGGGAGGGGTCTGCAGCACAGGACACTGCACCTCACTGCACTGCACCTTTCCTGCTGCTCAGCCCCCACCGGGCTCTAATATCAAATCATTTATTAATAACACCCGCGGGCCAATTAGTGCTGCTTAGCAGGGCAGTGCAGAACGGGCAAGCAATTTCTCAAACAGTTTCTGCTTGAACTTCAGGACTTCCAGCATGAATTCCATAGGAAAGGAATAAAACACAACTGGGCTCTTGGTTTTTTTGTATGGCACTAACATAAACCACTCGAGTAACCCAGAAAAGCCCATCCAAATCCCAAGACTCAGTTTCCTCTTGCTCTAGAAAGGATATTTTTTTCAGAGCCAGGGGTTTACAAGTTGTGCTGAAGGATGCACTTCAAAGCAGGGAGATCTACTGAAAGGTGATGGAGCATGGAGCAATCCCAGGACGTGCCAGTCAAACGGCCCCTGGTTTGGGATGAGGCAGAGATGAAGGATTAATGTGCTTGCACATATTGCAGCTTTCTAATTAGCACTTTAGCCCGTTTTAGCACAAAACGCATAAAAAATGTATTGGTATCTTTGTTTTGTTCGTGTCTCGGGAGATCGTTTATTCAAATATGTTTTGGAGAACAGTTGCAGCTAATTAAAATATTCAGTGTAATTAAAATGTTCAGTTAAAGTGCTAAAATGGTGCAGAACATGCTGGAAACTTTGCAGGAGTCTGTGAAGGGCAGGACTGCAGTAACCCAAAGCCTGAGGCCAGGGCTGTTAATTCACTGAGCAGTATGTGGAGTGAATATCAGAATTCGGGGCTGCACACACGTGTGCTCAGCCCCCATTTCTGCACCTTAATAATCAGAACCATTGAGTGAGTCCATGTGGCACCTCCTGCTTCTTTCCCAGAAGCGATTTCACAGAGAGCACACACCACCAGTGATTCCAGCGTTTCTCCTGGTTTCTCTGGGATTGTTTTCTCCTTTCCCTGGTGAGATAAGCAGCTTAGATGGGAAATGCTGTGCAGAGCGTGTTATCACTAAGCTAATCCAAAGCACCGTTGAATACAATCCGTGACTTTTCTGTTTCCATAAGTGGAGTCTCTTTTGATTTAAATGGCTTTTGAATCATTCTCACGCTTGTTTTCAGTTTTGCTTCGCTCGTTTATTTACTTTCTCCATTTCTCTTCTTTTGCATGCAAGGCCTTTTGTTTCTTTTACGGACTGCAGTGTAAGCAACCCCACCCGTCCAACTCCACCTCTGGCACCACCTTATCCACGGAGTTAGACTGTGGCAAGTTAATCCGGGAGGAGCGAGGGATCCGAGCGCAGCCCTCGATCCACACGGTGTAGTCAGGACAGGAGCAAGGTGTGTCCGGGGCGAGCATCGCAGCTGCCGGGGCTAACCCAGGGCACGGGCGGCTCTAGAGTCCATTAGCAAAGCCCCAAACCCGGGCAGGGTCAGTGAAATAACCGCAGCCCAGCAGGGAGCTCGGCAGAGCCTCCCGCAATTGCCACCTTGTCATTGCCCGGGGTAAATCACCTGCTGCAGGTAAGGAAAGTCATTTCCCTCCTTCTCATCTCCTGCTTACTGGAAGCAGGGAGGAGCATTCGGCTTGGGCTGAATTCAGGAGCCTCCCAAACACCCTGCAGGGCTCCATTAACTTCACGGACCCTGCTACAAGCAGCCAGAGATGTTGAGCTGGCATCTCTTATTCCCTGTGTCAATATTTAATGAATTTTAATTCCTCCATTTAAAATTCATCACTCAGAGCCTGCACGTAACCACCACAGCACAGAATCGGAGCCATCAGTTAAATTTTATGCCGTGTGGCCATTAAGGACATATTCAACAGGAGCACCCTCAGGCAGCACCCGCACAGACCATTAACGGAGCAGCTCCATTGTCTTCCTTGGGCAATGCACAACATCCATTTGTAGCAGGAAACCCCTTTGTGGGGAAATCGGGCGTCAGTTTATTCCAGACGGCCCAGCCCTGGCATTGCTCTGCACATTGAGCCCCGGTGGATGTTTAGTGTAGGAGGCTGGCACTGGGTGCGTTTCACACCCTGGAAGGACAGATAGGGACGATAGGGACTGACAGGGCGGGGGACAAGGGGCTGGATGTGCTTTTGCCACCAAAAAAACGAATGTCAACGATTTGAGATGCAAAAGTGCAGAGAAATGCCAGCTCCAGGGATGTCATGAGCTGTGGCAAACCCCAGTGGTCCCAAACCCTTGTACCTGTGTTCCTTTGTGTGCCAGATCCCCATCAGCCTCACCAGCTCATCCCCTCACCCCTCACCCCTGTTGGATGTTTCCCGGGTCTCTGCCCTGTTTTCCTGGGGCCGTTTCTGCCCCCAGCTGCACTCAGGGTTGCTGGCTTTGGGTGGAAGCCTTCAAACCCAAATTGCTCCCCTGGAATGGGCTCGGTGTGCCCGGCTCCCGAGGGCAGCCACAGCAAACTGTGGTTTCCTCTCACCCCTGTTCCACACTGGTGCTGCTGGCACAGGCTGGAGCAGTTTGTGACAATTCCACCAATTCTCCTCTGCTGCACTCCAGATGCTGCAAGAAATTGTCTTGCTCACAATGGGCTCTTAACTTGTTTGAATGGAGCCTTGAAAGCTTTGGCTCTCCACAAAATGCTCCTTCTTGCCAGCAAAGACCTGAATTAGGTCCTCTGAATACCATTTTATTAATACTGTGCAAAAATAAACCCATTTTCTTTCAGCACAAGGTCAGTGCCCCAGCCGTGGGTGCAGGAGAAAAACCCTGACTTCTGCTCCTCCTCCTCCTCTGGCCCTGAGCTGCTCAGGAGTTCTTCCAGAGTGAAATCTGCCCCATATCCTGTGATTTTCACAGTTCTCAGCACTCCAACAGCACACTGTTGGGTGGCTTTTTTATTGCTATTTATTGTTGTTTGGTTGGTTGTGCACAGTATTAATAAAATGCCTCCTCCTCAGTGGTAGCCCAGCAGCAGAAGCAACAGATTGATAAATCCTGGCTGCAACCATTTTTTTTTTCATTGTTTCTACTTTATTTTATGTTCTTTATTTATTTTTAATTCTGAATCTGTAATTCTCCTAAAGCTTAGCACAGACCTCTGCATGGGAGTGTAAGGAAGGATTTGGGAGCTTTAGCAGTTGCTGAAATGACCAAAAGGCACAGAGAAATCACACAGAGAGCAGAACCCATTCTGCTCTTAAAGGATGACATTTCCTTTTACATGCCATGGCCTGCAGCATTTTGACATTGCCAGAATGAGAAAGTTAAGCTGGCTGAAAGCAAAATGTTAAATTCATTTCTGAGTTGTAAAAGGGATGGATGTGTGCCCACTCTGCTCTTGTTCTGGACAGACCTCAGCAGTGGACTGACCAGCATGGAAATAAAAGGGGTTTTCAAGCAACCATTTTAGTCAGAACATGAGACAAAAGAACAGTATATTACCCTTTAAAATGGAATTTTAACGTCGACATCCCCTTTATGAATGCTGCTTTGCAGGTGCTCAGGCTCACTGGGTTTCCCCATGGGGTGTGTTCCTTGTCCTTGGCTTTCCTACAAACCCCACTCCACTCTGCCTCAGGCTGTGCTCACTCTGCACCACTTTCCCTAAGAATAGCTAGAAGTCTTCCTGATAATGATGATTTTAAAATTCAGAGCAGTTGGAAATGGAGCCATTGGGCTCTGCACAATCAGATATTACAAACCTCCCAGCAATATGTTCTGTGTGTCTGTCTGCAGATGCAAAATGAACTCCATGGGGCTGTTTTGTGGAGATGAATGGGAAAGGCGTTGTGGTTATTGCACAGTCTGAGTAACAGGGATCCCTTTGGAAAATTAAAGTAGCAGCTATTAACAAGGCAGTAAAACGCACTCTTTCACCTGCAGAAATCATCCCTGGCTGCACTCTGCAGAGAGTAACAGCTGGAATTAAATACAGCACATTAGGAGGTTAGTGAGAAACGCAGGGAAACAAGGTAAAAATAGGGCTGATCAATCCTACGAAGGGTTAATAGCATCCTGTTCCTATTCACCGTGGAGTTCTGGATTCACTTGGTAATCCAGAGTTTAAAAACTCGATTAAAGCTGAGACCACCGAGTCAGCCACTCAGAGCATTTGTGTTCATTAGTGTGAGCATCGTTTTGCTGCCCAGACAAGCTGGGACAATGCAGAAAGGGGACACCCGCTCCTCCTGCTGCTTCCAGGCTGCATTACATTGTCAAAGAGGCTATTTGGGGCTTTTTTGCAAAGCCACGTACTTCCACTTAAAGGCTACTTGTGTTTCTTTGTGGTATATGTAATTATACCAGCTGTGGATTTTAAAAGATGTTCCCACTTTCCCCAAATGTCTTTGTCAACGCTGTGATGGTGGGAAGAAGGAAGATCTCTTCTTTCTTCCTTTCCGAGCCATTCAGCTCCCTTATTCTTGTGGTAATTATCTCCTTTCTTCAAAACAATATTTGAAAAAATTCTTTCCAAAGAAAAGAAGAAGATTGAGGTCTGTGCTATATTTGTGAAATGCCTGTTCATTTCATGAGGGGAAAAATAACTAAGCCATAAAGAAATCTTAAAAAAACTCTGCTTTCTCCAGCACGCTGGTGGTTTTTTGTGAGTAAGGTATATGGTGTTTAAAACAAGGTATTTTCTCTTGTGAGGTCAGAGGCAGATGAGAAAGGGTAAGTTTTGTCATGCAAAGCCCCAAAACCTGGCAAAGGCTCCTGTGGGGAATTTCAGAAACATCCACAAGCAGCTGTAGTTGAGCCAAGGTTAAATGAAAGTCACTGGGGAAAAAAAACCAAAAAAACAAAAAAACCCCACTGAATTAGGGAAAAATCCTTGCTGTGTGCAGGCACCTGTTGTATCCCGGGATTTATTCCCAACTGGATCTCCTGAGGAGCTCCCAAGCCCTGTGAGGGCCAAACTGAGCTTTGGGCTCTCCTGAGGAATTCCCAGAGCTCCATGAGGGTTCAGGCTGGGCTTTGGACTCTTCTGAGGAGCTCCTGAGCCCTGTGAGGGCTAAAACTGAGCTTTGGGGTCTTCTGAGGAGCTTCTGAAGCTCCGTGAGGGTCAAAACCGAGCTTTGGACTCTTCTGAGGAGTTCCCAGAGCTCCATGAGGGCCAAGACCCAGCTTTGTCTCCTCCTGAGGAGCTCCTGAGCCCTGTGAGGGCCAAATTGAGCTTTGGGATCTCCTGAGGAGCCCCCGAGCCCCGTGAGGGCCCGGGCTGGGCTTTGTCTCCTCCTGAGGAGCCCCCGAGCCCCGTGAGGGTCCAGGCTGGGCTTTGTCTCCTCCTGAGGAGCCCCCGAGCCCCGTGAGGGTCCAGGCTGGGCTTTGTCTCCTCCTGAGGAGCCCCCGAGCCCCGTGAGGGTCCAGGCTGGCTTTGGCCCGGCTCCCCGCGGTGGAAGGTGTCTAATGGCGTCCCCTGTCTCCACAGTGTCTGTCTTTCAACGCCATCGTGGAGGAGCTGGGCATTTCTCTGAAGCAGCAGCAGAAGCTGCGCAGGAGGCCGAGGCCGAGGGGCCGTCCGTCCCTGCCCAGCATCCTGAGCTGCCAGCAGCGGCGGCAGGGCAGGGACAGCGTGGCCTGAGCTGCTCCCTGCCAGGACCCTGCTGCCCGCCCGGCCGGGCCCATCCCCAGCTGGAATGCTCCTCAGTGCTGCCCGGACCCACCGCTCCTGTCCTGCCTCCTCCTCTGGGCTGCGCTTCTCTGCTCGCCGCGTCTGCCCTCCGTCCCCTCCCCGCGCATCGCTGTACGTGCTTTCTAAATAAATCAATAAACAGACAGGGTTCTCTTTTCCAAGAAGCTGCGAGTGGAACTTTTCTTTTCCCTTCCGAGGCAACGAGTGCAGCTCTGCTGAGCACGGTTGTTTGGGGACCAGGCTCCAGACACCAAAGGGAAAATCCACACCATTAACTCACAAACTGCGACTGCAGAAATGGATGAGGTACAGGGGCATCCAACAACAAGGCTCTTTTATTTTGCCTGGCACTTTGAGGAACACTCTGCAGGCTCTTTCCTGTCAGCAGATTGCTTTCCACCATCTTTTCCATTTCTTTTGAAACATGATTATTTGGTAATGTCACTGCACCAGGTGATACCATCAGCAGGTGCTGGTGTTTAAGAAGAAAAATCAAAATCCTACAAGGAGTGATCAGTGAACGGCACTGACACAATCACACTGCCACATCCCTCAGATCCTGATGCCAATAAAGCCGTTCTTGACTGGGGAGTGAAAATCTCTGAGAAATTAGGGCTGAGAATGCTCAGTTTATCACAATGGTATAACAATTACCATTGTTGACCACCAAGGTAACAGATGATCTGGCCTGGGTTGGGTGAAAACTCTGTGGTAAATCTGGGTTTAAGGACATCAAAGGCTTATTAAGGACCCTTCCCTCTCCCATGGAGGGTGAAGTTCTTAAAGAAAGAAATTAATCAGATTAACAAGGCATAGTTTTGACAGACTCATAATAATTCCTCTTCATTTCCTCCCTCTTACTTAAGAAATGGTTATTTCAGGCAACACAGAATTCCCCGGGGTGCTCTTTCCCTTCCTCAGCAAACAGGAATTATTGCTGGTGATTCCCAGCATTTCCTGTGGACGGGTCTGTCCCCTGGGAGGTTGGGGACAGGTGAGAGCAGGGAGCAGCTCAGGCTGCTGCAGAGCTGGGCTGGTGAGCAGGAGCAGCTTCCCTGATTTGTGTCACCATCACCTCCAAACAGACCTTGCAGAGCAGCACCACTGTGCTGGTACAAAAGCAGGTTGTTATTGAAATAATGACTGAAAAGCAGGTAATTATTTTCCAGTGGGTGTAACTCCATTGCTCTGCCATCCGTGGCCCTCAGCTAAGGTGATTTTAAATTACTCGGTTAAAAGTGATAAAAGATTTATGATCAAACCTTTAATTTTTTAATTTTTTTTTAATTTTTAACGGGCTCCCAGCTCCAGGTGAAAAGGGACTGGCCCTGCTCAGAGGCACAGCCTGTCACAGGATGTCACCACGGGCAGTCCCCAGCAAGGACAGCTTTCTGCCAGACACACCTGCCTCCCTTCAAAATGAACAGAAAATTACTCCTCTTTTAAAAATTCAACCCCGGGTTCATGATTGGTTAAATAATCTTTCTCTGCTGAATAAAGGAAATCTCTTCCTGTCACTGTCCCCACTTTTCCCAGATAACAACCTCCCTTTCTCCAGGCAGAAACGTCACCCAGCCAGACTGAGCCCTCCTGCAAGGGCATCTCTGCTCTCCTGCAGACCCCAGAGTTGTGTCCTCATCTCAGTGCACACCTGGAGCTCAGGAGCTGCAGCCCTTTCAAAAGATCCAGTGGCATAAAGCCAAATACAAAGTTTATCTGACTATAGAATTAAAGGCTGCGAACTTGCCCAGCTATTGATGGCTAAATTCCCTTTTTCAGTTTCTGTTCTTCTGGGTCCCTGCCCAGAGCTGCACTGTGCACCCACAGCTGCTATTCCAAGGGTCAAGGCTTGCTCAGGTAGGAAGAAAAATTAACTGGCAGGCCACCCCTGCCAGCAGCACTTGGTGACAGCTGGCATTATCAAAATAAAATGGCTTTAAAAACATTCCTAAGCAGTGTGACCTATTTGCCACTTCATTATCTGCAGGCCAAACTCAGTAAATACACGGCCTTTTGTTCTTGCTCCTTCTATCGATTTTAATGAGTCCCGTGCTGAGGAGGGACATTCAACAGGAGGGCTGAATTCATTGTTATCTGTCCTTCAGCTTTATCCCTGCAGGCTGCATCCCCAGCAGAGCTCCTGGGAGCCAGCAAAGAGCTGTTGGCACAATATAATAAATAAATAATAAAATAATAAGAAATAAAAATAAATAATAATAATAAAATAATAATAAATATAACAATAATAAATTATAATATAAAAATAAATAATAAAAATAAATAATAATATATAATAAATAAATAATAAAATCAGCCAGGCTCTTTCAGCCCCAGCCCCATTTCTGCCATTATTCCAATCAGGGTTCTGCCCAGCCTAATTCAGCCAAGGCAGTGCAGGAAGTGACTCAAAGCATTGCCTGCATTTAGCTGAGCTGAACAATTCCCAGAAGTTTCCAGGGGAACCTGCATCCCATTTGCAATTGATTAACTATTACTTGGCAGGCTGTTTGGGCAATGGATTGCTGTCATTTTTGATGATCTAACACAGGGTGAAAACGTGGCCTTTGCTTTACACAAAATGCGTGGAATTGGGTAAAAGGAGGGGCTGAGCTTCCTGCATCCATCCTGGCTGATTTCTTCCTCCTTTCCTCACCTCCCAGCTTCTCTGTGGGGAGATTTTCCAGGTACAGGTCTGAGCACCATCCGTTCTGCAGAGCTGTTTCAAAATGTGAATAAATGGTGATGCTGGTCCAGAGCCAAAGCAGCAAGACGTGCCAGTCTTAATATTAATAGATGATCAATGTTTATTCAGCTCAGGCAGTGCTGGGGCTTGCTTTAATAAATGGCTGCACTGCTGGGTTTGTTTAAAATCCAACAGCAGCTTGGGAGTTAAGGGTTGTGAAGCGAATTTCCCTTCAAATCTGGCCTTCCAGTGCTATTGGAAGTAGAATAAATAAATAATTTTTTAAAAAATCTAAAATACATATATACACACATACAGGACCTTTTCTGCTCTTTCTAGGCATATTCCAATGTCCTGCATAGGGAAGGCAGAAAATTGAACTGGAAGGAGTCCTGAGGGGTCCCTCATTCCCCCACACAAAAGCAGAGCTGCAGATGTCCCTGTGCTCCTGACAGATGTTGATATTTAATTCCTCCAACCAAAGAGAATCCTAAACATATCCTCCTCTGGGAAAGGAATAGGGATATCACTCGTTTCCTAAGGTTTGGATATTGAGGTAATAAAGAAATTGTGACTATTTTTTGTGGCTGTTGCCTAGGTCAGCAGCAGATGAAGGGAAGAAATAGGGTGCTTGGGTCAGAAATGTAATCCCATAAACCAAGGCAATCCCCTGGGAACAGAAGGAGACAAATTATCCTCAGCCTGCAATGGACACGACTGCCTCTGCTTTTCCAAGAAGCAATTTCAGCCCTAATTTGGACTGCAAAGCACAAACCAGCTTCACAGCCCTCAAACTGCTGCAAGCCAAAATTCTGGGGGTTGCAATTTGCAACTGGTTCACTTTTACTCCAGCCCATCCCATCCCATCCCATCCCATCCCATCCCATCCCATCCCATCCCATCCCATCCCATCCCATCCCATCCCATCCCATCCCATCCCATCCCATCTCTACCTTCCCAATTAGCTTTTTCTCTTGTTTTTAAGGCTGATGTGAAATGATTGTGTTCAACCACAAAGCCCCATGCAAAAAAAAAACCAAAAAAAAAAACAAAAACAAAACAAAACAAAAAAAAAACCAAAAAACAAGCAAACAAACAACACACCAAAGAACAAACACCACAGCAGATTTTGCCATCCAGTGGAAAAATTGGGTGTTTCTGGCTCTGGAAAGCCCCAGCTCTGCCTGCTGAAGGCAGCAGGACAACCCAGAGGCCCCAAGGAGAGGCTGCTGCCTGAGCTGGCTTTGAAAAAGCTCTTCACAACCAATAAAAATAAATGTGAACACAGGTAATAGCTTGTTCTAAATCACAAATGCACTTTCAAATATGCAGATTGGCAGCAAGTAACAAAACCAAGCAAGCCAAAAAGAAAGCCAAGAGGAAGGCTACTGTAAAAAGCACAATTTGAACCACACTTTCCCTTTAAATTAATAATGAAAACATTTAAAAATCATCAGAATATGAGATTTTAGGACGACTTTTCTTTTTTACAGGTGCAGTAGTGGTTAAGAGGACCTGAGTATTCCCAGCTAAAAGGCTTTCCACCAGAGCATACTCCTGACATTTATCAGGCTATAAACAAACACCCACTGAAGAGCAGCACGTTATCCTTAATTAAACAACAACACTTGGATGGGGGAGGGAGAGGGAGAAGGAAACAAGAGTCACTGAGTTGAACTGGGGAAACGTGAGCAGACTCCTGATGCAGTCACAGCCCGGGAGATCAGCACTGGGCAGGGATGTGGGAAAGATGAAAAGTGGGCTCAAACATCTGGGAATGGCTGTGCTTAACTCCTACAAACAGCTCGGAGGCTGAGATGCGAATTTGGGAATGGCTCACCGGGCACGGTGTCTTACAAGGGAGAGCGACTTCAAATGAAAGCACGGCATTTAGCAACGCTGTCAAGTTATCTTGTGTGGGAAAAGCCCTGTAATTGACATTCCAACCATAAATCAAAAATGGGATTTATTATCCTGAAGAGCAGGGGAGCGCTGAGTTTGATGCATTACACAGGGGCTTTAAATGGCAATGGTGGCAGGTTGCAGGATGTGTTTGCAGAGCAGTGCTTTGCATCCCCGGACAGAAACACCTGTGATCCAGCCGAAGCATCCCTGACCCAGGAAGGTGTGAGCACCAGTTGGGAACTCCTGGGGCTCATTTTCGGGTACCTGGAGGTGAATGACACAGCGGCCTCATCCCACTGCGGTGTCCCCCTTTCTCCCAGGACTTTGGGAGCAGTCCAAGTGGGATGCGTTCATCCCTTGGGATGCATTCATTCCTTGGGATGCGTTCATTCATTGGGAATATTTCTCCCTTTATTCCCCGGGATGCATTTCTCCCTTTATTCCCTGGTGTGTATTTCTCCCTTTATTCCCTGGGATGTATTTATCCCTTTATTCCCCGGGATGCATTTCTCCCTTTATTCCCTGGTGTGTATTTCTCCCTTTATTCCCCGGGATGCATTCCTCCCTTCAGCCCGGGGTGTGAGTGCCCAGGAGCATTTTCCAGCTCGAACCCCGGGCTCATCCAGGTGGGATGAGGTCTCCCAGCCGGGTTTATGCCGGGAGCACAGAGCTGCAGAAGGGGAATAAATCACGTTATTGTTGAGGAAAGGACATCCAATCAGGGAAGGGAAGCTTTGCACTAATCCTGTCTTGTAATGACAGCTTAAAAATGTGGGACTTTGATGAGTTCCGAGATGGACTTAAAGCTCTTTAATTTGGCCTCCCGGTATGTAATCTCTTAACTTTGCATTCTTAATCAGAACTGCGGGCGGATCTTTAATCTGGTGTGCACAGCCCGGCGGATTGGGGGCCCTGAGCTGCCTCTGGCAGGCGGCTGGAGCCTCCCGTGCCTTCTCCTGCCCCCAGACTGGGAAAAGCTCTGGGGAGAAACGGGAAAGTCCATCGATATCCCACGGCAGAGAACGGCTCTGCAGCAAGGAGTTCAAACCCGTCAGAGCCTGCGTGTGTGCTTCTTTTAAAACATTCCACAGATCATTTTAAAGAAACACTTTTTTCAACCTCACTGTTACTGCTGGTCATCCTGGTTTATCTGTTCCTGAATTATTCCAATCGCTTAAATAGAGGAAAAATCTATGGGAAAGTAATTTCCTGAAGTTCAGTAGGAGTTTTGAACAGTTTTCAACTTAGTTTGGTGCCAGTGAGCCAGAATTAAACTTTTCTTAATCTGGATTGTTTCCTCCCAGAGCACATAGAGCTGGACAGAACAGCAAAACTTACCTGGGGTTTATGTAGAGGAGCAGGGGGAGGTCAGAAGGAAAAGGACATTTGCTATACAGACCAGCAAATAAACACAGGGAAAAACTGCTCAGTGAATAAAAAGAAGGTTTCCAGTGTGGCTTCTGGCACCCTGATTTCTGTGCAGTGTCTTTGCAACACAAATGTTGCTCACAGAACACAAGGATTAGCATGAGATCTTCCTCCCTCCCTTGACGGAGATTGGGAAACTTTTAAGAAACATCCCTGAGCCTGAAATGATTAAGTCATTGTTTTAAAACCTGTGTTAAGCCATTTGTGAAACTGTGGGGAGTAACGGCCAATGTTACATCACTTTTCCCGGTTTTTCATATTGTCCAAATAGCACAAAAAAATTTTTTTAAGGGATGAAAACCAGCAGAAGGGTATCAGCAAAAGGGCAAGACTTCAGTCTTGCACAATATCTTTCTAATCTATATATATATATTTTTTTTTCTGATAAATACATATAAACTATACTTCCTTCTCCTACTCCTTCCCCCATCCAACTGTTGTTTAATTAAGGATAACCTGCTGCTCTTCAGTGGGTGTTTGTTTATATGCAGGAATATGCTCTGGTGGGAAGTCTTTTATTCTGACAAATACATATCTATATATTTATATTTATATTTATATTTATATTTATATTTATATTTATATTTATATTTATATTTATATTTATATTTATATTTATATTTATATTTATATTTATATTTATATTTATATTTATATTTATATTTATATTTATATTTATATTTATATGCAGAACTGCTTGGTTTGACGATGGGGCAGAAATAATTGTTTGATGGAATAAATAAAGCATTTTTCAAAGCTACTTTTGAGATTGGAATTATACACAGGTCATTTTCTCTTACTAAGAAAAAGCATGTGAAGTGCTTGGAAATTTCTCATAACTGTAAAGCAATAATCAACTTTGAGATAATGATTTTCTTTTTATGACACCAGTACTACCCTCTTGCTTTTAGCATTTGCATTTTAATACCTCAAGAACAAAGACTTTCCCACATATTGCTCAAACAAAAGCTGCTTTCCAGTCTAGCCTGTAAATTTTCAATCAAATCAGTGACCCTAAAAGCACTTTTATTGCTGAGGGTATTTGAAGAGTTTTGTAAAAGGATGTCTGTATTTTCTGTAAATTATGGAGGGAAATTAGTCACGCAGATGTGAACTAACAAGTTTGGGGAGTTTTTACTGATGGATAAGAGTTCAAGTTCCTGCCAGCACCTGTGTGCCAGCGAGTTGACGAGTATTTCATCGGTGAGAGCAGATAAAAATGAGTTTGGAATCCTTCATTGTGCTTTAAACGCCCTCAGTTAATCAGCGCTGGTGACAGACAGAGCAGCGATTCCCGGGGTCGTGCTGCCATCTGCGGCTCCGGGCTGGAAAGGGAAGGCAGGGGCACCTCCAGGAACTAACGGGGCAGACACTTTGCCATTAAAAAAAAAAAAAATTAAATTGCGAGAAATCTCCACCAAAACATAACCTTTTTTTTTTTTTTTTTTTTTTTTTTAATCTTTTTTTAATGTGGGAATCCTGTGATTTCCCAATTCCTGTTTCCCAGAAAAGCTGACAGATCCTGATCTTATTTCCTTTGGTGGTGGTTTGGGACTTTTCATTAAACAGAGGACAAAATGTTCACTTTGGTTCTGACTGAAATCCCAATTTCCTGTAGGAAATGCTCTGTGGTCATTATAAACTCAGAAACTAAGAGGCAGGATCCAAGCAGGGATTCAGAAGGCAATCCCAAACTTCACTGAGGAGAGGTAGCTGATTGCCACCAGGAACCTCCAAATCCCAGCAAAGAGTTTCTGCAGAATCACAAATGTGGATGGATGATGGTATGGATGGATGATGGATGGATAGATGAGGTATGGATGGAGGATGGAATGGATGGATGGATGGATGTGATGGCTGATGGATGGATGGATGATGGAATGGTAGGCTGGTGGAGGATGATGGATGTGGATGGAGGAGGATGATGGATGGATGGATGGATGGATGGATATTGATGGATGGATGATGGTAGGATGATGGATGGCATGGATTGATTGGATGGATGGATAGATGATGGATGGATGGATGATGGATTGATGGAGGATGGATGGATGGATGGATGGAGGATGGATGGATGGATGGAATGGGATGGATGGATGGATGGATGGATGGATGGATGGATGGATGGATGGATGATGGATGGATGATGGATGGATGGATAGATGATGGATGGATGGATGATGGATGATGGATGGATGGATGGATGGATGGATGGATGGATGGATGGATGGATGATGGATGGATGGATGGATGGATGGATGGAGGATGGATGGATGATTGGATGGATGGATGGATGATGGATGGATGGATGGATGGATGGATGGATGGATGGATGGATGGATGGATGATGATGGATGGATGGATGATGGATGGATGGATGGAATGGATGATGATGGATGGATGATGGATGGATGATGGATGATTGGATGATGGATGGATGGATAGATGGATGGATGGATGGATGATGGATGATGGATGGATGGATGGATGGATGGACAATGGATGGATGAGGGATGGATCCATGGATCCATGGATGGAGGGATGATGATCCTCCTTTGGGGCGGCCACAGGGATGTCCCAGAGCTGGGACACGGGGCAGCCCCCCGGGAGCAGCGGGACAAGGCGGCTGTGGCAGCCCCGGCCGTGGAGGGAGCAGCAGCAGCTGAGCTGCAGAGCCGCAGGACTCGGCTCCCGGCTGCTCGGAGCTGGGAATGTCAGCAGATGGTGCTCTTCCTTCATGGAGACTCCTGCCTGTCCCGCCTGGATATCCGCCTTCCCTGCCGCTCTCAGGCGCGGCCAGCATCCCATCGCGGCTCTTTGGGGTGCCCTGCAGCCTCCTCTTCCCCCGGGGTATTTATGACATCCAAGTGCCCTGGCAAAGCTCGCCTGGGTTTGCTCACCTGGAGAGGAGAAGGATCCCGGGAGAGCTTAAAGGGGCTCCAGGAGAGCTGGAGAGGGACTGGGGACAAGGATGGAGGGACAGGACACAGGGAATGGCTCCACTGCCAGAGGGCAGGGCTGGACGGGGCTGCCTGTTTGTTAACTTCTCCAACTCTCGTCTGGAAAAGCCTCAGTGCTCAGAGCACGAGAGTATGGGGAGATTATGAAAATAAATAGTCTGGGGTTGGATAAACAACGTTTCCCTCTCCCAAATCCCAGGGCTACACCACAGCTTCTAAATTTACAGAAAAAATCCAACAAACTATAATAAAGTGAATTGTACAAGAAAATGAACACGAGGAAACTGCCCTGGAGGAATGGGAGCCTTGCAGGGAGGGGAGAGGGGACTGGAGCCGGGGACGGAGGCAGAGCCAAACCCAGTTTGGACCGGGACTGGGTAAGCAACTCGCAAAGCCCTGGCTCAGCAAACCGCACCGCGCCGTCATCCTGGGATTGCAGCTTCAGGGAGGAAAAGCCAAAACAAAATTATAACAAATCCTATTGAAATCCTATTGCGCTCCGACCATTAAAATTCTGCCTTTAAAAGCCCCACCTCCGCCCACTCATCCCGTCCCGTCCCATCCATCCATCCCCACCTCCAGGCGGGGAGAGAAGGAGCGCACGGCCGGGCTCTGCTGCCCGGGACAGCCCTGGCCGGGACAGCCCTGTCCCGGGACAGCCTGAACGGTGAGTACGGCACAGCTGCTCCTCCGGGGGGCGGGCAGGGATCCCGCTCCCGCTGTGTCCCCGGCTGCTGTGCGGCTCCGGGCCCGCCGGGCTCGGAGCACCCTCGCTGCCTTTGCACGTGTGTTTTTGTCGCCTCCTCTCTGCTGGTGCTTGCTGATCTGAGGGTCTGTTTTTTCCCCCGCCGAGGCAGCTCCGCTCATTTCTCCGGTGGCAGGGAATTCTCCCGGTTTTCCCAAAGCCCGAGGCTGCCCCGGTGGGTTTCTCTTGTGGTTTCACTTCTCCTGTAATGGCAGTGGCTCTCTCCAGCGCCGGTCCTGGGAAGATGCCAGGCAGCCGTGGAGCTGTGCCTGGCCCCTGCCTGGGAGGAGAGCCGGTCCCTGCAGCCCCGGAGCTGCTGAAAGCTCTGGGTCGGGGCTGAGCTGCTGCTCTGCAGGTCCTGCCCAGCTGCCCCTGGCTGCAGGCTCTGGGGCAGCAGCCTCTGCTGCCTCCTGCACACGGGGAGCTGCTGTGCCCCCTCAAGCCTTTGGGGTGGGAATACCCCTGGGAACAGCCTGTCCTCCCTGGAACATGGGTTTTATGTTTGGGGTGAGGTAAGCCGACAATGGTAGGTGTCCCTGTGCGTGGCACAGGGTGGGATTTGAAGTGCCTGCAGCCCAAGCCCTTCTGTGGGTGCTGAGCAGAGCAGCCTGAGCAAGGCTCTCCCCACCTTGGGAGCACAGACACATCCAGAGCTCCAGCCAGCTCCTCCAGAGGCTCCTGAGGTGGCTGTGAGACCCCTCGTTCCTGCCAGCCTGCTTCTTCTGATTGTTCTGTGCCTGTTTCACAACACACTCTCCTTTCTCTCCGTGTCCCCTCCTGCTTTGGCATTTCCCCGTGTTTTCCAGCCATCCTGCTGGGCACAGGTGTCATTTCAGGCTCTGCAGTGCCTCGCCCAAACCCCCAGACCCTGCAGGGCTGCTGCTCCCTCCCCTGCCCTCCCCTGGCTCCCTGGGGACCTTGGTGTGGTCACAGCTGGATCCCAGCCCCTGCTCTGTGGCTCCTGGCTCCCAGTCTGCTCCTGGGGTTCCCTGGGGCTGCTGCTCTGTCCTGGACCTGCAGGCACGTTAAATATTGAGTGTCCTGGCCGTGATGTGGCTGAGTGTGGATCTGAGGGAGGCTGGGGAGCTGCATTTCCCTCTCTGCAGCTGCCAGTGCCCCCCAGGATTGGGAAAGGTGATTTCAAGGGAAATGGAGGCAGTGTGGAGGCACAGCTGAGGGGAATTCCTGGCTCCAGACGTGGCTGGAACACGGCAGGGCTCAGGTGCCATCCAGGGCATGGCTGGAGAAACCCCAGCCCAGGGCTGTGGAGAGGGCTGGCTGCTGTCAGGCTGTGCCTCCAGCTGCAGGTCTGGGCACTGCCAGGAGATAATCTCTGCACTCCTGGTGCCTCTGAGAGCACAGTGCAGCCCACTGATGGTAACTAATGGCAGAAGGACATGGAGCAGTTCCCCCTGCTGCCCAAAATACCCGTGTTTCCTCCTGTTCACAGCCAGCTCCTCTCTTGCTGGCTAAGGAATTCTCTCACTTCTCCTAAGCTCTGCTCAGTTCCCTTTCCTGGCAGCAGCATTTCCCTGATCCTGCTCTTCCATCCATCCCTTTTGCTTGCAGGTGACCAGTGTCATTCCCAGCTCCTGGGGAAGCAAATTTTACTGGCCACCTCCAAAACCTGGGGATGCTGTGGTTGTTAATCCTGGCTTAGTGTGGAAGGAGTAAAGAGTTGCCCTTGAATGTCCCTTGGAAATAAATGTTCAGGATTGGGGTGCAGCTGCTCCTCATGGAATACTCAGTGTGAGGAGCAGGTCCTGGGCAGACAGTGGGTGAAGATGGAGGATCTGGCTTGGTTGGGACCTTTTTTCTCAGGAGTTACAGATAATAAAGAGCAAACAAGCTCTGGTTTGCTCCAGGGAGCAGCTGGGGTTTCCACTCAGGATGTGTGTTCAAGGCACAGGGCTGTTGCAGGGGCCCTTGCTCCTTGTTTGCAACAGCTTCCCCTTCAAAAAGTTCATTTCTCTTACCGGAGGTGTCTGTGTCCCTGGAGCCACTCTGGCTCTGCCTGTTTCCTCCAGCTGCTCCTTGCACTGCAAACTCTCACAGCTTTCAGGGGGACTCAGCAAAAAATCTGTGTTTTTCTCAGTCTCACTCCTGTCCAGTGAAGCGCAGAGGGGAAAAAACGACAGGAAGGTATTTATGGTGTATGAAACCCCAAACTGGGGAAACTGTGGTTTGGGATCGCTTCCCTTCAGGCTTCTCTTGGCAGGTGTTTGTCCACGGAGCCAACACTGCCTGCAGCCTGTGGATTCCTGCTGGAATCTGGCTCTTCATCCTTCTTTCAGCACTTTAACTCCTAGCCAGGGGTTGGAGCAGCTTGAAGCAGGACGGGTTTCCCTGGCAAACGCAGAGGAGGTGGTGTTAAAGCAGAAAGTCCCCACTGAGGACATGAGGGGAGGGTTTTCTGCAGCACAGGGCTGGCTGTGGGGGCAGAGCACAGGGGGGATTCTTTACTCCAAATGCTGAACAAAGCCTCGGAGGGAAGGAGTAAATCAGGTGAGGCAGGTGAGCTGCCATTCCTGGCACAGTTTTAGTGGCATCAGCTAGTGTGAGGGTGAGCTCAGCTCCCTGTGCCCACTGCAGCCAGGGTTTGCCATGCCAGCCTTTCTCAGGGCTGCAGTGACCCAGGGCAGGAGGGGGAACAAAACTGGGCTTTGAGGAGTAATCCTGCACCTGTAGCTGAAGGAAAACCAGCCACTGATGGATCTACAGTGCTCTGAACAACCATCCCTCCATCCATCCATCTATCCATCCATCCATCCATCCATCCATCCATCCATCCATCCATCATCTATCCATCTATCATCCATCCATCATCCATCCATCATCCATCATCCATCCATCCATCCATCCATCCATCCATCACCCATCCATCCATCCATCCATCCATCCATCCATCCATCCATCCATCCATCCATCCATCCATCCATCATCCATCCATCCATCCATCATCCATCCATCCATCCATCCATCATCCATCCATCCATCCATCCATCCATCATCCATCCATCATCCATCCATCATCCATCCATCCATCCATCCATCCATCCATCCATCCATCCATCCATCCCTCCATCCATCCATCATCCATCCATCATCCATCCATCCATCCATCATCCATCCATCCATCATCCATCATCCATCATCCATCATCCATCCATCCATCCATCATCCATCCATCCATCCATCCATCCATCCATCCATCCATCCATCCATCCATCATCCATCCATCCATCATCCCTCCCTGCAGTGAGACCCGTGGCTGTGTGCTTCCTGCTGCAGTTTGTGTCCCCTGCAGTGTCCCCATCAGAGGTGGCCCTTGGGGACGCCTGGCCAGCTGTGCCCGTCCCTGGCCCCAGATGCAGCTGGTGAGCAGGGAAAGCCCCCCTGGTTTTTGGGAGGAGCAGTTTCCCTGCAGAGGTCCCTTGCAGGCCCACAGGCAGGCTGAGTTCTGCTCCCTGAGGAGCTGTCCAGGATGGCAAACCTGGCTGCTGCTGCTGCCAGAGAATGCTGCTGGGCTGGGCTCCATCCCGTCGAGGGCAGCAAGAATCAAACTGCCCCTAACCTGCTGCTGTCCTCATGCTGGGGGTTTGTTTCCTTTTTTTTTTAATCAACAAGTCTTATCTGCATTCGTTGTTATTTGATGTGCTCCTTGTCCTTTCTGCCGGATCAAAGTACTTTTCTGTTTCGTTTTGTTCCTAAAGCAGAGCTGTGGATGGCTGGGACCTGAGGGCAATGGGTTTGTGCTCAGTGTGATCTGCTGGCAAGCCCTGGGGTGTTTCAGATCTGTGCTGAGCTTTGCCCCGGGGTCAGCACCCTCCCTCTTGCAGACGTTTACAGGAAAGGGTGGGCAGAGGGGCCAGTGCTGCACAGCGCTGGATTTGCGGTGTGCAGCTCTGCTGAGGGATCAGACATGAACACAGTCAACCAGGACATGGAGCCTGCAGTGCTCCCAGCTCCATGAGCATTCCCGTCCCTGGCAATCCAGGCTCAGGCTCCTCTGGGTGTCTTTTTCTGTGCCATGTCCCTCCCCAGCTCCCCAGGGGCTGCAGCAGCGAGCCCAGGGCTGTCAGTAATTCATGAGGCTGGAGCCAGGCAGGTGCCTCTGCCCCAGCACTGCCGAACCCTCCAGGGGCCGGGGAGCTTTTCCTGCCTGCTCTCATGTGCCATCAAATTCACTGTATTGATCCCACCCTGGATTTGCTGCGGCAGGATCTCTGGGATCGGGGCTGAGAGCAGCAATTGCTGCTGTGGCACCCGTAACCGTGCAGTCCCCTCTGGAATTCACCTCTGCCGTGCACTGTGCTGCAGGGCTCATAAACACCACGCTCCTGCTGGAAGGCGCATCAGCCCCTGCATTTGGCAATTTGTTCGAGGCTGCGGGTCCTTGCTCCTTTGCTTCTCATCACGGGGGAAACAGAATTACACAAAATAATGATGGGAAGCCTTTCACCCCATTTGCTGCGGAGATGAGAACATCTATTAGAATGTGCTGAACAACAAGTTAAAGCCTAATGGGTTTAACGTGCCTCCGAACAATGCAGCTTCCCGAGCAGGAAGCCTGGGTACTAAAACCCGACAAAGACATCGGCGGTCCCTGGGGAGGAGGGAGCGAGCGGCCAGGGAGGGGGGAAGGAGATCTGCGGGCGGGGAGGGCTGTGCTGGCTTCCCACCATTGAAATCTCCGGCCTGGCTGTGTGTAGGTGGTGGCTGGGAGTCCGAAAGGCAGAGTGGAGGCACCTTCCAGGGGAGATGCACAGTCCCGTGTGTGAAAATGGGATGCACAGGAAAGCAGGGCTTTAATCCATCAGAGCACAGGGAGGGATGGGGAAGGGCTTGCTGTGCAGCAGGAGCAGAGGGATCCATCCTGAGGGGTGCAGAGGGCAGGGCAGGGCCAGGACTTTGCACTGCATCAGCTTGAACTTCCTGGGGCTCTGCAGCCGGCTGAGATCCCTCTGTAAGCCCGTTTGTGCAGGGTCCCTCCATCCCTGTGCCTCCAGACAGCTGGGATCCCTCTGTAAGCCCGTTTGTGCAGGGTGCCTCCATCCCTGTGCCTCCAGGCAGCTGGGATCCCTCTGTAAGCCCGTTTGTGCAGGATGCCTCCATCCCTGTGCCTCCAGACAGCTGGGATCCCTCTGTAAGCCCGTTTGTGCAGGGTCCCTCCATCCCTGTGCCTCCAGGCAGCTGAGATCCCTCTGTAAGCCTGTTTGTGCAGGGTCCCTCCTCCCCGTGCCTCCAGGCAGCCCAGGCGCCTCTGGATGGCAGCACAGCCATCAGCTCTGCCAGCTGCTGTCCCGGCGCTGTCCCTGTGCCCGTCACACTGGCAGGGATGTCACCCTGGCACTGAGCGTGGTGCTGAGTGTTTTTCTCTGGCAGGCTGACGGGATGACAAGCCCAGCTCCCAGGAGCAGCCACCCAGACATGGCCAGCAAAACCCTCTGCAGGAGCCCCTTCCTCAGCATCAAGGTAAACAGCCCTGCTGGCCCAGCAGCCCTGGACAGAGCCTGGGAAGGAGCAGCTCAGCCTCCTGCAGGAGGCACTGAGCCTCTCTGGGTGCCAGGAGTGTTTGGACAATGCCCCCTGTGCTCCCCATGGCAAAGGTGCCTTTGGGGCTGTCTCCATTCCAGCACAGAAATGTTTCAGTGCAGGTTTGACTCCAGATGGGATGGGTGGAAGGGACCTTAAACTCATCCAGATTCACCCATTCCATGGCAGGGACTCCTTCCAGTGTCCAGCCTGGCCTTGGGCACTGCCAGGGATCCAGGGGCAGCCACAGCTGCTCTGGGTGCCTGTGCCAGCCCTGCCCACCCTGCCAGGGAACAATTCCTGCCCAAAATCCCACCCAGCCCTGCCTTTGTCAGTGTGGAGGCTTCCTGGCTTCAGTGTGATCCCAGACCCTCCAGGTGAGTGTTAGAGGAGCTCTGCAGAACCACAGGCTGCACCTGGAATGGCTCCCACTGTCTTGCAGCATCTGCTCCAGTCCCTTCTGGCTCAATAATTCATTTTTATCAGCAGTGGCAGCCTTGGTGTCAGTTTATTAGGACATTCAGTGTAGCTGGAAGCCAATTACCTGGCTCATTAGAGAATCTCACCAGGCCAGAGACCAAAGGATGACAGTCAGTCTTAAAGGCTCAGGATTTCTCTGTCATTTTTGTGGGGAAGATCTGGGGGTTTGAGGGTTTTCTACAAATGCTGGTGCAGTGACTCACTGAGGCAGAGGCTACCAGAGACACAGAGCCACGTCCTGGGGCTCCTTCCCCAATCCTCTCTCCAGCCCATTCAGCTGCTCTTTGTCTGCTGGGGTTTGTTTGGTTCTCCTTTACTTGCCAAAAGGTTATCTTACCAATAAGACCCCACTGATTTTTCCTTGAGGAGATGGTTTAAAGGGGTTCAAAGATAAAACCTTTGAGAGGCAGGCCTGTGAGCAGAATCAAGGTGCATTTCTGAAGGCAGATCCTGAAATCCCAGACTTTAAAGACCCTCTTGCTGCAAGCCCTGCCACGGGCAGCTGTGGAGGAAGCTCTTGTCACCAAGGACATGATTATCCTCAGCACGGGATGCTTCCCCTCGTCCCTTGGGGTTTTTCAAGAAGTTAGGCCACCCTGTCCGGTTTCTAAATGACTTCCTCAGAAAACAAAACTTCCATCCCGGGGTTTGAATGTTCTTGCAGAGACACAGAGCCGTTGCACAATGTGCTCGGATGTGTTTGAAGTGGCTGAAGGGCCAAAACTCACAGCTCTGCAGTTTTTATGTATATTTATATCTCCAGAGAGCGTGCCACAAAAACCACGCACCACATGTCCAAATGCAACTAAGGGACTGAAAACCACCTTGTTTGGCTTCAAGGAGCATTGTGATTTAGATGGGATATTGGGCAGGAATTGTTCAGACCCTGGCACAGGAGCCCAGAGCAGCTGTGGCTGCCCCTGGATCCCTGGCAGTGCCCAAGGCCAGGCTGGACACTGGGCTGGAGCCATGGGACACTGGAAGGAGTCCCTGCCCATGGAATGAGTGAATCTGGATGAGCTTTGAGCTCCCTTCCAGCTCCAGGCCCAGCCAAAGTGGTTCCAGCTGTTTCCTGCTGCACAATCAACACTACAGACACAGGCAGCCTTTGTAAGAGGGACTTTTCTTCCATTCCACCAGGAGAGGAGATACTGGTGTTCAATTCCCAGGCCTGTGATTCACTGGCTGCACAGGATGGAGGGTGGTTCTCTGTTCTCTTGCACGTGTGAGGTGGGAGCAGCAGTGCTTGGGTTCTCTGAGCTGCTGTTCTTCCATGGTTGTAGAGGGAAGGCTTTGCAAGCGTGGCTCAGCCCTTCCAGGGAAAGCTGGGCTGCTGAGCTTGGGCTCCCATCCAGGAGCACCCAGCCCTGGGGCTGCTCCTGCTGCTGTGCTCTGTCCTGCTGACTTGGGAAAGCCTGGTGTCTGCCAGCCCAGGTCACTGCTGGGCCAGCACATCAGTCCCACCTGGCCAGCAGGTCCAAAGGCCAGGAAAATCTGTTCTTTCTTCTCCTGACAAAAAATTGATGGCTGAGAGAGAGCAAAGAGCCCCTGCAGTCCTTGCCCAGGCCACTGCATCTCTCCTTCTGTGCTTCACTCCTCCCAGACAGGGCAGAATGAAATAGATCCCACCCCATTCTGAGCTGAAGAGCCAGGGATGAGCTGCTGTGAGCCCCTGGAGGTTCCTGGATTTGGCACTCAGGGGGTGTGTGCTGGATGCCTGGAACAAGCAGATCTGCTTCCAGCCTTTCCTTCTGAGCTGATGTGTTCAGGAAGCAGAGCCTGGACACAGCCAGACACTTGGAGGAGTTTCAGCAGAGCTGACTCTGGGGACGCTGTCCTTTGGCTGGGTGACATGTCCCCAGTCCTGACACGTTGCAGTGGTGAGCCTGGGAGGGGACTTTGACAAGGTTTTCTTCTGGAAGTGGAAGAGAACCATCATATTTTCCAGAGTAAATGTGTTTTACATCTCGGGCTTTGTGAGAAGGAGAGAAAAGCAGTCTGAGTTGTTCTCCCTGACCTTCTGCTGACTTTCTCTAAAGGAGTTGTTTGTTGCTGTGTTTGGAAGGGCTCATTCCTGTCCCAGAAGAGCTCCAGCACTGGGGATGGCTGCCTGCCTCTGGCTGAATGGGAGCAGGAGTGTTGTGCAACCTCCCTTCTGCTGCTGCATCCTGGGGACTGGGCCAGCACAAACAGGCATCACCCCAACCCAAGGCATGTCCAAAGCCACTTCCCAGCTGAGGAAATCACAGCCTCCTTGCAGATACTGCTGTTACTTTTGGCAGAGGGCGATTCGGTGGCTCTGACTAATTCCAGGAGATTTCCCTGGTGATTTTCCAAGGCTTGTGGGCAGAGGTTCATGCTGGGCACTGGTGCCTTCCTCGGGGGATGCAGTTTGTGTGCTGCAGCTCTGGGTGCCCCTCTGGGGACTCTCTCTGTGTGTGTTGGCAGTTCTTTGTGTGCTGCCACGGGCTGCTGCAACTCTCCCAGCTCCTGGTCTCGGGCTACCTGAAGAGCTCCATCTCCACCATCGAGAGACGCTACGGGCTCTCCAGCCAGACCTCGGGGCTGCTGGCCTCCTTCAACGAGGTGAGGGGCCTGGCCTGTGCCTGTCCCTGTGCCTGTCCCTGTGCCAGCCCTGTCCCAGCGCTGCCCTGTCCCCCTGCTCCCCTCTGCTGTCTCTGCAGGTGGGGAACACGGTGCTGCTGGTGTTTGTCAGCTACCTGGGCAGCCGCGTGCACCGGCCGCGCCTGATCGGCGCCGGGGCGCTGCTGGTGGCCCTGGCCGGGCTGCTGATGGCTCTGCCCCACTTCCTGACCGGCCCCTACGGCTACGACCGCTCCGTGCCCGGTGAGTGCTGCGCCAGGAGCGCCCCAGACTCACCCCAGCCTGCACGGGCAGCCAGCACCCCGCCTGGCTGGTGCCTTCTCCCCCAGAAACTTTGTTTTTCTGAGAATGGAATCGTCTCGACCCCGAGTGGAAAGCAGAGCCAAGGGATGTGGGAACCATGGGAAAGGGCAGGAAAACAATCAAAACACTGGCCATTGATTCCCCTTGTCAGCTGCACATCCAAACTCACCTGCCTCCCCTGGTCTGGCTGGGCTGCCTTTGAGGTTTTACACCCCACCAGAGTATCTGCCTCCCTTGAGAAACAAGGGTCTAAATCACATGGTGAATTTGGGATCTTCTCCCTGAAGGAAAATGAAGGGATGACAAAAGAAAGAAAGGAGAAAACCAGTCATTTGCTACCTTTCCAGTTTCTGCCATGAAACTCCAGTGCATCTTCTAGAAGCCTCCACTGGGCAGCTTTCCTTTGGCTCACCAGGGGGAATGCAACACATTCAGGCA
Source organism: Erithacus rubecula (assembly GCF_903797595.1). Classification (NCBI taxonomy): domain Eukaryota; kingdom Metazoa; phylum Chordata; class Aves; order Passeriformes; family Muscicapidae; genus Erithacus; species Erithacus rubecula. The sequence goes on along the minus strand of NC_136658.1, from coordinate 386,477 downwards.
ACTGCAGACACCAAAGGAAGGCTGAATAGGTGAAAAACAGCTGGCTGCAAACAGGGGCCAGCTTGGAAAGAATGAGTTGGTATTTCAGCAGTGCTGCTGCAGGTGGCCCTGTGTCCGAGCACTTGAGTTCCGTGGGATTTGAGCTATCAGCATGGAAATCCTGCTGTCAGCACCACCACGCCCCTGCCCAGGGTTCTGGGGAAGAGGCTGCACTTGGGCAGCTTTTCTGAGGAAAAGGAGTCCTCATTTCCTGGGTAGCTGCTCACAGAATCTGCAGGTGCACTGGAAGGGCTATCAAAGGTCCTGGGACTGACCTCAGCTCCACTTCCCTAACAGGAAAAGCCTTGCAGGCTTTCTGTGGCACACGAACCCATGTCTGTGAACATCAGGGCAATGATCTTTGCACCTTCTTAGTGTTTCCTTTCACCTGCTGTGTAAGGCTAAGGATAAGATAAGGATGTGGAGCTGCTGGAGCAAATCCAGAGCAGGTCACGGAGCAGCTCCAGGGCTGGAGCCCCTGTGCTGTGAACCAGGCTGGGAGAGCTGGGGCTGTTCTCCTGGAAAAGGCTCCAGGGAGAGCTCAGAGCCCCTTGCAGTGCCTGGAGAGAGCTCTTTGTCCAGACCAAGCTCCTGAGGCTGTCCCCTTGTGACCACAGGCACCTCCAGCAATGTCACCGACCTGTGCCAGCCCGGGGGCCCGGGGGCCTGGGCCAACCTCAGCCAGGCCAGCTGCGCCCCCCAGGCCTCCAGGGAGAACCACGAGGTGCTCCTGGTGATGTTCGTGGCCCAGGCACTGCTGGGCATCGGCGGGGTGCCCATCCAGCCCTTCGGCATCTCCTACATCGACGACTTCGCCAGCGAGAGGAACTCGCCCCTCTACCTGGGTAGGAACTGCCCCTGGGTGAGGAACTGCCCTGCCCCTGGGTGAGGAACTGCCCCTGTCCCTGGGTGAGGAACTGCCCCTGGGTGAGGAACTGCCCTGCCCCTGGGTGAGGAACTGCTCCTGTCCCTGGGTGAGGAACTGCCTGTACCTGGGTGAGGAACTGCCCTGTCCCTGGGTGAGGAACTTCCCTGTACCTGGGTGAGGAACTTCCCTGTACCTGGGTGAGGAACTGCCCCTGTGAGAGGAACTGCCCTGTCCCTGGGTGAGGAACTGCCTGTACCTGGGTGAGGAACTGCCCCTGTCCCTGGGTGAGGAACTGCCCCTGCCCCTGGGTGAGGAACTGCCTGTACCTGGGTGAGGAACTGCCTGTACCTGGGTGAGGAACTGCCCCTGTCCCTGGGTGAGGAACTGCCCCTGTGAGAGGAACTGCCCTGTCCCTGGGTGAGGAACTGCCTGTACCTGGGTGAGGAGCTGCCCCTGTCCCTGGGTGAGGAGCTGCCCCTGCCCCTGGGTGAGGAGCTGCCCCTGTGAGAGGGGTATGGGGCAGGGGGCTGCTCGTGGCAGATGAGGCAGCTGCCAGGGAAGCAGCTGTGCAGCAGGCAGGCAGAGCAGAGCCTGGTGCCACAGGAGGCCCCTCTGTCCCCTGGCTGCCGTGGCCGGGCTGAGCCGTGTCCCTCTGCAGGAATCCTGTTCTCCCTGACGGTGGTTGGCCCAGGGGTGGCCTTCCTGCTGGGCTCTGCCATGCTGAGGTTCTACGTGGACATCGACAAAGTCAGCGCAGGTGAGGGGGGTCCTGCAGGGGCTCTGCAGCACGGGGGGCTCCGGGCTCCTGTGGGCTCACCCTGTGCCCTGGGGCAGGGTGGGCAGCCAGGGCATCCCTGTCCCTGCTGTCTCCCTCCAAAGGGCTCTTTGGACACGCTGGGACAGCAGTGAATAGGAGGGAGACAGGGCAGTGTGATTTGGTGCTGGGATGGTCGGGGCCAGCGCTGCTCAGAGCCAGCCCCTGGGGCCGCAGGGTGCTGGGGTGCCCTGGGTGCCTCTCAGGCCAGCACTGCCCTGATGGGCCTCTCTCTCCTCTCGTGTTGCAGCTGAGGTGCAGCTGACCAGCAGGGACCCGCGCTGGGTGGGGGCCTGGTGGCTGGGGTTCCTGGTGGCCGCCAGCCTGGTGGCCCTGTCTGCCCTGCCCTACTTCTTCTTCCCACGGGAGATGCCCAAGGAGGTAGGAGAGGCCCTGCACACACCAGTGCAGCCCACTGGAACTGGCAGCTCTGCTGCTGGGAAGGGGAGGGGGCAGCCCCACGGTCCTGCTCAGCAGAGCTTTGCCAGGCAGGCGGAGGGCAGCCAGCTCTGGCAGGGCAGGTCTGGGAGCAGAGCTGAACTTTGCAGGTGGCACTGGAGTTCCATCCTCGGGCAGCTGAGGACAGCTGTTGTGCAGCAGCTGGGAGCAGGGCTGTGCAGGGCAGTGCAGGGCAGTGCAGGGCTGTGCAGGGCAGTGCAGGGCAGGGCAGGGCAGGGCAGGGCTTTGCAGAGCTGCACTCAGGCCCTGCACAGCTCAGCAGTCCCCCCTGCACATGCCAGCAGTGCAGCAGAACGAGCTGTGCTTGCACAGGAGGCGTTGCTGCGGCTGGAGCTGCTGGGACACGCTCAGCACAGAGCCTGTGCTCATCCCTTGGCCCTGCTCTCAGCGCTGTCATTGCCCTCCAGGTGTGCTCTACCTTGAGGCAGCAGCCAAACCTTCCTGTCTCAACAAGCCTGTGCCCTGGTGCAGAGCCATCCTTCACTTCTCCTGACCCTGCCTGAATCTCCACGGCAGCCAGTGGAGGTTTGGGGCTCCCTGACCTGTTCTACCAGCTCAGCTTGGGGGTGCAGTGATTTTCTGTGAGGTGATGGAGGGGCAGGCTGGGTTAGCATTGCTCTGCAGCCTTGGGGAAGGTCTGTGTTAGCAGGGTCTGCTCCATCTTAGGGAAGGGCTCTTCATTTGGGCTGATGGGATATTAATGTCATAAACACCCCCTGAGAGAAAACAGTGCTCTTCCAGCCAAAACAGCTGCACTTCCTGGCACTGCTGCACTCTGAGCAGTTTGCAAGGGTTGAAGGGGGTGGCTGGAAACTGATTTTGAAAAGAGCAGGAGGATTTCACCCTGCTCTGCTGGCTGGGATCTGTGGGGAGCACTCCCACGTGGCCGAGCACCCACGTGTCCCTCTGCAGCACGTGAATTTCGGGAATCCTTGGATTTCTCCTCATTTTCCCATCTCCCTCAGAAAGCTCTTGGGATCTACTGACAGTGGAAAATAATAACAGTAATCTGAAAGTACAGTCAATAGCCAAATTCTGCCCTCCTTGCAGAATGGGAGGGCCAGACACGCCTGTCCCACAGGGCAGCAGCAGCAGCAAGAAAGCCTGCTTGAAAAATCCAAATAAAATCTCTGCAGAAATTTTGCCACTAGCCAAGACACATCTACATTTTTCACTCCACAGCCACATTCCAGCTTTACCTTTTTTTGATGAGTTCTTTCTTTGAAGTTCCTGGAATGGCTCGTGTTAACATTAATGATAGTGTGGGGCTGCTCTTTTGATCTTTTTTTTTTTTTGTAAATTAGTCACTCCAAATGCAGAACATTTTTATTTCTCTGCTTTGCTGCTTGTCAGTTGGTCTCTAGCACCAAAGCATCCTCAATAATCCTGTTGAGGGCTGATCATGGCAAAGCCAAGAGGTTTGAAATCAGGAAGGGGATGAGAGGATGAGGCTCTTATATATCCCAGCTTGCTGCCTGCCTTGGGCACTGCCAGGGCTCCAGGAGCAGCCACAGCTGCTCTGGGCACCTGTGCCAGGGCTGTTCCATCCTCACAGGGAACAATTCCTGCCCTGTATTCCATCCAATCCTGCCCTCCTTCATCTTAAAGTCATTCCCCCTTGTCCTGTCCCTCCCTGTCCAACTCTCCTAGGTGAAACCTGAATTTTCCAACCATGAGGTGCTGGAAATCAAGGTCTTTCTCTGGAAAGAGGCACTGTGATGCTCTGGGTGGCTCATTAAAGCTCCCAAAGCAGCAGTCTAGGAGCACAGGAACAAAGGAGCAGAGAGGGCCAAGAGGCAGCACAGGCTGCAGCAATGGGCTGTTCTCTACAGCTGGATTTTCCCCAGGGAGCTTTAAAGACAGGCACAAACAGCAGCTAAAAATAATCCTCCCCTTTGGTGGGAGCAAGGTGCCCCCCAGCTGGTTATTTTAACACTCCTGGAAACAGGGTCCCTGGAGAGACCCACACTCTGGAAGAGGCATAATGAAGTGTTTGTAGGGAGCCTGACCTTGTCAAAAGGAAAATAATTCTCTTCCAAGCTGTGAGGTTTTGCACTTTGTTTGTCTAATATGAAAATAACTTCTCTGACCTTACTTTTCAGTGAGCCAGGAGTGCCAGGTTCTGTTCACAGCCAGAGGGAAACTCTGCAGACACCTCAAAATAAACAAGAAAACCTCTCTGTCACAGAGGGGGTCATTCATCCCCGTTTCCAGGGTGTGCTTGGATAAACCCAGGCTGTTGGCACCTCTGGCTGCCCTTCTCACAGGTGCAGTGGCAGGTGGGGAGAGCAGAGCTGGCAGGAAAAGCTTTGATTTTCCCTTCCTGCAGAGCCCTGCTCAGCCATCCCTGGATTTATTCATGTCTGTGCAGGGAAATGGGGAATTCCCCAGGCCAGGGCCAGGCTGGGATGCTCCTCCTGGTGCAAAGTGTGTGGGAGCTTCATCCTCCTTCCTCCAAAGCCTGTCTGCCTCCTCCATCCCCTGTGAGGGTGGCAGTGTCCCAGGTGCCCCAAGCCCCTTCCAGCCTGGCCTGGGACACTTCCAGGGATCCAGGGGCAGCCACAGCTGCTGGGAAAAGTCTTCTACACAGACAAAATCTCATTGTAAAAACATGAGTGGCACCAGGGAGCTGAGTCCTTTAAGGAATATCCTGGAAAATCCAAGAGTGGGGGTATTTTACAGGCTTAGTTTTCTTCTCCTTGGCATGATGCTGGGGCAGGGCTGAGCAGCCAGCCCTTGTTAGTGCAGCTTCCAGCTCCAGCCTGACAAATTTCTGCTGGGAGAACTGCCAAAATGCCCTGTGGCAGGGGCACAGCATCCTGCTCAGGGCATGCAGCATCTCTGCTGGTGCAGCCAGCACCATCCCAGCACCATCCCCAGCAAGCAGGCAGGATTCCTGTTTTTCCTTCTGCCCCTGCTCTCCTTCATCCCAGAGGAAGGTGTTTTCTGATCCTTTCAGGCAGCAAAAAAGCCACAGCAGGGCCAAGGCAGCACGGGGAGAGGAGCTTTGCCCTGTGTGAGGGCAGCAGCTGCTGCTCCTGAGCCAGCACAGAAACATCCTCTGCAAGGGTCACACTCAGGGACATCCCAGACTGGGGGAGCTGGGGGAGCTGGGGCTTTGTCTGGGCGTGCAGGCTGTTGACTCTCAGAAGCCCAAACAGCTGGAAGCTGAGGAAGGCACAGTCAGGAACAGCTTGAATGTATTTTTGGAAAATGCTGCAGTTTCAGAGCAGGGAGAAGAGCCCCTGTAACACAATTGAAAAGTGAAAGGCAGCCAGATTTTATCTTTGCATTTGAAAAATGTATGAAAGGCTGAGCTGCATCAGTGCCAAACAGGAAAGCAGTTTCATTGCTTTGGCCTTTGGAAGGGCAGGTGGCACCCCGAGCACTGACACTGTGGCCTGGCTGTGGTCTAATGGCCACTCTCAGCAAAGGCCATTCCAGCCCACAGCTCCCATTTCCTCCTGCCCATTACAGGGCTCTAATTGCTGCTGCATGGCTCTTGTGCAGCTCAGGCTGCTGCAGGAGCTGCACAGAGCTCATCCTCCATCCAAAGCAGTGCCCAAAGCCGTGCAGGTGGGATCCAGCTCGTCCCTCCTCGGGTGCCTGTGATGTGCCACACAGAGCCCTGGGGCAGAACCCCATCCCTGAGGGAGGAGCTGGTACTGATGGAGGGTGTCAGCAGTGCCAGCAGAGCTGGGAGAGCTCCTGGCAGAGCACAGGGTGTGGTGGGTGCTGCCAGCCCCCCTGGAGGCAGGTGCTGTGGGCAGGGAGCAGCTGGACACAGTGTGCCACGTTTGGGAGAGAGAGGGCAGGAGCTGTGGCAGTGACAGTCTGTGTGTCCCCAGGTGGTGAGAGGGAAGGACAGAGACAGCAGCAGGAGGGAGGACATGCTGAGCCAGCTCAGGCCGGGGTGCCAGCACACGGAGAGCCTGTCCCTCTCGGCCTTCATCAGACGTAAGTGTGCAAACCCCCAGGCACAGCCCCTCTGCAGGGACACAGGGCCAGGCTGGGCCCTGCCAGGACAGGCACACTGCCCCTGAGCTCAGCCAGCTCTTGCACCAGCCCTGCCCTGCACTCAGGCTCAGAGCTGCCTTGAGCCCCTCTGCTCCCTGCAGGTGTGCTCAGCCTGACGCTCTGCCCTGCCCCTCCTGGGGCCAGCCGAGCACCTGCCCTGGGTCACTCTGAGTGTCCCAGGCCAGGCTGGCAGGGCTCGGAGCTGCCTGCCCGTGGCAGGGGCTGGAACCCCTCTGTCACTGTGATTTATGGCTCATGGGCAGTAGGGATCAGGCCAGAATCTCACCAGAGCCGAATCCAGGCAGGGAAGAGGGTGCCAGCTGTGAGCCTGGAGCAGAGCTGTGGGAAGGGAGAGAGCCCTTCAGTCAGAGGGGTTTGGGTGCATCCAGCTGCTCTTGCTCAGTCCTCAGGCCACGGCAGGGATCAGAGCCATGGCAGCACTGGCCACTTTTCATCCCCAAAAAGCCTCATCAGACTCCCTCCTCCAGGCTGACCTGGCTGTCCAAGCCAGGCTGACCCCCAGTCCTGCTGCCTTGGCCAGGCTCTGAGCACTTCAAACCCACAGGGAGAGCTGAACCCAGTGCAACTGAGTTGTTTGGAAATGAGTGGGCTCCTTGTGCTGAAGGGCTTTAGTCTCTGGAGGCATCTGCTAATGGTTGGGATGTTTGGGTTTTTTAAATACTCTGCACTTTGACAGCTGCTTGTGAAATGTGGCCCTCTGAAGGCACTCCTGTCAGCTTCCCCCATATTTCCCAGATATCATCTGGTTAATTTATTGGAAATTCTCCGTGTTGTGAAGGTCAGTGCAGGGCAGGCAGGCGTGGGCAGGCCCTTCTCCTGCTGTTGGCTGATCTCAATTAGAGGAGGCACTCGGGGGTTTCTTCCCCCTGACCTCGTGGCACTGTCATTTAGGAACCTGTGTGATGGAAGCAGCTGCGTGGGAGCAGATTCATAGTGCTCAGGTGGGATTTTCACACCAGCACTCTGCTCTGTGCCTCTGGAACACAAATGAAAATGAGCTCCTGGTGCAGAGAGGAGGAAATATCCTACTCTGCTCCAGCTGCAGCTTTGGTTCAGGGCTTGAAGCAGTGCTGCTGTGTCAGGGCTGTGCTAATAAATCCATTATTTCTGAGAATTCATCCCCCGAAGCCCGGTTCTGAAATAAATGAAGTGTCTGCTTTATGTCAGGAGAGCAATCTTGCTGAAATCACCTGGATGTCCAACACAAAACTCTTTTTAGAGCCAGGAAGGGGGTGGCAGAGAGTATGTGATGGTTAGATGGGACAAAAAGGGTGAAGCACAAAGACTTCAGGGCTGCTCCTGGCTCTGGCACAGATGCTCTGCGTGACACGGGCTGGCACCCTGCTCCCCACACTCACACATCCCTCCTGCAGGCACTGGGTCTCCCTGCAGTGAGGAAAGATGTAGGATTTAGATTGCCCGAAGTCATTTCCATTGCTAATTTCCAGGCTTCTGTTGAAAACACCTGGGGGGACGTGCAGATTCTGCTGCACATACTGGGAATTAGCCCATTGAAGGTGATCTTCAGAGCAATTGCAACACTGCACTCGTGACTTGGTTGTTTTTTTTTTTCTTATGGTCCCTAAAAGTAGTTTCAAGGATGTTTTTTTATCATTATTATTTTATCTTTTGCTGTCTGCCCAGCTTCCTCTCTGGAGCTGCGAGGAGGCTTCAGTTAGTGCTGAGGTGGGGATTGCAGAGGATGGAAATCTGCCTGCTCTCACCATGAAGTGGGGACCTGCTCAGCTTTTTACCTCTGATCTGGAGTGGTGGAAGGGGTGTGGCTTGATTAAAAAGACCAGACACTTCCAGGGAAAAGGACATTTTGGTGGGAGATTCCCACAAAAGGCTGGGTTGGTTCTCAGGAGATTTTTCAGCAAGCAAGCTGAGGTTTCCTTTCTGCAATATGGCTGAGCAATTCCAGGTATACTCTTCACAAATTAGGACCTCAGACCATAACCGTGTCCCCTGTTGTGTTCCCACTGGTGTAATGAGCTCCTTCCCTCCCCACTGGCTCCAGCTTGCAGAGGGTCCTGAGCATGCTTTGTGTGCTTGTACCCCTTCTGCAGCTCCCCAGGATTTTTGGCTGCTGCCTGACCTGAGGGCAGAGTGCTGAGCTGGAAGGGCTGCTGCCACGGAGGGGAGTTTTGCCTTTCAACGTGGAGGAGTCCACTACACCCACAGAGGGTCCTTTTGCTCTTCCCAGAACATTTAGGACAGAAATCCATCCCCATCTGAGGCCAGACGAGCCCCAGAGAGCTCCCGGCGCCGCCGTGCTGCAGCAGATAGAAAGATTGTCCCAGTTGTTTGTCAGCTGCTAAGAATTAACACCGTTAATTTATGGCAGTCCTTTGCATTAATCCTGGCTGTTAATTCCTTATCTCTGCTCCAGCACATTGGCTGCCCAAGCCCTCACCTGGGAGACTCATCAGCAGTTTGTTTGGAGCTGCCCTTTGCGTGCCAGCCCGGGCAGAGGAGGAGCAGGAAGGGGTTTGGGGCATTCAGGAAGGGGACATGGCCCCAGGATGGGCAGTGGGGCACCCCAGGCCCCTGGCAGCAGGGGCTGCAGAGCAGGGGTTCAGCCCTGTAGCCTCTCGTGCCTGTCATCCAAAAACGCGTTTCGCACGATGGAAGCGAAAAGGAAAAATCGCAAGAGCAGCAAACAAATAAATTAACTTCCAATGGCTTCCCCCCTACTTCTGCAATTGTTTTAGCAGAAGCTCTGCCAGAAAGCTGCAAAGAAAGGGGTGGAGTGGATGAGCCCTGCAGCCCAGAGTGCTGAGGGATGACCATTTTGCCGTGCCCGGCTCTCCTTGTCCTTTCAGGCTTTCCTGCCGTGCTGCTGAGGAACCTGCGGCACCCCGTGTACCTGCTGGTGGTGCTGGCTCAGGTCAACATCTCTGCCATGGTTGCTGGCTTAGCCACCTTCATGAGCAAGTTCCTGGAGAGACAGTTCTCCCTCACGGCCTCCCTGGCCAACATGATCATCGGTAAGTGCCGCTGGGCTTCTGACTCCTTAAAAATGGGCTTGGGAGGGATTGCTCTAGAATAAAGCCTCCCTCTCAGAGCCGGGGGCAGAGTTCAGAGATCCTGCCACTGAAGGGCTTAAAACAATTTTTGAGCAAACAGCACCTCGGGGAAAGGGGCTCTGAGGTCTGCAGGGGTAGATCAGAGCAAAGCGAGCAGAGCAGGCTGGATGCAGGAGGTTAAATGCTGCAGCAGGGCCCAGCTGAGCTGCTCCCAGCCTTCATTCACCCTCTGCCTCCAGGTTTCCACTGATTAATTTCTCTGGCCTTTGTTCTCGCTGCTGAGGCTTGCCTGGCCTTTTCCTTTTAGATCAAAAAGCTTTCTGTAGCTGGAAATTCCTTCCTTGCGTGGGTATTTATGGGCTGAAAGCACCTCCCCATTGATCCTTAGCTGAATTAAACACTCTGCATATCTCTAGCTGAACTTTGGTCTCCCCCCCAAAACACCCAGAACATGGGGGAGTTTATATAACGGGGTTTTTACAGAAATGGGCACAATCCTGCACAGAAATTAAACATCCTCCCCAGGCTTACTTGGTGTTTCTTCCTGTGGACACTGAAAAATCACATTTTGCTGGGTGAAGTACAGCTTTCCACTGCTCTTGACATCTTCCATGCATGGATACATGAGGCAGCCAGTTTGCTGTGGGGTCCTGCTGCTTTTGAAAAGCAGCTTTTTCATAGCCTTATTCCACCAGTCCCTGCAAAAACCTTGGTCCCTGCTGAATCACCTGCGCTGGGAAATAGGAGCCCGGTTAGAATAGGAGCTGTGGGTCTTTGCTGTGAGAAGGAACTGCTAGGGATCAGAGATGGAAAGCAAGGTTCAGTGACAGGACGGGGGGAATGGCTTTGGGCTGGGTGTTGGGAGGGAGTTGTTCCCTGGGAGGGTGGGCAGGTCCTGGCACAGGGTGCCCGGAGATGCTGTGGCTGCCCCCGCAGTGTCCACGGCCAGGCTGGGTGGGGCAGCCTGGGGTGGTGGAAGGGGTGGCACTGTGATGTTCAAGCCCCCCAAGGCCCTCTGTGCAGCCTGCCTTTCCCCAGGTGCTGTGAACATCCCCGGGGCCATGGTCGGGATCGTGGTGGGCGGCGCCATCCTGAAGCGCTTCCAGATGTCGCTGAGGCAGTGCAGCGCCCTGTGTGTGCTGGGCATGCTGCTGTGCCTGCTCACAGCCTTCCCCCTGCTCTTCCTGGGCTGCCCCACGCAGAGGGTGGCAGGTGTCACCCACTGGGACAGGTACCACGGCCTCGCCGGGCTGGGCACGGGGCGGGGGGAGCCACGCAGCATCCCCAGAAATGGGTTTGTGCCCTCAGCAGATGGAGGTAAAGTAAGGAATTCTCCTGGATAAACACCGAGTGGGCTGCATCCTCAGGTTTAGGTCAGCCTTTGTGACCTATCCCACACATGGTGGAGTCATTTCAGATGATCTCCTTGGGGGTAAAACCTTTTACACACGAGGTTTTTAGGTGCAGGGTTAGAAGAGTTCCACCAGTGAGATTGCCTACTGAGGAGCAAGTGTGGAACCCAAAGTAAACACAAGCAGCACAAGTTTTCATCTTGGGAAGTGTGGTGGATGAATCATTCAGGCAGGAGCCAGCCCTTGGGATCACACCGTCCGAGCTGCGGCAGTTCAGTGGGGGCAGGACCTTCTGGTGTGCCCTCAAGGCTTGATCCACATCTCCCAACTCTCTGCTTTGTGTGCTGCGGTCCCAGCCCTCGGGGGGAATCTCCCTCCCACGGCTGGTGCTGCAGGAACCCCAGAGCCCGGGTTTGGGACCAAGTATGAAGGAGTGGGGTGGCTCCCGAGCCGTGTGAGGCCGGGATGCTTTGCCCAGGCAGAGCGGAGGTTTGGGGCGGCGGTGGAATTCCCCTGGGACGGGGAGGGGTTTGCCCTGCAGCCAGGTGGTCTGCTCGCGGTCTCAGCGCACACGCGGTTCATTTTCCCTGTAAACGCGCTGCGGTGATGCCCCAGGGCTGGCACTAACCCTCTGCTCGCGCCCAGCTCCGGGTCCGGACCGCACAGGCTGCAGTGCAGCGCGCAGTGCCGCTGCCCCGAGGCGGGCTTCAACCCGGTGTGCGGCTCGGACGGCGTGGAGTACACCTCGCCCTGCTCCGCTGGCTGCAGCAGCGCCCACAGCCTCCCCGAGGGCTCCATCCTGGTGAGTGCCTGCGGGCCGGGCTGCCCAGCCTGCTGGGCACTGCCAGTGGGGCTGCCCAGGCTGCTGGACACTGCCAATGGGCTGCCCAGCCTGCTGGGCACTGCAATGGGTTGCCCAGCCTGCTGGACACTGCAATGGGGCTGCCCAGCCTGCTGGGCACTGCAAGGGGCACTGCCACGCAGACAAGGTCCTCAGCAGCCCGTGTGGGATGGGCGGCTCTGTTCTCCACAGGATGGAATGGCAGCCCGGGGCCGTCTGGGCAGTCTGCAGCACCGTTTTGTTAATTAGCAGCTCTTCATTTTAATGTCAGTTATTATTTCTGCCAGGTGTGCTCTCCTGCCCCCCCATGCCTGCCTTTTGTACAGCAGATCCTTTCCAGCTGCTGTTTTCCTCCTCAGCCATGCCTCTCTCTTCCAGCCCTCACTTTCTTGGAAATTTTACTCTTTTCTTACCCTTTTCAGTATCTCTGCCAGTACAGGGACCTCTGGCACTCATTGCCTACTGCCTTCCTGGAAGGGGTTTCCAGGAATACTGCAATTATGTGCTCAGCTTTGCTGCAGCCCTTCCAGATGGCACCATGTAAGATTGGATGCAGGAAGGAGGTTTTGGGAGACCCTGCCTCTGGGGTCACCCTTTTGCAAACTGCCACTCCCTCTGGCAACCAAAAGATCCTGCTCATTTGTTTAAAGGTCTCTTAAAACAACAAGCTCAGGGGTTTCGTGTTTTAAACAACAACAAAAAATAATCGTGGCTACAAAATAGATAAAAATTCCTCATCCATCACTCCAGGGCATCTTTTCTTTGCTGTAAGGCTCTGCTAGTTATTGATGAGCCTCTCTCAAAGGTGAGGTTTTACGTGTTTGATTTGGCACTGCCCTGAGCTTGGGCTCTGGCTGTGGCTGCAGCTCTGCCCTGCACACAGCCCTGGGTGAAGGGGCTCACAGCTGGGCAGGAATTCCTTCCCAATATCCCATCCAGCCCTGCCCCCTGTCGGTTTGAAGCCATTCCCTGTCTCCTGTCCCTCCATCCCTTGTCCCCAGTCCCTCTCCATCTCTCCTGGAGCACCGGACGGGGCGCTGAGCTCTCCCCAAAGCACCGAGTGCTAATTACAGCTCATTATTTGCAGACAAATCCTGCCCCCTCTCCCTCTCCCTGGCAGCTGCAGTGCTCCCTCCCAGCTGCTCGTGGCTGGCTGAGCAGCCTCGGTGTTCTCTCCTCTCTGCAGAACTACACGGGCTGCAGCTGCATCGCGGGGCCGGCGGGGCTGGCCCGCCCGGGCGCCTGCGGCACCGGCTGCTCCCACCTCCTGCTGCCCTTCGTGGTGCTGTCCTGCCTGGCAGGGATCCTGGCCAGCACGTCCCACACGCCCTCCTTCATGCTCATCCTCAGGTGGGACACCTTGGCCCCACTCCTGGGCAGCCACAGGGGCCGTGCTTGGCTCAGGAGGCAGGTTTAGTCCAGCTGTGGGACGGGGGATTGGATCAGCCTGGCTGGGGTTACACCAGCCCTGGGTTAAACCAGCCCTGAGTTACACCAGCCCTGAGTTAAACCAGCCCTGGGTTACACCAGCCCTGGGTTACACCAGCCCTGGGTTACACCAGCCCTGGGTTAAACCAGCCCTGAGTTAAACCAGCCCTGAGTTAAACCAGCTCTGGGTTAACCCAGCCCTGGGTTGCACCTCGTACCCTGTTCCTGCTGTGGCTTTACCTCAGCACAAGATGAACCCTTAACTCAGCAGTAATTCGGCAGAGCAGCATTTGGGCTCTTCTGAAGGCAGCTCTGTGTGAAGTTAAGAAGTTTAATTACCTTCCTTTGCTTGAAAGCAGCCTCCCCTCCCAGTGCAGAGAGGCAATCAGGGCTCTAGCTTGCCACATCCTTGGAAAGGTGCCTGTGGGGTGGCAGCAGGATGGAGCCCAGGCTGGTGGGGCTGGACCCTAGAGTGGGTAAAGCTGAGCCAGAGGGGAAAGCTGTGATGGAATCTGTCCTAGCCTGTAAATGGTACTTCCAAGCTCTTCCTGGGTCTGGCAGGATTTCCAGTAAAAAAGGAAGGGAAGCATCCATCCTGCTGGGATTGCCAGAGGGCACGTGTTGCACTTTGTTTTTCAGGAGCATCCAGCCTGAAGACAAGTCATTCGCTGTCGGGATACAGTTCATGCTGCTGAGAGTTTTAGGTAAACTGAAGTGTGTTAAAATACCATCCTGGAAGGCAATGGCAGCTCCTGGAAGGAGCTTTTCCAGGGCAGGGGAAGATGCTGCCCTGCAGGGTCTGGGGCTGCACAGGGGGATGAGACAAGGCAGCTCCAAGGGCTCCACCTCTGTATGTGAACAAAGGAGGGCTGGGAGCTCAGGCTCCACACCCTGTTCCATCATCCCACCAGTAACTTTTCCAAGGGGGAAAATTCATGTTGCCCTGGAGGCCCCCAGGAAATGCCCCAGCAGCCGTGGGAAGGAGCAATAAATGCTCAGTGGGTAGAGGAGGTGAGCAGGAACAGACTGCCCGGGCTGGTGGTGAAGTGTCTGTCACTGACGTGTGCAGGAGGTGCCTGCCTGTGCCACCTGGGGCTGTGGTTTGGGGTGTCTGTGGCACTCACCCAGAGCCCTGTTTGGGGTGTCTGTGCTGGGATCCCAGCTCTGTGCTCTGCCTTGCAGCGTGGATGCCGGGCCCGGTGCTGTATGGCAGTGCCATCGACACCGCCTGCCTGCTGTGGGAGCGGCCGTGCTTTGGGCTCTGTTTGGGGTGTCTGTGGCACTCGGGGCCGTGCTTTGGGCTCTGTTTTTGGGGTGTCTGTGCTGGGATCCCAGCTCTGTGCTCTGCCTTGCAGCGTGGATGCCGGGCCCGGTGCTGTACGGCAGTGCCATTGACACAGCCTGCGTGCTGTGGGAGCGGCCGTGCTTTGGGCTCTGTTTGGGGTGTCTGTGGCACTCGGGGCTGTGCTTTGGGCTCTGTTTTTGGGGTGTCTGTGCTGGGATCCCAGCTCTGTGCTCTGCCTTGCAGCGTGGATGCCGGGCCCGGTGCTGTACGGCAGTGCCATCGACACCGCCTGTGTGCTGTGGGAGCGGCGCTGCGAGCGCCGGGCAGCCTGCAGCTACTACGACAACACGCTCTTCAGGCACAGGTAGGGCGGCAGGGGGCAGGGGCAGCCCTGCACTGCCCCCAGCACGGGACTGTCCCCCTGAGCCCCTCTGGCACACGCAGGTACCTGGGGCTGCAGCTCTTCTTCGAGGTGGGCGCCTTCCTGTGCTTCGGGGCCGTGTACGCCGTGCTCAGCAAGCAGGAGAGGCACGGCCGCCGGGCGGGGGGCACAGGGGCACAGAAGGAGAAGGAGAAGCTGGCAGGGGACCCCCTGAAGAGCCCGGAATCCAAAGTGTGACGCCAGAACGGCCTGTGGCCACAGGTGTGCTGCACCGGGGGCTGCCTGCTGATCTCCCACCAGCATGGACTCCTCTGCAGGGCTGTGGGTCCCCCACACGCCCCTCTGCACCCCAGGGCTGCTGCTTGTTCTTCACACACACCGGACTCTGCAGCCTCCTGGATTCCTGTCCTTCAAGCAGATTTTCCTGCTGACTGTCTCAGTGATGCCAGCAGCGAGCATTAGCCATAAACCTGAAAGGTTTTGCAGTGCGGTTTTTTTTTTAATAAATCATTTTTAAGAAATGGGTTTGTACTGAACCCGTAGATCCCCGTGACTGATGATTATCATTACAATTCTTATTTTCTGTGCTATCAGCACTTATTTTCTGATAGTCGGTGTTTATCACAGGAGCTCACTGGAGCCTGTGGGAGTTCGGGTGCACTCCTGGTTTGCAGCTTGGGAAGGGCAGAACTTTTCCCAGGGTTGCAGGATCAGAGGATGAGCTTGGAGCCCCTCTCCAGACTGGGTAGAGCTTGTGGCTGAGCCATCTGAGCCCAGCCCCTGGCTCCCTGAAGGGGGGTCTGTCTGTAATTACGGGGTGGAAGCCCAGCCTGGTGCTATTTTGGTTCAGCTGCTGCCTGCAGTTCCTGCATTCTTCCCATCCTGGGGCTCCTTCCCACCCAAGAGTGAATTGTGTTGCTACTGGGTAACTTTGTAATTTTTGGCTCCAGGATGGAATTCAGTAGAAGAAACAAAAGTTGCAAGTTCAACCCAAATATGCAGAAAAGAAATACACAGAGGGGGAAATTGATTCCCTCCTCCCGCCCTGGCAAATATCCTCTGGGGAAGGCTGGGTGTGCAGGGAAGTGGAAGGGAGAATGCCTGTGGTGAAGTGACTGGATTTAGCTGTTTCCCAAACTGCTTGCCCATTCTGAGGGACCCAGTTACCTCAGTGCAGACTGAGAGGCTGACTGCAATTTTTCAGGGGTTTGGGTTGGGGTTTTCTTCCTGTTTTTGTGCAGTGCCTTGTGCTCACTGAGGTGAGGATTCACAGCCCTGCTCAGGGTACCCAGAGGTGGTGTCTGGCTTCAGAGAAGCTTCTGGAAGGCAGAGATGTGCGTGATTGTTGCAGGGATGGAGCTGGAACCACCTAAGGAAGGACGAGCAGCGTTTGCTGACCGTGACCTTCAGAGTTTTGCACTGCCCTCTTTTCCAAGCCGTGGCTGAAGCAGCAGGAGAGGAGTGGGAGCGAGGTTGTTGGGGCAGGAGGAGGGAAGGGACAGCCCACGGTGCCCACGGTGGTGGCTCCAGCTCCTGGCAGCCCAGAGTCCGTGGAGAGGAAGGTTCTTTCCTGGCTGAGCACAAGCCTTGGCTCACAGGGCTGTCCTGCTGTGCTCAGCTGAATCCCAAGGCTCCCCAGGGTACTTTCCACTCACCACGAGGAGCCAACAACAGCACAGCTTGTTCCCTGGGGAGCTGCCGTGGCCTTGGCCAGGAATCTGCCCGTGGAAGCCTGCAAGCCCAGGCTGGACAGGGCTTGGAGCAGCCTGGGACAGTGGAAGGTGTCCTTGCCTGTGGCAGAGTGGAATGGGATGAGCTTCAGGGCCTTTCCAACCAAAGCCATTCTGTGATTCCATGGCTCTCTGCCCATCCCACTGCAGCCCCTCAGGTCTGTGCATCCTTTCTGAAAGCCCCTCGAGCCACCAAAAGCAGTGGCTCCATTGACAGAAAGGAGGGGAAAGGGCCTGGTTAAACCCTTTCCCAGAACAAGCAGCGAGTTTAATTGCCCGTGGTGCTGCTGCAGGTGGCAGGCAGGCTGCACATCCCTCAGTGCCTGCTTGGGATCAGCCTGGATTCCTCCTTCCCTCGTTACCCCTCCAGCACAGCACAGAGCCCTGTGGATAAGCACCCAAGGCACTTGCAAACTGTCCTAGCTCTGCTTTTGCTCTGGGAATTTCCATCAGTTTGGGCTGATGGAGTTTCTATAAAGAGACATAAACCCCATCCCGTCCTCTGTGCTCTTTAAGAGTGTGGTGAAAGGGAGTGACTTTGCAGGGAAGATCAAAGACAGGCACTTGGGGAAGGCTGCTCCCACCTCCCAGAGCAGGGGGGAGAGAAATCCCAGGGAATATGAAAGGGCTGGCAGCAGCAGGGGGAGGGTTTGAGGCAGAGCAAGGGGCAGGCAGGTAGGAGGGCTGCAAAGGCAGCAAAGAAGGGGTAGAGGCAGCAAAATGCACCCTGTAAAACAGAATTTACAGGGCAGCAAGGGCACAGCTTGGGCACCAGCCAGGAACTGCTCTGGGGGTCAGCAGGAGCTAATCCAGCTGGGCCAGAGCTCCATGGGCTTCCTGGAACCCAGCACTGGATGTTTTCATGCAGCACTTTGTGGCACCAGGGTCACAGACCTGGAGGCAGAACAGAGCCTTTAGGGCTGGTGAGAATCACACAGGGTCAAGAGAAGGGCTGAAAACAGGAAACAAGGGCTGCTTTAGAGCCATTCCCCTGGAAAAGGAGCAAAGCTGAGGGTTTGAATCACCCTTGGTGTGTCTGGGTCTGGCTGATCTGTCCCTGGAGTGCTCCTGGCACTGCTGCAGTCTGACCCAAAGGGTTTCTCCTGGTTTGCTGCTGCTGCCACTCTCCAGCACAGGGATAGGGATGGTCCCAGGTGGATTCAGTGGCTGCTTGTAGGGCACCAACAGAAGGTGAATCAGAACACTGATCCAGTCCCCAGGCTGGGGAAGAAGAGGGCAGACAACCCATAGATGTTACACTGAAGCCCAAGAAAATCTAGGAAGTTCCCAGAGGGATACTGAAAAGATGAGCCAGGGAATCACTGAAATGGTACCAATTAAAACCACAATTCCCAGAAACTGAAGGTTTCCAGGGAATCTCAGAGCAGCCAGGCAGATCCAGACCCAGCTCTGCACTGATCCCTGGAAAGATGCTGAAGAAATGTCTCGTCCGTGTGCAGTCACCTGGATAAGGATGCCATGGATTGTCTCACACAGATCACATCAAACATTCCATTTCTCCTTCAGGCAGGCACCTGTCCCACCTGGGGAAGCTGTGCTACCTCCTGACTGAAGGAAGGATTTTGACCCTGTCCCACCTTGTTCCCATAAACCAATTATCAGCCAGATGGAGATATGCAGAGAGGAGAAAAAGAGGAGAAAAAAGCAGGCTTAATTGGAAAGCTTCAGCTCCAGGAGCTGCAGGTAGTTTGCTGCCTACCCAAAAGGATTTATCTCCAGGAATCTCACCAGGATCTGTCCTGTCTCTAGGACTAATCAATATTTTAATTAATTACTTGGACAATGAGAGGAGCAGGAGCTAATAAAATTTCTGCTTATGGTCGTGAGTGCTGTGAGCAGCACGACTGGAATCCAAATCATTCCCAGCAGGCTGGAGAAAGGGTGTGAATGGATAATATTGGGATTTAACATCAAAACAGTGGTGCAGGGGAGCAGGGCTGGGGTGCAAAGTCTGCCCTGTGAGAAAGGGGATGTGGCAGAAGAGTTTTAAGCTCCTGTTTTCCCTTTGAATTAAGTTGGCATTCACCACAATTCACTGTCCTGTGAGGGGAAGATACGACCCCTGGCACCACAAAATGATCTCCCCACATTGCTGAACTGAGAAAGTTTCCCTGCTTATTGCCCAGTGCATCTCCTCTCCAAGGTCCAGGCAAACAGAGCAGAGCAAATCAGGAACTATCTCCTGTGTTTAGAGACAGGTTGAGTAATGATTGCTCCTGAAATACGGAATTCATCCTTAATGGAGTTGCAATGGAGTTGTGCAGGAGCTGGCTGCTGAAGGTGCTGAAGTGATTGTGCATGGGAGAGCATCCTTTATCCTGCAGCTGTGACAGGAGCTGATGCTGCTCCCTGAGAGCATTCCCAGCCCCAGCCCAGCCCCAGCCTCTGCTGCTGCTTCCAGGGTGCTCAAGGACAGGATTGCTTTCACAGTGAAAGCACACAGCACTGATCAAGGCTGCCAGAACATTTTAATCCCTCTCCCCTCACTTTTCAAGGTAGAATGTCATTTGCTAAAGAAGCCAGAACCTGAGATGGTTCCAAGCTGTGCACACTGGTACAACTTTCTGAGCAAACTCGGGAAAAAACAACTTTCCCTGGATAAATGGAATTGTTCTTGCTATTGAATTCTTCTTCCCTTTCCACCCTGCTCACGCTGGCTGTCCCAGTGCCATGACCTGGTTACACACTGGGCACTGGCTGTGTCCAAATGGCACCGATGAGGCTTTGGGGACGCTGTGCTCCTCTTTCTGCTCCCCCACAGCCTCTGATTTCTCGTGGCTGCAGAGTGCCCAGGAGCAGGGGCTGGGCACAATTAATGAGACACTCCAGAGCCTGTGTCTGGGAGTGGGAAATGCCTGTGTGTGACAGAACCTGCAGGAACAGTAAGTGCAGGTGGATGGGGGTGGCACTCTGAGAAATGGGGGCACTGGTGGTGGAAATCCAGCTGGGAACACTGGGGAAAGCCCCGTTCCCAGCAGGGCTGGTGGGGCACAGCCCCACAACCCTGAGACAGGGCAGAGCCATGCCCAGACCTGGGGAAGGAGATGGCAGCTGTGCCTGATCCACAAAACCTGAAATAAGCACATTTCAAGGACACCAGCTACACACCCTTTCCAAGAACTATTAGTGCAAACAAAGGGGAATCCAAGAAAGATGGAAAGGCCCAGCTGTTCTGGAGGGCTTGCTCATTGCTGTGATGATGCTGAGCAGCCTGAGACACAGGCCTTGGCACAGCAGGCGTGTGGGTGGCAGGGGGGAACTCCAGGAGCAGGAATTCAGCAGAGTCCCTTTCCCAGCCCCAAGGTCTCCACTGGGTCCTGCTGCTCCTGAGGCAGGACACATCCCAGCTGTGCATGCAGTGAAATAATGAGCCACCACAGGCAGACCCCAGTGTGCTCAGAACCCACTCCTGAAGGTGATGGGAGCTTCCCACACATCCCCACATCCCCACACAAACCTGCAGCTTTAATTTAGAGGCAGCTTTTGAGCCACAGGACACCACTCGTGGTCTGGGTATGGTTAAATAATGGAAAGCAGGGAGAAGTCAGGCAGAAAATGTGCATGTTAATAATGAATATGGCAGGAGAAATGATTGAACACGAGCAAAGGCAGGGGTGAAACAAAGAGGGGGAAAGACACGGGGCACAGGAGCCCAGCCAGGGCCATGGGCTTGGCTCTGGAACAGCACCAGTGCCACCAGGAGGGTGGCAGCAGCAGGGGGGCCAGGGGAGCTGCAGGCTCCTACTTCCTGAGGGGGAAAAACAACAAAAATTTTAAAATAATGAAATGCTGCAGCTGTGCCCCGTGTGGCTGCTGTTGCTGCCTCCCCTTCCCAGCCACACAAAACCATCTCAGCTGGTCAGTTCAGCAAGGATTTGGGGCTGCTGCTCCTGGGGCTGCCATCCAGCTCCCTGCACTTCATTCCCCCTCTCCAGGCTTCTCCAGACACAGCAGCAATAAGTGAGCTCCAAGTCCTGAAGCCAGGAATAAATCATGACACGGGTGACACTTGTAATTGAGAGTTTCTTAATTGCTGTGTTTGATTAAAGAGCTGCCGGCTTTGTGCATAAAAGGCAGAGACTCCAGAAACCCGGGGTAGGAAGAAAAGAGGATGAGAAGATGATGGGAACAGGAAAAAAAGCCAGATCAAGGAGAAGAAAGACTCGGGAGAAATCTTGTTGGAGTACCAGAGATAAGGGAGACAAAAATAGATCGAGTGGCTTCACTTGTGACTACATCCATGTTTATTCCTGCCCTCGTGGGGCAGGAATACAGCGATTTGTGCTCTCCCGGTGTGAAATGCAGCAGCTCTTTAGCACCACAAAGCACCAAAGATAAAGGCAGCATATCAAAGAGAACTAAAACCGACGGGGAAATTGCTTTTTTTGTTGTTGGAATGAGCGCCAGGGGAATAGGAAAACCTTCCATCAGAACTTTGGTGGCAATGCTCCAGGAAGGCAGGAGCTGCACCCTGTGGTGCCAGGAGTGGCTCCTGCCAGGGGCAGGGACACATCCCCGTGCAGCCCAGGCCCTTTCTGGAGGGGAGATCCCTTCCTGGGTGAATTCTCCCTCCCGTGGCGCTTTCCCAGCTGAGCAGGGTGGGTGAGGAGCCCAGAGAGGGCCCAGCTTTAGGAGGAGCACGGGTGAGCCTGGCTCAGGTAAATCCTCCAGCCTGCACAGATTCTTCCAGCTCAGATGACCCTTTTGTCTTTGTATGGACTCCTGAGCACTGACCTCATTGCTCCCAGGTGGAAGCTGGAGGTTTGGTGACACTGCAGGAATAAAAATACTCCATTTCCTCCTGCTTTCACTGCTGTCTCCAGGCAGCTCTGAGCAAGTCTGCCCTGAATGGAAATGATATCCCTGCTGTGGGCCAGTGGAAAGGGAGGAGAAGGGCAGCTTTGCAGAGCTGGTGCCTGGGCTGGGGGCCGTGGTGGGGCAGGCCAGCTCTGGCACCAGGGATTTCCCCAAATAAATGCACAAACAGCTGCAACCAAAACCCTCGGGAGACCCCGAGAGCTGCCTGGCACTGGCTGGGGCTTCCAGCATGCTGCCAGGGCTCCACAAAAGCTTCACCTGGTGGAAATCTGACCCTGAGAAATCTTTGCCTTGAGCTCAAACAGCCTGAAGAGTGAAGAATTCGGGGTGCTCTCTAAAGAGCTTTTTACCCTTCAGTTTAAAAAATCTTCCAATACAGGGCATGGTTTTAATGAAAAACAGCTCCCCAACAATAATCTGCAGCACAGGCTCATAACATTTCCAGGCTCATTAATTTAGAGACTCATCACCCAAAAATTGGTGATTTCTGATGATTTCTAATGTGAACAGAGAGTCTAATTGAGCTGCTTTGTTCCTACAACTCCCAGTTTCTTCCCCTGATGGGCTTTTCCTCCAGATCACTTCTGTCTTAAGCTTTGACAAATGCGAGGGCTTCTGGCGCAGACAAATGGTGCGTCGGGCTCTTGGAAAGCTCGAGAGCATCTTCATTTCCCTGCTGCTGTCACATCCTCAGCCTCCCTGTCTGTGGCAGCCGGGGGAACACGAGCCCCGGGGAGCCGGGTGACACTGGATCCTGCGGGAGGGGAATGAGAGGAGACAGCGCAGAAGGGCATTGCCGGGGGCACGGAGCTCCCTGCACCGCAGCAGGACCCCAGCCCCAAATTCCTGCGGGGGGGCGGGGAGGGTCTCATTGCGCTGACCCTCTTGGGGGATGCTCTCCTGGGGACGGGCGGCTCAGGGCCCTGCAAGGATCCCCACCAAAAGTGCTTTTAACAGCCTGGGAAAAGGCAGTGGGAGCTCAAGGGTCCCTGTGTACTGTCCTGCTCCAAGCTCACACATTCCTGGAGGAATTCCTGGCTCATCGTCCATTAAAATAGAGAGAAAACAACAAAAAAAAAAAGTCATTAGCAGTGGAGCAGAGGGTCAGAAAGCAGGTTATTGACTGGCTTTATCACAGCTCCAAAATCCTCCTAAGAATAGAGCACTTTAGATTAATTGGGGGGAAAATGGATCGGAAAGTTGCAATTAAGCTGATGTCATAATTTTGGGGAAAAAAAACAAAACAGGTGTTCTGCTGCGGCTGTAGTTCTCTCCCTGACTTTAATTGGTGTGCCAGTCCCAGGTGCCTGTATTGATAAAACACTGTCCATTTAAAACATGTATAATTAGCATTGGTTTAAAAGGTACAAACATTTGAAAGGGAAAAAAAATGATTGAAACCCAGAAAATCTTCAGCACTATTTTTTTTTTGTTTTTTTTTTTTTTTCTTTAACCTTTCAGAAGTTTGGGGTAATTGTCTCAGCTCTGTGAGGAGTGAGGGACAATTCCCTTGGCTTGCCCTGAGCTCTCCCCAGGGTTTTTGCTCAGATTCCCCACCTCAGCAGTGCCACCACCTCTTCTGTTGTGTTTATGCCTTTCAAACCTCTCTGCACAGGCTCTGCTTTGCCATCACTCGCTGGAGCTTTTCCCATTTAACTCCTTTGCTCTCCCCCAATAAATCAGTGCCTCCCAGCCCTTCATCACTCCCAGGGCTGCTCCAGAGCCCCGTGGGATGCTGGCACCCGCCAGGTGCTGAGGGAATTAATAGATGGCAGACTCAGCCAGAGCAGAGCTGCACTCCTGGAGCACAGCCTGGGGAGTGCCAGGAGAGGGAAGGGCAGCTCTCAGTGCTGGAGGTGTGAGCAAGGAGAGCCAAAAATCACCTAGAGCTCACTGGAGAGGGCTCAGTCTGTTGATTCCTGGAGCAGTTCTGAGCATCCCCCTGGACTGTTCCCCGCTGCTCCCCACGGGCTGGGGCAGGGCACTGTGCCCTCACCTGGCTCCATCCCCCAGCTCTGCACGGCTCAGGTGCCGCCTCAATGTCAGCACAGGACTCTCCGTTTGTCCCTGTGAGAGGCAACCTGAGAAACTGCGGATGAATAATTTATGCGGTGTTTGTCTACAGCATAATAGATGTGTAAAAAATGCTCCTGTTGCGCGGAGAGGTGCTGGGAATCTCCACAATTCCCAGCACAAAGGTGGCGGGACAGTTCTAGATCCCACAGAAACCCCACGGAGGGTTCCTGGCGGAGCCGGGCGGGATGATCCAGTGCCTGACACCGCCTGGGGACAGGGAGGGCTGCGCTAATGTGACAAGAATTAATGACACAGACCCAGACCTCCACATAATTAAAGCAGTAATTGCTGGGAAGATGGCTCATGCAAAGCGATGGGCTGGGGGCGGGCAGGCTTGATTAAAACTGGTGACTGGCTACAAATGATTAGATTAAAATCAATTAACTGTAGAATTGCTGTCTGGCATATGGAAGGATAATTCAGTTACGTAACCGACAGCGGGATTTGCACTTTGCAAATGCTGTTTCGGTGCATCTGACCAAGCTTAGGCCGCCTGGTTATTTAACAGGACACGCTCGCCGTGCCGGGCCCCCGGGCGGGCTTTGGGAACGGGATGCGGGGCTGTTCCCTCCGCCCGCAGAGGGAGAGGCACAGACACGGCTCCCGCCCCTGCTCCGGGCCGCGTATTTGTAAACAGGAGCTCTTCCGTCTCGCTTGTAAAGACTGGCAGGATTAAGGCAGCATTAGCGCGATTCACGGCTCGGCGTGTCCCTCCTGCCGGGAGGCTGCTGGTGGCGGTGCCCATTAGCGCTAATGCAGCATCAGCACGTGGAGAGCATCCCTGCCTCCTGCATCCCTGCCTCCAGCATCCCTGCATCCCTGCCTCCTGCATCCCTGCAAGCCTGATTCACTGCCTCCTGCATCCCTGCATCCTGCATTCCTGATTCACTGCCGCCTGCATCCCTGCCTCCTGCATCCCTGCCTCCTGCATCCCTGCAAGCCTGATTCACTGCCTCCTGCATCCCTGCATCCCTGCATCCTGCATCCCTGATTCACTGCCGCCTGCATCCCTGCCTCCTGCATCCCTGCATCCCTGCCTCCTGCATCCCTGCAAGCCCGATTCACTGCCTCCTGCATCCCTGCATCCTGCATTCCTGATTCACTGCCGCCTGCATCCCTGCCTCCTGCATCCCTACATCCCTGCATCCTGCATGCCTGATTCACAGCATCCCTGCATCCCTTCATCCCCGATTCACTGCATCCCTGCATCCCTGCCTCCCTGCATCCCTGATTCACTGCTTCCAACATCCCTGCATCCCTGTCTCCAGCATCCCTGCCTCCAGCATCCCTGCCTCCCCTCAGCCCCCCAAATGCAGGGCTGGGACCCTTTGCGGGACAGCAAGGAGCTGCAAGGCAGGGTGAGGCTGTCAGTGCTCCAGGAGCTCTGCAGTGACCCTGCTGTCCCTCCTGCTCTGGGCTCTGCAGTGACCCTGCTGTCCCTTCCTGCTCTGGGCTCTGCTGTCCCCCTGCTGTCCCTCCTGCTCTGGGCTCTGCAGTGACCCTGCTGTCCCTCCTGCTCTGGGCTCTGCAGTGACCCTGAGGCAGCCCTGGGGCAATGCTGGGGTGCCAGGGCAGGGCTGGCAGGGCAGGGGGGTTACACTTCCACAGGATTGAGTGCAGCTGGGATCCTGGGCTGGCTCCTCTCGGGTGCAGCACGCTCTGGACTCACCCTCTCCTTACACAGCCTGGTTTCAGCAGGCATTTGCTCTGTCCTGAGCTCCTCTGTGGCCAGAGGAGAAGCACATTGTCACACCCCTGTCACCACCATCGTGGCACAGGGGCAAAGCAGCTTCTCTTTGGGAATTGTCCCAAAGGTTGGACACTTGGAGCAGCCTGGGACAGAGGGAGGTGTCCCTGCCCACGGCAGGGGTGGCACTGGGGGGCTTTGAGGTCCTCTCCAGCCCAAACCATTCCATGATTCTCTTCCTGGTGCGCTGCACTCCAAGCCCACCCTGTTCCCAAGGCCTGGAGCTGCACAAGGGAATGGCTCCCAAAACCTGGTGCAGAAAGAGGTTCCAGCAGTGCACTGAGCTTGGCCCAGCTGCTCCTGTGCCCTCAGGAGGGAGAGCTGCTGGTCCTGTGCCTGCAGAGAGCCTGGGAGGGTCCCTGTCCCACCAGGGATGGCAGGGGGCTTTCCCCACTCCCTTCTCAGAACTGCCCTGGAAACCTCCCACACCAGCAGAAACACGTGTGCTTTCTGTAGAAGAGGCAAAAGTAGATTTAGGTCAAAAATTGCTATGTATAGAGCAGAGAAGCATCTCCTGGTGCCATCTGCCATGCACCAAAGCCAAACTCTGCTTAGATCCTGATGAGGCTTTAAAAAAACCATAAAAACCTGACTGGCTTCCATTCAGGGCTTTCAAACCACTCCTGCTCTTCCAGGGCTGTTCAAACATGGCTCCACTAAGCTGCTGTCCATCATCCATAAGCTCCTGGTTCTTGCTGTCAAGGAGAACATTAACCCCACTTCTGCCTCCCTGCTCCAGGGAGGAGCCCCTTGGAGGAGCCCTCCTGCCCAGCCCAGCTCTGCCAGGCTGATGGAGCACACCTTCCATGCTCTGCTGCTTCCAAAGGTCCTGGGAGGAGCCTTTGCAAACAGTGAGGAAATGCTTTATTCCATTAGCAGGCACTGCTAATCTCCATGGAGATCCTGCTTCTCTTCCCTTTGTCTGCTCTTGTGTTTGCTTATTCTGGATCGATGCAAAATCCCTCTTTTCCTTGCTCTCCACTTTCCATGCCTCACTCACAGCCCATCTGAGATTTCTAGATCTCAGCCAGGACCTTTTTCCCTGCTTGTTTCTCCCCTCCACGCCCAGCAGCACTGCAGAAACATCTGGATGCCTTTCTGAAGGCAAGGCAGTGCCCCACAGCAGCGTTCCCTGTGCTGCAAAAATCCATTCCCATGCTAGGGGAGCTCTGCAAACCAGCAGCAAGCCAGCCTTCAGTCCCTGTCACCGTGGAGAGATGAGTAATCATTTCCCTCCCTGAAGGAGATGCAGCAGATTTATGCTCCTGACTCAGCCCCCAAGTTTATGTGAAGGAGAAAGGTCAGGACACAAACTCCATCAATATTCCTGCCCTAGCAGGTTTTCTGCTCCCTGACAAGGTGGCTCAGCAGTGCTGGCTGCTTGTTGGGTGCCTTTAACTGAGGCAGAAGGGCACAGATACTCTGCTGGTAATTCACTCACCTGCAGTGAATCCAGCAGCAATCCACACCATGGAAATCTTGGCAGATCCTGGAAAATATCTCTGTGCTCTCCAGCTCTGGGGTCATACCCAGCCCCAGATGAGGACAGAAGCTTCTACAAGCTCCTATTTCAAAATAATCTCAAAAAATATGTCCAGAAGCCAAATAATCTTGTCCTGGTTGTGATTTAAAGAGAACTGCTCCAGTTTGGGAGTTTTTAAACTATTATC
Source organism: Erithacus rubecula (assembly GCF_903797595.1). NCBI lineage: Eukaryota > Metazoa > Chordata > Aves > Passeriformes > Muscicapidae > Erithacus > Erithacus rubecula. The sequence continues at coordinate 359,880 of NC_136658.1, read as the reverse complement.
ACATGCATAAGTTAGAACTCCAAGCAGCAGTCCCAAAGGGGAAACGAGCCTGCTCCATTTCCCCTTTACAGGAACACTTTGCTCCGGGGATTTTTCAATCAGATTTCAAAATCAAGCATGTCTTTGAAAAGTCTCTTGTTGAGTGATTCCATGGCCCATTCCACGCCAGCACCACTTGGATGAGCTCTGGTGTCCAGGCCATTCCCTGTGTCCTGTCCCTCCATCCCTGTCCCCAGTCCCCCTCCAGCTCTCCTGAGGCTCTGGCAGGGCTCTGAGATGTCCCTGGATCCTTCTCCTTTCCAGGTATAATTCTGTGATTCCGTGATTCTGTGATTCTATGATGTGTAATTCTGTGATTCTGTGATCTGTAATTCTGTAATTCTGTGATTTTGTGAATCTGTGATTCTGTGATCTGTGATTCTGTGATTCTGTAATTCTGTGATCTGTAATTCTGTAATTCTGTGATTCTGTGATCTCTGATTCTGTGATTCTGTAATTCTGTGATTCTGTAACCCTGTGATTCTGTAACCCTGTGATTCTGTGATTCTATAATTCTGTGATTCTGTAGTTCTGTGATTCTGCAACCCTGTGATTCTGTGATTCTATAATTCTATAATTCTGTAATTCTGTGATCCTGTAACCCTGTGATCCTGTAACCCTGTAATTCTGTAACCCTGTGATTCTGTAGTTGTGTGATTCTGTAACCCTGTAATTCTGTGATTCTGTAATCCTGTGATTCTGTGATTCTATAATTCTATAATTCTGTAATTCTGTGATTCTGTGATTCTATAATTCTATAATTCTGTAATTCTGTGATCCTGTAACCCAGTGATTCTGCAACCCTGTGATTCTGTAGTTCTGTGATTCTGTGATTTTGTGATTCTATAATTCTGTAATTCTGTGATTCTGTAACCCTGTGATTCTATAATTCTATAATTCTGTAATTCTGTGATTCTGTAACCCTGTGATTCTGTGATCTCATCCCAGCTCACAGGGTGTCAGGCACTGCTCTGGGAGGGGTTTGGTGTCACCCAGCCCCAGATCTCCCCTCTCAGGAGGAGACAGGTGCTTTTTGGGGTGGAGAACAACCCCCAGCATGGTGACTCAGCCACCCTCATGTTCCACTTCTTCTCCACACCCCCCAGTGGTGATGTTATGGGATTTAATGTCTCAGAGGGCCCCATTCCATCTCCTCAATGCACAGCCCCAGCCTGGGCACTCACTGGTGCATTCCCAGAGCATTTATCATCTCCAGTGCTGCATCACACCAGCACCAGGAGCTGCTCAGGCTGGGAAATAACCTGCCTGAATCCCTAATGAGGGCAGGGAGCTGCTCTCAGGGCCTCAGGGTGCACCCAGCTCCACTCCCCCAGGAAAGGAGTGGGGACACAGCGAGGATGTGGCTGCAGAAGAGTGAGGGGAAACTCCAGGGTGTCTCCCAGGAATTCACCCTGCCCACCAAGTTGAGCCCATGCTGCAGAAGCAGTGGGAAGGGGTGGCAATAAAGAGGTTTAGCCCAAGCAGGAGCAGCTCCTGGTGCTCTGGCAGTGATGTGTGCTCAGGGAAAGGCCAGGTGAGCAAAAGGAGCACACAGCTGAAAACCCTCCTGGTGGCTTCTATCTTCACCTGATATCCTTGGTGAAATCAAGGTCTTTTCTCCCGTTCTTTTTTTTTTTTTTTTCCCAGCAGGTGGAAAGTACAAATATCAGTAAACAGGAGCCCGTTTAGCAGCAGATTTTGGCAATGGCTAAGCCTCTATCCAGCCCTTAAATTCTGATAATGATCTGCTCCCCGAAGGAGAGCTTTTTCTGTTTTCCAAAACGAAAGGCAGAGCCTGGCCGGGGTGGATTCCTGCAGAGTTCAGGGGATCAGAGGGTTTGGCTGAAAATGCCTGAAAGCTCCTTTCCCTCCCAGCCCTGCCGTGCCCCAGGTGCAGGATGAGACTCCTGGGACTGTGGGTTCCTATTCCCCCCCGGAGCAGGAAATTTCCCCATCCCCACCCGACTGGCACACAGAACAATGCCCAGAGCCAGAAATAAAGGGGTTGAATAATTCAGTGGGCTCTGGAACATGGGGATGGCAGAGAGCAGGAATAGGAAAGCACAGCTAATAAAAGCAAGAGGCAGAGGGAAATTTATTAAACATTTTTCAGACAAGAACATTTTGCCCCTCGCAGGAAAAAAAAAAAAAATTAAGCAGGGGATTTACACACCCAGCTCCCTTTCTCTGAACTGCAGGACTCTAAATTTACTTCTGGCTCCTGCTTTAAATCAGAATGGGTCATTCTGTCACCCTCTCCCTCTCTGTCTGCAAACTTTCTGCTGCTGCTGACATTTAAAAACCAAACAAGCCGGGCTAAAAGCTCCTGGTCTTTGCAGGAATAACGATTGCAAGGGTGATCAAACTAATCGATGCTCTCAAGCAAATATGTGTGAGCAATCCCAAGTGCTTGTGGCAGCCGTGCAAAGCAAACCAGAGCAGACAGGGGCTGGAAACTGGAACAGGGGTAAAATCCCCAAACCCAGGGATGAGAATTTCTGTGCCCAGCAGCCTCTTTTCTTTGTTATTTTCTTTTATAAGTGCCTGGCTGGCAGAGAAGAAATGGGGCTCCAAAGGAAAGCAAGATTCTCCACCACAGGTAGATCAGTGTGATCTTCCAGGCCACAAATCCCAGTTTAGTCCAAGATGAGAGCACAGCTCAGCCCTCCTGAGCTCCCCTTTATCTGCCAATTCCCACTCCCCTGTGTCCATGCCCGGGAGGCTGATTGGAATTCACTGAGATCCACCTCAAAGCAGACCCACTTCCCTTACAGTTCTCTCTGTTTCACCCAGGGCAATGTGAATATTTATCAGCCCCAGACACAGAGACATCAGGAAAAATAAGAAATTGCCACTCCAAGGCTCCTTTTCACTGCCTTTCTCTTCCCAGTGCCACTTTTCTGCTAATTCCTCTGTGCTGTTCTGCACAGCAGAGGGAAGGACTGATCACAAACCCTGAGCTGAATCCCCCTGGTCCCCCAAGAGGGAGGGAGGGCACCTGGGGAAAACCCCTGATGGAGATTTTAATTTCAAAAGGTCATTTCACAACATTTAATTCATTGTCTGGGCCAATCTGCTGGCAGAGTCCACATTTGGGGCTGAATGTACAACCAAGCTGAAAAAGTTGCACTCCCTCATTGGCATTATTCCCTCGCACTCTCATTCCCATTATTCCCATTATTCCCTCACTCTCATTATTCCCAGCTGGACCCCCTCATTCCCACTGCCTGCACTGGGGGTGTTCAGACAGCCCAAAGGTGCCTTTTTCCTTGCTGCCCTGTCACTTTTCCTGCCAGCAGCAGTTAAATCAGTGCATCCAAACTCATTCACCTGGGACATGGCCTGGGACACGCTGCCCAGCAGGCACGGGCAGGATTTGGGGTCTGCAGGCTCTCAGAGCACTGCCCAAGCCTGAGCTGAGCTTCCAGAGGCCTCCAGGCTCCAGCAGGATGGCATTTCCCAGCCCTGCCAGGCTGCAGAGTGCCAGGCTGCAGAAGCACAGCTCTGCCCCAGATGGATCATCTTGCTGTGCCACGGCCAGGAGAGTTGTTTGACTCTGCAGGGTCACCTTCCCACAGCTCCAGCAGAAAGCCAGCTGCAACCACCCCTGCATTTCCTCTCCTCACCCCGGAGGGGTTTTTCACCCACCTGTGTGCAGGAGCCATCCATTCTCTCAGCCCCCTTACCTGCTCCTTTCCCCCTCCCTCTCTCTGCCCAGGCAGAGCTGGGGGAGCTCAGTGGAGAGGAGAAGGATCCAGGGAGAGCTCAGAGCCCCTGCCAGGGCCAGGAGGGGCTCCAGGAGAGCTGCAGAGGGACTGGGGACAGGGATGGGGGGACAGGACACAGGGAATGGGTCCCCAGAGGGCAGAGATGGGTGGGACAGTGGGCAGGAATTGTCCCTGGCACAGGCTTGGAGCAGCCAGGGGAAGGTGTGCCTGCCCAGGGCAGCCCTGGGAGCATCCTTTGGGATGGTGGCACCTTTGCACAGGCACACAGACCAACCCCTCCCTGCTGGAGCCTCAGCCTGATGCAGCACTCCCACTCTGAACTGCTCCCTTCCTCCCCATCCCTCTTTATAACATGCAGACCATTTTTCCCCCCAGTTACTTATTCATGCCACTTGGTTTCCAGTGGAAAGAGGGATCAGAACCCTCCCTGGATATTGATACTGGCACTTGCTGTTTATCAGGCAATCTTCCCCTGAGCCATCTCCTTCCCTGGTGCCTTCTCCAGGCCTGGTGCAGCTCCAGCTTCACCAAAATCCCTCCTGTGGGAGCAAGGAGCAGTGCCTGTGGTGCTGTTCTTTCCTGTGGGGCTGGCCAGGGGTGGAGGAAGGTGGAACTCCTGCAGAGGCAGCCAAAGGGCCAGTCTAGACTGATGTGATCTCCCAGCTACTCACTGAGGCTGCTTTTCCATGCCCAGAGCACAGACATTTTAACTTGCTGCTTAATGTGCTCCTTAAAGCAGTTAGCAGAATCCCAGCCATCAATCAGTCCTGGCAGCCCATCCACAAGGCATGGCCAGGAACTGGGCATTAATTGGGAATGCTTTGCTGGATTTCCTGCCTGGCAGCACCCAATTTTTCACTCTGAGTTGAAGCACGGAGCTGCTGCTTGGCACAATCAGTACTTTTCTAGGTTGATAGGAAATTATCAGGGGCTCAGTGCCCAGGTGTGGGGTGTATTCCCACCCTCCCTGGCAATGCACAGGGGTGCCCCAGCTCCTTCCCTGCAGAGGAGCATCACTCTGGGGGCTGCTAAGAGGGTGGAAGTTCCCTTGCACAGGAGATTAGAGGGGCACTGGCTGCAGTTTGTTCCCCTGGGGATATTCCAGCAGGTGTGTCCCAAGCACATGGAGCAGCTGCCTATCCAGAGCATCACTCCCTTTTAATCACCATCTTATTAAATTTTATTTGTCTTGGGCGAGCTGTGCTGCTCTTGAAGTGCAATTGTGGCCAGCTGTGCTCAGCCCTGGAGCTGTGGCTGCCACGGGTGCCCAGAGCCCCCTGATGGTGTCACTGTGGCCCAGAGTGAGCTGTGCTCCTCCAGCACAAGCTGCTCTCACACAAAGCCTGGCCAAAGGCCATGACCTCTTGCTTTCCCCCAAAACTCCATCACCAGATTTTGCTGGTCCCGTTCCCAGCACTTCAACCCTTTGCTGCTCAGGCTCACAGGACACAGCAGGCATTTTTCATTCACTGCAGCAAACACAGCCCTAATCCAGGCCCTTAAATCTGTCTAGATTTTTAAATAATTGCAAGCAGCCTCCCAACTTGTGCAAAGTTTGATTTAAGCCTTAATTTAGTGGTTTATCTGGAGAGCAGGAAGTAAGCTGGCACTGCCAATTAGGAGCCATCTGTTTTCTCCTAATCTTCTGCAGGCTCAGCCCAGTGAGCAGGGGCCTGGGGTCACTGCCTGCAGCCCCAGGGACTGCCTGGTGTCCCCAGAGGCAGCACAGGGAGTGGCTGTCCCTGCTCCTGCACGGATCCTGGCAGCAGGGATCTGCTCTGGGCCAGCTGCTGCCTGCCCTGGGGCAGCACCAGAGCCAAGCCATTAATCACAGCTCCAAACAGGACCAGCCCTGTGCACCCCTGAACCCTTCCTTAAAAAAAACTCTATTCTGAGCCCAGCAGCTGGGGGCTGCTGGGGAGAGCCCACCCTGCCTGGCACAGGGTGTGGAGAGCAGGGACAGCACCAGGGCTGTGCCCCAGCCCAGCCTCAGCCAGCTCTGCCTGCTCTGGGCTGCAGTGGGACCCTCCCAAAGAGCCCCTGGAGCCAGCAGACCGCTGGGGCTGGTGAAGGAAAATGGGATGTGTTCTTCTGGCTGGGCTTTTGCTGCTGTTCAGCCTCACTGATGCTCCAGTGCTCCCCCAGCCCACACCTTCTGCTCTGCAAGAGAGGTTGAGCCCTGGGAAGCAGGAAACAGCAGCTCTCCAAAGAAATGCAGGAAGATAACAGCCTGGAGGGCTCAGGAGAAGAGGGGAATCAGTGGACAGAGGGGCCTGTCCCCTGCACTCCAGCACTCCCATTGATTGTCCTTTTGGAATGGATCTTGGTGGCTCAGGCTGTCTCATTGAACAGATGCACTCCTGCCATTTCTGACTGGCCCTGCTTTTGGAGATGGCTGGGGGAGATCCAGGAAATACAGTGCACCTCAAATTTTATGGGGACCTTTTCCTTCTGCTTTCAGCAGCCCAAATACACAAATCACAGAATCTCAGAATGGTTTGGGTTGGGAGGGACCTTAAAGCTCCTCCAGTCCCACCCCTGCCATGGACAGAGACACCTTCCACTGTCCCAGCTGCTCCCAGGCCAGTGTCCAGCCTGGCCTTGGGCACTGCCAGGGATCCAGGGGCAGCCACAGCTGCTCTGGGCACCTGTGCCAGCCCTGCCCACCCTCATGGGAACAATTCCTTCCTAATGGGCAATCCAAACGTTCTCTCTTCCCCTTGGAAGCAGCTCAGGACCCTCCTGCAGTGCAGACCCTGATGGCCCCGAGTGACTCCTTCAACTCTCAGCACAGGTCTCCTGCACGTCACATCCATAGATTCATACAACGCCTTCGTTTAATCACCCACGGGTCAGATGGGTGCCCGTGCCACCCCTTGGTCACCGTGGGGTGGGGACAATCCCCTCCAGCCACGGGGACAGCACTCAGCCGGCACGGCTCAAGGTTCAGCTGCCTGCAAGGGGGATAAACCCCCCAAACCAGGGCGCTCCCAGGCTTTGCGGGATGGAGTGTGCGGGCAGAGGACACTCTCCTCGGGAGGGGACAGCCCCGCAGGCAGAGGAGATCGCGGCCAAAACCGCTGACGCAGCAGTTCCAGCGTGCCGTCGGGAGGAAGACTCTGCCCTCCCGACTATTTTTGGTGCGTTTCTGCCAACCTGGAGGCACTGATCTATTGTCCGTGCTGTGACTCAGGGCTCTGCGTGGAGCCGGACTGGCAGGGAGGGACGCGCGGGGCTCCCGGGGGACCGGTAATGGGAGAGAGCCCTGCACCTCCTGTTTACACTTTAATGCCCATCCAGGCTATCCATTATTTATTGCTGGTGTATTTATAGAGCACTACCGGCACTGACAGGCTCTGCAGGCTGGGGAGAAGGTGCTCTCCCTTTGCATGTGCTGGTTAAACAGGGTGGTTAAACAGCCCTGGCTCTCTGCAGGGGCCGTCCCTCCCCTCCCCTCCTGCATCCTGTGCCTTTGCCATGAGGCATTGCTGCTTCTCTGCTGGGCTGGGGTGGCATTTCCTCCTCTGGACCCCAACACAGCACCCAAAGGGAAGGCAGCACAGCCCAGCACCGCAGGGTTCCACTGATTTGGGGCGAGAAACCACCCTGGAGGCTCCAGTGCCTCCCCCTGCCTCCCTCCTCTCCCTCCACCCTCTTCAGGCAGCAGCTCCCCGTCCCGTGGGGCTGTGACCCCAGGAGCAGCCCCCTGCAGCTCCTTTGCACGCCTGTCAGGTTTAAATGCAAAAGCTCTGATACCATCTTAAAATATGCACCAGTTAGCTCAGCCGTGTCCCGTTCCACCTGGCTGCCTGGGTTAGCTCCAGGAACCCATTAGTGGGGCTGGAGCAGCGGCACTGGCACTGGGCTATCAAAAGGAGCAAAGGAGTTTAGTGGCAAACCTCTGCAAATACATGTGGAGGATTATTTTAAGTGAAAGAAAATTTCCAGTAGTTTTGATGTGGGAAACATCAATAAAATCCTTCCTTTTATTCCAGCATTTTCCCAAGCGTGCTCCTGCAGGGGAATGAGAAGTTCCAGTGTCCCAGGAGTGAATTCTAAAGGGATGCTGCAGTGTGAGAGAGGAACCAGAGCTTGCACATCCCCAGCGTGCAAAACCAAAACTAAGCCGGGCCACCGGTGCCGAGGGTGAAGAGAAGTGATGTCACCGAGCAGGTGACAGCTCTGCCAGTGGTTACCCAAGACATGGCAACAGCAATCAATTCTCCCTGGAAGCCTCCAGAAGATAACGAGGTAATGGGCAGCGGTCTGCGTGGAATTGTAGAACAAATCACATCAGCCCGACCTAATCTCATCCCCAGACATGGCAATGCAGATGCAATCTCCCGGCCCTTAGCCACAGGAAGTCTTCAATGCTGCTTCAAACGCGGAATCATGGGCGGGGGGTGGTGCAGGAGGCTCTCGGATCCATCCCAGCCCTTCAGGAGCAGCACAGCCCCGAACTGCCGTGCCCTCCAAACCTTGGAGCATCTCCACCCTCCAAAGTCATCAGCTGCAGAGAGCCTCAAGCTCTCCCATACCCTCTACCGTCACTCACCCGCCTGGTTTATGGCTTTTGGATCGGGAGGGAAGGTGCCTGTCCTTTCCTAGGGCAGCTCCTTGTCCCAGGAGCCCGGGGCAGCACTGAGAGGTGCCAGGATCCTCGCAGCCCGGCTGGTGAGAGCTGCCAGGACCTGCTTCACCCGGCCTCACCTCGCCTTGTCTCCCAGAGTGCTACCAATTCTTTATACATAGCAATTAAATGTGATAAATGGGCTGCAAAGTGCTATTTTGGGAGAGAGGAGGCTCCATCTGGGAGTGCTGCAGTGCTGGCTCAGCACGACCCACTGCACACCTGGCTCTCCCCACCCTTAAATCTGTGGTGGCACACACATTCCCAAACCTATTTCTTTCCCCTGCCCTGTCCACAAGCTTACTTGGTTCCTCTGGCTGCTGTCAGACACTGTCACTTTAAATACAGAGTTTGCCCAATTTCTGGGAGTGCAGCAAAGGGTGGTCAGGAGCACCCAGTCATAGCAGCACCCAGAATTTACCTGGTCCCTGTAAAATTCAGGAGAGTTTCTGGGGAAAGGAACCCTGGAAAGAGGGGAAATACTTTGGGGAAAAGGTCAGGATGCGAGATAAGGGCAGGGAGGAGAAGAAAAGTCAAGATCCATAAGACATCCATCCCTGGCAGTGTCCAAGGCCAGGTTGGACGGGGCTTGGAGCAACCTGGCACAGAGGAAAGTGTCCCTGCCCGTGGCAGGGGTGGCACTGGATGCACTTCGAGGTCCCTTCCAACCCAAACCGGTCTGGGACTCTGTGTGCCCAGGCTGGGCTTTATTCAATGCGACCCCAGCTCAGGTGCACAGAGCTATTTGGCACTGAAGGGGATCCGACTGCTGCCGCGCCTGGCTCTGAACGCAGCGCTCCCAGTCCCCGGCTGTGCATCACTCCGGCATCCCAAAAACCCCGTTCCCACCCCAAACCCCTCCTCCGTGTGCCCCCCGGGCCTGGGCAGCCCCCGGGATGCCAGCGGGGACCAAGCAGGGTTGGAAGCAGAGGGAGATAACCCCGCAGCGCTCAGGGATGTGCGGCGTGTCTGCTTTGCTGGGCACGGAACGGGGACCAGGGCAGGAAGGGGAGGGGGACAGCCCCCGGATCCTGCTCGGCTGGAGCCGAGCCGGAATCCTCCTGGAATGGGAGGGGTCTGAGGTAATTCCCTAAATCCTCCCTGGCGTGGAAAGACGCCGTGACAGCCCGCGTTCCCTCCCCAGGGCTGGGGGCGACACACGGCAGCAGCCCCGCGGCTCCCACCTTGCTGGGAAAGGTCGGGACAGCCTCCAAATCCTGCCCGGGCTTGGCGGGGACCGCGACATCCCCTAATCCCTCCGGGGGCGGCCCGGGGGCCGCGCCAGCCCCGCGGCTGGTCCGGCGCCGAGCGCGGCTCAGCCCAGCCCGGCTCAGCTCCCCCCGACGGCGGCTGCCCGCGGCGCTCCCCAGCGCATCCCGCAGCGCCGGGCAGCCCGACCCGTCCCCTTCTCTTCTTCCTCCTCCTCCTTCTCCTCCTCCTCGCTCTCCTCCCCTTCCACCCCCCCGGGCCGGTTTGGGCAGCGGCGCGGCGGGCGCTGCCGGCAGAGCCGCCGTGTGCGGGCGCGGCGCCGGAGGCAGCGCGGCCCCGGGGGCGGCTCGGTGCCGGGGGCGGCCCGGTCCCTGGGCGGCCCGGTGCCGGGGGCGGCCCGGTCCCTGGGCGGCCCGGTGCGGGGGGCTGCGGCGCGGCAGGAGCGAGCCCCGCAGCCCCCGGCGCGGTGCCCCGGCGGTGGCCCGGCGGTCGCCGCTGCATGCCCGCGCCGGCGGCAGCATGGCCCGCAGGCAGGCGCGGCCGGCGGGCGGCGGGCGCTGGCTGCCCTGGCTGGGGCTCGCCGTGCTGCCGCTGGCCGTGCCGGCCGCCGCCGCCGCCGCCGCCTGCCCCTCCGCCTGCCCCGCCGCCTGCTACTGCGTGGTGACCCCGCGGCTGCAGCAGTGCCGCTGCGAGCGGCTGCAGGAGCCGCCGCGGGAGCTGCCGGCCGCCGTGCACAACCTGAGCATCGCCGGCAGCAACCTGAGCGTGCTGCCCCGCGCCGCCTTCGCCGGCAGCCCGCTGCGCGACCTCCGCCTGCTCCGCCTGCGCCACGACAACATCCGCGCCATCGAGGACATGGCGCTGCAGGGCCTGCCCGCGCTGCGCACCCTCGACCTCAGCCACAACCCGCTGCTCTCGGTGGCGGCCGGCGCCTTCGGCGGGGCGCCGCTGCTGCGCACGCTGCAGCTGAACCAGGCGCTGCTGGCGGCCCCGCTGGAGGAGCAGCTGGCCCTGGCCGTGCGCAACCTCAGCCTGCGCCGCCTGGAGCTGGCGGGCAACGCGCTGCGAGCGCTGCCGGCCGCGCTGCTGCCGCCCGGCCTGGAGGAGCTGGACCTGCGCAACAACTCTCTGCAGCGGCTGGCGGCCGCCGAGCTGCGCAGCCTGGACGGGCCCGAGCTGCGCGGGCTGCGCCTCAGCCTGGGCGCCAACCCGCTGAGCTGCGACTGCGGGCTGCGCCCCTTCCTGGCCTGGCTGCGCGCCGCCGCCGCCCGCGTGCTCGACGCGCGCAGCCTGCGCTGCGCGGCCCCGCCGGCGCTGCGCGGCACCGCGCTGCTGCGCCTGCGGCCCGAGGCGCTGGCCTGCGCGCCCCGCGACGGCGGCGAGCCGGGACAGCTGGAGACCGCCTCCTACGTGTTCTTCGGCATCGTGCTGGCGCTCATCGGCATCGTCTTCCTCATGGTGCTCTACCTGAACCGCCGCGGCATCAAGCGCTGGCTGCACAACCTGCGCGAAGCCTGCCGCGACCAGATGGAGGGCTACCACTACCGCTACGAGCAGGACGCGGACCCGCGCTGCGCGGGCACGCCCGCCCTCTGACGGCGCCCGGGACTGCCCGCCTGGACCGTGTACAGCTCTCTTTCCTTTTAGATTTCTATATTCGACAGGTGCGAAGTTTAACTCGATTTCTTTGTTTTATTTTTTATTTTTTTTGCTCCCCCGTTTCGCTGCCAAGAGGAGAGGGCGTCGCGCAGCTGCGACGCGCTTGTCCTTGCGCGCTCTCCCGTCCCGTCCCGTCCCGTTCGGCGGCGTTCCAGCTCGTTCCAGGCACGAGGCCGTGCGGCTGCCGAAGCGCCCCCGCCGGCCGGGTGCATGTTCCCGGGGCAGGCGGGGGCAGCCCTCTGACTCTAGAATGTAGACCTGGCCGCTCGGCACTTTGGGACTCTAAACGGGCCGAGCAGAAGCTGCCGCCCCCATTCCCCTGCCCCTGTTTGCTTTAGTGCCTGTTACCGTATCCTAGAGCAAATATATTGAAAGCTGCACCCGCTCCCTCGTCTATTTTCTGTAAAGCTCCTTGCAAACGATCTCCGAGCATCGCCGTGGCTGAGGCGAAGCCGCTGCGGTTGGTTTGCGGAGGGAGGGAGCTCCGCGCTCCTCTGTGCCCCTCGGTGCTTAGGAGTTTCTCTTCCCGAGCTGCTTCATGGCCAGGGATGCAGAGGGCTCTCGTGTGGCTCGGCACGGAGCTCGGGCTCTTCCCTCGCTGGCAGCAGCGCGGGGGCTCAGGAGAACGATCCAGGTAACAGCTTTCCGAAGAGGTTTTCCTCTCCCGGCTGGTTTGAGGTGCCAGAGCGCTGAGCGTCTCCCCCGCGGGGCTTCCCCGAAGGGAGCCGCAGCTTTGTAACGCGGCCTCTCCAGACGCGGAGTTTCGGCGCTGGGATGAAAAGGGAAGCGTGTTGCTGCGTGTGCGCTGGCCTCTGTCACAGCGGGAGGGGATGCGGGGTGCGGAGCGCACCGACCCCGGCCGTGCCGGGTGGGGGATGCTCGGGAGCAGCTGCCTTCGAGAGTCTGTGGGAGCCTGGGAATGGGGACAGTTACCTCCATCCCGGGAATTGCAGCCTGCTGCAGGATCCTTTGCGTTTCCCCCTTTGAGCTCCCTGCCCCTGAAATGCCGCTGTCGAGGCGGGTCAGTCGGGAAGGGAGAGCGGGAGCAGAGCCCGCGCCTGGGCTGTGCTCGGCTGGGGACGCGGCACTGAGAATCAAAATGAGTTTCCTGGATGTTCTGAGCTGCTCCGACTGAGCAGGGAGCTGGCTCCCCACTCTGCCCCAGCTCCTGGGGATTCCTGAGATCCCCACGGCTCGGCTCATTGCGGAACTTGTTGAATTCTGAAGGTCTTTTCTGAGATTTTCCTCCATGCAATCAGTTCCCAGGGGAGAAATCCCAGCTTGCCCCCACCTTCCTCCCCTTCCCCACCCGCCGCAGCCCAGCCCAGCCCCTGGGCGAGAGAAGGGGCGGCAGGGTGGGTCTGCACATCTGGCAGAGCTCACCCCAGCTGTGCCCCCGGGGGTGCAGCATCCCTTCGTGGGGACGGGGACCCTGGAGAGAGTGAGCGTGGTACAGGGAGAATCCTGGAGGCTCTGCGGGCAGGGAACAGAGCCCAGCAATAGATAACGGGAAGGAAATCGCCGCCAGGCAAAGGCAAACACTCCCTGCCCCCAAAGCCTTTCTTCTGGCTGCTCCAGCTTTTCCTGAGGCTGAGGGAGGAGCTGGTGGCTTTTGGTCCCAGGGATCAGGGCACCTCTCCTTCAGGAGCAGGGTCAGGGACCCTCTGGATCAGGGCACTGCCACCGAGCCCAGGATGTGCTTTTTGGGTTCCCAAAGCCCAGCTGCCATCACGTTTGCATGCAGCCCCTTCCCCTGAAGGAATGTGGATGGACCTCCCAGTGTCCCCAGCAGAAAGTTACCCCAGGATCTCCTGGAGCCAAAGAAAGGCAGGATAGGAACAGCATCTGTGATATGAACCAAGCAAAGCATGCTCAGGGCCCCCTGCAGTGGCTCATCGCTGAAACGGGGAAAAAAAGCCCAAAAATGTCTATTGATATGCCCTGCATATAGAGTGCTCTGCAAGGCTTTGAGCTCTGCTTTTCCTTCCTTGTTTTCCAAAGCTCAGCTGGGCAGGAGGGGTTGGTGGGGAGGGGGATGTGGGTGCAGCTGGAATGTTCTGGGGTTTCACTGAACCAGGGTGCCCTAGGGTGCCCAGGGCTGGGGGCAGGAGCTGCCCACCCTGAGGGTGGTCTCCTTGAGTGCAGGAGAGGCCAGAGCCCCCAGCTGGATTTATCCAGGAGAATAACTGGGCTGGAGCAGCACCCTTGTCCTCACTGAGCACAGGGTATGCTGCTCCTGCACTGGGGCAGGGAGGAAAAATCAGCCAGGAGCTGCCTGTCCTTACAGAAACACACAGAATTAATGATAATTAATTCTCCCCAAGCTACTTCAGCCCTGAGAACCCACACACCAGGCTCCTTAGTCCTCACATTCCCTCCTCCACTATCACAAATTAACCCAAACTCAAGTGGGAGGAAAAACACCCTCTGCTTTTCATTGATTCCTTTAGGAAAAGCAGGAGGGGACATGACCCTCACACCTTGGAGAAACTGAGGCACAACCAGAGCGGGCTCCTGTGGCAGGGAAGGGTTTGCCCAAGGGAAAAGCCCCCAGGAATGGATTTCAGCCCTGAGCAGGGCTCAGTTCACACCCTGGGCAGCTCCAGGAGCACCACACCAGGACAGTGCTCTGTCTGTCCTCCCTCTGCACCAGAGGTGGCTCTGGGCCCTGCCCAGGGGAGTGGGCTGCTGATGAGCATTTCTCCCAGGTACCTAGGGCTGTTTCTAATTAGCCAGGACACTTCTGGGAGATGGTGGCCCCTTGCTGAGCCCTGAGCTGTCCCCAGCAGCAGGGAGGGGCTGGAGGTGGCAGCACCAGGGCTCAGGGAGCAGGTCAAAGCCCCTGAGATGAGCAGAGCTGTGTTTTCCCCAAGCCCAGCTCCAGGCAGCCCCCAGGGAGCTGGCACAGCACTGCCCAGGCAGATGGGGAAGGACGTGTTTCCACTAATCTGCCCCAATCTGGATTATTTTTCCAAATAAACCTCTGTTCCCAGCTGTTTTGAGCAAGTTCTTGGCACGTTGGGGACAGGTGGGAGTCTGGGGCTAGGGAGAAGCTGGCAGGGATGGAGGGGACAGCATCTGCTGGTGTCCCTGTGCCACCAGGCTCTGCACAGAGAGGGGACTGAACATCTCTGAGGTGGTTTTGGCAGCACGGCACCCAGATCCTGAGGCTGGGGTCAGCCCATGGGGCTGAAGTTCACTGCTATCAAAAACCAGTGGAAAATACCTTGTGGTGAGAGCCTGGGGCCCCCAGCTCATCCCCCATGCAGGGCAGAGCTGGGACCCTCTGCAGCTCCTGCCAGGATGGAACAGCCTCAGGATCACTGCCCAGGGGGGTTTGGGGTCCCAGGATCAACCAGGGCACTCTCCAGGCCCCTGATCGTGCCTGAGGACACACAGCCCTGCAGAGCTGCTCCATCCTCCAGCACGTCCCCAGCCACGCCAGCTGACATTTACAAATCCCTATTTTTAGATGATCTTCATCACTTCTAATTGTTCAGGCTCCTCAGCCTCAGAGATGCTGCTCTGCAAGGGCAGGAGGGGTCCCTGAGCCCACCCCTCTCCTGCCCCGTGCCTCAGTTTCCCTTTTTGCAGTTGAGGGTCCAGGAGGTTTGGGGGGCTGAATCCAGAGGGATTCATGCAGAGAGCCGAGCCCAGGGGACAGCCCTGGCACACTGGTAATTAATTTAGTTACGAAATTAACATTTCAACTGACTGAATGTGAAGGCAGCACTGCTGCCTGCCAGGACCCATCAGCTTCCAGCCACCCTGGCTGTCCCTGGGGCTCAGGGAGGAGGGACACTCCAGCTCCCAGCCCCAGGGACACCCTGCAGCATCAGGGGAGATCAGGGACAGCAAAGGGAGGAGGCTCTGCACAGGCACAGGGAAATTCCTCCCAGCTCAGCTTCTGGGGCACAAGCGTTTGGCTAAAGACAAAGAAACCCAGATTGAGACTATGAAGGGAATATTTTATTACTTATAACACTTCATTCAGCTAAATCCACATAGCAGTACACAGAAACTCTTCAGAAAAGTGCAAATTCTCACTCTGCATTTGTAATAATACACCCTAGTTTTACAGAACAGACACCAGGTAAACAGCAGCACAGACCCAGAACTCCAAGGTTGCAGGCAAGGAGAACAATGCAATTTGAGACACTTCAGTCACCTTGAGCAAAGCCATTCTTGAGCAGAGGGAGCCAGGCTGGACTGTCACCACCCAGTGCCACCATGCAAGGAGCCCCCTCTTTGTTGGGGGAGGACAAAAAGGGGCAGGGAAGACAAAACAAAGTGATGACAGTGCCAGTGACCCTGCACAGCTCCTGCCCCACGGGAACACAGCCAACCTGCCACAAACCCAAACCCTCCAGGTTTATCAGCCACCAAACCCCTCACACTGGCTGCATGAGCACAACCTGAGCCACTGCCCAGCCTTTGGAAAGGTGTGTTTCACCTGGAAGCACCTCAGAAACATCCACAGCGCCCTTTGATCTGTGATCTGCTTTCTACTCGAGGCAGAAAAGCCTTTGTTCTCATCTGGGAAGGGGGAGAGAACAGCTGACAGCTCAAGGAAGGTTGTGCACAAAGCAAGAAAACTCCAACACGATGCATAACAAAGTTACAGGGCAAGGAAACGGGAATTCCAGTCCTTCACAGGAACAGAAGCAAGGGATGTGAGATCAGAGGAGGGAGATCCAGGAGTTCCACAAATGGAACAGTATAAATATATCCAACAGTTCCAATACAGTAGGAAAACAACAGTAGCAGCAGTTTCCAAACAGCCAATTGTTACACCCTGAAAGTACATTCAACACCTTGTGCCTGCTGCTGCCCTCCCAAAAGCATCCCTGCAGCTGCAGCTCACTGCCAGAGCTGCCCACAGGGAAATCCCAGACACAGCAGCCCTCAGCTGGGCTCTCCTCTTTAATTAAAGATGTTAGACTATGGGGAGCTGCAGGTTCCTGCTCTCTGCAGCAGCACAGCCATCACTGGCTGATGGCTCTGCCCCACCAGCACACATCTCACACACAGCATCTTTGTGCAGGGTGCTCAGAGCTGTGTCCCAAATCACCTGCTTTCTTTACTGCTTGGAGAACTCCTCAGTGCCCCAGGGTTCAACCTGCTGCCAGTGGTGCAGATCTGCCCCTTTCTGGGGAGCTGCAGGCAAAGCAGAAACACCCTCCCAGCCCTGCCCAGCACAGACAGCAGCAAAAGCATCCTCAGTGTCACTGGGGCTGCCTGCTTTCCCCACCATGTCAGTCAAATGTACAGTCAAGGTAAAAAACCCAAGCTTCTGGCATCAGATACATTTCACTCAAAGGCAGAACGATGCAGAGATGCTCTCTCAAAATAAAAAAATAAATAAACAGCAGTGACAGGTCAGAATTTGTGCAACACAGACCTTCTGTAGCACACACACATTCACAGACACTGAAATACTTCTCCATGGGTATAGTGCAAAGCTGCTGGCAGCAGGAAACCCCCAGAGCTCAGGGCTCTCTGAAGCCATGGAGAGAACACACAAACCTGCCCTGTGCCACCCTATGGCATCAGCAGAGGGAGCAGGAACTTGGAGAGGCAAAACAACAGCCTGAGCTCCAGAGCTTCTCCATCACCTCCAACACAGATAAAACCCAGCACCCAACTGCTGCTATTCTCTACTTGCTGTCAGTGGCAGCAGGGAGTGTCCAGAGCCAGCTGCCCTGTGCCACAACACTGCCTTTATTGCCCAAAATACAACCAACCAGAAGGAGAACTTGAGTACTGATGTGGGTTTTTTTGGCAAGTGTGATTAGCACTCTCACTTGCTACTTGAGCAAAAGGAGAGAACAAATGGGAGAAGGTGATGAAAATTTATCCTTAAAGAATTATAGGATTTGCAAAGTGCTATTTTAACAAATTACCTGACAGGATGTGACCAAAAAGTACTTTAAAAAATCTCCATTTAATGACTGTGCCATTTTTTCCTCTCCACTTTCTTCCTTGCCTTTTGTTTTTTTCTTTAATACACAGACAAAATGAATTCAGGCCAGCAAAAACCAAAAAGTCACTGACTGGCATTTTCATTCAAAGCAATGACTACAGAAAAACAAGAAAGCTTCAGACCCTTCAGAGAAGTGGGACAAAAAGCAGCTCCACGGCAGTCAGGAGGGGCCATTTTGCCAAGGAATGACCAATTCCTGCTCCTCTGGAAGCCCTGGAAAGGCACCAGGCAGTTCCAGCCCCAAGCTGCAGCTGCTGCCACGATTGTTTCACTGCCAGTTGTTGTGAGACACACACAGGAAAGCTACAACGCCCAAGAACACCTTTACCAACAGAAGAATCGTTAAGTAGCTGAAAAATGTCAACAATTTTCTGAACAAGAAATGCTGAGCTCTGCTTGGATGCTTTGGGAAGTGCAGACCTGGACACAGAAGGTCTCAGAGCTGTGGGGAAGAAGCAGCCTTGTTGCCAGTTTGGAGCACTCCTTTAAAACATTTCCACACACCCCAAAAAGAGGTGGTTTAGGTACCTGAGCTGAGCTTAAGATGGAGCAGCCAAGCTCAGCTGCCTCAAAGGTGCAAGGGCAGCTCATTTGCACTGGTGTGGGTTAATCAAACTTTTGGTCAAAAGGACTGAAAACCGCAACAACAAGTCCTGCCCTTCCCTCTGACCCCCTGTCCTTATTCCAGTTTGGTGGAAAGCCTGACAAAAGAGTGCTTCTTCCTTACAGGAAAGAATGCAGCTGTTGGAAACACACAGACACACACAGGCAGGTTCTGCTCCCGGGTCCTTGGCTCCATCCTGCTCGGGCTCTATGCAGAACGCCAGGTCAGCCCGTTCCTGGCAGGCTCCAGGAAATGCTCAACCAGAGCCTCCACCAGCTTCTGGAGCTCCTCTTCCAGCACTGCCCTGTCACTGCAGGGAGAGCAGGGACACGTCAGAGGTTTGGGGAATACACCGAGTAGAAATCAATTCATTTATACCCACATAAAGCAAACACACGGCAAGGCCTGAAGGGGATGGACTTGCTGTGCTTCCTGCCCCTCCAGGTGCAGAGACTCCTAACTGCCTGCCTAAACAAGCTGCTTCTCAGCGTGGAGTCACAGGGCATTTGGGCTGCAGGAGACTCTTAGAGATGGTGCCCAGAGCCCTCTAGCGGCCCTCTCCTTCTTTAATTAAATTAATTCCAATTAATGCTGCAATAACCAGGTGGTGGGGCCCTGGCACAGGGTGGGCAGAGCAGCTGTGGCTGCCCCACCCCAGCAGTGCCCAAGGGCAGGCTGGAGCAGCCTGGGACAGTGGCAGAGGGGTGCAGTGAGGTGTCTGTGAGGTCCCTTCCCACACAAACCGTGATTCCATTATGGGGGAGGTTTCTGTGCAGCACACACACCCTGGATTTCCCTCCCCACCCCTTTCAAACTGCAAGAAGCTCAACCCAGGTGAGCAACACCGGGTTCCTGCAGCAGCTGAGAGCGGCACAGCAGATTCCCAGAGAGGGGCTGCAAACACACCGAGCAGCAGCAGCACAGCCCCAGGAGAGAAGGAACAGCCTGGGTGTGACACTCTGCGCCCTGGCCTGTCTGGGACTGATCTGAGAGCTGTGTGCCTGTGTCACCTGCCCGTTTCTGGCTGCAGGGCAGCGTGGGCAGAGCCTGACCTGTGGCTGGGCAGGGCACACATCTCAGCGTAGTACTTGATCTTGGGCTCGGTGCCGCTGGTGCGCAGCGTGGCCACGCCGCCGTTCTGGAAGGTGAAGGTGATCATCTGGCTGCTCCTGCTGGCTGGCAGCACCTGCAAAACACACAGCCCCTGCAGACCAGCAGCAGCCCCGCCAGGCAGGCCCTCCCTGCAGAGCCCTGTGCACTCACACACTGCTGGTCGGGCTGGCTGCTGTCGTAGCCCGTGGTCACGTCTCTGACGTGCAGGATGTTGTAAACCCCACAGCACTGGGGGTAGCACCGGGGGCCAGCCCAGTTCCTCAGCCTCTCAAATATCCTCTTGATGGTGGCAGGATCGTAGCACAGGAAGTAGGAGGTCTTGGATATGTGATAGCCATACCTACAAGCACAGTCATGCTCTCAGCTGCAAGATTCAGAAGGTTTGGACGCATTTGGGACCCAAGAGATCTCACAATCCTCGTTTTATGGCTGGGATTGTGTGCACAGCCATTCCTTCCACCTCTGCTCTGTTACAGATCCCTTCTGGCAGTGGGAAATCACTCCCTGTGTGCTGCCCCAGCTGCCCCTCCAGCCCTCCTGGAGTCCCCTGGGATATGTGCACCAGTGCTGGGCTGCAATCCATCCCACAGCCAAAACCCCACAACAACTCACTATGAGCAAACATCTGAGGCACACAAACATCTATTTGTATTTACATAAATATCCCTTGGACCATCCCCAGCTCTGAAGCAGTGGAGTAGAATGCTCTAACAGAGAGCACACTCAACTCACGTTTCATAAATGTCCACGAGTTTCTGTGCCAGGGTCAGGCTCTGGCCCTGCAGACAAGTTGCCATCTCAGCAATGACCACAGCTGCACTCACTCCATCCTTATCCAGCACTGATGTGCCACACATGAAGCCTAGGAAAAAAACAGGGATTGTGGAGAAAGAACCTGGCAGATTATTACACCAATTCACTCGACTGAGGATTGAACCTTTGATCCTGTAAGGGAAGAGTGGCCAGCACATGGAAGCTGCTTTATTGCTGCACATGCAGGAGAAATCTCATTACCTGGGGGTTACAGGGCTGCAAAGATAAGCACAGCACCAGAATCAGCAAGTCAGATGCAATTTATTATGGGAGTTGGCAAGCCAATTTGATGAGAGCACAGTATCAATGCTGTTAACTACTAGGATAAAAATAAAGCACTTGGTGTGTTTTATTTCAGAACTAAGATCATCCATCCCATCCACATCCCCCCCTCAGTTCTCAACAGTTTAGAGGGATATCATACCAATAGACTCCTCAAATGCAAAGAGAACTTCTTTTCCATTATCTAGGAGATTTTTCACTCTGCTTCCAATCCATTTAAAACCAGGCAGTGTTTCCTAAAACAGGAGGGGAGAAGAGTGATTAAAATACACATTTTCAATTTAGTTTCAATTCAAAAAACAAAAGAGCACAGCCACTGTCACCTTCACTTCAGATTAAAACAAAATAGAAAACCCAAGCAGAGAAGATAGAACAATGCATTTTGAATTTTAAATACAACAGGAAGATGCTGCAGAGTCAAACCACTACAGCTAAAGGATGTTTTCCTGATTTTTTGCAAGCGATTCCCTTGAATTTCAAGCAGAAGAGGGACAGTGAAGAAGTCCTGTATTCAGTTAGGATGAGTCCAAAGCCAGGAGCCACGGGATAACATTTTCCTCGTGGATACCCAAGTGGGACACGAGTATCAACCCAAGGAAAGGGTGTCAGGGGTGTGGAGCTGCCAGACCCCATCAGATCAGAGCAGACACAAAAGCTACAGAAATGCAAAAGCAACACTTGGAGCTGGGCTTGTTTAAAAGCATCGTTAAAAAGCAGTCAAATGCTTAGAAACAGTGTTTCTTGGAGAGAAGTTACAAATTAAAACGAGAGGCAGCTGCTAGAGAAGCTTAAGGAGTTGTGTAAATTTCTGGCTTCTTTTTCTTTCGGTCAAGTATGTCCTTGTCCAATTAAAAAAAACAACAATGTTTAGAGAGAACCAAATCTACCACAAGGAAGGAAAGTTTACCCAGATTAGGTTTATCTGGCCAGTCACTCAAAATGGTTCTCAGAGCTGTTTTCAGTTTTAAATTCCTCGTTATTCGGAAAAATATTTATTCCTATTGCACATGGATTTAATTAAGACATGGATAAATGAGGCCTGGCCCTTTATGTGTGTTGTGATTTCAGGCTCTCTTCTGGCTAGCATCCAAAGAAATCAGATTTAATTTGGATGCAGGAACTAAACTGTCAGTCTGGAGGGAGCACCCCCAGTTCCTTTTCCAGCAAGTCCTTAAAGCTGCATTGAGGATCTGAGCACAAGAGTTCCTCTGCCCCTCCCAAACCCAAATCAAGCCCCAGTGGCACCTCCAGGTGCTCATTCCAACCCCAGCAAGGCTCAGAGTGAGCAGGCAGGCTGCACACAGCAGAATCTCTCCAGGGAGAGACCAGGAACTCCTCAGCCCTGCTTGTCTGGAGCTCAGGTGTTCACTGGAGCTGCTGGGAACACTGAGGAGAGGCAAACCAGGCTTGTGTGGGTCAGAGAACACTCTCTGCAAGTGGAAATCCCTCAAAACTCCCAGCCTGGAAGCCAGTCCCTGCTTTTGATTCCCTGAGGTCATTCTGCTGGAGACACCACCACAGCCACACTCACCTCAAAGTGAAACCCCTCCCTGAGAGCAATGGCCCTCAAGATCTTGGAGGAGACCGTGGTTGCCAGCATGTAAACATTCTTCACATCAGCATCTGGGGGGCAGTTCTCCTTCCAGCAGGAAAACATCCACCAGCCAAACAAGGCTGCCAGCTCATTGCCTGTGAACACCTTCCAGGAGCCACTGTGGGGAGAGCAATCCTGCAGTGACTGAGCCCCAGGGAGAAATCCTGCAGGGACTGAGCCCCAGGGAGAAATCCTGCAGGGACTGAGCCCCAGGGAGAAATCCTGCAGGGACTGAGCCCCAGGGAGAAATCCTGCAGGGACTGAGCCCCAGGGAGAAATCCTGCAGGGACTGAGCCCCAGGGAACAATCCTGCAGGGACTGAGCCCCAGGGAGAAATCCTGCAGGGACTGAGCCCCAGGGAGAAATCCTGCAGGGACTGAGCCCCAGGGAACAATCCTGCAGGGACTGAGCCCCAGGGAACAATCCTGCAGGGACTGAGCTCCAGGGAACAATCCTGCAGGGACTGAGCCCCAGGGAACAATCCTGCAGGGACTGAGCCCCAGGGAACAATCCTGCAGGGACTGAGCCCCAGGGAACAATCCTGCAGGGACTGAGCCCCAGGGAACAATCCTGCAGGGACTGAGCCCAGGGAGCAATCCTGCAGGGACTGAGCCCCAGGGAACAATCCTGCAGGGACTGAGCCCCAGGGAGCAATCCTGCAGGGACTGAGCCCCAGGGAGCAATCCTGCAGGGACTGAGCCCCAGGGAGCAATCCTGCAGGGCCTGAGCCCCAGGGAGCAATCCTGCAGGGACTGAGCCCCAGGGAGCAATCCTGCAGGGACTGAGCCCCAGGGAACAATCCTGCAGGGACTGAGCCCCAGGGAGCAATCCTGCAGGGACTGAGCCCCAGGGAGCAATCCTGCAGGGACTGAGCCCCAGGGAGCAATCCTGCAGGGACTGAGCCCCAGGGAGCAATCCTGCAGGGACTGAGCCCCAGGGAGCAATCCTGCAGGGACTGAGCCCCAGGGAGCAATCCTGCAGGGACTGAGCCCCAGGGAGCAATCCTGCAGGGACTGAGCCCCAGGGAGCAATCCTGCAGGGACTGAGCCCCAGGGAGCAATCCTGCAGGGACTGAGCCCCAGGGAGCAATCCTGCAGGGACTGAGCCCCAGGGAGCAATCCTGCAGGGACTGAGCCCCAGGGAGCAATCCTGCAGGGACTGAGCCCCAGGGAACAATCCTGCAGGGACTGAGCCCCAGGGAGCAATCCTGCAGGGACTGAGCCCCAGGGAGCCAAGGGGAGGATTCTGCAGCCCCTGAACCCCAGGGCTGAGCACAGCACTGACAAGCTGCTCTAGGCAAAGCCACCACACTGATAGGACTCCACACTCACCACACCTAAAGGATTTACAAGCCCAGAGCATTTCCAGCAAGGAAAGACACCTGGGGCTCCTGGCTGGCAGCTCTAGCACAGCTCACACCTGTGGTGCCCCAGCAGAGCAGCCCAGACCTGACCCACACAGGGGGTCAGCTTTTACTTACACAACCATCAGAATGGGGCCTGTTAATGGGAGAAAAATAACTTCCATTCAATATGAATAAGCAGGGGAAAACAAAGGATTTAAATTAAAAATATATATTAAAAAAAAACCACTCCATCAAAAAAGCCCATGGCAGCTGCCAAGGAAGGTTTGCCTGACACAAATGAAAACACAAGATTTTGCTGTTTTCAGTAACCACTCACTTCACAGCTGACCTTTATTTGGCCATTCACTATTATACCAGTAAGTGTTTAATCTACTCTTTGCTGAGTGAACTGATTTCAAATGCATTTGGAGCTATAGCAAAGGATAAAACTAGAAGTAAAAATACCCAGACACCTAAGGGAAGGAGTGGACTGAAAGCCTGTGCCTGGCAGCCTTTTGGGGACACTCTGTGCCTCTCACCACTTCTCTGCAGAAGACAAAAAGGGTCCCATCACTTACTTTTCCTGCTGCTCTGCCACTGCCAGTCGATCTGCATCTGGATCAGTGGCCACTACCACTTTTGCATCTTCTTTTTCTGCAAGCCTCAGGGACAATTCCTGAAGGGAAAGGAAGAGGAAAAAAAAAAAGCCACCCCAAAACATAAGAGCAAATAAACCCACAGCCTTCCTAGTTACATCCAACACCCAGTGAGAGACAAATCCCCATGGCCTGCCCTCTGCAGGAACACAGCTGAAAGCAGGGTCTCCCTGCTCTCCTCAGTTTGTGCCTCCCCACTGAAACCTAATGAAACAAACCAAAATACCAGCACAGACTCTCCTTCCTCAGGATTGGGGCACTTGACAGTGGAGAAGTCTGGATCTGGATCCTTCTGCTCAGGCACTGGAATGGGGGGCTGAAACCCAAAGGCCTGGAAAGCCAGCTGCACGTAGTCATGTCCCACTCCATGGAAAGAGGTGTGCACAAACTTCAGCCTGCTCTGCACATTCAGCTCCCTGGGGGGAAACAGCTTCAGTGAGACCCCAGCCTTCAACCAGGCTGATTTCACCAGGGAAAGCAAACAAACTGCAATTCCCCTGCACACTGTTCTGCTGAGTTCTGCACCCATGCCCAAGGGAGCTGGTTTACTCCCAACCAAAAGGTTCATTCCTGAGTTCAGTGACACCCCAGAGAACACACTGCAGGCTGCCTGCAGTCATTTTCATGCAACCCACAGCTGACTCAAAGCATAGGTGAGCTGCCTTCTGCTCCATGCAATACCTGTGATAGCAGATCTTTGTCAGATCCTCCATGTAGCTGTCACAGATTTTCTTCAGAGGATCCTGCCTGAGGGGACTGGTGTCTACCAGATTTTCATTCCAGGAGCCATTCCATGGTTCAACACACTCTTCTATACACTTTATAATTTCCTTATCATGAGGAGAGGTGATCTGGGCTCCATTTTCCCAATAAACCTGGGGCAAGTGGGAGGAAAGCAAGACAGTTTATTTATGAAGCTTATTAATCTGATAGGTTATTTTAGCTATAGGATTTTACCTAATTTCTGCCCAAGTCATACAGAGAAGTCAGAATCTGACTGCCATGATTTGGAATCATTCAGCATGAGCCCAAGTTCACAACTGTTGAGATAACTGGACCTCACACAGCAACACAACCTGTTTCCACAAAAGCTGGTATTTTCCAATTGCAGCTGAAAGACCAGGATGTGAGAAACCAAAACTGGGCACTTGTACCTGGGAGTGTGTGCAAACTGCAACAGTAGGAAAATGTCACCTTCCCCAAGGCTGGCATGCCTTCTGAAAAGGAACTCAGCTTGTTTTTGAAGCTAAAGGAAAACAGATAAGCAGAGTGCCAAGGTCTGTGTTTTTGCACAGCTGAACAACTGCAATCTCCCAGCTGGAAACACCATATCTAACCCTCAGCTACAACAAAGTCCTTGTTGAAGGCTTGGAGGGCAGCTTTCCCACAGTCTGCTGCCAACAGCATGGCTCACAGGGCAGACTCTGCCTCTTTCCTCAGTGTCCTCTGGGTTTGTCACCTTCCCTTGAAATTGTCCAAAACCTTCAGAAGCTGCTGAAACACACAGGAAATTGTGAAAGATGAAACAGCTCTGGGGAAACACTGGGAAACACAGCAGTATCCTGACCAAAGTAAACTGCTGTGTACCAGAAGACAGAGATAAAATTGGTTCTTGACAAATGAAGCACCTGGGAAATTCATGAGGCTTCTCTCCTTACTCACTGCTCCAGCTAAGCAGAAACAAGGGCTGGTGCAGAACTTTACAGCTTGTTCCAGGGAAGGCAAGAGCAGCTCAATCACCCCCGAGGGTTCTCTCTGAGCCTTTCCTCACATGGCCATCACTCACTGACCTGCCACAGGGCTTCTAGAATGTTCAGCTAAAGCTCAGAGTCTACAAAGCTGAGGAAGGAAATGCTCAGTTAAAACACTGCCCTTGCTGTCGTGGGTGGGTTTATTGTCCCAAGCTTTCAAATGAGGCCACACACCTCTCTGCAAAGCCCAGAAAACCAGGGAACAACACAAAGCTACTGTGTTCTATTAATCCACCCAAACCATTCCCATCTTCCCACTGTGTGCAAGAATTCACATCAGTTCTGGCTCAGTGTTAAACAGACAAATTGCTGGAGCATTGCTTCAGCTGCTGATCAGTCTCTGTGGAATGTCACTACAGATGGATGCTCAAGACAGAACTGTGTGGCCTTATGTCCTCACACAGAGCAGAGGGCCAGGTTAGGATGAGTTACTTGTCATGACTTACATGGGCACACACAAAAGCAGCTTTTCCAACCCCAAGCACACCAAGCCCAGGCTCACCTTGTAGCCATTGTCCTCCTTGCGATTGTGGGACGCCGTGATCATCACCCCAGCCACAGCCCCCAGCTGCTGCACAGCATAGGGCTGCAAAGGAAACAGAGAGATGAGACAGGGCCACAGACACTGCAGCACTGCCAGGGGAACCCCAAACAGAGCCACAGACACTGCACTGCCAGGGGAACCAGAGACAGAGCCACAGACACTGCACTGCCAGGGGAACCAGAGACAGAGCCACAGACACTGCACTGCCAGGGGAACCAGAGACAGAGCCACAGACACTGCACTGCCAGGGGAACCAGAGACAGAGCCACAGACACTGCACTGCCAGGGGAACCAGAGACAGAGCCACAGACACTGCACTGCCAGGGGAACCAGAGACAGAGCCACAGACACTGCAATGCCAGGGGAACCCAAAACAGAGCCACAGACACTGCACTGCCAGGGGAACCCAAAACAGAGCCACAGACACTGCACTGCCAGGGGAACCCAAAACAGAGCCACAGACACTGCAGCACTGCCAGGGGAACCAGAGACAGAGCCACAGACACTGCAGCACTGCCAGGGGAACCAGAGACAGAGCCACAGACACTGCAGCACTGCCAGGGGAACCAGAGACAGAGCCACAGACACTGCAGCACTGCCAGGGGAACCAGAGACAGAGCCACAGACACTGCAGCACTGCCAGGGGAACCAGAGACAGAGCCACAGACACTGCAGCACTGCCAGGGGAACAGAGACAGAGCCACAGACACTGCACTGCCAGGGGAACCAGAGACAGAGCCACAGACACTGCAGCACTGCCAGGGGAACCAGAGACAGAGCCACAGACACTGCAGCACTGCCAGGGGAACAGAGACAGAGCCACAGACACTGCAGCACTGCCAGGGGAACCAGAGACAGAGCCACAGACACTGCAGCACTGCCAGGGGAACAGAGACAGAGCCACAGACACTGCAGCACTGCCAGGGGAACAGAGACAGAGCCACAGACACTGCACTGCCAGGGGAACCAGAGACAGAGCCACAGACACTGCACTGCCAGGGGAACAGAGACAGAGCCACAGACACTGCAGCACTGCCAGGGGAACCAGAGACAGAGCCACAGACACTGCAGCACTGCCAGGGGAACAGAGACAGAGCCACAGACACTGCACTGCCAGGGGAACCAGAGACAGAGCCACAGACACTGCAGCACTGCCAGGGGAACCAGAGACAGAGCCACAGACACTGCAGCACTGCCAGGGGAACAGAGACAGAGCCACAGACACTGCACTGCCAGGGGAACCAGAGACAGAGCCACAGACACTGCAGCACTGCCAGGGGAACAGAGACAGAGCCACAGACACTGCACTGCCAGGGGAACCAGAGACAGAGCCACAGACACTGCACTGCCAGGGGAACAGAGACAGAGCCACAGACACTGCAGCACTGCCAGGGGAACCAGAGACAGAGCCACAGACACTGCAGCACTGCCAGGGGAACAGAGACAGAGCCACAGACACTGCACTGCCAGGGGAACCAGAGACAGAGCCACAGACACTGCAGCACTGCCAGGGGAACCAGAGACAGAGCCACAGACACTGCAGCACTGCCAGGGGAACAGAGACAGAGCCACAGACACTGCACTGCCAGGGGAACCAGAGACAGAGCCACAGACACTGCAGCACTGCCAGGGGAACCAGAGAGAGCTCACACAGGGCTCCTGCCACAAGCACTGCAGCAGAGCCCAGTTCTGCTCCAGGAACCCACAGGGGTGCCTTTAACCCTACACCAGCTCACCCTGCACTCTCTCCTTCAGCCAGCAGTACAAACTTGGTTCTAATTCTTCTCCATAAGAAGATTTGTTGAGCACTTTGTTTATCAAAATATTTTTTATCAATTACAAAAATGCAATTGTTAACTAAATAAAGCTTACACTCAGATTACAGCAGCACTTGGAGACAGAACAAAGGAATTCACAAAAAGGCTTGCTGAGAAACAAGTTACAGGCATTCCAGTCCTGCCCTCCAAGCAGCATCCATAGAACACACAGCATGCTAGAAGGGCTTATGGAATACAAGCAAGGATTTAAAACCATGCAAAGAAAGGTGCTGTGACAAGAAAAGTCCATTTTTGAGGTGTTAAAAGCAGGAGCTCAGCAACACCCTTGTTACAGCCTCCCTGAAGAGCCAAGTGTACCAAGCCTCTATTTTTCTGTTAAACAGCAATTTAAGAAATGGCTAGTTTTTCCAGTAAACTCCAATCCCCCCTTAACTGCGTGGACAAGGTGACTCACCACGAAGGGCGTGGGGACATAGGTGGAGAAGAAGTGCACAGGTACATCCTTTGCCAGCAGGACTGCTGCAGTGAGCTTTGCCAGCCTAGCAACAGGAAAAAGAAAATATTCACTCACTGCAGCTCCCCAGGGCAGCCCAGCAGCAGGTGGAACTCCTGTCACCCCCAGGCATTGTTTCTTAAAGCTTTTTGCTTGTGCCTAGAGAGGCATCCCACAAACTGCACAGCCAGGAAAGAGCTCTCAGGCTGCAGGAGCTGGGCCAGCCCCTTCAGCTGCTGCCTGGACAGTGCAAGGCACCTCAGCCCCTCACCCAAACAAAGCAGATACCCCACACCAAGATACAGAACACATCCTCTGCTCAGGGACAGAACCAGCTCCCCAGAGTCTGCAAACAGCAGGCTGGGAAAAGGATTTGGTGTCCCACACAGAGCTCATTCCCAGCAGGTCTGGTCCTAAAATATATTTCTGCAAAGCAGCACCCCTTATCCCAGCATGTCTAGAAACAGGAGCAGTGCCCACAGTTCCAAATCCTGCTTTATCATAAACTTGCCCTTTCAGGCACCAGGGAAGCTCATTCTCTTCCAGGCAGCTGATATCAAACTTCAGCACTCAGGAGATAAAGGGCAGTCTCAGAGTCCAAACAGATGAGCTGTTAAATGGTGTAAGCTCACCTTGCTCCCATGTTCACACAGAGAAACATTACCACAGGTGTTTTGCTCCCCAGTGACAAGAGATTAGGACTCATTAGAGAACTGGAGGCAGTTTCCCCCCTTTCCTTGCAAAGAGCACAATCTGCCATTGCTGGAAGTCCACATTTTAGGCATTCCAGGCACAATCCCTTCAAAGGGAAAAGACACTGGGTTACAGCAGGCTGCAGGTGGAATTGTTCTCCCCCAAGCAAGCTTAAATCTAGTGTGAAATACCAGAGAAATCCAGTATTAAAAGTGCATTAATATTTAGGGACTTCCAGCTGGATGTTAATACTCTGAATTTACCTTCATATTCAAATTTGTCTCCAGGCATACCAAGCCCAATGTTCTCATGCATTTAATCTGCAAATTCTCTGGTGGAGCAAGCAGCCTCACACTCCTCCTTGGCTGGCAAACTGGTACCACCAAGGATTCAGTCCCAGCCTCTCCTCAATACCATTTCAAGGGACTAAGGGACAGGGCAGAGCGTGCCAGTTCATCACAAACAAAAAGAAAAAGTGCTGATAGGACAGAATGCATTCAAAGCCACATTTTATTTCTAGTCTTGCAAATGTAATCAATACTCATACTTCTTACTGCTGCAGTTGCTGGTGACCTGACCTCGTGTGTCATAGCCAACAACAAAGCCTCTCTGCTTAAAGTCTGAAAAGTTCCTCTCAAGATACTTGTAGATCCCCTGGAGGGAAAAAAATAAAAAGGAAAAGAAGAATTAGCTGCACTGCAGCACACAGAAACATTAAAGGTGATATTGCACAAAGGATGGATAATGACAGTAGAGAACATATAGCTCAGACACATCAATAACAATGCTCACAAAAGCAGCACTGCTTCTTCCCCAGTGATCCCTGAAAGAAAGCAAGTAACCAGAGAAACTGCTGTGGGAAATAAAGGGAGTAGGACAACAAACCCTCAAGAAGCAAACATTTATTTTCAATCCATACCGTGTTTCATTTATTCAAATCCATTTTCTCAAGACTGAATTGAGAAAAACCCATATTGTGGACGTCCATCCCCTCAGGCAATGTAAGATATGTCAGCCTAGTCTTTATCTCTCTGCCCACACCACAATTCCAGAATTTTTTAACATGGTTTCCAAGGTGTCAGCCCTAAATCTGCCTTTCAAACCCAGGAATGGTTTGGGTGGTAAGATCAGCTCTTGCCCCAAATTCCACCTCCCCTGCAGCTTTCACAGCCTCCCTTCCCAGCAGAGCCCCTCTGGAGATCCCAGAGGGCAGCCCAGCATGGCTCAGCAGTTCCAGATAAAAAGATGGAAGCACTATTGTCAGTGGAAGCTTCCAGAGAGCCCATCAGCTGGAGGGAGCACACAGAGAGGGTATATTTATTGTTAAAATCCATGTAACTCTGAGCAGTGGCAGGATCATATGGAGTGATCAGCCTCACACTGAGCCCAAAACACACAGTGCTCACCCTGCCCTGCCAAGAACTTCCACCCACAGCTGCAGAGAGGGAAAAACACCTCCAGTTGATCTGAACAACATGAATAACATCCAAAGACACGAACAGCAGATTTTTAATAACAGATCCCGGAGTGAGGCTAAGGTTTAGTATGAAGGAAAACAGCAATGTCTTTATTTTCTGCTGTGGAGCAGTTTGATCAAAATTAATCCCATAAGATCAGCCACAGACCCCACAGCTGAGGTTAGCTCAGTCCTAGGGGACTTGCTGCTATCCAAACACCTTTATGGAAAGCTGCAGGAAATAAAAGTAAATCAGTAAAT
Organism: Erithacus rubecula; assembly: GCF_903797595.1. Classification (NCBI taxonomy): domain Eukaryota; kingdom Metazoa; phylum Chordata; class Aves; order Passeriformes; family Muscicapidae; genus Erithacus; species Erithacus rubecula. Next base: position 329,249 of record NC_136658.1, on the reverse strand, counting down.
GTCAGAGGAAACGAATGCAGAGCCTCTCCACTATCTCAACCCTCCACCTGAACTCCCCACCAATATTCCTCCAGGTGCCCCAAGGGCAGTCAGGAACCCCAGCACCCCTGGGGTTAAACTCTCTCTTGGAAAAGTTCCTTAAAGAATTTCTATTTCCCTTTAGTAAGACCCAGATTTTGATAGTGTCCCTAATTGCTACTGCTGTTTAATTTTACCACTTCTAAACAAGGCCCAGGAGCATCTCATGGTGATAATGAATGGCTCATTAGCAGGTATAAGTCCCTCAGATCCAAGCCAAAATTCTCTCCAGGTGACTGAAGCATGACAATCACCTCTCCCCCAGATCTGTTCAGGTGATTCCCTGATGCAAAACCCATGGAACAGAACAAGCCTACATCCACAGCATGTCCAGCCCCTGATGCTCAAGCCCAAAAGAGAATTGAGGGAACAGGGATGGCATCAAGAATAAGCCTCAAAGGTTTTTGGTTGATGAAATCCAGAGAGGTAGGAACAGCCTCATAAAGTCCAGCATTTAAATTTTCCATCTTTTACCTTTAGCTTGGCTTTTTAAGCAGCAGGAAACTCCTTGATGCAAAGGTTTTGTCACTGTGGAGGTGACAGGTTTCTTTCCCACTAATAAAAGCACCTGGACATGCATCAAGGCAGGATAAAAGCCAGGAATCAGGGCTTGACATGGAGTTTACATGCTGGCAATTTTCAGCAGAGTTCACAGCAGCTGCTGAATACTCTGTACCTTCCTGGATCTGCCTTTTCATAATAGCAATTTAATCAAATCAAATTGTAAAAAAAAGCAGATCAAATGAAGGACACAGAGCACACATGCACCTTCATTTTAACTGAGGGAAGTGTTAATTGCACTCAAGCCTGCTATTTGACTGGCCATTTATTCCTGACCCAGGTTAAGGACAAATGCAGAGAGCCAGGGCTGCCCAGCCCAGGCCTGTTCCTGCCCTCAGCTCTGAAACAAGAGTGGTCAAAGACAGAATCTGCTGCAGTTTGCTTCAGAAACAAGTTCCAGCCCACTTCCCAGAGCCTGCTTTTCCCAGCTCCACACACAGCTTTAATAAACAACTAAAAATAGCAGCTGTGCAGGGGGAGCACACGCAGGGCCCCGTCTGTGACTCCCAAAAACCAGCAATGCCCATGAAACTGAGCTTGCCAACACACCCAGGGACGTTCTCCCTCTGTGCCAGGAACGTGGCTGAGCCAGCAGAGCAGAGCTTGGTCACACTCCACCAGCCTGAGCCACAGAGGGAGCAGGAAGGAGCAGCACTCCAACCCAGGAGCAGGGAAATGACTCCCAGGAACCTGCTCTGCTCCCAGGAAAAGAGGGCCAGAGCAATTCCAGCACTGCCAACAAGATACTGGCCTCTCCAGCCCCTGCTCCCACCATCACAGCACTGCTGGCAGGGCACTCCTGGACCAGGAAGGGCTGAAGGGAAGGAGGCAGCACTCCAGGATGTGTCCAGGTTACAGGTCAGACACCTAAAGGAAGCTTTTTGTTACACCCAAGAAGATAGTGCAGAGCAAAACAGCCAGAGAGGAGGCTGAGTTTCAAACCAGCACTTCAACACAAAAACCTCTATAAACAGCAATCTGGGCTCTCCACAAGAGTGTGGGCTCCAGTTGTACAACCCAGACAACAGAATGTCAACAGCTTAGGAGAGCCCCAGCTGTTCCAAGCACATCCCTCCCTCCCAGGCCAACAGAAAGAATTATTTCAGTCATGTCCTGAGGGGGGTTAGAGCACCAGCCTTCAAAGAGAAACCAGCTAAAAAGTTCAAGTGCACAGAATTAAATGAGAGGTTTTACCAACCCTTGCTAAGCCATGTATTGAAACACCTTGGCTCATATGGCTGAGGTTCCATTTCTACAAAAAGTATCCATCAAAACAGGTGAGACTCAGTTTTGTCATAACAAACATTTCACTGATTTCCCAAGTGCAAGTGTTCCAAACAGCTCATTCTATTTTCAACAGTCAAGGCTAGAGCTGGGCACAAAACTGTTCAAGTGTGTGTAATAGCCCATATATGTTCACAGCTTGTGCTAAAAACTAAAGAAAAGGCTTGTTTGGCTGGGGCTTGGCTTTCTCGGTGTGGGTTATTTTTGTTGCTTTGTTTTTGACCAATACACAGTTTCTTGTGGCAGCTCATAAGATTTGCAGCTCCAGGGCTGTGTGACAGATGACCCACTGCCCGAATTCCAGCCCAGTCAAACCTCTCTAAGCCGCTGCATTTGCTCCGAGGATGGAACCCGCAGCTGTGGGGTTTGGGGCAGGGCGGGGCAGGGCGGGGCAGGGCGGGGCAGGGCGCTCACCTGCGTGGACTGGATGACGGTGAGGTCGTTGATGTAGCAGAAGCCGGCGCCCATGGCCGAGCGCAGCCCGGCCGTGCCGAAGCTCAGGCGGCAGCACAGGCGCTCCCGCAGCTCCTGGTGCTTCCCGTCCCGCAGCAGCCGCTCGATCTGCGCCCTCGTCTTGTGGTTCTGAAACACAGCATCGAGCCTGCTGGGGGCTGCTGTGCCTGCTCGCCTCTGCTCATCCCCACAGCAAATTCCTCCTGTCCCGCAAAGCGCATCGCGCCGGCCGCATCTCTCACAGCCTGCCCACGTTATCCCCGTTAAATCAAGATTCGGGAGCTGCTGCTGCCACCGATACGGTGATGTATCACCTGGCCATTAACACACCCTCCAGCTCCTCCGCACGAGCAGCACAGACTTGGGAACAGCTTTTCCCAAGGCAGAAAACACAGCTCAATAACACAGGTCCCGATCTCTGCCGCTGGAGGACAGCCAGAAATCCAAACCTCAAAGCGGCTTTTCCTTCCTCCCCACGCACAGGAAAGAGGCGCAGTGAAGCCGTGGAGATCACGGGGTGGTTGGGCTGGAAGGGACCTTGGAGATGAGCCCATCCCAGTGCCCTGCTCAGCATTTTCCCAAATCTGCCCCAGCACCGCGGCTCAGAGCCCCCAGGGGCACAAACCGGCTCTGTTGCTGTTACCCAGCCGATACTGAATTACCCTGGGCACAGCACCCGATCCCACCCACAGCACAGGAGCAGAGAGAGGCGGGGGTCACACAGCTGGCAGAAACGAGGGGCAGAACAGAGCCCCGGGAGCACAAACGATCCTCCAGAGAGCTGCTGCTCCGAGCAGGGCGGCAAGGAAAGGTTAAAAAGGGCAGGTGGAATCTGCAGGGAAGGGGTGAAGCACCCCTGACATTTAAAACAGAGGTCAGCCAGTTCCAGCAGCACTGGGAAACACACGGGGGAGGCTCCTCAGGACTGGCAAAAAAACGCTGGGAAAAGCACAAAGACAGGAGCTGTGCACATCCACCGGAACAAAACACAATCTGTAAAACGCATGGAAAAATCTGAAACTATTCCTGCAGCTTCAAAACAGACCCTGAGTGCCAGAGAGGTGAATTTCAAATAACTTTTTATTCCTGTGTGCCCTAAAATAAAAGGCAAGCCATTATTGTCCTGGCAAGCAAAGCAAGACACTGCTCACCACACAGCTAAACACGGGCCTAAAAAGAAACCCAAAACAATGGGGCACAATAGATATTAAATTGCAAAAGTGAAAGTTTCTCTTTCAGCTGTTCATAGGCAGCCAACCAGAAAACAAATGACCCATGTGAAAAGAGTCTAAGGCAAGAGCATTGAAAACCTCACTTGACGCTATCATAGTGCATGGCTTTGCTTTAAAACAGTTATTAAATTACACAGCATCCTCTACAGCTTTTCAGGACACACTGCATTGCTTCCCTGCAAAAACAGAACAGAAATTGCACATTCCACACTTTATGGAGCTTTGCAAAACTGAGGCAATACTCAAGCAACAGAACAAACACTTTAAAAATAGATTAACGAGCATTTTTGACTGAAACCACTTCATTTCCTAAGGAATGAAAATGACTTGGCCAAAACAGCACACAAATAACATTTTAATACACTCAGGTCACACTCAGTTAAGCTGAAGTTGCAGAAAATAAAGGAGGAGAAAAAAGTTACAAGTGAAAATCTCCAAGCTTTCTACAGATGCCCTGAGCACCCTGGGCCAACAGAGAGAGGGAAATCTACAGGAGTGGGTAAATCCTGAAAAACAAACCAACAAATTGCTGGTTTGCTTGTCAGTTGTGAAATCAAGTCATAGCATCAGCACCAAAATTTCTTCTATAGAAAATCCAGACAATGTTTATTATTTGATCACCCTTCAAAAACACTTCAACTTCATTATATATGTGTAAATAATGATACCTCTCTAGCAGACAATACACGTGTATAGATAAATAAATCAATAACAAATCTGTTATAATGGGTTTACTATATTAATGTGTATTAGAGCATATAATAGATTCATATTATAAACCTACATTTCCCAGACAAATGGAATAACAGGAATGTGTATATAATAAATAAAGCACACACCTGCCCATGCCTGCACCCAGCACAGCCCATAGAGCCAGGCCAAGGCACAATCAGCAGCCACCAGCCCCTGCTGGACAGGGCTCCAGGAGGGGCCAGATAAGGTGACAGTGGCCTGGGAGAGGCTGGTGCCACCTCACACACCCTGCTGGGCTGGTCCCATCGCCAGGGCAGCTCTCAGTGCCAGGGAGAGAGGAGGGACTGTCCCCCAGCACTCAGCCCCTGTCACACACACACACATCCAGCACTGGGCAGAGGCAGCCAGGCTGCTGCCTGGGTGAACGCTGCTCTTCCCTCACAAGCACCACAGAAAAAAGAGCTCTGGAATTATTTATCTCTAAAATTACAGCACTAGTATATATACAAAAAACAACATTTTTATAAGAAGTCACTGTCAGAATCGGAACTCCGGGGTCACAACCTGCAGGAGACTCAGCAACGCATTTCAGTATTATTAAACAACAAAAAAATCCTACTCTCAGCCAAATTTCCAGCTGTCCATGTACTGCACAGGTACACAACCACACTCTTTTGTGGCTCAGGGCTCAACGTTTGGAACAAATGGAGAATTAAAGACAAGGGCATTAACTGAGTATTTCTATCAGATCTTTCACACCCAATCATGCTCATCACGTGTACTTACCACCACAGTTAAGTTCCAAAGCTAACACCCTGTCAAAATAACTGGAAATTTACTACTCACAGCCACTTGTTTGTTTTGCACTCTCTGTTCTTGTTTTGCTGAAAGAAGGGGGAAAGTCTCAGGTTGGTTTGAGTTTCAATGAATTTTTCTGTGGCTGTCATTCTCCCAACGTTATTCTTAAAAATCCACTTCAAAGTCTCAGTAAGCAAAAATATTGCAAGTCAAACGACTGGAGCAAGTTACTGGTCTCAAACCATCAAGCCCATTTCCTCTTGGAAAGCATCTCCAAAGCCACAAAAATGAGAAGAACACCAAGGGACACTCCAAAACCACCCAGCCAGCAGGAGAGCTCTCCACGCTGAGACAACGACACCGAGTGCATGAATGAGTAAAGCCAAGGCAGAATGCAGTGAATGGGACCTGCACAAACAGCTCCTGGGTAAGCAATTCCAGCCACCCCAGGTAGCCCAGGAGGAGCAGAGTGGGCACAAAGGCTGCTTGAGCAGCTGGCCACGCTGCCAGACTCCTGCAGGAGGCACACGTGGAAGCACAGCAGGGAAAGGAGGAAGTGCAGGAGAGGGAATTGGAGGGAGAAAGTGGAGAACAATGCCTGATTGTTCAGGGAGGGCTGAACAGAAGCACTGCCCTGTGTCCCCAGGGCTCAGAGAGGGCAGGGGCAGTGCCAGGAGCACTGCTGAGAGGGGGAGCACAGCAGGGCACTCACCCCACACCCACCCACCCAGGAGAGGTGAGCACCTACACCCAGCCCACAAAGGACAGGCAGCACAGCTCTGGCAATTAATTACAGCCAGCAATTTCCAATTAAAACGGAGGACAAAAGCCTCCCGCAGCTGGGAGCTCACTGCATAGATTTTTCCTTGATCAGAAGCAACAAAAAAAAATCCCTGCAGCTGAGGAAGCCGGGGGTGGGAAGGGGGGTCAAGCCTGATAAGCAGCAAGTATGTGAAATAGGGATTGTGGTGAAATACAAGGGCATTGGACCAAATTCCCCGCTCCTGCCACATTTCCTGCTTTCTCCTCGCCTTCCCCTCCCCAACAGCTCCATCTGGTTTGTTAACACCTTTCCTGAAAGGCCCCTGGCCCCAGCAAGCAGCCCCAGCGCTGCTCCTCCGGCTGATTTGGAGTGGCCACATTTCCCAGGAGCTCTCTTGGAAACCTCTCAGGGAGCTGTGAACTCTCCAGGTCCGGGCAGCTTTGTGGGAAAGGTCACGTTTGTCACCTGGGGAAGCAAGGGCGAGCAGGTTCACTCACACCGAGCCTGCAGTTTGTATTGCAGCGGTTAATTGCAGCCCCAGGAGGAGCTCCAGGAACGGGCACATTTCACCGCTGTCAGTTCCCACGGTGGAAATTTGCACGATCCTTAGGAAAGACAAAATAACCTGTTAAAAGCAACAAAAGCCTTTCGCTGCACTAACAAGCCGCTACTGAAAACAACAACGGAATGACTGGGTTAGGAAATGCGTTATCAGGAATGCCATTTCCTTTCTCCACTCCTTCCCTCCCCGGCCACTCTCACAGCAGCAGCTCTGAGCGCACAAGGTGCAGATGGCACCCGGAATTTCTGCAAGGCTGAAAGGAGTATTTCCAAGCAGGAGAGAGCTCCTCTCAGAGCCATCAGGTGGCATTTGGCTGCAGCTCTCCTGCTTGGATCCTGGCAGGAAGAAATTAAAGAGGAAACAGTAGCACACTGGTGGTACTAGTTAACAAAAATAAAAGCAAAATAGGGTCAGGAGAAAGAAACCTTAAAAAAAAACAAAAGGAAAAAGCAGGCTGGAGTGCTGGTAGCTTACCCTCCCCCATTATCAAGGTATTTTTTTTAAGCACAGGCCATGATGGTTGAACAAACCATCTGCAAAAAAATCCCACTCAAAAACCCCAAAGCAACCCTTTCAAGGACAAGCAAAGTACCCTCCAAAACCACACTTATCACAGGTTTGGGTGGCTCAATCAGAGCTCACCAAGCCTGCAGTGCTCTTGACAACGTGCTGGCGCTGAAAAGAGAAGGGAATGCTGGAACCTGGCTGTTTCTTTCCTGGGGAGGGGTTAAATTCAGGCAGCTCAGGAAAACAGACTCATGCATTTTAATGAGCTACTCATCCATCCATCCCTCTCTCCTGCCAGCTGGCCATTCCAGTCAGGCACTGAGGAGGGAGCAGGTGGGGCAGGGCAGCCCCATCCATCCATCCATCCATCCATCCATCCATCCATCCCTGCACAGGTGAGCACGGTGCTCCAGGTGCCAGGATGGCTCCATCCATCCCTCCCTCTGTCCATCCATCCCCGCACAGGTGAGCACGGTGCTCCAGGTGCCAGGATGGTTCCATCCATCCCTCCCTCCATCCCCGCACAGGTGAGCACGGTGCTCCAGGTGCCAGGACAGCCCCATCCATCCCCGCACAGGTGAGTGCAGCACTCCAGGTACCAGCACAGCCCATCCATCCATCCATGCATCCATGCCTCCCCTCGGTGCCCGCACAGGTGAGCGCCCGGCGCCGCCAGGAGGGAGCGGGCCCGGGGGCACCGGGCACCGGCGGCCGCCGCTCGCCCACCTTGTCCCAGCTGAGCCACTGCCACACCGCCTTGTCCAGCTGCGCGTCGCCGGTGCTGCGCGCCACCAGCACGTTGGAGTTCACGTCCCCGGGGGCTCCGCAGTCGCCCATGGCCGCGGGGAGCGGAGGAAGAGCGGGGCGAGGACGGAGAAGCGCCGCTCCTTCAGTCGGCCACGCCCGGCAGGAGCAGCGGCGGAGGAGGGCGAGGGGCGCGGGGCGGCGCCGCGGGCCGGGCTTTATCCGGGGCGATTAACGGGAGCGCCCGCCCGCCGCTCCTCCTGCCGCCGCCGCTCCTCCTCAGCCCCGCTCCGCCGCGGGGCGCTGTGGGAAATGTAGTCCGCGAGGGGCGGCAGGCAGGCGCGGCGGGCGCGCGCGGCGGGCGGCGGGAACTACAGCTCCCGGCAGCCCCGGCGAGCGGGGGCGCGCCGCCGCCGCCGTGTGAAAAACAATGTCCCGTGTGTCGGCGACACGCCGCGAACGGCACCGTCCCGTCTGCCGACGGGACAGCGGCTCACCGCCAGGCAGGGCTGCCACAGCATCGTCTGCGCCCTCCGAGGGGGATCTACGAGCCGCTGCCCTGGGCCATGAGCGGCTTGCTCAGAAGCGACTCCAGATGGCCATTCCGAACCATCAGCAGGAGAATCATAACCCTCTCCTGGCTGCATCGGCGCTAATGGGATTGCCTGGCTGAACAGCAGGCTCGGAGTGACCACATCCTGCTGAGCATCCGCATCTGCTGTGCATCCTCAACCCGCAGAGCATCCCAATCCCACCGAGCATCCTCATCCTGCTGACCATCCCATCCCACTGAGCATCCCATCCCACAGAGCATTCCAATCCCACCGAGCATCCTCATCTGCTGAGCATCCCAATCCCACAGAGCATCCCATCCTACAGAGCATCCCAATCCCACCGAGCATCCTCATCCTGCTGACCATCCCATCCCACAGAGCATCCCAATCCCACTGAGCATTCCCACCCCACAGCATATCCCTGCACAGGTTGCCATAGTGACAGCAGGCACTGTAGGGGGATAGAATGATGGGATCACAGATGGTTTTGATTGAAAAAGACCTTAAAGCTTATTTCATTCCCACCCCCTGCCATGGGCAGGGACACTTCCACTATCCCATTGCTCCAGCCCCAGTGTCCAGCCTGGCCTGGGGCACTGCCAGGGATCCAGGGGCAGCCACAGCTGCTCTGGGCACCTGTGCCAGGGAGCAATTCCTGCCCAATATCCCACCCATCCCTGCCCTCTGGCAGTGGGATCCATTCCCTGTGTCCTGTCCCTCCATCCCTTGTCTCCAGTCCCTCTCCAGCTCTCCTGGAGCCCCTTTAGGCCCTGGAAGGGGCTCTGAGCTCTCCCTGTAGCCTGAAATGGATGAACAATGGTAGAATTATCCTTCTCTCAGCACTCCTGCGTGATTATTCTCCTGGAGAATAAAATAGTCTCATGGAGGATAAAGCTTATTTATTTACCAGGAATCACTGCAGCACAGAGGGTTTGATACTTCCCAAGACCTCATCAGTGGACCCCACATTGGGAAGTGATGATTAGCTCCCAAGTGTTTCCCTGTGAGAAGGCTTTGGACCTCCAAGGCACCCCATGGCAGATGCCAGGCAGCCTGAGCAGCCCCAGAGCAGGGCAATCCTGGAAAAAGGTTATAGGGATACAACTTGGAGATTTGCTGTGTTGGCCTGGAGAAAACACTGACCTCGTGGGGGATGGCAGAGAAGGGTTTTGAGGGTATCTGAGGGTTAATCAGCCTCCAGAGGAATTTTTAAAGCTGATTATCTTTCTCCAGGAAAGTTAAACCCAGTCCCATCTGCTGGCATGCCTGGAGTGTGCACGGCTCTCCCAGACACTCTGGGAGCATTGTAGGGCCTCCCCTGACAGCACACATTTTACAGCCCTCATGGTTGTGGAAAAAAGGAAAAAAAAAGCCAGACCATGGGCAATTACTCAGTGAGTGAAGGGAAGCCAAGGTTTGTGTGTTTCCACCCTCAGGCATCGTTTGGCTGATGGAGGCACAGCACACGCAGAGCAAAGTGAGCAGCAAACAGCCCAGGGACCCCGGGCCAGGGAGGGAAGGGCTGCCAGGCATGGAGGGCAGCCAGCCCGGAGGGAAGGGCTGCCAGGCTCGTGTGCTGGGAGCTGCCAGGCCAGCAGCAGCCCTGGCAGGGCTCAGCAGAGGGATGGCCTCTCCCAGTGGAGCCCAAGCAGGGAACACCCCGACAGGAGTGAGGCACTGTGCAGGCATTGTTCCTGCAGCCAGGGAATGCCCTGCTCTCTGCCTGCCAGCTGCAAACCCAGGGGCACAGCTGGGACCAGAACAACTCCAACCCCAGCCCTGACATGGGCAGGGACCCCTCCCAGGGTCCCAACCTGGTCTTGGACACTGCCAGGGATCCAGGAGCAGCTTCTCTGGGCAAAGAATTTCCATCTAAATCAATTCTCTGTCAGTTTGAGGCAGACTTGTCCTGGAACTCCAGGCCCTTGTAAGAAGTCTCTCTGTCTTTCTTGCAGGTTCCCTTCAGATACTGGAAGGTCACAACCAGATCACCCTGGAGCTTCTCCAGTCTGGGCCAAACAATCCCAATTCCCTCAGCCTTTCCTCACAGCAGAGGGGCTGCACCTCTCTGATCATCCTGGTGCCTCCTCTGGACTCTCCCCATGAGCTCCTTGTCCTCCTGCTGCTGGCCCCAGGCTGGGGCAGCTCTGCAGGTGGGGTCTCACCTGAGCTCAGGGGCAGAGGGGCAGGATCCCCTCCCCTGCTGCCCAGCCGGGGATCAGCCCACGAGGAGGGCTGAGGCGCACACCCGGGTTAGGAACACCTGTCCCATCCCATTAGCATCCTCCGGCTCCCAGCCCACATCCTCCGTCGGGAGCAGAGTTTCCATGGCGATCTGCAGCGCTGATTGCACAGCATGTCGCCAGCCCGGAGCCCCCTTGGCGTTCCTTCCCCACCCCGGCTCACGGAGAGCCAGGGACACGCGGCTGGGTCCCTGCGCTGGGCACGCCCTGCCCCGGGGACATGGCTCCTGGGCACCGGTTAACACCCCGCTGGTGTTCAGCTTGGTCCTGCAGGCAGAGCACGGGCTGGGAGCTGGGAAGGAGGCTGCTGGCGTCAGGCAATGGCTTTGGAAGCTCCGCAGCTGCCCCTAGCTCGATGCTTCATGATGTCAGCTTTGGGGAGGCCTGGTCCCACACCCTCCGGCACCAGCAGCACACTCCTCATCTTCCCCTGGAGCAGAACACTCTGAATATGCTTTAAAAGCAGGTTGTAACGTGCAGCTCAGAGCCACTGGAAAACCTCTGCTCTGGTCCCTAAGGGAGGGCAGGAGCAGCTCCCTTCAACACCCCCCGATTCCAAAGATTTTTGTATTCCCAAAATCAACTTTCCCCGAGGTGAGCCGTCTGTCCCTCAGGCTGCATTGGTGATGTGAGCCCGGCTCAGCACTGCTGAGGGGACAGCAGCTCTTCCCTGGCCAGCACTGACAGTTCTGCTGGAGGAGCAGCTGCCCTGGAACAGCTTCCCACTGCCCAGCCAGGCTGTGCCCCCATCCCAAAGCAGAATGACCCGGGGCAGCCCGTGACAGCCCAGCCTTTGCTGATCTCACCCTCAGCCACCATCACTCCACCTCCAGCGCTCCTTATCCAAGTGCCCAGCATCAAAGCAGCCCCAGGGACAGGCTGCTGGGATTCCTGCTGCTCCAACAATCCAACCATTGATCCTCTAAGCCAAGGTCAGCCCAAACCCCCCACACGTTTTGATATCCGAGCACCAGACACCGTCTCACCCGGGATCCATTGCTGTGTGCCAAAATAAAAGCCTGAAATAAACTGGCCTCCCAGGAGCGTTATTTTTCCCCTATCTACATTGCTTAAAACCCAAATGTAGTCAGCTACAATTTGCTCAGTTGGATTTAGGGATTGAGCCAAGACAGGCACGCTCTCAGCTCTTCTCTCTGTGTGCTAGCATCTCCTTGCTGTTAACAAAATCTTTGTGAGTGCCACCCAGGAATTGCCTGCTCCAGGGAGGTGAGGCCAGAGCCCATCGGCTCTGAGGAAGAATCTCTGAGCTCTGGATAAACATCTAAACAGTGGCAAAAACCTTCCCCTGCTCCTGGATCAAACCCATCTGAGGAGGCTCCCAAATCCATCCTTCCCTCCGTGTTTCTGTTTTCTCTTTGCCAAGCTGCCCCAGACCGTGGATCCCACGGACACCCAGCCAGGCTGGAGCCGGAGCTCCCCAGGGGTGCAGGGATGTCCCGGGTGTGTGACACCGGGATCCCGAGGCAGCTGCCACAAGGTGGCACTGGCACCTTGTCACCCAGCCCGGCCCGGCCCAGCCCAGCCCAGCTCAGCCCAGCCCAGCCCAGCCCAGCCCAGCCCTGCCGCAGGCTCTGTCCGAAGTTCCCGGCAAGGATGGATGGACACTGGAGCTGCCGATGGATCGAAGGTCGGGCGGGTAACATTGCTGCAGAGCTGTGTCTTGTGAGAGGGATTTTCACCCTCAGAATCTCCTCGGGAAGAGCAGCTTTTTTTTTTTCGCAAGTTTTTATGACATGTTGTCCTTCAACAGGATTTTTCCCTTTGGGTCGCAGCATTGGAAGAGATTCCCGAGTCACCCGATTCATCCCTCTCTCCCAAATGTGGGAATAGCAAGAAATCCACATCACTGGGGGGAGTTTTGGGGTACCGCACTCACCATCCAGCCCCCATCCCATTGCAGGGTCCCATAACCCAGCCCTGCTGTACCACAGCTCATCCCACTGGAGGGGCTGATGTGAGAGGAGGACCCACCCGGGGAGCTGGAGGAAAAAGGATCCCACAGTGCGTGTCTCTGTCCCCACCTGGCCCGATTCCCCTGATTTATTTGCAGATAAAGGGTTTATTTTCCTTTCCCAGCGCTGCAGGTGCAAGATAAACAGAGCGAAGCCTCTTGAGCTACTTCCCCTCGGGCCAGGTGCAGGAGGACACCTGGAGGCTCAGGAATCCCAGGGGGCTCAGCCCCAGGATGGGCCTCCCAGAGCCCCTGCTGCAGGCTCTGTGCCCAAGCCAAGGGCATGGCAGAGCAGAATCGGTCACCAGGCTGCTGCTGTCCCCGTGCCTCTGGTGCCAAGGTGCCAGCCCTGCCCCAAACACACTCACATCCCTGCTCTGTCTTGGATTAGGGTTTGGCGTCACTGTTTGGGCTCAGGATTGCGATTCTGTTTGACCTTGGAATGCAGGCGGAAAGGCCCCTCTCGGCCAGCTAATCTAGCTGCAATTAAAGGCGTTCATTATGCCATTATGAACAGGTTGAGACGTGTGGGACGCCGGGGCGCTGGCGCTGCCCCACAGCCTGTTTGGAAGGACAGGGACGTTTGCTGTCCTGGACACTGGCCACTCCACGGGCCGGGTCCAAACCCAGCCAGCTTCATAGCAGAGTGAGAGGCAAGGAGCCCAGCAGGACCCAAGAACATCCCCTTCCGTCCCTCACCCCACGGAAAACACATTTGGGACCTGCGGTACAAAAGGCCAGAGCTGCAGCTGCCAGCAGGAAGGAAGCAGGAAAGACTCCGGCAGGGCCATCCGGAGCCCGCAGAGACCTTGGGGGATGCCTGGAGCCAAGCCCCGGCCAGCTCACCCCGTGCCCACAGCCCTGCCCGACGGGGACAGGGACAGAGCATCCACCGGGACACGGGGCTCACCCCCCGGGGCGGGGCTGCCACTGTGGACAGCCCCAAACGCCAGCCCCGCCCGGAGGAGAAGCAAACACAAGTCCCCTGGAGCCCACCACCTCCTTTAATTCCCTGCCAGAAATGCGGGGCCCAGCCCGGGAGCCTGGGCTCGAACATTACAGGGTTTCAGCAGCAGGAAAACCCGCTGACCACTGTCACAGCTGCTGGGAGCCCAGGGAGGTCAACGCCGCTGGTCTGAGTGAGGAAATGGGGAAATATTGTCCTTGAAGGCTCCTGCCAGCGCCCAAAGGCTACGGTGGGAAAGGAGTGGAGCCGGGGTGGGGCTGCAGGAACAGGACCTGCTTGCAGGTCACAATCTTCCAGCTCCTGCCAGCCAGGACATCCCGGCGCTGCTCCACCAGGACTGAGCTCCTCCGTGGGGGGGCTCCCAGCAGCTTTGGGGGTCCCAGCAGCTTTGGGGGTTCCAGCAGCTTTGGGGCCAGCAGCACTGTCACATCCCGCAGCGAGCGGGCTGTGCAGAGCACGGTGCCCCGAGCCCAGCGCTCCCGGGGCCGGACTCAGATCATGGAGACCCTGTTCTTGATGTAGACGTGGTAGGGGTCGCTGCGCTTGTCCACCTTGCGGGAGCGGGTGTAGCCCAGGATGAGGCTGCCCACGGTGGCGGCGAAGAGCGTCATGACGAACAGGATGTACATGTAGGCGTTGTCGTTGCGGCCGTGGCCGCGGCCGGCGCGGGGCTGGCCGGGGCAGGGCACGGACCCCTGCAGGCTCTGGTTCAGGGCGGTCAGCACCGCCTGCAGGCTCTGCTGCCAGGTCTCCGTCCGGTTGTTGTCACCCATGTCCTCCGCGGGCTGCAGGGAGGGACAGGGACACTCGGGAGGTGCTGCCCTCACAGAGGAGGTGTTCCCAACAGTGACCCCAAACTGGTCCTCCAAGCATCTCCTCTGCCACAGGGCAGGGTGGCCGGACCCTTCGCATCCCCAGCAGCCTTCTCCCTAAATTTCAGTCCTTCCATAGAGGAGATAAAGCTCCCAGGGCTGGGGACAGCGTGGGGACACAGCTGTCCCGAGGGACCAGGAGGGCTGGGTTCAAAGTCTGCTTTCCCCAGGGATGTGTGGGGATGGTGGGCACATATCCTGCACCCCTGCAGGGTGCAGAGCTGGCAGAGCCCCCCGCAAATCCCCGTGAACCCATCTTGAGTTCTGCTGCCCTAAACCTCTCTGGGGATTTCCCTTCTCGTTGGACTGCCATCCCTACTTTGGCATGGTGCCCCTCTGCCACCCCCCGGGCTCCCCTGCGCACCTTCACACCTTGCTGGCACCCGGAGCAGGCACGGCCAGGAAGGGACACGGGCACAGTCCCCCACGAGTGCCATCCTTTGGGACACGCCAGTCCCACAAAGCCCCCCCTGTCCCCCACCCCTCCGAGCACCCCTCGCCCGCTGCACCCCCAGCTCTGCCCCGTGCAGAGGCGGCCGATCCCCCTCCCAAACGGGCCGCCCTTAGCTCGGGGTGCTTCTCCCAGGGTGAGACCCCGCGGGAGGAAGGGCCGGGCAGCAGGACCCCACGGGGATCAGGCCGGGTCCGGCTGCCCTTCTGACTTAAGAGAAGCAGGCTGAATTTGGGAGGTTTAGGGCAAGATCTGGGTTTATCCCGGGAGGGCACCCACAGATGGGGTGCGACTTGTGGGGACCCACCTTAGGGGGATGTAAGAACCGGGTGAGGAGTGGGGGACAGGGCGTGGGGAGGAGGGCTCGCACTCACCTGTGTGCCCTCTCTGCTGCCAGGCTGAGCCGGGACTGAGCATCGCAGCCGGCGGGGAGGGATGCCGGCCGGGCTGGAGCGCCGCCAGCCTCCTCCCCTTCCCGGGGCTGAGCCACCTGCCGCGGCCGGGCCACCAGCCTGTCCCGCCGGCTCCTGCCGGGCCACCGGCGGGGTCCTGCCGGGCCACCGGGGCTCTGCGGGCGGAGAGCGGGGCTCCGCGCTTCCCCCGCACACGGTCGCGCTTTCCTGTCCCTCCTCGTCCGGCAGCGCCGTCCCCAGCCCTCGCCCTGGCACCGAGCCTGCTCGGGCATGTTCCTCCCGCTCGCCGCTCCCTCGGAGCCCAGCCTGCCCCAGGGAACGGGATTTCCCCCTTCCAGCCCCAGCGGGCACCCAAGGTGGCTCACAAGGAGCTGCCAGTGCTGGGCAGCAGCACAGATACCCCAAAGCTTGTGGGGCTGGGAAAGGGCCAGCACAGCAGTCAGGGTGTGTGTGTGCGGGGGTCGGGTCTTGCTCAGCAGGGTGTGAGTGCTTCTCACCCCTGGATGAACCTTAAATCATTAAATCAGCTTCTGGTGCTGCCGCTGGGACAGCCGTTCCAGAAGCACTGCCACAGAGCCAGTGGGAGCAGGTCCCCATCACCCTGGCAGGATGCTGCCTGGTCCCACAGGACCCACGACAGCCGTGCCTTCTCTCCTTGGGACCCTTCTCGCTGCTCCTCCCCTTTCCCACCGCACCTGCAGCGCTCCAGTGGCCCTTTAACCAGCCATTTACAGCCAATCTTCCACCCGCCCCGAAGCCAGGATCTCCTGCCACGTTAGGGCTTCCCTGAGAAAAAGGTTATCATTCATCAAGTCTTGGGGGAAATAAATGACAGAGATCAGCAGCCAAAGTTCCCTGCAATTCTCTTTATATATAAAATCTGCCTCTTTTCACCCTTCAGCAAGGGAAGGATGCTCAACCCACGTGAATTCAGATGAATTCATCAGCATTCACACAAATCACTAATTATTGTGGGGCAAAAAGCAGAAAAAACCAACCCCACAAAAGCACCTGTTTGGGCACTTCCCCAGCAAGTGGCGTGGGGATGTGGCACCACGGAGGTCTCAGCCAAGGGATGGAGACTCACTGAGCCCGAGAGAACAGCCCCAGTGGAGGTCTGGATGTCCAAGCAGCAGCCTGAAGGCCTGTGCTACTGTCCACTCACAGTCTACAGGCAAAGGCACGAGAACTGGTCTCACCAGAGCGACCCCAGCGCTGCCCTGACAACACGGCTTTGCCAAAACACCCGTGCCAGCAATCCTAATCCCCAGGGTCTTCTGAAGGGACCAAGGGGCAGTCAAACACCTCCTGGAAGGAGTCGAGGAAGGGCTGGAGCACGTGGCTGACGGCGACGTGCTGGCCCAGCTCGTGGCTCAGCGAGGTGACCCCCTTCCCCTCCAGCCCGCAGGGCACGATGTGCTCGAACCAGCTGAGGTCGGTGCAGCAGTTCAGCGCCAGCCCGTGCGACGTGATGTGGTTCCTGCAGTGCACACCTGCCGGGGCAAGAGCACACACCCGTCAGCACCGTCACCGGGGGGGCTGCAGGGACAGACTGAGTGACCACTCTGCCCACACCACCGCTCTGCTCCTCAGTTCCGCCAGGCAGAACACACAGACAGGCTCCCCAAATCTGGGGCAGACGGGGCACGGCATGTCCAGATCCCTCCACCCCAGCCCTTGGAGCTTGGACATGGGGAGAGCTGCAGGACCCCAAATCCAGGCTGCAGGGTCCCAGGACGGGATGCATGATGTGGAGGGGGAGCAAGGGAAGGGGACTGGGCTGCAGGCGGTCACCAGGTTCTGGGAGCAAGAGCCTAGTAAGTGCAGGGTTGCAAAATGCTGGGGACTGGGTGGGCTGCAGGGGCTCAAAATTGCGCTGCCCGTTCTTCCTGGATGCAAATCCCTCCCCTGCACGCTCCCCTGTGCCCAGCCACCCTCCCCGGTGCCACAGCCCCGTGGCAGTTCCCTGGCGCTCTGCCGCTGTGCCCTGGCATGGGATCACAGGCTGGGCTGGGCTGGGAGGTGTTCCATGGGCGGGGACACTTCCCACCATCCCAGGTGGCTCCAAGCCCTGGTGTCCAACCCGGCCTCGAGCACTTCAGGAACGCTGGGGCAGGCAGGGCTGCTCTGACCAGCCTGCGCCATGGCCCGCCCACCCTCCCAGGGAAGAATTGCTGCCCAAAATCCCATCTCTGGCAGCGGGAAGCCGTTCCCCTTTGTGGCCAGTCCCCGTGCCGCTCTCCGGAGCCCTCTCAGGCCCTGCAGGGGCTCGAAGCCCCGCAGTGCGCGGGCACACACCCCGCTCCCGGGGCCGGCCCCGCTCACCGATGGCGCAGAGCTTGCTGTCGCCCATCCAGACCCCGGTGAAGGGCGGCGGGAGGGCGCGGGCCGCGCCCAGCCCGAGGCGGCGGCACAGCCGCACCACCAGCGCCTCCAGCGCGGCCACGTAGGCGCGGAGCGGCAGGCGGCGGCGCCGCAGGTCCAGCACGGGGAAGGCGAGCAGCTGCCCGGGGCCGTGGAAGGTGATGTGGCCGCCGCGCCGCGCCGCCACCAGCGCCGCGCCCCGCGCCCGCAGCGCCGCGGCCGCCGCCGCGCCCGGAGCGCCGCGCAAGCCCCAGGCGTAGACGGGCCGCGACGGCTCGCTCAGCACCACGCTCTCGGCCGGGCCCGGCACCGGCCCCCGCGCCCCGCGCCGCCCGCGCCGCCGCCACGCAGCGCTCCTGCGCCCGCAGCGCCTCCGCGTACGGCACCGCGCCCAGCCGCAGCACCCGCACCGCCGCGCCGCGCGGCATCGCGGCACCGGCACCGGCACCGGGGCGGGACGCACACACGGGCAGCGGACAGCGCGGGCACGGCGGGCGGGCACCGGAAAGGAGGCGGGTGCGAGCGAGGGGCGGGATGGAAACGGCGGCGAGGATAGGCGCGGAGAGAGTGATGCGGCAGAGCGGGGCGGGATCCTGCCGAGCGGGGACGGAGCGCGGCCGCTGGAGAGGCGGCGGGGACGGAGACAGGGAGGGCAGAGCACGGCAGGGGGGACAGAAATGATGGGGACAAGGGTAGGGGACAGGCGTGCGGGGAGAGAGAATGGGGGACAGGGCACAGACCCGGTGACACACGCAGACACGGCAGGACGGAGGATGGCGGTTTGGGGTTAGAGCGGGGAACAGGGAACGTGGGACACGGCCCAAAGGAGGCTACCAGGGATGGGGCTGTGGTGGGGCTTGGAGGCTGGGGACAGGGACAGGGGTTAGAGATAGGGCACGGCGGATAAGGCAGGGGAGGAGGCCTGGACCTGGGGTGGCTGATAGGGCCGGGGCTGCAGGAGGGACACAGGAGGAGAGACGGGGCCCCTCTCACCGCAGGGTGTGGGACACGGGGCACCAGGGTGATGACAGGGCGATGAGGGCAGGGAATAGGCACAGGACATCCCAGGCCTGTTCAAAGCAGGCTAAAAATACCATTCTGGGGTGAAATTGGGATACCTGCGGGTGCTCTAGCCCTGGAAGTGTTCCAGGACAGGTTGGATAAGGCCTTGAGCAACCTGGTCTGCTGGAAGGTGTCCCTGGCCATGGCAGGGGGTGGAACTGGATGAGCTTTGAGTTCCCTTCCAGCCCCATAACTCTGTACGATTTTGTGCTGGCACCTCAAGGTTCTGGACTGTAAATAAAGCTCTTGTATTGCCGAGGTGCTGGTGAGAGCTGCAGGTCATCCCCCTGGGACTGTGAGAGACAAAGTGTTCCCACCTCAGCTTTTATTGCAAATGTAGAAAATAGACAGATCTGGTCGAACCGCTAATGAGTCAACCATTAAAACGCGGCCGTTCCCAGCTTATCGACGGGCTGAGCGTGTGAAAGAATGCCCTGATTCCCCAGAGCAATCACTGTGACTGAGCTCCTGCTGTTATCGCAGGCACACCTCGCGGTAACGTGCCCTTTGTCGCCACAGGTAATTCGGGTGCCCGGCAAGGTCAACCTCTGCCTTATTGCAGGGAAGCAAAGCTGCTTCCCTTTGTTGGGCCGTTCTCTCAATGAAAAGGAGAAAAAGGCGGGGGGAAACCACCATGAAGCTCACCAGGAACTGAGCAGCACCCATCATATCCTCAGCCAGCTCCAGGAGTCACATTTTGCACCAACAGCGTGTGTGCAACGAGTTATTTCCTTTCCTTTATGGCTGAGCCCCCAGTCCTGGCTGGAGATGGGGCTGTCACGGGGCCGGGACCCTCGTCAGCAGCAGTGAGGTGGCGTCACTGCCCTGTTTACTGAGCACATCCTGCCCGGAAATCTGTGTCAGGGGGCCGCGGGTGGCTCACCTTCCATCCTTCTGTCGGGCTGGGTGTTCCTAAGGCGGCTCGGGGTGTTGTGCTGGCAGGAGAGGCTCCCTCGGGAAGTTCAGGGCTAGTGCAAGTCAGGGCTTAACAGCAGGAAGAGGACAGAGGATTTGGCTGTGAAACAGGTGCCTGGCAAGAGGGGCTGTCACAGCTCACAGGGAGCTGCAGATGGAGGCAAAGGGCAACACCTTGGCTCCAGTGAAGGCTGGATGACACTCCTGTTGAGTTTGGCAAGGCTGGGATGTGACAGAGAGGTGACAGAGCTGTGCTGGCATCGGGGCACAGCTGTGGTTCTGTTTGACTTGATCCAGTGACAGCAGGCTCCCAGGTACCACACGGAAACATCCACCAGAACAGCAGCAGCACTGAAATCCTACAGCAGCAGCCGTATTAGGAGGGGCACACATTTCACCCCGAGTGCTGGGGCTGAGATCCCCGTTCACTGGGGCAGGATCTGGCTGAATGTGTCCCTCAGCAGGGCTGCTCTGCCCCCACCCTGCTCCCTCATCGCTCCCAACCACGTTCCCAAGGCTGTGCCAGAGGGGAAGGAAACAAGGAAATGCCCGTGTGGGGCTGTGCCAGGGCTGTGCCCCGGGGCAGGAAGGAAGCGCTCAAGGAAGCTCCTCGCTGGCCCGGGCAGGCGGGGCAGAGCCGAGTTTCTGTGCTCATTGCACTGCTCTCAGGTTCTGGCCCACCTTGGGCAGGCTCTGCACCCCCTGAGCTTCACCAGGAGATGATGTTTCCACTTGCAAAGCTCAGCTGTGTGGCTGGTCCTTCGCCAACGCTGCTGAAGATGCTTTCATCTCCAGTTTGTCCCCAGCAGCTGCCAGACCCCTGCCAGGGGTCACTCTGCCACCTGGACAGCCAGCAGGACCCCAGAGCAGCCAAAACCAGGGCTGCTGAGTCAAACACCCACCACAGCACTGCTGCAGGAGAGTGCCCCAGGAGAGCTCAGCTAGGGGAACACCAGAAAAATGTCCTCGAGTGGCCCTACCTGCAGAACAGGAGCACCTGGAGCTCATGGAGAGCCCAGAGGAGGCACAGAGCTGCTCCAGGGCTGGCAGAGCTGGGGGAGCTCACCTGGAGAGGAGAAGGATCCAGGGACACCTCAGAGTCCCTGCCAGGGCTAAGGGGGCTCCAAGGGACCCAAAGGCCTTGGTACAAACCACATGCAGAGCCCGGCCTCAAATGCGGGATTGCAGATCTGCAGGGCAGCTCCCAGAGCCTGAGGAGAGGGCAGAGGGTGCTCAGAGGCTGCTCCAGCCTCGACACCCAGGAGCCAGCCCTGCCTGGCCATGTGCCCTCAGAACTCGGCTCTTCTGAAGGACCTGGGCTTTGTTGACTCTGCCTTTCACACCTCACAGGAGCTGGCACTGAGGCTTCAGAGCTGGCACAGCACAGGAGCAAGGACAATGAGGCAATCTCGCATTAGCAGATCTCAAAATATTTCTCCAAGGAGATCAGGAGCAACCTGGTGTCCCTGCCCAGGGCAGGGCAGTGGAACAGGATGGTCTTTAAGGTTCCTTCCAACCCAAGCCCTTCTGTGATTCTAACTTCTCTTTATGGCCAGTCTTGTTTCAACTTGTTTCAACTCAAAGTGTAAAGCAGGTGTAAGGTAAAACAGCATTTTAATACAAATAAATCCTCATCTAGAGAATTCTTGCCTCTTGCACTCACCATACCCCTCAGCCAACCTGCAGCACCAACACACAGTGTGCCTGCCCCGAGGGTGAAAAGTGTAACTTTGCAGTTACCAGGCACCTTAGCCCAGGCCGTGAAATCATCCAGAAAGCTCAGAGCAGGAAACTTAGGGAAGGAAAAACAAAAGATGAAAAGAGGCTTAAAACAACAGAAAGATGAGTAACGCCTTCAAGAGCTGCACACTCCCTCCTTAAACCAGACAGAAATGTCAAGCCAGGAATGTCACAGCACAGGAATAGCTGCAGTGAAATGAAGGAAAAGAGACACCAAGGGTGCGAGAGGAGGCGCCGGGACTCAGGTGGAAGAAGATGTGGATTATTTTGTTACCAGCAAAACAAACCCGATGCCAGCTGAGGAATGAATGTCATCGTGAGCCCTGGAGGGGCACTCCAGCACAGGAACACTGGGAGTTCACTCTAACACTTATCCAAAGCTGGGCTGGCACCATGGGCTGGCACCACCTGGGCTGGCACCACCTGGGCTGGTGTCACCATGGTCTGGCATCACCTGGACTGGCACCATGGGCTGGTGTCACCTGGGCTGCCACCATGGGCTGGTACCATGATCTGGTATCACCTGGGCTGGCACCACCTGGGCTGGTGTCACCTGGGCTGGCACCATGGGCTGGCATCACCTGGGCTGGTGTCACCTGGGCTGGTGTCACCATGGTCTGGCATCACCTGGGCTGGCACCACCGCGGCTCCCCAGCAGAGCTGCTGCCCCGGGGCTCTCTCTCTGCCAGCTGCTCCGGGGCCGTGCAAAGCCCAGATGTTTGCTGATAACGGGATGTTTTTCAGCTTGCTCAGCCCCTCCTGGCCCCTCTTTCCGGCGGTGCTGGGGACAGGTGCTGAAGGAGTGCCGGGAGGAGATGGCCTCAGGCAGTTTGGGTGGGACACTGGGGGAATTCCTTCCTGGAAAGGGCAGTGCAGGTGGGATTAAAGTCGTGTGGCTGTGGCGCCGGGAGCTCGGGTTAGCGGGGCTTGGGCAGCGCTGCAGGAGGATTGCCCCCGAAAATCCCGGGGCTTTCCCACTGCTGTGATCCCGGGATTCCCGCCGGCTCCTGCGCTGGCCCGCAGCCGTGTCCTACCCGGTGAGACTCTCCTGTCCCCATCCCATCCCCATCCCCATCCCCATCACATCCCATCCCATCCCATCCCATCCCATCCCATCCCATCCCATCCCATCCCATCCCATCCCATCCCATCCCATCCCATCCCATCCCATCCCATCCCATCCCATCCCCGTCCTGCCCGGCCAGCGCGGTGTCCCGCTGGCACCTGCCGACCCGCACAGGGAACTGCACGGCAGAGACGGCTCCTCCCGAGCCTGCTGCTTCCCCAGATCTACTCAAAAGCATTTTATTTTATTTTATTTTATTTTATTCTATTTTATTTTATTTTATTTTATTTTATTTTATTTTATTTTATTTTATTTTATTTTATTTTATTTTATTTTTATTTTATTTTATTTTTATTTTATTTTATTTTATATTTTATTTTACTTCATTTCACTTAATTTATTTTATTCTATTTTACTTCGTTACGTTATGTTATGTTATGCTATGCTATGCTATGCTATGCTATGCTATGCTATGCTATGCTATGCTATGTTATTTCACTTTATTTTACCGTAGTTTATTGTCATTCAATTTCATTCAATTTCATTTCAATTTCACTCCGTTCCAGCCGAGTGCGGCCGGTGCCGGCAGGGCTCGGGGTGATGGCGGGGCAGGTGTCCCGGTGGGAGCAGGGGGATGGCGGGGCAGGTGTCCCGGTGGGATCAGGGGTCCCGGTGGGAGCAGAGGGACGGGAGCCCCCGGCCGGGCGCGGCCCGCGGCCCGTTCGCGCTCGGCGCGTGTCCCCGCGCGGCCGCCGTCGCGGCGGGGCCGTTGCCATGGCGGCGCGCGCGCGCGGCCCGGGGCGGGCGGGAAGCGCGGGCCCGGCGCGGCCATGGCGGACGAGCTCTACCTGGAGAACATCGACGAGTTCGTCACCGACCAGAACCGCGTCGTGAGTGCCCCTCTCCTTCTCCCGCCTTCCTTCCCTGCGCCCCCTTCCGCCTCCTTCCACCCCTTCCTCCTTCCCCACCCTCCCTCCTTCATCTCCCTCCTCTTCCTCCCTCTTCACCGTCCTTCCCCCTTCTCTTCTCCCCCTCCCTTTTCTTCCTCATTTTCATTCCTTCTTCCTCTTCCTCCCCACTCCCTTCTCCCCTCTCTTCCTCCTCTCTTCCCCCTTTCCTTAACCCTTTTGAGGGCCGTTCAGAAAGCTGGTGGTTTTCCGCGTGGGCCTGTTCCTTTGTAATTTCATTTCAAAATTTTATTTGGAAAGAAAAATAAATATAAAATAAAATAAAAATAAAATGGGTTTTGCCTAGAAAATGGTGAAGCAAAGTTGGTGCAAGCTGTCTGACAACGTGAACAAGAGCAGCCTGTGGCTTTGTAGCTTCTTTAAGAAAAATCTCGATAAACAGCAATTGAATGGTGTTCTCAGCCAGAGGCTGGGGTTTAACAGGGCAGAGCAGGAGTCAGAGATGAAGCTGGTCAGAATGACACGGTATTGCACACAGGTGCAGCTGGAGATGCCTGTGTCCCCGGGACAGGAGAGGGGTGAGATTCCCCCTCGCCTTTGGGACAGCTCTCAGCAATTCAGTGACTCGCTGCACTTCTTGGAAGGGAGGGGGCGTCCAGAGAATTCCATTGACTAAAAAGCCAAAGATGGGAGATTTGTGGGACTGAGAGGTCAAGGGTTCCTTGTTAAAGGATTTGTCCCTTTTCCAGGTGACATACAAGTGGCTGAGCTTCACCCTGGGCGTGCACGTCAACCAGGCTAAACAGTAGGTGTCCCTGCATCCCCCAGAGCCTGGTTAACCCCTGTTAAATCCCTGTGAATTCCTGTTCCCATCACACTAGTGAGCACGTGGAAATATTTCACATCCCTGCCTGTCTTTTCAGGTTACTCTATGTGCCTGACTGTCTGCCAGGCTGCTGGGCAATGATGCACCAGAGAGTCTGCTGTTCCTTCTCAGGGGTTTCAGAGATGCCTTTCTGGAGGAGAGGCTTTGCAGCTAGCTGCCCAGGGGCTGTGAGCGGCAGGGGCCACTCTTGAATGCATGTGCCCTTTGGTTTCTGTAGTTGTTGGGCTGGATTCTCCACAGTGGCAGAGGGGCAGGGTCTCAGAGAGATTAAATCACTCCTGGGGAGAATAACTGGGCTGGTGTGACAAGTGTCCCTGTCAGGCTGCCTTTCCCCTTTGCCCCAGCCCTGTGGCAGCTCCCCCCTTTCTGCTGGCCAAACCTTTCTGGTTTCTTTTTGCAGAATGCTCTACGATTATGTGGAGAGGAAACGGAAGGAGAACTCAGGAGCTCAGCTTCATGTCACCTACCTAGTGGCAGGAAACCTCCTCCAGAATGGGCATGTTGTGAGTGTTTCAGTTCCCACAAGGGTCTGTGAGTGTGAGTGTTTCACTCCCCACAGGTGCCTGGGAGCCCTTGGGTGTCTCTCCTGCCTTGTTTTGTGATCCTGGGGCAGGAGCTGGGCTGGCTCTTTGTGCAGCAGGTTGTGGCAGGGGCAGGAGAAGGCTCAGTGTCTGTCCCAGAGTCAGACAATGGCAGGGAGGAGCAGTTGGTCGTGGCTGAGTAACACACCAGGCTCAGAACCCTGTCACATTCATCTCAATCATTGTTGTTGGGCAGCAAAGTTACCAAACCTCCTGGAGGGGCCCTTCAGAGATCAACCTGTCCACATCCCAGGATCTGTGGTGTGCAGGTGCCTGAGTGGTGTCTGGAGGGAGCCTGGAGCTCATGTAGCATGGGATGATATCAAATAGAACAGCACATGTGCAGCTGAAGTTGTCTTGTTGATTAAACCAGCTTTCTAATCCTGGAAAACAAAAGAAACATGAATTTATTAACAGTATTTTATATTTAAAGTGCTTCAGCTTATTAACAAAGGCATTGCAGCTTAATGCATTGAGCTTGTCAGATCTTCAGGAATGTCATCTAAAACTTGAGGCAGATACCCCAGAGGTTTTTAAAAGAAAGTGGGCAAATTCAGTGTCTTTGCTCACAGACAAATTTAAGAGCCAACACTAAATGCCTTTGACATCTCACCAATTGTTTTTAAATACACAAACATCTATTACAATATGATCCACTCTCCTTTTAGGCATAGTGAATCTCAGGGTGTCCTGGTTTTCATTTGTAGATTGGAATGAAAATCCCAACAAATCTCTTTTTTTTTTTCATTCTCCCAGCTGTGAGCTGCACTGCTGCCTGCTGGCAGCAGGTGTAGCCGGAATGCTGTGGATCCATCCAGCTGCAGCACTCCTGAGGGCAGAGCCTGCAAATCCCCCTCTGCTGCCCCTCCTAGCACTGCTGCTTCTGCACTGAGGGGCCCAGGCTGCATCTCTCCTCTCACCTGCCTCATTTCCTGCCCCTTGCTCTTTTGCTGCCTAGTTTAAGCCACTTTTTAATCCTGGGAAACAAAGGAAACTAAAGTTAATTTACAGTACTTTGTCTTCAAAGTGTTTCAGCTTACTGCTTAATTAATTTCCTTTTCCTCATTGCTGCTTATCACATTTTCAGGAATGTCATCTAAAACTTCAGGCAGATACCCCAGAGGTTTTCAAAAGAAAAGGAGAAAATTCAGTGTCTGTTTCCCTTTGCCCACAGACAAACTTAGGAGGCAAACACTAAATGCCTTTGACATTCCACCAAATGTTTTTGAATACACAAATATCTATTACAGTATAGATATTGTAGTAAGTAATCTTCTTTTTGGGATAGTGAATCTCAGGGTGCCCTGGTTTTATTTCTAGATTAGGAAAAAAAAACAACATTTTTTTTTTCTCCTAAATAGTAAACTGATTCACGTGCATGGAATATTGTCTTTTAATCTCCAAATCTGCCTGAAATGGCAGAATCTGCATTAGTTCTGAGTAATGGGATGTATTGCACAGGCAGTGTCATGTTTACAGCCTGAATTCAATGGGGTTTTCCCTGGTTTCAGACAGGCCCATGGTATCTGTTTAACACAGAATTAGTGTGGGGTTTTCAGTCTGTCTCTCTGGATCCTTTAAGAGCTTTAACAGCAGAGGAGTGTTTGAAGGCACTGGCAGTGATTTGTGCTAGAATAATTAATATACTTTCTTGTTCAATAGCTGAAAACACCAGCCTTGCGTGCAGCCTCAGATTTTAAGCTTGTGTTTCTTTTTTCCAGTGCCACAAGGTTGCAGTAGTGAGGGAGGATAAACTGGAAGGTAAGCAGACTGGGAAATTCATGTAGCTTTAACTTTTTCCTTTGAAAGAACAGCAAAATGAGCAAAGCTCAGAACTTGCCATCTGCACGTAAATGCCCGGCCGGGCTCTTGGGGTCAGGTGGGTACTTTTTGTACCAACTGTTTCTCAGAATTTGGAGTGTCTGAGCCAGCAGCTGAATACCTTCAGGCTTGTGATTTGAGTCTGATTTTTTAAAATTTTAATTCTGAACGTTTTGTCAGTGATTCTTCTCCAGCTCCCTGCCCCTGACAGCAGGGACACAGCCATACCCTGGTAGTGTCTCAGAACAGTGGTGAGCCTTCAGGCCCCCAAGAGTGCTGAAACTGGTAATTCTGGTTATTGGTTCAATGCAATTGCAGCCTTTGCTCCTAGTGCTGTTGAAACCTTCTCACAGGACATTTACCTCCCTTTTGTGAGTGAAAGGTGAAAAGCCCCCTTTGTAACACTGCTCTGGGCACTGTCTGTTGTCTCACCATCTTCCCAGCTCTAGTCCCGCTGATGAAATCTTACCCACAGAACTGAAACACAACTTCAGGCCCTTCATCACTTTCAAATAACGTCTTTGGCACTTGAGAGCACTCTGTGGTATTTGTGACCTTAAGGATCTGTGCTAATGACCTCACTTTGTTTGAAAGACTTGCGTTGTTGGAAATCTGAAGTGGATTTCTAGCTCGGGCTGTTTTCCTCGGAGCAAGAGATTGTCAGGCAGTGCAACTACTCTCTGTCATGTTTGTTGAGTTATGTGTGCTGTGTAACACTTTTGCTGTGGAGGAAAGGGTTGCTCATGGCTTTTGTATTGGAAGGCAGGCCAAAGGTATGACTTATATTTGGAAGAGGCTGAGGTTTTTGATGGGAGTAGGGCTGCAGAGTCTAGGACTGGCCCCAAGAAATGATTACTGCGTGTATTTTTACAGTGCCTAGAAGCTCAGCCTCAAACCAGGACTCTGTGGAAAGAACAATATAAGCAATGAACAAAGAATTCCTAAAAACCAGCCCTTGTCTCAAGGGGGCTGCAATCCAAGTAGCATAAAAGAGATGAAGTTTTCATTCCAGCAGACTGGAGGGGCGACACTGTGGTGCTGGGCACGGCCCTGGTGGCACAGAGCAGTTCCAGCAGGGCACAGCAGTGACCAGCCACCTCCTGCCTTAGCTTTAGGTGCTCACTCAGGTATTCTGGGTCCCAAACACTGGGTGTTTGGCAGGCAGGCACAGAGATCACTCGTGAGTCAGTTGTGCAAGAACCAAGAGTGGGTAGTGGAAAACGCGCCAGGCTTGTGCAGTTTGTTCCCTCGAATTGTTCACTGGTGAGCTGGGAGGGGGATGGCTGGACCTTTTCATGCTCAGGTTTTCTGTCAGGTGGTCAGTCTGTCTGCATGCTGAAGGGTGTGCTCTTGTCCCCATCCCAGCAGTGAAGTCGAGGCTGTCCAGCCTGGCCAGCGTGCACGTGTACAGCATTCAGAAGGCCCTGCTCAAGGACAGCTCCCCCCTCTACAACACCGACTACGACATCGTCAAAACAAACCTGCAGCACTGCAGCAAGTGAGTCCTGCCCCCTCCTCACCCTCTTCACACAGCTCTGGCACTCCAGGCTTGCTGGCTAGGCCTGGCTTTTGACAGAGCTAGGACAAGCTATCCTCAGAGCCCTGCCACACCGTGCCCAAAGAGCACACTGAGTGATTGTTGAGTAAACTGAGCTCACAGTTGGTTCACTTGGTCCTTACTCCAACAGGGAGACTGTTCCAGTACCTTGCTTGTCTGAGGGCTGGAAACGTTCCCCTCCTTTCCAGGCCACACTTAATCATGACCAATGTAATCCAGTTCTCAGCCACACAGGAAGAGAAAATCGAAACAGGCTGATAGAACCACGAATGATGTGCTCAGCACAGCAGTTACAGGAGTTTGCTTTCTGTTTTGTGAAACTGTGTTTTCATCTTCTGGACTCGCCACAGTCTCACAGGAGCTCCTTCTCCAGGAGCTGGGCTTTGACCCGTGTGGGCTCGTGGCAGCTCAGAGTAGGCTGTGATCTCTGCACACAGAACAGTCCAGGCAGCACGAGGCTGCTTGGTGGTGGCACTGCAGAGGAGCTGGGAGGGGCTGCAGTCTCCAGGAGTCACTGTCTGCCTCCTGAGCAGCCCCTGGCAGCTGCAGCTTCTCCTTTGTGTGTTGTTCCCACCACGACAGCTTCAGCTTGAAGTCATGGGGATGCACAGAGCCATGACCAATCTGGTTTAGAGGGGGATGCCTGAAGGGTGTGTCATAGGGAGAGTATAGGATTTGACAGGAGAAATGTGGTGGTATCCAGAGTGTTGACAAGAGAGTGGCAGAGAAAAGAGAGGCTGTGTGTTTGGGGCATGAGTGTGGATGCCCTGGGAGGCACTGGATAACCCCACCTCAGGGGAGCCACGAGCCCTGCTGGGGCTGCAGGTGCCTTGCTCCACTCTGTTCACTCCTGGGTGGTACCTGTGCCGTAGGGATACTTGTGTCCTTTGGGATTTAAACATCCAGAAGGTTTAGATACTCCAGGTTCTGAAGCCTGTGTGTGAATCCAGCTTTAAAGCAGGATTTCCCCAGCAAACTAATAAAAATTGCACCTTCTTCATTTGTCAGTTGTGACACGGCTGAAGGGATCTTTGGGACAAGGATCTTTGTTCTCTCCTGTGTTTCTACAGGACCTGCTTTGCTGTGAGGGCAGTGGAGGTGGTTAATAATAGCTAACTAATAGCAATATATGTGTTTAATGCCTGTTGGCATTGCCAGCTTTCCAAACTGAAGCAGCTCCTTGTTTGCAGAGCATAGTCCAAGTGTTGCCTATTTTTTCAGTGAATATTTGTGTCAGACCCATAAAGGTATAGTCACACAGCAGCATCAAGGCAAGCTGACTTGGAATGGGGGAAGTTTAGCTGAGTTCTGCTGCACAGTCAACAAAACTATTGACAGTATTATTTACGACTGTTATGTATTGTGGGGTTGGTGGTGTTTAGAGTAGGAGCTCAGGCTGTCCTGAGGGCTGTATTAGCCACGTTAAAAACAAACTGAAAGTACAAAGGAGAGTAGGATTATTTTTCTTCAGTGTCTGCTTCCCTTCCTTTAAAGGTTTGAATGTCAAGAGGTTGCTGCTGCAGCCTCATAATGCCGTGGGTATGGTGGTGTTTTGTTAGTACAGATCCTGGTGGGAGTAGAAGTGGACTGTGCACGTGAGCAGCTAATGCTGAGGCACAGAAACCAACTGGCAGAAGGCTGCTTTATTTTCAGGCAAATGAAAATGTGCTGTGTGATTCAGTGGGCTGGGAGGCCTGAGTCTGGGCTCCTTTGTGGCATTTGCGCAGTGGGGAGCAGAGTTCAGCTATTTTTGGGATCTGCTATTCCTGACTGTCAGTGAGTTGTGCTGTAGCTGCGAGCGCATCCTTTAGCTCTTGTATCTCACATCCCCAAACAATCGAGTTCCAGACCATTGTAAGCCAAGCTGCCTCTCACTCTCAGGGATTGCATGGGAATGGCTCTGTGCAGTTAAATGGGAATGTCATGGATGTTGTCTGGTGCTCAGCTTCTGCTGGGGTTTGCTTACCTGGCCGAGCATGGCTGCCTGTCGCAGCAGCTGCGGTCAGAGCATCAGAAAGCTGTGAATGTTTTGGATCCTCACACAGCCACGGGCTTTGGAGAGCTGACCCGTTTAGGAATAGAATGCAGCCTGCTCCCTGCCCAGCCTGGTGTCCAGCTTGTTCCCCCAGGAGAGCTGCACAGCTTGTTTAGCGTGCGACTGCTGCGGCTCTTGCTGATCTTTCCATCAGAGGCCTCTTGCTCTGTGCCATGCCCGGGTTCAGTTGCCCCTAACCCTCCCCCGGGGGCGGGGAAGGCGAGGCGAGCAGGCAGAGTGAGGATGCGAGCAGGCAGAGTGAGGATGCTAACAGGCAGAGTGAGGATGCTAACAGGCAGAGTGAGGATGCTAACAGGCAGAGGGAGGATGCGAGCAGGCAGAGGGAGGATGCGAGCAGGCAGAGTGAGGATGCGAGCAGGCAGAGGGAGGATGCGAGCAGGCAGAGGGAGGATGCGAGCAGGCAGAGTGAGGATGCTAACAGGCAGAGTGAGGATGCGAGCAGGCAGAGTGAGGATGCTAACAGGCAGAGGGAGGATGCGAGCAGGCAGAGTGAGGATGCGAGCAGGCAGAGGGAGGATGCTGACAGGCAGAGGGAGGATGCGAGCAGACAGAGTGAGGATGCGAGCAGGCAGAGGGAGGATGCTAACAGGCAGAGGGAGGATGCTAACAGGCAAAGGGAGGATGCTAACAGGCAGAGGGAGGATGCGAGCAGGCAGAGGGAGGATGCTAACAGGCAGAGTGAGGATGCTAATAGGCAGAGGGAGGATGCGAGCAGGCAGAGTGAGGATGCTAATAGGCAGAGGGAGGATGCGAGCAGGCAGAGTGAGGACGCGAGCAGGCAGAGGGAGGATGTGAGCAGGCAGAGGGAGGATGCTAACAGGCAGAGGGAGGATGCTAACAGGCAGAGGGAGGATGCTAACAGGCAGAGGGAGGATGCTAACAGGCAGAGGGAGGATGCTAACAGGCAGAGGGAGGATGTGAGCAGGCAGAGTGAGGATGCTAACAGGCAGAGGGAGGATGTGAGCAGGCAGAGTGAGGATGCTAACAGGCAGAGGGAGGATGCGAGCAGGCAGAGGGAGGATGCGAGCAGGCAGAGGGAGGATGCGAGCAGGCAGAGGGAGGATGCTAACAGGCAGAGGGAGGATGCGAGCAGGCAGAGTGAGGATGCCAGCAGGCAGAGTGAGGATGCCAGCAGGCAGAGTGAGGATGCTAACAGGTTTTCCCTCCTCCCCTCCCAGGTTCAGCGCCATCCGCTGCGCCGCCGCCGTGGCCCGGCCGCCGCCCGAGGCTCCCCCGGCGCCGCCGCCGGGCGCCCAGGGCCAGCGGGAGCCCGGGGCCAGCACGGCCAATGGCCACGGGCCCGCGGCCGCCAGGGCGCCCCCGCAGCAGCGCGGCATCGCGGGCATGTTCGCCGCCAGAGCCGCGCCCAGGGACACGCCCCGGGACGGCAGGGCGGAGCCCAGGGACGCCCCGGGGGTGAGTGACCGCGGAGCCCTTCGGTGACCCGCCCGCAGTGCCTCCGCCAGCCATGGACTGCTCCTGTGCAGAGCCATCGCCATGGCAGTGCTCAGGGATCCCTGTCAGTGCTCAGTCCCTGCAGGCAGGATGCTCAGGGATCCCTGTCAGTGCTCAGTTCCTGCAGGCAGGATGTTCAGGGATCCCTGTCAGTGCTCAGTCCCTGCAGGCAGGATGCTCAGGGATTATCCCTGTCAGTGCTCAGTCCCTGCAGGCAGGATGCTCAGGGATCTCTGTCAGTGCTCAGTCCCTGCAGGCAGGATGCTCAAGGATTATCCCTGTCACTGTTCCCTGCCTGCCCTAACTTTGGCACTCCCCAGTGGCTGGATCTCCAGCAGAGCTGCCCTGTGCAGACAGTTGTTCTCCAGCCATCCCAATATACACACCCACTAGGATCCTGGTCTCTCCATTGTGCTTAAAAGGATTTGTTTGAGCAACGAGTGAAACGTGAGAAGCCCAGGTCTTAAAAGTATCAAGGTGTTTAAACTTGGTCTGCAAGGGAAGTTTCAGAGCTTGACCTGTGCAAGACTAAATTGTTTATCTTCTGGACTGCTGTTTTTCCAGGACAGGATTATGTTTTAATTTTAATTACTGTAATTGTTTTTAAAGCCATGTGGCCAGAGGAATGGATGTTAAAATGGTAACACTCCCTGTGGATGGTTTGGCTGTTCTCTAACAACCAAGTGCACTTTGGTTCCTTTTTCTGATTTTTATAGGGAGTTCAGAAGTGGTGAAGTGTGCGTGTTTTGGGAACTTTAGTTGCCTTATATTTGCATGAAAATAAGTTGGATTAGGAGGCTGCACTTTCTTAAGTGGTGAGGGTGTGATTTCCCACTTTGGTGGCTGCATTGGTGCAGCAGAGCAGTGATATTTCCTTGCAAACAGCCTGCATGCCAGAGGAGCTGGATAAAGCCTTCCTGGTTGGCCAGTGCTCTATCAGCTGCTGTGACTTGAGGCACTGATGGTTTGCAGACAGAGCACTTCTTTCCTGGGAACTGACCCTAGTCCAGGCACTTATTTCACACTTATTTCAGTTGCACTGTCAGCCATCAGATGGGAATGTGCCCCAGTCAGACCCGAAGGCCTTGCTAAGGAGCTCCTAGTAACTTACTCTGACCCCTTTGATGCACATAGTAGTGTCTAGGGAGCATCTTCAAATTCTCCAAAGCAGGATTTGCTAAATCTGCTACAGGTGCTATTAGTTGCTTGTCCAGAGGCAGTGGTGTGCATCTCGAGGGCTGGGAGCAATTGCTGTGCTTATTCCCCTCTTTGCTTCCAGGTGTCTGCAGCAAGCAGCAAGCCACCAACAAAGAACAGCATCATGAACAACTTCTTTGGAAAAGCTGCTATGAGTAAGTGCTTTTCTGTTTTCAGAGGCCATCGTGGTCAGGGAACAGCCTGTTGTATTTAAACAAACAAACAAACAAAAGAAATCCCAAACTTGAGGATTTGAAGTCTCTTTTTGTTTGTTTTTTTTTTAATTATATTTTATTTAAGCTGGGTAGAAATTAAAAAATATTCAGTAGAATCAAGTGTTTTGTACTAGAGCTGTGATGGGAGGCATGCAGAAAGGAGAACTCTTCCTCCTCATCCCCACTCCACCAAACTCATTGGATTTTCTTTATATCCCCTCTTTCCTAATAGTTTTCCATACTTTATTCTGCTCTTTTGCACTCAAAGGGGTTAATGGTTTTGCACGCAGCTTTTAAAGCAAAAATTAAGAGTTTTCAGTGGAATTTTTCAGACAAAAAGCTTGCTGGAGGGAGATCAATTAAAATGACATATTTGAACAGACTAACCCAGGAAGGATTTTTAGTGCAGAAGAAATCTGATTTAGAGTGAGTTCTGGCTGGAGGATCAGCTATTGGTGAGATGCTTGCCAAAATCTGTTTTGCAGGGTATGCTAATGGTGCTTGCTTTCCATCACACAGCACTGAGGAGCCTGTTGTTAGTTTTAGGGTTAATTTCTTCTCTAAAAACTGAAGGACTGATAAATGGAGAATAAAAGTGAGGGGTGGCCTTTCTCTTTGAGCAGAGGTTTGGACTAGGTGGCCCCTGCAGGTCCCTTCTGAAGCATCCAAGTCTAAAGAAACTGTGCTGAAGCTTTTAAATATTGGAGTATTGGAGCAGGCCTGTGGGACCTTCTTCAAAGATTCCCTTATAACTGAATACAAGAGGCTTCAAAGAGGAATTTTGGGAGAGAGTAAACAGCAAAGTTCACTTTCTGACCAGCATCTGTCAGAGTTTGCAGGGGATGGTTCCAGCACTGAGCAGACGAGGCACAGCCCTGCTGGGACTCCCTGAGTCCCTGTTTTGGTGGGACTGAGGGAGCTGAGGACACTCTCAGCCTAAGGACAGTCACCACTCTGAACTGGAGTAAATCCTGAGGGTGACCCAGTGGTGGTGGGGAAGGCTTTGTGGGTGCATTTCCATCATTGCCAAGGGGTTCCCTTCTCTGCTGAGTCCTGTGGGGGAGCATGTGGAGGAGACTCTGAGGTGGCTGGGGAGAAGGAGCAAAGTGAGCAGAACTGGAAATGATTATGTCTGTGGAGGAGAGGGTGGGATTCCAGGAGAAAGATTTATTCCCTGCATGCAGGTCTCTCCTGGCTTCAAAGGTTCCACCATTGCCAAAAAGTCCTGAGTTAACAGCAGTGGGGTCCTTGGGCTTTGTGCTGTTGGTCATAAATAAGAGAGCTGTTGTTCAGTGCTGTTTGCCCTTGCCCAGGGAAGCAGCCAGCCTGTTTTCCCAGCACTCCCAGAAGGGCTTTGGCACAATGCTGTGGCCCTCCCAGCAGCCTCTGACCCCACTCATGATCTCCTGCCACTGCCTCCCAGTCCTCTGCCACAGAGTTTTAACTGCTGCAGCACACGTGGCTTGACATGAGGAGCAGCAGAACCATGGAAAATCCCCCAGAAATTGAAGCATGCCCTCCATTTTCCCATGTCTGATACAGCTTGGCCAATGCAGATCCCTGAATACACGATGGGGAGTGCTGTCTGTGTGCTTGGTGCACAGAGCTGGCCAGCTGCTTTGTAAGCTGTCATTCCAACTGAATGCCCAGTGTTTGTTCTTTTTGAATGGTTTGTTCACAGATAAACTCAAAGCCAACTCTGTGCCTGAGCAGCCAAAGGAGGAGAAAGAAGCAGTGAAGCCCTCAGTTGCTGTAGCAGAACCAGAGTCATCTCCTAGCAGTGTAGCAGAGAAACCTGGGAAGAAAGCAGAGTCTGCTGGAATTCAGCAAAAGGACAAGAAGAGGTGGGTCGTGCCCTTCAGGGTCCCTGTGAACCTGCCTGGGGACAGCCTGCGTGGAGCTGGCTGGTCACACATGCTGGCTCACCTCCTGTTTCCATCTTCTGAGTTGTGTTCAACCTGACTAAAATCATCTGTCAGGATTTTTTCCTGGTGTTTCTTTTCCATTTGCTGCTGTGAGTGCCATTGCACATGGGAGGGACAGGGCCCAGGCTGCCCTCAGTGGGAGGGGATGGCTTTCCATGAGCCAACCTCCCTCCCACTGTGAGCAGCCAGGGGAGAGACCCTGCAGGCAGCGTGGGGAGGGCTGGCAGGAGCACCTGTCCTGCAGGGAGGGTGGGAGATTCCCAAGCTTGTATGTACACAGCTTGCAGCACAAAGTTGTGCTTGTTGGTCTCCATAGCTCATGTACGGCTGCTTTCAATGCCACTGGTTTACTTTGGGCTGAGGCTCCAAGTTAATTTTAAGTTCAGCCCTTTGTGTTTAATCCAACCCAAACTGACAGGGACAAAGAATCACTACAGTCTGATGGCTCTCTGGTGGCCTATGAGTAATTAATTGGTGGTCTCAATCCATTTCTAGCTGAATAGGTAAGCACACCACCCAGCCCACCATGGCAGTGAGCACTAAGTGCTTGTCTTATTGATAGTCCTGCCCACGAAGCCAAGGCCTGGAGGTGTTGGCAGCCTGGGGCTGGGGAGGCCACTTGTGCTGTCCCAGCTCTGTGAGGATACGTGGGCTTTAGCCTCCAGGCTTCTTCGTCTGACACGTCTCGCCAGCACTAAAAAGAAAGAAGCTATTTTATTTTTCCAGTAGTCTTTAAAAATGGCTCCAGGATTCTGAGACACTACCTCATAGTCAGTCAGTGGCAAGCAGTCTGTCAAAAGAGCTTCTGAGTGATGCTTCTGGGGACACTGGGAGCCTGAGCTGAAGAGACAAGATCAGAAACATGCTCTTGCCAGGCTGCCGTGGCCAGGCCAGGCGAGGTGCTGGGCTGAGCTGCAGAGGGGCTAAAGAAACCCTCCTTGTCCTGGAGAGCTGGCTGTGGGGAGCATGAGAGGCCTGGAAGTGCTGGGGCACCCATGCCTGGTTGTGAGGAGGGTACACTTCAGACTATGCATGCTCATGGTTTTGAGAGGCATTTGATATCCTTCCCTGAGGAATGTCCAAATGCACATGATGCTTTCATGCACACGTGAGAGGTAATGGGTGTTCATTCCCTTTTTTCCCCTCTACTTTTTGTGGCAGTAAAACGAAGAGAGCAGATAGGTCAGATGAGGAGGAAGAAAGAGATCCTGAAAACGTCCAGAAAAGGAGGAGGAGAATCAAACAGCTTCAGTCTGACAGCAGTGATGATGAAGGTAAAAAGAGCTGCAGACAATCGGGCATGTAGGTCGGGGGCCTGATTTCCAAAGCATTTCTCTCCAAATCTGTTGGTCGGTGGCTGAGGGAATCGTTTAAAGGACTAAAGACTGTGGAAATGGCTGTAGCCTGAGTGACCCCATTTAGTGTGGCTGCACAATCTGCAGGGCCAGGCAGAGGTGGCTGCTGTTGGTATCTTTGCAGTAGCCATGCCACCTCTAGGCCTGTTTTCATAGTTTCCCTGCTGCCCACATAATTTCAGATGATCTTTGTCATCAGCTGTGTATCACTTCTCAGACTATTCCACAGGATGATAAATCTCTCTGGAAGCTGTTCTCCATGATCAGCCTTAACTCCATCACGTTCCAGTGTGGAGCTCCTTGTTTGGCTATTAAATATATGTATATATACACACATATATGCCCACATTCTTTGGTATTTATTTCTTTAGATGTTTGTCTTTCCATTTCCTCATCACTCTCCCACTGACAAGCTGAGTTGTTTAGCTCTGAGGAGGGAATTTTGAAATCAGCCCATCCTTGCTTGGCTGGGATCTCTCAGCTCATCCACATCCTGTGAGATCAGGCAGGAATTTGGAATGTCAGAGCTCTCTGGTCTCCTGTGGGGTACCTGTGTGTGCCTCCTGGTTTCATTTATTCCAGGGTTTATATTCTCTTTAGTGACCAGGGGTAGAACCCGAGGGAGTAGCTGGAGCTGTGACAGGGCAGGTTTAGGTTGGATATTAGGGAAAAGTTCTTCCTCAAGAGGGTAGTCAGGCACTGGGGAGGTTTTTGGCATCAGAACCCTCTTTGTTCTTCACCTCTTTGTGTTGTGCATTAGAATTGTAAATTCATGCAAATTGCAGCACACTATACAAATTTGGACATCACTCAGTTTGCCCTTTCAAAAGAGATAATGAGAATTGAGAGAACTCTGCTCTTTGGTCCTGCTGCTTGCCCTTCTAAATCCTAACCAGATGAAAGCAGATAGATTTGAATTGTTTGGAATATTTTTAATGAGTCCACACTGGTAGTATTATATTCTATATTGAGGCAGAAGAGTGTGAGTTGGATGAAAAAAGAAATTTTAAAAAACATATATACAGCCAGCTGGGCTTTAAGAGCATCTGTTTCCAAAGGTGGAAGAGAGCAGGGGCAACTTGAATCAACAGCATCAGTGAGCAAAATGGGGCCTGGAGTGCCTGGAGTGGCAGGCACACTTGGCAAGGCTCTGTGGGTGTGAAGCTCAGCCTGCAGGGCTGATGTGAGGCACTTATGGGCAGTTGTGAGTCAGGCCAGGACTCCTGCCTGGTTCTGCATTGAGCCTGCTCCTGATGTGCTAAGTAGCCCTAATAGGCTCTCCTTCCACCAGCACCAACACATTGTCCCACGCTGGAGGTACAGAGAGGGCATAAGGCACAGTCCTGTCCATGTAAATGCTTTTTCATTGTCCTCTTGGTGGAGGGTTCCTTAGGCACTGTGGTTGTTTTGCTCCCAGCGCCAGAACAAACTCCACGGGCAGGCCGGGAGCCCTGGCAGCCCCAGCTGCACCAACACAGGTTTGCAGTGTTGACAAGTGTTTTACAGCCACTTTGGAGGCTGATTGCAGTGGCACTGTGACCTACAAACTCCCTGGGTTTTGGACAGCCACAGCAGAAGCACTCAAGCTTCTCACAGTTTTTCCAGGCAGGGTCAGAGCAAGCTGAACAAAGCCAGGATTTACATCTTTGGTCCATCCAGTTGCCCAACTTGTATCTATTTCATGCAGCTGTTGCTGTTGAGCAAACTGTGGGCAGCAGCTAGTGGTTGACTCAGGAGTTATCACATGTCAGAGGGCTGTGTTGGCCAGAAGAGGATAATGAAGCCATAAAACAGCTTGATAGTAGTCCTAAACACTCTGACGTGGGGAGAAGGCGCCTTCTGCCTGCCAAGAGCTGGGGAAATTGTTTGCAGGAAGCTTGAAAAAAGCCCAGATTTTCCCCAAGGAGTCTAGTGCAGCTGGCACACTGACAATGCCTTCAGCAGCCTCTGCTTGGGCATGGCACAGGCTTTTCACCAGGCTGGTTTTCAGCCCTCTTAGCTAAAGACACTTCCCAGGGGCTGAGGCCAGGCTGGGCAGGTTTGGTGCTGGGCACTGTGTGGGGGCCTTAGCCCAGGGATGAACTCTGAGCGTTGTGAGATCCCCCAGCCCTCCCAGCTGGGAGCAGGGCTGTTACCTGGCTGTGCCCTGCCAGCCCCAGCTCTCAGAGCAGGCTGAAGCTGCAGGAATGTGATTGATGGCTGGGCCCTGGCAGCCCAGCAGCGTTTCCCTGGAGCCTGGGTAACCTGCAGAGGTCAGCTGGCAGCGTGCCTGGCTGCCCTGGTCCCTGGGGACAGCTCCACATCCACGGCAGGGTGAGGCAGTAGGTCACAGGAGCACTTTGTTCCCCACAGTGCCAGCCCTCCCCACATCCCAGGGTGTGCGTGGCAGCGTTTCTCACTTGGGTCTCCTGCAGCTCTGTCCCCCTGCCAGCCCCACAGGAGGGTGACCCTGCCTTGCTCCTGCTCTAAAGCCCTGCGTGCCTCACTTTGATGCTGCTGGGAGAGGCTCCAGAGCTCACTTTGCTCCACACAAATGTGTGGAGGTGTCCCTGACTGCTTTGATCAGTCTTGGCATTGAGCAGAGTCTGGGGTCCCTGTCCTTGAACCCAGAGGAGAGCAAGGAGGTGAAACAGTCAGAGAATCAGCTTCCTTTTTTGTGGTGTTTCTTGTTCTAGGGTGGTTTTTCTCCCCAAATAAAAGTTTGGGGAAAAACCCAATCCCTTAACAATCTTTTAAGATGTGTGATAGTGTACTGCATTTAATTCTCGGGTTAAGCTAATAGCACAGATTGTTTGGGATGTGTAGCACCACCACTGAAGCAACAACTCTTTTACCACAGTTTTAATTTCTAAACACATTGCAGTCACTCTTTTTGACTAGCAAGTGAAATGTATAGCCAAAACCTGCCAGTTTCTGGGCCTGGTTTAAAAGTTTCCTGTGGTGGAACTGATTTTTTTTGCCTTACCGAAAATCCCCAGCCTGCTTCTCCCATCCTGTCCCACTCCCCTTCCTTTGGGACCTGCAGTGTGTGGCGTGAGACCCACGTGCCATCAAGGTGTTGTTGTTCTTGGCAGATGTCCCACCATCTCCCACACCTGAGGAGGAGAGAGCTCCATCTCCAGCACCTGCACCTGCTCCAAAAGCTGAGCTGGAGCCTGCACCCACAGAGGTGAGAGCAGATGAGAGGGGTGAGCTGGCAGAGGTGAGCTCCTGGTTTCTGACAGTGCTGCTGTGTCCTGCAGGTGCCAGCTGCAGGGAGGAAGAGGAAGAGGAAGCGTGTGCTGAAATCCAAGATGTTCATTGATGAAGAGGAAGGCTGCATGGGTAAGGCTGGCTGTGCCCTGCACTCTCTGGAGCTCACTTTGCTGGCCATTTAACAGGCCAGCTTCTCCCAGCCTTAGAAAGAATCACACAATCAGTTATCCCACTTGGAACTCCTGCTCCCACACTGAGGTGACTGTGCCTCTGGTGAAGGCCTGGGTGGGCAGTCAGAGCTGGAGCTGAATCCTTACCCTTCTTTGATTATTCACAGATTTCCCTGCAGTTCTTTTCCCTTTCTTCAGCCATCATGATTACCACCTTCATTTACTCTCCTCTCCAAAGCTGCAAGCTTTTAAAGATGGTACAGAAAGAGGTTTAGGGTTTGGGATAAATTCTGCCTGAGATAACCTTGTTGGTTTATTTTTTTTTTCCTTTGAGGATAAATCCAGAGCTGTGCAGAATTTGATTATATGTTAAAGAAATTTACAGAATCCCAGATAAACAGGGAATAAGTTGGGGCTTAAATGCTTAATGGGGTTTCTGTTTCTGATAAGGGTGGCTCTGCTTTCAGAAGGGAGGAGAGTCCCTACAGAAGTCCTGAGAGCCAGAGGCTTTGAATTCCAGCCTGACTCCTTTCTCCTGTGACCTGAAGAAAGCTGTATTTGTTTCCTCCATGTCCTGACATTGAAGTTTTAAGAGATGTTAAATCTTAACGTTGAGAGTGATGCTGTACTTTATATTTCTCCACAATTTTAAGTGATGGTTTTCACAATAGCTGCAACAGCAAGGAATTGGTGCCAAAAAGCAAAAGTAATTTACGGATTAGCCCTGAGGGAAATTGAGCAATTAAAGTGTGTGT
This sequence comes from Erithacus rubecula, assembly GCF_903797595.1. NCBI lineage: Eukaryota > Metazoa > Chordata > Aves > Passeriformes > Muscicapidae > Erithacus > Erithacus rubecula. The sequence goes on along the minus strand of NC_136658.1, from coordinate 288,878 downwards.
GGAGTTAAGCACAATACACATTCCTACGCATCAAGAGAAATCCACGGATTGATGGCCTGCTCTTAGTCCCTAGCAAAGGGGAATTATTGAGGTTTAGGCTTGGATGTTTCTACCTTGCACTGTCTAAAGCTTCAAAGGACACACGTGGGCCTGGAGATTGGAATATCCACCTGTGCATTGGAGGGCAATTTGTGTTACAGCATTTTAGAGCTCCCATCATCTGAGCCACTCTGATTCAGGGAGTCTGGCTGTGAGTGGCTGTACCTGTACCCATAGGTGCTGCCAATACAGGCTTCTGCAGCTCAGCTGAGGTTGCAGCCAAAGGAGGTGATCTAAGCTGTGTTACTGCAGCTGGAGGGGTTAACTGCACACTTTGGGAGTTCCCAGCAGCTCCTGACAGGGCTGACAACAGGATAAGGTTTTCAAGCTCACCCAGTGGTCTGTGGAAGCTGCTCCCTGAAAAGGCTGTTGTCTCTGAAGGGAGATTGCTTGGTTTGCAGTCCCTGTTTGAGGTTCTGCTAGTGCTGCCCAGGAGGATTTCATAGCATTCCTCTTCCCAGTCTCTGGTGACGTAGGAAACCTTATTTAACTTGATGCATTAGTACAAGTGAAAGCCAGTTTCCCAGAAGAGGGGAAGTTAAGACATCTGTTTAAAAGAATACAGTTGCTGAAGAAAAATGGCTTACTAGAAGAATCCCAGAGCACTGCTGGGAAAGCTGATATAGCAGCATTTTCTGGGGTCTGAGGTGGCTTTCATCAGCAGAGCTGACTCCAGTTTCATTTCTGTGTGTGTTGTTTTATATCCCTGGGCTTTCCATGGCCAGGCCCTGGCTGAGTGAGCTGGCAGCCCCCTCAAGCACATCCCTGACTGCAGACACGGCTGGGGGTTCATTTTGGTGAAGGGTTTCTTTGTGTTTGCCCTGGTTTCCACCCCTGTGCCCCTCAAGATGGGCAGTGTCTGCTTTGCTCTTCCCTCACTGTGCAGTGTGCTGGGCAGAGCAGCTCGGGGGTGTCTCTGGGTTGTCTGACTGCTTTGGCACCTTTGGAAATCAGGCCAAGTCAGAATGGTGGGTTCAGCCATAAAGTAGATGTTCCATTGTCCAGTGCTAAACTACTGACTCTGATCTCCTTGGGATTCATCACTCTGATGGCTGCTTGTCAGCCTTTGCCACACGAATTGGAATCTCAGGATCACTGAGGGTGGAAAAGCCCTGTAAGGTCATTGATTCCAGCTGTTCCCCCAGCCCTGCCAAGGCAGCTCTGGCCCCTGTCCCCAAGTGCCACATCCACAAGGCTTTTAAATCCCTGCAGGGATGAGGACTCCAGGGCTGGACAGCCCTTTTGGGGAAGGAATTTTCCCTAACAGCCAACCTAAACCTCCCTTGGCACAACCTGGGGCCATTTCCTACTGCTTAACCTTGAGCAGTGGGCTTAATTCCTGCATCTGGCTTGTGCTCCTTGGACCCAAAACGTTCCTTTCCAGGAGTGCTGTGGGAAGGCTGCAGTGGGGACATCACTGGTATAAAGGTGGCTTAACCATCATCCCCCTCTGCCCCCTTCCCTCTTCTTTCCACCAGTGACTGAGAAGGTTTACGAGAGTGAATCCTGCACGGACAGTGAGGATGAGTTCTGCAAGCCCAAGGCACCAGCTCCACACAAACAGCCCCTGCTGCCCACCAGGAGAGACCCAAAGGAAGAAAAGAAGAACCTGAAGAAAGGGGCAGCTCCTGCCAACAGAGCCAACAAGCAGGTCTCCATCATGGGCTTCTTCCAGAAGAAATGACCTGGGTCCATCTCCCAGCCCTCTTGGCAGCTTGGGAGTGTTGCTCCCTTTTTTTGTGTGGCTCTCATCAAGCTGCTTGTGGAGGCCAGCATGCACCCCCTGGTTACACAAGCTGTCCTGCTTACTGTGTAAGGAAGCACTCTGGACTGGATTTTGTATCAGAGAAAAGTTGTTATTTGTTACTGTAGTAATTTCAGTCAACCAAGCGGTGTGGGAGCTGCCAGCTAGAAGCAACATCTAGAGGAACTCCTGAAAGGCTGTTAAGTCTGGTCACATGAAATTGTATTTTTTTAATCACCCCTTGGTGCTAAGTTAGGAGTTGTGGTGTTTTCCTCCCCTCTTGGTACACCCTCAGCTCTCCAGATTGATCCAGATGTTCAGTTGGGTAGAAGCCTACGTGACGTAGCAGGTCTTCAGGCACAGACACACATACTGAACATCTGCTTCAGCTTTAACTGAATGAAATGTGCTTCATTTGCCCCCTAGGACTGGTAAATAGTTTTTGCTCTGCCTTTCATAATCTTTTTTTGGACAAAGCAGTGCATATAAAATCCTCTTGCTCTTTTCTTCCTTGAACATATCCTCTGTAACTTGCTCAGATGGTTAATTATAGACTGGGACACTGTTGGTGTTCTGTCTTCACAAAAACATCCTTGAGGCTTCCCACCCAATTGGCTCTGGAGTAGTTGGGGGAAGGCTCTGCTGTTATTGGGAAAGAGCTGGAGGTTTAGCCTTGGAGGCCAGTGAGTCAGAGGGAAGGGTGATCAGAGGGCACTGCTGATAACACCAGGCAGGTACCAGGGAATGCCTGAAGGGTTTTTTACAGGCATGAACCAGACAAGAGCAGAGTTTATCCCTGGACATCTCATCATCTGCCTGCTGAAGGAAGTGTGTCATGGCACATGGTCCTGAGGAACCTGTTATGGGAGAGGAGTAAAGCATAGCAATCCTGTTAACCAGAAAGGAGCTCTTGGTCTTGGCTGGTCCTAAGGTTGAGAGGCAGGTGTAAAAGGTTTTCCAGAGGAGCTGATCCCTGAAGCTTGGGCTGGTGGGTGCTTCCAGCCAGGGGCTGGTGTAGTCAGTGTTCACTTGAGAGGAGCTGCTGCACCCCAGCAGCATCACTGGGTTTGTGCCTGGGCAGAGAATGAGCAGCCCTGTTCTGGTTTAACAAAGGAAGTTTAACTGTTGAGAGAAAAACCCTCCCTGCTGTAGTGGTTCTGTTGTTCTTGGTGGAGTTGAGGGGAAATTTAAAGGTAACAATAAGTAACAAATCCCATTGAACACAGACTTTCTTTTTTTTTTTTTTTATTTTTAATTTGTCCTTATTCATTAAACAATGTGTCAAATCCTGATATCCAAGGGTTGTGATATTTGGCTGCATGGGAGTCAAAGACATTTCCCCGGTGAAGCAGGTGAAGATTTCTTCCATCAGAAGCAGTGCTGGAAGCTTTCACCTGAGTGTTTTTGGGTGGCTGAAACCCTGAAACAGCAGGATTTGTGTTGAGCTTGGAGGCCTGGAGTGTGATCCTGGGGCAGAGGCAGGACGGGGCGTGCTGGTGCTCCTGCTGCTCACCTCTGCCGTCACACGGCACTTCCTCAGGAAAATGACCTCATGTCTGAGGAGCAGCACCCGGGCAACTGCAGGCTCCACCAGCCATGATCTCACCCTGCCCACTGCCCTCTCCTGGGCTGCCAGCCCCAGGGGGCTCCAGGCCCCTGCCTGAGATCCCAGCTAGGGCTGCTCTCCCTTCCCACTATTTACAAGAGCCTCGGGAGAGGCAGTGGGAGAGGTTCCTTCAGTGAAATGCAGTTTATAGTGTTTCTTTCCTCCCTAGAAACCTGATTTCGGGCAGAGCAATCCTCATCCTTGTTTCCCAGGGGCACTGAGGAGTTGCACTGTCAGACACTCCAGGCTGGGGCTCTCGTTGGACAAGGTGCTTCTGAACCAGCAGCCCCTGGTGTTGCTCTGAGGGATGCAAAAGGCCCATCCCTTGTTCAGGAGACAGCTGAGCTGATTTATAACCCTCCTTCCACAGAGCAGGGCCTGCTCTTCCTGCTGGGCTTGGGCATTTTGGAGACAGGGATGGAGGGATGGAGAAGGGCTGGGCAGGAATGTCCCAGCATTCTGCTGGGAATTGTTGTGCTCTCCCAACAGGCGATGCCAGCCCGGCCGCAGACACCGGAGCAGGGAGCAGCAGGGCCTTATAAGGAAGCAAAACACAGCTCAGAGATTCCCAGGGACAGCAGGACCTGCCAGGGCCGTGCCTCAGCACCAGGGACCAGCAATCACAGAGTCCAGTACGTTGGCCAAGCCCACGTTGTGCCCTGTGCCCCCCTTGTCCCCAGCACAGAGCACTCGGTGCCACCTCCAGGGATGGGCACTCCAAACCTCCCTGGGCAGCCCCTGCCAAGCCCTGAGCACCCTTTCCATGGGGAAATTCCTGCTGGTTCCACCCTGAGCCTGCCCTGGCCCAGCCTGAGCCATTCCCTCTCCTCCTGTTCTCTGGAGCACAGCCTGATCCCCCTGGTTGTCTCCTCCTGTCAGGGAGCTGTGCAGAGCCACAAGGGCCCCCTGAGCCTCCTTTTCTCCAGGCTGAGCCCCTTTCCAGCTCCCTCAGCCCCTCCTGGGGCTCCAGCCCCTTCCCCAGCTCTGTTTCCTGCCCTGGACACGCTGCAGCCCCTCCAGGTCTCTCCAGAGCTGCCCCAGTGCCAGAGGTGCCCCAGCACAGCCCAGGGGCCACTGGCCTCTTTCTCACCTGGGCTCACCTGGGCTCGTGTCCAGCTGCTGGCACCAGCACCCCCAGGACCTTCTGCAGCATTCCAGCCACTGTGCCCCAGCCTGGAGCGCTGCTGGTTCTCCCTGCCTGGGGAATGTGGTGCACAGGAGGTGCAGAGGCTCCTGCCCAGGTGGAGCCAAGGGATGAGCAGGAGGGCACGGCAGGGAGCCAGCCCAGGAGCATCACCAGCACCTTGGCCTGGGCAGAGAGGAGAGGGGAGTGGAGCTGCACAGCCCAAGGTGGAAAAGCATCCCTGGGGTTTTGGAGACGGCTTTTCCCCATCCTTCCTCCCACAGTGGGCACCACATCCCAGTCTCCTGGGGCATCCCATCCCACCAGGGCAGTGCTGGGGAAGGTAAACCATCCTGCCTGGGTGGTGAGCGTGTCCCCAGGGGCTGGGTGTGTCCCCAGGGGCTGAGCGTGTCCCCAGGGGCTGAGCGTGTCCCCAGGGGCTGGGTGTGTCCCCAGGGGCTGGGCGTGTCCCCAGGGGCTGGGTGTGTCCCCAGGGGCTGAGCGTGCCCCCAGGGGCTGAGCGTGTCCCCAGGGGCTGGGCGTGTCCCCAGGGGCTGAGCGTGTCCCCAGGGGCTGGGTGTGTCCCCAGGGGCTGGGTGTGTCCCCAGGGGCTGGCCGTGTCCCCAGGGGCTGAGCGTGTCCCCAGGGGCTGGGTGTGTCCCCAGGGGCTGGCCGTGTCCCCAGGGGCTGGGTGTGTCCCCAGGGGCTGGGCGTGTCCCCAGGGGCTGAGCGTGTCCCCAGGGGCTGGGCGTGTCCCCAGGGGCTGAGCGTGTCCCCAGGGGCTGAGCGTGTCCCCAGGGGCTGGCCGTGTCCCCAGGGGCTGAGCGTGTCCCCAGGGGCTGAGCGTGTCCCCAGGGGCTGGGCGTGTCCCCAGGGGCTGAGCGTGTCCCCAGGGGCTGGGCGTGTCCCCAGGGGCTGGGCGTGTCCCCAGGGGCTGGCCGTGTCCCCAGGGGCTGGGTGTGTCCCCAGGGGCTGAGCACCTCCCAGGAGCATCCCGAGTGCAGCTCCCGAGCCGCCCGGCACGTCCCGGCGCTGTTTACTGCTCCGTCCCCCCAGCGCTTCCTGGGCTGGTGTCTCCAAATGGGTATTTTTAACCTGTTAAAAATAGAAAGTCTCGCCGAGCAGCGGCTCCTGTTTTTCCATTCCCTTCTCATTTCATCTCAGGGCGCCGGAACCCGGGCCGGGCAGCGCCAGGGGTGGTGAGGAGGCGGCCCCGTAAACAGGCTCCTGCAAAGGGGCACTGGGGAAAACACACGTGTGCCTGGAGAACCAAAGGAGAAGGAAGAAAGAGAGGGAAAGCAAAAAAAGCAACTAGAAAGGCCGGCCACTTTTCGCACGGAGCCTTATTTGGTGTTTTCATGAAAAGTTATATCTTCACGCTGTAAAAAGTGCCACTTATTACTCATGCTTTACTAGGTAAGTGTATTTTCCTTGGCAGCGAGCGCTCTGGGTTTTTTTCTCGCTTCACTACTCCCGTACACACTGTTTGGAAGGTTTCATTAGTCTCTCCGTCGGAGCTGGCCGCTGTCTGCGGGCCGGGCTGTTAAACCGAGACACAGCCGCTGTTTGTTCGGGGCTGTGAAAGCCCCGTGTCGAGCCGTGTCAGCCCTGTGCCCGGGGACAGAGCAGGGCTCACACCCGTCCCCCGGGGTGGGGGGGTGTCACCCCGCCCCGAACGCACCGATGTCACCCACCCTTTCTTCGTGGCCGCTGTGGCAAGGGGGATGTCCCCTGTCGGACACGCGGCGCTGTCACACTGTCCCCACCCCGGGGGTGTCCCCAGGGCTCTGCCTCCTCCAGCATCCCAGGGTCCGTCCCGCGCGTGGGTGTCCCCGTGTCCCCGCAGCCAGCCCTGGCTCCCGGCTGGGACGCCGAGCGGTGGCACAGCCGCGCCCGGCCCCGTGCCCGTCCCGCCGCCCCGGGCCGCGCTCCAGCCGCTCTAAAAGCCAGCTTTGTGTTTTACAGCCAGGCCCTCCTTGGCACACCATTTTAATTAGAGTCTGCTTACACGGCTCGGCAGATGTGGAATGTATTTCTTAGCCCAGGTGGAATAAATCTATTGCCATAAAAACCAAACCCCCCTGTTATTAAATTCTCCCTTCTAAATAGCCCAGTATTGAGATGCACAGCCCCCCGGCCCCCCGCCCACTCCCCCTCAATGCAGACCCTTTTCTAAGTGCTTAATGAGCTTTAATTTTATTATACTCCCTGACTATGGAGCTGGCTTCTGGTCCTGGCCAGGCTCCCAGGGAGGGGCTGCAGGGGCTGGCTGGGATGGCCACCGTGGGCCACTGCACCCCCTTCCCTTCCCCAGGGAAATAATTCCCAGGGTGCAGCCCGAGGAAGGGGCATCCCCTCACACACACTCCGTTAGTCTGAGCAGTGCCGTGGCCGGTGGCTGGCAACTTCAAAACTCACTACAGGGGGAAAAAAACACCCAGGAAGCAGCATCTGCTTCCCAAGGTCCCATCTCTCCCAGCAGGGACCACCTTCCACTTGGGGACACAGCCTCAGAGAGCTGGGGGGGCCCTGGGCTGGTGTTTGCTCTGCAGTGCCCTCCCCGTGTCTCACGGGCCCACCAGGATTATGTGCACTGTCCCTGCAGCTGGGAGGCAAAAGGAGGTGTCTGGGCCAAGCAATCCTTCTTACTTCATTTTCAACTGTTTGCAAAGCCCCTGATCAGACGGCCCAGATGGTGCTAAATGGCCATGAAGGACCATTGGACAGTGGGTTATTGTCGAGCTCCTTGAATTAGATAATTGTGATGGGGCTGAACTAATTAATTTCTGCCCCAAAAAGTGGCGCTGAATCACGGACTTTTGGCAAGACTGGTGAGAAGGACTCGTAAGCAGTTCCCTTTGGATTTATCCAGCCTGTACAAACAGGGATCTCACACACAGAATGGGAGCAGGGGTCAGTCAGAGCAGTGGCAGTGGATCCCCTCATCCCAGGGGCAGGAGAGGCACGGGAGCATCCACCAGCCCCTTTGTGCCGTGGGTCTGTCCTGCTGCCTCTGGAATGGACAGGCAGCCTGCAGGAGAAAGGGCTGCCCTGCTCACATTTCCTCCATCCCTCCTTGGGCTCCAGCTGCCATCTCCAAGGATTTCCCTGCTTTTCAGCCAGTCCTGACTGGCTGGCAAAGCTCCCCTCTGCAGGGGCTTCTTTGTTTCCTGCCTGTGGGGGTGTCAAGCTTTGATGAAGTTGGAGACAGGGAATGTGATCCCATTTCCCCAGCAGAGCTCGGACAACCTGCCAGATTAGGTACATCCTGAGCTGCTCCTGCATCCAAAAAGGTGAAGGAACAGAAGAAAAGAGTGATTACAGAGACATTTCTGTGTGAGAAGAGACAGGAAATATTAGGACTGTTTAGTCTGGAGAGGAGACAGGCCTGTGGTGGCACGAGAACAGCCTGTGAGCCCTGCAGCACTGACAGTCCTCTGGTTTCTCCATTTCTCACCCCAGGAAAAGGATGTGCAGAGGAGAGCAGATGTGGGGGAAACGTTTGCCCAGTGCTATGTGTGGGTCTCTGTGGAGAGAATTTAAGGGCACTCCTGTCCTTTTGGGGAGAAATCCCTCCCTTTGACAGGGGGAAGGACATAGGACAACGGACATCCCAATTCGTTGGGAGATGCCTAAAAATTCAAAGGTTTGTCTCAATTTTTGTCTCAAACCATCCATCACTGAGCTTACCACAGAATCACTGAAGCTGGAAAGGACCTTTAACTCAGTGAGTCCAAATGTGCACCAGCACTGCCAAGGCTGCCACCGACCCTTGTCCCCAAGTGCCACATCCACCTGCCTTTGAACCTCTCCAGGAGAAAGTGGGGACTTCACCACTGCCCTGGGCAGCTGTGCCACAGCTGGGCAACCTTTCAGGGGAAGAAATTTCCCCAAATATCCAACCTGAACCTCCCCTAGCACAGCTGAGGGCCATTTCCTTTGTCCTGTCACTTGTTCCCCGGGAGCAGAGCCCGACCCCACTTGGCTGGGAGTTGGAGAGGGTGGAAAGATCTTTCCTAGCCCAAACAGCTCCACGCTTCCCTGAGCATCTCTGCAGCCCCAGCTCATGGGTTGCAGGCACAGCAGTGCTGTGAGATGAAGGTGCCAGGGCACGGTGTCACCCTGTCCCCAGACCAACCCCGCGTTCACAGCTCGGGGTCTCAGGGGGCCGGGCCAGCGGGCGGTGCCACCGACCCGGAGGTGTTGGCTGCTGCCCTGGGGCTCCTGATCCAATTACAGGGGTTAATCCCGGGGAGCCCCGCTGGGACAGGCTCCTGGGCAGCCTGGGAATCACTGACACCCCTGCGGGGATCGCTCAGTGCCTGCAGCCTGTCCCTGTGCCCTGCCTGCAGTGCTGAGACACAGCCTGGCCACCAGCCCCTGTGCCTGTCCCCAGCCTGTCCACAGCCCCTGTGCCTGTCCCCAGCCTGGCCACCAGCCCCTGTGCCTATCCCCAGCCTGTCCCCAGCACTCCAGCAGCATGGTCCCTTGCAGCTTCATTCCCAACACTCCACTTCTGTTAATGAGCTGAAACTGGCCCTTGGCTCAGCTCCAGTTGCATCACACGAGGGCAGCTGATTAGGCTGATGAGAGGGGCAGGCTGTGCCCCAGGGTGGCAGCATCCTGCCCATGCAGGGCAGGGAGGTGCCTTGGCCCCTCTCCCTCCGCCTCATGGGGAGCCCCCTCATGCTCAAAGCCTCACAGGGATTTTTTCCTGGATGAACTTGGGCAGCTCAGCCCCATTGTGTGGCCCTGGTGGGCAGTGCCAGCTCAGTGCCCAAGCCCTGAGCTCTGTTTTCAGCCCAGAGCCACGAGCAGACCACGAGCAAATGGGAAGGGGTGATGCCCAAAGGAGGAGCAAAGCATCTGTGGGATTTCTCTGCATCCCAGCCCTGAGGATGTGGCCTGAGTGAATGCATGACCCCACCAGGGCCCCCAAGCCCTGATACAGACCCTACAGGGAAAGGAGAAGCAGCACAGCTAGCTGAATCAAGAAGAATTTTAATCAGATTTGTCAGACAGAGTTGGATCTCCAAATAAATAGATATATCAAAACAGAATAAAATAAGAATCCAGGATAAATAGATGTACCAAAACAACCAGAAAATCCCCCAAAGCTGTTTCCAGACAGGGGAAGGTGATGCTGCTGCACCCCCTCCTCCCCGTGCTGCATCAGTGATCCTGTTTGCCCTTTGGGAGATGCCCCTCCTGTGAGTACAGCCCCGTAGATATTATATAGCATAGATATAAATATGTAGCACAATAAATGCTGAGTAGCGACCTTAGTGCAGTGCCCAGGGTCTCAGACCCTCCCAAACCCACACTGTCAAGTGACCTGCAGAGAGGGGAAAGGATCATCCCGCACGGCTGTGCTTCCCTGCCAATGGGCTGGCATCTCTGGAGCTGCTGGAATTTCCACTAGTGTAACCTGTACTGCAGTGCCAGTCTATTCGATAATGCAGCTCTGGAGGCCATATATACGTGTAGGTGTGTCTGTGTGGAGCAGATCAATAGGCAGAGCAAAGCTCTTTGCTTTACGAGCTCTCAGTTTCCCCCTCCGGGCTTTCTGTCATCCTCAGCTCCGCCGCCTGCGCTCGGAAGATGCTCCAGTGACCTGGGCGAGCAGAGACACACACTGCAGCAGCCTGGAGCACTGCAGGAGCTGCAGGAGAGCTGTGCCCCATCTGAGCAGCTCCCCGGGACCCCAGCCAGGTCTGTAGCCTCGCCGTGACAATGGCTGTGGACTGGGAGGGGCTCTTACCCTGAAATGCAATTTTTGGTGGAAAACACTTGCACAGACTGGAAAGAAAAGGGGCTCAGGCTGAACAGGGGTAAATCTCCCTCTCCTCCTCTCTAAAGGGTGCTTTGATGTGGTGGTAGGTCCCTGTCCTCCCTGGCGTCTCAGGTTTGGGCTGACTTTCTGCCTCTCAGGGGAAGAAGCATTTTGCTCGTCTTCTGTCCCAACCTCAGAAAGCCAAAATTTCAGTTTCATGGGCAATGGACAGGTGTGGTTCTCTCCTCCCTTCTGTCAGACCCGTTTGTTTGGGGTGCATTGCTCAAAACCCCAAGTGGATTTTCCACTTGAATTAATCTTCTGCTGTGAGGAAATCATTGGTCAGAGCTTTCCTAGGACTGGCAGCCACGGCAGCGGGGTGGTTTCACAGCAGGGTTAATTGTCAGGGGAAACTGAGGCAAGAAGAAGGGGGCACATGCCAGAGACTCCAGCAGGGTGTGAGCCCAGCCTGGAGCAGGGGCTGGGAATGCCCCGGGGTTTGGTGGAGAGGCTGTCTCAGAGGGACTGGGGTGAAGCAAAGCTCAGAAACCCTGGGCTGCAGGCTGCTCCCAGTGACTCCATAACCACGGGGCTGGGCACTGCTGCCTCTGATCCCACCCCATCCCACTGAACCCCATTCCAGCCAATGATCCCTCCCCATCCCACTGAACCCCATCCCAGCCAGCAGTGGCAGTTCTGCTCCGTGCAGGCACACACCAGCATTCCTGCTCTTTGTCATGTTCACCCACATCCCTGAACACCCAGAATGGCTTCCAAAATATTCCAATAGTTTATTTTTTTGCTAATCCCTTGCACCCTTTTTTTTACTCTCCCCATGCTCCCAGGGGCACCAGATGGATTAGATATAAAAATCAAACAGTTTTACAGGCTCTGGAGAGACAAAACCCCTGGATTTCACAAGAGTGCATCCACTTTTAGAAATCTGGCTGCCCTTTCCAGCACCATGAAGTGGAAGTGTGGCTGCTAGGCAGGAGTGTTGTGTGTGGGTGTGAGGACAGGTCAGCCCAGCCACACTTGCACAAGTGTTTTCCCTGAGGTTCAGCTCCCCACCATGCTGGGATTTACACAGCCTGTTTGGAATGGCCTGGAATGGGGCAGAAACTGGGGGGTGGTTTGGGGCAGGGAGTGCTGGAGGAGTGAGGAAATGGGGGTTTTCTCTCCCTACCTTCGTTTGTCCTGGTGATCAGCCTGAAGTTTTGTGCTTCTTGCTTGAATTCTTGTTTGCTGATCTTCTTGGTCTGGATCAGATGGAATATTCCTGCAGAGGGGGATACAGAGCACCAGATTCTGCAATGCCCAACCCGAGGCTGGCCACTGCCAGGAGACATCTCATTTAAATGTCAGATCTGGTACTGGGAGGAAATTCTTCCCTGTGAGGGTGGTGAGGCCCTGGCACAGGGTGCCCAGAGAAGCTGTGGCTGCCCCTGGGTCCCTGGCAGTGCCCAAGGGCTGCAGAGACCCCTCCATGCTCAGATGGTTTCCTCTCCTGGAAGCAGCCAGGCACCAAAGGTTTCTATCTCTTCGTCAGCAGCGCTGAAATTGCTCCAGGACAGGAAAAAACACAAGTGACCTCAGCAGAGATTGGTATTTCTGCCCCTGCCAGCACTGTCCCCTTAGTGGGGATGCCTGACTCAGACATTTGACCTGTGCAAACCAGAACCTGCAGTTAGCAGTGGAGGTGACCTTCCTGTGGGATTGAGGTTATGATATTCCTGTTCTCCTGCACGGCATGACAAAGCAGGCAGGTATGTCTGGAACATCCTTCCCACCTCTCCCTCATCCATCAGATGGGAGAGGCAACTGGTCCCCCTTATTTGGTTAAGAGACTTTCCCTGATTCCCAGCAGCAATTACACATAAAAAGACTATGTAATGAAGGGGAATTGCCTCACCATCCATATAAATGAGATGTTATCAGCTGTGGAAAATTAGTACAGGAAGTCAAAGGCACGGAGAGAAATAGATGGATATTTGGACTATATACTAGTTCTTCCAACCCAGGGTTGGGTGAAGAAGTCCTACCAGTAACAAAAGAAAATGCTGGATGGAGGCAATAAAACTGCTATTGACGCAAGAAAGGCACAAGTGTTCAATAAATCCCTCTGGTCTATACTTAGAAAGGAGCAGGAGGGTGTGCTTACAGTCCCCGGGGCTGATGGAGCACTTTCCAGCACATTAGTAACCAAGAGGGTATTTTAAACAAGACCTACAAGAGATAAACATCTTTTAATCAACGACCTAGATAGTGCTGTGAGAGCTGGCTGGGACCTTTGGCCCAGCCCCGTTGGGATGCTGGGGAGCAGCACAGAGCACAGCCAGGCTCCAGCAGCAGCCAGCAGAGGAGAGGATGGATGGAGCTGGCACAGCAGTGCCAGTCCTGGCACTCACATCCCCTCCAGCAGGCAGGAGCACTCCTGGCAGAGTCTGGGAAGAGATGGGGAGAGCTGCTGGGGCTCTCATTGCTGCTTTAGAGGGGATTTGGACAAAGGATGGGGATAGCTAGAGGACAGCAGGTCACAAGCATCAGAAAGTCGCCTTTCAAAACTGCTGGTGATGCTCAGACCCCTAAAAGGATGGGGAAGCCTGCACTGCAACTCCTCTGGAGGCCAACTGGGTAAAACTTTTGGTGCTGGTTTCTCCTCCCAGGTCCTGCTCCATGGAGGAAACCATCGTGGCCCAGAAACACATGAGGCCACATAGGTATCATGAGCCCATGCAAAGGCAGATGGACGAGCTCCAGGGTGACTTGCAGCCTCTGTACCCACACACGCTGCTCTGTCGGTGGAGTGATAGACCACGGAGAGGTGGAATCCATGTGAGAGTGAGCTCATGCTCTTTCCCAATAATAACACTGTGCTCTGCCAAGCAAAAGAGCTGTCTTGGCCTGGGGGACAAGGGCCTCCCCTGTCCCTGGCTGGCAGGGCTGGGGAGCTGCAGGTTTTGGCCCGGGAGGTGCCGAGAGGGTTTGGGTGCTGCCCATGCCAAGGAGCAGGGCACAGCCAGCAGGGCTCAGGCACAGGCTGCTCCTGAGCCAGCACAGGGCACAGCCAGGGGCACGGCCACCACAGAGAGAGAACCACCGTGGCAACCCGGGCTCCAGCTCTGTGGCTAATTTCTCAGGCTGCCTCCAGGTGTGCCCAACCTCAGCAGCTGGCTGAGGTCTCCCTAGGGAGTGAATCCTGGACATGTCCAGCAGACAGAGGCTGAGGGTCACTGCATCTACAGGAAAGGCAGGACCAACCTCAAGCATTCCAGCTCTTTGGGGTAGAGCATATCCAATGGGAACGGGGCACTGGGATGCTTCCCTGGGCCACAGAGAAACACAGCACAAATATCTGCTGGACAGGGTGTTGCTGGACTCCTCTGGTCCATGGGAGGAAAGCTGAAGATGTGGGGAGAGAGCAAGAAGAGATCAGAGCCACCTGACAGAGCGTTTGTTGTGCAGGAGCATCCCAATCCACCCATCCAAAAAGTGCGCTGGAGACAGTTCATGCCCCTTGCACACACCTGGGCAGCAGCTGCAGGTGTGAAAGAAGGGCAAGAGCAAAACCAGAGTGACCAGAGCAATTGCTTTGTTTGCTTTCCATGTGCATTTGGCATGAGAGCAGGGAGTTTGGAGAAGCAGCCCCCGGGCCCTTGTCGTGCTTGCCCCCGTGCCTCGGGATGGTGTTGCAGCTCATGGTGAGGACAGTGGGGCCAAAAGTGGTTTCCAGCCCCTGGTGTGCATGGAATGCAGGAAGAGAGTGTGAAATGGGGAGTCAGAAAAGCCAGCCTGCTGTCAGCAGGTTTCGATTCATAACGCAAGGGGTGGCGCACCTCGAGAAAAGCCAGAGAAATTGAACAAAGCTTGGAAAGCATCAGTTTCCACACACACCTCCTGCTCTGCTGGCTGCCTTCATGAAGGTGCTCACCTTTAACCAGCTTCCAGCTGTAGATTTCCACCTCTTCGGCCAGCTCCCTCTCGATGGCCATGGTCCTGAGGAGGTCCCTGGAGGGCTCGGAGCGCGGCGGCACAAACGCGTACAGCAGGACACGGCCGGGGCAGCGCGGCGCGGCCGCGCCCGTGGGCTGGGCTGTGCCCTCTGCGACAGCGAGGACAGGGTCACAGGGGCAGGGAGACACGGGCAGGGGCACAGGGGCAGGGGCACAGGGGGCAGCGGGGAGCAGCCCCCAGTCCATCACTCGGGGCAGCGGGGAGCTGTGCCCAGCTCAGCCCCACAGGTGGGCTCAGCACCCCACACCCTCCCCACACGGGGCATCCACTCTGGGTCCTACGTGACTCCTCCAGCATTCTTGTTGAAGAAGAGCTGCTAATTTTCCCCTCTTTTCTCGAGTGTATCTGGAGTAATTAAGAATCCCCAGTGGTTTTGGAAGGAGATTTATTGCCTTTGGTTGTGGTCCTTGGAATGCAGAGGAGCCCAGCTCTGCTGAATTTAGCCTTGTTCTCCCAGTCAATTTGGATGCTGAAGCTTTTTACACTACTCGAGAGAAAGCTGGGCTATAAATAGATGCCTGGGGTTTATTTTAGTGAGACAGCTATTTTAAGTGCCTGATTCTGCTCTCCCCCAGGCTTTCTGAGGTGGTCCTGAGCTCTTCTTCTCTGAGAGGGGATCCCAAGTTACCGGGAAGCAAACCAGAGCACAGGTGCTCAGTTCTGCAGCTCAGTGTGAGGCAGAGGGGGATGAGCAGAGCCCAGCAGCCTCACCTGTCCCAGCGAGGGGCCAGGGAGCAGGGGAGCCTCTGAACCTCAAGCTTCACCTGCTCCAGGGCATGCACAGAAGTGTGGATGTGTTAAGGCTGAAAAGCCCTTCAAGAAAAAAAGCCCTTTAAGTGCAGCAATTCCCAGGATCAGGATCCTGTAGCAGAATCACTGAGCATTGCTCAATTGCTGGGTACAGGAGGAAGATAAGGACAGTCACAGAATGCACCCAGAAAAGAGCCTGGCAAAGCCTCCATGCAGTGAGGGAGAGGGCAAGGGTGCAGCTTGGCTGAGCAGTGTGTGTGTGTGATCACTATCTGAGAGGACTGGAAAGCAGGAAAAAAATCATTTTGGCTGCATCAGGGTGCTTAATTGGAAAGAAAATGAAGTCTGAACAGCAAAGAGATGTGGGCAGGGAAAGCTGTGGGATTTAAACCAGAGAGACCCACCAGAGTGGGAAACAAAACTGGAAGGGTTCTGCTCAGTCATCACATCCCATTCCCACAGGCACCACATCATAAATCCTGCTCATAAACATATCAAAAACCTTATTAAAACAAGCTGAGCTTCTGCCCTTCGCTCCCCTGGGGAGGCCATCCCAGAATCTCTCCACTCAGGGGCTGGGAAACCTTGAAGGTCTCAGCTCAGATGACTTTGCAGCCATTCCAGAAGCTGGCAGTGCCCTTGGCTTGTTCTCCTGGTGAGAGCCCTGCACAGAGACCCCTGGAAGGTGGGGATCAGAGGGGATCCCCCAGCACCTGCTGCACCTGCAGCGGGCCCAGGGACATTCAGGCACCTCCAGTCCCCCCAGGGCAGCCGTGGGTGCTCCACCAGCTGAGCAGCTGATAAATGTCAGCACACAGAGCTATCTGTCAGCCACCGAACATTCTCCACTGGGAACAGGAGATGTCACTCCCTGCCACAATTTGCCAGGACTGTGGCTTCAGGCAAACAGCTTACAAAGACCAGGGAGCTCAGAGACCCAAAACACACTGAACAGAAAAGGAAAAGAGGTATTCTCCACCGTGGAGTCATAGAATTAATTCCAACAACCATGGGTACCACAGACAGCCCCTCTCCTGGGAAGTGTCCTCGCTCCTCCCTTCACACCTGCACCTCAGCTGCCACAATTTAACCCTCTGCTTTTTGTCCCACCTGGAGGTTTGGAGAACAGCCTGTGTCCTCTCCCTCTCCAGACTTCATCCTCCCAACAGAGGGGACCTTTTTGGGGTCAGTGCACCTTCCTCACCTCGGCAGAGTCCTGCTGCCCCCCAAGACAAGCCAACCCTTCCATCAGACCCCCTGCTGAAGGTGCCTGGTGTGAACTCCAGCAGTTGAATCCCTGCACATCTGCCAGCCTGAGGCTCTGAGCCAAGGCTGAGGCAGGAACTGGGGGCAGCTGCAGGAGCAGGCAGAACCCACCTACCTGGACACACTTTGCAGCACTTGCCCTCCACTCTCTCTGGATGCTGGCAGGGGTACTCCTTGGGGCACGAGAGCTTGTGGCAGTCCTGCACGCCGTCGCTGCAGGTGCAGAGGATGCAGGGCAGGCGGCCGTAGAGCCGGAACACGGGGTGCCACACCTCCCCGTGCGAGTAGGTCTTGCCGTTGTACACACAGGCTGGGGAGAGGCAGGGGGTGGGAACCCATCCTCCTCCCCTCTGCAAACCCTGCTGAGCCCCTGCTCCCAGCCCCAGGCACGGCTGCTCCTCTGGCGAGGAACGAGCTCCTCTGGCAGCACTGGGATGGGACAGGAGGAGCGAGGGGACAGGGGACAGGCACTGGGATGTGACAGGAGGAGACATGGGACAGGGACAGGCACTGGGGTGTGACAGGAGGAGCCAAGGAGCCATGGGACAGGGGACAGCCCCAGGCTGGGCCACCCTGCTGGGCCCAGGGGCGAGCGTGGGCAGCGCCTCTCGTGCCTCCCAGCCCCGGTCGCACAGGGTCCCCGCCAGGCTGTGGCAGGAATGAAGCACAGTGAAGAGTGCCACCTGCTGACTCCTCCACGGAAATTTCTGGAGCTCCCAAAATTGCCTCCTGGACTGGAAAGAGCCCTTCCCAGGCACAATGGAGGGAGAGCAGCCAAGAGGAGAAAGGACCTGCTATTCCCAATTTGGATCAAGGGCTTGCCTCCCATCTCACTCTGCTGCTCTCTCCTCCAGGAGGAATGTCCTGTCCTACTGTGGCACTGCCCTGGAAGGTCCATGTGGAGTCTTCCAGCTGAGCTCCTTCCTTCCCAAGTCCCAAATCTCCAACACATTCCAAGGAGCAGTGTTTTCCAGCCCATTTTGGAAAGTGGCAGGTTGGAGCAGTCAGGAGACTGTGGCCATGAGGACTGAGATTCCTGCTCCAGGCTGGCTGAGCAAGCGTGGGGAGAGGACTTGCTGATGGAAACCTGCCTCTGAATCAGATCCCCTGGAGAGTTCCAAGCTCTGGAGAAGCCACTTTAGGCCACATACAGCCTGCCTGGCCTCTCCATCCCTTCCTTACCTTTCTTGTGCTTCTCTTTCAAGACGATCTTCACGGTGGTGCCTCCTGTTCCCTTGGGTTTGAAGTTCCTGGGAATTAGCTCCAGGGAAGAGCTGAGAGCAGTGGACACGGTGGCTCCAGGTGCCTTCCTCCCCACCACCTCTCCCAAGCACTGGTCCTGTGAGTGCCTCTGTGAGCAAAGAGGGGGTTCAGACCCAGCAGCTGATGGTTCTCTCTCCAAAGCAAGCTGGAAAAAGCCATGCAGTGTCCTGCACACCTTCCATCAGGAGTGCAAGGGCAGAGACCACAGGGATGAGCAATGACCCACCAGCCATGTAAATCACAGAAATATTAAGGTTGGAAAATTCCTCTGAGTTCATGGAGCCCAACCATCCTGGTAGGCACCAGGGGAATCGGCATGGGGCTGCCAGCCAGCAGGACTGGAATGCCAGGAACACCCCAGGAGCATCCCAGGAGCATCCCAGGAACATCTCAGGAACATCCCAGGAACACCCCAGGAGCATCCCAGGAACACCCCAGGCTCCAAGAGCAGAGTGCTGGGACAGACACAGCACAAAGGGTCCCCCTGTGTCTGTTTTGGAGGTTTCAGAGGTGGTGCAGCAGTGTGGAGAAGGCAGAGCCAGGAGCTCAGTGACCTAACCCCACAGAGCTGGCAGGGGCTGCCCAGCTCCCAAATGTGGCTGTGGAGGAGCCTCAGCCAGTGCCAGTTCCCCCCTAAACCACATCCCTGAGATGCTGCCGAGTCTTTCCCTGCTGCCCTGAGGTCTCTCCTAGGCTGATCTCTCAGCTAGATTCAACTCCATGGCACGATTCACCTGCAAGCCAGGTGCCCATGGTTCTGCAAGGACCTGAGTGTCCTCCTGGAGCTGCTGGGGCTGATTTCTCTGCAATGTGCAAGGGAGCTGTGCAGGGAGCTGTGCTGGAAGCAAGAAGCCGAGTTTTGAAATGCAAATGTCACGTACAACACCTCTGTTTAACTGCAGGGGTTCCTCCTCCGTGGGCTTCTCCAAGGAGCCATCTGCAAGGGAAAAGCATTGTCCCTCAGCTGCTGGGGGCTGAGTGGAGGTCTGCTCTCTGTGGCTGAAAGCAGCTCTGGAGGGACAGGAGCTTTGCACACGCAATTCACATTATCCAGGGAACACCCAAGCCCTCAGCTTTTGCTTCCTGCTGCAGCCAGGAGGTATCAAGTGGCCTGATTCAGAGCCCAGGCTTCCAAACCCCTGCTGGAGTGGCTTGAAAAGGCTCCTGCAGTCAGGTGGAGTCTCCAGCCCTCAGCCCCAGCCCATTACCTTTGCAGACCTGGCAGCAGGAGTCTGGCACGGTTAAGGGAGAGGAGCACAGCAGCTCGGGGCAGGTCACCAGGCCACAGTAAATCTGGCCTTCCTAGGAGGGCAGGAGGGAAAAATCCATTGTCAGTGTCACACAGAGCTCTGTGTCCCCCATGCAGGGCTGCCAGCACCTCAGACTGCAGATTTACCATCAGTCAGGGAAGAAGTTCTTCCCCGTGAGCCCCAGCTGTGGCTGCTCCATCCCTGGAAGTGTCCCAGGCCAGGCTGGAGCCACCTGGGGCAGTGGGAGGTGTCCCTGCCCAGGTGGGACTGAAGGAGCTTTAAGGTCCCTTCCAAACGCAAGCCAAAATTTTTTCCAGATTTGCACCAGTTTGTTGCAGGAATCAGTTTTTGCTGCAGGGTAAAATAGGGTGCTTGGCAGCCAGACCTCGACAGCAAGGCTGTCTCCTCCATGCAGCAATTTTCTCTGGGGTATCCACAAGCTCCCAGTCAACCAAGACCAAGAGGTCAGCCAAGGACATCCTTGGAAAACCAAACCACAGCTGCCTCTGCTCCCACAAGGAAGCCAAACTGCTGTGTGAGGGAGGTGAAGAGGGTGAGGGAAGTTTGGGGCTGACAGGACCCGGCAGAGGTCACTGCACACCCAATCCTGCTCTCCACCTGGGGACTCCAGACCTGCCTCTTCCTTCCTCCTCCTTCTGCCCAGCAGCTGTCAGCAGTGACTGCCCCAGGCAGGGAAGAGCCAGTGCCACAGAAAGCAGGAGTTATCCCAGAGGCAGGTTCAGAGGGTCAGACCAGCTGCTCACGCAGCTGTTCCAGCAGCTGGCAGCGTCGGGCACAGCCCGGGGACATCCCCCTTGAGGGCTTTGAGCCAGCCCTTTATTGCCCCTTTGTCCCCGAGGCACTGCCCTGGCGGGGGACAGAGCCCCGGTGACAGCGGGAGGGATTCCTGGAATCCACACACCTTCCCATCCCCTCTCAGCTGCCCCACAGCTCCCGAGCAGGGTGCCAGAGCTGTGCTTTGAGGGATTTCCACAGGATCCCGACCCTGGGAAGGGCTGGTGCCGGTGGTCTCCCCGCGCTGACCCGCAGCGCGGTGCCAGCGCCGGCGGTGCCGGGTGCGTTCGGGCAGGAGGGGCGGGCGGTGCTTACGGAGCAGCTGCACTGCACACACTGGTTGGGCTGGCGGCCGGGGAAGAGCTCGCTGCCGCTGAACATCTCTCCCTGCTGGTACGTGGTGCCGTTGTGCTGGCAGGAGCGGGCGGCGCGCAGCCCCGACGGCCCGGGCGGCTCTGCAAGAGAGGAGGGGGCGGTGGGGGCTGCCCTGGCTGCCCAGGACCGGAGCCGCACAGGGCTGGGGTCCCAGAGCCCCCGGGGACCGGAGCCGCACAGGGCTGGGGTCCCAGAGCCCCCGGGGACCGGAGCCGCACACAGGGCTGGGGTCGGGTGTCCCAGAGCCCCCGGAGCGGGGCTGCCCGGACTGCCCGGGCTCAGCACACAGGGACACCCGCCAGCCCCACCGCACCGGTGTCCCTGCAAAATTATTGGGTTTTCCCCGCCCCTGGTTGAAGTGATTGCTGAATTCAGATGGAGGGAAAAAGGGCCTGTCTCATGGGTAATTAGCAACAAGTGAAAATTAATGAGTTCTTTTCCTACTTTATTTTTTTCTAATTTCTCAAGTCAGTGATGGTTTCTGACTAGCTCTGCCAGCACTCACGTAGGGAAGGTGCTGGGATTAAATCTTGAGGTAATCTGTGGGGGTGAGAATTAACATATTCAGGTAAAATGAGGTGATCAGTAGTGGTAAGGTAGGAAAAGTTTTGGGGCTAAAACTTGAGATAGTCTCCAGTGCAGAGAGGGAAGTTGTTAAAAAAATTAGGTTTTTTTAATTTTTTTTTTTTTTCAAATCCGGGACACTTTGCTGGCAAATGATCAGAATAAATTGCCAGCTTCTGTTTTGCCCCTGAAGTGTGAACTGACATTTTGTCCCCACAAAGCTGTTGGGATGGGGGGCAGAAGGTGGCCTGGCAGAGAGCCCTTTCCCACCCAAAGGAGGTTTTTGGAGGGAGCTCTGTGGGCAGGGCAGGCCCAGCACCCAGCAGAGGGGGCACAGAGGAGGCACCTGGGGCAGCTGTCCCCCAGCCCCAGGAGTGTCACCTACCAGGGCAGCGTGGGCAGCACTGCTGGGGCTCGGTGATGGGGCTGGCACACGGCACAGCCGGGCACTGGATCCGGGAGCACCTGATGTTGGTGTTCTGGGGACACAAAGGTGGGGCTGTTAGTCCAGGGGAGCCTTCAGCTCGTGGCTCACCCCTGCTGGAGGAGGAGCACGACATCACCACAGCCAATCGTGCTGGCTCTAACTCACCAGGGATGTCACCAGCCAGCTCATGGTCCCTCAGCAGCAAAGGGCACCCATCACTGGCAGCAGCCTGAGCCACCTCCACCCACACCCACCGTGCTACAGAGCCCTGCAGTCACACAGTGATTTAGCTGTGGGGAGCCTTAAGGACCTTGTTCCACCCCTGGTACGGGCAGGGACAGCTTCCACTATCCCAGATTGCTGCAGCCTGGCCTTGGGCACTGCCAGGGGCAGCCACAGCATCTCTGGGCACCCTGCCCGCCCTCCCAGGGAACAACTCCTTGGGAACAATTTAAACCTCCCCTCTCCCAGTTTAAAACCCTTCCCTGTCCTGTCACTCTGCCCACATGACAGGTAACTCTCCATCTTTTTCACAAGCTGCCTGGGAGCACCCAGAGGCTCCCCCGTGCCCCGGGACGTGCCTCGGGGCAGCTGCAGCGGACACAGCACAGCAGCCATGCAGCAAAGCATCCCTGCAGCACAGCATCCCTGCAGCACGGCAGCCATGCAGCACAGCATCCCTGCAGCACCCCTGCCAGCCCAGAGCCCGGGACGTGCCTCGGAGCAGCTGCAGCGGACGCAGTAGAGCAGCCCCTGGGGCTCCAGGTACGGGTGCCAGCTCTCCCCCGGGCTGTATTTCCTGCCGTTGAAGTCGCAGAACGCCTCTGGCCCTGCAAGGCAACGGGAGAGGCTGGGTGAGGAAAGGGGCTGGCTCTGCAGACTCTGTGTGAGAGCAGGGGCAGCCCCCACGCTGCTCCCCACCAGCAGCCCGCGGCCACATCCCGCACAAACCACACCGTGCTCCCCACAGGTTCACTTTTCTGAGTGCATCCTGCTCTCTGGAAGATGGACACGGTGATGCTATGGGATGGAATTTCCCCCAGTGAGATCAGAATGGTTGGGAGTGGTGACAGAGACCCTGAATTTAGGGGA
Organism: Erithacus rubecula; assembly: GCF_903797595.1. Taxonomy (NCBI): domain Eukaryota; kingdom Metazoa; phylum Chordata; class Aves; order Passeriformes; family Muscicapidae; genus Erithacus; species Erithacus rubecula. The sequence continues at coordinate 266,737 of NC_136658.1, read as the reverse complement.
CATTTTCACTGCTACCAAAAAAACCCCACAAAAATAAGAAAGGGGGAGAAAATAACAAACCAAAAAAATATGGGTAAAAAACAAATTCTGGGGAAAAACCCATTTGCTCCCTCTAAGAGCTGCAGCTCATTCTCTCAAGGATCCATGGGCAAGCAGGACTGGGCTGCTGGTGCCATCCCACTGGGTCTCAGCCCTTTGGCTTTTCCTGGCTTGATGCAGCACTGGTCTGACTGAGTGGCTGCTTTTTCATTGACGGGGCTGTACAGGGGGATAGCAAGTCTACCTCACCCACTTTCCATCCCCAAAAGCATAAACACATGGGGTTTTCTCTTCCTTTTTGGTCCTGTTATCCTGAGAAGAGCCAGTTTCCAGCTGTGCTCCTGAACTGGAGGTGTCTGTCCCAGAAATGATCCCCTGGCATGGGTTTAACCTCACCATGGCACAGGGATGGGATGGTGCCCAGCACCAGCAGTGGGGAGATCCCTGTGGTAGAGATCTCTGCCCTGCCCATATTTTATCAGGTCCTTGTCCACCTCCTTCATCCCAAGCCCACAGTTGCAAGCCAGTCCCCTGGCAGGACCTGGCAGCAGGCAGCAGCAGGGACAGGGCATGGCCAGGATCACCAGCAAACCCCTCAGGGCTTTGTCCAAGGGCCCAGGTCAGTCACCCTTAATGTTCACACCCAGCAGCGTGGGGCACCTGAGGATGGGGAGGTTTGCAACAGCTTTGGAGAGGATGTCACCAGAGGGACAGGCTGAGGTATTTTCCTTCCTTTTCCCTGATCAGGACGTCACATTGTCCCCATAGCCCTTGACAAGTCAGCAACTCCCTGTTCCTGCCCATGCAGGTCACAGGCTGACAGCAAACCACACAGAACTGAGCATGGGGAAACCCAGAGGAGAGAGGAAAAAACCTCCACAAAACTAAAAAACAAAACCAACCAAACAAAGAAACCCCGCAAAACAAAAACTAAACAAGAGAAAAAAAACTCCTAGTTTTGCAAAAGGGTGAGAAAATGACTTCATCTCCCCCTGCTTGCAGCACCCTCGTGGGTTGTGCCGAGGGTGAGGAGCAGGAGCTGCCAGGCTCCTGTGCCAGCTGGCTGCTCCTTCCAGCACTCAAACTGGAGCCCTGCTCCGCTCCAGCCCTCGAAAGCAGCCTGATTCATGTCTGCAAAGGGCCTGCTGGTAAAATTACAGCTGCCTGGCAGAGCTAGAGACACCTCTGGCATCTCAGTAGAGCTGTGATTAAGCCAAGAGGTACCAGCACGTTTGGGCAAAAGCAAGATGGGGATGGATGGATGGATGGATGGATGGATGGATGGATGGATGGATGGATGGATGGATGGATGGATGGATGGATGGAGGCTTAAAAGCTGGAGGCTCTGGACCACTTTTTCCCATGCCAGGCTAATAATTTCATTTTCAGAGGTCACACTTTGGATACCATCCTAATTACTTGGAGTGAAAAGCCGTTGTGGCAGTGCTGATCAGTAAGATGATCTCACTCACTGCCCCTTCAGCAGCAGCAGCACACTCAGAAAAGTCATGTGGGTTTACTTCTCACTGGATCTAGAGCAGGTCAAGAAGTTGTGGGGTGGCATCTTGTTGGTGGCTGGTGTCTGAGGCTGTTGAGACACACCCTAAGGAGACATTCCCTTCTCGAGGAGCGAGGGATGCAGCCCAGGGTGGGATTCTCCACACCATTCAGTCTGTCACTGTGGATTGGTGTTTCTGAATCTTGGGAAGATGCTGCTCAGAGCTTCAGCCTCTTGTGAGGTTTCAGTTTCCTGGGAGCTGGAAAGCCTGCCACAGTACCTCTCCTAAATCTTTGGTGTCCTTTCCAACCCAAGCCACGTGTGGTTCTGTGATTCTGCCTCTGGGAGTGTCCTGAGCCATTTGATGGCTCGACAGGAGGTTGTGGGGTCTCCCCTCACTCCTCTTCTCCCGTTTCATCCCCAGGCTGAGGGGGAAGGGCAGTCCTGCATCCCCAGGTGGCACCTTTGGAGTTGTCTCCATGTCTGAGCTGAGCTCCCGGCTCCAGCAGTTTTTCTGGAGGTCACACACCTGCCAGGCAGCACTGTGCTGGCCATGAGGGAGGCAGTTCATGCAAACCAGTTTGTAAGTTTTAAGAGCAGCCATAAATAAAGTGTAAAGAGCACTGTCTGGTACACAGAGTCCAGGCGCTCCTATGACAGCCTTGTATTTATGAAAGGCTTAAAATGCAACTTAGCTGAGAGGGCACTGGTTAAAACACATTGGGCCCTTGACATGTGGCATCCTAAAGACTCCTCTCACATCCAGATCAATTCCTACAGGCTCGCCTCCCTCAGCCCTGCGCTGGAAATATCTCCTTGGGGCTTTGGGAACCCAGAAAACTCTGTAGCTCTAAAATGCAGCCTCGTGAAGCACCTCTGAGTTCTCCAGAGTGGAGCAGCCAGGCAGACAGGGTTCTGCCTCTCCCCAGTCCTTCCCAGGACAGTGCTCCCTTCCTTTGGCAGGGCGTGCAGCCCCCGCCTCCCCCTTGCCATGGACCTGGTGGCACTTGCTCTCCATCATGGTCCTTCCCATCTCATCCCTGCTGGATGCAAACCCGTGGGACACAGGGATCTCAGGAACCCCCTTTTCTCCAGCAGCCACATTAAAGAGAAACAAAACAGCAGCTTCCAAGCTCCTGGGGAAAGCCACAGCCCCGTGCCCTCCAAAGATGCTGGCGTTCAAATGCCTCCAGCCAAAACATCGTGCTTCAACCATTGCCCCTGAATTACTCAGAATGCAGCACACTCGTCCCAGTAACCTGTGCCTCTGATTTTTTTTCAGCTGGAGTGCAAATCCCCTAAAATAGCCTGTTTCTGTGGGCAAATTCTTCTTTTCTGACTTGCCTTCAAGCCCGAGCATTTCTGCTTCTCACCTATTTTTAGCCACGACACTGTAGGTCCCTTGGCTGATGAGCCTGCTCGTAACTAATTTATTCCTGTCTTCACTCTCCCTGAGCACTCAGCCCCGAGAAGTGCGAGGCTGCAGCGGTGGGGAGAATCCACAGCTTGATGATGACTCTGCCACCCGAACCACCCTGCCCCTGACCTGGGGGCAAGCCCTGCCAAGCCCTCCCCATCTCCCCATCGTGTCGTACTCCCTGCGGCAAAGCTGAAGCGTTTCAGAGCGACCCTGGAGCTGCCTGCCCCAGCCCTGCTTCAGTGCCACAGTCACAGCCCTTTACCAACACTGTAAATCCTGCAAAAGAGCCTTCCTCCCAAATCGGATAGACCCTTGCTGCCCCCATCCAGCACAGTTTCTGCCCTGTTTACGGACTGTTCCCACTTGGAGAGGGCAAACACCTCACCCAGCACCTGTTCACCTTCGGGGCTGTCTGTGTCCTTCCCCACCAGGACAGGGAGCAGACCCACAGCCCTGGCTCAAGGAACAGACGCTGTGGGCTGGGTCCGGCAGCTTCGGGTGAGCCCGGGGAGGGCAGAGGAGCTGGATTCGCCCGCATTTTGTTCTCCGGGGCTTTGCAAAGCCCCGTTCCCCCAGCGCAGCGCACAGCCGGGGTGAGCAGTGCAGCGCTCAGATTTTGGGTCCACGCTCCGGCAGGATGATTGTTTGAGTGCCTGATGCACTGCTGGCAGCGGGCGGGTTGTAAATCACCCTGACGGAGCCACCGGCAGCCTCCGCTGGGATTCCAGGGGATCCAGGGGAGCAATAAATGTAGGGACGCGGCAGGTCCGGCTCAATTTGCTCAGAGCCCTGGCGGCTCTGCGAAGTTCAGGGGTGCTGAGCACCCGCTGGTAGGGTCCCAGGGCTCTCCCAAGCCAAGCCCACCTCCTGGCCCCAGTTAACACATCCAGCACACTCCAAGCTCCCGACCAGCTCCGGCCAAGTCCTTCAAGCCTTTCTGTGGGAAGTGCCTAACCTCCCTCCCTTATCCCAAACCTTCTGTGCCTCAGTCAGCCGGCTGGGAGCAAAAGTAGGAGAGTCTGGGGGCTGGACACGGAGATGGACAATGGATGGAGATGGAGGGAAGCCCCCAGCTTCGTTTGGGGCGGGGGAGGCATCGCCCCTGTCCCCGTCCAGCCTCGGGAGGAAATGCACTCGTGCAGGGTGGGACCTGAGCAGAGGAAGATCTGTAGGACAACCTCCTGCTCTGTGGCATTTCCAGCCCGCCCAAGGGGGTCCCAGACCTTCCTCCAGCCCCCGCCAGTGCAGAGCTCGGTGCTCTGAGAGCCCGCAGAGCAGCGGGGACAGCAACGGGCACAGGGGACACAGCCCTGTCCCCAGCAGGGCAGGACAGGACACCTGGCCGCTCGCACGGACATCCCGGCCGGGAGAACCACACCTACCGGGAGATCCACACCTGCCGGGGACAGGAGCCTCCCGTGTCCTGACCGTGCCCCGAAGCACCCCGCGCGTTCCTGGGGACCCGGCGCGGGGAAACTGAGGCACGGAGCGCAGAGCGCAGCCGGGACAAGAGCGGGTCAGACTTACGAGCCCGGGCTCGGCTCCCGGAGGCGAGGAGCAGCAGGAGGCACCGCAGGAGGAAGGCGAGGGGACCCGCCCCGGGAAGCATCGCAGCCCGGCGCTGGTGCCCTGGGGCTGCGGTCCCGGTGCCGGTGCCGCGGTCTCGGTTCGGAGCCGGGCTGCTCGGAGAACCGTGCGGTGCCGGACCGGGGCTGCCGGTGCCGGTGTCAGGGGTGTCGGTGCCGGCGGTGCCGGTGCCCGGCGATCGCGGTGCCGGTGCCGGTGCCGGTGCGGTGCCCGGAGTTGTAGACGCCCAGAGGTGCCGGTGCCGGTGTCAGGGGTGCCGGTGCCCGGCGGGGCTCGTCTCGCTCCTATCAAAGGCGCCTCCTTTAGGGAGAGTGGAGGAGTTGTTTGTTGGTATTAAAGGCGGAGAGGGAAGCGGGAGGGGGGATCCGCAGGGTGGGTATTTTAATTTTTTTTATGATTGTTATATTGGCGCTTTTTTGGGGGGGTGTTTTAGGAAATTCCTCGGCGGCGGGCGGGAGGAGGCGGGCGGGCGGGGAGGTGGTGCGGGAGCCGCAGGGTTAACCCCTGCAGCCCTGGGCCCGGCCCGAGCTCCGCCGGGCTGCAGCTCTCCCTGGGGCTGCGAGCCAAGAGGTGACATTGGCGGGGTGCATCACCCCCCGAACACGGCCCGGCTGCTCCCCTTGTCGCTGTCAAACGCCACCTGGACACCCAGCTGCTTGAAGTTCCCTTCGCTTCATGGGCAGAGTGGCCCCTGCCTCCAGCCCCCCCGGCCCCAGCCCGCAGTCCCAAACCTCCTCCCGCTCCCCGAGAGCAGCGCTCCCACCCCGCTGCCGTCCGACGGGCACCGACACCTCCCTGGAAAACCACTGCTCATGCCGTCAGCCCTGCAGAAGCCACCTGGCCTCCACACAAGGTTGCTCCTGTTCCTCTGCTCCCCAGGTCCTGCACAGAGTGGTCCAGCTCGGGCTGACAGCCCATCTCTGCTGCGTGCTCAGCTTTCTGCTCCCCAGGATCCTCACAGAGCAGCCGGGCAGCACTGGATCCTCCCCGAGCAGCCGTGTCCCCTCAGCTGTGTCCCCTGCCAGGATAAGCCAGGGCCACCAGTTCGTGATGCAGGTGATTTTCTGCAGCTTCAGACCAGATTTTGTGTGGGTTTTTACCCATTCCTCCTGTTCCACCTTCAAGACGATTCATTAGCACAGGGCACACAGGCTCCAATGCAGCAATGAACACATTCGTGTTCCACCACGGGGAAGGCTTGGATGGAGCTCCCAGACCCTGCAGGACTGCTGGGACTGTTCTTTGCAAATGCCTTCATGTCTGCAGCACACGGCCTCTCTCTCCCCATCATCTCCTTCAGCTTTCTCCCAGCACCAGCCAGGAGGAGCTGTCACCACCTGTGATCCCTTTGGTGGCAGGAGATCTCCTCCATCAGCCAAGGCATTCATTTTTTTCTCTTAATTCCAGCTCGGGATTGGGCTTTCCAGGGTGTGAGGTCTTTGTGCCTGCTGCCATCCCACACTGGGAGTGGCACCAAGCCACTGATTTGCCACAGCATCCCCAAACCTCTTATCCAGGTCATACCAACCACAAGGCCCATTTCTGGCAGAGATTAAAGAAATCAAGGGCAACTTCTGCAGAAAAAAACCTCTTCTTTCCATCCATCCCCCTATTTGATCTAACTCTACCACGTTCCAACACTTTCCATTGCACCAAACCATGTTTGCAGGTGCCTGTTCCTGGAGCTGGATATGAGGGAAATCTTTGTAATGGGAAAGGTTTTAATAACCCTTTAAATCACCAGGTTTGTTATTTTCTCTTTAAGCTGCCAGCAAAAGAAATCAAGATGCATTTCTTTGCCCACACGGGCTGGACATGTATTCTGGGAAGGAAGTGGGAAACACAGAATCCCAGTGATGCAATGCAGGTGAATCTTCACCCCAGCTTGACTCTCTCCCCGGGAACACCTGCGACCCTCCAAGAGCACAGCCCAGTGTGCAGAGCAGAGGACAGAGCAGGGACACCTGCAGGGACGGTCACAATCTGCTGTTCACCACCTCTAACAACGATTTTAGCACTCGATGCCATCCTCTGGGAGTGGCGAGTGTGACTGCTGAAGGACCCGGGAACTCCAGGGGATTTAGGAGCCCAGAATCCAGGGACACCTTGCACATCATCTGCCACCGACCCTCCATGGAAAGCACAAGCTGTGCTGTCACTTTCCATGGCCAACCACAAATGGGAATTCTCACGAGGGAGAATCTCTTCCCTATGCCCATCCCAGCCCTCTGGCAATTTGAAGCCATTCCCTGTGTCCTGACCCTCCATCCCTGTCCCCAGTCCCTCTGCAGCTCTCCTGGAGTCCCTTTAGCCCTGGCAGGGCTCTGAGGTGTCCCTGGATCCTTCTCCTCTCCAGGTGAGCTCCCCCAGCTCTCCCAGCCTGGATCCAGCCCTGGAGCAGCTCTGTGCCTCCTCTGGACCCTCTCCAGCAGCTCCACGTCCCTCTGCTGTTGGACCCAGAGCTTAAAGTTATCCCTCCCTAACGCCACTTCTCCTTTTTCACTGCTCCTCTCATTTCCAGCTCTCTGCAAGCTTTTCTAGCAATGCCCCTCTCTTTCCCCCTCCTGCCTCGATAAAGATGTTTGAAGGGGTTTGGGTAAACAGCAGGCTCCTTCCAGCTCCCACCAGGAAAAGCTGGTACCTCCTCTCCCAGCTCTTCCCTTGCACAGGGCTGACTTGAAAAGCCCATTTGTAGCACAAGTCTGTGGGCAAATTATGAAAGTACTTAGAAAAATGGGGACACAAAGTCCAAGTCAATGAAGTTATTTTGTGCCTCTGCTGCAACAGCAACAGCTGAACTCAGAACTGTGGATCCTGGCCCCACATCAGGGCTAAAACTTATGGGAAAGTTCAGGCATGTCCTAAGTGCAGACCCAGGAAATAAAGGCCAGCCTTGTCAGGAGCAAGGTGCTGTGTTACATCTCTGTTGGGTCTCATAAAGAATACATTCACCCTTTGGCAAAAGCAGGGCTCTTTATCTTCATCTGTGAAGGAATCTGTCTGACAGTTCAATACTGCCAACATCAATCCATCTGTGATCATGAATCAGGCTCCAAAAACCGTGGCATTTGCCTGCAAATAATAAAACAGGGGTGTGTTCTGTTTGTCTTCTGGTTCCCGAGTCTTTAGGTCAAACTCACTTTGTGTTTTCTGGGTAATCAAGAAGACAATTCCCTCGGTTTTTGTTTGTTTTGTTTATTTGTTTTTTTAATGCGAATGAAAGCAGAATCTCCTGCAAAGTACCGAGTAAACAGCCTGGGCTGCGATACCATCCCGCTGTGGCTGGAGGTGAGCTGGCCAGGCGGGAGGAGCTGGCTGCACACCCCACCTTCCCTTGGCAGCCCCGGTGCCTGACATTTGATCCAGCGTGGGCGAGGAGCAGGGCACAGGAGAGGGCTGTCAGCGGTGGGACACCCAGAGGGAAGCCTGCAGCGCTGGGGCCGGCAGGATGGGAGGCTGGAGCCTTGCACGGGATTAGGATTCCCTCTGCAGGCCAGCCCTGAGCTCCACATCCCGAGCTGCAGAGCCACCGAGGCAGAGAGAGCCTCAAAGCTCGGGCAGTGCCCTGGCAGGGACACTGCCCTGCCCAGGCTGCCCCAAGCCTCATCCTGAACACGTCAGGGACGGGGCAGCCACAGCTTCTCTGCCAGCCTGGGCCACGTTTTAATTATTCTTATCATAAATTATTTCCTCCCAGTGCTCCATGTAACCCTGCCCCCTGGCAGTGTAGGGCCATTGTCCCTCGTGGGCTCTGGGTTGGAGGGTAAGCTGGAGACACAGAAACCGAGTTCTGTCCAGGGCAGGCTGGATGTGCAGAACAATTTGGGAGGACAGCTGGCAGAGATCCCTTTCCAACTCCGATGAGCCTGGGACTCTGCAGAGAGCTGAAGCTGTGCACAGCTCTGTCCTGCAGGGAGCTGTGGTGGGGAAGTGCCTCCTGCCCCCCGTTCTCTGTCCCTCCCCAGTGCCCAGCTCCCAGCAGCAGCAGCTCTGTGGGAATAACACACTGCCTCTGCCTCTGGCCAGCAGCAGCATCCAGGGGACAGACACACAACTGCTGGGATAAGGCCAGTCCCAAACCACTGCCATCAATCATCTTAATCCAGCCAGTGTGGGTTTTTTGTTTCATGAGAAGGAACTTTTTTGTCAACTGAATTTCGTGGAGCCCACAGCAGCAGGGATCCACATGCTGGAATCCTTTTAGTCATTCAACAGCCAGAGACAACTAAAGATAGAAGTGTGGGTGAGATGGAAAGTTAATGATATCCCCCAGCAAGTTCCTGGCACACGTGCAGAGGCTGTTCCTTGGGCATGGACAATCCTTTCCTCTCCCCAGCCATGGAGACAGCAGCCTCTCAGGGAGGCTCAAAGGTGCAGGGCTTCACCTCTGTCTCTGCAGCCACATTTTCTCTTCTGCCAGCCCAAAGCAGCTGAGAGGCTGCTAAAATATGATGAAAAGACAAATCGGTTTGGTGCCCCAGCAAAGAAAGGAAAAGCAGAAGAGAAGTGCAAGAGATTTCCATAGCAACTGGTGCAGAGGCTCAGCCTCCCCTGGATTGCTCTGAGTCACCTTCCATGGTGGTTTAACTCTGGCTGGACACCGAGCACCCACCAAAGCTGCTCCATCACTGCCCTCCTCAGCTGCACAGCCGAGGGAAGGCTGAACAAAAGGCTCGTGGGTTAGGAGAAGGATGGAGAGACCGGGACCCGCTGCAGTCACGGGCTGGCAGAGCTGGGGGTGCTCACCTGGAGAGGAGAGGGCAGCAGGAACACCCAGAGCCCTGCCAGTGCCAAAAGGGAGAGGGGCTGGGGACAAGGCATGGAGGGACAGGACACAGGGAATGGCTCCCACTGCCAGAGGCCAGGGCTGGATGGGATACTGGGCAGGAATTCTGTGAGGATGGAAAAGCCCTGGCACAGGGTGCCCCTGGATCGATCCCTGAAGTGTCCAAGGCCAGGCTGGACAGAGATTAGAGCACCTGGGACAGTGGGAGGTGTCCCTGACCATGGCAGGGGTGGAATGGGGAATCTTTAGGGAGCTCCCAATGCAACCGAACCCTACCGAATCCATCCCTGTATCCCTGTATCCCTGTGTCCCTGAATCCCTGTATCCTGTATCCCTGTATCCCTGTATCCCTGTATCCCATCACATCCCTGTATCCCATCCCTGTATCCTGTATCCCTGTATCCCTGTATCCCTGTATCCCTGTATTCCATCCCTGTATCCTGTATCCCTGTGTCTTTGTATCCCATCCCTGTATCCCATCTGCGATTCCCCGATCTGCCCGTCCCACCGAGGAGCGCCGGCCGCCAGGGGGCGCTGCCTCCCGCCTCATGGATATTCATGAGGGGCGTGGCGGCGGCGGCGCGCGCGGCGCCCGTTACTCCGCCCCGCGGGGGGCGTTCCCTCATGAATTATGTGGGTAGGCGGGGCCGCCGCGGCCCTTCAAAGTGTGGGAAGATGGCGGCGGCGGCGGCGGCGGGTGCCGGCGGCCGGGCCGCGGTGCGGGGGCGGCGGCGGCGGGGCCGGCCCGCGGCCGAGGAGCAGCAGGACGCGGCGGTGCTGTCGGTGGCCGAGTGCCCGGTGTGCCGGCAGGCGCCGGCGGAGGCGGTGACGCCGCCCTGCCGCCACTCGCTCTGCCTCTCCTGCTTCCAGCGCTGCCCGCAGGGCCCGGGCCTCTGCTGCCCGCTGTGCCGCAGCCGCCTCTCCACACGGGCCCGGCGGCGGCAGCCCGAGCCCGCAGCCACCGCGGCCGCCGGAGCAGCAGCCGGGGAGCAGCGGCCGCCGGACCAAGGTGCGGCTGCGGCGGCGGCACCTGCGGGCCCCCATCACGGACCGGGAGGGGCGGGGGGCGCGGGCCGGGGCGGGGCCGCGGGCGGGGCCACGGCGGGACGTGCCATGGGTCCAGGGCTCAGCTTTAGGGGATGTGCGGTGATACAGGGCTCAGCTTTAGGGGACGTGCGATGGGATCAGGGCTCAGCTTTAGGGGACGTGCGATGGGTCCAGGGCTCAGCTTTAGGGGATGTGCGATGGGTCCAGGGCTCAGCTTTAGGGGATGTGCGATGGGTCCAGGGCTCAGCTTTAGGGGACGTGCGATGGGATCAGGGCTCAGCTTTAGGGGATGTGCGATGGATCCAGGGCTCAGCTTTAGGGGATGTGCGGTGATACAGGGCTCAGCTTTAGGGGACGTGCGATGGGATCAGGGCTCAGCTTTAGGGGACGTGCGATGGGTCCAGGGCTCAGCTTTAGGGGATGTGCGATGGGTCCAGGGCTCAGCTTTAGGGGATGTGCGATGGGTCCAGGGCTCAGCTTTAGGGGATGTGCGATGGGATCAGGGCTCAGCTTTAGGGGATGTGCGGTGATTCAGGGCTCAGCTTTAGGGGATGTGCGATGGGTCCAGGGCTCAGCTTTAGGGGATGTGCGATGGGTCCAGGGCTCAGCTTTAGGGGATGTGCGATGGGTCCAGGGCTCAGCTTTAGGGGATGTGCGATGGGATCACGGCTCAGCTTTAGGGGATGTGCGATGGGTCCAGGGCTCAGTTTTAGGGGATGTGCGATGGGTCCAGGGCTCAGCTTTAGGGGATGTGCGATGGGTCCAGGGCTCAGCTTTAGGGGATGTGCGGTGATTCAGGGCTCAGCTTTAGGGGATGTGCGATGGGTCCAGGGCTCAGCTTTAGGGGATGTGCGATGGGTCCAGGGCTCAGCTTTAGGGGACGTGCGATGGGATCAGGGCTCAGCTTTAGGGGATGTGCGATGGGTCCAGGGCTCAGCTTTAGGGGATGTGCGATGGGTCCAGGGCTCAGCTTTAGGGGATGTGCGATGGGTCCAGGGCTCAGCTTTAGGGGATGTGCGATGGGTCCAGGGCTCAGCTTTAGGGGATGTGCGATGGGTCCAGGGCTCAGCTTTAGGGGATGTGCGATGGGATCAGGGCTCAGCTTTAGGGGACGTGCGATGGGTCCAGGGCTCAGCTTTAGGGGACGTGCGATGGGATCAGGGCTCAGCTTTAGGGGATGTGCGATGGGTCCAGGGCTCAGCTTTAGGGGATGTGCGATGGGATCAGGGCTCAGCTTTAGGGGATGTGCGATGGGTCCAGGGCTCAGCTTTAGGGGATGTGCGATGGGTCCAGGGCTCAGCTTTAGGGGATGTGCAATGGGATCAGGGCTCAGCTTTAGGGGATGTGCGATGGGTCCAGGGCTCAGCTTTAGGGGATGTGCGGTGATTCAGGGCTCAGCTTTAGGGGACGTGCTATGGGTCCAGGGCTCAGCTTTAGGGGATGTGCGGTGATTCAGGGCTCAGCTTTAGGGGACGTGTGGTGATTCAGGGCTCAGCTTTAGGGGATGTAGCCATGAATGAGTTCAGGGCTCAGCCCAGGGGATTTGGCCAGTTCGGGTTTTGCAATGAGTTTGGGGTCTCAGCCCAAGCCGGGAGGGGGCACTGGGGCTGCTCTGTGCCATCAGGAGGTGGAGGGATGGATAGCATCATCCCTTGGAGGGGATGCCCGGCTGGGGATGTTTCCCCTGTTCCTCGGGTGTTTTTATGATAACCCTGCCCTGATAGTGAACAGTTCCAACAGCGCTGCCAGGAGTTGGGCAGGTTGTGCTGCATCAAGACAGGAAGGGTTTTGCACCATGGCAAGTCCTAGTCCTTTGTTGACATAAAGTTCTTCATCCCTGTGTTCATGGCTTTTTATGGCACGTTTCCTCCCTGCCTCCAAAGCTTGGTGTCTTCCTCAACTCCTAGGAAACTGCTCCCCGTGTTCCCTTCAAAATCAATCCTTGTGTGAGACAGTGGCATTTCTCTTTCCCGGTGGGAGCTGCTGGAGATGCCCACCTTGCTGCTGCCAGAACTCGGGATGCACTGGAATCTGTTGGTTGGAGAGGTGTTGCAGCAGTGCCCATCCAGCAGCACAGCAGCGCTGAGGGGAGCCCTGTAGAGCAAGCAAGGATTTAAGCTCCAGATAAACATCCTTTCAGCCCAGCCCGTTCCTTTCCCAGCGTGTTCCTGGTCTCCCGGTTCATGCTTGTGTCAGCACCCTCTAATTGGCTGTGGGAAGAATTGGCAGGATGAGCTTAAACAGCTTAAATTGGTGGTTTGCACTAACCCCACTAACCTGGAAGAGCTTTAGGCAGCCTTCAGGATTTGCTGACTCAGTGAACAGATGGGCAGTCCAGAGGGAGCAGAGCTGAGCGCTGGGAGCAGCTGCTCCGGAGGAGGGAACTCCCCAGTCTGGGCTCCAGGGCAGAGCTGCCACTCTGCTGAATGGGCTCACATGGCCCAGCTGAGCTGCGATCAGAGCATCCAGCCACAACACAGGAATGCCTCTGCAGTGTCTTAGCTGGGCTTCTTAAAGTAGAATTGACTGGATTCTCTGCTTGTCCTGAGTTGTGAGATGTGTGTGGGACAAAGGGGGTTGGCTTCCCTCTGCCAGAGGGCAGGTTTAGATGGGATATTGGGATGAAATTCTTCCCTGTAAAGGTGCTAAGGCCCTGGCAGACGCTGCTCAGAGAAACTGTGGCTCGAGTGTTTAATTAAATCACTTAAAATGTGCAGAATCTTTAAAACTACTCTGTATGATCACTTGACATACCTTGTTTATTCTAGCTTAAACCAGCTAATTAATCGTGGTTTCCTGTCCCAGTTCTTGTGATTCCCTTTGGGATTCTTCCATAATAGTGGGTTTGAGGAGCTCTCAGACCTTGGCTGGAGCTGGGGATTCTGCACTAGCTGTCCCAAGAGGTATAAAGTCCAAGCCTTGCTTTGGTAAGTGAGGTTTCTTCTATTAAAACAGTTGCATGTTGCAATTGTTGGAAGACAGAGAGGAGCAGCAGATGGGAGTCCTGGAGACTGCGGGTGTGTGTTTGAGGATTCGGTGGGCCCAGAAGGAGCAGAATATGTTTGCAGTGAGGTGCTCAGCCTTGTGAGAGAATAAGCACATCCACATTTCAGAAGTCAGATTTCTTTTGTTTCTCCCGTGCCCAGTAGCAATTCATAACAATCAATAAGTGGTGCTCTTGTAAGAGGTGTGGCGTGTTTTTGCCAGACTCGTAAAATGACTTCCCCCTCCTTCCTCCCAGTCTTTTTTTGGCAGTGGTTTTCCCCTTTCCCCGCTGGACCAAACCAGTCTAGTTCTTGAGCATTTCCTGATGATTCCTTCAGTTCCTGTCATTTCTGTTGTTCTGTAGCCTGTCACTAGTTGGTTTTTGTCTCAGGACCACAGTGCTGCAGCTTGGGAAGTGGCACTCCTGAAGAAGCCTTTCCCTGTCTCGGGAAAAGCAGTGATTTGCTCTCCACATCAAACTGACTAAAACTGACACCGTCTCTTCTCTCCTCCTAGTCACAGTGTTGTATTGCTAGTGGGATGGGTTGAATCTAAGATTTCCTAGACAGGTAGGACAGGGTGCCTCTCTGGGGGTGGTAGCTGTGCCACGAGGCTGTCAGAGGGCTCGCACCTCCATCTCTCCTCATTGCCCTCTCTCCAGCACTCCACAATACTTAAATTGTTTTAAATCTGCCATTCAGGCCATTAATGAAGAGAGTGATTAGGACCAGACCCAGAGCTAGCCCCAGTGGTCAGTGTAAGAGTCATGCAGTGAATCATTAACTCTTGGAAAATAATTTTCCAGTTGAGTAGTGGTTACACCTGTGCTAGGGTCAGGAAATTCCTAACTTCTTGTTTTATGTTTTGAAAACATTAAAGATTTCATCTTCAGCTGCAAGTGTTAACTGCCAGGAGTTAAAAGGAAAAGTAGTCAAAAGCTCAAAGGAGATGGAAGCTGCAAAGCCTGTTGAAAGTTTCCATGGAATGTGGGGGCGAGGGGGATTCGCTGCTGCTGGAGGCATCGGTTTGGCAAAGCCCAGGAGCCTCTGAAGGACAGACAGAGCAGGAGGGTGCTGAACCCAGTTCAGCTTTACTTTTAGTGTTGCTGAATTCACCAGATGGAGGTTCCTGAGTCTTTTGGCAGTGAGTGTAAAGTGTGTGGCTCCATGGGGTAAGGCACACTTCCGAGCTGGCGTGGAAGGATGGAATCATTCCAGGGCATGGAGGCTGCCAGTCAGATGCCTCTTGTAAAGAAAACCAGCGTTAAATAATTAGAAAATCTTTTGTCCCCTCAAATAGTGCAGAAATCAGTTGTTTTTCCAAGACTGAGCACAATAGGATGCAACTCTTGTCTGCCAGCATAAAAAAGCAGGATGCTGGGTTTGATCCTGCCACTGTGACTGTTTCAGTGCTCTCACCAGGTGTGCAAGGAGCATCCCAGCTGCAGCCTGGGAGGAGGGAGAACTCCTGCCCTCTGCAGAGTCTCCCTCACTGGAGGTATTCCAAAGCCCTCTGGCACAATCCTGTGCTCTGGGATGGTGCTGCTGGAGCAGGGAGGTGGCACCGGGGTACCCACAGCAGTTCCTTCCAGCCTGACCCATCTGGAGTTCTGTGAAATGCAGATATACATACATTTTTGGTTTCATCTCTTCTGTACAGAGTTGGAAATTCGGGGTATCATCTCTTTTTGACCCACCTGTAAAATGTACAAGTTGATACATAAAGATACTGTTATTAAAGTTGCCTCCACTTGATGTTGGACCCCTTTAGTTCAACCACTGCAACTTACACACAAATGTTACTCCATTATTTAAGATTTCTTCCGGCTTGCTGAACCCAAGTGAGAAATGAGGGAGTTGACGTGGCTCATCTTTCCTGGTGCGTGTTTCCCTTGGGTTAGCTCATGCCCTGCAGGGGAGAGCTCCACCTTTCCAGCTCTGGAGACAAGCCTTAAACATTGAGAAGTAATTGCAATTTGCTGCAGGCGAGTTACAGAGTGCTGCTGCTCTCGGACCGTCTCAGTGGAAATTCGGCTTGATAAAGTTCACAAAGAGCTGGAACCGCTCAAGGACACAATTGAAAAAACACTTTGGGAAGCCAGTGGAAGGTTTCCAGCGTGGCTGGCTGCGGGAGCAGGAGCAGGGAATGCAGCCTGACCTCCCCAGCATCAACCCTGCCTGGGATTTTTGTCACACGTGTAGGGACACTTGAGATGGTTTCCTTTAAAAACAAGCCTGGCTCGTGCAGGCATGTGAGTGAGAGGAAATAGCAGCTCTTTTATGAGAAAAAAGGCTTTATAACCTGCATGCTTAACGTTTGCTTACATGAGATGATTTTTCTCCCTCTGAGCGAATATTAAAGAAATGCTTTGTGATTTGTGCAGCTCTGGCATTGGCAGCATTGCCTGTTCCCAGCTTCAGGGGCTGCGAGTTTGCACTGCCCTCACTGGCCAGAGGAAGATACAGGGCTCCCTAGAACTTTGAAAGGGAAGCCAGGGGAAAACAGGACAGCTGCTAACAGGGTTTCACCAGTCTGTAAAGCCAGGGGAGGCTCGCTTTGGGAAGCAGGAGGAATTCCTTCTCTGAAAGGGTGTCAGGCATGGCTGGGGATGCCTCCAGAGGTGTCCCGAGGAACACCTGGAGGTGTCCAAGGAACGACTGGATGGGCACTCAGTGCTCTGGGATGATGACAGGATGGGGTTGGGCACAGATTGCGCTCCATGGTCTCAGATGTCTTTCCCAGCCTAAATAATCTTGGGATTCTGTGAAAACGTGGTGGAGCTGCTGGTTTATATCCTTTAATTTCAGCAGGGTGGGAAAAGGAAGTGCCCCTGATGTTTGCTCCTTGCTCGAACCTGTCCCATCCTGACCGTAGCACGTTGGATGATGAACTGTGCTGCACCCTGCCTGGAATACTGATATGGATTGAGCCGGGATGGTTGTCCAGGGGTTGTTGTTTTGTTGTGGTTGTTTCCTTTTCCCTCCAGGCTCCTCCAGCTGAAGTGCAGCTTGCCCAGACTTGCACTGCACAGAAGTGGGAGAGAGCTTTGAGGCTGATGGAAGCAAGGGACTCCTTCGGGAATAACAGACTCCGGGGATGGAAGCTAAGCCATGATCCTGTGCCAGTCTGCTCTCTGAGTTCCCGAGGGAGAGGGAGGGAGTGGGAGCAGGGCAGGGAATTTCTGCCGGGCAGAGCATGCTGCCCGCTGTCAGAGCAGTGTCCGGGAGTGCCCGGCAAGGCGGTGCTGGCTCCGGCTCGGGGAGGGATGCGGGGGAGGCGCTGGGGACGCGGCAGGGCAGGGCAGGGCAGGGCAGGGCAGGGCAGGGCAGGGCTGGCAGACCGGGCTGTGCCGCTGCTGCTGCTGCCGCCTCTGAGCCCGGGTGTCCGCCTGCAGCAGGACCTAAAGCCTGGCTTCATTCCCGGGACTCCAATTCCCTGTGCCTAAAGCCTGGCTTCATTCCCGGGGCTCGGGTTCCCTGTGACATCTCCGGGCCGTTACTTCACCCCTGTGTTTACATCCTCCCAGTGCTCCCTGATTGCTTAACTGCTTGTCAAGGACTCTTGAGAGTCTCAAAGGGAACTCGGGAAGTGCAAAGTGGGATTGCTCGGCCATCCTCCTCCCGATGTTCCTGTATGTTAAACAGAGCTGTGATAGCACTGCAGGAATATAAACATCTGGGGTTCAGAAAAGTGCTGCAGAGGCTCTTGTGCCGCCTGTGGAGATCTCACCCTTTTTGGGAAATAATGGCCCACACCGGTTATCCTGCGCTGAAAAGTATTTCCTTTTTCTTCCCTTTCTAGATTTTATATTCAGAGCACCCATTAAATTAAGCAAAACGGGAGAACTCCGAGAAGAATATGAAAACCAGCTAAGGAAGGTCAGTATTTTGAGTAATTGTGGTTTTTCTTCCAGAATAAGTTGGATTTCCTGCAGGAATGCCATCCTACCTGTAGGGAAGCCTGAAGGGCTTTTTTTTCCTGTTTTATAACAAAGGTCATTTATTCTCTTTATACTGTTCAGCCAGTTCAGGAAATGGCTGTAACTGAGCATGTAGAAGCAAAGTGTTGCTGTCTTAGTCTGCCTTCCAGAACATGGAAGTGCACCTTCTTTGGAGTGACTGTTTGGTTGTGGATGTAATTCCATAAAGGCTTTTGCAGCATAAGGCATCTCCTTTTCCTCAATCATCCTCTTCCTCAAAAAAAAAAAAAAAAAAAAAAGCCAAGCAAAAACAAAACAAAACCAAACTATTCCAAACTAGAGCTGTCTGTTTTTACTGATGGGCGGTGTCACTGCAGGTTACTGTGATAGCTTTGGCTGGCTATTTCATTAACTGATCTTAGGAATTGCATACTCTTCTTCAGCTGATGTGCCTTGCCAGGAAGGCAGGGACACTGTGTGCAAAGTCGTAGCACTTGTGGCATTTTCAACAGCAATTCTCTGTCAGGTTTAAGGAAATATATTTGCAGCATGGTTAGGCTGCAGCTGAAAAGTTTTTTACATGTAAAGTTTGACTTCAGCAAAAAGATACCGTGTACAGCCCAATGCAAACACTTCTCACTGCCCATCCAGTCACAGGGAAATACTTTATCATGTTTCTGGCATTTGGGTGTGTTTCTGTCCTGTTCTTGTTCAGCCTGCTGCCTTCCCCTTCTTGCTCCCTGCCAGATGGGAGATGGGTTTCTTCCCCCTGCCAGCTCAAACTTGCTTTATGTGAAGCTCAGCTGAAAGAGCTGGGTGGGAGGAGATTCTGTGAATCGTCATCCTACAGCAAATGGCACTGAAATTCTGCTGGTAAAAATGACAGCTGATGATGCAGTCACAGTGTTTCCTTATTGGTAGAATCAGCACAGAACCACAGAATCGTTTAGATGGGAAAAGCCCTCTGAAATGGAGCCTGACTGTTCCCCCAGCACTGCCAGGGCCACCAGCATCCCATGTCCCCCTCTGTGCCACAGCCACATGGCTTTTCAATCCCTCCAGGAAGGGTGACTCCACTGGGCTGCTGTGCCAATGACTGGCTACCCTTTCAGGGAAGGAATTCACCATTAGACTGATACCCAGCCTAAACTTCCCCTGGTGCATCTTGGTGCTGTTACATCTTGTCCTGTCACTTGTTACCTGGCTGCGAGACTGGCTCATCTGGCTCTACCCTCCTGTAGGGAAGCAAAACTGTGACTGTTGCTACTCACCAAGAGTTTCTTGGTATCCCTGAGCTTCTGAGGTAGGCAGGAGGAGACAGGAGCTCGGGTTTGGGAGTCTAAGCTCGTATATGATTGGGTTTCCTTCCATGTCTCAAGACACAGGGTTTAATCCCAGCTGCCCTGCCTGTGCAGTGGGGATGACCTGGGCTTCCCTCCTGAGGAGGGGAGAGGAGCCTTGCCAAACCTTTTTCCATCCCCTAGATGTGACCTGGTTTACGTATCTGAACTCTCGACCTGCTTCCCCACTTCTTGCAGTTGAAAACAAAGTGGTACCATAATTATGTACTGAAGAGATTTTATTTGAGGTGGATTATCTCACAGCTGATTTTTCTCCACTGGCTTTCAGAATGAGCTAGATATTTGCTGTCTGTGCAGGACAGAGAGGTGGTGTTTTCCTCTTTAGTGCCCTCGATGCTCTTGCATTTTATGTTTTTCTGTGTGCTAAAACCCTAACTCATCCTGTCCAGCTGTCTTCCTATCACAGCAAGTCTGTTGCCTGTGAGCACTCAGAGTGGGAGGGAGACTCCCACCTGAGGCATGTGCTGACATGCATCCTCCCAGAGGCAGCACAGTGCAGGGCAGACAGGATCCCAAACTGTGTGAGCTGGCCACACTGCTGCACATGCATGTTCCTGTCAGGAGAGGTGGTTCTGAAGTGGGCTTTTCTTGAGTGGCCATTTATCAATTGCTTGTGCAGCATTTCATTTCCCCTGCAGTTACAGTATCCAAAGGACTCAAATGCATTTTCTGCTAACTGTGCTGGTCACAGCAGCTGTTGGTCCTGCATCTAGCATTTCAGAGGTGCTGCTCTGATAACATGAGTTATCAGAGTTATCATGAGTTATCCCAGGGTTCATTCTGTCAGACTCTTGTTCTCCTGTCCCAGCACAGCATTGCCATGCCTGGGAGGAAATTCTCTGGGAGACAATTTGCATTAAGGCTACTTCAAATTATTATTTTTGTAATTAGTACAGATTTTATAATTAAATTTTGATTTTTTTTTTTCAACCTTAGTTCTGGATCTAAATTCTTTTTTCTATCCTATTAATTAGGATTAATGTTGTTGCTTTATTGGCTTCGTTGTCAGTACCTCACACTAAGTGTGCCATGGATTCCCCAAAATCCTTAAATATTCCTGTGTGTTGTTACTTGTTCTTGTGTCTTTGGATTTATAATTTAGCCAGTGAATTTTTCTGTATAACTTTCTTCCACATGAGAAATTCAGTAGTGCTGGGTAGTATTTCAGTCAGCCAAAAGAAAAAAACAAAAAACACTTTATGATAAATCTTGATGTGAATTTGTTTTTCAGATGCTTCAAAAAAGGCAGCAATGCTGTTGACTTAGAGCAGACTATTCATCATGTCTGCATCATGTGGTCACAATCTATGTTAGTCAGACACTGTTGTAGTTATTGCTTGAGATTATTAATAGATGAGGAATTTAAAGATACATCTTAAAACAACTCTAAGCAAGGAGTCAAACCAGTCTTTGAAAGTATTTGCTGAACACCCACAATCAGCCAGACAGTGGAGTTTTTCCTGGTTTCTGCCTTGTTTCCTCATTGTTTTCCTCCTTGATTCTCTGTTCCTTATCTCTGGGAGCTTGGATTCAGTAGGATTCGGGTCTCTCCAGTTTGAAAATCACAATGTGCTTTTCCTGTAATGCCTCCTGAGCTCTGTTTTCTTTACCATCCTTATGTCCATACTTTTAGGGTTTTCCCCCTCCTGCAGCAGGGAAGAAAAACACTAAATATTTTTGGCAGAATGAGGAATTGTTGCATCATCCCACAGTGCCTTTTTGAGTTAGGGATCTCCTGAAGCACCTGAGATGCCTGTGCCCAAATATGAGGAAAAACCCAGGGATATGAATTCCTGTGATTCATGAGCAGGGTGAAGATGTGTCAGTCACAGGTCCAGGTAACTTCTGCATGGGGGGTGGCTGGAGGAAGGAGGGAGGATTGTTCCCTATGCAGATCCTTGTAGAGTATTCCTGGGCTGTGTCTGAGTTGAGGCAGAGGCAAGACACAAGCTGGAACAGTGGCTGAGTGGTGGAGGGAGAGGGGCAGGGACAATCAGGTGGTGTTCTCTTGTGTTCTGCCAAGCTGCTCAGGTGGTGGAAACAAGGAGAAAAGGAGTGGTGTTGGTTTTGATAGCATGTCTGCAAATAAAACCCAAAAAACCCCAAAAAAGTCCTGGCAGAAAAGGGGAGTTTGATTCCTTAGGTGAGGAGCAAAATAGTGCAGCAGAGTCAGAGTCCGTGCACCTTGTGTCCCAGATCCTGGCATTCCCTTGCACTTCTCTGTGTCTGAAACTGAATTCAAGCTTGGAGTCAGCTCTCAGGGGCAAGGTGCCTCTCTGGATCCTCTCCATCCCAACATTGGTGAAACAATGGCATTTCACCTCTCGTGTAGCTTTCAGTTGGGAATTGCTGCATCTCACCTTTTATTTCAGATGATGCTGCTTATGTGTCTGCCAAACTCTGTGTGCTGCATGTCAGGCCACTGGAAGGCTAAAACTGAAATATCACAGCTTGCTTGAAACTAATTTTGCACCTTTTTATTTTCTCTACCTACAAGTAGAGAAAAGCTTTTGTCTGTCTATTTTAGAAAATACAGTTGCAGAGAAGGCTTTCTCCAGCCCTGGGCCTCACACTGCTTTGTTGTTCTGCAAAGAAGATAAAATACATGGTACTTGTGTATAAAACACAAATGTGGTGTAGGAGCAAACCAGTCTTCTCATTACTGTGAGAGAGGCAGTGGCTCTACCCTGGAGTAGAGAAATGAAGGCATGAAATTAAATGATGTGACCAACCTCTTGTCTTGCCAATCTGTAAGTGTATGACTTAAAATTATAACTACTCTACCTCTATTATCATTATTTCCAGCTGAGAGAAGAGAAACTACAAGAAGAAAAGACGTCTGAGGATCTGATTCACAAGTTCATTCTAGATGACATGGACATAGGGAAAAGAAAAATGGAGGAACAGCAGAAAAAAGATGAATCTATAGTGTTGAAAGGGAACCAAGACTCTGTAAGTGAGCTCATGCTTCTCCTTCCCATCCACATAACAAAATTTTCATTCTTTGGCTTTCCAGGATTCCTTGATTGAGTTTAAATAGCTCATGAAGGGTATGAGCTGGCAGATTATAAAGATCCTTGTTAATGAGAACTGTCTTCTAAGGTCTGTTATGTCTGCAGATGTTCTTCTAGAGGTTTTTGTCCCCTGTTTTACCCTCTCCTGTGTGACTCTTCCTAACACAGCAGATCCCCTCAGCTTTGGGGATGTCCTTGGTCTTCAGCCTTGTGTGCATTTCCACGAACATTTCTCCATGAATCTTCTACAGTGAACTTTTACAACTGAAGTTCAACACATTCTTTATGCTGACTTCTGCCCATTTCATTTGGGAGGCTCTGCAGGAAATGTTCTTAAAATTTCCACTTGATAGGCTGGTCCATGGGGGCTGAGTAACCAACACCCTGTAGTAACCTGTACTGTAGAATTTCCCCACATTTTCTTGATCAATAAATCACTTTATTTGATGACTAACAGCTATATATAGGAGCTGTGTGCTTATATTTGTATTATTTATGCCTTATGTCCTGTCAGTATAATCAGAAATGGGGGACGTGGGGATCTTTAACCCTTTTGCAGGAGCTTTATTTTCCAAGTTACTCTTTCTGTTGTGCATGTCAGCTAACTCTCCCTTGATTGGCTTCAGTTTCCGGAGCGTCTCTCGGACTCCGAGAACGAGGAACCATTCCAGGGCCGGCCAACCCATCGCTCAGCTTTTGTTTCCAAGACCAGTGCCTACTCCTTTGCTTTCCTTTCAGGGTAAGATGCTGAGGCTTTGTTTAATGTCCCTTAAAGATGTTCTTCCCACCTGTGATGCTCTAATCAAATGATGGTTCCATTATAAAAGAAGCTGGTTTTTTTTCTGGAATTTCAGAGCAGACTCGTTGGTAGAATGTGGTATCTGTCTGATTACTTTCTACCTGGAAGTTAATGTTCATCCCAGGAAGGAGAAAAATCATTGCCAGTAGATTTAAACTATTAGTCAGAAATCAAAATTCTGTAGGGTGAACTCCAGAGTGCTGGTTCCTTCTCCAGCAGAGATATGAAGGGATAGCATCAGCCCCAAGCAGCTTTTTCCCTGGGAAGCTGTTGCTTGAGGCAGTGGAAGCAGCTGAAGGGGCAGGTGTGTTTCCACATGAGAGGCAAAGGGGTTCCAGCTCCTCGCTGGGGCTGGGCTCAGGCCGTGGTGGGCCGTGGGCAGAGGTGAGCACAGACCAGGGCTCTGCAGAGATCCAGCACTCCTGGATCCCTGTTCCCCGAGGCACGGGGGTGTCTGCCAGCCCAGTGCTGCCAAGGCTGATGCCTCTCCCACAGGCAGCAACTGCCAGGGCTGTTGAGCTGGCTGTTCCTAAGGTCACAAACCTTAGGAATCCTGTTCTCACCCCTCTGCTTTTCAGGAATTTAACCTCCAAGGTGGAGAGGAGTCGGAGCTGCAACGACACCATTCAGGAGAGATCCAAGAGCAGGCAGAGATCAGCCCCAGCCACCAAAACAAAGGTACAGGCAGCATCTGGAAACAGGTTCCTGCATGTAAATGTTCTTATCTGAGGTTACACAGCAGCAGTAATCTGGAGATATAAAATATGAGCTTTGTGGCACTGTGTTATCACCACAGGGCCAATCACTTCCTTGCGGCTCCCAATAAAACCTGCTGGGTTAGGAACTGCTAAACAGAAAAGCAGACAGCTGTCAGGCTTCTTGTGGAGGCTAATTGGAAAGGCTAATTGGAAATGGAAAGGGTTTTCATTAGGCTTTTGTTCGGTAATTAATTTTCTTTACAAGGTTAAATCCCCAGCCTTTTCTTTTTCTGGAAGAAAAATCTTTTAGAAGTTTAGGAAAATAACGTTCTCTTCCTTTACCTTTCTCTCCAAAGCTGTTTAAACAGCAAAACCCATTGCTTTCCTGACATGAGGGTACATTGGCGCTTCCATACTATAGAAAATCCAAAGGCCTGATCTCCATAGGATCAGAGAATGGTTTGGGTTGGAAGGGAGCTTAAAGGTCATCCAGCGCCCTGCCCTGGGCAGGGAGACCTTCTCACGTCCCACGTCAGCCGTGGCAGTGCTGTGAGCAGCAGAGGGTGTTGGGGACAGCTGTGCACAGCAGCCATGCGTTGTGCCGTTCTGCCCTGGCTGTCCCTGTCCCTGTCCCTGTGCCTATCCCTGTCCCTGTCCCCGTGCCTGTCCCTGTGCCTATCCCTGTCCCTGTGCCTGTCCCTGTGCCTGTCCCCATCCCCGTCCCCGTCCCCGTGCCTGTCCCCGTCCCCGTCCCCGTCCCCGTCCCTGTCCCAGCCCCAGTCCCTGTCCCTGCCCAGCCCCAGCCCCTCCAGCCTTGCCTTGCCCCGCAGGTGCTGCCCGCGGCGGGGCCGGCGCCGCTGCTGGGGGTGCTGGCGTGCTCGCAGAACCACCGCTGCCTGTCGGCGCCCGAGCTGACGGCCGAGCGGCGCCTGCTGCTGGGCGCCGTGTGCTCGCTGCCCGCCCTGCACCGGCCCGAGCGCTCCGTCAGCCCCGAGAGCAACGACAGCATCTCCGAGGAGCTCAACCACTTCAAGCCCATCGTCTGCTCCCCGTGCACGCCCCCGAAGCGGCTCCCCGACGGCAGGGTGCTGAGCCCCCTCATCATCAAATCCACCCCCAGGAACCTCAACCGCAGCCTGCAGAAGCCAACCACCTACGAGGCCAGTCCTAGAATACTGAAAAAGTGGGAGCAGATATTTCAGGAGCGTCAGATCAAAAAGACTCTGTCTAAAGCGACCCTTACGTCCTTGGCTTCGGAGCCCGGGGAAGACATCGTGGTTCCTGACATCGCCAACTCCAGCAGCTGCACTAAAGAGCAAGTGCAGGGTGATCCCCTCCCACCTGACACAGCGGGAGAGCCTCGCCCCGAGCTGGATTTCTTCCCTTCTGTCAGTGAAGTGAAGCTGGGAAGAGGGACTGAGAGGAGCAGAGGGTCACAGGCCTCAAGCGCCGACGCCGCTGCTGCTGAACCAGACGTGCGATCAAACGCAGCCTCCCTAAACGCGCGAGTGGCTGAAGCCCCTGACCTAAAAGTGAATGCGTTCATGGACAAATCCTGTCTTAGCCTCGGCCCGAAAATGCTGGGCAGGAGACTCGTGGGCGTCAGCGCGTCGCTGCCCGACAACAGCCCGCTGGGAGTGCCCATCAAGGCGTCGGGGAAGAAGCAGCTGAAGTACCTGAACAACAGCGAGCTGGTCAACGTGCAGAACAGCACCTGCAGCTGCGTGGAGAACATCCTCGGGGAGCCGCCGCCGCTGCTGCGCCGGGGCCGCAAGCGGCGCTGCAAGACCAAGCACCTGGAGCACAAGGGCTCCGCCAAAAGACTGAGACACGCGGCGGCGGACACGGCCCCCCCCGAGCCCCGCAACCCGCAGCAGAAGCTGCAGCAGGAGGAGGAGGACAGGAGGCTGGCCCTGCACCTGCAGAGCATCTTCGACAGCGAGAACAGGACGGTGGACAGGCGGAAAGCCCGCGCCGATCGCTACCTGCTGCGCTCCAAGAGCACGCTGGGGGCCAAGTAGCGCCGCTGGACCATGTTGCCTTTCTGTGGGACCCTGAGGGTTATCAGATTACCTTATAGCAAAACTATTTTTTGCCCTGCTTCCACCCACGCTGTTGTTTTTTCATTTCGGTGGTAAGACATTTCTAGGTCCAGTTCAGAGAGAAGCCAGCGTCCTTTCAGATTTTAAAAACATAGAGAGAGAGAATGAGAAAGAAGCCTTCCGGTCCTCTCTGGTCCGTTGGCCTGAAGGAATTGTCTGTGATCCCTGTGAATACACTGCAAGGCTTCCACACGCAGTGGGCACCCCTGAGATCCCCAGCTAGCAGGGGACGTGGGCTATGAGAACCATCCCTTGCCAAGAGAAGTCTGAGCTCTGCTCATGGAAATTATCTGAGAAAATTATCTTCTCCTCTCTGCCTGCCCCATTTTCTCCCTCAGGCTGCCTCTGGTCGTGGGGTCAGCCTCTGTGGGGAGCAGCCCATGCTCCGTATTTCTCCTGGGGAGCCCTAAACAGAGTCCCCCCATAGTACTTCCAGTGAATGTATCTCACTGTCTGCAGCAGCAGCACAGATCATTCATCACTTTCTTGAAGCAGAAAGCCAAATGCAGTGAAAAGAAAGACCTAAAATAAGGATTTTACTGGAAAACCTGATAGGGATTTATAATTT
The DNA here is from genome assembly GCF_903797595.1 of Erithacus rubecula. Classification (NCBI taxonomy): domain Eukaryota; kingdom Metazoa; phylum Chordata; class Aves; order Passeriformes; family Muscicapidae; genus Erithacus; species Erithacus rubecula. Next base: position 240,914 of record NC_136658.1, on the reverse strand, counting down.
CGTGTTTGTGACAGGGGAGAGAGCTCAGGTGGAGCACCCACACGCTGAGCACTGTCTTTTCCAAACCAAGAGGATTTCCTGTTCTTCCCTGCAGAACTGAAGAAAGGGAGATGGTGGCCAGGGAGTTTGTGGAGGGACGTGCTGCCAGCTGCCACGTCCCTTGCTCGGTTCAGAGCTCTCTCAGTGCACCTAGGGCGTGTGCTTGCACTGCAGAGGAGCATCCCAGGGGTCCAGCCAGGCAGCCACTGTGACAGGAGCCTGCCTGTGCCAAGGGCTGCCCTGCCCTCTGCAGCCCCCTGGCCTCAGCTGCAGACTGAAAGGGCTGGCTGGAGCCTGCCCTTGGTGGAGCACCTGTTCTCTGCCAGATGTGGCAGCCACCTCTGGGCGTTTCCAGCCCTCTCCCATGGGTTATTTCCATGGATTATTCCCAGTAAGGCAGCTCACAGGGTGCCCTTCCAGCTCGTCCTTGGCAGCTGCCTTGCAGAGTATTCACGAGGACCCTCCAGCCCCACGGGCACCTTTGTCTGAGGCAGGGCTTGTGACATTTCCAGTCCTGCCCCGTGTGCCAGGGGTGTTTTTGGGATGAGCACAGGGCAGGGGCAAACTTCCCAATGGATCCTGTGCACACAAATAGGCAGATCTGATCTAACACAACTGCATTGCCCAATTTCCTCTATCTAAAAACAGCTGAATTTTCTCCCTCCATCTTAAACAGTCAAAAAGAAAACAGGAACTGGTTTTCTTTTTCGCTGTAAGGACCCTGGCAGCTTCTTTTTTTTCCTAATTGAACTGGATTAAAAAAAAAAAAAAAAAAAAAAAAGAAAAGAGAAATCTTATATTTTATTGGGTAAAATTTATATATTTTAAATACTATATTTCAACAGATCGACCCTTTTGTTTTGAGAAATCTTATAGCAATGATTCCATAATATATATCTCTATCTCTGTATCTCCTCGCCACACAAGCTACTGGATGGTTGAAGTTGTTCCTGGGCTGGTGAGAGCTGGCCTGCTCTGCCTTCCCAGCACTCTGGGCCTCTCCTGCACTGCAGCCTCGCCAGGTGCTGCTTGAAGCTTTTGACCCAAACCAAAACCTGCTCCTCTGTCCAGCTGTGAATTAGAAGGGAATTAAGGACTTGGAGCCTTGACTGGACCTAGAGGAGCAGCACAGAGAGAAGTAGTGCTGGCCTGGATCTGCCCTCGGAGCTCAGGAGGGGAAGCCACAGCTTTAACTGGGAATCCGTGCTGCTTTTCCCAACAGTTTGAGCTGCAGCGTGCACGTCCCAGGTGCATTTGGATTTAGAATTATTTTTACAGGCCCCCTTTCTGCGGCTCATCCCTGGAGCCCCAAACAGACTTCCCTAAACAGTTTCCTTTTTTCTCGTGGTGTTTGTGGGGGGGCTCAGCTGGGCCTGGGCTGCTTACACCACAAAAAAATAGATTTACATGCTGAATGTATCTTTACTTTCCCCTCTTAAAACAGATTTCACAGCCCAATGCACTAGGCCAGTGACTTACTACCTTCTTTTAAAAAGATTTTATAAATATTTAGGGGTTTGTGCGTTAATTTCCTGATCCCGAATCCAAGCTGGGCACAAGTGTAGGAGGCAGTGCCTGAGCTGGAGCTTGTCCCCAGCCAGAAGAGCTTGATGGGACCAGCTCCAGGCTGCCCCCAAAAAAGAGATCCCAATTCCCAAGCATCATGCACGGGCCATGGCATCCCTGCTGAAGGAGACCTTTGGATGTGGAATCACAATCATGCCAGGGAAGGGTTGTGGTGATGCAAAGCCAGCATGAATGTTTTATTAATTTAACACTCTTGACGTTTGTGTGAGCTTGCAAAAAACAACAAAAATTGTAAATAATTGCACCCCAAAGAGCAGGAGTACCCAGCCTCTCCCCTGGAAAGGTCAGGAATGGCACCACCTTTGCCAGAGATCGTGCCAGCTGAGAAGGAGAATGCCTCCTGCTGACAATGGATGCAGCACGAGACCAAACCCAGTATTTATTCACACTCTGTGACAGTCCTTTGTAAGCCTCGGCTGCCTTCCCTCCGGGAGGAAGGCGTTCCTTGCTGGCTGTGGACAGCACGGGCACGGGAAGTGTCCTCCCAAAATGCGAAGCTGTCTCATCCGGAGGGGCTGGGGTTGGTTCCGTGACAGAAGGACTGTGCCTGCCAAAGATGCCACCGACTCCCAGGAAGTTGCTCGCTGACCCTCTGGAGCTCTCTGCCCGGGAAAAGCCGCACAGAAGGGTCCGTGTTTGGAGTCAGCGGGACGAGCTAAATGAAGGAAAAGTGCCAAAAGGGATCACGCCAGGTGATTGTATGACGTTGTTCTGTATTGTCAGTATTTCTCTTCCAATGCTATTGTACATGCGGTGCACAGTAGTCATGAAGTGTAGCTTGAACAAGCGCTTCTTTGTATTTTCTCAGTGCAAGCAAAGGGGGAGATCGAAGCCTTAAAGACTCTCAGTGACTTTAGCAAACAAGCCTTTAGCAATGCTCCGAGGGCAGGGCTCGCAGCGCTGTCCTGTGTCCCGGCTGTGCAGCGAGAGGCCGGCAGAGCCCAGCGGTGGGGACACGGGAGAGCAGCTGCCCGGGATGGAGCCAGCACGGGTCTGGCACGGGGCTGGCATGGTCCCTCCTGCCACCCGCTGCTGGCAGCGCCCTGTCCCCTCCCGTGTCCGGAGCGGCGCCGCGCACCCGCTCCGCGGCTCGCTCCTCACTATGCAAACGGGAAAGCCTCGGGCTGGTCACGGGCGGGAGCTTTGCTCTGAACTGCAAACCAATCTCGATGTCGCTACACTTCCCTCCAGTAACGCTTTAAGTGGTTGTGCTTTCGTGTTCTCCGCTCGCCAGCAGAGCACCGGCTGGCCGCAGACTCTGCTCCGGCCCCGCTGAGCCCCGCGGCTCCGCCCGAGTGTTAGAAAGCCGTGAAGGCACCCAAGGACCGCCGACTTGCATGTGTGAAATGTGTGAGTGGAATGACATGCGGGCATCTGTCATGCTGTGGCTTCTGTTGTTTGAAACAGAGTAAATCCTGCTTGTGAAACAATTGTCACAAACCAGAAATATGCCAACAAATGTGTACAAATAACAGTGTTTGTGTTAACAGCAACCGGGACTTGAACTGCAGGGCAAAGGCCGAGGTTCAAACAGAATAAAACCAGGTTCTGACAGTGAAACTCCCTGCTTCTTGCTGTGCTTGGAAGCAAGCAGGATCCTACTGCTGCTTGGCCCAGACAGTGATGCTTGCCTCCCTCTGAAGGAGGTTGTGGAGTAATTGTAGAACCACAGAATCGTTCGGTTGGAAAAGCTCAGAGACTCAAGTTCTGCTTCCTCTCGGGACAAACCCATTTTAATCCGAGGCTGCTCCCCCAGCAGCTGGGTTTGGGCTGGGGTTAGTCCATCTGTGGACCCCAGGGAGCCCAGCAGAGTCCGTGTGGCACCCTGGCAGAGCTGAGCCCTCTCGAGCTGTCCTTTCTCCCCTTCCAGCTGCTCTGGCACCTCCGTGTGACCGGGAATGCTGCCAGAGGCTGCCCGAGGACCTGTGCCTGCTCCGCTCCCGCCCCCCTGCTCTCACAAACAGAGCACAATGGGCGCTTTCCTCCGGGAACGCCTGGGCTCAGCCAGGACAACGAGCCAGAGCAGATTCCCACCAAAAGGAGCGGAGGTACTGGGAGATTCATTAATAACAGGCTCGAGCAAAGACAGGTGAAAACCCATCACTTGCTCTCGCTGCAGGGAGCTGCATCTGCCGGGAGCCCGGACGGGGGCTGCTGTTGATGGTTTAAACACGAAACTGACATCCTCCAGCAAAGCAGCTCGATTGTCTCGGTCCACATGGCTGTGTAGCTGAGCATCGCAGCTCCCGCCATGGGAACAGGAGCTTCCTTGTCCCGGCAGCGGGGCTGTGCGTCAAGGGTCTCAGAAGGAGGAATGAGCAGCATCCTGCTCACATGGCTCAGCCACACAGCAGGGTGCTGTGTCGCGTTGGAGATCATAGAACCATGGAATAGTTAGGGCTGGAAAAGGTCATCGAGTCCCCCAGCACTGCAGGGCCACCACTGACCCGTGTCCCCAAATCCCTGCGGGGATGGGGACTCACCACTACCCTGCGCAGCTGTGCCAGGGCTGGACAACCTTTTGGGGTCGGACGGGAATTGGAGCAAGCTCATCCAGTGAAAGGTTGCCCTGGCCCTGGCAGGGGTGGCACTGGACGGGTTTTGAGGTCGCTCCCCACCCGAACGCGACTCCATGATGAGAGCGCCCCCACGTCACGGGGACTACATTTCCCGGCGTGCCGCGCGGCGCGGGGGCCGGACTTCCTGCGGCGCGGCCAATCAGCGGCCCCCAGGTGTCGCGGGCGGGGCGGGGGCGGAGGCGGCGAGAAGATGGCGGCCAAGAGCGGCCGGAACGGACTCCTGGACAAGGTACGGCGAACGGGGCTCCCGAGCCGCCCCGAGCGGCCCCGGGCAGCGCCCCGCCGGGCCCGGGATCCCGCCTTCCACTCCTGGGCATCCCTCCCTCAGCCCCGGGCGTCCATCCTTCACCCCTGAGCATCTCCGCCAGCCCTGGGCATCCTTATCCCTGAGCATCCCCCTCATCCCAGAGCACCCCCTCAGCCCTGAGCATCCCATTCCTGAGCATCCCCCTCACCCCTGGCATTCGCATCCCTGAGCATCCCCATCCTGAGAATCCTTCCTAATTCCTGGGCATCCCCATCCCAGAGCATCCTCCCTTCGGCCCTGGTCACGCCCTTCCAACTGCTGTAGATGCTTGTATAAGGAAAAATAAATAGTGGAAAGAATTCGACCCTCTTCTCAAACAGCAAAGGGCTTTGGCTTCCAATTAACATGTGTGCTAATTACCCTGGAAGAAAATGCTTCAAAAAGGAGCCACTTAAAATATTTGGTACCATACACTGATGTGAGAGCTCTGTCCAGCTCTCCATGATTTTTGGATCCTTTATGGCCATTGCCTTTGTGCAGCAGTTGTAGCAGCAAAACGAAATCTGCTCTCAGAGCCACTGCCAGCCTGTGATGGGCTGTGTAAGCTAAGCCTGCCCAGGAGTGGGCCTCCTGTCCTGCTGCTCACAGCAGGACCAAGCACATTGGGATGAAATTCCCCTCACTCCACACCGTTCCATTGCAGTGGAAGATTGATGACAAGCCAGTGAAAATTGACAAATGGGATGGTTCAGCTGTGAAAAATTCCTTGATGACTCTGCCAAAAAGGGTGTTCTGTCTCTGTCCCTCTTGGGAAACTCTGATTTTCTTTCCTGCTTTAGGGGTTGGTTGTGCCCATGTCCATCTGTGGCATCTCCTGCGATTCCCACGTGTCTGTGCCCAGTGGGATCCAGGATCAGGATGCCTGATGCAGACAGGAGCTCCCCACCAGCTGTCTGCCAGCTTCCCTCCGGGACATTCCCTTCCCTGAAACACTGTGTCAGTCTGGCTGCCTGTTTCTCCCGCAGGTGCTCCTGGAGAAGTACAAGTACGTGGAGAATTTCCGCTTGATCGACGGCCGCCTCATCATCTGCACCATCTCTTGTCTCTTTGCCATTGTGGCTTTGATTTGGGATTACCTGCACCCTTTTCCCGAGTCCAAACCCGTTCTTGCCTTTTGTGTTATCTCATATCCTTTACATCTTGTCCTGGTTATCCACAGGGGGTGGACTTTCCACACCAGCAAAACCCTTCTGGATATTCCTGTTTTCAGGCCTGTGGGAATTGCACTTCCCATCATGTGGGGCTCAGCTGACAATCAGACAGTTTTCATGTGATGGGGAAATTCCTGCCTGTGTGGGTGAAATGCCCCAGATATGGGCAGTCTGAGGCAGATCTCTCCTTTTATTCTATCCACAGTCTGCTTACAGACACGTTTGCTTTTCCCTAATACCACAGGTCAGACACTGAGAGAGGAAAGAGGAAATTCTTGTCAGCAGCCCTCTGCAGAGGGATGTGGATCCATGGGCTGAGCTCACCCCGTGAGGTTCAGCAGTGCAAAGGATTGGGTGGCCCTGGCAGGAGGGATGGGCTGGGGGAATAGTTGGATTCAATGGGATCAGACACATTTTCCAGCCTGAACAATTCTGTGATCCTAAGGAATCTCATCATTCCAGGCTGCTCTGGTGGCTTTCAGAACAAATGGGGGATTTGTATTGCAGCACTTGAAATTACTTTATTCTGAAAATGGGAAAGAGGAATTTCTTTGTCTGTGCTCAGGAGGAATGCCCAGCAACTCCTCCTGGGGCTTGTTCAGTCTCAAGTTTTCCCACCATCTCCCAGCAAATGTCAGAGTCCCAGTCTGGTTTGGGTGGGAAGGGACCTTGAAGCTCATCCGGGTCCACCCCTGCCATGGGCAGGGACATTTCCACTAGACCAGGGTGCTCCAAGCCCCATCCAGCCTGGCCTTGGACACTTCCCAGGAGTGAACAGTAAATTACTAAAGTCTCTATTTATTGCTTAATTTCTCATGCTAATGAAGCATCAGCCAAACACCCTGTTTGGAATTAAAGTGAGGTGGTTGAACACCAGTGTCTGAGGGGCTTCTCTGCCCGGTTCCTGCTTCTCCCTGCACCCTCTCAGTTCCCTTGACTTGCTCTGCACGTATTTCGTGATGATGGGAATCCTGACCATCTACACCTCATACAAAGAGAAGAGTATTTTCCTGGTGGCCCACAGGAAGGACCCAGCAGGGATGGATCCTGACGACGTGTGGCAGCTCTCCTCCAGCCTCAAACGGTACGAGTGCCCGGGCAGCTGCCCCTCCCTCGCCAGAGTCACCCACACACTGCCCTTGCTCTGAGACCCACAGACCCCCGTGCTCACCCAGCCCCCCTCCTGCTCCAGGGTGTGCGGCCAGCAGTGCCCCGTGTCTGGCTCCTCTCTAAAGCGGGCTGCAAGGCCTGCAGTTGTGTTGTGGCCATCCCAGGGGCTTTCCCCTGAGCAGGAGGGGTTCTGTCCTGTCCCCCTGGGGCCCTGCTCTGAGCTGTGTCTGACCCCACAGGTTTGATGACAAGTACACCCTGAAGCTGACGTTCATCAGCGGCAAAACCAAACAGCAGAGGGAAGCCGAGTTCACCAAATCCATCGCCAAGTTCTTCGATAACAATGGCACGCTGGTCATGGAGGCCTACGAGCCAGAGGTGTCCAAGCTGCACGACAGCCTGGCCCTGGAGAGGAAAACAAAGTGATCCCCGAGCCCGCCCGCCTCCCTCAGCCTGTGAATTGACACCAATAAAGTCACATGGCAAAGAAAGCAAATCATGGCCTCTGTTTTTGTCCTGAAGTCCTACTGCCTTTGGAATGAGCAGCAATTTTTAATCTTGGACCCGAGATTTGTTGGAGCTCATGGCTAAGCTTGGTCCGTGGGCCTGCCTTCCAGGCTCTGAGGCAGACCCCAGAAATGCATTCTGGGCACCCTCAGGAGGGGAAACATCACCTGTGCTGCCCACCTTTACCTGGCAGTGCTCTGTGTCCAGGGGGTTTTACCAATTCCATCGTTCTGTTTTCTGTCAGGAGTTCAGGACAAAACCTTTCTGTGAAACAACCATCCCCTCCCAAACGAGTTTGCTTTATTTTTGTATTTATCTAACTGGGGCTAGTGGATTGTTTTTATATTAAAAAATTGGGGGGGAGAATCAAACGTGCTACTTCTGTGTGCTCAGCCACGAAACCACTTCCAGAAAGTGTGAGAGATTTTCCAAGCTGTGTCTGTCCTGCGGTTCCCTTGTGACTTCCCCTGTTCCATGAGTCCCTTCTATAAATGGGCTTTTTTTAAGAGAGAGATTTTTGAGATTGCTTTTTCAATAAAATGGAAGAACAGACATCAAACGTGTCTTGGAGCATCTCTGGGGAGGAAATCCCAGTACACAAAATCCTCAAGGCTGGAAGAGTCCTGGCATTCCCGTGGCACCACCACAGCCTTGTCACCTCAACCTCGTCCCCAGGTGCCACGTGATGATTAAGAAGGCTCCTCTTTTATCTCGTAGAGCTGGTTGGACTTGGCTGCCTCACCTCAGGGAACTCCCAGACGGAACCTGCGTGATTTTCCAGCCCTCCCTCTCCAACCTGTTCCGGAGAGGCACCTGGGAAGGCAAGGGCCAGCAGGAAGGGATCCTCCTGGCAGCCCGAGCAGGGTGCTGCCTCCATCGCTCTCCCGGCTCCCCTCCTGCCTGCGGGCACCTCTCGGCAGCGGCTGCACGGTCAGTCTCCTGCAGGTGCACCGTGGGAGCGCCGGCGGAGGAGCGCATCCATCACCGCCACACCTGCGCAGGTACGGTCCCCGCTGCCTCCGCGCCGGGCTCCGGGGAGCGCACAGCCGGGTCCCCGCCCGCTTCCGCGCTCGGCCGAGCGCTGATCCGGCCCGGAGCCGCAGGAAGAGGCGGAGCGGGGCCGAGGGAGGAGCGGGCTGTGCGGGATGCGGAGGTGCGGAAATGCGGAGATGCGGGAAACGGAGGAGTGCGGGATGGGGGAGTGACAGCACGGAGGGGATGGGGGTCGGTGCTTGGGGGTGCAGGGGGCTGGGACTGGGGGCTCCCGGGGGGTTTGTGCTGTTTGGGCCAGCGTAGGGACACAGGAGTGCAGGGTGGGATCGAGGTGGCTGGGATGCGTGGGCAACGGGGGTGCATGGGAAATGGAGGGGTGCACGGGAATGGGAGGGGTGCATGGGGAACTGGGGGTTCACGGGGAATGGGAGGTGCACGGGGAACGGGGCGTGCACGGGGAATGGAGTGGTGCACGGGGAACGGGGGGTGCACGGGAATGGGAGGTGCACGGGGAACGGGGGGTGCACGTGCAGAGGGGCTCTGGGGCGCTGGGGGGCCTGGGGGTCCCGGTGCACGCAGGAGGGGCACAGCCCTTGGGAGCAGCCTGGAGGCGGCCCGGGGGTGGAGCAGGGACTGTTAGCAGCACAGCGGAGCAGCGCGGGCAGGAGGGCGGGTGTGACCCCCGGGAGGGGCTCTGCTCTCACCCCACTCTCCCACCCTGCTCAGGTCCCAGCGGGAACCTCAGGGCGGCCACCATGTCCCAGGCCACCACCTGCCTCAAGGTGAGCCTTCACGCCTATCCGCCCCCCCGTACAGGCCACCCCCTCCTTTTGCGGGATTTAACCCTTGCCATCTGACTTTCCAGCAGCAGGGGGATGGCGGGGAGAGCCCCTCAGCGCTGCCACCACCACCGGGATCGCCACACATTTTCCCTCCGGAGACGCTGTTCCGGCAGGCAGGTGGGGTCACCTACCGCATCCCGGCTCTGCTCTACGTGCCCCCGGATGATTCCTTCCTGGCCTTTGCCGAGAAGCGCTCCTCGGCCCGGGACGAGGATGCCAAGTACCTGGTGCTGCGGCGGGGCCGCCGGCACGGCTGCTCGGTCAAGGTAAAATCCCCCGGGCCGTAGGAACGAGGGGGCGGCCGCCGGGTGCGGCGAGCCCGCGGCTAAGCCCGCTTTCCTCCTTGCCGGCAGTGGGGTCCCGTGGAGGAGCTGTCGGCCCTGACGCTGCCCCGCCACCGCACCATGAACCCCTGTCCCCTCTACGACGCCAGGAGCGGCACCGTGTTCCTCTTCTGCATCTGCGTGGAGCAGGGCAAGACGGAGCGGCACCAGCTCTGGAGCGGCTGCAGCGCGGCGCGGCTCTGCTTCGCCAGCAGCGCCGACGGCGGCCGCGGCTGGAGCGCGCTGCGCGACGTGACGGGCGAGGCCATCGGCGCCGACCTGGCCCGCTGGGCCACCTTCGCCGTGGGGCCGGGCCACGGCGTGCAGCTGGGCTCGGGCCGGCTCGTGGTGCCGGCCTACGCCTACTACGTGCACGGCTTAGTGTGCGGGGCGCTGCGCCTGCCCTGCTTCACCCGCCAGCACTCCCTCGTCTTCTTCAGCGACGACGGCGGGCGCCGCTGGCACCGGGGCGAGCTGCTGGGCGGGGAGCGCACCGGCGAGTGCCAGGTGGCCGAGATTCGGGGCGCGCAGCCCAAAGAGTGCCAGGTGTCCGAGATTCGGGACGCGCAGCCCCCGGTGCTGTACTGCAGCGCCCGTGCCCCGCGCGGCTGCCGCGCCGTGGCGCTCAGCGCCGACCAGGGGCTGCGCTTCCAGCGACCCGCGCCCTGCCCGGCGCTGGGCGAGCCCCCGCGGGGCTGCCAGGGCAGCGTGCTCAGCTTCGCCCACGCCGGCAGCCCCTGGCTGCTCTACTCGCACCCCACCGACCGCCGCGGCCGCCGCGACCTCGGCCTCTACGTGAACCCGTCGCCGCTGGACGGGGCGGGCTGGCGGCGGCCCTGGCTGCTGCATGCGGGCCCCGCCGGCTACTCCGACCTGGCCCTGAGCCCCGGACCCGTCTTCGCCTGCTTGTTCGAGTGCGGCGCCAGCAGCGCCTGCGAGCAAATCGCCTTCTGCCTCTTCACCCTGGACCTCCCCGGCGAGCAGGACCCGAAGGCTTCCTAAAACCGACCCGTCCTAGGCAGCGCAGTCACTACCGAGTCCAGTCAGCACGGCAGTGCCGGGACCTCACCAGGTTCAGCATCATGTACCTTTTATTTATTAATGTCTTTTTTAATCGCCCATCAGATGCTGTCTGGGACCTGCGGCAGTGGGGGATGTGCTCCGGCTTGGCCGAGGGGGGATGCCAGCCCAGCATAGGAAATGCCGCTGCTTCCCCAAAAATCAGTATTTTTCACCTGGTAGCAGCTCAAAAGCAGGAGGTACCAGCAATAGCAGCTGATTCAATGAGGAAAAAGTGCCCAAAAATCTTGGTTCCGTTAAAAATGTTTCAGTTCCTGTGTTCCTGCAGGTGGCAGAGAATTCCCAGTTTTTACCGGTTTTTATCCTGTTTTCTTCACTTGCCTGCTTAGGCTGAGTTTCTCCCTACCTCCTGGGAAAAGTCATTCTAATTTGGGGAGGAGGGGTGGGAGGGAGGGGACTGTTGGGGGGTGCTTCATTCTGCTCCATGGGGAACAGGTTGTAGCATCCCGACAGTGACAGTGACCTCACATTCCCGTGCTGCTGTCAAATAAAATTCTCCCAAAGCACCTGAAATCCGGTCGATACAGGGAGAACCCCAACGGGGCTGACCCTACCCCAGAAAGATGCAGGACGGCTCCATGCTGGTGCTGTGGTTTGTGTGTGGAGAGGCGGGATGGGGCAGGCAGGATGAGCAAAGATCCAGTCGAGACGGGCACAGGCAGGATGTGGACAGGGACGGGCAGGATGGGGCCAAGATGGAATGAGGACAGGCAGGATGGGGCCAGGACAGAACGGAGAAAGGGGCAGGGACAGGCTGGATGAGGCTGGGGCAGGACGTGGACCGATAAGAGGGGGACAAGCAGGACCGGGACCAGCCCTCCCCAGCCAGCGTGGCGGATCCGGGGCACCCCCACCCCTTTTCCCCCAAAGGCGGGGCCTCTCCGCCCCTTTTCCCCCGGTTCTCCCGGCGGCGGGGCCGGATGCTGGCGCTGCGGCTGGGGCACGGCTGGGACGGGGACTGCGGCGGGCACTGCGGTGCTGGGGCTCCTGCTGAGGATACGGGGGGCACTGGGGATACTGTGGGTACCGGGGCCACTGCTGGGGGCACTGGGGATACTGGGAGCACTGGCGGTGCTGGTGGCGCTGCTGGGACTGGAGACGCTGTGGGTGCCTGGAGCGCTGCGAGCGCCCGGGACACGGGGTGTTCTGGAGGCACTGTGTGCCGGGGATTCCTGGAGCACTGGGGGCGCTGGGAGCACTGGGGGCGCTGGGGGGGCTGTGGGCGCTGCTGGCGCTGCTGCCGCCCCCCGCCCCGGCCGAGACGTTCTCCGCGATGCTGAGCGTGCGGGGAGCGCTGGGCGCCGAGCGCCGCCTGCTCCGCCGGCTCCGCTCCTACCTGCGGGACGAGAGCTCCCGCCTGCGCCGCCTCCGCAGGTACCGGCGCCACAAACCCCGCGGCATCGCTGCCCGCCAGCCGCCCGTTCCAGCCCCGGGCGTGCCTGATTCCCTGATGCCTGAGGAGCAGCCCAGTGTCCTCCAGTGGTGCCTTGTAGGTTCTACGAGAAGGTCCAGGCGCTGCACCAGGACCCCAAGGCCTCGGTGGACAACCCCTTGCTGGCCTTCAGCCTCATCAAGCGCCTCCACTCCGACTGGCCCAACGTCGTCTACAGCGAGGAGGCCACCAGGAACACCCAGGGTACGGGGAAGGGGTTCCCCCTGTGTCCCCTCTGCCACCGGGGCAGAGCCAGGAGGTGGTGGGGAGAGGATGGGGGGCAGGAGAACGGATGGAAGAGAGGAACACCTGGAAGAACAGGAGGACAGATGGAGGGGAAGGGTCAATGGGTAGAGGAGCAGAATGGATGGAGGAGCAGGATGTGGGGTGCCCAGAGAAAAGAGCTGATAAGAGTGACTGTACCTCCTGATTTCATTTATTCCCCACCCTGCAGCACTCCATGCCGGCCTTGGGGAGGTGGAGCAGGAGCTGCCTGGAGCTGAGGACCTGGATGGGGCAGCCAGGGCGCTGATGAGGCTGCAGGATGTCTACGCACTCAGCGTCAAGGGCTTGGCCAGCGGCGTCTTCCAGAGAGCCGGGCAGCCGCCCCTCTACAGCCCCGGCCGGCGCGTGCCCCTCTCTGCCGACGACTGCTTCCACGTGGGAAAGGTGAGGAGAGCCCCACGGCCTCCACAGGGCCCCACGGGCTCCACAGGGCCCCACGGGCTCCACAGAGCTTCTTTATCCCGGGATGGGCACTGGGGTTTCTTTACGTGGGATGAGATGGAAGTGCAGGTGCAAATGGGAGTGGAGATTGAGATGGGGATGGAACAGGAAGGGAAGGGACAGGATGGGGATGATGTGGGAGGGAATGGGGATGGAGATAGCAACAGGAAAGCAACAGATGCAATGGTACAGGATGGGATGGGATCCATGGGATGGGATGGCATGGCATGGCATGGCATGGCATGGCATGGGGATGGGATGGGATGGGATGGGATGGGATGGGATGGGATGGGATGGGATGGGATGGGATGGGATGGGATGGGATGGGATGGGATGCAGGCCAGGCTGGCCCAGCAGGTGCAGGTGCTGTGCTGCCCCACAGGTGGCCTATGACACAGGTGACTATTACCACTCCATTGCGTGGCTGGAGGAGGCTGCCAGCCTCTTCCGCCTCTCCTATGGCAGCTGGAACCTGGAGGATGGGAGCAGCCTGGAGGATGCTCTGGACCATCTGGCCTTCTCCTACTTCATGGTACAGCCATGAGTCCCCATCCCCATCTCCCCTGTAGAGCCAAACCACAGGTGGGAACATGGATGCTCATGGGGTCTCCACTTCTCCATCCAGGCTGGAAACATCTCTCATGCCTTGAGCCTCTCCAGGGAGTTCCTCCGCTACGGTATGTGGGACAGCCCTGGATACAGCAAGAAGAGGGAAAAGATTCTGGGATGTCCCCCTCACCTCTGCCTGGCAATAGCCTCCCTCACCCCATTTCTTGCCCCCATCTGGGGTCATTCTCCAGAGACCGATGCCAGGGAAGGGGGTTGATGGGGATGGGGCAGTCTGGGTGACACCACCTTCCCCGCAGATCCCAGCAACCAAAGGGTGTCGAGGAACGTGGCCAAGTACAAGAAGCTGCTGGAGATGGGGACGGGGGCAAGTGCCAGCCCCCTGCAGCGCCCCAACAGCACCCGCCTGCAGAGCCGCGACGCCTACGAGGAGCTGTGCCAGCGCCCCGGGGGGCAGGTGGGACTGGCAGGGGTGCCATGGCCCCCACCACCGCTGCCCCGCCTCATGGTCCTTCCTCTTCCTCCCCAGGCAGCCCCAGAGCAGCTCCTGCAGCTCAGCTGCTCCTACGAGACCAACAGCAGCCCCTACCTGCTCCTGCAGCCTGCCAAGAAGGAGCTGGTCCGGATCCAGCCCTATGTGGTTCTGTACCATGATTTCGTCACCGATGCCGAGGCTGAGACTATCAAGGGGTTGGCAGGGCCCTGGGTGAGCCATCCCTGTCTCCAGGGATGTCCCTTTCCTGCAGCAGGGTGTCCCAGGAGGTGATGATCCAGGGTGAATGCAATGCAATGAGATAGGAGGGGTTTTAAGGCTAAAGCCTCCTCCTGGGAGTTGAGATGGGATGGGCCTTGGAGCAATCTGGTCTGGTGGAGGGAGTCCCTGCCTGTGGGGCGGGGAGACGGTGGAACTGGATGATCTTGGATTAGATCTACTCTAATCCAAACCACTCTAGGATTAGATGAGGCCCTGGGGGTGATGACCTCAGTTCCATCTGAGCCCCCCAAAAGATTACTTGGGAGAAACAAGGTCCACCACAGACGCACCTGAACCACCTCCCAACCTTGGTGACACCCTCCTGCATTGGCTGCACCTGCTGTCACTGCTTCCCTCACCCCAGTGAGGCACCTCGGGGTGGGCTGTTTGGCCCCAGCTGGCACAAACCCACCCACTTGGACCCTGCTTGGTGTGAGGGTGCCACGAGTGGCAAGGTGCATCCCCCGTGTGTCCCGCAGCTGCAGAGATCCGTGGTTGCCTCTGGGGAGAAGCAGCAGAAAGCCGAGTACCGGATAAGCAAGAGGTAACAGCACCCCCTCTCCCTGCAGCCACGGGCGCCCCTGGCCCCAGGGGCAGCTGCCCCCATCAAGTGGGGCTGACGTGGGGTCCCGCAGCGCCTGGCTCAAGGACACGGCCGACCCCGTGGTGCGGGCGCTGGACACGCGCATCGCCGCCGTCACCGGGCTGGACCCGCGCCCGCCCTACGCCGAGCACCTGCAGGTGGTCAACTACGGCCTGGGGGGCCACTACGAGCCACACTTCGACCACGCCACGGTCAGCGAGCCGCCGGGGACGGCCGGGGGCACGGGGGCGACGCTGGGGGCTTCTCTGGTGCTCCTGGGTACCCTGGTCCCTCAGATATTCCTGGGGATGGGCCCTGGGATGCTGCTCTTGATGCTGCTGGGATGGACCCCGAATGATCCCTGTGGAGTCCCCGTAATGATCCCTAGGTTAATCCCCGAAATGTTCCTAGTGATGCACCCTGGGATGGCCCCGGGCACGGGTAGGATGGATGGTCCCAGGACAGTGATCTCTGGGTGGGTGTCTGGGGTATTCCTGGGAAGGGAGGGAAGGAGGGAGGAAAAAGAAGGGAGAGGGAGGGATTTTCTGGGGGGGAACAGTGTGGGGCACTTAGAGCTGCTGGGGTGTGAGGGGCCTGTGAGCTGAGCTGTGTCAGTGCAGGACTGACCATCCCCACGGCATTGACCATCCCACCTTCCCTGTTGGAGCAGTCCAGGAAGAGCCCCCTGTACAGGATGAAGTCGGGCAACAGGATCGCCACCATCATGATCTACGTGAGTCCTCCCTCATTTCCGAGCCTGGAGACACGGTCCTCAGGGCGTGGGACACTGCGGTGGGTGGGAAGTGCCAAGGTCTGCCGAGTACTCAGGAGCCCATGAGAACAGAGCTGGGGCCCAAGGAAGTTTTGTGCCTCAGTTTCCCTGTGCAAAGGAGCATCACAGGGAAGGGGGGATCCATGGCTCCTGTTTTTGCTCCTTTTCCAGCTGAGTGCAGTGGAGGCTGGAGGCTCCACTGCTTTCATCTATGCCAACTTCAGCGTGCCCGTGGTCAAGGTGAGGGGTCCTGTGGAATCCCTGGGAGCGGGGAAGGGAGGATGCTGCTCTCTGTATCTCAGCTCTCACGGGGAGTTGTGGTTAAGCCTCTCCTGATGCCAAACCCCAGCCCCGGGGCTCCCCAATCTATTTTGAGGTGCCAAAATTCAGTCTCGGAGATCCCAGCTCTGTTTCAGGGTACCAAACCCGTCTGTGCCCCGCAGAACGCGGCTCTTTTCTGGTGGAACCTGCGGAGGAACGGCAGTGGTGACGGGGACACCCTCCATGCTGGCTGCCCTGTCCTGGCCGGGGACAAGTGGGGTGAGAGACACTCCCGGTGTCACCCTTGGAGGGAGGCAAGAGGGGCTGGGAACGCACCAATACCCTGGATAACAGGGAAAAGGATGCCCAGTACCAGCGCGGGGGTAGAGAAGGGTGCAGAGGGACGGGAACAGTCAGGGTCCGTGTCCTTGTACATTCCAGTGGCGAATAAGTGGATCCATGAACACGGGCAGGAGTTTCGGCGGCCGTGCAGCGCTGACCCGCAGGACTGAGCGCCGTGGGATCACAGGGGGATCTGCAGGGACACGGCCACCCCCGTGCCACCCCCGTGCCACCCCCGTGCCAGCCCCGTGCCAGCCCTGTGCCAGCCCCGTGCCAGCCCTGTGCCAGCCCGGCACGGCGTGTCCCCGAGCGAGGGAAGGGGCAGCAGCGGGGCAGGCGGCGATCGGGAGGGGCCCTTGCTCATCCGCGGCCAAATCGGGTGGAAATAAAGTCAAAAGACACGAAACCGGGGCGTGTTCTGGGATGCCAAGCCCGATCCCCGGGGCTCCCATCTGTTTTGGAATGCCAAAATCCAGTCTCGGGGAGAAGGCAGCTCCTTCCAGCCGTCCTGGCCCCCGCCTGCCGACACCAAATTCCCTTTCTCCGCCCGACCGCAGCTCTGACGAGACGGGAAGGCACAGAGCAGGCACGGGGGGCACGGCAGGGAAAGAGCAGGAACCGGGGTACGGCAGGGAAACAGCAGGAACCGGGGTACGGCAGGGAAAGAGCAGGCACGGGGGGCACGGCAGGGAAAGAGCAGGAACCGGGGTACGGCAGGGAAAGAGCAGGAACCGGGGCACGGCAGGGAAAGAGCAGGAACCGGGGTACGGCAGGGAAACAGCAGGAACCGGGGTACGGCAGGGAAAGAGCAGGCACGGGGGGCACGGCAGGGAAAGAGCAGGAACCGGGGCACGGCAGGGAAAGAGCAGGAACCGGGGCACGGCAGGGAAAGAGCAGGAACCGGGGTACGGCAGGGAAACAGCAGGAACCGGGGTACGGCAGGGAAACAGCAGGAACCGGGGTACGGCAGGGAAAGAGCAGGCACGGGGGGCACGGCAGGGAAAGAGCAGGAACCGGGGTACGGCAGGGAAAGAGCAGGAACCGGGGCACGGCAGGGAAAGAGCAGGAACCGGGGTACGGCAGGGAAACAGCAGGAACCGGGGCACGGCAGGGAAAGAGCAGGAACCGGGGCACGGCAGGGAAAGAGCAGGAACCGGGGCACGGCAGGGAAAGAGCAGGAACCGGGGTACGGCAGGGAAAGAGCAGGAACCGGGGTACGGCAGGGAAACAGCAGGAACCGGGGCACGGCAGGGAAAGAGCAGGAACCGGGCACGGCAGGGAAAGAGCAGGAACCGGGGCACGGCAGGGAAAGAGCAGGAACCGGGGTACGGCAGGGAAACAGCAGGAACCGGGGCACGGCAGGGAAAGAGCAGGAACCGGGGCACGGCAGGGAAAGAGCAGGAACCGGGGCACGGCAGGGAAAGAGCAGGAACCGGGGTACGGCAGGGAAACAGCAGGAACCGGGGTACGGCAGGGAAAGAGCAGGCACGGGGGGCACGGCAGGGAAAGAGCAGGAACCGGGGCACGGCAGGGAAAGAGCAGGAACCGGGATCACGGCAGGGAAAGAGCAGGAACCGGGGCACGGCAGGGAAAGAGCAGGCACCGGGATCACGGCGGGCACGGAGCCCGGGCAGGAGACCGGCTCCCCACGGGAACCGAGGGTCGGGCTGGGCGGCACGGGGGCACAGCAGCTCCCAGGCCCATCCAGCTCATTGTCTGGGGGGTTTGCGTTCCCTGCCCTCTGCTCTGTGCTGCAGGTTCTGCTCCCTGCCCGTCGCTCCGTGCCGCCGCGGCCCCGGGCGCTGCTCCCGGGGCCCTCACACCCTCAGTGCCCGGCGGCCGCGGAGCCGTGCGCACCCTCAGGGCGCTTAGCTCCCTTGGGTTTTGTTAGCTGAGGCAAGACGTTTTATTTTTTTCCCTTTCCCTGGCCTTGGAAACTGAGTGAGCAATACTTCGGCGGATTTTATTTTTTTTTTTTCGCCTGAGCGGTTCGGTTTGGTTTCGGTCCAAGATCGGAAAGGCGGCGGGCGGAGCAGCGGCCTGGAACCGGCCGCAGACCTCGGGACAGCCGAGCCAGCGGGAGAAAGGAGATGAAATCCACCAGCTTCATCCGCTGCGAGCAGGGGACCCACGCCAGAAATTCTCCAGGTTCCCATTTGTTTTGCCCGTGTCCCCCTTGTTTTCCCTTCCCCGACACTGGAGCCGGCGCCATTTTTTTCCCTCCCCTCACGTTGCGGCCGTTGCGGTTTTGGTTTGGTTTTTTTTTCTTTCCTTGGCATTTTGTTTTTTGGTTTTTGGGGGTTTTTGTTTTGTTTTGTTTTTATCCGAGTGTGAGGGGGTGGGGGAGTGATGTTAAGGTCGGACAAATCAATATCTAGCATTTATTAATTTTCTTTTTCTTTCTTGCCGTGTGGGCTCTCTGGCAATAAACGATTGGGGTTTTTTTCACTTTCGTTCACTGCTGCTAACCACTTGCAGACAGATGGGGATTGTTGGAATCCTTTCTTTAGAGGAAACACTCCTTCCACAGCGTTTTGTCTCTAAACCGAGACACTCATCTCAGTGTCTTTCGGATGAGATTTAAATCCTCCAGGATGGAAACCCAGGGAGCTTCCCAGGGAGCTGCAGGTGCCCGTGTCAGCTCCCGGCCTCCTTCCCAGCCGGAAGGAAAAGGACAAAAACCGGGGAGGGGATAGAAGCGGGAGGCAGAGCTCTCCCAGGGCTCTGGTGGTTGCTTTGGTTGCAAAATGCGGGTTTTCACTCCGAAATGCGCGGTCGGCACTCCTCGGCTGTGCTCCCCAGGGTTGCAAGGAGCGTTTAGGCAGGACGGCAGGAGCTGCGGCACGGAACGGGCTCCAGCAGCCCTTTGGAGCTGTCAAACTGCCCGAGTGACAAACAGCCCCAAGATTCCCAGCTTCTCCCTGCTTTTCAGTCAGGAACAACCACGGCGGGACTCGGAGAAGGCTGCACGGAGCACAGCTTACTCACCAGCCGGGTTTATTACATCCAGATGATTCTGTACACATGGGAGGCGTTGCTCATGGAAAGGAGAGGGAAAAATAAAAGTGTGGCTAAATTCCCCCCTCCTCTCCATACTGGGGTGCAGGGAAGGGATGCAAAGTTGGGAATTTTGGGGTGGGGATTTCTCTGTGTCCCTGTTTCTCATGAGCCAAGATTCCTTCTCTCTGCAGTTACATTTACCACAGCCTGTGTATCCTTCACCAAATGCCATTTATCTCAGTCTGCAGCCTCTGGAAACTGCAGCCAGGAGCATTAATATTTCTCAGACAAAAGTACAGCCTCAGAAATGTATGTGGCTTGACAGAGCCAAAAGGAATTTCCCTTCCACCCACTCCCACAGTGCTGCTGCTGCCCCTGGAATCTGTTTTTTTAAATCCAGTACCACACGAGTCCCTGGACAGCCACCTCTCCCGCCAAGGCAGGGCTGGGAGCTGGCACGGAGCGACGCACCATTCAATTCAATAGACTCTTGAAATATTTATTTTCTTTTCACTCACTCAATGTATTAACAACGAAACAGAATCCCAGGGAGCCCACAGGATTTCAGAAATCATTCCTTTCCCAGTGGTGCTTCTACAGAATACAAAACTGATTTGCTTTCCACGGAGGGTTCTGTTTGGTTGGGCTTTTTTACAAGCTCACAAATCAAAGGGATGACGCGAGGAATCACTCCAAGTCAGACTCTCCACGTGACTTCACCAGGGAGGAATG
Source organism: Erithacus rubecula (assembly GCF_903797595.1). Lineage (NCBI taxonomy): Eukaryota > Metazoa > Chordata > Aves > Passeriformes > Muscicapidae > Erithacus > Erithacus rubecula. Next base: position 221,227 of record NC_136658.1, on the reverse strand, counting down.
TGACTTCACCACGATCATCCATGAGTACGATCCTGGGAAGTGAGGCTCTGGATCTACACGCTGGATTATTTAATCCCTAGCAATCTGAACAAAGAGAGTCGCCTGCGAAAGAGAATTTTGGCCATTTCGGGGACACGGCTGGGGAAAGAACTATTTTGCATCTCGACTACTGAAGATCCATTGAATCCATCAGGAACTGAACCAGGGTGGACGCTACACCAAATTAATGCACTGACATTGTGACTCACAGAGGGAAGCGCAGAGAAGGAGCAGCTGCTCTTGTAACACCCGAGTGCTGATGGCCAAAGTGCCAGGAGGGCATTCCTCTCTGGAAAGAGGCTTTCCTGTCTCTAATCCAGGTGCTTCCCCACCTGATGTGTCAGGGAGGGCACACGGAGCAAGGCCACGGTGAATCACAGCTAAGTGGATGCCCACCAGGCCCAAGGCCATGGTTAAACACTTTGCCCCATCTGCACCTCTCAAATGCCAAGAATTCCTGATGGCTCTTGTCACGGCATGCACAGGGCAGCTCCCAAATCCCCACAGAACTTTGCCTCGGCAGAGCAGGGTTAAAATCATCGGACAGCAGCAAGGGGTTATGGACACCAGGCAAAAAAAAAAAGGTATTTCAGACATCCCCCAGCAAAATGGTGAGGAAAACTGCTCCAAAACATGTCTGGTCTTACACTCAAAAGTGACTCTTAGGTGAAAGCAAGCCCAGCAAGCCCAGCCCTCTGTGGATAACTGAACCCTGAACAAAAGCTCTCTGTGCTCATGGAATTCTGGAGGGCAGGCAGCAAAACGATCTAGGAAGCAACAGTGGAAACAAGGTCCTTCCTTCAGGACTGGGGAGAACAGCTGCCTACACCTCTGCATCAACATCAGCAGGACTGACTCCAAGCTCTCCCAGGGTTTTTCCTATAGCCCATTCCGTATTTTTCCATCCCAAAGGCGCTGATCTCTGCTCAGCTGTGTGTGGCAGCTACAAGGAGGGAAGAACAAACACATTCCAGGGGCAGAAAACAGCCAAACTACCTGTTGACCACATTGTCCCTGCTGCTCTTGGGTCTTCCCCATAAATGCAGGTTCAGAGTCCTCTGGCCTGGGATGTGTCTGTAGCAGATGGAGTTATCCAGGCTTTTCTTCGTAGAGAGGACTTGAAACAAGCGGCAGAAACACTGCAAGACTCTGAAATGGAGCTCGCAGCCCCCTCCTCGCCTGTTTGATTTACAATCCCATCCAGCTCTGCCAGGAAGGCAGACTCCAGGCTTTCCCCACAGCTGAACCCCCAAGGCTGGCGCTGGTGAGATGAAACCTGAGCTCCCATGAAGCCGGTTCCTCGTCTCTTGAGGGGGAAAGAAAAGTGTATGTAGAAAACCCAAACCTAAGGGGCACTTGCAAGTGATGATTCTACGACTCCACAAAGAAATCCTGAAGCCTTTGCCTGCGTTGCAATGCCCTCAGTGGATCTGGACTGCCAACAGCCCTTCTGCAGTTGGGTCCAAGAAAGCCTGAGAATTGATGGAGATTTTGGTATGATCGACTACATGGGATTCCAGGAGGCCTTTCCTTGTGGCAGCAGAGAAGAGGATCCCACTTCCAAGGGCCTGAAGAGCTTTTCATGGTCTTCAGTAGAAGCTGTTTCCCAGCAAAGAAGTCCCTAAGAATTTAGATATTCTGGAGAACTAGTTCTAGGGGATGAATCTCACACCAACTTCTCACTGCTGCTGGACTGGGAGATGAGAGGATATGGATACATCACAGTGGCCTCTGGTGCAGTTTATTTACAATGGGAATCAGTGCTGGAGAACACCAGGATATTAACAAGCAGGAAACACACTAGGAGGCAAAAAAAGAGAATGGAAGAAAGACCCCATATTAGCATTAAGGTATTCTCTGCAAACTCTATGACAACCAAAATTTAGCTGTAAAACCCTTAGGTCCTCTCCCTCTCTCCCTATTTACACACCACAAGGCAGTGTGATGCAAATTGTTTCCACAACACAGGGCCTTGGTTACTTAATGGAATATTATTTAAGCTAAATGCCATAAAATTTGTCTTTTTGCTTTCTGGCAGGCTCTAAAGAAAGAAACCTGTTTTATTCCTCCCTTCCAAGGAAGGAGGTTCCATCAGCACATGTAAATACCTGAGAAATTTAAAAGGAACACAAACACCAAATGCATTCCTGGCTGTGATTCAGAGCTATTTGTTTATCTGTGGTTTTTAGCAGCAGGCTAAAATTCCGACCTCCCACCTTGAGAGTCAAACAGGCAGTGAGCACAGGAGCTCTGCTCAGGGACACAGCTCCGTGGAGCCTTACCACTGGAATCCACCAATGGGCTCTGTAAACCTGTGACGGATCAGGAACGTTGCAACAGCTTCAGCAACCTGAGAGAAGGGAAAAAAAATAGCTCAGCATTTAAAGGGACAGAAAGAGAACACAAAACCCTCCCAGTTTTCAAAGCCTGCAGGATTTCCAACAACACTTCACGTCCTCAGGATTCTCTTGCTGAAACGTTTGCTCCTTTAAAACAAGAGCTCTGTGTAACACAGTTCCAGCTTTATTCCAACACTGAGGCTGCCATCAAGAAGTGACCAAACTTTTTCTCCACTCATTTCAGTAATTCTTAAAACAATGTCTAACTTTAGCAGGGAGAAAACGTAAATTCAGGATGCAGGACAGTAACCTGAAATGGTTTGGCTTGGGATGAACATTAAAGCTCATACAGTTCCCACCCTTGCCATGGGCAGAGACACCTTCCACTAGACCAGGCTGCTCCAAGCCCCGTCCTGCCTGGCCAATAACTTAGAATACATAAAAAAGGAGTAACAACTTAAGAACTCAGAATGTTTAGACAAAAACACCTATTTCAGACTGGTTAAAGAGAAGCACAGAAAGGCTGAGTTTTAACACAGCTGTCAGTGCAGAATGAGCTTTAAAACCAGATGTGCTCCCAACCACAGGCTCCACTGGCTGCACCGCATTCCTGCTTCCATCTGGACAAACTCCAGCAGTGCCCAGAAGCAGCACTGCTCTGTCAAAGCTCCTTCAGGAACATTTGGTTTCTATTTGGAAAATGTGAGCCACCCAATGCAACAAAACACAGAGCAGCCCCTAAAGCTGCAGCTTATGCAAGGGATGGTGGGGAACTGCGTGAGGAAAGGAGGGGAGGAGAAATCCACACTCCACATGGCTGGAATTAGGTACATCACCATGAGCCTGAGAGTTAAATCCATGGCCCAGCCCTGTGGCATGTAACATCTTAGCCAGGGCTTTCCGGACAGCTAAAAACTCCAAGCTGCTTGTGAAAGCCAGCTGTTGTGCCAGAGAGTGCCCCTGAAGCGTGATCTGTGCTCCATGGTGAGGAGCAGATCCCTTCCTGTATTCCAGATCACAGCCTGGAGCTTCACCCCAAGGTGGGGCTCACCTTGTCTGGAGCATCTTCATGGACTGCGTGGCCACACTGCGGGAGGACCTGCATCTGGAACTTCCCTGTGGAGTGACAGAGTCAGCACACAGACCTCACTGGAGCAACTAACCTCAGCAAGCTGCAAAAGAGGCCCCAGGGATGGCAGGAAGGCTTGGCAGGCTCCACACCATGCACAGCCCACAGTGTCCAAAGAAAGCATGGACCAGCTGCTTAATGCACCTTTTCCAGGTGTAACTAGGAGTTAAAATGAAGCTGAGCTTCTCAGAGCTTCTCAATGCAGGCAAGTGTCAGAGTTGGAACTCTTACTGGATTTACCTTAAGGTAACATCCTGCTATCCAACACTACTTTCCTGTACTGGTTGCTCTAGAGAGCCAGGATGGGGGGGAAAAACCCAACCCAAACCCAAAACATGAATGAAGGTCCTTCATCTTGGTCTGGTGTCTGTTAGAACCAGTGGGAGATGGGACAATTTTGAATGGCTCCAAGTGTTCTAGCTAGGAACATCAGGAATGTAGTAGCTAGAAAGGGAAAAAGTGGATTAGAAAGAAACCCTCACAGACACTGATTCTGATCCAAGAGAAGTGTGGCAGCTCCACCACTGGGAGCACTGAACACTGGATTGAACAAAACCCATGGCAACAGCCCTTCAAATGGAACCTTTCCCTCCTCATTTTCCCCACATTTCCTTGACCACAGTAGGAGAACACTGGGATGGACTAATTCCTTAATGCCCATTTGTTTGGATATTGATTGTACACATAGCAGTGAGCTGTCATGCAAAAAGAGCATTACAGTAAGGCTGGAGTAACAATATTAAATACTTACCTTGCATCTGTCCAATGGTCAGATCTTTATCCAGCCTGTCAACACCTGCAATCAAATAAACAAACTGGAGAACAGCCAGAGAGAACACAACTCTCTGAGCCAGGCTTTACTCTGTATTTTAAAAGAGACATTAGCTTGAAAAACAGAAAATAAACACCTCTGACACCCACAACAAGGACATTTCACTGCTGCACCTTGAGAGAGTAAAGTGACAGGAAAGAAACACAGCTAAAAAATGGAAGAGCACAGCCCTCCCTACAACTTGAAAGGATATTTACACGCTGTATTTCCTGCAAAAAGGGCTTAAAGCTGTATTTCACTTGAGTTCACATCACACCAGGCTACTTTAAGAGACACAGAGAAGGCCAGATATTCCCAGGAAATACAGGAGCCCAGTGCTGACCCTGTTCTCTGAAATACACGTGTGACATCACTGAAGTGCCCACCAGGACTGCAAGAGACACGTACCAGCTAAAAGCAAAAGCTTTGGAGTCGGACAGCTGAGGAAGAGGTTGGATAAACCCCTGAACCAGCCATCCCAGTACTTCTCTGTCTTGGCCAGTTCGATTCGCCACGTGTATAAATGCTCCTTCTTTGTCTGCAGGGAGGAGAGAGAGCTCTGCGTTAGAGACCAGCAAAACTCAGGGAGCCACTTTGAAATGCATAAATATATAGATATATCAACATTTAAAACTACTGGCTCCCTCTGGTGGATTACACGCTTCCAGGGATGATCCTCCTTGCTTCTGAATCTCTCTCCAAATCAAAGCATATGAGTAGGAACAAGAAAATCAACAACAGCTACACCAAGAGGAGAAGAGCCTTCAGGAGAAGACCAAAGGATTCAGGGCAATCAATTTGCTATTTTTTACTGACACAAATAGCTCACAAATTGTCTGAGCATTTGGGCTTGGCTGTGATCCAGTTTTCTCTCCCTGGAGTGGCTCCCTTTCATGTCAGAGTGACTTGGATAACCACAGGTGACAGCTCTTGCAGGGAAGCTGAAAACACAGCAACAAATTCCTTACCTCTGTGTCATCCTCTTTCTTCCTTTTGTTGACAGAGCCTCCCCCTTCCTCATCCTCCTCCTCCTCCTCCTCCTCTTCCTCAATAATTCCCTCTACTATGGCTTTAGGGCATTCAGGACTGGCAGCCCCTTCGCACCTGTGAAAATAAAATCAGAAACTGATTCCCTGTATAAAGAACAAACTCCAAACCAGAACACCATCCAGGATTAAACCAATACGTGTTCATCAGTTTTGGTTGAAGAAATTTTCATTTTCAAGTGCACTTATATAGCAGTGGTATTGTAAAACAACAAAAAAAAATATTTAAAATAATAAATAAAATAAACCAAAGGCCACCTACTGTTTGACTTGACCGACCATAGAAACTCTGGCAGATTCGAGATTTCTTATCTGTCCACTTTTTACACTAGGAAAAAAAAATAACCAGAAGACAGAAATATTTACTGAAGAGATTCAATAATCAGCAGGCCCAGAAACAGGAGTTAAACTCCTCTACAGCGCAGGATTTCCCCAAACTATTCCCAAAGCTCCTGCTCTCAGACTGAACAGAGTGGCTCCTGCTAAACCTAGGTGAACCTGCTGCTGTCCCTGTAACTGTGAGAAAGAGGGAGAAGTGCTGGTGGAGAAACAGTGAAACATGGTTAAATCCAGGGCAGGGAGGGGGCTTGTGAACAGCCAAATTATAAAAACTTTTGTTTCCTTTGGGAGTCAAGCTACAAAGACAAGTGATGGAGACACTGAGCCCAAGCTGTACCTCCACTCGATGGCGTTCTCAAGTGACTTGAATGTTTTGGGCCGACTCCTTAGGAAGTTCTGCATGCTGTTCAAGGCATCCATGGCTGTACCTAAAGGCAAATGGCATAATCTTTATCAACCTCATGGCATCTGATGAATTTATTGTCACATCCCTGTGTACAAAACTGGCTGCAACACCCTCAGAGAGAGCTGGAGTTCCCCAGTGATTTAATGCTGCTAAGGAATGTACAGACTAGTATTTCCAAGCCAACTGTCATAGTGGACAATTGCTATTTGAATAGGTAGGATGTTCAGACGGTAAGAGCAAGCAGCAATCATTTATTAGCACCCAGTATTACACCAAAACCCACCCTCTTCCCCATCAAGAAAGCGTTTCAAAGAAGTCAGTGCTACGGTCTAGTTGACAAGGTGGTGTACGGTCAGGGGTTTGACTCAATGATCTCAAAGGTCTTTTCCAACCCAGCTGAGTCTCTGATTCTGTGAAATTAGCAGGAAAAAAGCAAAGAGGGAGTAGACCCGGGAAAGGGAAAAGGAGGGGTCACACGGAAAAGATTTTTGCATGCGTACGATCTGCTAGGAGGATGGAGTTGGTTTATAAATGGGCCAAAGCCTTCTGTATGCAGGGACCGGGGGCTAAGAGAAGAGGTGAAGGCAGGAGGCCAGATGAGGGGCAGGAGGGCCCCCAGACTCACCTTCCACGACGTCGATCATGCAGAGCCCCAGCAGGCTGGGCACCAGGTTGGCGACGGCCGTGTGCACGGCGATGGCGCCGCCCATGCTGTGCCCGATCAGCATGATGGGCGGCGGCAGGTCCCCGTACAGCGCCTCCACCACGCTGCCCACGTCCCTGCAGGGGGACAGCACGGCTGCATGGCCCCAGAGCCCCTGACAGCACGGCTGCATGGCCCCAGAGCCCCTGACAGCACGGGCTGCATGGCCCCAGAGCCCCTGACAGCATGGGCTGCATGGCCCCAGAGCCCCTGACTGCACAGCTGCATGGCCCCAGAGCCCCTGACAGCACGGGCTGCATGGCCCCAGAGCCCCTGACAGCATGGGCTGCATGGCCCCAGAGCCCCTGACAGCACAGCCTGCATGGCCCCAGAGCCCCTGACAGCACGGCTGCATGGCCCCAGAGCCCCTGACAGCACAGCCTGCATGGCCCCAGAGCCCCTGACAGCATGGGCTGCATGGCCCCAGAGCCCCTGACAGCATGGGCTGCATGGCCCCAGAGCCCCTGTATGCAGGGGCTGCATGGCCCCAGAGCCCCTGACAGCATGGGCTGCATGGCCCCAGAGCCCCTGACAGCACGGCTGCATGGCCCCAGAGCCCCTGACAGCACAGCCTGCATGGCCCCAGAGCCCCTGACAGCACAGCTGCATGGCCCCAGAGCCCCTGACAGCACAGCCTGCATGGCCCCAGAGCCCCTGACAGCATGGGCTGCATGGCCCCAGAGCCCCATGATGGGCAGGTCCCCGTACAGCGCCTCCACCACGCTGCCCACATCCCTGCAGGGGGACAGCACGGCTCTGACAGCACAGCTGCATGCCCCTCACCCTGGGCAGGGCCAGGGACCCCCCCACACAGGCCACAGGTGTGTGACCCCAAAGCCTCCCCAAACCTGCAGGCAACTGACACCTTTATTCTCCTGTCACTGCTGCATCTCAGCACCAAAGCAGGAAACCCTGCAAGCCAACGCTTTCCTGAACATCCATGAACTTTCTCTTGTTATTAACAGAATTCTCATTTGAAGGATACTAATTGAAAAGATCTGGTCTAGTGGAAGGTGTCCCTGCCCATGTGGATGAAATTTATAGTCCCTTCCAGCCCAGATTCTGTGATTCCTTGTAGAAGACATTTTAGGCTGACACTTGCTGGTGGAAATGTTAAATAAAAGGTGAGAAAAAGCTGTCAAATCATCTTGCATGGAAGCACAAACCAAGAAATTAATCATTCTTAAAAGAAGAAAAATTAGAGAGAAAATTAGAGAAATTAGAGAGAAAAATAACTGGGTCCTACTGACTATGGCAAAGATGAACAACACTGAGCACGAGCAAAAAGACTGAGACTCTCTATGAGCACAGATGCCACAAGGCAAAGGACAATTTCCCCATCCTTCCCATAGGGCACCCACTGCTAAACTGAAGCTGTCACTTCTTGGCACTTTTCCCAGGATGGGAAAGCTGGCTGGTATGGTTCTCAAACCCCAAAACAGCAGCACAGCTAACAACTGAAATCTACTGCAGAGCAGGTTAAAGACACCCCTTCCAACTGGCTTTGCTGATCACAACCATTCAGAGGAACCCAAAAACTGAGCAGCACTGAAAATGGAAAACAAGTGATAAAAATGAACAGGTTGACCAACTTGTTTCCTCTGCTAGAGGAAATTCTTGAGGATTTGATTTAAAAGAACAAACAGGAACATCGGCTATAACTTAAGGCTCTTATTTAAAAGATATTCAGGACTAAGTTTGAAGCTCATTGCTAAGATGAGGGGAAGGTTTCAAAACAAAAGGAACTTGCTTTCCCCCCACAGCAGTGCTGCTCCAGATCTAAAATATTCTAATTATTTAATCCAGCATCTCCTCAGGACAGTTACACATCAGGATCTGACAAGGCATAAGCAGCAGGAATAAGGTATACAATGGAAGTCAGAATGCATTTCACACATGGCCTGCCCTCAACAAACCAAATGGATTTGTCCATGGGAAGGTTACAAAATCTTTCATCGTTTAGTTGTAGTCACAGCAAAGAGCCTCTTTGTACTAAATATGGGCAGAACATAATGTGCTTAGCAGTGAGTATTTGCTTTTCTTACAGTTTTGTGGAGGGGGGATGGATTTGCATGCCAAAGCAGGTCATGACAGTTTGAAAATGCAATTCTATGCTTGAAAATCCTGTCTGTGACCCAGACTTGGGGGGTGTTACCAGCCAATGTGGGCCTGCTCTGAACACTCACTCCAAGGGCTGAGGAAGGGTCAGACTGGTGACTTCAGGCTAAAATACCCACAGGTGTCTAGGGAAAGCATTCCACCTCCACTAGGAACTTTTCAGCATGTTGCAGGTTTAAAGTGCTCCCTTTAAAAACTCAGGGTACTCTGAGAACAACTCCAGTTCTTGGAATCTGACTCAGCTGGGAGAGACATCATTTCAAACTGTCCCAGAATGGCAGGAAAGAAGGGGTAACTACCAGAATCATGTGAAATTAAACTATCTTCCAGCTCCTTTGAATGAAGGCTGTGTGCACTCCTGTAGTTTATTGTTCAGCCAAGGGAAGAAAATGGAGGGAGGCTTGTGAAAAGGGAAATGAGAATAAGTTTCCTTACTTTGACATAGTCTCTGCAGACAGATCTTCAGGATTCCTTACTTTTGTTTCTCCTGAAAAAAACCCAACCCAAGTTAAGTTCACTTAAGTTGAAAGACTTCAGGCCCCCTCAGGACTTACAGCAGTGAATGGTACAAAGCTTTTAGATATAAAGAGCAAGCCTACTGCAATGAACATGAATAATTAAGAAACACAGAATTAACAGGAACACTTGGTACTATGGGTAGGGAACACTGCCCATAACTGTTCTTTATGGATCTTAAAAAGAAAGAACAGTCCTTATTTCTCATGGCAAATGCCACCTATAGGTTATGGAAATATGGAAGAGAGCTTGGTGAAAGGAGTAGTCCACCCACACAGAAGTTCAGGAGGTCTGAGCTTCTGACAGAAGCCAGTCTTCTATGCCTGCTTTTGAATCAAAATTGGAATTCCTTAAGGATGTTTTCCTAGTCATCCTGTGAGGAATTCATTGCATCTCCTTTAAAAAATGTGAGCACGCTGATGTGAGTCCTGATTTACTTCTTTGACTTACCATGGCCTCGGAGATCTAAAGCCACAATCCTACACTGGATCCTGCTAATGATTGCAGACTGCAAGGAGAAACAGAGAGAATATGGTTTGCAAAGTGGGATCCATGGCCACCAAAATGGCTGAACCTGGACTGGATGGGGTGTTACAGAGCACAAGGACAAATATTCCATAAGACTGTTCTTAAAGGGCCAAAACCCCATCAGTGGCCACTGTTAATGAGGACAGTTATTTCACTGTGCATAAGACATGACATGGATTTCCTGGGATCACAAATTCAGGCCCTACAGCACCTCTGAAAACTGGAACAGCAGTGGGATTATGGACAATAAAGGGACTCCCTTGCTTTTGAAGCCCCACATGGTACAAAATTACTCTTGGCTCCATGGCTGACACGTAGGTGAAGCAGCTGCTTTGCAGTGCCTGTTCAGTTTGCTTTCAAATAATAGAATTTTACAGGCTGAAATGTATAAAAATTGATTATCCCAAAGAGGTCAGGAGGAACAGCCAAGGAATCTTTTTAAGGTAAGGCAGAACATAACAATTGCAACACAATTATGGTCTATTTGTCCCTGACAGATCCATTTAACGAAGTTATTTCAGGCATCACAGAGAAGTGGCATGTTTTGTTGATGGGAAGACTTCTGTGTTAAGGAAATCATTGATTATTGAAATAACAGCCCAGCAGAAGTAGGGATTCTCAATAGAACCACCTACACATTTGGCAAAAGCTACCCAAACCTCAAAGCTACCCAGTCCTCTTATTTTGGCTTTTCAGCTATTCAATTCTTAAATGACTGAAGCAGTTGCTTTCCCCAAACCCACTGAATCCACAGATTGGTATTTTCCAGCCCCTAAAGACAGCCCAAACATTCCATCTGCAAGGTGCCATGTCCTAAGCAATAAGCCCAACCCCACAGAGATAATATTGTTATCTTTTAGAGTACTGTTTTCCTGGTTTCCCAGAGGTGAAGGGATAACTGCCTTCCACGCTCAGAGAGCTCCACTGACACACATTTATTTCTAGAGAGCAGCTTTACTTACAGTAAACACAGCCCAGGACAGAGCAGAGTGGCCTCCACCGTGTAACAGCAGCAGGACAGGTCCCTCCATCCCACTTTTGTAAATTCGAAAAGTGTATGAACAGTTAAGGACATTTCACAGTTACTGCAAGGCCCTAGAATGAATTCTGGAACTTGCAATACCCAACAGTATTTTATTTCTACCCTTCATTTCTCTGACCAACAGGAATGTTCAAGCATTACCTGGACAAAAATGTAGTTCAATTTAAGCTTCAAGAATTGTATTTCTGCTGCCCAGGTTTTCTCCCCTCCTGTAATTCCCTCATCCCCTGTCCTTTTCTCCCTGGGCACAACAGAAAAAACTAGAAATCCATTAGTAAAAAAGGTAGTTATTTTTTAGACAGGCAAGATAAGAAGAGGACAAGGGAATGGTTTTAAACTAGAAGAAGGGAGATTTAGGTTAAATGTTCATAAGCAATTGTTCCCTGTGAGGGTGGGCAGGGCTGGCACAGGGTGCCCAGAGCAGCTGTGGCTGCCCCTGGATCCCTGGCAGTGCCCAAGGCCAGGCTGGACACTGGGCTGGAGCCATGGGACACTGGAAGGAGTCCCTGCCCATGGCAGGGAGTGAGCTTTAAGGTCCCTCCCCACCCAAACCAGGCTCTGTTGACTCCATGATTCATGAGGGGCACCTCGTCCACATGTGATGAAGGGCTGTGCACTCCCCCAGGGGTTTAATATAAAATAAAAAGCGTAATAGATCCATTTTGATAGGTTGTGTATAGAAGCATCCCAAATTCAAGCAAATCTTAGCTGTTTGGGACATATTCTGCTCCCTTCAGCAGAAGCTTGAGATCCCACATGAAAGGCTTGGACAGATGTGAACTGTGGAAGCAGCTGAATTAATGCCTGGGTTGGTGCCCACTGCTCTGCCCCAGGACCTGGTCAGAGCTCCAGCCCACCCCCTTTGTGTACAAACCCCAGCTGATGAAACTACTTGTCTCATGTGCTGGTCACAGTTTTAGGCACTGAACAGAGATCTCCACACAGCTCCCAGCGTGTGTGGAGAGGAGTAACTTGGAAGTTTGGTTTTCCTAATGGCATTCCTATCTAAGAGAGGAAACAGTTGCTCAAAAATCTCTGTCTGGCACAGCCAGAAGACACTGATGGCATCACAACCTCTGCCTTGGCCAGAAATCTGGAAGTATTTATTCACATCCATAGGTTTCTGTTGAGGTTTATCTGTTGTACTGCTGCTATTAATCCTGAGCAGACAGTTCACTGATTGCCACTTAACTAACTGTAGTTAATAAAAATCAATGAACAGCTTTGGTCCCAACATGGTTTGAATTATGAGAACCCGATGAGTGCTTCTCTGCAAAATATGCTATTGAACTGTTGGAAACACTTTTTAAAATTAATGAATACTAAAGCAGCAGTATCACAAATTGGCCTTGCTAGGTACAGTTTAACTGTCAGTCTAGAAGGGATAGTTCTAGTGACTGCAAGAGGCATAATGGAAGATGAGAAGGGACACACAAAAAAGCTGAAAAACCCCAAAAAAACTAAACAAAATGTGCTACCTCCCCAGTCTCTGAGATTATGACAAATTCAACAGGGAATAAAAAGGATATATCCTTGCCAGTGTCATTTTCTACCACAACGTCCTCCATGGACTCAAAGTACTGGCTCCAAAGCACTGGTGAAAAATCACGCTTTCTTCCAGGGCTGCAAAACAGGAAAAATTCCATAAGGAAGAGTTATTTTTAAAGTCTTCCACTGAAATTGGCATCCAGGCTCCTCTCACTGAAGAGAACATGCCGATGTTACACAACAGTTCAGACTGGAAGCAAACGGCGCATCAGTGAAATTCCCATATACAACCACAATATCCAGAATTTTATTGTCAGTGAAGAAGTCCTCCCCCTTTCCCCTCCCTAATTGTTGCTCCTATAGAGGAAATGTAGTGGAAACAGAAATAGAGTAGTTTCCTCATCAAGTAATTCCAGGGAAGACTGAACAATGGTGATTTAGACTACCCAGACCCAAGCCAAGGGAAAATAAACAGAACGGTGATACTGCCCCAGTACAACCTCTGAGTTTGCAGTGACCCATGGGCAAAAGGTGCCCAGCTGACAAACCAACACATGCTCTGCTTCCTTCAAAAGGTGCAGCTGTGCCCTGTTCTTGTACCCCCATTACTGACAAAAGGCTCTGCAATCAGAATTTTCCTGATGACTCAGTTGATGCAGAATTTATTTCTCGGGCTGGTATTTACTCGGTAAGGCTAAACGAGTAGTGCTTAATTTTGGAAGTGGCATAATTAGCCTCAATTCGAGCCCAGGATACAGGATGAGTAACAGTGCACCATTTTAACCATGTTTTTTTGCACTTCAACTCTTCTGGGGGAGGCAGGCAGGCAGCACAGAATATTAAAATCAAGCATGGGCGTGAGGGGTGAAAGACCTTCACAGCAGAAAAATCCCTGCTGAAGAAGTTTCTCCTGAAGCCTTGGCTTCCTAAAGAAATAGAAAATAACAGACAAAGCAGCTTTTTAATTCTGTAGAACCAAAATTTCTGTTTCCCCTCGTGTTTCTAGGATATGAAACATAAACAGCCACCCCCTGGACCAAATTCCCTCCTGTGGGTTTCCAGACTTCTTGTCAAATCTCAGTTAAATAAAATGAGATGTCACACACCTACAAAAATCCAGAAAATATTAATCTCTTTTACTGCCTCAGCTTAATCTCACTCTCTGATCAAGGAAAGAAATATCACATTCAAAGCTTAATTTCTCCCTGGAAGCCAGCCCAGCCCTGGTCACATGCTCTCTCCATACCAGTTCTGGCTCTTTCTGGAGATGGAGGGAACTGCCCACAGCTTGGATGGTTTCCCTCCTCCAGTTTTTGAACAGGTAGGATGTGCAGTTAGCAAAAATAAACTCCATCACCCTTTCAAAATGCAGCATTTCAACTGCAGCCAGACTTTTGCACAGCATGTCACTTTTGGGTTCCATTGCCCTGAGCAATTCCAGGTGATCAGTAAATATTGCCATCTGCCTGGCTACACCCCCTCCCACATAAGCCATGGATGTGGTGAGCAGCAGGAACTCCCTGGGAGCCCAGCCCCTGCACTGCTGTGGCACCAGGAGTCTGCAAGGGAACTCTCTCACTTGCAGGGGAGGCAGAGCAGGGGGAAGGGGCTGGCTGTGCCAAGATGAAGAGCAGGGCTGTGTGCCAAACCAACCCACTCTGTGGAAGGAGGGCTACAGGATGGACAGTGTCCCCCAGGGGAACACAGCAGCCTCCTGGCTGCTGCCAGGGAACCACCTTTCACCAGACCAGGCTGCTCCAAGCCCCATCCTGCCTGGCCTTGGAGGAGTATTCCCGGGAGGAGTATTTTTGTGTCTCCTTCAAGTGCATTTCTGACAGCAGAGATCCAACGCTAGAATTGTCATGCAAGGGGCAGGCAGATGAGGATCCAAGGCAGATCCATGGAGAGTATCTCAGAACTGCAAGAGGAATCCATGGAACCCCAGGAGCTTGCCACACGGATGCATTTTGCAATGATCCCAATTAACAAGAGCAAACACCTCCAGAGAAAATGTCAGTAGTTGTGTCATGCACGAAGTATCTGGGAAAAACATACAGCAGAACTCCTATGTTTGCAAGGGAATTGGAGCAGAAAGTGAAGAGGAGCTGGGAATTAAAAACTATCACCACCTCTGATGCAAATACGTGTTGATCATGATTTAAAACAAAATACTCACTGAGGAAACATGAGTGACCTCACTTTAACACTGAGCCCCCAAAAGGGCAGAATAAATGTGCAGTTTTCCACAAAATTCCAGGTGACCACAGAGGGTTGAGCAAAAACATTTCTCCAAAGAAAAGAATCTTTGATTTTGAGTTTTTCTAGAGCTGCTTTTTTTAGTGAAGCATTAACATGCATTCAAAATTAGAAGTGTGCCCAATAAACAGCAGCTGTGGTTTTGCACCTTCCTATGCTGAAGCTGTATTTTGCTGACCAATATTTAAGCTGACAGAACTAATTACAGCTTTTTAAAGTATCCAGCAAACCAAAACAGAAATGGATCTGACATAATAACTTTTCTAGAATGATCCTTAAACTCCAAGCCATCCATCCATCCATCCATCCATCCATCCATCCATCCATCCATCCATCCATCCATCCATCCATCATATTAAACTGGAATTACAAAACAAATTCTGGGCACCCTCTGCAGATGTTTTATCTTATTGTGCAGTTTGTCCTCTTTATCACGTCCTCAATCCCTAAGATGCCCACATGGCTTAGCAAATCTCTCCCCAATTTTGGAAGGGGGTTTTCTTTCAGGTATTTTCCTAAAATGAAAAAAAAAAAAAACAGGCTGCACCAAGTAGAAAGAACCATTTTCAGAAAGTCCTTTTTCTGTTGAGACTCCCTATTTAAAACTGCTAAAGCAAATATAGAACAAGTGCATGAATCAAGAGATTTCATTCTCGCATCATATTTGAACCCAACCAAATCAAACATCATCTACTGCCATGGCTGACAAGTTGTATTTAGAAATTCTAAAAATTGACAAGGACAGTATCTTAAGTTCTGCCTCAGAGATGCTGAATACATAAGTGTTTTTTTTTTTTTTTTTTTTATTAAAAGGACTCCAAGCGGAAAAAATGGATTCCAAAGGAAAAAATGAGTTGGAATTTCCACAACTGAATTACACAGATCTGATCCAATCATGCCCTCCTAGATAATTAAAAGATCTTCAGAGATTTTACATGATTTTTACACATACACTGGAAAGGAAAAGCAGACTGACTTTCACTTTGAAATCCTACGTGGGTGCTTGGCTCTGAATGAGGCACTATCAAAAAAAACCTGCCCAGGGCAGTGGTGAATCCCCTCCCTGCAGGGACTGAAAGGTGGATGTGGCACTTGGGGACGTGGGACAGTGCTGGTGACCTTGGTAGTGCTGGGGAAACAGCTGGACTGCAAGATCTTAGAGGGCTTTTCCAACCTGAAAAATTCCATGATTCAATTTGCTTTGGCCAGTTTGACTTCTCAAATGAGACTCTCCCACAGAGAGACATTAGGAAGTGTTTGTACTGAAAAACAGCAAAAAAAGAAAAAGCTAGAAACAAGTTTATTTTCAAGTATTGAAATGCAGCAACAGCTGCCATTTTTTAATGAGCTACTGGAACATGTATTAACCTTTTAACAGCATATTACCAAAAATGGTAAGGCTTTATTTTGGTTAGGAAGTCCTCAGTAAATCCTATTTTTCTGTAGCAATCTCACATGCTTGACACCCCCTGCTTCTCAAGGTCTGCTTTCAGCCACACCACAGTCACATTAAGATGACCTGCATGGTGGAAAAAAAAAAAGGAATAAAAAGAAAGTGCCCAACACACCAGGCAGAGGATTCAGCCATGGAAAAATCAAGTTGCTGGTGCTCTTGGATGTTAAGTTTAAACCCATTTTTTTAATAGCCTGGCTTGCAATTCAAGAAATTGAAAGCACAGAAATAAATCGCATTTACAAATGCGAGATGCTTAATGCAGCAAAAAATTGTGTTCCTAAGTTTAGTTATTTGTGTTCCCTGTAAAAGTTTGAACTCTGAAGGATTCAGTGCAGCTCTGCACATCTGCCAGCACTGCAAATCACACTGTGTTTTCCTTGCACAACTAATCCCATTCTCTTTTGGTAGAATTCTCTTCAGGGGGAATCTTGCACTTGTTTGTACTGAACTGAACTTTGATAAGGATAAATTCAGCTTAAGCTGAACTTTCTATCCCTCTTCGTCTTGTCTTCTTTTCACAGAAGCCCCAAGCCCCTCTGGATGATTCCCTGCATACATCCCCCAGTAATGACCATTCCCAGCCCAGATCCCCCGATAGTGACCATTCCCTGTCCATATCCCCCAGTAATGACCATTCCCTGTCCATATCCCCCGATAGTGACCATTCCCAGCCCAGATCCCCCGATAGTGACCATTCCCTGTCCATATCCCCCAGTAATGACCATTCCCTGTCCATATCCCCCGATAGTGACCATCCCGCTGTCCATATCCCCCAGTAATGACCATTCCCAGCCCAGATCCCCCGATAGTGACCATTCCCTGTCCATATCCCCCAGTAATGACCATTCCCTGTCCAGATCCCCCGACAGTGACCATTCCCAGCCCAGATCCCCCGATAGTGACCATTCCCTGTCCATATACCCCAGTAATGACCATTCCCTGTCCATATCCCCCGACAGTGACCATTCCCAGCCCAGATCCCCCGATAGTGACCATTCCCTGTCCATATACCCCAGTAATGACCATTCCCTGTCCATATCCCCCGATAGTGACCATCCCGCTGTCCATATCCCCCAGTAATGACCATTCCCAGCCCAGATCCCCCGATAGTGACCATTCCCTGTCCATATCCCCCAGTAATGACCATTCCCTGTCCAGATCCCCCGACAGTGACCATTCCCAGCCCAGATCCCCCGATAGTGACCATCCCGCTGTCCATATCCCCCAGTAATGACCATTCCCTGTCCATATCCCCCGACAGTGACCATTCCCAGCCCAGATCCCCCGATAGTGACCATTCCCTGTCCATATACCCCAGTAATGACCATTCCCAGCCCAGATCCCCCGACAGTGACCCATCCCTGTCCAGATCCCCCAGTAATGACCATTCCCTGTCCAGATCCCCCGATAGTGACCAATTCCTGTCCAGATCCCCCAGTAATGACCATTCCCAGCCCAGATCCCGCAGTAATGACCATTCCCAGCCCAGATCCCCCAACACGAGCCCCCTCCCTCCAGATCCTCCGCTCCGTTGTAACCTTTCCCCCCGGTCTCCCCCCCGATCTCCGCATCCGCCCCTGCCCTTCCTCCGCCTACCCCATGCGCATCTTGGACCCGGACTGGCCGCCGCCGCCGGGCAGCGGGGGCCGAGGCGGGAGGCGGCCCAGATGCAGCTGCTTCTCCAGGGCCGACATGACAGCCAGGGACGCACCGGGAGCACCGGGAACACCGGGACCCCCGAGCCGCCCCCGCCCCGCCCCGCCCCGCCGGAAGCGGCTCCCCCAACAGCGCCGCCACGCGGCTCCCAGCGCACCCCTCCACGGGAAACGGAGTCCGCGTGGCCGCCGCGCCCTGCGGGGCCCGGGGCGCGACGGGAGCTGTAGTTCCCCGCCGCGGCGGCCGTTGGCGGGCGGGCGGCGCGGGCGGGATGCGGCGGCGGGGAGGTGCGGGGAGGGACGGGCGGCGGAGCGGGGCCGCGGCGGGATGCGGGCGGGAAGGGAGCGAGCCGCGGTGGGACGGGAGGCGACGCGGGCGATGCGCGGGCCGCTGACGCCGCCTGTGCCCGCAGGTGCCGGCGACCCCGGCGCCGCCGCCGCCGCCAGCCTGCCGCCGCTGGTGCGGGGCCCGCCGCGCTGCTTCCTGCGCTGCACCGTGCCGCGCGTGCGGTGGGCGGCCCCGCAGCCCCCCGCCGTGGTGCGCCTGCGGTGGTGGGGCGAGAGCTCCGGCGGCACCGTGCTGCAGCCCGCCGGCCGGGCCGGGCAGCCCGCGGGCAGGACCAGCGCCCGCTTCGCCGTGCGCTGCGGGCCGCGCCAGCTCGCCGCGTACCTGGCAGGTACGGGGCCCCGGGATAGCGCCGGGACAGCGCCGGGACCCTGGGGCGGGACGCGGGCTCCGGTCGGGTTTGGGGTTACCCCAGCAGCCGTTTATTTCCCTCTGCCCTGCCGAAGCGTTTCCCCGCTGGTAATCCTGTCCTGATCAGCGTTATTTATGGCCAGCGGCGGTGTCTGCACAGACTCTTCTTTACCTGCTGCCTCGTTACCGTAACTTGCTGGTACTGCGGGATGTTTATCTGTGAGTTTCTGGCATCTCAGCCAAATAGCGCGCGTTGTGACCGTGAAACTGACCCGAATATGGAATTTTGCAGATATGGGCGTTCTTGTGCTGGAGGTTCTGACCAAAGAGGACCACCTGCCCCTTGGCCGAGCGCAGATCACCGAGCTGCCCCAGCTGTCTCCCAGCCGTCCCATCAGAGGCTCTTTTGCTGTGCTGTCGCCCGCGTCGCAAAAGCTCGGGGAGCTGCAGGTAGTCTGGATGTCCCTGCTCGTTATTATAGGCTCTGTGCTGTGACCCCGCTGTAATCGGGTGCAGGATCAGGCTGTACATGCCACACTGCTCTGGCCAGGGCATTTCTGAGCTAATGAAAAAACAAATTCTGGCAGTGTTGGCTTTATTTTGTTTAGAGGGATGGGGGGTAGTTGAGCATAATAAGAAACGTGGTCATCTCTACACTGAGAGTGGGTATGAACAGTGAATTTAAAAGTAGGCGTTTGGTTCTTACACTTCACTGGGCTGGACTAATAGAAAATTTTGACATCTGGAATTAAGAAAGTTCTGTCTTGCAGCCCTGGCTGTGGAAAATTGATTATGAAAGATAATTGAGTGGGATTTAAAGACCTGGAAGAGAAACAGGTAGTTGTAAATATGTGGCATAGCTGTGTAATAAAAATATTGCATTATGTGGAAAAGCAACAGTTTTCCACTGCACAGCAATTGAAGGTAGATGCAGTATTTGCTGCACTGGATTAAGGAAAGAACCAAGTCATATTTTTGTATTTTGTCTTTCAGGTCTCACTGGTTCTGGAGCCTCTGCCAGAGCTGTATGGCACCAGCAGCTCTGTGCCAAGTGCAGAAGGAGCTTCAGAAGCTGCTGCTGAGGGAAGCAGCCAGCCCCAGCCTCCTGCCCCATCCCAGCCCAGGCACACACAGCTGGCAGCTGAGCAGGGGCCTGATGACAGCAGCAAAGCCATCAGGTACCTTTTTTTCCCTCTTGACAAAATTGTGGGTTTTTTTGCAGTTCACGCAGAATTCTTTATTAGTGGTAGTACACTTGTGGGTTACAGGATGCTTGATCTTTTCAGAAGTACATTTTACATGAAAAAGTCTGTTACTTGCAGCTTGGGTTGTTCTCTCTGATGGTCTCAGTGGCAGGGAAGTAATCATTAAAATAAAATGTCATGTTTCCTTTTGGAGCATGTCCTGAAGGGAGATTTTGGAGAGTTCTGAATCCTCTCACCCTCCCACTTGAGTTGTTGCTGAAATTCTGTTCTTTTTTTCACTAGAGGAAAGGACCATTTGTTCTACCAAGAGAACTCTGAAGACATGCAGGAGCCCTTCTCTGCTCCTCATGCCCGTGGGGTTTTACCAGATGGACATTTGAGGCTGAGTCCTTCAGATCCCAGCAGCACCAGCCCCCAGGCTCTTCCCAGAAGGAAGGCACAGGTGTTCTCCATGCACAGCCCAGCTCCAAAGGACCTGCTCTCAGGTGTGTGTGCAGCTGGCTCCAGCTTTTAGATTTCATTGCAAATAACTCATGGTGATATTTCATGTGCCTGTCTGAAGGGAGAGAGAGACATACCCTCTTGTTGCATCACACCAAATTAAAAACAAAAAAAAGTGTTTAAAATTTTACATTATTTTAATTAAGACTAAAATCAAAATTATTGCAACAATAATCATTATATATATATATATATAATTATTCAAGCTCTTTAAGTTAAAATTTTAAATTATTTAAATTTTTACTTAAAACCCACTGTTGCCTGGGCTAGTCTGAAACAAGCATTGGAGTAGGGCAGGTTTGCATATGTGCTGTCTTTTGAGTTTCATGTTTACAGAAAAGAACAAAAATTAGATATCCTAAAGTGGCAAGCTACTCTTCCCTAAATCAGTCCTGCTTCTGTATCCTAATAATGCCCTTCCAACACCTGAGGTGTGCAGACAGGTTCCTTGTACAGCTGTGGGGGAGACTGATTGAGGATCACCCTCACTCTCAGCTCATAAAACATATTTAATCCCCAGTGCATCAAGATCTCTTTTCAACAGCAGAAAACAGAAGTTTCCTGACTGTAGCTGACACATTTATCACGTTTACACGTTGCTTTTAATTTTGTTTGAGTGCTGAAATGTCACCCTCTGCTCATTCCCAGCTCTCTTGGATCAAGGCACTAAACTCCGTGATGCCATGGTTGTTTCTGCAATGAAGTCCAGCCCAGACATGGAGATTAAACTGAATAAAATGTCTCATTTTATAGAGACAGATGATTTTAAAGCACCAACAAAGTGAGTTTGAACTGGGGGAAGTGAGATTCAAGCTCTAAATCATAAATTTTGAGGCTTTGTCTAGAAAACTGCAGACACTGAGATTCATAGGATGTGTTTTAGGATTCATTTAGGGTGAAAGCAGCACATGATTCAAATGGGAAGTTAATTTCTGCCTGTGAATCAGTGCCTAAATCTTGTGAATTCATTTCAATCTTCATGTAGTAAGCCTTGATTTCAGTAATTGCTTTTAATATCCCTTCTTAGTATGTTTGTATTTAGTTCAAAGTTATTTGACAAGAAAAAATTAAGTGTTGGTAGGGAGTAAGAGTAGTTCAAGAAGGTGCAAGTGAAATGACACTGTATCACAAAGAACAGATTTTCAGGGAAGTATAAATAATTGGTGACCCAAATGCAGGGTTTGTTTCTTAGGAGAAAAGAAACTTAGATTTCTTGGTTTTTCTTTGAGAAAACATGAATATTGCCTGTTATGTTATTCTGTGATAACCAGAATGCAGTGCCATTGTCTTTGATAGTCAATGATGCTATTGGAAACCATTTAATTTATTTCTGCAGAAACTGTGTGTATTTGTGTTAAAGTAGATTATTTTTGACTTCCCAGAAAAAAATGATAGTCCAGTTAACAGATTAATCTTGAGTGTGCCCTGATATCTTTATTTTTTTATTTTACTGCTGTCCATGCTTCCATCACTGTTACCCAGGAGCCCAAAAGGCTTGAAGTCCAGTTTTGTGCCCACTCCTGAAGATTCCCATCACCTTGGGTCTGAAGTTTCAGGCCAGCAGTTTGGCCTAAGCTCTGAAGAAAGAGCAATCCAGTTACTGCTGGGCAGGTGAGTGTGATGCACTGGGGGCTTCTGCAAAATTCTCCTTATCTCACCGTTCTGAAAAATGTCTCTTGACTCTTCAAGTTGTCCACATTTTTGGGAGTGTAACCAGTGGTTCATGTGCAGGTAATGGAGGTGTTTTATAGCTCAGCTTTAATGTGTGACAGCCTGGACAGCTCCAAGTCACTTGGTGTAAAAGTGACATCAGAAAGATTAACTATAATCTTGGATAAAACTAAGTTATTTAATAGTTGTAACTGCTATGGCCTAAAATATTACACAAAGTAAGTACATAGAGTGAATCCCATGTTTCTTTGAGGAGGAAACACTCTGTAAATTAAAATTCATGAGAAACAAAAGCTGTTTTAAACCTTTCTCCAGATATGAAGTGGTTCTTTTCCTCTCCTTTTGTGTAGCAGGAGAATAGATGGTGTTTCCCTTGTGTCCACATCTGCACCCTGAACACCTTCTGGGTCAGATGTGGTTCACATTTCAGTTTGTGTTTCTTGTGCCCTGCACTTATTTACTCTGATTTGTCAATGGATAACACTGTAGTGTGACAGCTGATCATAAAATGATTTTAAACTCACAGCACAGAGGAAACCCTTAAACCAGACTAACCCCAGCTTGTATCTGAAGACACTTGTATTTACACCTACTCAGATGTCCCTTGGGTTGTTTTTTGTTTTTTTTTAATCAAAGTAAACTGGTATCTTCAAGCATTACAGAAGTTGTAAAGCAGGGAAGGTAAAAGTCAGAGGTAGATGTTTGTAGGTGTATTTTATGACAAAAGTCACCAGGGTCTGGAGTGGATTGCCCAAGTGGAACCTGCAGCTGTCAAGGTCCCCCAGATGCAGCTGGACAGATTTTTGTTAGCATGCCTTCCCTGTGAGCAGGGGCTGGGCTGAGTGACCCAAGAGAGCTGCTGTAAGCCAGGCTGTCCCTGTGTGCACCTGCTGTCATGCTGGGGCTGAGCACCCTGGCCTGTCTGCAGCCAGCAGAGCCCAAAGCCAGGCTCAAATGGCTTTTGTGGCACATCCCTCAAGGCTGGCTGCCCAGCTGGAGCACTGAGCTGTGTCTCTCTCTCTCTCTTGTATCCACAGGGCTGATTTCTCTGCGGGGCACCTCTGGGATCAGACAGGCTCCCTGTGGGATTCTCTGTCCCTGGGCAGTGAGCTGGACAGCAGTGAGCTGGGTGATCCCCACTATGACCAGAGCCTGCTGGAGAGGCTGTTCTACACAGCTTCTGTAAGTGGGGTCCAGAGCAAGGAGAGCATTCCCTAACGTGCAGAAAAACTCAAGTTTGCACCATCAGTAAAGCTACAGATTGCAGTGCTTTAAAGCTGAACAGGCATTAGGTGTCATGCACAAGCTTGTGAATACATTTGTGCATTGCTTAAAATTAGTATTAAAAAAATATTGCTGAGACTGCAAAGTCAAGCATCGAGTTTGGAAATTGCTGGGATTTTGAGGCTTTTTGTTTTTTAAACCCTTGAAATTGTGATACCATTTTATTTGTTTCAAATGATGCAATGCACAAGTTGTTTTCCATTTTTGTATTGCCACCATTATGGAACTCTCTGTACAAGGATAATTAACTTCTTCTTTATGTGCATTATTTCTGCTTTAGAAATCTGATTCCAGTTTGAGTGATTTCCTCAGTGATGATGATGTTAAATCCTCAAAAAAAGCATCCAAGACAGAAACCCTTGGAAAAGCAGGTTCAGTGGATCCACAAAAGGATTTTCCTGCCTTTGATCAGAATGTGACTGAAACCAAACCCAGGTAGTTACACCAGTGACTTTGGTTCTGACCTCATCTAAATTGCATTCCCCTTTTTTTTTTATTATGGAGGCAATAAAAGTATCCCTAAAGATCCCATTATCAAGCTTATTTTGTACAATACAGTTAATGTCAAGGTTTTGTCGCCCTTTTTTCTTTTTTTTTTTTTTTTTTAATTTGGCTCCAAAAATTATTTCTGATTTTTTTCTGACTAACACTGCTTTTTTTACATCAGGTAAAATTAATATCCCCAGAAGAACCAACACAGAATCATTTGCAATTCAAGTCTTGCAAATTGCACAAATGAGATTTGAAATTATGGCAAAAATCCTGTTGCTTTTCCTCTGCAGCAGAGACTTGTCCTTGTGTATATCACCTCTCTCCTTCTGTACATGGCATTAAAGGAAGCTTTTCTTTTTGGAGAGTTGGGATAAGATACTTTCAGATCAACAATGTAGAACATGTACTTTCTGAGTTGATTTTTTTTTCAGTTATGGACCACAGATACTGTAAGATTTGTTGGGTTTTTTTTACAGAGAATTACAAATTTGCAACAAATTTGTTGTAAAAATATGTTAAAAATATAAATAAGTATATTTTAGTGACCCTTGGGCAGTTTTTTAGTAACATGCCACCTTTGTGTGTTCTTGCCAAGAAGGTTTCTGCAGTCCTGAACCTGAGTTTTGCCTCTGCAGCTGCTCTCCCAGTGCTCCTGGAGAGGACCCCAGGGACCTGGCTCTTGTCACAGCCCTGGGTGCAGACAGGCTGGCATTGCTGCAGCAGGTACACCTGGCCAGAGTCACCACTGAGAGCCTGAGGATCCCTCCTGAGAGCATCCAGGTGTCCCCAGGCAGGAGAGGTGTACTGGGGAAGCCTCCAGGGCCCATGGCTGTGCACAGGTGGTGAGAGGATTGCTCCTGCTTTGCTTGCTGTGCCTTCAGGGGGGATTTCCCTGAGCTCTCTTGTGCAGTCCAGCCTCCCTAAGCTCTCCAGGCTTCTGAGACCTTGCTATTCCTCTGCTCCTCTCAGAAAGTTGTATCCCACAAACTCAGGGAAGTTAGAGATGTGACAATTTATCCTGGTGGGGTGCTTGCTTCAGGCTGTGCCTTTCCCAGGGTTTTGGGGAGGTACAGGTGTACTTTGTGCCTGGCAGTGCACTGAAAACAAAAGGGGGTTTGGTGGAGGAGAATCTGGCATATCTATGACCTGTGGAAGGAATTCACAGAATAGGTGTTTCAATCACCCTAAAACAACTGTTAGAGTAAGCAGTGAGTCTGGAACTTGCCTGCTGTGTTCAGTTTCATGACTCTCACCAGATTCTTGATGGATTGTGGTCTCCCTGCACTCTTTTATTCACAGTACCTTCTTTGTGGAGTACCACTTTCCCGTGAGAGCCTCCAAGGATGGTCAAGGACAGGTCTCCATAACAACAGAAGCAGTTCGAGTAGCCTCAAGTAAAATCACAGATGATGGTAAGGGCATCATTTTCCCACTTGGATTTAGTTTTGTTGACTCCATCTCTTAGAAGTTATTTACTAGTGTTTTCCACATACTTGCTTTGCTGCCTGAAAGTCACAATGTGATTAGTGGCACCTCTGCCCAAAGAGTTGCTGTGCTGCAGGTGGAAGAATGATCCTCTCAGGGAGAAGGAAGCCAGGGGATTTTTTAATTACTGTTTTCTTGGAAGAAGTGTTCATACTGGGATTTTCAAATTTCTTTTTCTAGGGAAAGAATAAGTTATTAATCCCATTCCTTCACTTGAACATAAAGCCAATATTCTTTCTGCAATAGTGGGAGGATGATCAAGTGCTTTTAGAAATATCAAAGATACTTATAGTTCAAATAAATAATTTCCCAGATGTTGCAGTCTGTCATATATATCTCCAGTAGCTCACATGATCTGCTGGATCCAAGGACACTGGATTCCTGTGCTCAGATCAGCAGACATTAATCTTTGTACTGAGAGTCACCAGTGCTTGTGTCCCTGAGAACAATTTCTGTGTCTGTTCCACTGAGCAGAGAATGCTGGATGAGCAAGGTGCTCTCTGCCCAGTCTTCCCAGAAACTGGAATGCCAGGGTGACTCTCCCACGTGATCATTAATTGGCTTTGCAGCTTTCTGAGTGGCACTTGAGATACTCTGAGTTCTCTTGGGTATTCTCCATTTGAGGCCAGAGAAAACATGTTTCTTCTGAACTTCTGTAATACAGCCTTTGTAATCTGGAACTCCTCCATCCTCCTGCTCTTTGCCTTGTGTGGAGTCCAGCTCTTTGGAGACCCAGAAAAATAGATGGGATTGAAAGTAATTTGAGGAAGACTTCAATCCACTGTGGCATTATCCTTCCTGAGAGTTGTTTATGTCCTTTATTAAAGATGCCTAATGGGAAAGATTCACAGCCATCCCAGACAAGGTGGAGAAATGCTGGGCATCCCATTGGAAATTTCCCTGTGTGTAAACCTGCATTTCTGTCATCACTAGAATACATTCTTGTCCCTTGTGAATACTGTCACTGTACTCCTTGTACTCTTTTCCAGACTGAGTGCCAATTGATTCTGTCTCTGCTTGCAGACACTCCTGTTCTCCTGAAGCTGTGATTTTATTTCCAGCTCAGCTTTGAGTCTCTCAAGAACCGTCTTGAACTCTGTTAGTTAAAATGAGGCAGGGTTCTCCCACTGGAGAAGGGCAGGTCTTACTGCATGCTAGAATGGCAGAGACTTGGTGTCACCTGAAGTCTTTAAACACTGTTATAATGTTGGTTTATATTAATGTATTTAATAATTTATTAATTATTTGTGAATTTGTAATCTTAATTTTGTCCGCTGGCCTTCAAAAATGAAAACCAGTTTACTTCAGCCATGGTGTTAACAAATAATGCAGAATTAAATGGTTGTGTGTGTAACAGAGTGCTCTTCAGGGCAAGGTTGATTTATGTCATGTAATTTTGGGTATTTGTTGCTCCTCTCTTCCTTCCAGTGGTGAAATTCCAGCAGCAGTCTGTGTTCCCTGTGTGGTTTGGAGGAACGATGATCGAGCACTGGTGGGGCTCTGACCTGGCTTTTAAAATCTACATGAGGAAAAGCACACAGAAAAAGGTACTCACTGGAAGTTGTTCCTCCTTTGTGTATTGAAAAGCAAAGGAATTCTTTGCCTTTCAGTTTCCCACTGGCACTCAGTGCAGACAGTCAGATATTAGGAGGGGAAATGGTCAGTCTTCCCAGAACCACAGAATATTCTGAGGGACCCACAGGATCATCCAGTCCAGCCCTTGGCCCTGCACAGACACCCCAACAATCCCACCCAGATTATTTGCATAGCCATCTGCCTGTGATGAAGATGGTGAGAGGGGTTAACTCAGTTTACATTGTTTTAATCAACACCAATGATATCTGCTTTTCTTTTAATTGGGGGAATAAATTGATTCTTTCAGTATAGAAATCTTGCTCATTTACTAGGACTCAGGTTATTCAATTTTTGCATTAATCTGGAATTGTTTAAAATAGGTTCTGGAAAAATTTGTCTTACTGTTCTAGTGAGACTTGAAATTGGAAGTGAAGGAGATTCCCCAAATCCCTGTTGGTACAACTGATGGTGGGAGTGGGAGGGGGTGTGACTGTTCATGGCTTCCCAGAAAGCTTTTATTTCACAAAAGTTCTTTAAATCTGATAGCAATCTTGCAGAATTAATTCTTTGCCTCCCCTCAGCCTGTGGCCATTGGCTCAGCAGCTCTTCAGCTCCGCAGGGTGATTGAGTCTGAGCTGCTCAGTGTCAGCTTGGAAATACCTGTGGAAAAAGAGGGAGATCACACACAAGTTGGGCCACTGAAGGTATGTGTTTTACCATCTCAAGCTGGAATTGTTACTAGTTTTGGCTGCACACTGTTACTGTTAACTCCTCTTTTCTCCTTGTTTCAATGTACCAGGTCTCAGATAAAAGGTTTGTGAGACCAGTATAAAAAATAACATGAACAGTTTTTGTTCCTTAGGGTTTTGAAGAAATATTGTGAAACTCTTGCATGTCTAGGAATATTGTCAATATGCTGGGACTTGAATACAGAAACCACTCCACAGGCAGATTTTGAGTGGCACATATTCAGGGCTTGGAGCTTTTGTTGCTTCTTTTCATGTGACATGGGCTGAGGTCTCTCCTGCCATGGGGGCCTGGTGCCCCTTGTCCTTGTCACTTCAGGAATTGTCTTCTCCAGCCAGGATTTCTACCAGGCTGCTCAGCTTCTGGTTGAGAAGCATTGACAGTTTGAGAGGTTTGACAGTTCTGAGGATGAACAGCTCTCTGTATTAGCAGGTGAAGGGTTGAGAATGGGGTGATCTTTAAGGTCCCTTCCAATCCAGACCATGCAGTGATTGATCTGTGATTGTGTGGCTTTGCACTCCAGTCTGGACTTTATCTCATAAAGCCACGTGTAGTTTATTTTACAGCAGCAGCTGTAGCTTGCAGCCAGCAGAATGGCTTAGGGTGAGTTCTGGAGCACGGGTGTGATGTGCTTTGCAGAGTTTGTGTTGCATCCCTGGTCTCTGGATGGGCACACCTGGCCAGCTGTCCCTTGCCTTGCAGGTGTCCCTGCAGCTCCTGGCCAGCAGCAAGGGCTCAGCCAGGTCAGGCACAGCTGGGAGTGCCCAGCGGGGGCTGCAGGAGCCCAGCAGGACCAGTACAAGTGCAGAAAGGCCTGTGTGGCCCAGAAGGAGCCCTGGGCAGTGCCAGGAGGTGGCCACAGGCACAGCCCCAGCTCAGGAGCAGGGGCTGCTGCTGCACGTGCTGCTCATGGTGCCTGATGGAAGGGATTTCACTGCTGCAGCCTCTGGGCTGCCCAGCTCCTGCAATGTGTATTTGATCTGCAAGCTGCTCAGCATGGAGGAGGCCACGAGGTCTGCTGTCATCTGGGGCACAGCACAGCCTGCCTTTAATTTTTCTCAGGTAAGTCACATGTTCTCCATTTCACCCTGGGGGAAAGGTGGTGTTCCCCACTGACAAACATTTCATAGTTCAGTTACTTTTATATGCCTAGAAACATCTCTGCTTGGCTCTGTTGAATACACCTTTGGTTTTTAACTCCCCTCTCTAAAATGCACAATTCTGTAGAGTGCAATAAAATAGACTTACCGGAGTGCTCTGTACTTAGCCAATACTTTCCAGTGTATTCTGTGTGCTAATTCTGCTTTCAACCTTCCAGGTGATGCCTTTTTCATTGACTCCCAAACACTTGGAGCGGCTGAAGAACAATGTGATGATTATTGAAGCATGGAACAAGCTGGGGAGCCCTGGCTGTGACAAGTTGCTGGGATTAGTGAAGCTCCCTCTGCATCAGTTTTACATCTCATTCAAGTAAGCTTGTTTTTTCCCTATTTTTTATTGGGCTGGGAAATATCCTAACTGAAGCTTGGTGATGGTGTGTGGGGGTTGTGTGGGAAGGTTCTTAGTTGCACTTCCTAGCAAAAGGTGTTTTTGCCCTGCCAAGCTCCCTGCAGGCCTTGGCTGCAGCCAGCAGGGTGTGAGTTACCCTGGCCTTGTCCAGAAGCACAGGTAGGGTGGGAGAAATAAAGTCACTGTGCTGAGTGGGGGTTGGTGCCTGCCTAGCTCGTGCTCCTGTGGCAGGGTACAACTCTGGTGGCTCGTGCTGGGGCTGTCTGTTGTTGTGGTTTGCTCTTAGGGATCCCAGGGTTTCCCAGCTGCTGCTGCAGGCCCAGTACCCAGTGGTGGCCGTGGATGGCCACGTGCCCGTGGTCGATGTTTTCAGCGGCAGCACCAGCGGCAGCCTCAGGGTCACCCTGGCCATGGGCTCAGCTCAGCAGGTAGTGGCCCTGCAAAGGCTCAAGACTGAAGAAGGAATGGTGCCTCCAGTCACACAGCGTCCTCCCCACTCCCTGGACCATCCACCCTCCACGAAACCCACAATGGTATTTATCCAGTGAACCCTGTTCTCGTTGTTAGGGACTTGTCAAGAGGGTTTAGCACTGAGTTCACTAACAGATGAATGATCCCCCATCTCTTCTTGAAGCTGTAACCAATTTTGTTATATTCTCCAAATTATGCACAGAATTGTATTGTTTATACTCTTTTTTTTCACTGGCTTGCTCCCACCAGTCTTGATATTATTGCCCTTTTTGCTGCCTTGCATATCCACTGCTTCTGTCTTCACAAGTCCAGTAAAAACAAAAAAACCAGCAAAATTATAGAAGATCTAAGTTCTCACAGCCTCCTCACAGTGGAGGTTTTGCCACTACCTTGGAGTTGGATAGGTAGGGATTTTATGCTTTTTATGTGCTTTGCAAGAAAAAAAATATTTTCTTTCAGGCTTTCGGTGTTTGTGAAATTTAGAAGGAAAATGGTAGATAATTTTTCTGTCCCCCATCTCAGGCTTCTTAGATCCTTATCACATGTAATTGCTTAGGTTGGAAAGGACCTTTATGCTCATTGAATCCAGCCACTAACCTAGCCCTGCCAAGGCCACCATTAAACCATGTCCCCAAATGTTACATCCGCATGGCTTTTAAATTCCTCCAGGGATGACTCAACCACTTCCCTGGGCAGCTTGTTGAAATATTCCCCGTGTCCTAAAGTCATCCTTTCTGTATGGCTTCCCTGTTTTTTGTGAGCAGGTGGACCCAGAAGGGGAGGACTTGGTGGAGCATGTGTTTGAGATCCACGTGGAGGGTGTGAAGGGACTCACTCCCTTACAGTCCACAGTCTGGGGAGAGGCTGACTGCTACGTCCAGTACCACTTCCCAGTTCAGGAGCCTGCCTGTGGGGCACTGCAGGCACCTGGAGGGCATCAGGATGGTAAGTTTGTCATTTTCCCTTATTTAGAGCATTGCTTTAATTCAATATTGTTTTAGACTCCTGCCTGAGTAAGAGGGAACGTGTTTTTCTGAGCTTTCATGCTGACAGTGCTTGTTTTCTTGGAAAAACTGGACTTGGGCTGTGTCATTGGACTAAAAACTTTGTTTGTCTGAGGCTGGTGGCAAGTTCCCAGTGGAGAAAAAGAGACCCAATTCTGAATCTGTTCACATGGTACATGTTGTTGAAGGTGCTAGAGGGCTGTGCCAGCTGATCCAACAAGAATGCAGAGATGAGTCTGCAGGGAGCAGCAAGGTTGTACACCGTGAAATTCAGCAAAGGCTTTACATGCACAAGCCTTTCAGGGTGCACATTTTGCTCTCCACTGCTGCCCAGGGCAGTGTTGGAGTCACCATCCCTAGAAATGTTCAAAAAATGTTTGGATGTGTCACTTGGATAGGTGATTTACTGGTGGCCTTGGCAGGGCTGATGATCTTGGAGGGCTTTTCCAACCTTAACAGTTCTCTGATTTTCATGGATGCACCAACAGAAGAGTTGCTTGGTTTAGATCACTAGGATTAACATAGAATGGTTTAGGTGGGAGGGACTTTAAATCTCATCCAGCTGCTCTGGGTACCCTGTACATGGGCCTGCCCACCCTCACAGGGAAGAATTGCTTCCCAGTATCCCATCTAAACTCACTATTCTTCAGATTATAAAAGAATATTTGAATAGTTGTAATTGCAGGAAAGAACACAGTGTCGTGTGCTTTGCATCACTAACATGTATTCCCACTGAGAAATGACAGGCAGTGAAATGGTTCTGTTTTGAGTCCTGTGGGGTTTTTGTGCTGCCTTTTTAGCAGTAGCTCCCAGCCTGTGGCTCACAGCCATGGGGCTGCATGGGTTGCTTGTACAGCTTTGTGAAATGAAGCTCAGGAGAGCATTTCACTCCCTGTCTGTGGGTCCTGCCTCCTGAAGGGCTGCAGGCAGAAGAGGTTGAAAGCTGCAGTTGCTACCATTTTTAACCAGCTCTGCTTGACTTCTAGGCATCCCATTAAAGCCATTTAGAACAGCCACCACTCTGTGTGTCCCTGATCCCATCTTTAATGAGGAACATCATCATTCCCTGTCGGTTCCTGCTGATGTCCCAGTCCAGAGGCTCCTGGTCAGTGCATTTATGGCACCAGGAGCAGCAGGTGGAGGAATCCAGTTTGAAGTCTGGTGCAGGTACAGAACCAGGTCCTGTTCTTTGTAGATGGCACAGCAATACAGGTAGAGGTAGATCTGATCTTGAAAAATCTCCAGCTCTGGGATGGATATTCTGTAATACTATTTAGTAATAGCTAGAAAGAACAGTAAGCTCACCAATGTTTGGTGATAGTACCTGCACTTAAAGCCTGTGAACCTTTTTCTCCACCAAGAGTCCTAATTACTCCTTTTTACAACTTACTTAAAGTGTGTGTGTTCTTAGTTTGCTTTCTTCCATCTTTTAATCAGCATAGCAATCTAAAATTAGTGCTTGAATGCTTGACACGTCGAAATTTTACTTACTAGCATGCTGAAAGTATAATTTCATTGTGCTGGGTTTGCTTTTTTCCCTCATACAGGTCACGAGTACAAGAGAAATAATAGAAAGTGTTTTGTAAGTTCAAAATGCTTCTTTGGCTACTGAAGCCAATTGTTAGTAATAATGGAGAATGGAAGCCATGAAGACAAATGGCTTTAGAAAATTATAATAACCTGTTCATTCTGAAGTAAACAAGTCAGACTTTTTAACATTTGTAAAGTGGTATGAGGATTACTATGGGCTGTTTGTAAGATACAGTGCCAGATTATTTTTATTTTTAAGATGAAGCTGAAGCCAAGTAACGCACTAAGAAAAGGTTTAGAGTATTTTTTAATACTTACAAACTGGTTCTACAAATCTGTTCTGCAAGAGAGGTATTTTTATTTATTAACTGGAAGTGAGAGTAGAGAATATTTGGTACCAGATCCTTCTCTTGTTTTCCTCTGGGATCCCAATTTTTAGTGTACTTCTGCTAATTGACTCGTTAGGACTAGTGTAAATATATATTTGTAGCATTATCTGCTTTAGCACTTAGTGATTCTTTCTTTCAGTGGAAATATGTTTGCTTGAGTTCTCCCTTAGCTGGGGAGATTATTCAGATATTAGATTCAAAGCTGGTTAGGCTTTGGAGACACTCAAAGCTGACTTCTGTGCAGTTGTGAGAGAAATGTGGGTGCTGTTCTTTTGTGTCTCTCCAGGTATTACTACCCAAATGTCAGGGACCAGCTGGTGGCCAGAGGGGCCTTGCCTTTGTCACGGCTCTGTGCCATGGTGACTCTGCAGCATCGTGAAGAAATGGGGGTACAGACCTTTAATCTCCCCTTGGTTCCCCGCGCTGGCTGCTCGGGGGAGTTCCATCCGCACCCTGCAGGTGAGGGGCTCCTGGGCTTGGGCTAAAGCCAGGCTCAGTGGAGACCCCTGAGCAGGACAGCAGTGCCTGCTGCTGTGCTAGCAAGGATGAAGGAAACGCCCTCAAACTGTGCCAGGGAGGTTTAGGCTGGATATGAGGGAAGATTTCTCCCCGCAAAGGTCCAGTCCTGGCACAGCTGCTCAGGCTGTGGTGGAGTCCCCATCACTGGCAGGATTTTACAGCTGTGTGGACGTGGCACTTGGGCACATGGGAGAGTGGTGGCCTTGGCAGTGCTGGAGGAATGGTTGGGCTTTTTTTTTTGTGGTCCTTTCCTGTAAAATTCTGTCAAGTTCTATAAAAATGCCTCCAGGACAAATGAAAATATGGATTTTATCCATATCAGTGTTGGCAGCTGAAACCAACCAGGAGTGGTTTTCTTCCCAGCTTTCACTAACACCATAGTGAGGAAAAAATCAGTGATTAGATGGGAGAAACCCTCAAACTCTCAATATTGTTTGTGTTGGATGTACCTGCACTAAGAGCTGACCATTTCTTCCCTTCTTTTCCTCTGATTAATCCAGGTCTGCTGGATGTGAGTGTGAGGTACCACCGGTCAGTGAAACCAGCAGCTGGAATAACTGCTGAAGCTGTGTCACTTTCTGTACAAATACACAGGGCAGCTGGTTTGCAAGCAGCAGCCAGGTAAAGCCTAATTCAAAAAGGACCATTTTTCACTTTGAACAGCTTTATCTGGAGGCAGCAGGCTGAGCCATGACAGTAGAACAAATTCTTATTGGCCAATTTTCCAACTGCAGAGACCAACATTTAAATGGGTTCTGCTCCAAAGACTAAATAACTTTATAAAGACCATCAGCAGCTATTCTGCTCCCTGAAGCTGCAGTAAAGGGAGGTAGCATTTTGTTCTGCAGAAGAATGCAGGTTGGAAGGGCATGTTTTCTTATGTTTCCACATTTTTCTACCCCAATGACTGATATAAAAATTGGCTGATGTAATATGGTCCCTGTTGGGGCATTGGATCCTGGTGTTGCTGGTGCTATTTAAAAGCTAGCTGAGGTTGTTTTCTTGCTATTCACTGTGAAAACCTCAATAAACTAACTAGGAAATGAAGCATGTTCCTTTCCACCTGAAGGCTTCTGCTCCAAAGGCGTCGTATCAGCTGGACCAGTTCCAGAATATTTGATTTTCAAGAGTTAGGAGAGGGCTAGAATAGAGGGAGTCCTTTCCACAAGGGAAGGATGGCTCCTATCATTCCAGAGCCATGGTCATTTCTCAGTATTGCTGTAAGCCCCTGGTCCATCTCAATTCAAGCAGACCCTGAAAGGTGAGGATCATTTTCATATGGTGCTTGGAGAAGTCAAGGGAATGGAATGATCTCAGGCCTCTCATCCTTCAGGTGCATGACCTGAGTAATGCCTGGGTCTGGTTTACTTGTAAATTATCCCATTTGCTAATTTCACCTGCTTTTGCTCGTCAGTACCAGTCTGTAAAAATAATTGGCTTGGCCTTTGGCTTCTTTCTGGAGCCTTTCTCTGGGAAGTTATTCTGCAAAGTAGTGTATCCATAAAGATGCTGAGTACTTTCTCAACCACAGATAAGAGCACAGCCACCAGTGATGGACTCGTGAGTCCCTCTCACCATTGCCTATCTGTTCCTAGTGTGTTCAGATGGAAAGCAAAGATGGGAACGCTGTGCAGCCAGAGCCCCATGTACATTTTGGCTGAGAACTCTGTTAGTCCATCATTTCACTTTTCTCTGAAGCATGTTTTCCCTCCATTCCTGTGCACTAAACACCTTCTCTCCCTTATTTTGTCTCCCTGTGTGTCGCAGGGCCGTGGCACAGCATTCCCATGCACTAACACATTCTGTCCCCTGTTTTCTCTCCCTGTTTTGTGTGTCACGGGGCCGTGGCACAGCAGCAGCCCATGCACTAACACATTCTCTCCCGTTTTCTCTCCCTGTTTTGTGTGTCACAGGGCCGTGGCACAGCAGCAGCCCGTTGTGCAGCCCTGGGCAGGGGCAGGGGTCTGTGCCTTCGTGCGCGTGCTGCCGTCCTTCCTGCCCCGCGCGCGGGCGCGCCGCACGCCGGCCGTGCCCCGCTCCTTCTGCCCCCAGTTCCAGCACCACCTCCAGTTCCTCTGCCAGCTCGTCACGCACAGCAGCACTGGGCAGGCCTCTTCTCTGGGGGAGATCCTGCACTCTGGCAGCATTTGCTTCTCCATCTACCATCAGAGCACCGAGTCAGGTAAGGACTGCAAGCGCGGTTGGAGGGATTGAATAGGGGCGTGGAAGTCCCCGTAATTTTAGTATAGAAAAAAAATACTCATAAAATAATGGAATGGTTTGGGTTGGGACTTGCAAAAACCCCCTCTAACGAGCAGGACCCTGTGCAGGGAACTCTGCAGTTGCTAACAGATGCAATTATCTAAATTGTCTTTGGCGGAGACTATTCCCCTTGTGCAAAGAGTTTTTGAGACTCCCAGTGATCAAGATCACCTCTTACCAGCTGTTCTCCAGTCAGTCACTCCTAAACCTTGTCTACCAGTTCTGTGAATTTATAAATCATTTCTTTTCCAGCCACTGACGAATTGGCTGATGGAACATCTAGAGATTATCTTCTTGGGACAGTCAGGATTCCAACCAGAGACCTGCTGACAAGAAGATCAGGTAACACGGCAGTGCTAAACTGCTGACATTCTGTATAAATGCCATTTTAATTCCTTAAAATTATGTTCATTCCTGTTTTGGCTGGTTGTTTTGTTTTTGAGGGGGTTTTCTGGGTTGTTTTTTGGACCAAAGTTCTTCAAGATGTTTCCCACACCTTCAGTAAAAATTCTGTATTTGGAAAATTACAGAAAGGTTGTTGTTTGAAAATCTGTTTTTTAGGGTGTAGGATGTTTAATGGCTGAATGAATACTCTGGGGCTACTGTGAAAAAAATTTAACTCCATGCCAGCTAAAACCAGCACCTAAAATCCTTAGGATTTTATTTGCTGCTGCTTGTTTTCTGGAGAGAAAGTCCAAAAAGGATGTCAAGTCCATGAGTTGTAGTGTTTAGTGCAGGACCAGTGACTGCTTATCAGATGTCCAAGCTGGGAACAAAAATCGTAGATAATTAGAAAGGAGTAAGACTAACTTTTTTTTTTTTTCCTGTTTCTTAAACAATGTGTGAAGTGTCTCAGTGGTCCTTTTGGGTCCCTTCCACTTCAGAATATTCTGTGAAAAAAAGATTCACATATCTGTCCATTAATGATCTCTATCTAGCATTCACTTTGGGATTCTTATACCTTATAATAATGATGTTTTTATTTTTGCCTTGGTTATTTCTGCTTTACTTTCATTAAAGTTCCCATTTTCTCCGGCTGAAATTTTAGGGTTGTTTTTAATGGAAAAGGAGTAGGGAGGAGACAAGAATACACAATTGCACAATTGTCTGTCTCGGGCTAGGCGTGATGAGATGCTCCCTCCCAAAGGTGTTTGGGGCTGGTACCCAGTGACACTCCCCGGAGCCGCGCCGCGCTGCCCGGGCCCCACGCCGGCCGTCGCGGGAGGGCTGGAGCTCTCGGTGTCCTTTGCCCGTCCGGGGGACAGGGAGCGCGTTCTGGAGGCTGCCAGGCTGCTGGGCTGGAGCGGCGAGGAGCCGGGCGGCGAGGAGGAGGGCGCGGCGTGGGCGCGGGGCGCGGCGGCCGTGGCCGTGTGCGCGCCCCGGCTGTGGCTGCCGCTGCGCTGCGTGCCGCGGGCGCGGCGCGGCGCTCGCTGCCACCTGCGCTACCGGCTGCGCGGCCGGCCCGCCGCCCGCACCGCGCCGCAGCCGCCCAGGCTGAGCCGCGGCGCGCACAGCCTCGCCCTGAGCTTCAGCTCTCCCTGCAGCGTGGCGCTCTGCGCCGGCCAGGGGCTGCTGTGCTTCCTCAGGGAGGAGAGGCTGGAGATCCAGGTGTGGTGGGCGTGCGGCAGGGAAGGCGAGGGCGAGGTGGATGCGGATCGACTGATTGGATCTGCCTACGTCGAGCTGGCGGCGTTGGCAGAGAGATCCCCGGGACCTCCGAGTGTGAGTGGTGAGTTCCTGAAGCACAGGGTCACGTTGCGTTCCTCCTTATTGGCAATTCCCTGGGGTTCCTTCTCTAGTCGCTTTGAGCAAAGTGTTCACAGCTTTGTTCTGTCCTGCACACAATCCCAGGCTGGCTGGGGCTGGAATGGATCTCTGGAGATCACCCAGTCCCACACCCTGCCCAGGCAGGGTCACCTGGGGCAGCTGACGCGGGAATTTGGGATTTTGGGATGTCCCCAGATGTGGAGACTCCAAGCCCTCCCTGAGCAGCTGTTCCAGGGTTCTGCCCCTCCATGGAAAGAAGCTCTTCCTCACACCGAGGTGGAGCTCGTGTTTTAGTTTATGGCTTCTGTGGTATGCATGGTACTCATCAGCCACCAGAACTGTGGACTGGTTGGCTCTCCTACATACACTCAGGAACAGAAGAAAGAGCAAGAGTTAAATTTTTATTTGGGGTAAATGTTGTATTCTCCATATACGTGTATAAAATTATGCAGTCGCTGTTGCCAGGGCTGTCAGGAAGTTAATGTGCTTTAATCCGAGCTACTGGGGGAAAATGAAGGAGTACCCAGTTTGGGGAGTTGTTTGTGGCTTTTTATGTTTCCAAGCTTGTTCTTCTGGGTGATAACTCACATGGAAATTAGACTGAAAACAAAATGCCTCTGGGCTCGTGTGAGATCTCTGCAGTTATGAACTGTCCCAGCTGTGTTCCAAGCTCCTGGTTCTCCCTTGGCTCAGTGTTTGTGGATTCCCCTGCAGGTGTCTATCCGCTGTTCAGATGCGACGCTGCAGACCTGGCAGGAGCCGCCGTGCGTGTTCACGTCAGCCTTGCCCCCACTGCAGCTGCTGTGCCCAGAGCCCCCTGTGCTGAGGAGTGCAGCAGCGAGGAGGAAGGCCCAGGGGAAGCCCCTGCTCTGGGCCAGCAGGTCTCTGACAAGCAGCAGGTGGAGGCTGGCAGCTCAGGGGTCACCAGCGCCCAGCCACAGGAAGAAGACGCGATGTTTCTGGAGAACACAGTTGCTGTCAACATCCTTGTGGAAAGAGCAATGCATCTGAGTTTAAAAGGTGACATCACACACAGGCCCACACACCCTTTCTTTCCTTTCTTCTCTTTCTTTCTTTGTTGTCCTCTGAGATCTGTTCCCACTCCAGCCAAGTGAATGGCAGGGATGGATTTTGAGCTTCGCTTCGTGGTGTTGCAGCCCCTTTCACTCTGTAAGTACAGGGAAAGCAAGAGGCTGAGCTGTTCAGCCTATCTTAATGAATTAACTTCAAAATATAAGTAACTTTGTGTTACCTGTTAGAGATGACAGCTGAAATCTAAAACTAAGCATTATCTGAATAGCTGAACTCCAGGTTAAGCATTGACTGAATAACCAAGCCCAAGACACCCCTATCTTAAAGACTCCTGCAGATTAGCATGTAATAGATTTGTAAATGGCTCACTGTACTCATCTAAGATAACTCAGCTAAGAGTCAAGTTCAAGCCATGATTTTAGGGTATGTAATTGTAAGAGATTCTGAGCCCTGGAGAAGGACTTTTATAATGATTCTAGAATCTTCTATGTTTCATAGTCTTTGAAAAACTGATGCAACTTTGTTTATTATTGCAAAGTTTTTGATGATACAAAGGAGGTTTCTTTTGAGTATTGCAGAAATATTTAAATATTTCTGTCTTCAACCCCTAAATTTAGGAGATTTTTAGAAGTAACTAACTGAGAGGCAGCTGATCCACTGAAGCAAATACAAGGTGGTTTCAAGAAGAAATTTTGTTCTTCATAACTGCCAGGCAGGTGATCCAGCATGGAAAGTAGCTCAGGCACTGGAATAGGGTCCTTGAGACATGGGTTTTATTCCTAGCTTTACTTCTGACTTCTTAGATGATCTTGGGCAAATGGTTTTTCTGTTTCTCCCTTGAATATTCCAGTTTCTGCACTTTAAAAGGTTTGTGTAATATTTGCTTCCATTGCAAATGTAACGTGCTGTCAGCTCCACCAGTGAAAAAGGAGTGTTTTCTAGATGGTGCATTTCTTTGCTTATTGTGTGGTTTCAATTGCTGAACTGCCTTTAGATGTTGTTGTTATTAGTTTAGAAATCTGTATTTGGTTCTGTATCGTTTCAGGAAGCCCCTTGACAGAACGGGAAGTGGCAGCCCCCAGTAGCTGTGTGTCATTTGCTGTTGCTGGTGCAGATGCTCCAGTAACCACTCCAGTGGTAGAAAATACAGACTCACCAGTCTGGGACTTCCAGCAGCAGGCAAGGTGAGATATGGGGGTTCACACAGACCCTGCCCTGGTCTGACAGCCAGGCCAGCTGTGAAAAGGATGTTTTGTTTGGAGGTTTTTACCTCAGACCTGCATATCTGAGCTTAAATTAAAACAGATGGATTGACTGCTTCAAGGATCAAGCAGAACCTCAGCAGATCAAGTCATATGTGGCAGTATTCAGGAATTAACCTGTGTGATCCAATCTTGTGTCTCCTCCAGTGTTTCTAATATCTGAATCCCTTCAAACAACTTAAAAACTGTTCAACGTTTTGCACTTTCATTTTTCCTTTTTCATTTCTTTTCTTTTTTAAATATCCAGGAATGAACTTCAAACATTACAGCTTTGAACCACAACCCTAGTCCTTTGCTGTCACCGTGTTAATGGGTCATGAAATTAACTGTGTGTCTGTTCCTTCATGGCTTTTTGTCCTGTCTTTTAAATGTGCAGCAAGAGTGAGGAGAGGGAAGTACTTCTTGAATAAGGAGAATCCCAAACTATGTAGAGATGTGTTATGCTTTGAGGCTCAGTAATTTTGGGGTTCGTTTTGTTCCTGCCCCCATCAATACAGAAAGACACTGATTTCTCTGGGTAGATAAAATGGCATGGAAACTTGAGAAGCATTTTACTGCTTTTTCTTGCTTTGCATAAAATACTTTGGTTTTTGTTCTTGACAGATTATCCAAAGAGCTTCTCCTGGATCCGCAGCAAACCTTGGTCTTCAAAGTGTGGCATAAAGCAGGTAAAGTTTGTAGTGCACTACTAAGAGGAGTGTGTTTCCTGCTTCCCCTTCCTTAGGTTGCTTGTATTTCAGGCAAGGAAAATGCATTCTGTTAAGTGAGTTGGAGAGTAGAATCGTAATGCCATCTTTTGCCTTGTGCTAGAAGAATGCTAGAGATGAATACCTGTTAATTTCCTGGTCTCTGGCATCCTCCTTTTTCCCGTTCATCATCTTGCAGGGCTTGGTTCATCCATATTCTCTCTGGTTTTATTTTGACAGTGCTTTAGAGGTTGGGTTTTCCTGCTGAAGGCAATTCCACACTGCTTCCTTCACGTGCTCTTTGCTGCTGCTGCAGCTGGTTGAAGTGTGGCCAGCCAGTTGTAACCAAATACTTTTATTTCCTTCTTTTTACATATTGAGGTTCAGCCGTCTGGTTTTT
Source organism: Erithacus rubecula (assembly GCF_903797595.1). Lineage (NCBI taxonomy): Eukaryota > Metazoa > Chordata > Aves > Passeriformes > Muscicapidae > Erithacus > Erithacus rubecula. The sequence goes on along the minus strand of NC_136658.1, from coordinate 180,868 downwards.
GCCTCCAAAGTAACCCTCCTGTGTATGCAGGGTGGGGTGTGCCGGGCCAGCTCCCAGGGGGTGTTTCTCCCCGCTGAACACAGCGGGGTCACTGTGCCTGTGCTGTGTCCTCCTCCCCAGAGTCGGAGCGCGTGATAGGATTTGCGTCCGTGGACCTTTGTGCGCTGCTGTCGGGCTTCCCGCTGGTGTGTGGCTGGTACAACATCAGCGACCTGGGCGGGCGCTGCCGGGGGCAGCTGAAGGTGGCCGTGTCCCCTCTGCAGAGCGTCGCCCACCTGCGCGGGCAGCGCCGCTCCTGGGTACGTGCTGCCCCTCCCGCCCTCGGGCTCACCTGGAAATGCACCAAAACCGGGCATGCCATGGGCACTCTGCTGCCCCTCCCGCCCTCGGGCTCACCTGGAAATGGGCACTGGAAACGCACCAAAACCGGGCATGCCATGGGCACTCTGCTCCAGCTCCATGGTAGCTGCTGGCAGTGCCAGTTACACCCTCAATAGCCCCATTGGCTTCACTCTGCTGTTGCTTCAGGGGTGTTCAGGAATTTTAGGAGAATACTCGATGCCTTTGGGTGTCTGGGAGCATGGCAATATCTGCTGCTTTGGGTGACAGCTGGTGCTCAAAAACATACAGTAGATTCCACTTTTAGTTAGTTAGGAAACATCTAATTCAGCAGGAATCTGTTTTCCTGGGATATTTGCCATTTCTTCTGGCTTTTTCTTTATTCTCCCAGGTATGCAGGGGTGTGGTATAGATATATAACGCAGCCCTTATCCTACTCTCCATCACTTTACCCTTTGGTATGGAGGGAGTTAACAAAAGTGTCTGAAATGAAAGTGTTGTGAAATACTGCTTTGGCTCAGTGCTGGGAAATCATTTGAATATTTAAAGCTATTTAGAAAGTCTGAGGTTTTGTTAGATCATCAGGATAATACCTTAATTTCTCTTATTTTCCTGCTGTGAAAGACTCATGTACAGCATTCTTTTTCCTTTTCATTCTAGGTGCAAGTCAGCTTTCCAGCATGTCCTAGTGGTTCTGCAAGCTTGTCCAAGCAGATGTTGAATCCCTCGTCAAAGGAAGTCAGTGCTCCCGCTCTGGAGCTGTAAGTGCACAGGCTGACAACCTTCTTGATTATTTTCAGGTCTCAGAAAGACCTCTCTAAAGCAAATTGCCTCTGCTGGAAACGTGGTACACTCTGTCAAAGTGTGTCTGCTGTGTTTGGGTTTAAAAATAAGTGGGCATTCCCAGTGAAAGGGAGGAGCAGGAGGCAGCAATCCTTTTGGCACAACCCAGATGTTCTTTTCCTTGTCTTTGATGCTTCCTGACTTGTTTCATTTGCACCCTTGTAAGTTAGGATTTAAATGATGCCATTGTTAAAACAGGCAGGTTCTTTCTCCAGGCTCTGATTAAGAACAAGGGTTGTGTCTGCATTTGTTTTTTTCTCAGTAAGTGTAAATTAGGATAGAGTATTCCTGATAGATCTCTTCTATTCTGCCTTAACTGCTTTCCATGAGCAGTGAATGACAGCAGGTGAAATGCTGTAGTGTTGCATACTACAGGAATAAGACTGTCAGATACCCTGCAGTCTTCCTGCTTTCTGTCCCTTCAAACGAGTGAGCGTTGTAGTTCACAATTTGTTTGTTTAGAATACAGAGATGATCCTTTTCCCATGTGTCTTTGAAGTTCAGAGGGACTGTGGGCCACCACTCTGGGATTTGAACAACTGGCTTGGGACCTGCCAGCAGGTGTGGGAAGCTCCCTCCCGGCCTCACCATTAACTTGAGTTTGGTATAAATCTGAAGCACTGAATGACATTGCGGTGGACATCTGGAAGGACTAGTTTCACCCTCGGTGTCTCTCCAGTGGGTTTCAGGATGGGGGATGTTCTTGCAGCCTGGGTGTTGGCAGTAACCACAGGCTGTGTGTGGCAGGAGGAGCCCCCCTGGCGTGCGCAGGGCTCGGCAGGAGGAGCACGCGAGGAACGTGCGCCGGTTCCACGAGGGGCTGCAGCAGGCGGAGCAGAGCGCGGGGCTGGAGCCAGCGCCCGGGGCTGGGCTGCTCTGTGCCCTCAGGTGAGGCAAAGGGGCTGGGCTGTGCCCCCAGGTGAGGCAAAGGGGCTGGGCTGTGCCCCCAGGTGAGACAGCAGGGCTGCTCTGTGCCCCCAGGTGAGGCAAAGGGGCTGGGCTGTGCCCCCAGGTGAGGCACAAGGGGCTGGGCTGCTCTGTGCCCCCAGGTGAGACAGCAGGGTCTGCGCTGTGCCCCCAGGTGAGACACCAGGGCTGCTCTGTGCCCTCAGTTGAGGCAAAGGGGCTGGGCTGTGCCCCCAGGTGAGACAGCAGGGGCTGCTCTCTGCTCTCAGGTGAGACAGCAGGGGCTGCTCTCTGCTCTCAGGTGAGGCAGCCTGGGCAGGGCACGGCTCACAGGGACGGATCCTGAGGAGATGGAAGGGAAACTGCAGGAGCTGATGGGGAGGCTGGAAGGTGGGGCTGGGTGGGGGCTCCATGCAGGACTGTGATGCTGCAGCAGCGTGGGGAGCTGTGGAAGGGGAGTGTTTCCAGAGCTGGAGGGAATGCTTGGATGTATCCATCCTGCTCCTGCTGTCTCAGAACAGGTGCTGTGAGGCCAGTAGTGCCTTCAAGTGGCTTCCACAGGTACGAGGACAAGGCGTGAGCGTTCCTGGGGTGCACGGGCCACCCTTGCCCATCAGGATGCTTTCTTATTGCTAGAAGCACTGTGCTCTTGACTAGATTCTAGGTTTAAATGAGGTATAAATTTAGAAGAACAGTATCCATTATCTGTAAGAATATAGGAGTGGAAGATTTCCTGAGGTATTTCATCCCTTCCTGTGCTACCACAAATGATGTATCATAAAATCCCTAGATCTTAAGCACATAAAAATCCTCAAATTTTTATCAAGCTCAGCCATAAGTCAAGTAATATCCTTGGCTTTAACTTTTACTGGAAGGCCATCTCAAATCCAACTCCTTTGATTAAGTAAGTTTAGTACTAGCTCTTTTTTAGCTTCCAGCCTGTTTCATAGCCAAGTCAGGATTTGTTCTGGAGTGTTATCCTTTTGCTTTGAGCAGTTTCAACTCTTGCCTACTGATCTGCTTTTATTTGCATATTTACATGTTGTTGACTAAAATGATCCAACTTAAACCCAACTGCCACAGGCTTATTTTCCCCTTTTTCCACTGCTTGCAGGAAAAACTTGAGCGAGCTGGATGAGGTTCAAAGATACTTCAGTGAGAAGCTGACTAGGTCTTTCCCTGACTTCAGCACATCCAAACCAAGCCATGAGGAGTGGGAGAGGGACCATCAGGGCTTAATGGGCAGAGAAGTGGATCCCAAGGGTTGCCATCTTCTGGAAAAATCCAGTCAGTTGGTGTCTCAGGTCAGCAGCCTAATCAATGGTAAGTTGTTGTGAGGAGCAAAATGACAAGGAAATCAAATCCCTGCTGATGCTTTTAAAATAACTTACCAGAATGGAGAAGAAACTGGACCCCAGAATTACAGCTGCTGCCAGTTGGAAAGTGATTTCCTGCTTTTTCTGCCCATGGCTTCCTACAGGGTAGCAGTGTTTCCAGGAGACAGTTGAAGGGCACATCCCTACTATGCCAGAATTTGCCATTCTCCTGCCACCTTGATCTTCTCTTTTTCCCTCCTCTCTGTTCTCCAGGGTTTTGCTCTTTTTATTTCCTTTGTCATCCTTAACAGTTGTTTCTACTGCTCTTTTACATGCCTTCCTCTACAATCTGCTCCAGAATCCTTCTTTTCCAAATGTCCTCCACCATTCCCTTGGAGCAGGACTTGCCTCAAGATAGTTGGCCACTGTACCTAATACTGGTGATCTCAATTCTCAGAGGATGCAAGCAAGGAATAGGATCTGCTCAATGGGAAGCAGGAATAAGCGATTGGAGCTTTTTAAAGAATTTGTAAAATTTCTCAATAATTTCATCTCTTATGCTTCTGGTTTTTTCCCTAGCATTTCTGTTCTTCTGGCCTTGTCAGTGGAAAACAGAGCAGTGTTTGCAAAGCTGTGCATGTTTAGCTCCCAACCATCATTACATTGAGGACTCTCTGCCAAACCCCCAGATAAATCAGATTTCATCTGAATTGTTGCTCCGTGCATTTACTGATGCTGTTTTTTGTTAACCAGACTTGCAGACTATAACTAGAACCAGCAGAGAAGCTTCTGATGCCCATCTGGAGAGCGTGAGCAGGCAGGGAGCTGTGGATGAGCCCAGGTGGAATGAGGCAGGAGCCAGCCCTGGAGCTGGAGATGCTCCCAGTGTTTCCAGTGACACACAGCAGCCCTGCAGCACTGGGGCCTCTGTGTTTGACAGACACATGCTGCACCAGCTGCTGGGGCCCCTTGTCCCTGAAGATGAGCATCCAGGGGGTTGCAGCCGGGAGGATGAAGGTGCTGTTGCCATCCAGCCACACAGTGAGGAAGAATACGAAGAAGACATCATAGAACCACGAGCTCTTAATGAAATAACAACCATGACAGACAGGACGAGCCCCTGGTCCAGTGTGGTCTCTGAAACTGGGCAGGGGGCCCAGCAGCATCCCCTGGAGCCCAGGCCTGAGGAGCAGCACTCCACAGATGCAGGTTGTTCCCAGAGAGGGAGCAGCAGCACCTTGTCCAGCATCCTGCAAGGCAACAGGCAGAGCGTGCTCAGCGCCCTGAGCCCAGCCATGAGCCCCCAGGCAGGTGGGAACAGCCCCTGGGCAGCAGCAGGAGACTTCCAGACCTTCAGCAGCAGCAGGGGAGCAGCAGAGGAGGAGCTGCCTGCACCTGCTGGGCAGAGCCCCTGGAGCAGAGCACTGAGCACTGAACCCATCAGGAGAAGGGTCGAGGGTCCAGGCTCCCAGGAGCTGCTGCCATTCCCAGGAGACAGGGGTCTGACCAGTGGAAAAGCCACTGAGAGAGGGGAGGAGGAAAATGCTGAGGTTGTAGATGCAGATCATCAAAGCAAAGAAGGGAGTGGCTCTGATGAGAACTGTGTGCAGAGTGTGTCAGCCCAAGCTGGCTCAGAAAGAAACAGTGAGAGCTTCCCTGATGACAGCAGTGAAGACCCAGTGGAAGGCTCAGAACACTCCAGCAAACCAAAAATCCCTTTGTATCCTTTACTCTTTTCTTAAACACTGCTTGCATTTGATGACTCTTCTGCTTAGTTAGCATCTTCCTGGCCTCAGGACATAAATTTGCTATGTGAAGCTCTTCTCTGGGAAATGAATCCAGAACTGGTCTGGGAATGTGTTGGAGGACCCCATTACACTGTTTCACAGTGGTGGTGATTTCCTTAAAACTTTCAGCTGATAAATTTTGTAATTTGTGAAAGTCACTTCATTTTGGTTAGTTCTGACATGTCTTCTTGCATTTTCTCTCAGTGGGTTGTTTTGTTTTTTTTTTTCCCATGTGTTAGAACTCTTGTGTTTCTCCTGTATTAAAAGAAACATGCTTTATTTTGCTTTTAAAATACTTCTTAATGTTTCTTGCACAAATTACAAATCTTGGATTAAGTGTTGGAATTTTTGCAGGATGAAGTCCTCTATGAATTTGTGAGGTATTGTTTTAAAGCAAGTTGGTGTCCCATGCTCTGCGAGCCCAGGTGAGAAAACCAAGTGTTGAACAATGGAATAATGATTAAAACAAATGAAATTTACTATCTGGGACCTGTTAACAGGTGAGGTTTTTTCCATCTGGACCTCCATGCAGCATACTGTCAGAGGGTGTTCCTTAACAGCTCTGCTCAGATCTGATCCTGTTGTTGTTCCAAACTTCTTCCTTCCACCCCAGGAGATGGAAGCCTCCATGAGACTGCTCAGCACTTCTTCTCGTCCTTCCACATCTCCAGAAGTAAGTATGGGATGTCCTTTCCTTTATTATCCAACTTAGTCCACTCCTTAAAGCAGGAACAAAGCCTGTCCCTTCCTTTGCCTGCCAGCACTCAGCTTAGATGTGATGGGTTTCAAATTGTGTCAGGGGAATGCTCCCAACAGCCCCTCTCTCTGTGAGGATGGTTTTTAACATGCCTGTGTTGTCTGTCATCCCCATGCCTTTATATCAACCAGTTGTTCAGTATGCTCAGGAAATGCTGCTCCATCAGGGTCACTGGAAGTGGCAGGTTCTCACCCACACTTCTTTGTGCTAATTCTGAGGAGTTCTCATGGTAATTATGGCTTCAGTTTATCTCTTTTAGATCAGGATGAAATGAGGGAGTCTTGTAATGGTTCTGTGATAGTAGAATAACTGGAGTGATTGCTCCTCCTGCACCAAAGCTTTGGTTTGCTGAGGATTTGCTTTTTTTTGTGGTCATGAAGATTTATTCTCTGTGAGAGGTTTGTGGTTTGGTTGTTTCAACATCTACATGTGTATCTTATTTTCAGTTCATAAAGAGGGGTTATAAAAAAGAGAGTGACTTCTTACACAGGCAGATAGTGATGGGATGAGGGTACACAGTTGTAAACTGAAAGAGGGGAGGTTTAGTTTGGATATTGGGAAGAAATTCTTCCCTGTGAGGGTGGGTGGCCCTGGCACAGAGTTGCCAAGAGGAGCTGCCCCTGCTCCATCCCTGGAATGTTCCAGGCCAAGTGGGATGGGACTCGGAGCACCCTGGTCTAGTGGAAGGTGTCCCTGCCCATGGTAGGGGTTGAAATGAGATGAGCTTTAAGGTCCCTTCCCACCCAAACCATTCTGGAATTCCAGGATCCTTTTCCAGCCCCAGCTCTGCTGTGGTGCTGATGTGGATGGGGGTGTGCAGCAGCTGTTTGTTTACCACTCCCAGATAAGGTGATGCCTTTGTTCCTGTTCCTATGACCTACGAAACAATCACTATAAGAAACATTGATGTCACTGGGAGCAGCTTGCCTGGAGAATCAAAACAGACCCAGACAGGCTCTAGTAGCTCTGAAGTCATAGGCACCTGTGGTTTAATACTAATACCAGCTTTACTTGAATCCCCTCTGTGCAGCTCTGAGCTGAGTGGCTGGAACTACAGCCCTGCAAATTATTACTAATTAGGTAAAATGTTAGCAATGTGCTGTTTGGATATTTTGATCTTAAAGCACTTAATGTGAGGATTAGCTGGCAGTAATGCTTTGCTGCAGCACTTGCAGTGTGTGCTGAGACAGGATTCAGTTATGCCTTGTGCACCACATTCTCACTGTGCAGAGCCAGTTTTTCACTGCTACCAATACAGAGTTCAGAAAAAAAGTGCTTCCTCATAGTTTTGCTTTTAATTGGCCTTGGGGACATCAGTTTCTAAATCTGGACTTGGTTTGGTTCTGCACAGGTCAGCAAACATCAAGCAGGGCTGAAATCTGAGCTGTCCTCTGGACATCACCAGAGCCCTCACTCACTTGGCAGCTGGCAAACATCTCTCCTGGCCTTCCTAGTGCTCCTGCCCCCTCTCCCTGGCTTGTCTGACTCCTGGTCTCCCATCTTCCTTCCTGGAGTGACAGGGCAGTGCTGAGGTGTGGAGCTGGGCAGTCACAGCACAGGAGCTGGCAGCATTTGAGAGCAGAAGTGTTGTCTCAACTTTTGCTGTGAGAGCATGGGGCCCTGAGGAGCTGCTGCAGCAGCTCAGCCTCAGCATGGATGCTCTGAGCACTTTCCAGGGATCACAGTTCTGTAGACCTTCACAAAACCTCTTTGTTTTTCACCTCTTTGCTCCATTGCATCAAACTAACACTTCCCATTCTTGAGGAACTTCCCAGTGCTTGTCTTCCACACTGCTCACCTGCTCTCAGTGTGGGCTAGAGGATAGATTTGAAAAATCAGAGCCTTAATAAGCTTTTCCATAAAATGCCAGGATCCCAGAGTGGTTTGGGTGGTAAAGAACTCCAAAGCTCCTCTTGTTCCACCCCCTGCCATGGGCAGGGACACCTTCCACCATCCCAGGTTCCTCCAAGGCCCATCCAGCCTGGCCTTGGGCACTGCCAGGGATCCAGGGGCAGCCACCCTGTGCCAGCCCTGCCCACCCTCACAGGGAATTTCTTCCCATCTGACCCTGTCCTCTGGCAGTGGGAGCCATTCCCCCTTGTCCTCCAAGGGCACTCCAGGCCCTTGGCTAAAGTCCCTTTCTAAATACTGTGATATTTTTTTTCCCCCTCACCTCTGGGGATATTCCAAAATGATAAGAAACTTGTGTGGAAACCAGTTTTACTCAGAATATTTCATATTTGTGTATACATAGACTTACCTTGAGTGTGAATTGGAAATAACACAGCCTTGGGCAGATTAACAGGCTTTATGTGTTACAAAAAGGCCAATGGCAGCAACAGCCTAAACATGCTTTCTTGGTTGTGTTGTTTCCTCTTGGTCTGCTGGGTCTGCCTGATTTCCTGCCTGGAAAGCAGGAGTGGGTGCAAGGCCAGTGCCAGGTTGTAGCACGGATCTGTTTGCCCTCCCTGCTGTGTGCAAACAAAACTGCCAGCAAACTTGCTGAGCCACAGTGCTGAAACATTCTCTAAGGCTGGAGCTCTCTGACCTTGGAAGGGGCCATGTCCTCTCATGGATCTGCTTTAGTCCAGCCCCTGGCACCCAGGCACTCAATAATCCTCAGCTGGTTTCAGTGTCACTGCCATTCCTATAAAAAGCAGAGTGAAGTGTGATCCTCGGTGCTCCAGTCCCCTTTCCTCTTGCATCTTCCCCATGGAACATGTGTGCTTCCTGGCTCAGCACCAGACACTCAGAGTCTCAGAGGCAGAGAGGGAGAAGCCTGGGATGGGCACTGACCTGAGCCTGTTCCTGGGGGAGGAATGGTGTAAACACATTTCAGATGCGTGCTCTGGAAACTATGCAGGAGGATAAAACTGCCCCTGAGATGGATCAAAGGGAGGTTCGATGTCCAAAAAAGAGCAAGGGAGCTGGGGAAGGGTCTGGGGCACCAGGAGAAGCTGAGGGAGCTGGGCAGGGGCTCAGGCAGGAGAAAAGGAGACTCAGAGGGACCTTGTGGCTCTGCACAGCTCCTGACAGGAGGGGACTGCAGAGGGTGGGCTCTGCTCCAGGGAACAGGGACAGGACAGCCTCAAGTTGTGCCAGGAGAGGTTTAGGTTGGATATTAGGGAAAATTTCTTACCCCAAGAGGTTGTCCAGTCCTGGCACAGCTGCCCAGGACAGTGGTGAGTCCCTGTCTCTGTAGGAATTTAGAGCTGTGTGGATGTGCTACTTGGGGACATGGGATAGTGATGGCAGGGCTGGGGGAGCAGTTGAGCTCCATGATCCTCTGTGTCTTCCCCAACCTCAGTAACTCCATGGTTCTGTGATTCTGGTCATCTGTCTGAGCTGGGAGTGCTAATGCTGCTTTCAAACCTCGCTCATTTTGAGTCCCACTTGTCCATGTAAAATAGCAGCAAGAGCTGGTGCTAAACTCAAGCCAGAGGCTCATTTTTAGGAAGGTCATTAGGATAGATGCACACATCCTAACACCACTTCATCCTGGACTTTGGGCAATGGTAGGAAAATGGGAGGAGGTGTATTTTAGCTGAGCATATCTGAAACAACATGCCAGTGGTGTGTTTTCCAGGCACACCTGGTTTCCTGACTTTGGGAGCAAACAGACTGCTTCCTTTGCCTTGGTGACATCAAATATCATCAGGCACCTGCCCTTGTGTTTTGGCTTCAGAGTACAGAGTGTTTCAGGGGTATTAGATGTCAGGAAGGAATTATTGACTGTGAGGGTGGGCAGGGCTGGCACAGCTGTGGCTGCCCCTGGATCCCTGGCAGTGCCCAAGGCCAGGCTGGACACTGGGGCTGGAGCAATCTGGGACAGTGGGGGGTGTCTGCCCATAGCAGGGAGTGGGACTGGATGAGCTCTGAGGTCCTTGCCCACCCAAACCATTCTGGGGTTCTGTTTCCTGCATTGGAAATGGGAGATGTTGGCTCTCCATCCCTGGCTGTGCTGGACACGTGGCACATGGGAAAAGGGAGCTGTGGGAAGCAGGAAATGCAGTTTCATGCACCTTTGAAATAGGGTTAATTGGCAGACTGGGGCAATTTCCTAGAGAGATGCTTTCAGGTGCTGTGCAGAACTTAGGGATCAGTCACTAGCCCTCTCCAGCCACTCCTCCTGACCTGTTCCTTGTCAGATGGGCAGAACACAGCGTGGCAAGAATGAGCTACTGTCCTGGTCTCTGCACAGCCCTGTCCAAGGGAAATGCTTTGCCCAGTGAGCAGCTCTCTCTGCTGGTTTTTAAGCTGCTGCTGTGGCCAGGTCTGCATTGAATCTCTCTTGGCTCCTTACATTTTGGTTTAGGGAAATTCATACTGGGGAATTGTTTAGAAGAAGGAAGAGCAAAGCAAAGATTCTCCTAATTATCCATGTCTGTTATTTCAGTGCAATAGACAGGAAGTGTTTTAAAGTATTTTACCTGCAGGCTGCCACCTGAGCCTGTAGTGCACAGATCACCAAACACGAGGACTCACTTATTCCTAGAAAAGCCATTTCCCTCTCCAGTGGTGCATGTCCAAGTGCACAAAACAGGGTCGTGGTGCTGTGTCTCTTGGGAGGGAGCTGGGCACTTCAGGAGACCTTTCCCAAGGCTCAGAGAAGCAGCCCAGGGATGTAGGTGAAAGGCCAGACTGGGGAATCAGTTTCCCAAGAGACCTTCCTGGCCCTGCAACTTCCTCCCCTGAAGGCTTCTGGAGCAGGATTGCTTTTCTCAGTGCTTCACAGGCACAGCTAGCTGGGGAGAAATGTGTTTGTTTGTGTGTTGAAATTACAGCTCTTCTCGTGCTGCTGTAGCATCAGGGACAAAGCCAGGCTTTGGGAGGCTGCTGGCAAAGCAGGGAGGGGATGACTCTGTTTAAACCAGGGCTTTTCCTCTCTTGGGCTGCTTCTCTGGGCACCCTGCAGGCAGCTGAGCCTGGACCATCCCATTTATCATGGAATCGCAGTGATGGTTTGGACTGGGAGAGACCTTAAAGCTTGTCCTGCCCCAACCCTTGCCGTGGCTTCCACTAGACCAGATTGTTGTAAACTGCATCCAGCCTGGCCTTGGGCACTGCCAGGGATCCAGGGGCAGCCACAGCTGCTCTGGGCACCTGTGCCAGCCCTGCCCACCCTCATAGGGTAGAATTTCTTCCCAATATCTAATCTAAATCTCTCCTCTTTTAGTTTCAACCCATTCCCTGCCTTGTCCTGCCAGCAGGCTTAAGATTTGCTGCAACAGAGCATTGCCTTTCCCCTGTGAGGAGATCTGGTCTTCAGGGTTCTGCAAATTATGAAGCAAAATAATAACTGAAAGCCAAAATGCAGTCAGGTCCCAGTGGCTGTACCCATGTCATTCCTTTGGCTGAGGGTGGGTGGTGACACTCCAGAGCCCCTTTCTGGGGTTCAGATCGTTCTCTTTCTCACTGGGATGGCTTTCTCTGTGTCCAGCTTGTCACCTCCAGCACAAGGCTGTGGTTTGCCTTGGCAGCAGGGCCAGGGCAGGGCTGTGACAGCAGGTCCTTCTCTCCCCAGGGCAGGAGTGGAGCCGTGCCAGGGGGGATCCCGTACCGGAGAGCCCCCCGCCCCAGCCCCCAGCTCTCGGAGCAGGAGACCAGGAGAATCGCCAGCATCTTCTCTGCACGCCTGTCCCCGAGGGAATAGAGAGCAGCCTGCCCGAGCAGGAGACCAGGAGAATCACCAGCATCTTCTCTGCACGCCTGTCCCCGAGGGAATAGAGAGCAGCCTGCCCGAGCAGGAGACCAGGAGAATCACCAGCATCTTCTCTGCACGCCTGTCCCCGAGGGAATAGAGAGCAGCCTGCCCCAGCCCCAGCTCTGGGAGCAGGACACCAGGAGAATCACCAGCATCTTCTCTGCCCAGCTCTCCCCGAAGGAATAGAGCTGCCCCAGGCACGCTTGCCAAGCTGGCTGCATGCAGAGACTGAGCCCTTCAGCCACAGCTCCCAGGCTGGTTTGGTTGGCCTCATTGCTGACTTGAACTCCCCTGTTTAGAAGGGCTTAAAGGTCACCCACAGGGAGTTGCATCTTGTAGGGGCAGGTCCCCTGTGAGATGCACCCCCGTGGGTAACCCTCAGCCTGTTATCTGCTCTCCAGGATTTATCCCTGTGGAATGGTCTTTTCAAAAATCATTGGTGGGCAACACAATTCTCTGTTTCCACAGGTGCCCAGAGTGCTTGTGTAAACACAGGCCAAGGGCACTGTAAAATCTGGTGGGTGTACAAAGGAGGGTGACTGGAAATATGAGACTTTTATATTTATATTTAAATTATTTTTGTACACCTTTCAGAGAACAGAGCTTGATGCCAGCAATGCTCAGTTATTTTTGTACTGTTCTCTCCCGAGTTTGTTTCAATAAAATTCCCCTGGTTTCTAGTCAGCCCGTGCAGTGTCCTTATGCCAGGGCAGGAATCTTTCCTCAACAGGCGACAGGAGTCTCTCCCAGATGAGCTTCCAAGTCAGAGCAATGCTGCTGGAAGGTGGGGTGGCCCGGAGCACATGGAAAGATCACTGCTTTGCCAAGGAATTGAGTGTCACCGTGCAGCGTAGCTCCACGTGAGGTGAGTCGCTTCCAATCCGAGCTGCTTTTCAAACCCTGCATGGAATTCAGGATTTAAGCAGCCAAAGGATCAGCACCCCATTTTTCTCCCACTTGTGCAGTGTTGGTTTTCCCAGGGGACACCCTGAATGTGTAATTCACTGCTGGTACAACTTGCCCTGTGATTGTGGCCCCTTCCCCTGCCCTGGCTGGGTTGGGATGGGAGGTGAAGGCACCCAGTGTCCCCTGGAAGGGCAGGAGTGACTGCAGGCTGCTTTCTCCTGGTGGCATCCCCAAAAAAAACTCGGGCAGGATACCAGCTGGGCTGGGATCACTTTTGCAGAGGAGGTCACAGCGCTGACCCCTGAGCTGTGTCTTGGGCATTAGGTAAACAGAGTCTTCCTTCAGGTTTAGGTCAGCACTGGAGCCGGGCAGGAAAACAAGGCAGGAGCCTCTGCAGAGGAGTGTTAGAGCCAGGCAGCCTCGTCTGGAGCCCGAGGGATGGAGCAAAGGTGGCTTCAGGGTGGTGGGAGCACTCCAGGTGCCTCTGGGGCAAGGTGAGCTCAGGTGTGAGTGCAGCACGTTCTGAGGGACCCTTCTGCCTGTGGGGCTAGGGAGAACCAAGGGTTAAACACACTGGGCTTTTAAAAAATGGAGAAACCTTGTGTTCCAGCCTCTTGTCCTGAGCCCTGTTCCTCCCAGCAGCCTCAGACCCAGTGCCTGGGCACACTCTGGCCTCGTGGGTTTGAGGGTGAATCGCTCCGAGGTGCTCACCCAGACCCTGCTCCACCTGAGCCTGGGAACACGTTCCACCATGCAGAGGTAATCCTGCTGGCAGCTCTCTGGGATGGATTGTAGCTCATGAGCTGTTGGACAAAGGGATCCAACCTGCTCTGCACAAAGAGCTCAGTGCTGCCCTGCCTCCAAAGCACTTGCTTGTAAAGCCTTGGGGTGAGGGTTTTCTATATCTCATCCTTCCCAGAGTGGTTTGAGGGTAAAAGCCAACATTGCTCCCCAGTCCAATGCAGGGGGTCAGGGCAGGACCCCCCTCCCCAGGCCTGAGCCCTGTGAGGGGAGCAGGTGACCCAGTCCCATCAGCCGAAATGCCACTGGGGCAGCACTGTTTTCCTGTCACCCGATGCCTGGCTCCTGGCATGTCCTCGGTGCTATATAAGGGTGGGGCCAGGGCGAGGGCTCTGAGGGCACTGCCTGTGCAAGGCAGGAGCTGGAACACTGTGCCCAGGTCCCTACGGTGAGGCCAGGGAGGGACAGCTCGGGGCAGGTCACTCTGGGGGGGACAGCAGGACAGTAGGCCCTGTTATGGTTGGGGTGGGACAGGGAGCGGTGGGCAGTGCTGAGCCCATGCTGAGCAAGCCCCGTGCCTCAGTTTCCCTGGGATAGAAGGGAGGGGACAGGGCAGGATATGGTTTTTGGGATTGACCAAAGCCATCGAGAGCCACCCTGGCACATCCTCACCTCCGTGTGAAGCCCTGTCCTGCTGCTCCCCATAACCCCTCCTCTGCTTCCAGCCCCTGTGCCAGCATGGTGGGTCTGAAGCCCCCCGAGGTGCCCCCGACGGCCGCCATGAAGTTCGTCAGCGCGGGGCTGGCCGGCTGCATCGCTGACCTGTGCACCTTTCCTCTGGACACGGCCAAGGTGCGGCTGCAGGTACGGTCGAGTGGCGCCGCGGGCGGGGGCGCCGGGGCAAGCAGAGGGGGTGACGCAGCTGGCACCCGCAGATCCAGGGCGAGGTGGGGATGCCCCGCACCACGGGCTCTGTGGAGTACCGGGGCGTTGTGGGGACGCTGAGCACCATGGTGAGGACGGAGGGCGCCCGCAGCCTCTACAGAGGGCTGGCGGCCGGGCTGCAGCGCCAGATGAGCTTCGCCTCCATCCGCATCGGGCTGTACGACTCCGTGAAGCAGCTCTACACCCCCAAGGGTGCTGACAGTGAGTGTCCCGGCAGGCCAGGCTGCCCTGCACGCCCCCTTCCTGGTGCACAGCCCTCTTCCAGAGAGAAACCCACCCTGGGGGGGCACAGCCCTCGCTGGAGCGCCACAGGCCGCTCACCCTGGGGCGCCCGCAGGGCCGGGGGTCCCTGCAGGGCCGGGGGTCCCAGCAGCTGCCCTCTCCAGGCACAGGCACGGGCACGCGGCTCCTGGCTGGCTGCACCACGGGGGCTGTGGCCGTGGCCTGCGCCCAGCCCACCGACGTGGTCAAGGTGCGGTTCCAGGCCAGGGCCCTGTCGAGCAGCGCCCGCCGGTACAGCAGCACCATGGACGCCTACTGCACCATCGCCAGGGAGGAGGGCGTCCGTGGGCTCTGGAGAGGTAGGAGGAGAGGTGGGAATGGAAATGGAAATGGTGAGGAGGAAGGGAAGGATGGGAACAGCGGGGCTGGGTCACCTGGGTCATCCCCAGGATGCTGCAGGCATGAGCAGCGTTCCCAATGCCACCACCCTCCTGCCCAGGGACGATGCCCAACATCGCCCGCAATGCCATCATCAACTGCGGGGAGCTCGTCACCTACGACCTCCTCAAGGACGCGCTGCTGCGGACAGGGCTCATGACAGGTGAGGAACGTGGGGAACGTGGCCAGGTGCCATCCCTGTCCCTGCAAGATCCAACCCCCAGCTCTTCCCCACCTTCAGACAACGTTCCGTGCCACTTCGTGGCTGCCTTTGGCGCCGGGTTCTGTGCCACGGTGGTGGCATCCCCGGTGGACGTGGTGAAGACGCGGTACATGAACGCCAGCCCCGGGCAGTACCGCAGCGCCCTGAGCTGCCTCCTGGCCCTGCTCGTGCAGGACGGCCCCGCCGGCCTCTACAAGGGGTGAGTTGGGCACCTGCAAACCCCCTGCGAGCCCGCACAGGCAGAACCCCCGACACCCCAACCCGCTGCGGGGCGGGGGGTGTCCCTGCACGTCCCCTTCAGCTCTGCTCTGCCGGCACAGCTTCGTCCCGTCCTTCCTGCGGCTGGGCTCCTGGAACGTGGTGATGTTCGTGTGCTACGAGCAGCTGCAGCGCGCCATGGCGCTGGCACGGCCGGGCCTGGCCTGAGCCCCTGGGCACAGCAGCCGCCAGAGTCGTTCAGCAATTGCATTAATTGCCAAAGCGCCCTGGAGCAGCGGAGCCGCACGCTCGGAGAGGGACCGGAGAGACAGGAGAGAAGATGCTGTTTGAGCAGAGACGTGAGAGAACGGAGGTTTTCAGAGAGGACTTTTAAGGGATGAAGGAAAAATTGTTTGTTGGCTTTCCAGCCAGGAGGAACAGCACTTCCCAAGGGCAGTGCTGTGGGCAGATGGGACCAAGCTGAGGGCCAGGGAATTCCTGTTATTCCTTACAATAAACCGCCCCTATGGGGTCTGATTATGGTGTGGTCCAGGGTTTCTTTACCTCTTTGGGGTGTTTAGGGTCATTGTCCCAGCTCTACGTGTGACACCAGCCAAGCTGACATTGTCTGTCACTTTCCGTGCACTGAGCAATTTCCCACTGATCTCTAATTAGTCACGTCTGTCTCAATCACAAACAGCAGCTCCACCTTTTGCCCTGCCAAGGCAGCAGATCCTTGACCCGTGCCAACCACTCTAAAGCCTCAAATGGTCCCTTTTTTGGGCAGTGAAAATGTTCATCCTAAGCAGGAGAGGACACAGAATTCCCCTTCCCTGTTTTTCAAGCATAAGACAGCTGGGAATTGCTGCATTCCCATGGGTAAGTGGCAGGAACGAGCTTTCCTCTGCTCTCACTCCATCTGTAGCACCCTCACTTGTCACAGACACTCAGTTTTATTTTGAGGACTCCCATCAGAACACTGCCTCCAGCTGTCAGAGCCAAGGCGGTTTTTGCTTGCTGGAAGCGGCGCGGGTGCCCGAGTCCCGCTGCCGCTCCCGAGCGCGGCGCGCCGCTGCAGAGCGCGCTGTCCCGCGGCAGTGCTGCCGCCCTGTGCTCACAGCCCGGTACTGCAGGCGGGGCCGGACCCGGCTCGCACTGTCGCCACGCTCAAGGTGGCGGCCCACGCAGGATCCAGGGGGAAAAGGGGGAGTCCCTGTCCCTGTCGGCCGCCGCTGACCCCCGCGTCCCGGCGCCAGGAATGGCGGCGGAATTATCCCGCTGAGAGCGCGGGATCGGTCGGCGTCGGCCGGTATCGGGCCGGGTTCAGGCAGCGCAGAAACAGACGCCGTTGTTAGGGGCGGGGGGATTGCAGGGCGCCGCAACAAACAAGGCAGCGGACTGGGAATGGTATATACCACACCAAAGATGGCGGCCGGGCGGCCGGAAGTGTCTCTTGCAGCAACAAAGCTGGCGCCTGACCGGAAACGGCTTCTGCCACATCAAATGAGGCGGACAACCGGAAGTGACTTCCGCCACATTAAATATGGCGGACAACCGGAAGTGACTTCCGCCACATCAAATATGGCGGGCAACCGGAAGTACCTTCTGCCACACTAAATATGGCGGACAACCGGAAGTGACGTTCGCCACACTAAAGATGGCGGACAACCGGAAGTACATTCTACCACACTAAAGATGGCGGACAACCGGAAGTACCTTCTACCACACCAAAGATGGCGGACAACCGGAAGTACCTTCTGCCACACCAAAGATGGCCGATAACCGGAAGTGCCTTCTGCCACACCAAAGATGGCGGGCTCTGTATACGGAAGTGACGCAATGCCACTCTCATAATGGCCGCTCGGCCACGACGCGATTGACCTTTCTACAATGGCGGCAAAAACGGGCGGGAAATCAAGGACCCTGGTCCTTCTTGTGGACTGCCTGCCTGCCAGCCGAGCTGAGCCGTGTTTAACCGGACCGATCCGAGCTCCGCCCGGCCCGGCCGCTGCTCCCACGCCCATTGGTGAGCGCGAGTGCCGTCCCTGCCCAGCTAGTCCCTGCCCGACCCCGCGCTCCCGTCCGTGCCCGTGCGGTGGCCGGGCCGCCCGCTGGACCCGGTGCCAGGAAAACAGCGAGCTCTGTGTATTTAACGTGAGGCGGCCCCGCTTTCCCCGTGCGGCGCCTCGGCCCGGCCCGCGGCGCCCTCAGGGAGCCGAGCGGGCTCCGGGGAGCGCACCGAGCGGCACCGAGCTCGGCCGAACCGAGCCGAGTTCAGCTGCGAATAGACGAGTTCAGCCGAACAGCCGAGCTCAGCCGAACAGCCGAGTGCAGCCGAGCTCAGCCGAACAGCCGACTGTAGCCGAGCTCAGCCGAACAGCCGAGCTCAGCCGAAGAGCCGAGTGCAGCCGAGTTCAGCCGAACAGCCGAGCTCAGCCGAAGAGCCGAGTGCAGCCGAGTTCAGCCGAACAGCCGAGTGCAGCCGAGTTCAGCCGAACAGCCGAGTGCAGCCGAGCTCAGCCGAACAGCCGAGTGCAGCCGAGCTCAGCCGAACAGCCGAGTGCAGCCGAGCTCAGCCGAACAGCCGAGTGCAGCCGAGCTCAGCCGAACAGCCGAGCTCAGCCGAACAGCCGAGTGCAGCCGAGCTCAGCCGAACAGCCGAGCTCAGCCGAACAGCCGAGTGTAGCCGAGATTAGACGAACCACGCCGGCGCCGCTGAAGGCAGCGAGGGCTCCGAGTTCAGCTGAACCGAGTAACGCACAGAGCAGAAACAAACCCGCAGAGCCTCAGCAGCACGCCCAGCACAGGTAGGCAGCTTTGGCATTTTCTTTTCAGCGGTATTCAGGACTTTCATTGCCCATCTTCAGTGCCACCTTAACAGTGATTTATTTTCCTTGGAGCTCTCAGGATCGGGAGGAAAGGGTGTTCATGCCCCAGTGGGAAAGCACAGAGCAGGATCAGTGGTGCAGCTGTGTCTGTCCTGCTCTCTGCACTGTTTCAAGGATGCCCTGGAGTGCTCTGGCTCGTGTGTGTGAGAGCTTCCCGTGCCTGTGTGTGCAGCTGGGTCACTCACTGGGCATCCCATGGAGTGCCTGAGGTTGGAAAAGCCCTTTGTGATGCTGAAATGCCCCCAGGACAATCCTTCCCAAGCTGGAAGCAAAGCAGTGGCAGGGAGGGAAACCCAGTGAAGCTAGTTTTAAACTTTCTACCGTTAAAACAAAATACTACATTCCATTTCTATTTTCACCTTAGAATGAACCGTGAGTATACCAAAGTCTGGCTAAAAATACTATTCACATCTGTGGAAGATACTAATTATTTATCTTTATCGATTTCTCTATTATTTCTGCATGATTGTGGAGACTCTAGGAAACCACTACTCTTGCCTTTTCAGAATTATTTCTAAGGGAGTTCAGTTCAGCAGCAACTCCACTATAACAGCTAGCTCTCTTGCTTTTATCCCTGGATTCATTAAAAATTGTCTGAAAATAACATTTACTTACAATTGAAATCAGCTGTAAGCAAAAGAATTGAGCAATACCCATAACTATGAACAAGCACAGAGGCAACATCTTTTATCCTTCTGAGGCACTTCTGAGATGAGAGTTTCTAACACAGTAGCTAAGCATTATGATAAATACCTGGTAGCTTTAAGAGAACTGCAATGAGCCTTTAGCAGCTGTGTGGTACAGCTTCTCAAAGCCGCCTGGTGAAGATTAAAACATAGACATGACAGTTTACTGCTTTCTGCAGCCTTTTGAAAAGCCTGAAAGCTTTCAGATTCAGTGGGGCTAGTCAGCAGTTGTACAAACACTCTGCGGAATCTGAGCAGGAGTTTCTGCTCAAGGTTTGTTACACAAACAATTATTCAGGTAACCTGAGCAGGAACCCTGCTCTTCCCAGCACGCACACAACTGTGCATTTCCCACCGGGGTAAGAGTCAACATCCTGTGCTGGCAGTGCTGTGTTCTGCAATTATATTTCTTTTTGACTTTACCCATCCCTTCCGACTCGAGATATCCCATGAAATTGGATAAACTTCACTTCATAAGAGGACAAAGTGATTTGTACTTTATTTAGAAAAAAAAAGAAAAAAATAACAAAGACAACTTATTTAGAGGCTCCACAAGGTATGCTACAGGTAGATTAAATTATTTTTTATATTAGTATTTTGGATTCAACAAGTTTAACCTGTTGAAAATTTTTCCAAATATTGGAGGTGTTTGTATGACTGCTCTAAAATGTACTTAAGAACTAGTAGAAATCATATTCCTAACAGTAAAGAGTTTATATACTTAATGAAAATTCCTGAAACGCTTCCTAAGCTCACTCTGACAGCTTTGTGCCTACACAAAAAATGTTTGCCTAAATCTTACACAGCCTGCTGTGATAGTTAGTCCATCAGTAGTTAGATTTTCCTGTTTGAACTGATAAGGAACTCTAAGAACACCCTGCTAGCCCAAGCTGTGAAAACGTTTCATCTTCTATGTATACTAACTCTATAAAGCTCTCCACAATTTGTGCATTAACCAAAAGCAATCAAGCAAACTGGGTTCAGTTGTGTTTAGCAGCATTAATGGAAAAGGTGGTGTGCTTCATTATGACACATAATGTGTTTGCTTTGAAGAAGTCTTCAGTGTGTATCCTCAAACATCTGTTCATTTGATAAAGAAAAATCCACTAAATATTTGAACATTTTTCTCACAATAGTGACTGTTGTTAACACGTGTCATTCCCAGAAACGCTGGAGCTGGTTTTGTGTGCCCCATCGCCGCCGGACCAAGGCAGATGAATGCAGCCAGCGGGCGGGGCGGGGCGGGGCGGGAGCCGCGGGCGGGGCGGGGCGGGGCGGGGCGGGGCGCGGGGCGCGGGGCGGGAGCCGCGGGCGGGGCGGGGCGGGGCGGGGCGGGGCCCGGCCGGGTGCGGCACCGGCGGCTACGGTGCCGGCCCCGCCCACAGAGCCGCGCTCGCTGCCCTGCGCTCGCCTGGGTCCCGCCGCAGCTGCGCCGGGAACGGGGAAACTCCGCTTGGCTTGGGCAGCCGTGGAGCGCGCTCTTGGCGTAGAGGAGCCACGCCAGCGGCTGAGGGTGCTGGGCCTGCTCAGCTGGAGAAGGGATGGAGATGAGAACTCCTGAGGGCTCTGCAGCTTCCTCCCGAGGGGCAGCTCTGGCCTCTGCTCGCCGTGACCAGTGGTAGGTCCCAGGGAAGGGCTGCAGCTGTGTCAAGGGAGGCTTAGGCTGAGTTATCAGGAAAGGCTCTTCCCCGGAGGGAACGGGCGCGGCCCCGGGGCTGCCCGAGCTGCAGGAGCGTTTGGGCGCCCCTCCGGGGCTGCGCGGGCTGGCATTGCTGGGGTGTCCGTGCAGGGACAGGGTGGGACCGGCTGGTCCCTGTGGGTCACTTCCAGCCCGGGATATTCCCCGGATCTGTTCCGGGACTGCTGTCGGGAAGACCGGACTTGGGCGGCTCCCGGCCGACCCGAGGCGCTGTGAGAATCATAGCCCTTCGCCCGGCGCGGAGGCTCGTAGGCGGCTCGGTCTGCACGGCTGTCCCTTGGGCTTTGCCGCTCGTCTCGATCCCGCAGCGGCGCTCGGGGCTGGCGGCTCGTTCAAAGCACGGCTCCGTCCCGCCGCGGCCCCAGCGCCCGCCCCCTCGTCGCCTTCCCTTCCGGGGCGGGCGGGCAGTGCGGAAGGACGGGCCGGGAGGACGCGGGTCACGGTGGATGCCGCCGGCTCCGGGCGGCGGGCGGTGAGCGCGGCGGGGCCGGGAGGAAGCGGGTCGCGGGGGGTGCGGTGGATGCCGCCGGCGGCGGGCGGTGAGCGCGGCGGGGCCGGGCCGGGCTGGGCGGCTCGGACGGGCCCGGGCGCTGCCAGGCGTGTCCCGCCGCGCTGGGCCCGGGTGTGGCGGCCCGGGCGCGGAGGGGTCGGAGCGGGCGGTGCCCGGAATAGAAAAGCCCCGCTCCGGTGCTCCGTTGCAGCCGTGCTCCCCAGCTCAGCACGGGAAGCTCGGCTGCCCTCGCACCTGTTTATGGTTTGCTGCAATGGGAGGGTTTGGGGGGTTTTAAAGCTCTCACTCGCCTGTGGCTGACGGGCAGCGTCACCCGCACGACACTGCGATGTTTCAGCCGCCGCAGGGCAGGGTTTAAATCCAAATCCAACCCTGCTTTCCTTTAAAAAATGGAGGAGAAAAAAAAAGCCGGAAGTAGGTTCGCATTTTTGTACGATCCTTTCAAATGTCTTGACTGTTTTAGTGTTGAAAATTATACTGTCCTTTTCACAAGGTCGGAATTAGTGAAATAGATGTTAACATTGTAGGCTGCCCCTCTGCTTTTGGCACTAGTTTACCTTTGTGGTGGTTGCTACTCTTCCACGTTGCTGGTAGCTGGAAAACCTTTTTTATTTCTCTTAGAAGAAGCCTGTTTATTAAATATTGGGAGAGAAATGGCTTTCAGCTAGAAGGCAGTAGCATTCGATGTGGATGTGCTCGCTGAGAAGGTGGGCAGGCCCTGGCAGGGTCCGAGCCAGGCTGGACGGGGCTGGGAGCAGCCTGGGACAGGGAAAAGTGTCCCTGCCCGGGGCAGGAGTGGAGCTGGATGAGCTTTAAGGCCCCTTCCAACACAAACCGGTCTGGGATTCTGTAACGTTCTGGTTGTCTCGAAGAAGCTTTTCAATAGAATCCGTGTTTTGAAGGGTATTTCTTTGGGTAGTTCTGGTTTTGAATCGTCTTTTGTCATCTTTAGGAAATCCCTGTATGTGTTTGCACAGAGATAAACTAAGTCTCGTGAGGGAGAGAGAGGGAGCAGGGGGTTTTGTTTGTTTTTGTGTGAAATCCCTCGGAGAGGAGGGCGTCAGTGCTGTTTTGCAGGAGGTGTCTGGATGCACAGGGAGGTTTCACTAACATCATCTTGTGTTGCATAGGGCTGCCTGTGTTTGAGGCAAAATGGCTTTCAGTAAAGGATACCGTGTCTATCACAAGCTGGAGCCACTTCCCTTCAGCGTGATGGTGGAAGCCAGGAACAGAGAAGAATGCCTCATGTTTGAGTCTGGAGCTGTGGCTGTCCTCTGTAAGTCCATCTGCTTTGATAACTGCTGGGTTAGAAAGGTGTCAGGCTTGTCACAGACATTGTGTGAGCCATTTCTTTGTGGAATGTAAAGAGCAACTCTTCTGTTTTTCTGTTTGCTGATGGAGAGGCTTCTGATTTAAATGAGAAAAGAGACATTTTCTTATTTTCCTCTGTTGAGAGAGAATTTTACACATTGATTTACATTTCTTTATGCATCTATGCTTTCATGTCCACTAAATTTTCTTACAATTGCTTCCAACATCATCTTGTTTCTTGGGTTCTGAACGAGCTTATTTCGAATGATAACTCATTGCTGATCTAATTCTCTATGTTGCATTTCATAACAATAAATTCTATTTTTAAAATAGAATTATAAATATAAATTACAATTATGTTGTAATTCGGTTTTATCTCATGTGATTCTTGATAGCTTTTTGATTTCTAGCTTTATTTTGTATTTTTAACCTGTCTTGAGACTCTGTATTGATTTGTCTTGTGATAAAATGAGTAATATTTGCAGCAAGGTGTCTTGCACTGCAGAGTTATTTTTGCCTGTGTTTTAAGTGAAAAATGCATGAGATATTTCCCTAAATTTTTGCCCCCCCTTCCCTTTATTTTTTGGTGGAGTGCACTGAACTGAGAGGTGCAGAAGAGAGCCATAAGGCCTATACATAGGCTTTTAAAATTTGTAAAATTATCAAATATATTTGTGTTCTTTAGGAAGTCAAAGCCCTTGGTTGTGCAGCGTTTCTGAGCTTGTTTTTGGTACTTTTACAGAAAGCTTTCCTTCCATGGAAGTAATTTTCTCCTTAGCCAGCACCTCTTAGAGGCCTGGCAGTGCCTTACATGGTTGCTGCAGCTGTGTGATGGCCCAGGTGAACAGTGAGAGCTTTTCTGCTGTTTTTGGAATTCTTTGTTTTTCTGGTACAGTTTCTTCTTAGTCTGCATTTGAGTAATCTTGACTTTGGTAGCAGTATCCTTAAGGCACTGTAGTGTGGAATGGGAATAAGTGTCCAATCGTAAAGGTAATGAACAGGTTTAGTGCAAGCCATAGAATGTTCTGAAGATTTGTGGAACAGATTGTTTTAGCCTGGGTTTAATAATCATGCTTGAGCTACTTAAGGGCCAGCAGATTATTTATTAAGGGCCAGAAAAAATTATTTATTCCTTAAGGTTATACTCAGAATGGTTGGTGAGTCACTTCTCATCCCTGGATACACTGTGGGCACCTGGATAAGTGTTCTTCCCTAAAAATTAAAACATCCAAGCTCCTGCCCACTTCCCTGCCTTGTTGTTACCAAGCAGAGAGAGCAAGACCTGAAGGAAGTTGGAAAGCCTCTCTCCTCTTGGATTCTCTTCTTAGTGATAGCTCATTTTAATCTGCAAAGCACTGTCCTTGGGATTCTAATTGGTAGGTTACATTGTAGGTTGCAAGTGTTCATACTCAGCTGGAAGTAGTGTTGTTGTCAGTAACCTGAATCAGGAAACTGCTTTTTCTTTCTCTGTCTCCTACGTGGCCATAGTTTTCCGTTGAATATTTAGCAGTGGCATTTTTCTTTAATTCCCTCTATTTTATTTCCATGTAATTCCCTAAATTGTTTAGGTACTGATACTTTTCTTAATGGTTGGAAGATCACAGTCTTAAACTGACAACAGAAAAAGCCCAGGAGTCCCCTAGGTCAGGTTTTTTTCTTCTCTTTTTCTGTTTGCTGTTCCCACCTGGTATGTGTTCTTTTTAATGCCTGTTTAAAGGAGTACAGTTATTGGGAAGATTTGGGAAGTGCCACTTCTCCATCTTGCTGGTCATATAACAGAATCCAACCAGAGGATTCCGGTCTGTAGCTGTACAAACTTACAAGTATTTGTACCAAGCATTGATCAAGTTAATGAAGTAGTATTGTCCCTTGGGGAAGATTTCCCATGTTTGTAAAATCTGTGTGAATAGATAGAAGAATGGTCTGATCAAGTATATATTGATTTAAATCCAGAACAGCATCACATTAAACTGCAAGAAGCTTCTGGGTTTTGGTGATGGTGCTGCCACTTTTTAGATGACAAAAGTTGACAGTACTGACCTCAAGATTGTTAGACATTTTTCCAAATATTTTCATAAATACTGGAGATTAGGTAACATGTTTAGTCTTATACCTGATCATAGTTCTTACCTGTATGTAGAGTGGATAATACACGCACAGCATAGTAAAATACATTTCAGCCTTAAACCTCATTCATGTGGTTCAGTTTGAAAGCCTTAGTGAAGTGCACCTCCTGGAATATCCATGTACAGAAATTTGGGGTTGAAATGGGCTAAGAGGAAGGAGTGGCAGCTCCCTGGTGCTTTCTGTGGCATCTCAAAGGAAGCACATGTGCCATTTTGCAAGATGAGCCTTCCTGCCTGTGCCCTCGGCGAGGCCCTGCCAGAGATCCAGAGGCTTTAGTTGAGCCTGGCCAGGCAATGCAGCACAGCTCAGGTGCTGGCTGGTGTTCAGTGTGTGCTCCAGGCAGCCAGGGCAGAGGGGAGCAAGGAATAGGCTGGAAGGGATTTCAGCCAGGCCGTGCTTCTGCTGGAGGTGTGTGTGAATGAACTCGGGTTGCTGTGGCTGCAACACCTGAGCAATACTTTTCTTTCCTTGCAACATTTAACACTCTTTGGTCATCAAGGCCCTGGTATGGGGTTAGCCTCAGACACTGGAGTGTGGGGGGGATCCTTCTCAAAGCCTGGTGAGAGCACTTGGGTTGAAATGTCAGCAGATTCACTGCTGGTTTGATTAAAATTCAGTGGGAGGGTGTCATAGATGTGTTTTTCTTATTTTCCATGTGCCATGGGCTGTGTATTTATTGATTGCAATAGGGCTCTCTGAGATGTCTTATCTGGAGAGGCTTTTCTGCCTGCCTGGGCAGGAGTGCATTCTCTCCCTCTGCCTGCTCTGGGTGAGTCATCCCAGAGCAGTGCTGAGCTGTCTGTACTCCTGTGCTGGTGGAGAACATTGTGTCTGGGCAGACACGGAGCAGCCCGAGCAGGAGCATCACACCCCCTGGGCTCCAGTGCCCGCTGGGGCAGGAGCAGGCACGGCCCAGCTGGACTCTGCAGGGAGTCAGAGCTGCTCACTGCCCTGGCTGCATGCTACCCACAGCCCTCCTTAGGAAGGGGCCTCAACAGAGCAGTCTGGCAGCGTTTCCTCATCCCCAGCATCCTGAGGTGAGCTAGTACTAGGGCTGTGCCACAATAAGGGGTACCAAAAGGAATAAAATAGTTATTTGATTACTTAATTTAATCAGTGAAAGTGGTGACTCTGGTCTGATTTTAATATCACCCCTGTGGTAATAATAGGATGTTAGTTTTAATTTAAATACCAGAAATGTAACTCCTCATTTGACAAAACCCTTTTAGTCTTAAAAGATCAAAACCCAGTTTTGTTTGTAAATTTCTCAGATTATTTTTTCAGATTTTTCAGATTCTAGGCCTTTTAAAGTGACAGTTGTGTGGACTTTTTCTCATGTAACATAAGTTAGAAATCTTGAGTCTGAAGGAAATACGCCTAATTTCAGGACTGTGCTTTTGTTCCCGGTTGTGAGTCCCATATTCTACCTGGAAACTGTAGCCACTACCTTGAAATGTATTGTCAGGTGGCACCCTGTGAGCTCACCAAGCAGAGAACCCAACCCTAGAAAGCCTCCATAGTGACTTTCAGTGTGATCTGAACCTTTGAATTGTTAAAACCAGGAAACTAATTTCTGGGT
Source organism: Erithacus rubecula (assembly GCF_903797595.1). Classification (NCBI taxonomy): domain Eukaryota; kingdom Metazoa; phylum Chordata; class Aves; order Passeriformes; family Muscicapidae; genus Erithacus; species Erithacus rubecula. Next base: position 154,742 of record NC_136658.1, on the reverse strand, counting down.
CTGGATTGAAGCAGAATGCATGTTGAACCAGACTGTGCTGCAAACAGGATTGTTGGTGGCATTCCATGTGTGTAACACTGGAGGGCTGACATATTCCCTTCAAAATAATTGAATTGGTCACCTTTTTTGAAGGAGTCCATGATTGATAAGGTGTGCTTATTGCAGATGACGTTTTGAAATGCTGTTACTTGTTAATCCTTAAGAAATGGTGACCTGAAATTTTGTTGGTTTTCTCTTGACACTGCAAATGGGGCTTTCTCCAGAGGTTCATGATAAATGGATTTGAAAATTGCTTTGTAAGTGTTGTGGTTCTGAGGAGCTTTTTGTTAGTTTGGTTTTGGTTTCTTGATCCTGCGTAACAGTGATGATGAAAGGATAAAACCTTTGCATTTTTAGAGGGCTAAGGATAGGTGCCTTGGGCTTTTGGAGAGCAGACTTTGGCCTGAGGAGACTGGATGAAAGTCCCTTGGGAAAGGAGAATGGAAAAGAGTGTGGTGAAGCCATGTGTTCCAGTTTTCCTCTTGGTTTTCAGAGGCTTCAAGTACTTTTTCTTGATGTTGCAACACTCCTGACCACAGGAAGTTTTTACTGGCACTGCCTTGAAAGCAGAAGCCTGGGGTGAGTGAGCATGGACCAGGGCAGGATGGAGGAAGTGATGCTATATTTCACATTTTCCCATGAGTATTTTGCCTTTAAAAGACAAATTGAGGTGGGAAAAGCTCAGGCAGTGTGAGAGAAACACTGAGATGGTCACTGTGGAAAAGCTTTGAGTTCACACTGAATTAGGTGCAATGTAAATGAAAAACATGACATGAAATGCTTTGGGTTGGTTCTTGGGAAATAATAATTGGCCACAGTAAGTTTCTCTGGTTTTGATTAGTTGGTTTTACAACTCTTTGCTGCTTTATTAGCCTTTGTTGGCCTTTTTCAAAGCCTGTGTTACTTAATTTACTTTGGCCATTTACTTACTAAGGCTTAACAAGGATATCCAGCATTCTCTGCAATGGAATAAGAGAATAAATTCACAGAAGATAGAAAAATCATTGTTCTGACATGTCATTAAATCCCAGGAGGCACCTTTAAGAAAAATCCTGCAAGAAGTTTAAAAGGAAACCTGATCTTTCCATAATAATTTCCAGTGTGGAGGAAGAGCACTGCAGCTTTCTGGTTATGGGAAGCTGAGTTTAGAAAATTACTTGTGTATCATTAAAGCCTTTCTAGAAACAGGTTGAAAGAAGCAGGGTCTGAAGTTTAGAAGTTCTTTCCAGCCCAGTGGTTTTCTGGTTAAGACAGACACAGTTTGGTGATGCTGACAAAATGTTTTTAGGCTGGCTGCAGGTTCTAGACACTCGCCCTAGGTGAGCACTTTAGAAAGAAATCCTCATGCTGCTATAAAACTCTTTTTATTGCATCTGTATTACAGGAATATTAGCGTAATAGGTATCAGTGCAATAAGGTAAAGAAACTTCTTTTTAAATGAAAAAAAGCAACAAAAGGCACTAATTTTAATTGCAGGGGAGCATTCTCTGCAATTATTTTTCTTGTGTTGTACAGGCTTTTTATAATAGATGATGTTAAAAATGCCAGTGTTCTCCTTTAATATATCACTTGGAGTTTCTGCAAGTCCTTTTTTTATTGCTTAAGAGCATAGCATGATCATAGTTTGTCACAGAAGCAAGCCCTCATTTTCCATTTTCAAGTGCCATATGCTCATCCATTTTGGTTTCTTTCCAGAAGCATCTTGCAGGCGCTGCTTTTGTAATCTCTCAGCTTTTTGGTTTGGAGTGGCTCATTCTCACTGGCATAGTATTGGGCCTTTTACATCTTTCTTTTTCTCTCCACAGCTTCTGCAGAAAAAGACACCATCAAGAATACATACTCCAAAGTCATGGATGCCTATGGGCTCTTGGGTGTGTTAAGATTAAACCTTGGTGAGTCAAAAATGTAAAACTGGAATTTTTCATTTAGGGCAGAGTACTGTGCTGCTCTTGTAAGACTGGATCTTTGCAACAGGAAAAGGGCTTATTTTTTCTATTTGTTTGTTTGGTAGGTTTTTTCTTTGCAGAGTTGCTTACAAGTTTGCTCCCAGAAGTGACGGAGTGGACAAAAATGACTTGTGTTTTCACAATTCGTGTACTTTGCAGTGTAGTTTCTCCCTTTCTTCTGTAGAACTTTGGATTGTGTTCTTGGCATTGTTTCTTTCTATACTTTTTCCAGGCAAAGCAGGGTGGGCTGGTGTGCCTTGGCACATATCAAATCAGCATCCTTCTCTAAGATCCTTTCCCTTACCTGTGCCCTTCCTCGTCCTGCAGGAGACACGCTGTTGCATTACCTGGTTCTGGTGACGGGGTGCATGTCTGTGGGGAAGATCCAGGACTCCGAGGTGTTCCGCGTGACCTGCACCGAGCTGGTGTCGCTGCGAGCCGAGCCGGCGGACGAGGATCGCGTTTCCGAAGTGCGCAAGGTGCTCAACTCCGGCAACTTCTATTTTGCGTGGTCTGCCACCGGCGCCAGCTTGGACCTGAGCCTCAGTGCTCACCGCAGCATGCAGGAGCACAGCACTGACAACAGGTTCTTCTGGTGAGTTCAGAATTGCTTCAGCAGGCCCCAGCAATTCATACAGCAATCAATTCTTCTGCACGCTAATGCCTGGCAAGTTTTTATCCTCCCCTCTCCCAGCTCCTGCATGTACTTTGTCCCAAAAACCTTGAGGAGATAGAATAGCATTGCTTGACCTCAGGGCAGAAGTCTGTTACTAATGACTGCTTGGGAGTTTCTTCATTGGAAGATACAGATGGTTCACTGCTTATTATGTATTTTCATCTGAACATCTCCTGTGATGTTGCGTTTTGTTTTTGGTGCCTCTTAATTCTTCACCAGTTGTGACAGTTTTTTGAATGGGTGGGGTTATGAAGCTTCAAAGAGAAAAAATTACTATTTTTTAGAACATTCTGGATTCTAAAATGTTGTGGTGTTTATAGATAGATTCCAAGGGGGTTACCAGCGTGTGAAAGCACTTCAAAAGTTTTGTTTCTCAGAAGATTGTGATGTTGCTGGTTTTGTTGAGACAGCAGGTATTCTCTGCTACAAAGTGCACCTTGCTTGGCTGCTGCACTCACTATCCTTTTACTGGATATTTTTGAATAAAGTACAGGTTTTGACACTAAGAATTTTTGGTGAGAGGAATACTCTCACCAAATTGGCTGTTTGTGCCAATCAGCAGCTTAAATAATGCCAGTAATGCACACTGACACGTGAGAATTTATGTTCCCTTCAGCCTGTGTTAAAAACACTCTGTGTATTCAGGAGTCTTGGTAGGGTGCTGAGGACTTGGCTTTACACACACTTAGAACAGGTGAAAAGGTACATGCATCCCCTCTTCTGGCCAAAATACACTAAACCAGCTCTAGCATATGAGCCATTGCTTCTCTAGTCTTAGCTGCTATTTTGCTCAGGTAGAGGAATCTGATCAAAGTAAAGTATAAGAAAAAAAATATTAATAAGCTCAGGTCTTCAGAAACACTACTTCCTTGATGTAGGTTGTAGAAACCTTGGTGTTTGTCGATGCATCTGGAGAAAGGTTTGGCTCTCATTATTCAGTCAGTACTTTAGAGAAATGGTGCCTGTTGACCCCGTCCAAATAAGCTGGGCTGATTCTGACTCCTGTTGTAAAACTTCTGAAGTTACCTGATTCTGTTTTCTTCAGTGAGAACCAATCCTCACAGGACATAGGTGGAATGTTGAGATTCCAAAATCTAGAAATGTAACCACTACAAGTCAAGAACAGGAAATATTCTGCATATGCACTTGAGTGACCTTCCTGGGGCTTTTTCTGTGCTGAACATCCAGGCTCAGAGTGCCCAGGGAAAGAATATTGTTTGCTTTCAGTGTCCTGTTATCATGCATCTGTATACTCCAGGTTTAGGATGAAAAAACTAAGATTATGGAGCTTCCACCACTATAGTAAACATGCTGTTTGCAATTCCAGTAGAATTATCTGGGGAGAGACACAAACAGCCATGTTCCTGGAGTTTGCATTTCTTTGCTGTGCAGAAAATTTTGATCCCTTTTTATACAAGTGAATGTTTCTGAAGAAGATCAAGAGCCAATCCCCACTAGAATGAGGCAAACAAAGGATTCACAAACTCAGACTTTAGTCTTAGGTAATACAGCATTGATTAGTGCTGCTGAATGCACAGGTACATTCAAACTGCAGATCTCCTTTCTTGTGAACAGTAATTGCTATTAGAGACTGATATATGCAGTATATAAAGTACCAGCACTTAACTCTGAAATTTAAAGAAATTTGAGAAGCAGTTGGCTGGCAATGTGTTCCTGGAAGTCTGTCTGGTGAGTGGCATAGGGTTGGGTGACATATAATGAAAGTATTCAATGTATGTTGGTAAGAATTTCTTTTCTAGCTTTATTTTGGGGTGGTGTGAAATTGAATGTTGCTTTATCCACTACAAAAAGTAATCCTGTCATTGGAATTGTCTTGATTTCCCAGAGTCTGTAATCTAGCTTCTCAAAACAAGGCTCACCAGAGAGGTATAAACAAGCTTGGAGTGTTGGTAGGTGACGAGCAAAGGCTGTAAGGGTTACTATTTTAAGGTCGTTGAAATTCATAGCTTTGCTCCACCTTCTTATTGTGCTATTTGCCATTTCAGGGACATTTAAATGAAAGTTAGATCACGAAACTGTACCATGCCTATTTTCCTGGTCCTGTTTGTGCTACCAGATGTAAGATGTAAGGAGTCAGTAGTCAGCTTAACAGTTGGAGCTGAGTTGTATTTCCTTGTGGTCATTTGGTGGTTGTTTTCTCCCTGATAGGAACCAATCACTGCATTTACATCTGAAGCACTACGGAGTCAACTGTGATGACTGGCTGCTCCGCCTCATGTGTGGAGGAGTGGAGATCAGGACCATTTATGCAGCTCACAAGCAGGCAAAGGCTTGTCTCATTTCCCGCCTGAGCTGTGAACGGGCCGGCACGCGATTCAATGTCCGCGGAACAAATGATGACGGTCACGTTGCCAATTTTGTTGAAACAGAGCAGGTATGTTACACTCCAATGCCCATAGCTTGGCTGACAAGCCAATGTAAGCCCCCCCTGTGGTTAGATTTTTGCTCCAAATGAATAAATCACAAGTCAGGTCTGTCAGCAGCAGATATTGGAGTAGTTTCTTTGATGCTAAATTAGGAAGCTAAGTAGGTTACGTAATTTGATGATCTTGGTTTTTAGCGTGGCTTATGGTCAGGCCATGCCTGGGTCTGGGTTGCAGTAACTTAAGAAGGTGCTGAGCTCCTGTGGGTGGCTGTGCTTCCCCTGAGCCCCTTGAGCTGCATGGCAGCATGTGCCACTTGTGGCCTGAGCTAATCTAAAGTAATAGAAGCAGGCAAAAGGGATTTCTGGCAAATACCGAACACCGGTAACCTTGTGGCTCAGGAAGGATAAAGGCGTTCCACTTAGCACAGCTTCTCTGAAAGGCGGCTTGTAAAGCCACTGGCATTCTGCTGCCTTGGATTTCATAGCTCTGCCCTCATTCTTCAGAAATGTGAGAGCCTGCTCAATCTTTCTTTGCTGGCCTTCCTTGGCTCCCTCTCCACGGTAGTCTGTTCCCAAGAGGTTGTTCCTACAGCCATGTTCTTGCTCCCAGGTTTGTTTGGCTGAGTCGCTGGCTCCTCCCAGAGCCCAGGAGGCTGGAGGAGGATTTGTGTAGGAAGGGCTCTGCTTGTACACCTCCAGGTTCAGGAGTTCAGTCCCAGCACTCCTCTTGCGCTTTCTCTGCCTTAGTTTCCTGGCATGCCAAGGTCACTGAATGGCTGAGGTGTATTATTCCATTTATGTTTTCCTTTCCTGGATACTTCATGGACTGTCATATGTTGGTTTCTGATGTAGAAAATCTGCAAGTGTTCAGAGTAGGCTGCATGGTGATTTTCTGTGCATTGGTATTCTTTTTAACTGTTCCTGCAGCAAAGTCTTATCGAGTTGTTTAAAGTATCTTACTCCTAGTGCAGAAGTTACTGAAGCCCAAATAATAAAAGCTGCATTTCCTAACACATCGTGAATTGTGATTCTGCAAAGGGGCATGAGAGCAACCCAACTTTTTGTAGGAATTGTTCAGAGCGGATAAAGAGAAGTCTTGGAAACAATATTTGAGCTTGTGGTGTGGAATTTGTAATGCATCAATGTATGTTTTTTGCTCCATGTTTTAGTTAATGCTGAGAATTCTAAAATCTTACACTGTGACAATTATTAATACTATTCTTTACTTACTTTCCTTAACAGGTGATATATTTGGATGACTCTGTGTCATCTTTCATACAGATTCGAGGATCTGTTCCATTATTTTGGGAGCAGCCAGGACTGCAGGTAAGCTGGAGGTAGATTAATTATGCAGATCATTCTTATTCATGTCCTTTTAAACATCATCTACTAGCCTTTGGGCTCTTCTTCACAGTTGCCTGTGAGGATGAGGCAATCCTTTGGGAGCATGTTGGTGCTCCTGTGACTCACCAAGCCTGCTCCTCTCAAGTCAAAAAGTTGCTTTGCACACAACTTGAACATCCATTCTTTTTCGGTGTCTTCTCTGAAGATCTGTCTCTTTTCTCTTTGAAATGGGTTATCTAAGGGCATCCAAACAGACTGTTTTCTTCTGAATGGTTCTTGAGGAGACATCTTTTCAAGAGGTCAATAAGAATCAAGAGCTACTGTTACAGGATTTCATCACAATTTGCTTGAAAGAGGGATTGATTCAGCAACTATTACTGTGGCACATTTTTTACAGGAAAGGTTAGAAAAAGTTAGTGCCTTACAGGGACTCTAGGTTCTTTAGACATACCAGCATTTTGCAGTGTAGTTGCTGTAACGTTCACATGCCTTTTGCTCAAAACAAGACAATTTAATGTAACTTTGGTGTCATAGGTGGGATCTCATCGTGTCAGGATGTCAAGGGGTTTCGAGGCAAACGCACCAGCTTTTGACAGGTAAAAATCATCTGAAGATTTTGCTAATGCACTGAAAACCTTTGGCAAGTTCTGCTGCATCACAGAGATGGGATGCATTATTCTGTACAAGAGGCTTTGTCTGTGCAAATGTGGGATTCAGCAATGCTGGCAACTCCCTGGATATTGCTTATGCCTTTCAATGCTTTGTTGGAAAGTGTGACTAGAATTTATATTGAATACTGTGCAATTTCCCAGTGTTGCAGGTGTTGCTGTTAATTTTCTGTGTGCCAGAAGATGAGTGTGGAATTTTTCTTCTGTTAACAGGCATTTCCAAACTCTTAAAAATTTATATGGCAAGCAAATTATTGTAAATTTACTTGGGGCAAAAGAAGGAGAGCACATGCTCAGCAAAGCTTTCCAGGTGAGTATGGCAGTTCTTTCACTGTGCATATCCTGGGAGTTTGCTTTTTTGCTTTTACATAGCCTCTAGAAACCAAACCTCCAGGTATGCTGTGCTCTGGGAGCTAAAATTGGATTTATAACAGCACTGCTTAAGATGGATGATGTGAAATGAATTGTTAAAAGCTCTTCACGTAATTCCTGTTTGATTCTGTACTGGAAAATTCTAAAAGCAGTGTAGACAACATTGAGGGATTTCAAGTGATTTTCATATTTTGTACTTACTAGTATCTTAATGAAAATATAAGTCTTTCTTACACTCTAAAATTGATGAATAAATGCATGATACTTTACGGTATTTGATGCTGCAGTGTTTCTTTTAAGGGTATTTCTTTTGTAATTAATGGATAAATAAATCCCTTAATATTTTCTTTAAAAAATAAAATTTATCAAATTAAATATGGAGCTGCTTAATGATCAGCAGGAGATGTTAACTAATAAGTTGCCACTCTCATTACTTCCCACTGGTTAGTTTAAAATAAAACCTCCATTGCAGTTCCCAAATGCTGACCATTTGAGGAGTTCTGTCTGAAGCCAGAGAACATGTCAGTAGCCATGTGTTATTTCCCCCTCCCTTTCCCCTGTATTGTGGTTGAAGGGCTTGGGGCATCCCCTGGGATATTTGCTGCATCCAGCCCTCGTGGTGGTAGGCAGGAGCGTTCCCAGGGCTCTGCCAGCAAACATCCTGTGGGCACTTAGGGCTTCCTCAGGGAATATTAGGGCAAGTTTTCCTCAAGCCACACTCTACAGCAGCCTGACTCATTTGGGTGGGCTTTTTGTCAGTGGCAGCTGGTGAAGTGCTCACTCAATCCCTGTTGCTGACCAGCATGTCAGTGACCCTTGGTGAAAAGGGGTTTCACTGAAACAACCTTTTGCAAGTGAAAGCATTTGAACAGCAGAAGAGGCCGTGGGCTGCCTTGGTGATCTCTGGGGTGGTAAGGGAAAAAGCTGACTTTGTGACAAGGCACACAAAAATACACGTGAAATATTAATCAGTTCTGAGTGATTCGTTTCAATTGTGATAAAAGTTGTTTCATTTTACCTTAAAGAAAGCTAATAAAACAAGTTTTAAAATATTTGTCACCTCTTGTTTAGCTCCTACTTGTGTATGTTCAGGCACTGCTATATTTATACTTTTTTTTTCTGTTTACAATGCCAGAGCCATTTGAAAGCATCTGAACATTCAGCTGATATCAAAATGGTGAACTTCGACTATCATCAGATGGTTAAAGGTGGAAAGGCAGAAAAACTACACAGTGTGCTTAAACCTCAAGTCCAGAAATTCTTAGAGTGTGGATTTTTTTATTTTGATGGAAAGGAAGTGAAAAGGTTTGTGTGCATAACTTGTGTACATTTCCTCAGATTAAATTGTGGTGCTGGGATGTGTTTCACCCCTCAGTAAGAAGATAAAAAGATGTTGCCTCTGTTAGTGGGGTCTTAGTGTAGGTGATGCTTAACAGCTGAAGTATGAGTCACTTATTTTACTCTGGTAAGGTCCTGTCTCATTCTGTGTAGGCTCTAAAAATCTCTGAGGAAAGTCTCTGCAAGACAGTCAAGGGGCAAGAATTCATTTCAGGCCTTTGACCTCAGGATTTAGTGGAAATGGTTGATAATCCTTTTTCTAGCAGGCAGGCACATGGAATTGATGAGTGTTCCAACATCCCTTGAGCTAAAGGAGAGGCTTGTTTTTAATTTTTATGAGCAAAATGGGGCATTGGAATTGGCTTGAGTTATATCACAAGTTCTTGTTACTTTTAGTTAAATAGAATTCAAAAGTACGGTCTCAGTACTTTTCCCCTTTGTTGTTGTTATTGTTCTTGTAACTAAGAGTTAATTCTGTCTGAGGTTCTTTGGAAGTGTGTTAGTTGAATTGTTTGAAGGGAAACCCTAATCTTGCGTAATACTCTCAGCAAGCAAGGAGGAGTGGGAGGAATTGAAGCAGAAGGACTAATGTCATTTGCAGAAAATGCCTGAGCTGTGCCCAGTGAGCTCTTGAAGCTCAGCCTCTGCTGCTGCCACGTTTATAAGTGCCCTGGTGGGGCAGGCAGGTCCCCCTGCCAGTGCCCTGATCCACTGCCCTGGCTCAGCTCTCCACCGAGGAGATGTGTTAACGGGTCATTTCAGTTGTTCTCTCTGCTGTCCTTGGCAGATCCCAGAGTGGCACTGTCAGGACCAACTGCTTGGACTGTCTGGACAGGACAAACAGCGTGCAGGCTTTCTTTGGCTTGGAGGTAGGAACCCCTGCAGCCTCTGCGGGCACTGGGCTGGCCAGGTGAGCTTCTGGCTGGGTTCTAGGGGAGCTGGCCCTGCTCTGACTGCCAGAGGGAGGGCCTGAAAATCGGACAGGATGGCTGCTGTAAGGCCAAACCTAGCAAAATCATTAGCCTTCTCTTTGCTGAATTCTGTTTTGCTCAAATGCTCCTTTAAGAGGAATTCCTGTGAGAACTTCCAAGGCATTGCTTGCAGAACAGACATTTCTAATTCTGGAGTAAGTAATGCTTGGCTGCTGCCTTAGCACAAGTTTTCTGTGGCAGAAGAACATCTTTCTACACTCTGGGTGTGTAGAGTACTTATATGTCAAACTTAGCTTTGTATCTCCTTTTTTCTGCTTTCATACCTTTTTAAGAACTGCATAAATGCAACTTTTTTTTTAAACTAGATGTGACAGATTTTTCAGCAATTAAATATGATTTCAGCTAAACTATGAATGCTAAAAGCATAAAACTAATTAATAAGAAGGGAAATGGTTAATCCTGAAGAACTGCTTACTTAAAGTGCTATCAAATGAGATATAGGAATTCTTACTTTATTTAACACAGTAGGTCCTTAAAATAACAGGTACTGAACTCTAGATGGCCCCCTAAAATTATAAGAGCAAGCACCTAATTTTTAAAACTTGTGTATTTCTTCTTAGTTTTGTTTTGCAAGTTTCCTTTTGTGTCTTTTGTGGATTCCTGCCCAACTTTCAGAATTTTGCCTTTTCCATTTTGTGTCTATTATTTCTGTGTCTGTTATTTTTTTCCTTCTTGCTGTCAGGCACCCTAAGGTTTTAAAGATTTTTAAAAGCTCTTGAAAGTAGCTTTTGTGTTCAGTTTGGTGAACTTTGAGATAAAAAACATTTTCAAATCAGCTGCCTAATTTTTTTCCTCTATTACTACCTATTTTCAAAGGAAAATGAAGTGTTGGTGGTAAATTGCAGGTATGATCAAGTGTGATCTGGTGATTTACTCAGAATGGTTCATAGAAACCCAAGACTTGTGGGGCTTCATTTATATATCCTGAAAACCAGGATGTGCCTTTTAAGAAACCATTTTAAATTGGGGGGTTCTTTGATTTCTGGTTTGGTTTGTTTGGGTTTTTGCTGATGCTGCCTTCACCTGTTGCAGATGCTAACGAAGCAGCTGGAGGTGCTGGGATTAGCTGAGAAGCCTCAGTTAGTCACTCGCTTTCAGGAGGTTTTCCGATCCATGTGGTCTGTGAATGGTGATTCTGTCAGTAAAATTTATGCTGGAACTGGAGCCCTTGAAGGAAAAGCAAAGGTAAAGTGCATCTTATCAAATCCTTTGGTAGTGTTCAGTATGGGTTCTAATGAATTCTGCCATGAATATATAGCAATGATAGATTTTCTCTAAAAAACTTGCTCTTAGTAATCCTAAAACAATCCCAAACAAAACCCAACCAACCAAAAAATCAGCTTAAAATGGTTGGTTCTGTTGGTAACCAGGTCATGTTCCTGTACATCCCTTCCTAGCTGTGTGCCTGCAGCCCACATAACATCATTGTGTAGGAAAGGATAAGGCTCAAATCTTCCATTTCTTTAGAACATAGCTCAGAAAAATGTATATTCAAATCAGCTTTAGTTTAGTTGAGTATTTTTACTTTTCTCTCTGTACCTCTCCTGCTATTATTTCAGCCCCATTCACTGTATCTCCTTTTCAAGTGTGTTTGGTGGGATGTTGGTTGTGTTTTTAGTGTTTAATAATGTTAATACTAATCTAGTTGTAGCCTTGTGGATTTTGTTTGCATGTTTGCCCAGCTTTTTCTTTTTAGTTTTGCAGTTACTGAAAAAAAAAAAGCCCAAATTTTGTTTCTGCCTTGCTTTCTAATGCTGTGAGAACAGTTCCATGCTCCATGACAGTGTAGTGTTTCTCTTCATCTGGTTTTGTCTTGGTTGATGCCTGAGTTGTTCCCATTTTCAAATGCTGTATTTTTCTTTTCTCACAATGTTTCCTCTTTGTTTCCATAATCCTGTGCCAGGCATACCTGTCAAGACAAATGTTGACCTGTAGCAATTTTTGCCCTTAGTTCCTGCAAAAATGTCTTTTCACACTGTTCTTTCTGCTAAATAATGTGCTGCATCTCCTTCCATGTTACATCATATTTTCCCATAGCCAGCTGTTTTGGATCTTCCATCATTTGTTCATTCACATTGTGCCAGGGTCCTTCTCTGCTCATGTAGGAGGTGTCACAGCAAAATACACAAAACCAAAAGAATCAAATAACCTTGTTGCTTATTCTGCCCCTTGATGGTGCATACAAGAGTTCTTCATTTGGGAATTGCTTGTATTTTACTATAGAGTGGAAATTGTTTCAAGATGTTTAGTTTTATGTTTTTACAAAAATATCACCCAGACTGCCAAGAAAACTGCAGTGAGTATTTTATGGAGTGTCTCCCCTTGTCTTGACTTTCCCATTTGACCTTCTTAGTTCGTTTTCCTAAATGAATAGTTTTCTATTTCATGTAGTTCATTTGGCTGTTTATATATTTTTTTTTACTTTTAAAAATACATTTAATGTATTTCCATTTCTAATGTTTAAAACACAGAGTAGATGTCCTGGTTTGAGATTGTTAAACCACAACAGTACATTTACTCTGCTGTCTCTGGTATAATTCTGCATCCCTGCCCTGGGACAACTCTAATTAGCACCACATCTTGTAAATCAAACCAAACATCTCTGACACGAGTCCCATCTATTCAGAGAGAATCTTTAATGCTTCCAAAGCCATACAATGCTTTCTCCTGTTTGAATTAAACCTGACTCAGTATGTTTTTGAGTACTCTGAGTATGTATTTTAAAATGTAGTTTTTAAGTTGCATTCTCATTTCTCAAATGACAATTTTATTGCCTGAAATGGTTCCACTTCTTGTCAGTTTGATTCTTCAAAGCCCGAGAATACTTAGAAGTAAAAATACAGAAATTTTGCATAGGAGAAAATTCTTTTAACCTTAAGTGTGTTAATATACATTTCTATACTGAAAACCAGTTCTTTTTAAAGTATTATAATACTCGTTCCATCTAACTCCTTACCTGCTCTTTCTTTTGCTTTCTCGGGGTTCCTTTCAATTAATTGCCTGAAATGTGAATGGTGAGTGTGGTTCTGGGGATCCTCAGTTGTATGTTGTCTGCCAGGAAGGGAGTGCATCCTGTCGCAATCCTGTTGCCATAGAGTGCTCCCTACAGCTTATCCCCATTGTCTGCCAAAGTCACTTGCTTAAAGACAAACTCCTGTCTTGCTGTCCAGTACAATTCATAGAACTGAATCCTGCGGTGGTTTTGTCAAGGTTTTGCCTTCTTTCCACATGCATTTAAGGGGCTTTCATGGGCAATGCAAGCTGTAAACTTGGGAGTGTTTGTTAGTAATAGCACAATCCCTTGCAGCATCCCTGATGGATCACAGTCTGTACTTCATGTGCCTGCAGCAGTGTGTTCTCAGACACCTCTCAGGCAAGGCAGGTGCAGCAGCACATGTGATCACAAAGGTTTTTGTGTGCCCAGATCAACACTGCCAGGCTTGGGATGGAGTGCCAGGCTGCATTCTGTGTTAGTGGCATTACCCTTGAGGTGTGTGTGACCCTGGGTACATCAGCAGCACGTTTTCCTTGTCTCTTGTTTAGCCCAGCTAGTGGGACACTGTTCCTCCAGACTGCAGCCCAGTCAGCCCCAAGTGTGCAGAGACAGTGTCTGGGGGGGCCTGTGTTCCTTCTGGGATGCTGCATGACACTTGCATGGAATTCCTACAAGTTAAGGGGGGGGGGGTCTTAAGTCAAAGCTTTCTCTGGTTTTATTGTGGATGTTCCAGAATGTGAATTCTGAACTCCTATGTGCATAAACATTGACATTCATGTATCATGACATTTGGACTCGAGTGCTTGTTCATCTCTCACTATTTGGGGAAAAGCCCAAAATCCCTGTCATGGTCTAAACATGGCACTGTATCAAATTAATTTTTAAAGGCCTGGGGTTTAGGGGGAAAAAAATTGCTCCCCTCCCTGCAGTACTTTCTTTTATTTAGCTTCATTTAAAGCTGCTTTTTAGATATGCCTTGTAGGTATTACTGTGGTTTTTGGTATTTGGGGGTGGGGGCAAAGCACATGTAGCACAGTAGGCTCAGACCACTTGATTTAACAATTAAAGAAGAAAGTTGCCTTAGCCCTTAAAGTCATTAACACAGTTTATGTGTATCTACTGAATATTGCCAATGTTTTGTGAGCAGTGTCCAACATAAAATATTTTATACGTGTTCCTCCCTAACAGGCTGGAAAGCTGAAGGATGGTGCTCGTTCTGTGACCAGAACGATCCAAAATAACTTTTTTGATAGCTCCAAGCAGGAGGCCATTGATGTTTTGTTATTGGGAAATACCCTAAATAGTGATTTAGCAGATAAAGCACGGGCTCTCTTAACCACCAGCAGTTTACGCGGTATGTGTTTTTCAGGATTTTAATCTCTGATAACTGTTTGGTCTAAGAAAGCTGTATAGAATTTGTTTTCAAAGCACTGTTGGAAAGTATAAATGCTATTTTATGTTCTCTTGGCTTATTAAAAAATGAAAGTTACTTCTGCTTTACTAATAATGCCAAACTAATGTGCTGCAGAAATTGTTTTGCCTGTTTGTGATTTGTGGGTGAAGTTCTACATCAAAACCAGAGAGATTTGGATAAGAAACTCTGCTTGTGCAGAGCAGCCACCTGAGTCTTGGGGGTTTGGTACTGGGAAGGTGGTCCCCCCCTCATGAGGACAGGGTGCTGAGGCAGCATCCTGTATCCCCAAAGAGAGGTGGCCTCTGGGGTCCCCAGGACTGCAGTCAATCCCATCTTCTACAGGTCTGGTGGGCAAGAAAATAGTGGGTCAGTCATAGGGCTGTGTTCAGTCCCCTCCTAGGACATCAAAAATACAAGATTTGGGCAAAGAAGGAGCTTGAATTTGAGTCTTCCTTCCAAAATCCCAGGTAACAATGTTCTGGGTCACTGCATTTTTCAAGGATTAGTAATATTCTGAAATTTTCCTTTTCATTTTATTTTCCTTCTCCCGGACACACACTAGAATGAGGAAAAATATGTCAAAGCTTCAGTGCAAATCTGTGGCTCAAGAAGAAAATTGTTGCCAGTTGCAGCCTTCATCTCCAGGGTCCACATCTTCATCCAGTGTGGAGTCCAGAGTGGTCTTGTCCCATTTGTTTAGAACAAGGTTTCACATATTGTGACTTTTCTTATACCTGAAACCTGCTAAATCGGCCTCACCTCAAAATTAGTTCAAATTTGTTTTCATTTCTTCTCGCTTTTTCTGGGAATACAAGCTGTCCTTTCCATGTTTGCAGCTTCTGACAGCTGAGGAGCATTAATCCCTCTTCCCTGAAATCTCTCTGCATCCTCTGCTAGGTGACAAGGTAACCAGTGGGGTTCTTCAACATGTATTAAGAAAGGAGGAAGAGAGAATTTGCTAAACCTATTATGAAACTTGGTAGATTTTGCAGCATAAAACACGTGCTTTGCCTGATGCAAATGGTTATGTGTAATAAATTGTGCATTAGCAGTGTATGTTCTCACACATTGCTGGAAAATCCTAAAAAGCATTAACTTACTTGACTAATCTTTTCTTGTTTCCCTCTTACTGCATCCGTAGTTTCAGAGCAATCATTGCAATCAGGTATAGTATAGTAAAATAAGCTGTAAATACCTGCCCAGCTCTTGTTGTCCTCTGACTTTTCTTGTGTCTGTGTAATATTTGGCTATGGGCTCACATTTTCCTGGTGGTGTTTGGATCTGGCATTCCTGTGCCCTAAAATCCTACTGAGAATATAAGAGATGAAAAATGTTGCAATTGAGCTTTGGTATGAGTTAGGAAATATGGTAACCAAATCACAGGGGTTTATTTTTGCACATGCTCTGTCTATAAAGGAATTTTCGTTTTTAACTGATTTGGAGGCCTCTGTATTTTTGCTTTGTTAGGATAAGAGTGAAATTCTTCAGTACAATTTATATATTCATCTAATTTGCTGCTGGAAGGCTCCACATGCTTGTGTTCTTTCAGGAAACTTGTCAGCTGCTCAGCACTTCCTATTCTGGTTCCTCGAAACCATTATTTAAAATAAAATGTTCATAATGCTCTTCTATTCAGATTTTGCCATGTGTTGAGCAAATTTGAGTGGCCTTTACATTTGCTAACTTTGTGTGTTTTACTCTACCTACTTAACTCTTAGTTAAAAGTATCTAAAGAATTAAATTGAGTCTCAAGTAGTCTTTGTAATTAAGTGATTTGCTGGCATTTTGTCAGTGTAACCAAGTGCTTATTGGAGTGACTGGTCACACTCTCACTGATGGTATTACCTTCTATCTTAGGACTACAGAGCAAGAGCCAACTCTTTTTATATATTTATAAATCATTGTTTTATTATTGCTTAGGTCTAAGTGTTACTGTTTATTAGAATGCCTCTTTTTTAAAGAGTTATAAATCAATTGCAGGGCTTCACCTGGGTATGAATGTTGAAATATTCCTACAGGAATTTGGATGTTGTGGTAAAACAGTTCCACTCAGTTGTACCGAGTATCCCAAACAGAAATTTAAATTAACACTCCCTTTGTGGAGCTGATTTCCACATTTCTGCTTGCTCAGTAAGAACAACAGTCAAAGTATCTTTCTGCAAAGGGCAGAAAATGTGACTGGTTGGAGTTCTGATGTTGTAGAGTGAGGCATGGTTTTACTGAAAAGATAAATAGAAACAGGAAAATCAGAGTCTCAGGAGCTCTGAAAAGCACTTGGTTCACTCAGTATTTTGGAAAGCAGTAGAAATTTTTATTTTTAAATACTCTTAATTTATAAAAAAAATCATTCTGCAATTTAGGAAGGCTGCTAGTTTAAAGATACAGATTTGTTGTTTATAATAAGCTTGTTGTCAGCTCACCTCTAAAGTTAGAGTCTAACCAGGTAAGGATTTTCACATTACGGTCTCATAAGAGCATCAGCAGTTGAATAGGAAATAATGACATTTTGCAGCTGTTCTTAGAAGCTGCTCAGCAGCAGCTGAATGCTTTGGAGTCACTGCAGTGCAGCTGGAATGCAGTAAGTTTTGCAAAGCAGAAGGTGGAGGCTGGCAGGAGGAAGGTGCAGCTGTGCCCTCAGAGCTGCTCAGGGTGCTGCAGGGACTCATCTCTGCACAGCTGCCCACGGGGTGAGCTGGGTGTTGGGATGTGCTGTGGCTGCAGCAGTCCTGGCACTGCTTCCCTTCAGTGCTGGGGCTGAGGTGGCTCCTGTCTTCACCTGTGTGTGCTGGACCTGTGGCTGGACTCACCTGGGCTGTGGGTCAGAGGCACACCTGAGCTTTGGCTCTCCTGCAGGGCACAAGTGTCCTGGTGGCTCCTTGCTGTTCTCTAGACTTCATGTCCCTGAATTTTGATGAGGAAAGCAGGTGCCAAGTGTGATGTGCTTGGAGCACCTCCAGGAGACACCAACCAGTTCATTGTGTCCTTCTCTGTGTGGTTGCCCCATTTATGGATGTATGATTTGTCCAGCAGGGGAAGCATTTGCAGCCAACAAACACAATTTCTTCTTTTGCTTCCAGTTTTTTTTCAAACCCAGTAGGGATAGAGAACACCTGATTTTTGTTCCAACCAGGTGGCCAAGATGACAAACTTAAAAAGAATATCTGAAAAGGCAGCAGCAGCTCACCAATCATCTTATTTGGGGAATTAAAATGAAAATGCTGTTCCCAGTAGCTGGCTTACTTTTCAAGACAGCAACAAGTGAAGGGAAGAATTCCATCTAATGTTGTTTATATTGTTCTTTCGGAATCTGATAACCATGAGAACATTCAAAATAGGTAAATTAATGTAACTTAGCTAAAGCACCTGACCATTGAATCAGCTTTTTTCTTTCTGTGTTTCTCACAATGTCCTTTACATATGGGCAATTTTTCTTCATCTGGTGGATGAAGGCACAGGGAAAGGCTGATGGGACAGGGAAATGAGTCTAATTATTCTGAATCCCAGCCTGCTGTCCTCACTAAAGCAGCTCTTCAGGAATTCAACTGAGCTAAAAATAATTCAGATTTGTGGCTTAGATAGATGAACCCTGATATGATGAAATAATGTACATTTTCTGTGTTTGTACTTGTAGTGTATCAGCAACTTTTGCACTTCCAGAAAACAGTATAAATAATACATCTGCATATTGGTTCTGTAATGGAGATGGGATTTCATAAATTAAGTCTGTGGAAATGAGGAAGATATCCTTGTTGATATATATGAAATGTGATGGTTTCCTTAGAGAGTCTTGGGTGAGATAAAAGAACAGCAGATATTTATAAAACATGGAAGTTGTTTCCATCGTGTATGAATTCTCTGTATATGATTTTGAACAAATTGCTGCTGTTTTTCAGTCTCTTAGCCACACTAGTTGTGTCTGTAAGGGTACCTTCCCCTGGGCTTTCAGGGTTTAACTCTGGCTGTGCACATACATTGGAAAGATCTCACTGCCAGGTTTTCTGAAACATTTGCTAGAAAAGTAATATTTTCTCCAATGTTTCTGCAGCATCTGTGAAAGTGCTGAAGAGCATGTGTGAGAACTTCTACAAGTATGCAAAGCCGAAAAAGATCCGAGTCTGTGTTGGGACGTGGAATGTCAATGGGGGGAAGCAGTTTCGGAGTATTGCCTTCAGAAACCAAACCCTCACTGACTGGCTTCTGGATGCACCTAAGTTAGCTGGGATCCATGAATTCCAAGGTAGGATTTGTGCTCTGTCATCACTTTTGCTTGAAAACTCTGATTTTTTTCTAAGTAGATCACAAACATTGGAAAAGGTATCACAGAAGTGTAGAACTGTGTAGGAAGGGACTGTGAAGATCCAGTACCACCCCTGCCATGGCAGGGACACCTTCCACCATCCCAGGCTGCTCCAAGCCCAGTGTCCAGCCTGGCCCTGGGCACTGCCAGGGATCCAGGGACAGCCACAGCTGCTCTGGGCACCTGTGCCAGGGCCTCCCCTCGCTCACAGGGAAGAATTTCTCTCTTAAAATGAATGAATATATATATATATATATATATATATATATATATATATATATATAAGGTCTTGATTCTTAAGTGAACTAGAAACAGGAAATAACTTTTTCCTATTTACTTCCAAGATCACAAAAACAAACCTGTGGATATATTTGCCATTGGATTTGAAGAAATGGTGGAGTTAAATGCAGGAAACATCGTGAATGCCAGGTGGGTGATCCAGTCCACACAGTACTAGTTTGGCTGATTATCACCTTTTTCAAGTCATATGTTATTTAAAATTTTGGTTTCTCCAGTGCTTCTTCACTGTGTTTTTTAGTTCCTGTATCTTCTGTTGGTAGGAACAGCAAACCCTGTGAAAATCTTTCCAAAAGCATGTGTTGTTGCTATGCTGCTGTGTTTCAGGCTGTGATCTATGTAAAGGAAGCCTTCCTTCCATGCTGTTAGTTTTCACTGCCATTCCATGTATTGCACGGGCATATTACTGTGGAGTTGGGAGTTTGCACCCCTAGCAGTGTAGGTTTTGGAAACAAATTTTTCCCAGTGGTAGGTGATGCCAGTGATAAGTGTGTGTGCAGTCCTAGGACCATATTCCCATTGTCCATTTTCTCTGCCTGCTTTGCATGTTTTCCTGGTGCTAGGGAAGGTTGAACTCATTGGGAAAAGCACCTAAAGCCTGCAATGCTGTAGTCTTTGTGCAGATTTTTGTCTTTTAGATACCAAGTGTCAGCTTGTCATACCCTAATTTCACCCTAGATACAGTTAATGCTGTTTCCAGGCCTAGTATTTTTCATTCCTGTCTGGTGCTGGTTCTGAAAACCATGGTTTGTTTTGTCTTCCTCTGAGAGTGTGAACACCTGCTTGCCAGTATTGACTGAGCTCTAGGCTAGGAAGTAACTCTCTAAAACAATTCTTAGGTTTTGCTCCTCTAGTCTAGGCTCATAAATGCAGCAAATATAGCCGTGGCTGCTGAAGTGGTCTGTGGTGTTGGGAAAAGTGAGGCAGCATCTGTAGAGGCTGAATTTGAAGCAGTGGTGTCGTGATAGCATGTGTCTGCTGGGAGGCATTTGAGCACCATTCCCAACCTGGCTCTGGTTTACAGCCTCAGGGTTTACTGGAGGTTTTTGGATGTGGTTTAGTCAGCTCAGTCACCAGCTAGAATCCTGCTCAGTTTGGTTTATTTCCAACCTGGTGTTTTGAATCTCACCACCAGCACCACAAATCAGAAGCTCTGGGCTGCTGAGCTGCAGAAGACCATCTCCAGAGATTACAAGTACGTGCTGCTGGCTTCAGAGCAGCTGGTGGGTGTGTGCCTCTTCGTGTTCATCAGGCCCCAGCACGCTCCCTTCATCAGGTCAGTGTGTCCAGGGGCTCCAGTTTGGGTCACCTTCCTTCCCTTGAGATGGAAAGTAACACCCAAACATCCTCACAGCCGTTCCACGTTCTGGTGAAGTAATTGTTGAAATCCTTAGATCTGAGCTTTTAAATGCCTGTGGTCACCCAGAGAGCTTGGAAAGACGAGGTTTTACCTTGTTACTGCTCAGTGGCTGTTGGAACTTTTTAAAACCAGTGCTGTGACTGGGAGAGCAGTGTGTCCCTCCCAGAGCAGCCTGTGCCAGGTTCCTGGAAGGTTTCATAGTTCTTTCACTGTTTCAGGGATGTTGCTGTGGATACTGTCAAGACTGGCATGGGAGGAGCCACTGGGAACAAGGGTGCTGTGGCCATTCGGATGCTGTTCCACACCTCCAGCCTTTGCTTTGTGTGCAGTCACTTTGCTGCAGGGCAATCCCAAGTCAAGGAGAGAAATGAAGACTTTGTAGAAATATCTCGCAAGCTTGGCTTTCCCATGGTAAGCATGCTGTTCAGATTCCATAACCAATGAAAAGTGAAGCTCTTGGAGCTCCAGCAGTGTTATCCCAAAGCTGCACTTACATTTTTCCCCCTCCCCACTTTCTTGTGGAAGTCAGATTTCCTTGGGTTGGGGATAATAGCTCACTTGCATTTGGAATTGAGGACTTAGCACGGGAAAAAGATCTTGTAGATCCTGATATGCAGTAGAACTTTGGTAGGCACAGGAGAGACAATCACCTATGAGAAAAAAATCACTGGGAAACAGCACTGTTCTCATTACACAGGGATGATTCTATGGCATGTTCTCATAAACCATCACCATGTTCTCATTATCAAACACCAAGCTGAAAATGTTATCAGTGCAACAAAATGCTTCCTTGAGACTTAAAGCTGTTTTCAGTTTTGTCATCAGACTGTAATTTGTTATTTTCTGTGGCACTCTGCAGGAGTCTTACATCATATTTTATAGGGATTTTTATCTTTAAAATTTGTCCCCACTGTCATGTTTCACTTTCCCTAGCAAGTTCTATATCCAACAGTTTCCTAAAGGCTGCTTTTCAACCTGCCAATGTATCTGCTTGGTTTTACTTATGAGCAGTGGAAAAATCAAAACAAAGGGGGAAGTAAAAGTTCTCACTCTAAGCCCTGGGTTTTGTTTAAATAATAAAGCCCTTATCTTTCTCTCTAGAGATGAAAATCAGATGTAACTGAAAAGTCTTCAACTAAATCTGAATGATAAAGTTCTCAATTTGCAGTTTGTCAGGAGCCTGTGCCACAAAGTCCCAGGGGAGTGTTTTGTTCTCCCCTGACACAGGCAGCAGCCATTGTCTTTGAGCAGACTTCTAAAACAGGGATAGGAAGATGAAGAATTTTAGAATTCAATTCACTTGATTTGTGTTTCTTTTCAAATGGAAACTCCACAGGACATGTTGCTTCTCTCGTGTTCCATGTGTAAACACCACACTGGTGATCATGTTGTGCTAACACATGGACACTAAACACTAGGATGTATGTCAGTTGTCTCCATCACTCAGAAACTGCAGATGTTTCACAGCTAAAAACTGAGTTTCTGAACCTGGAAGGAGTACATTTGTTGCTCAGTTGTTTTTAACTCCAGTGTGCTGCTGTTTTACAGGGAAGGATGCTCTTTTCCCATGACTATATTTTTTGGTGTGGGGACTTCAATTATCGAATAGATTTGCCCAATGAAGAGGTGAAGGACCTGATACGACAACAGAACTGGGATCCCCTCATAGCAGGAGACCAGCTTATCAATCAGAAAAACTCAGGACAGGTGTGTTTAAAGGTCACCATACTTAAGAATTCTCAGGTTTTTTACTGGTTTCAGCAATTCTGTGATGCTTCTGTAAATCTGTATCCTCAGGATGGAGTTTACTAATGATAATATTTTTCTTTTTGTCAGATGTAACTATTTAAAAAGAATATTTTTAATGTTTGGTAATGTTACTGTTTAGTTAAATTGTAATAGGTCTAATGCTGTTACTGTTGGGAAAAGCATTAGTACAAATGGCAGCTCTTTTATTTGCAAGGAAAACACAGAATAGCAAAGGCTGAGGAAAGGTACGTTTTTTAGATTTGTAGGGTTTCTTGTTCTCTCTTTGCAGCTCTGTGTGGGAAGGCTGGGTATGGTAAAAAGAGAGACAATCTTCTGTTGTTGGTTCCTTCTGCTTGCCAGCACTTTGATCACAAGCAGTGCTTTTGCTGATTTAGAGTTCCCTTCCATTTGTGCTGCTATCTTGTGCACCAGAACAGGAGGCAAAACACTGGGTATTTTTAGTGTATTTTATTTTTTTAACAGCTGTTTCCTAGAGAAAGCAAGATGTACATTCACATGGGCAGCCAGCATTGATTGTCTGCTAAGTGTCTGTTAAAAAACATAATATCTAGAGGTTGGAGGCATGTCCAGCAGTTATAAAGCTGGAGAGATCCATGGAAACTGCTAGAATGTGAAAAGGAACTGCTGGCTGGGGGAGCAGGAGTAGCATTACACTGTTGGGGTGATATTTCATGATTCAGAAGCTGCTGGCTGGGTACCAGCCCTGTCTCTACAGCTGTGGCAGCTTCATCTTTGTTCCTGCTGCTCAGGAAAGGTGTTTACATAGCAATTTGCTCCATGAAGGTAAGTTAGAAAATAATTACTGAATAATTACAAACAAATTAATTGTCTCAGAAATTGTGTAGCTTGTAGCATTCTGGCATTGGTCTTCTGGCATTGACTTTTACTGGATTTCAAATTGTATTTCCAACAAGAAAAGCAGGTCCACCTGTCAGTTGATGCAGATTTGACCGTAAGAATTCCCAACTTTTGCTGACACAGGAATAACTAAGCACCAGATTAAAATGCTGTGTTACAGCAAGTGTTCTGTGTGACCTCCAGTTGATAATGGCAGTGAGGGAGCAGTAGGTTCTTCGTAAGCCTGAGCTTAAAGATAAAACTGCTGGTGTACTTCTGTTCACTGATGATTGTCTGGGTCACTATTTAGTCAGTGTCAAATGTTTTCAGCAGACAAAATGTGGACAGGAGTGCATTTTAACAAATAACAGGTTGTTCTGGTTTGCTGTGTTTGTTCGGAGCTGTTTATACAAGTCGTCAGTGTTGGAATAGAGAATTCTGATCAGTTTGGAGCTGTTTCCCATCTGTTTGTCTCTTGCTTTTCACAGATTTTTAGGGGGTTTCTGGAAGGGAAGATCAATTTTGCCCCCACGTACAAATACGATTTGTTCTCTGACGACTACGACACCAGCGAGAAGTGCCGCACGCCGGCGTGGACCGACCGCGTCCTCTGGAGGAGGAGGAAGTGGCCCTTTGACCGCTCAGGTGAGAGGGCTCTCAGAGCCTTCCTTAGGGACTTACAGGGGCTGTGCAGTGATGCTGACAGTGCCAGGGCTGCTGAGCTCACAGCGCCCGTCACAGACCCTCGGTGAACAGTGAGGCTGAGGAAAGGCACACGAATCAGATCCCAGTTCCTGACATCTGGGGAGTGAAAAGGGGGAGGGGGTGTCTGTAGGACACTCAGAATTACTTTCTATGTTTTTTCTTTTTACAAACAGTACATCCTTGCAATCACTGTTTTCCCTCTTGTTTTCATTGCTGATTGTAGCTGAAGACCTGGATCTGCTGAATGCGAGTTTCCACAGTGACACGAATGTCCCTTATACATGGAATCCTGGCACTTTGTTGCACTATGGAAGAGCAGAGCTGAAAACATCTGATCATAGGTTCCAGTTCAATTTTATACATCACTTGCTAAAATTTAGTATTCATGCTGTGTAATTGGTGGTTCAGATACTCTGTTAACTGGATTTTTTTGTCTTATTTTTTCCAAGGCCTGTGGTTGCACTGATAGACATTGACATATTTGAAATTGAAGCAGAAGAGAGACAAAAAGTGTATAAGGAGGTGATTGCAATGCAAGGACCACCTGATGGTACTGTGATGGTCTCCATCAGAAGTTCTTCAGCAGAAGAAAACTATTTTGATGATAACTTGATTGATGATCTTCTTCAAAAATTTGCAAGCTATGGTGAAGTTATACTTATAAGGTTAAAACAAAAACTTCTTGCTTCTAATGTCTGCTTATAGAACCATGGAATTGTTTGGGTTGAAAGGGATCATCCAGTCCCACTTGCTGCCATGGGGACACCTTCCACTGTCCAGGGATGCTCCAGCCTGGCCTTGGACATTTTCAGGGATCCAGGGGCAGCCACAGCTGCTCTGGGCACCCTGTGCCAGGGTCTTTCCACCCTCCCAACAACTTCTCCCCAGTATCCCATCTTACCTGCTGGCAGTGAGAAGCCATTCCCCCCTTGGTCCTATCTGAACTTGGACCTGCTGGAGCAAGTCCAAAATTATTTCCTTATCTAGCCTTTCAGTTAGAATCCATTTCATTTTTAACATATGAATTTCAACTTAAATGTCTTTAGAATTCATTTTATGTACCACTATGGTCTGTTTTCAGACATGATTTTTCCAGATATTATTATTTTTTTGAATTTTATACAGATTCTGTGTTCTAGAATTAGGTTAGTAGTTTTAAATGAACTGAAGATGATGTTGCATTTTCACTAGGCTGGCAATTGTACAAATGCATGTTGTGGTATTTTGCTGGTTATTGTTTCCAATGAACTTTGCAGGTTTGTGGAAGACAAGATGTGGGTGACATTTTTGGAAGGAAGCTCTGCTCTGAATGTTATGAATCTGAATGGTATTGAGGTAATGTAGAAATTACTGAACCTTTGTACAGCAAGAGAAAATCCAGCTTTTTTAAAGTCTTCTTGAGTGAACTCTTCTTGGATTTTTTTTTTGTCTATGATTTCTTACAAGTATTTTCTGTTCTGTACTAGACTGTTGCATCTTCTTTTTTTTTTTTTTTTTTTTTTCCTTTGGACACCCAGTTTACCAGTATGTTGAGTTTAAAAAGCCATATAAAAGAAGTATCAAACTTAATTTTATTTAGGAGGAGTATTGTTAGAGAAATTAAGATCTCCTACTGAGAGGTATCTTCACCAAATGAGGGGTTTGGGCTTTTTTATAAATTAAGAAGCAGAGTTTAGTTTCCTGAATTAACCAGTTTAAAATCTTTATAGCCTCCAGTTAGTAAAAATTTAGCACTTCTGTAGTGCAAACTCTGAAAAAAGCTCAAAATTTGAGCTTGTATTGACTTCTATGGGGTCAGTATTTAATATTTGAAAATTAAGGTTCTAATGTTCAGATTGTTACTAGTCTGTGGCTGTTAGAATGTGTGATGTTTACAGATGGATCCTTGGGTCTGCTCAGATGCCACTGGCACTCAGACAGGAA
This sequence comes from Erithacus rubecula, assembly GCF_903797595.1. Classification (NCBI taxonomy): domain Eukaryota; kingdom Metazoa; phylum Chordata; class Aves; order Passeriformes; family Muscicapidae; genus Erithacus; species Erithacus rubecula. Next base: position 129,383 of record NC_136658.1, on the reverse strand, counting down.
AGGGGCTCTGGTAGAATGGCAGTTTGCAGCATGAGGACCTGCTCTGTGGCAGCCTCTAAAAATGACTTCATCCATGTAGTTTATAAGCAAGTCTATTTTTCTTTTTAAATTGTAGTGGTTTTGTCATAGTAAAGGGACCAGAAGCTTCCTGATTTACTGAAAAGAAGAACTATAGGACATGAGCTGCTAATTTTACTACCAAAAAAATAAAAATTAAATGGTTGTCATGAACAGTTTAAATTATGTAAATGCAGTTACTTACCAAAATGAAGTGAAAATCAGAATAATTTTTGTGTAGTCGCAGAAATTCCAATAACCTTATTTGTGATTCTTTCAGGAATTATTTTTTTCTTTTTAAATCTAAAATGCTGAGCTTTAATATTCCTACTCTTAATGACTTCTGTTTTGTGCATATCTTTTTTGGCAATTCAGCTACAAGGAAGGATTATAAACATCAGTTTGAAAAATCCAGATTGGATCAGAAGCTTGGAAGACGAAATGAATCTAGAGAAGATTAATATTGGGCTGCCTTCATCAACAAGCTCCACTTTGCTTTGTGAAGATGCTGAGGTTACTGCAGACTATGATATGGAAGGTTTGTTGAGATAAAGCATTCCTTACTTTGAAATGCCTACAGTCCTAAATAATGTGGTTAATTTCATGCATATACAAATACATAACAAGTTTATGCCCATCTAAAACAGATTAGAAATCACATCATTTCCAACAGTATCTCAACAATCTGATTCCCTCTCGTCTACGTTTTAAGTACTTTCAAGTACTTTCTAAATTGACAGTTTACTCTTTTGAAGGACATCCACGTTCAGCCTTTTATTTTAAAAACCATTGCACCTTTTCCAAGCAGAAGTTATTACAAATAACAGATACCTTGAAATCCCCTGCCCAGCCTTCTGAAGAACAGGTGAAGCTTGCCATGTTGCAAACCAAGAAAATTATCTGTAGAGCGAATTGTTTCTTAGATTAATCAGGTTCCCAGTTGCCATGCTGTCAAAATAACCTTTAATATATAATCTATGATATATATTACTCGTTTGAGGTATTTTCAACTGGCTTGAATACCTACGTGTTCTTCACGTGGAATTTTGGGATGCAAGAATTGTGCTTTGGTTGCTGAGCTAATTCCTTAGAACTCTGGTGCTTGTCTCGCATAGAATGCCACGGCCAGCATGAGAATCAGTGTTCACGTGCTTTGTGCTCCGGGGCTTGTTCCGTAGGCGACATCGATGACTACAGTGCCGAAGTAGAGGAGTTCCTTCCTCAGCAGCTGCAGGCAGCCCCGGGCTGCGCGCCGGGCGCGTCCCCGGGCTCCTCGCCGCGATCCAGCCCCTGCCAGTCGCCCACGCTGCCGGAGGGACCCGCGCTGCCGCTGCCGGCGCGCCCCGCCCGGGCCCCGGGGCGAGCCCCTGCCGCAGCGCACGGTGAGTGCCCAGCCCCAGCGTCCCTGACCGCCCCCGCCCCGGGGCGAGCCCCTGCCGCAGCGCACGGTGAGTGCCCAGCCCCAGCGTCCCTGACCGCCCCCGCCCCGGGGCGAGCCCCTGCCGCAGCGCACGGTGAGTGCCCAGCCCCAGCGTCCCTGACCGCCCCCGCCCCGGGGCGAGCCCCTGCCGCAGCGCACGGTGAGTGCCCAGCCCCAGCGTCCCTGACCGCCCCCGCCCCGGGGCGAGCCCCTGCCGCAGCGCACGGTGAGTGCCCAGCCCCAGCGTCCCTGACCGCCCCCGCCCCGGGGCGAGCCCCTGCCGCAGCGCGCGGTGAGTGCCCAGCCCCAGCGTCCCTGACCGCCCCCGCCCGATGGCACTTGGAACGGCTTCCAGTTCAGTTTAACTGCTCAGATGCATTGACAATCCCCTCTCTAGCATTTTCTTCCACAGAACTTAGTTCACAGGCAAGGGTCAAACCCAAAATCTGGAATGCTGCTCTTGGTAAGATTGTTCAGGATTTCATGAGAAACATGAATTTATTAAAACACACCAGTCAATTGGTTTTGGTTTAGAAAATTGCTTCTTTTAGTCACTGGTTCGTTCCTCTTGCTTTCCCTCTCTCAGAAACCCCTGGGTCCTTGTTTCCAAGGCTGGTTTCTGACTGTCCTCCCTGTGAGAAACACTTGCTGTTAGAAAAGCCGTGCTGGGATTAGGATACCCAAGATATTTATTAATTTTTGTTTTTTGTCGCCCCCTCAGCCGAATCCCAGGCTGGTGGGCAGAGCCTGGAGCCGAAGCGCCCCCCGCCCCCCCGCCCCGTGGCCCCCCCTGCCCGCCCTGCTCCCCCCCAGCGGCCGCCTCCGCCCTCAGGTAAGGGCACACCTGGGCACGGGCTCTCCACGGTGCCCTGCAGGTCTGTGACATGAGCTCAAAGTGCAAACCCACACTGCATATTGCACCTGGGGCTCTCTGGTTGTTAACTGAAGTGTTTCACTGGTACATTTAAAAGCAATAACAGCTTTTTTACCATTTAAATATTATTAGTGAATAAATTCACAAAAGCTTATTTTCGTTTTAAAAATGTGAAATTGTACAGCAGTTTTTACTCAACATTTTCATTTTCTATAGCATCTGTTTTAAAATAGAATAGAAATAAACATGCACATTCATTGATTCACTGCTATTCCTTTAATTTTGGCATCAGTATATATGCATTTTATCATGTCCAAGCTTCTAATGTAGACTTCATTTGGATCATCTGATGATGTGAACAGTTGAGCACTAAATAAAACTGGATGTTCAGAAGCATTTGGGCAACACAGTTAGTAACAAACTGACCCTTGTGATTTTTAACTTTCTCATTCTTTTTTTTCCTTCCTACTATACTGATATTTTTCATTATTGCTGCATTCATTTCTTAAATACTGTCAGGCGGTAGGAGTCCTGCACCTGCTAGAAAAGAATTTGGAGGTAATGATTTTAATTGTTTTTGAATATGACTGCATAGCAAAACTGCCGTGAGGATCTGTTGTGTCAATGCTTAACATGATGATTTCCAAAGGTATAAAAATGGGCAATTCTCAAAGTTATAGAACTGGGTAGTTCATTTCTTTCTTCCCCCTCTGAACTACATTTGACTTTTCAGTGAAATAGTCTTTCTCTACAAGATAGTATTTTAAAGTCAGAGGTGAAGGTTGTTCCAGGTTTTTACTACTTTGTCCTGAGTGAATACATCCAGCTAACTTTTCTGTGAAGTGATTCTTCAAAGTAGTCTTCGTCCTTCTGTCACACATTTTGCTGTCCTTTGCTGCTTGGACTTAAATCAGCTCATAAATACATGAGAGGGGGTAAGAATTGTTAGTGGTACTTCCAGGCACTGCGCCTCAGTGGATAGGAAAGAGGAGGTTTTGACAAAATGCTTCAAAAGTTTTGAGTAATCTCAGAAAATATCTATTTTACATAGTCTGTAACTATCAGCTAACTTGGTGTTGGGCAAAAATGTACTTGGCTCTTAGATACTGGTGAGACAAGGAAGTCTTTATGCCCAGTGTGTAATATTTGAAATGGGTTAAGTGCAGAAGCTTTAGGAAGCAGCTGATAGACCACATTCAACATAGGTGAGATTTAATTCATTGTTCTTCAGTGCTGTGTAGTTTTCTGTGCACTGACACAATCCTGTTTGCTTTGTCTCAATTGTGCCAAGGCTAGTCTTTGCCAACATAGCTTCCCATAGAGCTGTAACTTGCATATAACTTGCTTTTTATGCAATTATTTGAGACTATAGTATATTTTTTCTTACATTATTCCTACCTAAAGCTCTCCACTTTTTTTCTGCTCTTCATTTTCCACTCATGGTGTACCATGTATAAGCATAACTACACGTGCTTATCATGGGTGTCTGAGCTCAGCTCAAGCAAGTTAGCACAGGGCTGGAACCAAAATGAATGTCCTTATGTGTTACTTGAGTGGGAAAAGGGCACCCGTTTCTCTTCCCCAGGAGGAAAGCTCCTAAAGCTCTGTGGAAACATCCCTGTATAGTGTGTAAGGGGATCAGACTTTGGGTTTAGACTTCCATAGTACATGCAAAGGGATATTGTTCACGTCTCTAAAATGTGCCTTTTAAACATTACTTTTCTCCCTCACATGTTTTTGACCTTTTTTCCCCAAAGTGCTTCAGTCCCTTCAAGGGCCATGGCACTTTTGCTAATGGCTCAGTATGCTTTGAAGATGAGAAAAGGATTTGGGCATTTAAGGGTTTCACTTTGGTAATATTTTATATCAGAAGGAACTCAGAATTCAGGTGAACAAGACTCTGTACTCCTTGCAGGGTTTTATGGTAAAGTGTAGACCTTCTGTATGCTCATACAAAAAGAATTTCACTGAGGGTTCTGTAAGCTCCAGTTGTTTATAGTTAAAAATTAAAATGTCGCACTCTGTTTACCCAATATCTTTTTAATACATTACAGATTAAATTTTGAGAGTACATTAAAAACTAGAAAGGCTCCTAATTGTCAATTGAAGTTAATAAATAACATTAGTGGGTTTTTTCCCTGTAATACTAGTAGTCAGAGTTTTTTTACTGGTGCGGCCAAGGCTTTTTCCATTGGTTTAAACTGTTCTTCATTGTCCATAAGATGAAAATATTGTTATGCTGCCCTTTGTGATAGCATTATCACAGCATGAGAATTTTGATTTCTGAGTGCTGAGGAGTGTTCCAAGGCAGTGAAATCTCAGGTGTTTACCCTCTGTGCCATTCCTCTCCCATGCCAGTTCCTCATGCCCAGAGCCTTACTCTCTCTTCCAGGCACGTGAACATGTGCCTGTCTCCCTCCTGTTGAAAGGAGCTGCTTTCAGTCCTCCTGCACAAAGTAGGAGCAGTGCAGTGTTACTGAGCAGTGCCCCACTCCTGTGCAGCTTCACTGCTGCTCCTCCCACCGAGTCATTAACAGTCAGAAACTTGTAATGAGCCCGGGTCTCAGCCAGAGCAGATGGCACATGCTGGCATTGAGCATCTTTGAAGCAGATGTTCAGCCAAAGCAGAGATCTGACATTTCTGGAGAAGGTCCCCTTTCAGCCTCATGTGCTGCCTTCACTCTGCCCACTCTGTGACAGAACTTGGGGATCACAGAGAGCTCCTGGGCAGATCTCACACGTGGGCACATGGTGAGAAGGCAGGAGGCTGTGTCATAGCCAAGGGATGCCTTCAGTATTTCCATCATGTCTGTGTCCTGCCATGTTTTGGCTATACAGTTTTAGGAACCCATTATATGCTTGATTATATTGCAGGAATAAAATAATTCCACATGGTTACCCATGATTGAAAAATCATCTTGATCTGAACTGTTAAACCAATTGGTACAGCTGTCCTAAGTGCACAGTGCTGTGTGGAGGCACCTTAGTAATACAGTTCTTCAGGGTACAATACCTTATACAAAGTGGGAAGCATTGCTTTAATCACATTTCTTATTGAGATGTACCATGGCAAACAGACTGCTCAGTGTTCCCAGTGCTGGGAGTCTGGCTTCATGTTGTAGGGTGTAAGTGCTGCACTCATTTATTCCCCAGTGTTTGGGTACAGGTCTGTGCTCTGCTTCATGAGAGGCTCAAGACTGGCATGTCAGATCACAATGGATAGCCAAAAGTTAGTGGAGAGTGAACATTTTGAAGGCATGAAATTCTCTTTCACCTGTAATGTAAAATTAAAATAATAGATGTTATTAAATGTGATTACAGATAATGATTTGTCATTCACACCAGTCTGGTTCCCCATGCTGCTGCAGACAGTTATTTCCTGCAGATGACTGTAATCTGTCTAGTCCAGAGTTAAATTTTGTAAAGCTGTCTTGTGGCTATTTGGTTTTTTCTTTCTCAATCTGCTACTTGTCTTATGCAATGTACAGCTTCTCTTCTTTCTCTGAAAAGGTCTTGGAGCTCCTCCCAGTCCTGGGGTAGCTAGGAGAGAAGTAGAAGGTAACAGAACAATTTTTGTATTCTAGAAATGGATTTCTAATTTAACACCCGAGTAATATCATTGCCCTTGTGATACTAAAGGTGGCTTCAGGAAGGTATTTATCATCTGGGATCTCTCTTTTATTTAGCATAGCTTTCACACAGTCAGCTTACTTCCTGGTTTTCAGTGGTGGTGGGAATTGCTATAGGAGGCATTTGTAAAAAGCAAAGTGAAAATACTTAGAGTGCCCTAATTAAGAATGCTTTTAAGGCTGACCCTCAGAGGAAGCTGTAGGTGTCTGGTCATCAGAATGACTGTTATACCTGTAATTAAATCAGGAATCTAGGGAGCCTGCCTTTTCATAAAGGATTGCATATATTCATATATTCTGGGAAGAGAAACTTCCATTTAAGCCATTTGGTGTTTAATTGAATATTTTGCCTGTTTCTAAAGAGCACAATGTAGGTGTTTTGTTTCTGATAGCCAGCTGTGTGTAACACACAGCTATGAGGAGCATTTCTCTTGTGCCATTTCTGTTGGGAGCTGCATCACTGAGAACAGTACTCAAACCCATTCTGACTGCTTCTGGGGCAGCCTGATAGCTGGAAGCTGATTTGATCAGCTGTGTGAGGCACCACAGGGTTCCTTCCACTTACTGTCACTGACAAGGTAACTTTGCCTTCCTGGGAAGTAAGCAGCAGAAACTCAAGCCAGGGTCCTAAGCCTCCTGACCTGTTGCAAGTTGTGCACTTGTCTGAGTTAAAGATAATTTTCTCAACTCTTGCACTACCCAGTTTGAATGTTGTCTGAGGTTGCCATCAGTGTGGCTGTGGTGAAGCTGGTGCTCTAACAGGTTTATCCCAGAAATGCAGAGTGGGCTCAGGAACTGTTACATTAGTTCTCTTTATTTAACCTCTGCTGGTAGAACAGCTACAGAATAAACCACAGAACAAATCAGCTTCCAACACAATTGAGAACTCAGGGTGCCTGTGCAAGTGGGTGTCTTTAGCTTGCAACAAATAGGATTCGATTTCAATAATTTGTAATAAAAAGGGTCCAGTTGCTTTGTGTGTGCCATGGGGTAGTAGTATGTTAGTGACAGCTGGTGGATAGTAAAAAATTTGAAATAATAGTTGCTATCTCCTTGCTTCCATTCTCTGTAGTAGTAATGTAACATCACCATCTAATACCCCTTTGTGGATTACCTAACACAGACAATGTTGTTTTTTTTTCATGCTTCAAAGCACAAAAAAGCCCTGGAACACAAAGAAAAGATACCTTAGGTAATAAATAGATGCATGTAGTAATTATAATAGAGACAGAAGTTGATTTTGGCATGAGTGCTAAGTCAGTAATCTCTGATGTCTGTTACAGTTCGCAGTCAGCCTCCACACTCAGCCAGTACAGCCAGACCGGTAGGTATTGTTTTAAAATCATTCTCCTCTAAGTGTCTGCTCTTTTATTGCATCAATGTTTCTGCTAGTCATAACAGATATGAGATCTGCATAGTTGACTGGTCAGTTTACAACTTCTACGAGTTAATTATCTCAGTAATTCTTGTCTATTGACTAAAAATACTATGGGGAGAAAAAACCTACCATGTATATACACACTGGATGTGACTTGATTGTTTTGCACTCTGCAATCCCATAATAGGCTCCCAAACACACATTTTACATGTCCTTGCAAACAACTGCAAAGTTACTCTTTGTGTTAGATGTCCTTACTGTCCTTACTGATTTGGTGTGATAAATGGCATTATCTTCTGTACTAGAGTATAATCTTGATGGCAGTTAATTGCTTACAGGCCATTAATGCATTTAAGCAGTTGATATCTCATGATAACTCGATGTATTGTGGAGTTTTGTATCTTGTTTTAGAGACTAATTTTCATAATGGTCTTACAAAAATGAAACATTTAATTGTTGCAGCAAATATTAGTACTGTGTTTCATTCCTTTATTTGTGGAGGTGAACTTTTTTTCTCTTCATAATCTGAAACTAGTTTTGTTGCTTGCAATTCACAGACTCAGGCAAATTATCTTATTAATACTAGCAAAATAGTCACTGTTTCTACCATCATCGCACAGGTAAATATTTATATGAAGTTGAAAACTATTGTAAAAATCCTTTGAATTGAAACATCGTGTTTTAAAAATATAGTCTTTGTTCCTGCATGTGTGTAAAAAATCAGTTCAGTGGCTGTTATCAAAGGATTTATTTTTCACAGAATCCTGATTATCCTGGATCTTTTAGCAGTAGATGACTACAAACCCAAAGCTGAACTAAAATGCTTTTTTTTTTTCCCACTTTGCTGTCAGACTGTTCCTCCTCGAGCTGGAGTTATCAGTGCCCCACAAAGCCATGTCCGTCCCTCGGGGGCAAGAGCAGCACCTGAAAGTCAGACCAAACCAACTGAACCACCAAGGGGTAAGTTTGCTTTAGAACTTGAACACAAATGGTTTGAATGCTTTGTTTTCAACACGTCTCCACTTTTCACTAAAATTAAGATTGCTGGATGTGATAGCATTTGGCAGTTTGTGTTAAGCATCCACAGGTATTGCAGACCCTTTCTCAATACTAATCTCAAGATCACATGCAATGTTGACCCCTAGATTTCATGGTATCAGAGAAGGTGTGCAGGAATTTGTGTTTGGTCTGTGCACACGGGTGGGTCCCGTTCCGGCTGTTCACCACCGGACACTCTGTGCATTGGTTCTTCTGTAATCGCAAGATTTGGAATGGTGTCTGTCTGACTCTCAAAGCAACTTCCTGAACTTACAGTTTGAAAAACCCCTTGACCTTTACAAGTATAAAAATATGCATTTTATGATAGTGGCTTCCAAAATACTTTTCAACACAATGGAAGCACATTTAGGAGAGACGTAGCTTCTGGTTGTGTGTTTTGGGTAGAACCACGGGACGGTTTGTGTTGCAAGGGACCTTGAAGACCATTTGATTCCAAGCCCCTGCCTATGTGCAGGGCCACCTTCCAACTGTCCCATATTGCTCTAAGCCCCAGTGTCCAGCCTGGTCTGGGACATTTTCAGGGCAGCCACAGCTGCTCCGGGCACCCTGTGCCAGGCCTGCCCACCCTCCCAGGGAACAATTCCTGCCCCATATCCCATCTAGCACTGCCCTCTGTCAGCTTAAACTTAAGTAACAGTTTTAATGGAGATTTGCTGAATTTTTGATGGTTTTCAGTCCCTTTGCCATGATCACCAGCTGTTCTTACAGCCCCTTCTCTGCAGTTCTCTCTCGTGCTTCTCCATCCTGCCATCCGTAAGATTTGGTACAGTCCCTTACCATGAAAATCACTGCAAATGTACTTCCAGGCTCGCCATTGCTTCCCGAACCACTGAAGCCTCAGGCTGCTGGGCCTGCCCAGCCCAGCACTCCTGTGCTCAGGATGCAGGAGCCCCTGATCCCAGTGGCACCACATCCATCTCAGGCCAGTGCCCCGCAGAGCCTGGAGCCCCCCCAGCCGCCACCGCGCAGCCGCTCGTCTCACAGTTTGCCTTCTGACCCTGCTCCCTCCCAGCAGCAAGTAAGTGAAAATACCCTGGGAGATGCTTCCTCCCACTGTGTAAATTAGCACGGCTTGTACTGGATGCTGCAGACTTGTGGGGAACCCTTAAAGCAAGCCCAGAAACTAAAAGAAGGATCCAAAGGTTGGATTTAGTGGTCACGGGCCTCTAGGAGAGTAATAATTGCTTATGTATTGGCCATGAATAACTAACATCTTAAATACTAAACACAGATTGAATTTAGGATTTCTGTTGATGGCCTTACAACTTATGGACAGCTCATTCTTAAAATTATGTTGTCATTTGGCAACTTTGTAGGGGAAAGCACTTAATCTAAGTAATTTAATTTTATAATGGTATGTGCATGACAAGCTGTATGGTAAGTTGCTAGCACAGGTTTTAAATAGCTATTGCATGTGGTGCTTTATGTTGGTGATCATTCATTGAAGGGAGATGATATTTATAAATAAGCTAATAAATTAAGGCAATATATTAAGAAATACTTAAGAGAAATAGGGTATCTCCATTCCCCAGTGTCACTTAAAATGCAGAAACCTATCTACATAATGCGAAAATTTCATACAGTAACATTAACTTTCTGTTCTCTGGGACCATTTAGACTGTTATCATAAAAAAAACCAACTTTTTCTAGGAAAAGCCATAATTTCTTAGTACTGCTTAAAAATGCAGAAGGAGGTTTTCAGTGCTGCTCAGGTTTTTCCCTTATGCCTGTATCTGATGCCCTTTTTTGCTACACTAGTTAATGCCTGTTTTCTACCACAGTGAAGCAGCCAAATTCAGTACTCAGTGAGCTGATTTTTGAACTGGGGGGAAAAAAAAAAATCTTTAAACGCTTTTCCTTTCTTTCTCCTGAACCTTTTTTTTTTTCTTATGAACTGCTTTTCATTTTGGAAACTTAGACCAAAAACTGCAGTTTTCTGAGGAAATGTCGTTAAAGAAATACAAGGTCTTTTGAGAGGCAGGGAATTCCAAGCTCATCCTTCTATGCAAATCTTGACTGTGATATTCAAGAAAGTGAATCTCTCCTTATAAAAATAATTGCTTGTACAGTGTGAATATTCAGGACTCTATACAATTCATACATTGAAAACGAGAATTAGTTATTGTAAATAGATCTTCTTTATCTGTCAAGGAAAGGAGATTCTAGAGTTCCACAGAATAGGAGACATTATGGTTTTTTCAGCTTGCAGAACTATTGCTATAGATGAGTTCCCAGAATGAGAGCTATGGGGCTCTTCTTGTTATTAGATTACTAGGATTACACCATCCCTGCTCAGATTCATGTCCTGAAAGTAGCACAGTCAGCTGCACAATGAGTGTCCGTATGGAAATATCATTAGAATGGACTTGAGCTGTTTTTTTATGACTCTTAATGGTCGAGCTTCCAGTAAAAGAAAACAGAAATTGAAAATTTGGTGTTGGATGTAGTAAATACTTGTGGTTTGTATTCATAGCTCAAAAAATGGCTTTGTGAAAACTTCTGAAAGTATTTTTAATGTGAGGTTGCTTTGTTACTTGGATTTTCTTCCTAATTTTCTTTCCTTTGATGTCTGTTTCTCTTTTCACAAGCAGGAGCAACCATCAGGGTAACAGGTATCTGACTATTTACCAATCTTGTATGTGGTCTCCATCTATTCAAGCAGAAAAGATGTATGAATGTTGCTTTCATACATCTGCAGTCCCATCCTCATTAAAAACCACCTGTCTGCATCCATGGATTGACTGTCATAGCATAGGTTGCTTTTTCCTTTCATAGTGCATTTAAAAATGAGACTGCATTTATTAGGGCCAGAGCAACTATTTTGCATCATCATCTTTCATGAAATAGTTGGACCCTCATCTATGTTGCTTAGTCACTGCTGAGCCTCCTGATTTTGGTCTGTTCAGGGAAAAAAAAGATCAGTGTTGGCAATAAATGTTCTCTTTAGTGCAAGTAAATCCTGATGCTATTGCACTGCCAATTTTTTTTTTCAAAATAAACCCCACAGATCACATTTCTCAAGGAGCAGAGAACTTACTGTGACCAAAAGTAAAACAAACTGTTTGTTAAAATTTTAAAAACATTTGGTTCCAGAATTACTCAAAGCAAATTTTTACTTAGAATAAGGAGCAATTTGGATTCATAGTTTCTCTGAGATCTCTGGGATCACTTTTAAATGACCACAGGACTAAACCAGCTGGTGCCTGGCTGCATTTGATTTCTATTCCTTCTACAGTTCAGTTTTTTCACATTTTCCCCTAAGTTACTCAATGCCTTTGTTTTAATATTATTCTGCAAAAAACTTCAATTAATGACGGTCAATTCAGCTGTTTGGGTATATTAAATCTATTTGTTAAAATCATAAAATCTTTTTGTGACATTTGAATTCTTAGAAGCTATTTTAACTTAAGCTCAATTCATATGGTAAGGGGAAGCTCCAAAGTCTGTTATGTCAGTGTGGACACTGAACAAAGCAGATACTCCACCTTTTTGGACAGTTTGTACAAGGTAAAAAAGCTGCATTGTTGCTTGAAGCAGTGTATAAAAACAGGAATATTTTGGTTTTAAAAGCTGAGAAATTCTGTGGAGAAAATGGTTTTCTCCAAGGATAACTTGTTGTTTTAATTATGGAACCAGTGATTGTCCCTTTCCACGCCAGAAAATATTGGAGATGCCAACGGATGCTTGTCTACATAGAAATGTCTGCCTGCATATTCTAATGATACTAATGTTTCCTTTCATTGTGGTGCTTTAATGCTGCTTGTAACATCAGTATGATAAACTCCCAAGCAATGTGACCTGGAGCTTTTCATTTCATAGTTGTGCTGGGCTACCCCTCCCTTAGAATACAGTAGCATTTCCAAACAGGTTCTTACCCAACCTCACTTGGTTTTTCCTGGGATTGTGACCTGCTGGAGGCAGCTCCCAGCTGTGTCAGGAGGGGCAGTGGTGTTCAAGGACCTACTGGCTGCTTGTCAGGCAGGGGTGCAGGCTGTTGTTGATGTTCTAGCTAAAAGAGAACTGGGTTGAAGTTTCAGTGGAGGAGTGAGCAGGGGGCAGTAGGAGTAAGGTGGGCACAGCTGCTGAGCACATTGTTTCTTTTGCAGCTGAACCCCAACGGGACACCTGACACTCACCCTGAACCCCAGCTCAGCAGTGACCCTTTCGAAGCCCTGTCATTTCAGCTGCTCGTGTCCAAGATGCAGATGTCTGTCCGAACATCGCCTGCTCCAACCTTAACCCAGAAGGAATTGGCACAGTTGCCTTCAGCAAGGCAAAGAAATGCTGATAATTTGAGTGCTGTAAATTGCATGCCAGCAATGCCTCCTATTCCAACCTTTCACTCATCCCAGGAACATCAGCGCAGCTCTCCAAATCCATTTATTACTGGGCTGAACTGCTCAAATCCCTTCACGGAAAGAGCTCCTGGCACTGGGAACCCATTTAGGACGGAAACGCCGGAGTCCAGGGTAACCTCACAGGTACAGGCAGGACCTGCTGCTTCCCACCCCTTCCCTCCTCCACCTGCCCCCAGTAGCACAAGCCAGCCTGCATTTCCTCTGGGTGCAGCTGAAGGCACGTTTTGCTTGCGAGGCCAGTCTCTTAAGGTAGAAAAGGTCCAGCCCAGAGGGTGGGTGACGTTTGATGAGGACGAGAACTTCAGCACGAAGCTGAAGCCGTCTGTGAGCGTGCCGGACTTTCAGCAACTCGGCTCCGGGAAATCAGCTGCATGCCCAGGTTTGCTGGGAACCCAACACGAGGCTTTCCTCAGTTCAGACTTTCACTTTGGTGACTGGAATAAAAGTTCAACGGATTGCTTCTGTACAATGCCAGCAAGAAAACCACCTGCACCCCCCGTGCCATCCAGAGCGACCAGCAACAGGTCCCCTGCAGATCCCTTCCACTCCCCGGCACCCAGGGTGTCACCAGCTCCTGATTTTACAGAAAGATAGATGGTCAGAGATACAAAAGGCTATATTTGTTGCTACATTTACCCAGTAGAATAATTGGGCATTTGAGATTATTCTGTGTGCAATAATTAATGGTTAAATGCACTGAAACTTAACTCTGCTCATAAACAGCCACTTCTGCTTGTGTATAAATTTTGAGTGTGTATATATGGTAGAGCACAAAAAATGGTCTGAACTTTATTCAAATCTCAATGTAATAGTATTTGAGTAGCCAAAAAGAGAAGGAAGGGTGAGCTACTGTCTCACTAAAACCTATCAATCCTGGACACAGATTTTGCTTAGGGAGCTCTTTCATTTCTGTTCTCCTTTGTGGAATTTGACAAAAAGAGGCTCCCTGCTGGTAGCCTCCCCCCTCTCTTTTGACTGTTTTGTTAGTTGATATTTATAAGTATTTACCAAAGAGCTGCCAAAGTTTGAGATTTGAATGTTGGCAAGTATTGTTTAGAAGCCGTTTAATTTATAACAGAGGCTATGGATATTTGTAAGGCTTATATTTGAATTTGAGGCACAACAAAAATAGTTTACTTTCAAAATAGAAACAAAGCTTTGCATATTAATATAGTCAATTAATATCCTGTGTCAGTACATTTCAGTTACTAAATCCTATTGTGACATACACTCGTTAGCACTTATTCAGAATAATTGTTCCATATAATCCATTTATTCATCACTATTTTAATTGTACTTCCTTTTTCCACAAATTGGGAACAGCTGATACAACAAGCTTTCCCTCAACCTCTGGAAAAAAGTCCCCTTGGCTTTTGAGATGCAAAGCAGTATTTACCAGTTGCAGACTATGTGGTCTGCCAGCCAGGGGGTGAAACACCACGCTTGGATTGTATTTAGAGTGGTAATATCCCACAGTATCCTGACATGCTCTCACAACATGATCCCTGAATCCTCTCTGTTCCTTCGGACAGCCCCTGCTCAGCCACGAGCTGCAGTGCCTAGAGGGGTGATAGTGAGTTTTCCCTTGTGCTTCCTTCCCTTGGGCTCCTCGGGCTGTACCGTGGGAACAGCAGTGCTGCCGCTTGTGTTTCGGTGTCAGTCACCTTGTTCTGCACTGCTGCTGCAAACATCTCTGTGGTTGATGTGCTGCAATATCCCTACATTAGCAAACCAAATTCGGGGGGGAACTTTTGCTAGTGGGAGTCACGTGATAAATATGTTGTCGAATATTTAATTGCAGTGATTAAAAGCTATCTGTCTGAACTGTACGCTGGTGTGTGACACCTCTGCACTTCACAGGACTTTGGGGACCACAGGGAGTGCTCCAAAATTCCTGTGTGTGTGTGTATGTATATGTACAGCTGTGGTAAGGGCCTGCCACGTGCTGGCAGGAGCAGTGAGCAGCAGCAGATGCTCCAAAGCAGGATGCAGGTGAGACCCACCCCCCATGTCCCTGGGTTCTGTGTTCTGTCCCGCTGTTCCGTCACCTGTCCACGGCTGTATCCCCCGGGACACCCAGGTATGTGTGGAGTATTCTGCCCTTACGGTCTGGGTGATCATTCTTTCTCTGTGCCCCCATAATACCGAATCCTCCTAAATGGTCAGGATAAACAAAACCTGCTGTCTTTTAGTGTCAGCAAGTCATGCATTGCTTTATTCTTTAAATTTATTGGCCAGGGGCTGTGTGGCTGACAAGATTCCAGCATCCACGCAGACACTGATACAAAACTTTTTCACTTATTTATTTTTATTAAGGAAAGATATTCATATTCATTGGTTCTAAATTACGTAATGACTGCTCATTAGTTAGTGTTCTGTCATTTACTGGTTATTGAGTTCTCATTTCTTGTGCTAGTTAGTCCATAGTTTTAGTCTTTTTATATCTTTCCCTTTAGTAGGGAATTTCCAGTGCATATTAGTGAGTTTTTATCTGGTAGTTTCTGTAGAGTGTCCTTGTGATCCATAACTTCTGCATCTAGATTGATATGTTCAATGAACAAAGCCCAGGAGAGGAATAGGGGTTGGTGAGGTTGGACATCCTCACCAGTCCCTATTCCTCTCCTGGGCTTTGTTCATTGCACATATCAGAATTAGCTTATCAAAACGGAATGTTTCAGGACTTTTCCTAAGCTGTGCCCACAATAGTAGCTTATAACAACTTCGCTAAATAGTGGCTGAGAGTAATACAAGAATTGGCGCTATTTATAATTTATATTCGAGTGGGTGATGATTAATTAAAACAACTAATTTCAGAGTTATTAAGCTCTAGCTGCAGCTCTAGGCGCTGTAGCGCGTCCGGCGCCGCGCGCGGTGCGCGGGCCCTTTAAGCGGCTCCCGGGCCCTCACGGGGGACCGGAAGTGGAGGCGGTCGCGGTCCGGCGGAGGCGCCGTTGCGGCGGCACCGGAGCGTCCCGGCGGGTCCCTAAGGATCCGGGTGCGACCGGCGGGGCCGGCAGCGGCTCCCCCGCGCTCTCAGGGCCTCCCGAAGCGCCGGGCGCGGCCGCTCCCCCGCGCTCCCTCCCTGCCGCCGGTATCCAGGGACTCTACTCCGTTGCTGAGGGGCCGGCGCGGCGCGGCCATGGTGCGGCTGCACGTCAAGCGCGGCGGCGAGAGCCAGTTTCTGCTGGAGGCGCCGGGCAGCGCCCGCCTGGCCGAGCTGGCGCCGCTCGCCGCGCGCATCCACAATGGGCGGCTGAAGGTGCAGCGCCTGTGCTCAGGTAGCGCTCGGGGCCGCGGGGGCCGTGGCGGCGCAGCGCAACCGCGTGTCCGTGCCCGCCCTTGCCGTTCCGTGGGGGCACTGCACGGCCGTGACGCCTCCCGCTGCGTCTGCCGGTAGTCGCCACCGGGAACCGCGCAATGGTTTGGTGTGGGAGGGTCCTTAAAGATGGCGCAGTTCCACCCCCAGGCACGGGCGGGGACACCTTCCACTAGCCCGGCTTGCTCCAAGCGCCGTCCTTGGAGTAGCCTGGCCTTGGGCACTTGCAGGGATCCAGGGGCAGCCATAGTTTCTCTGGGCACCCTGTGCCAGGGCCTCCCCATCCTCACGGGAAGCATTTCTCCTCAGAGTCCCATCTAGCCCTACCCTCTGGCGGTTGGAAGCTCTTCCCCCTTGTCTTGTTGCTCTAGGCCCTTGTCCAAAGCCCTTCAGGGTACTGTGAAGTGCTCCCTCGGGACCAGCAGTGCCCCAACGTGTGTGTGAGGTTACCCTGGCCACCACCAGCATGCCCTGCCTTGCAGTGCAGCCATTGACATGTATGAATTAGTGCTGACTTTAATTCTGAGGCAGCTTTATAAAGCATTACCCACTCCACCGTGGTGCTGTCAGAGCACAGATTCCTTTCAGGTGAGCATGACCTGGAGCTACAGCCCACCCATAGTGTTTGTGGGCTGTCTGAGGCCATAGTGATGCTGCTCTAAAGTTTAAAAAATCACACCAGGGAAATACCAAAAAGAAAAGGTTTATGGCCACCAAGTAACCTTAAGGGTTTGCATCCCTGCAGGGGCCATGAGTTATGTTGTTTTACAGGTATGGAAAATGTATCAATTTCAACATAATTGAACCATCTGTATCTATATATGCATGCTTATATCCCTTATTATTTATTTGCTGTACCTACCTGTTTAAAAACTGAAAGCTAGGGGTGAGGTTTACCTGCATGTACGTCGTGTGAAAAACTTTTGTAAATGGGCCATAGTAACAGAGACTTTTAATCTTGTTCTCTAAACACTCTAAAGAGATGGAGGAGCTGGCAGAGCATGGTATTTCCTTACCTTACAATATGCAAGGACTGACAGATGAACAGATCAAAGAGCTGAAGTTAAAGGATGAGTGGGCAGAGAAGTGTGTCCCAAGCGGTGGAAGCATCTTCAGGAAGGATGAAATGGGGCGAAGAAATGGGTTCGGTAAGTCAAATGTCAATGCTTGTTTCTTTCCATTCAGACACACACAATCCATAATATAACAGGGGACATCAAATCCCTAATTTTGGAATGGAATAGCCAGACTATAAGTTCCACACACAGGAATTGTCTTGGGTTATAATCCTGGGTATAGTGCTGATGAGCAAGCCTAAAGAGCAGAATCTCCCTTCAGCACATAAACAATCACCAGGAGCAAGTTTTACTTTTCCAGTCTTCCCATTTGTAAATGTACACTTGAGAGCTGTTCTTTCCCAGGCACTCCAAGATCCATTAACAGGTTGTTTTTCTAGTATTTCTCCTTTTTTCACATTGACTGGTACTCAGGTTCACGGAGGGTGTGTTTGTAAGCCTTGTGATATTGACAGAGTTAGAATTGAACAGTGTGTGTATGCAAGCCAAGTACCATCAAATGTTGCACTCAAGGGGGACATAAGCTGGATGAGTATGCTTTAGCTGGGTTTTTGTTTTTGAGGACAGGTTTTTTATAGCAATTAAAATAGATAACTGTGCTATGAAATGTGCAGTGTATTTGCAAAACTGCCTTCACTGTAAGATTGAGATTTTTAATTAGAAAAGAAAAATCAGAAAACTGCAAGATGCCTAGTTAAAGCATTTCTGCCAGTACAGCCCACAGCAGACCAGCAGGGAAGGAGCCTTGGTTTATTGTGGAGGGTATGGGATTATGGTTGTTGCCTTGTCCCAAATGAAGTTTGAGATCATAGAATCATGGAATCACAGATTAGTTTGGGTTTGGGAGGACATTAAAGCTCATCCACTTCCACTCCCCTGCCATGGGCAAGGACACCTTCTGCTAGACCCCATTGCTCCAAGCCCTGTCCTACCTGGCCTAGGACTCTTCCAGGGATGGGACAAATACTACTCATGTCTTTGGGAAAAGTAAGTTTGTTTGTCCTGTCTGACTGGTAATAGGCTGCAGCTTAGTGTGTTTTTACTGCTTTATGATTTAATACTGTTTCATTTGCTCATAGTAGAGTTAGGGCAGGATGTGTGCTTGGTTTCTTTACAGTAAGCATGGACTATGAAATATGTCTCTTACTTTTAGCTCCAAATGAAAAAATGCAGCAGGTTATAAAGAAGACAATAGAAGAAGCCAAGGCATTAATCTCTAAGGTAAGTTTCCTTAAGTGGTGCTTTCCTAGTAAGTGCTGTGGAGTTTGGCATCTTAAATAAAATCAGACTTTTTTTGTAGTCTGAGGCTTGACAGTTGTTGAGAAATGCCATGAAGTCATGTGAATAGTCTAATAATACCTGACATTTTGGTTAATTATTTTCTTTAAGGATTTTGGCGAGTGGTTCAACAGCTAAGGAACCAGATACTAAACTCCAAGGGAATGCTGGCAGCCGAACCCATGTGGAACGATTAAATCACATTCAGTTTTATCCTTGTCATTTGCTATTGATGTGTTCTTTGGGTGAATGCTCGTTGTGCTTTCTGGTGAAAAATTAACTGCATTCTGTGCTATTCTTGGAGTTAATGAAGCCTTTTGACTTTCATGTGTAATTAAGTGAAAAATGTGTTCTAATCTCTTAGATTATCACAGAATCACTGGTGGTTTAGATTGGAAGGGATCTTGAAGCTCATCCAGTCCCACCCCACTGCCATGGGCAGGGACACCTTCTACTAGACCAGGTTGCTCAGATCTCAATCCAGCCTGGCCTTGAGCACTTCCAGGGTTGGGGCAGGGATTAGGCCTTGGTTTGACAGGCACTTGGACTCATGCTCAGTCCTGAGTGTGTGTGTTTAAAGACAAGCACAAGGTTTTCTCTGGTGGGATGGTGCTCTCAGGCATTCAGATTCACATTGCCAAGTCTGTCGGTGCTCTGTGTTGTGTTTCAGCTTTTGTATGACTTTGAAACACAAATTTAATGATATTTATGAATGGATAGTTTGGGAAGTGGTTTGTTTGATTCACCACTTTATAGTGCAAAAAAGAAGAAATGTCCGTGTGTATTTGAGGTTGTACACGCCAGTTAATCAGATCAAGAGCATCCACAAGGAGGCAGCATTTCCTTACTTTGGTACTTAAGAAAAGTGTTAAATCTGTGGGGAAGACGTTTATTTCTTTTCTTCCAGAAGTGGGTTTGAAATGATCCCAAGTACTTGGTCTTACAGATCTCTACATGAGCTATGAAGTTTGCCTAGCTTTACTCTTTGGCTCACATGTGCTCTATTTTTTTCTCAAGTTTTAAGACCCTTCTCCATCCCTTACTTGAATTTTGCTGGCTTGAATCATGTTCATGAATCACAAGTGCTTGGAGCTAAATCATCCCTGTCTGGTGTCTGTGGTCATGTGTGTCCTGGTTTGAGTCCTGTGTTCCACAGGCAGTTGTCTCCTGCACGGTTTAGTGGAGGTCTCCCTTTGTTTCTTCCCCCACCCCACGTAAGCAGGCTGAACAGCAGGGCCAACGGTGAGCGGTGTACTCCCAAGTCAGTATTTCAATAAGGAAGTTAGCACTCCTAATAGCTTTGTGCAGCCTCTTAGCTCTGCTGAGATGTCCCATCACTTAACTTTTGAACTGGCCACAAAGCAAAATCTTTCTGCAGGTTTGCTTGTATTGCCAATGATCCCTGTCTGTATTTCAGAAACAGATTCAGGCCAATGTGTGTGTTACTATGGAGATGGTGAAAGATGCATTGGAGCAGCTCCGAGGGGCTGTGATGATTGTGTATCCAATGGGATTGCCTCCACATGATCCAATTAGGATGGAGTTGGAAGACAAAGAAGACTTGTCAGGAACTCATGTATGCAGTAATGTATTCTCATTATATGTTGTCCTTGGTTAAACATGGGCTGTGCTGTTCTTCATCTTATCAATGAAGGTTGTTTTCACCTCCAGTATGAAGAATTTGTTGTCCAAAGTGCTTATATTAGATCAAGACTGAATGGAATATACGTTAAAATGCCATAGATTAGGAGAAAGATGTAGAAGTAGAGTGTAAAATTCCACTTCATGTTAGGAATTCCAGAAAGCTATTTTTTTCCCCAGAGAAAGAAATCTGGTTTTGAAAAAAAAAAAAAAAAAAAAAAAAAAAGAGAGAAACAACCCCAGCTCTTCACCTTGTTTATTTTGTCACAGGCTGGAATTGAAGTTGTAAAGGAATCGGAAGCACAGTTATGGTGGGCAGGAAAGCAGTTGGAAGAAACAAAGTTGCTCTCTGACTATGTAGGCAAAAATGAGAAAACTACCATCATTGTCAAGATCCAGAAAGTGAGTGTTTCTGGGAGATTGCTCTACAAGTTCCTCACCCTTGGTTGTTTGTTCTCTGTGGACAAGAGCTAGCCAGCTAGCCATAGGAGTATAAAATGGATTAGACTAGTTCCCGCTTGAGCATCTTAAAACTGTGCATTTATTTTAAGGTTTAAATGGATTATACACTGAGGGGGTTTTTGTAATTCCTTGGCCTGTCAGTTGCATACTGTAGTTGGTATTTCTTGCTCCATAGTATTTTTGTGAAGTGCAGCAAAGAGGTATTTAAAGAATAGATGAAATGTAAACTGCAGAGTTGTATGGAAAATCTTGCCAGCTGCAGTGGGTTCTGCAGTGCTTCTCTGACGGGTAATTCAGGTGATTTGTGTGTTTGTCTCTTAGAAGACCAGATTTGCTTTCTCTTTCACGGTCACTGGGAAGTGCTGTGGCATGTCAATAGCCACTGAAGTGTAGGCTCCCAGGAGTGTTGTCTGTTTAATTACTTAAAGGAGTTTCTCATAGAGCAAGAGCAGTACAAGGGTTCCTCTCTGCCAAAACCACCTCAGACCCAGTTTGTTCTCGAGAGCACCCACCATCTCCATGCTGGGTTTGCAGTTACTGACAGCAGGTGTTTGCTGCTTTGTCCGTCATTTCTTCCAGGAGCACAGTTACCTGGATGAGAAATTTCCTTTCTTTTGTAGTGGTTTGTAACTCCCTTACTTTCCTGCTTTACTGAATCCCATGCCATCCTGTGTCTGTATTAATTGGAGAGCTAAAGATATGGGCCCATCCTGAGATACCTAGAGTGGTCTTAAAACAGATTTACTGTGTCTTTAAGAGTGGAAATTCAGGTAAAATAGACTCGATCCTCTCTGCATCTTCCATCGATGTCCACAAAATTGACAGCATGATTCAGATACAGAGATGAAACAGCAAGCCTCACTTAAATAAATAACCCTCACTTTCCTGTGAGGGTACTGAGGCCCTGGCACAGGCTGCCTAGAGAAGCTGTGGCTGCCCCTAGTTCCCTGAAAGTGTCCAAGGCCAGGTTGAACATTGGGGCTTAGAGCATAGTGGGCTAGTGGAAGGCATCCCTGCCCACAGCAGGCACTTGGAATGAAATGATCTTCAAGGTCCCTTCCAACCCAAACCATTCTGTGATTCTATGAATGCAGCCACAGTTTCTCAGCATCTATTTTCCTGTCTGAGGGACCTTATTAAATTCGATTAATCCAGTTGTCTGAAGAAAGGTTTTTGATGTCTTTGTGTAGCAGCTTATCCTTTGTCTCACAAATGCCATCAGCAACATTTACAATTTCCCTTTCAGAAAGGCCAAGGAGCTCCGGGGCGGGAGCCCGTGATCAGTCACGAAGAGCAAAAAGAGATGATGCTGTACTACTACAGGAAGCAGGAGGAGCTGAAGGTAGGTGTTCTGTGGTGCCCGAGAGCTGGGCTGCTCCAACAGAGCTCAGGCTGCGTCCCTCACCACCTCCCTCCCCTCTCTGCCACAGAAACTGGAGGAGGAGGACGACGACTCATTTCTAGATGCTGAGTGGGCAGACAACCATGCTCTGAAAAGGCAATTTCATGGTGTCAAAGACATCAAATGGGGTCCAAGATGAAGCTCTGCAAGCCCCTTCTTAAGCTGCTCGGTTGATGCTCTTGTTTGCAGCAAGGAGTTGTGTTGTGTGTGGTAGATTCTTCTGACGGCAGCTGAAATTGTCACTTCTGTGGCCTTAGATGTTCAATAAATCTTCGTATTTCTCTGTGACTGCAGCAGCACTTTTCTCTGCAAAGAAATGAACAAATTCTCTTGAAGTTTGGTATTTTATTAGAAACTTGTAATTTGGATATGGAAATGTCAATCTGTTTCATAGGTAAGAGATGTAGTAAGTATGCACTGGAATGTTTGGTGTTGTTTGGAGTGGTCTTTATACTCTCTTCTCATTTTTGCATTACTATTAGATGGTGTCCTTGGAGAAGGTAATTTATTTTATAGGAAATCAGTTTCCCCCAACTAATCCAGAGAGAACTTAGGTTTTTTGTGTGCTTGTTCACATTTCAACATAGCTGTTTCCAAACTGTCATTTTGAAATGAGTTAACCTCTTACCAATTGTTTTAAAGAAGTGGCTTTTATATAAACATTATTAACATCCTCGTGAAATGCTTCATTTTCATTCTTCAGGTTTAGTTTTTCTTGCTGGGATGTAGAAGTTGCCAGTAATGTGTATAGTGTCGCAAAGTATACAGTACCATTTGCATCCTTTGCAGGTAAATTGGATAAACCCAGGTTTAATAGGACCAGATGTCTTAGGATGGAAGTAAAAAAAGTCATGAAAATTTCTATAGTAGTAGGCTTGAAGAGACACCGATCAAGTTGAAAGTCAAGTGTTTGCTGAACTTGCAGCATGAAGATTGGATGCAGAAGAGATAATTAGTGTCAGTGAGTGAACTATTAATGATGGTTTTACTTCAATCACCTATTTTTTTACTTTTAGAGAAGTTTGGTGTCTGGCAGTTTTTCTATAGTCTCAGCTTTACAGTAACGTGACTATAAAAAAAATACAAACTGGCATTTTTTAGTTGAAAAACTTAAAATATTTTTTATTTTAAATTTATTTGGAATTATTTCACATGGCAAAAAAGGTTTTTAACAAAACACTTTGTTCTACCACTTCCTAAGAGGAAAATCGGTGTCCTGGAACTTATAATATTCTCATTTCCTCTCTGAAAGCAAGGGAAAAGCAGGCTTAGGAAATACTTAACACAAATTCTGCACCCCTTTGACCGCTGTTCTCTGTTAAAATTGGTGGTGGATTTTTTTCTTTATCTGAGCAGATTTTCCATAGCATTGATCTTTCTGGAATTCTCCCAACTGTGTTTGTGGATCTGCTGGATTCATTTATTGTGACTGAAATGGAATGAACTCACTGGGAAATGATTGAAGAGTACTGGAACCCAGGAAAGCCTGTGGGTATTTAACTATCCAAAGAGATAATGAGATAGAAACACTAGACATAGGTTTGCAACTTTGCAAAAGCGTTTTGTCTTTCTTTTAAACCACTTATTTCTGGAAGTTTGAGAATAGCCATGCCCTGCCAAGGAGAAAAATATGTTCTCTCTCAAAGGAGACACACAGCAGAACATTGCTAAAATTTCTCTTTATATCAGCATATCTTCATATCAGCATCCTGATGAATGGAAATGGTTTCCACGCCTGGTTTCATTCCTTTTCTCCTTTTCATGGTTTTGCTTTCCCACATTGCTCCACTCTCTGCCTCACCCAGGATTCGGAAGGATTTATTTATTGCTTCCTGCAACCTCACCCAGTGTTCCTGGCAACAAGCTTGGGGCTAATTTCAAGGCAGGAGTGTGACATTCAAACAGCCGGCACTGCGTGTTGCCTTCCAGCAAGTTTAGATGTTGATGCTGAGTCATACAATTTTATGTGTGTCATGCCCACGGCCTTGTGTGGGGCATGAAACAAGTAGTCTAAACAACTTGCAAGCTCTCCTTTGCAGTATTTTCTCCTTAGGCTGCTCTTCTGGGAAATTGCAGGGATTGTGCTGCTGAAACTCCATCCCACTGCCAGCCCTGAGTGTCCTTCCCACAGCATTGCTCCTGCTGTGTTGTGGCACCCTCCCTGTGGCTACCTCAGCCTGGAGAGGTTCCAACTGTGGCACTTCAGCTGCTTGTTTGGGACAGCAGGGCTTGGGACAGCTAAGAGCATACCTCATTACTTTCCTGTTTTGTCTACTGGATACTTGTGATGTCGTTTCAGAAAGATCCAGATAATTCAAAGTCTGTTTGTAAGGTTTTTCCATGTTTGTCTTCATTCTGACTCTCAGGCTGCTGCGAGCAGTGTACATTTGGAAATGAGGTGAACCACTGATTGACGGCTTTCCCCAATTAGACCTGGAAAGTTTATGCAAAAAGAATAAAATAGCAATCAAAATTCAGACTATAAATAGTTCAGTCAAAGGAACAGCTTCTGAGTGAGGCTTGACCTCCCAGCCTGGAGCAAAAGCTGCTTCCCCTGCCCTGCTGAGTTGCTCCTGACAGGGTTTGTCACTGTGTTTGAGAATCCATTTAAACAGGTATGCATTATTAAGTGCTGCACTTTTTTTTTTTTTTTTTCTTTTTCTCCTCTCAAAGCACATGAAAAGCTTCCATCTTGGGGAGCAGCCACTTCAGTGGCACCTGCAGGAATTTTTTACTGTCTGCCTGCCAGTATATGGGAGGCAGAAAAATCAGAAGGAGTTCAGGTCATCAGTTAAATTGCTGTTTTAGTACAGAAGGTCTTTTTCCTCTAGGGTTGTAAAAGCAAGGAGAAGACTAGGAATTGGGAAAAGAGAAATGTTTTGCCCCAAGGAAGGGACTAACTTGTAAGCTGCAAACTGGTTTCTGCTGACCTGCTACCACTGCAGTTCTTTTGCTACCAGGAATGAAGAGCCTGGTTTCAGCTAGCAGTCCCAACAAGGGGTGTCAGATGGCTGGATGTGTGGAGGAAGCGGACAAAGTGGGCAAGGGACCTGTGTGCCCAGTGGCCAGGAGCAAAGGCAATGGGCACAAAGGCACAAGAGCGTCCCTCTGAACATCAGGGAGCACTTTTTCACTGTGGGGGTGGCTGAACCCTGGCACAGTTTGCCCAGAAAGGTTGTGGAGTCCCACCTTTGGCTGGAGCAGGTGTGCTCCAGGGGGCCACCCCAAAGGGCATGCTGACTTTACCTAGTCTTGAGCAAAATGAAGTTTGAAGGAAAGACAAGTCCTGGCTTTTGTTAGGATGTCAGCTTATGTGCTGAAACCCCACTGAGGCTTCCCACTAAAAAATGAGGGAAGAAAATGCAGAAATTTTTGTGACTATTAACATTAACTGCCAGAGAGGTAACTTCCAAAACAGATCAGCTGGCCCCAGGCTCTCCAGAAGGCAGTTTCACCAGGACTCAAGAGTTTTGGGGAGCCCATGAGAGCAGGGGCCCCTGGAGCCCCTGCCCTCAGCCCTGTGGGCCAGAACCCAGACTGCTCCAGTAAAAAGAAGATGAGGTTTTTTCCAATGGTATGGTTTGTCAGCAGGAGGAATTGTTGGGATGTAGATCAGTGCCTTTGTATCAGACTGGGAAATGGGTGGCACCTGCCCCATCAGTCAAGAGGAGGGAGTCAGCTCTGGCCCAGAGCCCTCCCCAAAGGCAAACTTGCCTTTTTCCAGCCTCAGGACCAAGGCATGGGCTTGTCCAGCCCTAAAGCTATGAACCAATATTGTGCATAGCACAGGCTGTGACAACTTCCTGCTGGAAAGGGGAGAGCAGTGGCCCCGCGGGATTGCAGCCAGGCTCCTGGGCTGTGCACAGCCTTTCCTGCAGTTTCCCAGTGGTCTGGACGACCTCAACCTTCCGTCCATCTCCTTAACCTCTCTTCCTTCCCCTGATAGGATGGTAATTGCTGGTGAGATTTTTCCAGTTGAACAGAGGATTGCGCTTTAGTCATCTGAGCAAGCTCCCTTCCTCCCTTTAAAGTTTTTCCAGAATTAATTTGACTTTGTATCAGTAGGAAATGATGAGTCATGTCACTGTTTTCTTTCCAAGTGTTTCATACTATGCTCTACCTGGACACACAGCATCTGAGTGGGGAAGCACAGTGAACCCATGAAGTATTACCAATAGGAAGTGACATTTTTCCTCCTTTTGTTCAGTAAATTCCCTGTGGGCTGCAGCTAAAATATTGGAGACATTTTTAAGACAGGAAGACTGTGGTCTCAGCTTAGACACATTACTGATTTTGTTTTCTCTCCAACTGAAACTCAATCTGACTAGTCTTACAATTTTCAAGTGAAGATTGGGAACTGATACAAAATCCTGAGGCTATGACCTGCATTCAGGTGCCAGCTCTAACCCTGCTTTAGGATCAGAAAAATGAACACAGTGTTTCCCTTAAGTAAAGTATTCCTAGCATGTGGCAATGTCAAGACTCTTTTATGAAAGCAGCAGCCATTTTGGAGCTTGTCCTTCACAGATTTGCCAGCACAGGTGGCAGCAGGAGTGCATCTTGAGCAGGTCTGTTCTGATGGTTAAACACATCTACTTAAATATTTTCCACTTTTTCTTTTTTGATTATCATAAACATGCATTTGGCAGTTGATCCCAAATTACAGTGAAAAGTAATCCATACCATGAGTTAAAACTGTAGAGTGTTTTTCACAGAAGGATTTGTAGACAGTCAAGGACATGAAAACCTCTTTTAATTGCATATATTTCTTTTTATTTTACAAATCATTATATTCATTGATACACGTTCCTTCACAGAAGGTACATTCTTTTTTTGTCTTTTTTTTTAAAAAGTAATAGGTGTCATCCAAAATAAGCCATTTATTGTTCATTAATATAAAATGTATTCATATTTCTAGGGGGTGTCATATCCAAACCACTGTTCATCCAAATTTCCTGTATGATCTGCTCCCTGCGCTCAATCCTTTCGGCCAGTTCCGCTGCCTCTGCTGAGTTATAACCCAAGTAAGAAGGTCTGTAAAGTCTGTCTGTCTCATCCTGGCTGTTTGAAAGGGAGGAATCCTCCCCCTCCTCTTCTTCCTCCTGTTCACTGGTCTGGTAGGCTCTGGCACTTTCTGGCACCAGCTGATCCCTCTTCTTGTGCAGTTTCTGGATGTCCCTGGGACATGACACGCAGATCACCAAGGCACATAGTGTGAGGATTAGTCCCACACAAACGCTGGACACAAACAGGAGAGCAGCTCTCTCAGGGTGATCTGCAGGTAAGAAAGCCAGGGCTTAATCACTTTACTAACTGCCAAGGCTGGTTACAAACCCCCAGCTGCCATTCTTGTAGCTATAGGGCACCCAAACCTCCCGACACTCACAGGCCACCCCTGCCAGCTCTGCCTCTCTCAACTGCTGGGCAAAAATCCACTCTAAAAAACACTGTAAAATAACAATGTGGCCCCAGCCCTTTATGAGCACTTCAGTGCTGTTGTCAACCAGCTAGCAGAACTCTGCACACCTTGTTTGGTCTTTCCAGCCATCCTGCCAAAACGAGCCTTGCCCTCGCAAACGGGCGTGAGAAGAGCAGCTCTGGGCTCTGCAGGGCCTCGGCAGCAACTCCAGGCCAGGCTGCGTAGGGAGCACTTTTCTTCCTTTGCACTTAGTGTTGCTAAGTCACAAAACCTGCTTCGTCTCACAGCACAGATGGCTGGGTTTGGGATGGCTTTTGGGGCTTTTTTTTATTACTCCTTGATGATCTGTGTATGTACGCACCCCAACATTTCCAAAGACGGATGGCTCCAGTGATCTCTCTCACATCACAGGTCAGGGCCAGGTTTTCAGAGCTACTGAACAACCAACAGTCCCCATAGAAAATTTAAAAATGTCTTGGCTGCAGTTGCTAAGAGGGTTTGAATCCTTCAAGGCAAGGAGTATTCCTTAAATATCATTTATGCTGGGATTGTCCACAAGATTGTGATTATATTGTAATATCATTACCATAAACACGAGATTACTAGTTGTAATCAGAGTTGATCCTGCCTTTTCCCACAATGCCACGGTTTGGTGAGCCAAACAATCTCAGCCTCATTTTCCTACCTCTAATGTATGCAAATGTAGCCAGGTAGTTAGAGCTAACAATAGCTCCATCTTTCTTTGGAAGTCTCGATTCCCTTGGATCAAGGTCGACACCTGTGGCACAAGGAGGTAAAGCAAATTCAGTGAAGCTACTAAACTGATATTCACCCAGTAACTTCTCAGCCAAAAGTCCACCCAAAACACAGGCAGGCCAGTGCCGTGCTGAAGAAGCTGCAGAACGCTACACCAAACAATGACTGGTAAGTTAAATTAAGTATAATTAACAAATTATTGAAAATACCAGACATCTAGAAAATGGTAAATTCATTTAAAAGAGTCTGTTGCTAAGTGAAACCCCTTGTGCCTATTCCCATTGGGGTTTCTGAAATAGTTTTACTTCATGAAGCTTCAGAGTTCTCCAGTGGCCTTCCCAGCCCAACCATGCTGTGTGCTCTTGTTACTGGGGACACAATTAACTCTGTGGCCTTTGAGAATAACTGGTGTTGGCATAAATTGTAAAAGATTCTTCACCCTGAAACAGCTACACTTTTGACTTTTACTCTTCCCAGCACGCTGGCTCTGGGCAGGCTGGGCAGGCCATTCTTCCCGCAGCATTGCTGTGAGTGCAGGACTGTGCTCACATCCCACTCCCAGCCTTCCAAAGGGAAGAGCAGCTCTTTCAGCAGGGTCTCCACTACCTCTTCCCAAACCCTGTGGCTGTGGTGGTACATACCATCGTTCTGTTTGATGGAAGACTTGTTATCAGGGACCAGGGGGTTGACAGCTGTGAGGATAAATTTAGGAACTGAAAAGACAAATTGCATTCTGTTAGTTTTAAGAACGCTCTCCTCAGTTAATTATGAATCCCACTGCTAACCCTTGGTTTATTAACTGGCTTTCTGACAGTGGTATTGAAGGTTGGACTTGATCTTGGAGGTCTTTTCCAACCTTAGTGATTGTGTGATTTTTGGGAAGTCAGGGCAGCTCTGGGCCTGTAACTGGATTCACACTCCAGCC
The DNA here is from genome assembly GCF_903797595.1 of Erithacus rubecula. Taxonomy (NCBI): domain Eukaryota; kingdom Metazoa; phylum Chordata; class Aves; order Passeriformes; family Muscicapidae; genus Erithacus; species Erithacus rubecula. Next base: position 100,333 of record NC_136658.1, on the reverse strand, counting down.
TGCTCCAGGAACATCAGTGCATCTCCATGCAGCCTGGTAACCTGCCCCTTGTTTTCAACCCCTCAAGGGTGTGCCAACCAGTGGATGGTCCTGCTGTGCCCAGGGGGTTACTCCTATATTTTATATGACTGTGTCACAAACTTCCTGTGTTAAAGAGAAGTGACATTTAGGAAAGCTTGGTGCCCATATGTGGACTTGTATGTGTCTTTGCAGGAAGAAATGAGGGCTTGAAAATGGCTGTGCATTTGCTCTTACCACATGCATAGCTGACATTTAGGTATTTTGTCACTCCAGGTAGGCATGGACTTCCAAAATCCCGGCTAGTGACAATGATTTTGCATCTCTGTTTCCCGTAACATCTCTTTGATAACACTCCCAGCGCTGTGTAAGACAAACAGTCTAAAAGAAAAAATACATACAATAAATATACAACACCCTGATGCTATCTGAAGTGAGACCTGCTGGATGCAAATACTAGGGATACAAATCTGCACCTGATCTCAGGTGTAACTTTGCCTTAGCAGGATTTCAGAGTTAAATATTAAGATGTGTAAATGCAAGGAAGTCAGCTGCAATAAAAATGTGAACTTGCAGTGAGGTAACTCTCCCATGTTGCCTTACAGGTGCACACTAAGGGTGCAGGAAGAGTCTCATTAAGCTGCAAACAGGAACCCAATACAAGGTCTCAGTGTGCCACTCAGATGTCTTGGGAAAAAATAAGCACATCCAAATAGCTCTCTATCTATTCCATCTCAACTCAAGAGAGATGAAGTGCTTCTCCAAGTCTGTTTCTCAGCCTCGGGTTACTGGCATGAGTCGACTGGATCTCCAAATTCAGCTCAAGTCAGGTGAGATCAATTTTTGTGTGTTGCAACAGGGAAGTTGAGGGTATTAAAAAGTAGCTTTTGATTTACTATGAAGAGGTCAAAATGAGCTCAATATTTAACCAGGGAAACATGTGGTTTCCAAAAATGGGTTTTGCACTGGAGCTGAAATTATTTGAGTGGGAAAGTGTGTGAGTCACACTCTTCTTTGAAAAAAAAGAACATCTCTAAATGTGATTAAGGTCTCTGTATCCGTATGTGCTAAACTCCAAGCCACAGAGCAAAAAGCACCCTGTACTTTTGGTTTCTAAACAGAAAGCATGCAGAAAGGACAAGTTAGGAGCAAGTAATCCTCCTCTGAATCTTTCTGCATCACCCTACACACTGTAGCTTTCTGTGTATGACAGATATGTTTCACTCTAGGCTTGTGAGGCAAAGGAGCTCTAGAGGTCTGAAGGATAGCCTCCAGTCACCTGCCTAACTGCTGAAGTTCATTTGTGCCTCTTTAGATGAAGGACAAACACTGTTTGCAAAGACGCTCCAAAGGTTCCCCAAATCTGTTTGAAAAAAGGAGGAGGTTTGAGACTGAGTTCTTGACATTTAATGTGTGAAAATGGGGCAGATTTGTGATTTTTAGACTTAACTCCCTGACACCATCACTAAATAAGTCATATATATGGACAGAGCCATCAGGAGATACTGGGCTGATCTGTGTGGCAAAGGGCTCGTGGGTTGCTTTGGACATGGATTTTAGGAGAGAGCTCTTTGACTTTTCAGAGACCTAAAATCCCAATACCTGTGTGTCCGAGAGACTGCTGGAAATGGAAGGAAGGGCTGACCTAAAGCATTGGGTAGTTCTGATTAAGTAACTCAGCAGTTGTAGTTTCTCTCCCTGGTAATTCTAGATGAGTAAGGATATCATTGGATAGATGTTTTAGGCAGCCAATAGCTTACTTTGGCAAGTACAGAAACAGTTGGAGAGCATCAGGAGGAATTGTCAAGTGATTCATAAATTAATGGATTGGGAGCACAACAGCAAACTGGCAAACTGAGTTATGTTTTCTATAGAATTTCCTGCCCTGGGAGGTACTCTCAGAGGAGTAGCTCCCAGGAGGGATGCTGTGCTAATGGTTTTCTACATATTCAGGGATATGGCTACATGAAAAATGTTATGTTTCATTTTGCCTTTGCTCATGTTTCTGTGGGACTTAATAGCTTCTTATCATTTCTATCCATGTTGGGTTTGACTCCTCTCCCTGAGGAGCCAGTCATCATATGCCTGCAAGTTCTTGTCAGGCCAGTTTTTGGAGAACCTCCCAAGGCTTTCCTGGTGCCACAGGTGAATAAATGCAAACTGTGGCCTGTTTCTTCTGCAGGACAGGACAGATGGTACCTGGAAGGTCATATAACATAAAAAGCCCTATTTAAAACTTTTTGCATTCTGTGAAAAGATTTTGTGCTTTAGTGATTCAGTAAAAAAATCCTCTCTGGTTTACATGTGGCCTTGCTACCTTCCCACTAGTTCTCCCAGCAGCTATGATGGGTTTTACTCAAATAACTTACCCTCCTCCCGGTCAAACACCTTTTTCCAGTAATTGGATGAGGAGAGGTCAGTGTTTGAGTAAAGGAATCCCATGGAATGGCCCCAGAGAAACCATGAACTGGGAGATGAACATAAATATGCAATGTGGCTTCTTTCTGACTGAGTGCTGTTTGGTCTACAGAGATATCCCTAGGGCTTGTTAGACTGCTACTACACGTTTCCAGTAACCTGTCTCTGGAAAGGCACATTGCTAGAGTGCTAAAAGGCTGCTGGCATCCAGCAGTGGCAGACAAGGCAGCAGTGTGTGGCTGGGAAAACACTCCATTCTCCATGCCTTTCTCCCAGAGTTGCTTGTTACACACCAAGACTGTCGGTGGATCTTTTGTACCAGACACTGCTATGGATGGCACAGGGACACGGGTGTCAAGATGAGGTTCTTAATGCAGTAATAACTATCCAATCTGACTGCAGCTCTTTAATAGTTGGAGTAGAAGGCCTTGTTTCTGAAGGAAAGGCTCTTTCAGCTCCCTAATTAGCTTTGTTTGGGAAAGTTTTGGCATACAAATAGCATGCCATAAATCACGATGGCTTTAATGAGAAGTAATTTGTCTTCTGGTTTCTTAAAGCTTTTCTCAATTCAGACAGGAGGAGCTTTCCCTCCCTTTCTTTCCAGCCTGCCACACAAAACTTGTAGGTGATGGAGCATCTTGTGCCAGGTTCTGGGGACAGCATCCTGTCCCACCCTCTCCAAATGTTTCCAGCTGCTTTCATCCCCAACTGCCTCTTACTGCTTTATGTGTTCTGGGCTGCACCCACCCACAGAAGAATAAGGAGCTTGCTTTTAAAATCAGCTGAAAGCAAAGATTTCACACCTCCAAATCAGGATGGCTTGTGCTTTGTGGAGCCCAGATAGCCACTGTGGGGACAAGAACTGACAAGGGGAAATGGGAGTTTGGAGCAATCTAAGGCTGCCGACTCCTAAAGAACTTTGCTATGGTAATTTATGCAAGAGCATGGCACACAGGGTACTGCCTATGCATCAGAAAAGGGCCACTTGGACTGCTGATTCCAGCAGAAACACACAATGTGATCGGCAGCACTTTTGCACAAAAAAACACCCTAAACTTGGTCTCTCTCTCCTCCTTGCACATGCATGTGTAGAGGGGGGATCCATCCCACCAAACACGAGGGGCAAGAGACAAGTGTGGCTCTCCAGTTCCTGACAGCAGGAAGCAGATTCCCTGCTCCTGCATGTACACAGGCAGGAATTCCTTGGCTCTTTCTAGACTTGAGGGCCAAGTGTACTTTTCCAAACCTTCCACAAATGTGAGGCATGAAAAAACTGACGCAAGAAACCCCTGAACTGTTGGTAAAGAAAACATTACTGGTTGAATTGATGTGTGTCTCAGCATGCTCCAAGCATGAGTTTTGTCTTGACAAAATTCAGGGGGTTGTCTTGACAACATTTATTGGGGCAAAGGGTATAACTCCCTCATATTTGGCATATGTTTGAGTTTGAGAAATAATATTTGTTTGAGTTTCAGAAATAATCTCTCTGACATTTCTGTCACTGATGCTTTCAAAACACCATTGCTCTTACACCTGAAGTTTCTCCCCAGCTGTGTCCTCTCTTCCCTGTGCTCCTGCCTAGAGAAGGTCCCTCAGTGGTGCCCAAACATACCAAAGGGGGGTGTGTGCTCCACCTTTGTTGAGCAGACGCTCTCCTCGTGTGCCCATCTGCCGTAGGTGGCCGAGTAGATGATAAGGAACTTGGATTCCTGACAGTGGAGCTTCAGTTCCTGGTTTTCACATGCTGATTTGGTTTTGTATTCAGCTGAAGTAGAAGCAAACAGCAATATGATAGCGTGAGGCAATTTAAGTAGCTGGACTGTTAATAGCAAATAGCAGCAGGACAGAAACCAGCTTTCCTGCAAATGCTGTTGCAAGTGACGCATAGCATCTGTGCAGCCAGACACAAAGTCAAGAGCAGAGTACTTCTTCCAAATGAACTGTGCCCAAGTGACAGTCTAGAGTCCATAGCTCCATTTTGAACAGAATAGAAAACTCTGATTTTGCCAATCTCCTTTCCCAATTGAACAGCCTCCCTGCTCTCCTGCTCAGTGAGAGAAGCTTCATCCTTCCTTTTTGTGTCTGCTCCAGGACACTTTTGCTTTCTACACGTGCCCCAGCTGCCTCTGCACGCTCATCAGTCCGGGGCAGGGCTGGCAGCGCTCAGTGACAGCCATGGTTGAGGCACAGACCAAGGGAGGACAGAAGGCAGGACGGGGTGCCCACGCCAGCCAGCCAGCGCTCTCGGCTGCATCTGCATTGCTCCACCAAGGTCAGTGGGTTTCCCTAGGCAGCACTATGCAGCAAGGGCTCCTTTGAAAGTTTGGCTGGCAAAGTGGTGTGAGCTAGGAGTCTGAGAAAAATCCCCCCCTCCCATGCTCAGCTGGCACAGGCACCCTGGCAGCTCCCTCAGCAGGTGTGGGGAAGGCACTGAGCTCATCTTCATGGCTTATCTGTCCTTCATGTCCTTATCTGTCCTTTAAGTCTGTCACCTGGCCTAAGCAGCTGGTCTGTTCATGGCCTTTTACCTTTTTAAGTTTACCTGGTTGAGCTGTAGTTCCAAACCTTTTTCTAGCAGATAAGGCCAGGGAGAAGAGCTTATTCTCCTCCATTTTTTTTGTTCTCAAAAATGTGAAAACAGGAGAAGGAGATTCCTGAGCTGAGCAGAAGAAAAGGGAAACCTTATTGTTTATGAGTGGTGTCCCTGTGAGTGGAGGGTAAATGCTAGTTCTTCGGGAACTGGAGAGAGAAAAGCCTCCTATGTATTCATGAATGAAAACATTATTGTTTCATTCAAAACAGAACAGATAAAACAATGGGTTAATGTTCTTGGTAACAGTCACAAGCTTAAGTGTAAAAAAGAGTGATTTTGAAAAATATTTTGACAACATTTCTGAAAACATTTTGAAAAATACTTAACCTACTGCAGGTTGTGACTTCTGCTGAAGCACCTCCCATGCTGTGCACACATAAATAGGCCAAAAACCTGGGGTCTGTGCCCAAGGACTGTGAGCCTGCGGCTGGACTCTGTGTCTGCCTGGCTGTGCTGGAGAGGCTGTGGAAGGACATTGAACCCCAAGTGGTACCAGACAAGGAGAAGTGCCCAACATGAACCTCTGCAAAGGTACGGCAGCAGTAATTCTAAATACATGAAAAACCAGGGATTTAGGCAACTGCTTAAGTGCTCACTTGAAGGCAAGGAGACTGCAAAATATACTTGGAGTTATCCTGAAGTGATTTCCTGAGTAAGGATGTTTTTCCACTGCCAAGACTAACAATATTGGTATCTTATCTACAAATATAAATTTCCTGTCACCAGAAATCATGTCATTTGCAGTGGAATTGGACTGTTCCTCAATTCTGAAGGCAGCAGTTGCTGTTGAATATGCTTTTGCCAGCTGTTTTAAAATTCAGATCACAGAAAATACTATATACTCGAAGCTCATCTCCCATGGGAAAAAATATTAAGTAGCTTCCAAAAGTGGATCCCAATCCACTTTTGATTAGCAAAAAGAATTAAACTGTTGATCTAATAAAACAGATAATGAAAATTTGCAATTTCAGACATTTTCCCTAATGATTGGCCCAGTGTATCTCCCTGGAATTCTTGAATCAGTGCTTTACCAAAGGTAACATCTTCCTACTCCAGTCCATCTCTCTGCTCTGACTTCCACTTTCCAGTGTGAGCTGGCCTTTCAGTTTGCTTGCCACTTACTCCTGTTCTACCACTGATGTCTATCTTAGTGCATTCTCCTTTGCTTGTGAGTTGATGTTTCTGTGTTGGCTGGTGAACATACCCATAAATCATCATTCACCTGTCTTCTCTGGGACCTATTTCAGCCACTCTGAGAATTCAGTGCCTAAAGAGCTGAGCCCCCAAGCTACAGAAGCTTGTTCTCATATACCACAGCAACAAGGAGAATGATTACAAATCACCCATAGAGGCAACCTCATGAGGACTGTCTTCATCATTCTTCCCCTTTCTCATGTTTACCGAGTGGATTCTCTTTGAGGCAAGGTTTGTCCCTTCACATATCAGCATTGAACACCTGCACAGACTACAGGTAATTCTAATGTGAAAGCCTCTAATCAAGTCAGCACGTGTATCTTCTGGCCACTATTCCATAAACAGGAGGTATTTTTGAATCTTTAAAAGCTTTGGGCCCAGCTCCTTTCCTTCCTAGGATATCTTCTTCATTTGGATCCTTAGCCTAAGTACCTGGTTTTGCTGTTCAGCTCTTTCTAATAGGACATTTTAATTGCTATCTCACTAAAAATAATTTCCATAATGTTTTTCCTTTCTAGTCTGATGTCTGACATCTGCCCCCGCCAAACTACACTGGTCATGAAACTGACAGCAAGCACACTGAAGCTGCAAACACAATGGAGAGCTAAGGTAAAGTAGAAAAGAACAATTTGTTATCAATCCAAGAGCCCCAAAACTTCACATGGATTTATGCAAACCCTTGTGCAGTGGCATTTTAACCAAAACAAGCAACAAAACACGCAGAGAAACACATTTGCCTGATAAAGATTACTTACTAGGTTTGCATTTAAAGGAGACAAGGAGGAATTTAGTGGTCCCTGGACACAGATCAGGCCCAAAAACCCGACTATTGACAAGGAGTTGGCAGGATCTCAGGTTTTGGCATTCATCCAGTACTTTCTAGAACAATGGGCAAAAAGGATAGTCTTGACAACAAGGTATGAAGCTATGCAGCAATGAAAACACTTAGTTTGCACTTTGTTCTACACAGGAGAGAAATCACAGCTTTTTGGCTTTGAACATGCAAGAAACATCTGTATCCTTGGATCTAGACCATAGCTCCACTGGACTTGAAGTCATGGCCAACTTTAAGGGAACGCATCACAGCCGTGCTCACAGCAAATTAGAATGTTACCAACTTGCTGTTGTTTGTCCCTTTTCCCTCTGGCCCTGGGGAAGCCTGGGGAGGTTGGCCCAATTCCCCTGAGTGCCACCACAGCCTCGGTGGTGCAGAGCCCAGGGCACGTGGGAGCACACTGAGCCCCAGCTGTCTCACTGATATGCTTGAGGCATTTATACACTCCTGAGCACATTCATGGCAGTGCAATGTCCAGGAGATGTCTTTTTAACCACTTCTTCTTGTCTGCTTGTGTGTACCTGAGCATGCTCTGTATATAGTCTTCTCTTGAAAGAGTTCTGAGTAATGACAAGCACCACTCGAGCTTTAAGCCATGTGTAGGACCTCTTGTTTAAGGGACACTTCCTTCTCGCTTGCAGTTACTCACATTTTCAGATATTTACTTGACTTGCCACGAGCGAATGTCAGAATTGGTTTGATTGGATACCACAGATGTGCAAGTCTATCCTTAGCCTTCTTGTCTTGTGTTGTGGGGTGTTTTTTAATGCGGTTCTAAGGGCATATCTACTCCAAATTTATTCTGGTTCTTACTGTGCAGCTTCCCTGGGAGTGGCAACAAAGGAAGACAAACAGGTCAGTAGTGTTATACACAAAGGGTTATGTGGGCTCTCTCCCAGTCTGGAAAAGGCCTGAGTGCTCACACTGGTGCTCCCACTCCAGCTGTGCTCTTGGAACTGTAGCTGCAGAAAATATGAAGACATTGCCAGGGCCAGTCTGTCCTGTTTTTAACACAGTCACAAGCCAAAGCACCTGAAAGTAACCTGTTTAAATGCAGCAGTGTATTTAGGAAATTCTTATTCACCTCCAAAACTCAGTTAAGAGAGGGCTTTTCTGACACTATTTTTGTATAGTCTGGGTGGTTGTGCACAGGATTCATGATTTAAAATGTTGTTTAAAATGATGTTTAAAATCACAGCAGGCTGTGACAAAGAAGGGTGTTATCTCCAAGTCACCCCACTCTTAACAAGAGTGACTGTAATAAACCATTCTGATAGTTTTAGGCAGTCCCTCAAAATGTATGGGAATTTTTGCTTTGTTTCTCATCAGAAGAGGTGTCAGTCATACCAGATCACAAATCTACCACTGGGGTGGCACAAGCTGCATTCCTGTTTCCAGGCTGAGAGAGTTGGCAGTGGCTGGATCTCTGTCATCACTGGAAACTGGAAACCTTGTGCCCAAGCAGCAATGACACACATTGGCAGCACACTGTAGTGATCCTACAGCTCCCATTGGCAGGGAAGCAAACATGCATCCAACACTTTTTGAGCATTAAATGCATTCTGAAGAGTTTAAAAGGCAAGGAAAGCACAGCAGACTTAATTTTATCAGTCAACTTTCCTTTTACAGAGTTGCAAGTCAAACAAATAACTCCTCCTTAATTGGGATAGTTCTGGAAGGGACCACGAAACAGTTACGTCTTTAATAAATAGAGGCAGCTGCCCCCTCCTGAGTCACCTTCTGTTTGCACCTGAGCTGAATCATCTCCTGTGCATCTGTTTGTATTTTCTCCTGCCTAATATAAACAGCAGTTGCATTTTCTGTCATGATGCTGTGCTAAAGCACGCAGCCACAAAGCAAGCAACAATACTCAAAATAGCACCGGGCAGTTACTGTCTCTAGCCAGATGCAGCTTTGTGGTGATCCCCCTGATGGGAGCTCTCTGTAATAGGTGCCTGTGATGCTTCCTCCCAGCTACAGGGCATTGTCTCTCCTGCCTGTGCAGACTGCAGATCCACTTCCAAAGGGAACGGGAGGAGGGATGAGGTCTCTGGTGCTCTTTTAGAAAAAATCAGGTTATAAAATGTGTCCCTTCTCCTTAACAGAACTTGAGCTCCCTCAGATGCAGACCATTTGTATCTCACACAAATTCATGGTCTTGCCAAAATGTTTTCATGCCTTTGATCAGTCACAGTGCCCAAATGAAGATGGTAGTTTATACAACAGTTACCCTGTGCTGTGCTTATTATATTCAAGGAAAAAAACCTGCCCATGGAGACCTCACAAAGGCACTCACAAGCCCAAAATAATCATCAGTGCCGCTTTGCTGCAGTCAGTAGTGAAACATTAAGGATGCATCTGCCCTGCTGTTTTTGGCGGGGAGATGTACTTTCACATGGCCCATAGGTCATGTCTGGAATGTCCTCAAAAATTGCAGTACATCATGGGCAAGTCACACTTCTAAAATTGCCCTAATACTGTTTCTAGAGAGAGGATATTACTGCCAAACCACTTCATAATACCCTTCAACTCAGTAGTGGTGGGAACAGATATTCCCTGATGTCAAGAAGGAACCTGTGGTCTAGAGACACAAATATTGCAAACTCCATCAAAACTTCCATTGAGCATTTACAAATTTAACCAACAGGACATGTTCAGACTCCACTATTCATTTTTGCAATGATTTACTGAATTTGGAACAGCACTGAGTATTGTTCACTAAGATGAAACAAGCCTTTGACAGCAGTGTAAGTCAGACCTCGTTACAAAAGCAGAAAGTAATAATTGATGAAGTGTAAATAATTTTAAGCCATACTGAAGCAGGCCTAGCAAACAAGCCATGGGATGTTGCTGACACAAAGCAGGTAGTCACAGAAATGCAGGTATCTGCAGGGATTCTTGGGATTTGCTGTTTAGCTGTTGCTGTGCCTTTTCAGTGAGGGATGACAGGCATGCAACAAGCCAAATCCCAACCAGGGTGTCATCTCCTTCACTGGCTTTTTAACCCTGCTCTGTCCAATGCTTGTATCCTCCCCTGGGATCAAGGAGGGCCTGTATGATAGATTGACTGGTCAATTCAGTCATGACCAGCCTTTGAATGGAAAGGAATAGACTGTTTTAGGGAACTTTCAGCATGGGGTTTCCAAAGCAAGATTCATCACAACAGAATGCAATCTTAAAGCTCTCAAAATGCTCTGGTAACACCCTGCTGTCCAGACAAACCCTTGCAGCTGTAGCACTTTTGGTGGTAAACTACCATAGGTACAGTGTCGTCTTATTCGAGGCTGAGAACAGTTGCACAGAAAGGGCAGGGAAACCATCAAAGCCATTCTGTACCTTAAGGACCTTTACAACCTGCAGTACCTGCAAAGAGGTGGGTGCCACGCAGTTCCTGGGTTCTGTCATCCTGGCTTCAGGCTCCCAAGCACTGCACATATGGGGGTCCTGCCCATAAAATGCTGACTGCACGCTGATGGTGGAGTGCCGAGGGCAGTGCAGGCTCAGGTGCTGCCCGTCGCAGGCATAGGCGGTGTGATTCTGCAGGAGCTTCGTTAGGTAACCTAGAAAATATTCGGCTCTGTTACGACTAGCACAGGAAATGACAAGCTTGTTAGATAATAAGAAAGCCACAGTCAGTTGCTGGAAAGGGCATTGTAGTCAAGGTTATACGTCTGGCCTGCAGCCACCCAGGTCTCTGAATGGGCCACCCCTTACGTGCTCACAGCACTCAGGGCTGGAAAACACGAGGTCTCGTGGCAGGGAGTGCGAGCCCTCCCAGCAGCCCAGCAGCACCAGGATGTGTTGGACAGACAGTACGTGTCTCAGGCCCTTGCCAGTCGTGGCTGCTCACAATCCCAGGGTGTGGCTGCAGCAGTCAGAAGGGTATTACTGGCTTTTCTGGGCCAGGTTCTTGCATTCCAGCTGCCTAAGGTATTCCTTATACATCTGGTTAAAAGGATGTGATGCACTTTTGGGCTCGTGGGCAACTGTGTTTCACATACTGGTAAGTATAATGAAGGGAAAAAAACCCCCTCACATTTATTTGTGGGAACTTTTTCTTGTTGAGGCTGAATCAGGGGCTTTTTTTGTATCAGTAAAACAAAGAACAGTTTTCTCAAAGAAAATATTGAAAAAGAGTTTGCTCCTTTCAATTAATGAAAATTTTGCCCTTTATTTAAAGTGTGACATTTAATTTTCACACTTGTGCCCTTCATAAACTTTCCCCAAAGACAAGCAGTTTTCAAAAAAGTTTTTAAATAGACACTTTAGTACTCCAAGCAAAAGATAGGAAAATCATATAATCATAGAACGGCTTGGGAGGGAAAGTTCCTTAAAGATCTCCGAGTTCCATCTCCTGCCACCTTCCACTAGAACAGGTTGCTCAGCTCTCCACCCAGCCTGGCCTTGAATACTTCCAGGGATGGGTCAAACATTTCAGTTCTCCAGCATCTTTATTAGCTTCAGTTGTGCATCTGGATAATGGAAATCAGCTTCCCTATCAGTTATGAAGCCTGGAGGACAGAGAAGCCTGCTCCACTTGCTCCATTGTTATCTTTACTGTTCCTGTCTAGAGCCCAGGGGAGGACAGGAGTCAGGCAGATGCACCTTCCAGCACAGCTGAGCTGCAGGTGAGCTCCCCACCTCACTGCCCTCAGTCCAAGCACGGGCACTGGGACCGGGACAGAAAAAATGTCATGCCCTGCATTTGCACTCTGGATCTCAAGGAGACCAGTCCAGCAGCAATCCCCACCACTTCTCACAGGTTAAAAAGAATAACCAAGCCCACGAGCAAGTCCATCCCCTACGTTTTCTTTGTAATTGAGATCAGAAATTATCGCGGTTCCTTGCCAGAGCCGCTCCTGGGCCAGCGCGCTCCCGAGAGAGGCCGAGTGCCCGGCTGCACCCCAGGGACTTGGCAATGTTCACTGCTGCACAGGGCTCCTGAAGGGCCACAGTGGCAGAGCACTCAGCCCGACCCTCAAAGGTACCACCCGACATTCTTCATCATTTCAATTCTGCAGGTTTTAAGTTACTTGGGGCCAAGAGTGCTGTATACAAAACAGTCCAGTATTCCCTAAAGAATATCAGCTATGCTGCGATTTGGATGAGTTCCCTGGCATCTTAACTGCTACTTTGATCCTGTAAATTCCTAATCCACAATCTAAGCACCTTTCTCCAACAATTGCAACCATTCAATCCTTTAAGAAAATGTCTTTATTAAAAATACCTGCTCTGATTCTGTAGGAGCAATACAGTTCGCTTGTAAAAATGACATTAGATGGACTGGTGAAAATAATCATAATTCATTTTCTTGCTCTCCAGCCTTCCAAGCAGCTTAAACATGACTCTGCTGTTAGTAAAATCCTTGTGAATTTGCACACAATCAAGGATAAAAATAGTAATGGACATTGCTGAAGCCTAATGTTCTCTGATAAGAGGAGTGGTGACATAGTATCTAAATTGCTCATCTCACAAGGCAGAGCACGTTAACCTGTGTTTTTCATTACTACACACAAAGACATGTGGAACAGTCAGTCCTTTGCAGCTCACAGCCCATGCTGAGGAAGGTTTCCTGCTCCAAAAGTCATTATGTCCTCTTACCCTTCTCTGAAAAACTCCAGGTTCTTTCCTGTCCTTATGCTGGCCCTCTCCTTGTAGCTGGGCACTGTCTGCCCTGCACTCAGCAATTTCCTCAGCTGCTGCTGCTGCTTCTCCTTTCCTGGGAAGTGTGGCTTGTAGTCACCCTGCTAGAAGCTTCACCTTCTTGAGACCGTGAGTATCCCTATATTGTGTACTGACTTCTGTCCAGAAACACATTTTCCCAGAGGGAGCAGATTCAACCAGAATTCCTGCCAAGGGAGGGAGCAAATAAGGGAAATCAGCAACTCCATAAACTCATCTCACAGCCTCTGTTATGGAGCTTGTAATTCTTTAACAGTATTAAACAGCCTGGGGATGGCACTGCTGGGTGTCCTCTACATGAAACACGACATCCTCTCACACCTCTCATCTCTGGTAACTACTAGTCCACAGCAGCTGCTTTTGAAGTAGCTAAAAACTTTTCCCTATGGTCTGGAATTTTTTTTTTTAATTTTTAAGGTTACAGTAACATTTTTGTCTTTTCTGTCATTCTGGATTAGATCTCCATGTTAAAAGTAAAATGTGATCAGAATTTGTTGAGGCCTGAGAACTTCCCAGTCTGGTAGGAATTCTGGAATCTGCTCTCCTTTTCTACATCTTATTTACTGAAACATCTGCATGTCATGTTTAATACTGGTCTCTGGGGTGAGATAGCTTTTTTCCTCTGGTCATTCTACCTACCTGGAAAGCTCAGTGCACAATGAATACTGAAGGCAGCAGTACTTCTGAAATAAATCTTGGATTGCCTTATCTAAATAACATTTGAAAAATGAACGGACTTTTGTGAGAGGAACTTTCCTACATAAAGGGATAATTTTTAACTCAGTGGTGAGTTGATAGGTAAATTTTGAACATTTGTTTTATGTTATTGTGGAGAACCACCATGTGATTCCAAAACTAACATCCCAAACCACCAAAAAAAAACCCAAAAAAAAACCACCAAAAAATGAGACAGCAAGCGTTTAAAAGCCTTTTACATGTGAGAGGAATTTAATATGAGAAATGTAGCTTTTCCAAGTATGTAAATTCTGGTTTTTATATTTCGTGGCTGCTTGCTTAGAAATTTTCAGGCTTGTGAAGCCAGACACAATTTTTAAAATTACAAACTGTATTTTTCTGATGCTGAGGAAGTAGTTTCTACAGAACCATGACCAGCATTCTGAACTGTATCGACACGAACTATATTAAAATGCATAACAACACATTTAGGCTATTAATTATATATTAACTTTGTTCCAGTGCACTCGACTGGCGTTTGGGAAGTTCTTCTCTGTTCAATACGGGTGAAGTTGCTTTCTGCCTTAGAGGCAGTTCCTTAAGCTTCCAGCTGCCCGGAATATGCTGTGCTCACTGTGACACATAGAAAAGAGAGGAACAGCTCTTCTAAATAACTGTCTAACAGCAGCGGGATGTCCTGGAGCACTAGAAAAGGTACAAGAGTGCAGTTTTCACAAGCAAAGAATACAGATTGCTTCACTGTCTCGATGGAAACAAGGATATTTTCCCGGTTCCTGCAGTCACTTCACTTTGCAATGATGCAGCGCCCTTGCCGGGATCACGGCTGTGATTCCTGGGCGACAGCTGGTGCCTCTGCTCCCTGGGAAGGGACTCCCCTCATCCCGCTGCTACAAGCCTTGCCTCCCAGCAGAGAAGCGCAGCACTTGTTCGCTCCCTCAGGGCTCGACTCCAAGTCTCCAGGAGGAAGTGGGAACTTTTCCAGGGACTTCCACGCACTTTTGGTCAGGCCCTGGCCGATCCACGCACCGCGTCCCCCCCGCGCAGCGACAGCTCGGCTCCTCGCGTCCCTTCCCACGCGGCCCCTCTGGACGCCCTTAACCCTCTCTCTCCTGCTTGCTGCCTTCTTCACGGCACACGGACCGCGCTCGGCGGGGCGCGGGCCGGGACACGGCCCCGCCGCGGGGAATAGGCGGTGCTCCGGCCCAGGCTGCGGGGGTCCCCTCGGGGCACTGCGGGGGGCTGACAGCCCCCGCCAGCCCCTGCCTGCGGCGTGCCCGCCCCCGCCCGCCCCTCGGAGCTCCGCAGCCCGCCGCACCCGGCAGCCCGTCTCTCGGCGCCCGCCCCTTACCTGAGAAGTCGGCGAGAGCCGCGACCTCCGCCCCGCACACAAGAACCACGCAGGACAGCAGGCGGAGGAGCCGCCCGGGCTCTACCTGTGCGCGGCGTGGCTGCCGCCCCGCATCCCCGTCCCTCATGGTGCGGGAGAGGGCGGCTCGGCCCGGGGGGGCAGCCCCGCCGCTTCATATGGCGCAGCCGGTCCCGGCCGGCGGTGCGGCCCCCCCCGGGCCGCGGGGCGCCCTCGGGGCTGCCCTTGCCCCGCGCGGCTGGAGGAGGAGGAGGAGAAGGGGGAGAGGGCGGAGCAGCCCTGGCAGCGGCCGCGGCGGCAGCGGGTCCGGCCGGCGCGGGCGCTCGGGACGCGGGGGCGGCGGCGAAGGGACGGGGAGGGACGCGGGCTCCCGGCGGCGCCGTGCCGGGCACTGCCCTCGGCGCGCATCGTGCGGCCGGCCTGACTCAGCCGGCTGCGCCTCGCCCGCCCTCCCCGGCTCTCCCCACCCCTCGCCGAGCAGTTCGCGCCTCCCTCCTGGTCAAGAGGCTCCATGTCACCGAATGCCCTCCTCAGTCTTGCTTGGCAGCGGTTGGAGGACTGATACTGACTTGCACACAGACCGCGACCACATTTCCCCGCTTGTGTTTTTCCCGAGACAGGTGCGAGGTGCTGCCCATCACTCCCTGTGCCCCGCAGCCCAACTCCCCCGCATTCCCTACTCCAGACGCCCTCTGCCCTCGGCCAGACCCTGCCAAGCCGCTCCTACCCTCACAGCTCGGCTCACGGGTCTCTGAGGGAATCCAGCAGGCACCGACGCCTGGCAGGATCGCTGCATACGGGATTTCAGTGGGCAAAGCACCGACTGTGCCATGTTGCGAAAGGACCTTCTCCGTTTCCTCACGCTGGCGGTGCGTGTCGCCGCCTCACCGCAGCCCAGCAGCTTTACGACGCTACTTCAGCGTGCCTTTCACTGCGAGGTGAGGAAACCTCTTGAGGTTACTTTGAGAGAGTTCAAGTTGTTCCCTGAAATCTTCTGTGATATAGAAAAGTGAGCCAGTGAGAAGTTCCAACGAATTGTCATTACTACCTGCTAAACTACCTTCAAATGTAATTTGGTGCTTTTTTGAAGGTATGAGGGGCTCAAGGGAATAAATCAGTAAACTCATTTCCCAGTTCCCAGTAAGAGCTGTCCTCGGTAAAGAGAGCTTAGAACCAACACTGGAAATGGGGCATGGAAACATCTTTTTTCCTGGGGCTGTGCTGGGGCATAAAGTGGGTAAGTATGAATATCCAGCTGTTTACATCCTACCATGCATGTTCACACTGATCTTCTTCCAGAAAAAAATAACAAAACAAACAAAAACCAAAACACGAGTGAGTAGGGGAAGGATGATGGGACCAAAATAATTGTGTTAAACCTATTCCTCTCCTCCTGTTCCAACTGAAGTTGGAATGCATCCAGATTTGAATTTCCAAAGTTTGGCACCTGTTTTCAGAGGTTACACTGAACTTTAACCAACTTGGTCTTCATGTCTGAATCTGAATCCACTTTTGTTCCTCACCCTCTCCCTCTTCACACACAGAAAAACAATTGGGTAACATATATATCTCCTTAGTCTTGGGGAGATAAGAGCAAAACAGGTTTCGCTTGAACCGTCTGAGGTCAGGGACATTCCATCAAGTGTTACCGAACTCAAATATAAATAATATAAAAGATAAAAGGGATCAAAGATGCCGAAATAACAGTATAAAATCACTGAAATGTCTGCAACTGCAAACAGTTGGGAAGAGAGAGCAGTGGCTCTGCAGGTGAAGCCCTTTGCTTCTGGCTGCTTCAGATAAGGACAGTGTTTGCCTCTGACCTCAGTCATTTACCTTCTGCCTTACCTGGTCATTCAATGTGACACTTCCTGCACTTGCTGTCTCAGGTCAGTACCAGCAAAGGCAGAAATGAATGCTGGGGAACAAGTAGCACAGACTTTTATAAAGAAAGCATTTGGAAGCCCTACTTGGATCCTCTAGCATGATGTTCAGCTGATTAGGGCGAACTTGCCTCTATCCCAGCTTCCTAACTGCCATAATTATGTATCTGCCATAACCTCAGGTGAGTGCAGTTAGACCATCTGTGGCTTCAGGATGCCAAACCTCCACTCCCCATACAGCCAACACAGAGAGAACTCATATTCAGGCCACCTGCTACAGCTCTAATGGGAAGTGTTGCACCTCCTTCTCTCACATCTGCTCATTGATCCCTGGAACATCGATGTCAGTAACGATCGCTCAGTCTGTTGTGAGTGACTGAGTGGACAGTGGACCTGTGACAATATGTCATAATCACCATCACTGCAGAAGAATATATAAAGCATCAAAAATAACTGGGAAGTATCCCATACCTGTGCTCGAAAGGCTCTGGATCAGAAGGTCTGCCAGGGCTGTTGCCTGATGAGCACTTGTGTGTCTTCTCTTCCCAATGAGATAACATAGCTTTTTCTAGCCTGGTGGTGCTGTAAGCAAAAGACTGTCCCCAAGTGCAGGAATGAGCCTGGTATGCTTTTGGCACTCTGCAGGTATAGCCCAAAGGCAAAGGCAGCACAAGAGGCAGCTGGGTGCTCCTGATTGGACACATCTGCCTTCAAGGGAAGCCTTCTTATGGAGGAGGGAAACTTAATGGACACTGTGGCTGACAAGTAAATGACATACTTTCAGTAGAATGGCATTAATATATATATATATATATATAATTTTCCCTCTGAATAGGGGCTACTTTGCTATTCAACATTAACCTAAAACTAAGTAAGCTAAAATATAAAAAGTATTCTTGCAAATCTCCATTATTCTCTGTGATGGGCAGTACTTAAATAGTAAACTTGGAGACAGTAGTGTAAAACAGAAAGGCAGGAAAGGAGAAAGTGTTTATCATGATGCTCAGAATGTGTCTCTTTGCTGCAGCCTTGAAAGCAGCTCCTAATAGCTGGCAATGCTCTGTTGCTGGAAGACAATATAACTGATCCAGACATGTTCAGCAAGTAGAATTCCAGAATCTCAGCCTTGTCCTTTCCTCACAGGCAACAGGAATTAGATTCCTTTTTTTCCCCCAAAGAGAAAAATCACATGAAAGTCCAGAAATTAGAAGCCAGGAGAGAGATCACATCTGCTTTAGACAGTTTCTCTCTTTTGGACTCGGGGAGAAAGGAAATAATTTCAGTGCCAGAAGTGCAAGAATTGTGCTGTTATATGGAAGCTTTGCAAAAGCAAAGCCAAAATCTGAGCACTTAACTTCTTTTTCTCCATATTATTCATTTTCTTCTGAACTTCAGCCAAACTGCCAATTCAAAACTCGTATCATGGCTTAGTACATGGAAATTCCAATAAAATTTATGTTGCCAGTTAAGAAGTAAACAATGTGAAATAAAAGAAAGTGATTGAGAAAAAAGGAATGTGAAATAATATAGACAGTTGAGTTAGATGGCCTAAATGTTTCTATTAGCGAAAAAACCAGTTAGATCTGTTATACAGTAACAAAAATTATCAGAAAAAGATCTCAGAAATGCTTTTTCACACACACACATACACACACATACACACACACACATCTGTGTACATTTCTCCCCACTACACCCCCTACTGCTTTTTCTTCCTGCTTTCTACCCTATAATTTTTTCAAGAGCTGATACTTGTCATTTTCATTCTATTCTCCCAGAATAAAGTTTCCAAGAAGTTCCCTAATGTTCTTTTTGGATTTTGAGAATTAAAACAGAACAAACAACAAAAAAAAAAAAAAAAAAACCAAAAAAAACAAAAAAAAAAAAAAAGCCAAAAAAAAAAAACCAAAAAACCAAAAACCAAAAAGAACAAAACAAAACAAAAAAAAAACCCAAAAAAACCTGGGCTTTTCCCACATTTTAAAAAGTTTTCTATTCCTGCATTTTGACACAGACATAATCTACAGGTGAGTTCAAACAAGTGGGTTGCTATCCTCTGTTTCTATGGAAATGAGTGTCAGACCTGTTAAAACAAAGCACATACTTTACAGTAATCACTATATGGCGATTATTTAAAATAACCAGAGCGTGTTTTTCCCAATCCAACCTCTCTTTCTATGGATACAAGCTGAAAATAGTTGTAGAGAAGCCTGTTTGATATTTTTTCTAATTCTCTATGTGTTTTGGATGCTCTAAGTTCTCACAAGGTACTATGGATAGTAAGATCTAACAAGACCTTCCAGTGTGCTGTAATTTGAACTTGAGAGGACCAATTCTGTGAGCCAGAGTTAGGAAGCATTCTGGTGTGTGTAAACAGAAGTTTGAATGAACACTGAGTGCAGTACTCCACCTAGCAGCTTTAGAAGGAGGGAAAATATTTGCTGTTTTCTGCTATTTATTGACTCGCTTCAGAGAGAGCAAACTCAGCTAAACAAGTTTTGAGTTTTGTGGTCATGAGCTGCTCCTTGGACAAGCTAGTCATAACACCATAGAGACCCTGACCACTTCACAAGACAGAAGATGTGACCCATGAAGTTTGCAAAGCCAATCTCATGTTTCATTTGGAATGAAACCTCACTCCATTTCCTCACCAGGCACAACAGAAAGTCCCCACTCCTCACCTTCCTGAATGCTGCCAGTCTTGCTGAACTCCTGTACACAGATTATTTTTTCTAGCAGTGCACCTGGCACTTGTATAGACATGAAGTAAGAGAGGCATGTCCCATCTTACAGAGGTTACTGCTGGAAACAAGAGAAAACATGACCTAAGGTGGAGGCAGAACAAATGCACCAAGGAAAAGGTCTTGACTTTGTTGTTCTTGTCCTCTTCACTTTGCCTCCCTGGTCAGTTCCTGACATCATGCTTGAAAGACACACTGGGAAAGATTATGTGTCTTGCCTCTCAGTTTAGGAAGGACATTAGGACAGAGCTGCTGGGTAGACCATGGTCTTGGAAATCAAGCTCTTTGTGAAAGTGCTCTATTATGGTTTTATGAGCCTGCTTTTGATGGCTTGCTGTCACTGTTCCCCTTTAAGTATTAAGTATTTAAGCTAAGATCTTCCAAAATTACTAATAATTATGTACTTGAAATTCAAGACTGAAGCTTTTTAAAGCCACAAAATCAATGTCAAAACACTGAAAAAACTGTGGCTTTTTCAAGACCCTTGAAAAAATCAGGCTTCAAGGTCTCTCAAGTTAGGTAAGCAAAGACATGGAAAACTGGTAGTCTTCCAGAAAAGAGTAGCCCATATCAATACCTAATTGGTGAAAGTTAATAGTTTTGAGATCCAGACCTCAGACCTGAGCACTGTGAAATTAGAAGCAAATAACGAAATTTGAAAATAATATTGCAGTGTTTGTAAGTTCCTGCTTTTCCCATCAGGACTGTAAGGGCTCCCTGGTAAATTCTGTCACTAACTCAGAGTGGGGTGATGCTTGAAGATTATTCCATGTGTAGAAGGTGGGAAGGATACAGTACACAGAAGATACTTCCAGTATCACAGTAGATACTCAGACATGCTTTCAGCACATGCCTCCTCCAGATCTTCCCAGCCTGCTCACTCACCTCCCCACTTTTCTGTCCTCTTCCCTTCTTTTCTGATCTTTCCACCCTTCTCCATCACCTGGGCAAGCAACCCATTTCCAGACTCGCCCCATGCTCTGACTCAAACCCCTGATGCTCATAGTGCCTTGCTGGCACATCCTTCCATATCGACAGGCTCTAATATTCCTCATGGGAGGAAGATAAATTGCAATTAGTCAGGCTTAAAATGCAGTCTCTTCACTCCAGCTGAAGTAACTATGGGATTGGAGGAGGAGGAAGAAGAAGTGGAGAAGTGATTTTGTTTTACAGGATCTAGAGTAAAAAAAAATGTGGTTTTACTTCAGCCTTGCCAGCCCACTCGTCTCCTGTGCCCATACTGGACATCGTCTGGACTTCTCCATGCCACACTTCTGGAGTTCAAGCTCTGCCATGACTGCGTGTGAGATAGCACACAGGGCTGATCCAAGCAGGGGTCATGGGACTATGGGCCACAGGGCATTCACACATGATAACAAAGAAGTGGTAGTGTTGGGAATATTCCCTTCTGGGGAGGCTGTGCTGAGGAGGTGGTCCTGATATCCCATCTCTTGGCACCATCCACCCTCTCTCCTTCGGTGATCCCATGCCTCAGGGTATCAAAGGCTGGAAAGCAGGAAGATTTGACAAAGAGCTTGAAATCACACTGGAAATTTTGGGGAAAACTGGAGGAAACTTTTCTGTGAAATAATTGCATAAACTAAGAGGGAACATTTGAGAACTGCAGTTTTGAATATGTGATTTTAGATTAAATGCATTTCTGTAGGAGAATAGTTTGTAAGGATAGTGCAGAAGGCAATCTTTCCCAATGAGTTACAGCTGTACTGATTACTCAGGAGTGGAAACAGCCTTGCCTGTCCAGTGAGCATGGGTCAGCTAGGTGAGAGTGAGTTGCAGTTGCAGGGTTTGCTGTAGTTCAGGATGGAGTCTTCTGGCTGTGCTGTGAGGAGGAAGGAATATGTGTTCATGTGAGGGACAGACAGAGTTAGGCAGCCGGGAAAGCGACAGAATGAGGTTTAGCCAGTCATGCAGGAGGAAAAAAGAAACTTGTAGAGAGGAGAGAAGGAGTCAGTGCTGTGTGGAGCTGCCTGTGAGAAAAGGAGTCAGAGTTGCCTGAGAGAAGGTATGCAAAGCTTTTAATAACAGACTGGTGTTGGTGCCAGTCATGTCTGTCTTGACATAACTACTGCATGTTTCCTCTGAATGCTTTCTATAGTTAATTTAGACATAAAATGAAAAATGTATTTTAAGAAATGAATGCATTTCTCACCAAAGTAGTGTAGGGTAGGGGATCACAACTCACAGATGACCTGACAGTGAAACTGCCACAGGGGTTACTGTAACTGGGGCTCCAGTACCCAAATACCAGTGGGTTCAAAGGATATATTTGGGCCGGGATTAGCATGGACTATATAGCTGGGCTCATGCACAGGTCTGTCAGCAGTCCTACCCAGGGATAGCCCTTCATCTGCAGGGAGAGGCTGTAGGCCTGGAGATCAGATGGAGTTTGGGAAGGGTCATGAGGACATGGTTAGGGAGTGATGTAAATGCATATCAAGAGATTTCATCTTGAGGGGTGGCAAGTATTAGCTATGCAAGAGCAAGTATCTCTAGCTAAAGGCTGGAGATAGGGGCTCTCTCTGAGAAGGACAGTACTGTTTAAAGCTGAAGTCTGAAGAGAAACCTTGGTGAAGCTTTTGCATTAGAAATGGCCTCATATGCCAAATCAGATTTTTGTCTTCAGGACTGCATGAGTGAGGAAAAGGTTCAGGTTTGGGAGGCAAAAGCAAGTTAGGCAGGACTGCAGGGCTGGGGCTTGGCTGTTTGCATCCAGTTCGGGGCAGTAAAGGCTTTACAGGTAGCTGGGGCAGGAAAGGGTGGCTGGCTCAATGAGCCTTGTATCCAGAACTGTTCCTTGAACAAGGCAGAGAGCCAATGGTCATGCAAGGGACCAGGAATTCTTTTTCAGACTTTAAAATACCAAAGGGGCAGTGTCTAACTTGGATATGATGATATGTTCATCTGTCAAGAATCATAGAAGAATATTTTGGTTTACTGAAAACTGGGCAGCTCAGAAGTTAGTACTTGACTCATTCACTGCTCCCATCTGTTGCACACATAAGCACAACAGAACAGATGATTTTTGTCCGAGCCTGAGGTCTTTGACTGGCCCTCCATAAATGCTCCTTGCCAAAAAACAGACGTGGGGGAGGAAAGTTATCAGATATCATAGAGAAAGGAAAGGACATGAGCTTTCAAGTGCACTCCAGCAGAACGCTGAAGTGACCTGTCTGGAAGTGAAACCAGCAGTCTGCTTCCTCAACCTCCTGGACGCCTCTAACAGCTGCACAGACAGTGAGGGAGAGAATATTGTACTTCAAAATAATTTTCAGTAGCATTCTGCAGTACTTTAAAAACAAATAGAAGTATGAAATATGATGTGATGATAACCATCAGGCCTGTAAGTCTGGTAACTGGACTTCTACCTTGAAGACCTTAGTATGGGTACTTTGAGTCTTTTAAAAGGTGTGTTAATTTTTTTATTTCCTTTTTTTTTTTTTTTTCATGTGTGATTCTACTAGCTCTAGCCTTTCTTTTCATGCCCTCAGTAACAAAGCAACTCCCTCTTGAGAATGTTATTTACTTTCCATATTATGCACCCACCAATTTCTGGAATGGCAAGTACATTTGGATACCTGCATAAATTTAAATTTCAAGAAAGCCGTAAAGCTAAAACAAAGGATTCCCATCATCCAGAAGAAACACCAAAAATTTTTAATGGAAGAACTGAAGAGTCTCTACCTTTGTGCATAATCTGCTATACTAAGGTGTATTCCAAATGGAACTGCCATCTAAACAAGCAGAAAAATAGTTGGAATGTAGTGAGTTAAATTTAAATATTGCTAGAAATAGGAATTATTAGCAGAGCTTGGGGCAGGGTGTCACTAGCAGCAGTAAGATGCTTTTAGCTTTGTTCTCATAAATTATTTGTAAAAAGCCCTTGTACCTAATATGTAGCAATTAGTATTTTCCCATTTCCTTTTTCCCCCCTAGTCTCATTTACTCATTTTATCCTTTTCTGTCTTCTAACATCACCTTCTTATATTTTGTTCTGCCATCTGTTCTCAAAACATTGCAGTGTCTTCCATCCATGTCAAAGCATTAAAGCATTTGTTCATCCCGTATTAGAATGGCTCTGTATGTTGCCTTTTTTTTTTTTTAAGGGTATTTTGCTAAAAAAAAACCACCAACAACCCAGTGTGAAAAAGCCCAGGAAAATAGTAACGTTGCCTTTATTGTTTACACATATGATTAAAAGTTCGGTTTGGATTTAGACAGATCTTTATTTTCATTTTTTTCTTACTGAAATAGTATCCTTTATCTTCCACTACTGTTTCAACTGTTGTCATTCTATACGTACCAGTTTATTGGAATAAGGCTTTTTCCGTTCCTCCTTATCACTATGCTTGTCCTGGAATAACTCTTGCTAAAAGCAAGGGAAGAGCTTCGATTGTAATTAATCTCAGCATGGCCTCTGGCAGTGGGAAGCCAGCGCCCCTTGTCTGTCACTCCTGCCCTTGCACACAGTCCCCCTCTACCTTTACCGTGGGCCGCTCCAGGCACTGGAACAGCACAGCTGGCTCACCGCGAGGCCTCTCCCGGATCGGGGGGTGTACCTGAGGCAGGTCTCCCCTCTCCCCGGCACGCCGCGCCGTCCTTCCGCTGCCGGGGGCCGGGCCCGCTCCGCCCCTTCCTGCGGGCGAGGCGGCGCTTCCGGCGCGGCGCGGCGCGGCCTCGGGCATGGCCGGCAAGCGGAGCGGGGAGGCGAGCGGGGCGCCGCCGGCCAAGCGCGCCTGTGGGCCGCGCGACGAGGAGTTCAATGGCGCCCGCTTCAAAGCGCTGCTGCGGGACCCCGCGACCGCCGCCAAGGGTGAGGGGCTCTGCAGGGCGGGAAGACCCTGCCCGGGGGGCTGAGGCCGGGTTCCCCTCCCCGGGGCTGAGGCACATGGCGGTGGTGGCAGCGCTGCTGCTGGGAACGGCTGGGAACGGCGCACGCTGGCCTCGGGGTCCCGCCCGGAGCGGGCCCCACACGTGGCGCTGGTGCCCGGGGTGACGCTGTGGCCTTGCAGGGCTGGAGACCTTCGTGGCCGTCGCCAAGACGCTGCCATCGCCCCAAGTGTACGATGTCGTGGAGGGATACGTGAAAATTTCCATGGAGTGTGCTGAGATATTCAAGCTTCTCGATGGAGAAAGGAAGCCTGAAAGTGAAGTAAGTTGGACATGGGGTTGCAATTCAGGGGCTGGCGGCTACAATCCCAATAATCCCACCCTGAAAAA
Source organism: Erithacus rubecula (assembly GCF_903797595.1). NCBI lineage: Eukaryota > Metazoa > Chordata > Aves > Passeriformes > Muscicapidae > Erithacus > Erithacus rubecula. The sequence goes on along the minus strand of NC_136658.1, from coordinate 75,669 downwards.
GAACCAACAAAAGGTCGCCAAGGAATGGTCACAGCCCCCAAGGCTGCCAGAGCTCCAGGAGCGTTTGGACAATGCTCTCAGGGGTGCCCAGGGTGCTATGGTTGGGGTGTCTGTGCAGGGCCAGGGGTTGGACTGGATGATCCTTTTGAGTCCCTTCCAGCTCAGGATATTCTGTGTATTCTGTGACTCGGTGAAGAAATGTTTTGTGGTGTAAGTAACTCTGATAATTTAACTCTGGTTTGGTTGGTTTTTTTTTTTGGTTTTGTTTTGTTTTGTTTTGTTTGTTTTGTTTTGTTTTGTTTTTTTTTTGTTTGGTTTTGTTTTTTTTTTTTTTTTTTTTTTTTTTTTTTTTTGTTTTTTTTTTTTTTTTCCTGGAAGTAGCAGTGGCAGAAGCACCTAAGTGGCAGATGCTTTTTTTCAGTTTATAGGTGTTCCTGGATTTAATGACACACACAACCAATAGTACTGTCCAAATCAAGCTCTTGAGGTTCTTTAAATGTTATCAAAAACCTTTTAGGAAATCAGGGGATCAGTAGAAGCAGTTAAGAACACAAAATATAAGTAATCTAGTGAAAGTAAATGTTTTTAGATATCTCTAATATATCAGTATTTCTAGTAAGCCACTGGTAAAATTGACCTCTTTTTTCTTATTTCATCTGGACATAATTTATCCTCATCAGAATATGATGAATGAACAAAGAGTTCAACAGCTTTTCACTGTGAATCCTGGTGCAGCATTGCTAACTGCTTACAATGCAGTATTGCATTGTGTGGCTTTTTAACCATCACTTGCTGTTCTCTGCCTTTCAGTATCATTTTTGTCTGTGTAGTGATGACAGTGGCAGTGACAGCCTTTCCTCAACATCCCATTGCTGACAGGGGCTGATGTTTGTAATGGACACAGCCCCAGTGCTGTATGGATTCTGGATTCTTCTGGAAGGAATTAACTGCAAGACTGGAACAGCCCCAATGTTTTTTTCCAGCACATTTCATTTTTTGTTGTTCACTTGGGAGCAGTTGTCTCTTGAAGCACTGATTTCTTGAAACTACATGCTCTCAGAAGTGATTTTTTCGGAGAGGAAGCATTTATTTGGGAGAGAATCTAGAAGTTAATGATGTCGCTGTCCTCTTGGAGTGGGGTTACTCTCTTTATTAGTGATTATTATTAATGTTTGTGCAGCTAATAATTTCAAGTTAGATAATAACTTACTCTTCTTCTATCCTGCAGATGCTGTTAATCTTTCAAGCTCTAGAAGCCATTTTACTGAGGACAGCCAGCGACCTCTCACATTTTTCTGTTGTGGGAATGAACATTGTCAAAAAGTTGATACATTCCTATATGAAACTGGTCTATGCTGCATTGTATTCTGAAAATTACAGGTAAGTCTCCTTGGTGCTCTGGTGGAGAATCTCTGTCAGTTGGTCTGGAGGGATTGTGCTAGGCATTGCAAAATTAATCTTGACTTATTGCTAATAATCCACTTTCATTTAGTAATCCTTTTCCACTTGCCATAAAATAATTGCCTGTGGGAGTCTTTGCAAAGTGGAAGCTCTGATGCATCAAGCAATCCAGTGCTGTAGGATACTTTCCTGAAACTGTAGTTTTCATCACTTGTGCCTGTCAGCTCTACTGAGAGCTAACATGGATGGTACCTTGAGTCCTGTTATGTTAATGCTACTTGATTTTTTGGGTGAAGTATACTGTGTGGAACAGGGCTGGACAGTCTTCCTGTGGTAGTGGCAAGAGCTGCTCTTGAGTGCTTTATTTCCCTGTATTTTTTTGGAGTCTGGTTTCCATGTTTATAATGCATTTTTCTCTTTCAGACTGGCTTTTCTTCTTTAATTTTTCCAGGCACTTAAATCTGAGGTGACTTTAGGTTGCTAGATAACTGTGTTATATAGTCCAGACCAAACAGTTTCTCATGCTCATGTGTATAGGGGAAAGAAGTTGCAAATGCCAGAGACGTTTCAGTACAAACCTGGGAGGAAGAGGAAAGCAGAGAAAAAAACAAACTGAAATTGGCTTGTCCAAGGCAAATGACTAATATTTCAGTCTTTGAGTAGAATTGGAAAAGCTTTCTCTGCTTTCCCAGTTCATAGACACACAGCTGTGTTTCCTGCACTGTACACTTGGTCCTATTGCACCAGGCATTTTAACTGGACTGAGAATCTCCAATCTGTTCATGGTAGTGGCTGTTCAGATGATGGAGGTCCTGTGCATAGTGGCCCTGACACATTCCCGTTGAAATGGAAAACATTTATAAATTTGTGAGTTCAAAGAATCAGAGAATAACAAAGAACTGTCTAGTCCAACCCCACTGCAACGATTGTTAATTTTGGCTCTTTCTCCCTTCTAAACCACTTTATAAAGGGAATATTCTGCCTCACATTACGGCTTAATTTTGGGGAAGAGGATAAAAAGGCATTTCCTTCTCCCTTCTTGCCTCACCCCTCTTTCCCAGCTTCTCTTATTACTCCCTGAAATAGTTACTTGGATCGTTTAACTTCCCTGCTATTCTCTCTTTAAGTTTAAATCTCTTGGTTTGGTGGTTTGTATAACCATCCTCAAGGCAATAACCTGCAGGTTTACCTCTGCTTTGTCTTTTTAGGATGAGCCGAGGGTGCCTTACACTGTTGTCAGCAATGGTGGCTCAGGGCCCAGATTCAGCAAGGGATGTATATAGTCATTTTGATTTCAATAACAAATACCTGCCTGGATTGTTGAAAAAAGGATTTAAAAAGGTAAATTAAGGTCCTGCATGAAATGCCATGAAATGCTATGTTATGGCTCCACCAGCTATTTGAGCTAACTGCTTAGAACAAAGTTGTAGCCGGTGTTTGCTGTATTTACATCTGCAAGAACTTAACTCTCCCTTCCTGTCCTTTGTCAGGCTGAAGTCCTTGATTGTTCCTAACTAGTTACAGAAAATGCCTCATCTATTTCCAGCATGCTGTGGAGAAATATAAATGTGCAGTTTCTGTGAACTGTCCTTCTAGTGTCTAAAATAGTGAAACTGATAGTAAGCTCCTGAAAACTAATCAGTCTTTTTTGCAGTTTGGTCCCACTGAAATAAGTTGGAAGTTGGAGAGGGTATATTGCCCAATACTAATACAGAGTAATTGTGTTTGAAAGCATAAACAAGAGTTCTGAATAATCTCTAGCTGGAAATTCTTGAGAATATATGAGTGAGGAGAAAAAGATCACTCCTCTTTTTCCAGAAGAAACTATCTCTTGTTGCCTCCCAGTTTGCTAAAAATAGTTAGGATTGACCCAAATCAGTCTTTAGAACAAGAATATTTATTCATCATTCCAAATGCAAGTGTATAATAAATCCAGTATTGTTTGCAATGTTGACATTGCAACGTTTCTGGATTTTAAAGATTACTTGCAGAGAGAATGTGTCCGTTTGTGTTGGATTTGTGCCATCTCAGATGGAATTTTAGAGGTTTTCTTTATAAAGCAATCAAATGAAAGGCAAAAAACCAAAGACATCTCTTTTTCTGCGGAACCGCCTTTTATAGTTGCGGAATTGTCAGATTCCATGGTTTTGACCTCACTGCAGGAGTTGTCTGCAGGAGTAGCTCCCTCTTGATTTTAAGTGCTTGGGTGTAGTCTTTTCACCACAAGTTCCTTAAATACAGGAGTAAGGTACAAGGAAGGAAGCATCCAAAGGGTCTTACTGTTGTACAGCTTTCAGTGAAATTATGTCACAATTGGCTATCAGAGGTGAGCTTGCAACATAAAAATACCAGGCCCAAAGCTTACATCAAAATCCTGTTTCTCTTTATTTCTTCTTTTAACCCTTTCGTGAGTCTCTGCTGCTTTACCTTTTGCCTACTCAGAATCTTCTTTCAGGCTTCTTTACATGCAGCCTAATTTTGCACAGCAGGTTTAAAAAAAAATTGCAAATCGTGTCAATGTAGTGATAGGATGAGGGGTGACTTTTTATTTGAAAGAGAGTGTATTTACGTTAGATATTGGGAGGAGATTCTTGGCCATGAAGGTGATGAGACAAGAGTCCAGCACAGGGTGCACAGACAAGCTGTCACTGCCCCATCATCCCTGGAAGTGTCCAAGGCTGGCTTGGACTGGGCTTGGAGCAACCTGGGTTAGTGGAAGGCGACTCTGCCCATGGCAGGGTGCGGAATGAGGTTATCCTTAAGATCCATTCCAACTCAAACCATTCTGTGATTCACTGTTCATATCCTGTGGTGCTGTTACAGCAGGCTTTTGCTGCTTCCTGAGTTGGTAGCTTTATATTTGCCTCTTTTTATGGCAGTTTTGTGAACTGACCAAGCAGTGCACAAGTAGGGAAGTTCAATGATGCAGGATTTTGTATGAAACTGCTGTTAGTGTTTCCTTTTTCCTTAAATTTGTGGCCTGATCTCATATACTGGGAAGTGAATTAGTATATTTTTCTTTTATGTAAAAGTGATCTGCTTAATGCAAGAAGTTTTTTAGCTGAATACACTGTATGCCTTACATGTAAATGTATGTCTATAGCTGCATGCAGCATGTTTATGGAAGTTGTTTCTTAGGGATAATCAGCAGCTATCAATTCTGCAATTGGGCACAAGCTGTGTGCTAACAACATTTTTTGTATTTACCTTTTTGTTTCCAGGGAAGTACAGATGTCCGCATGGCCTATATTCAGTTCGCTCTCTCCTTTCTCATTGCTGGTGACAATGCACTCTTGGCACAGGTGCTGGAATTGAAAGGTACTGCATAATTGCTTGTTGGGTTTTTGTTTTTAAGGCACAGACATTTATAGGTGATAATAAATAAGACCTAGTCAAAAATGTAAATCACGTAGAGACCACTAATAAGGAGCAAAATCAATCTCTTTCATCTTATTACCTGAAAAGCTTTGAACTTCTTTGGTAGGGTAGTAAATGAGCCTCTTCTGCTTGAGAACAATATGCCATCTGCTAAAACTTTGCAAAAATAGAAAGTTTTTGGTGACAAGAGATTAAAAAAAGGTAAATCTAATATAAAAGGTTGAGGTCATAGAGTCAATATACATAAAGGCAATGAATGGCCTCCAGGCTTGCTCATAAGACACTAACAGTGGATATGTTGCATTAATTTTCTTTTGGAAAGGGTGTACTTCAGTTGCCTTTCTGCCCTGTGCATTGTGACCCTTGGTAAAGTTATGAGAGAATTCAGAAGGGATCTAGAAATGCTTAAAGAAAAGTCCTTAAGCCATTAACTGGCAGCAGGTCATTTCTCCTTTGGCAGGGGACTGAGAACTGGCTGTAATTATTTACTTCTCTAGTTCCTGCTGTCCCAGGGCTGCTGATTTCGTTAGGTGCTGGAAATGGTTTAGTTCTTTCAGGCCGTGGATTGCACACCCTGGCCCAGTCAGTACAGCTGGCTTTTATATTCCCCTGTAAGAGCCCCGAGTTCGAGCCAAAAGATGATGCATGTGGTTGGAGATGGAACCTCCAAACATTTGGGAATCACTCAGTGAAACAAATACAAGTTCACAAATTCAAATACAAATTCAATGGGAAGAATATGAATTTACTTGAATTTTAGTATGGTATTTCAGGGCCCAAAGTGTATTGAAAGGTGACAGATGCTGTAGCAGTGTTAATCAGCAGGTTGGCAAATTAGCCAGTCAAGGTCAGAGTAGGTTTGGCAGCATCACTTGCTCATCACCACAGTCACAGGCACATCATTCTTCTGAACTCTGCTGCCTTTTGGTTCATCCTGGAATATAACAGCAAGATAAGTAGTGTGACATGGAAGAAGAATAGGTATGAATTCCCTGAAGCCTTTTAGTATGAAAAGAGCTTTCACATTTTGACTTAAATTTAAAATATCCTCTTTAAGATTTCATTCCAGATATTCTTCGCTCTGAAATAAAGGAAGACAGAGTTTCTACTGTCAATCTTCTACTTTCCACACTGAGAACTAAGGTATGATACACCCGTTGTCTCATGTTTTCTGTTTTCCTCACTGCTGGAAACAGTTCTGCAGTGATTTCTCACACACTGTTCAGTTCTTAGGGCTGCTGGCAGTGTGCTGCTGTAGTGTCTGTCACTGATAACGTGTGTTGGAGGTTGGTAGCTTGGCTATGTTACTGTCTCAGGATTGAAAACAGGGAGGCAGGAATTGCTGAAAGGTGTGGGAGTCGTGGTGGCTGCCTTTCCTGTGCTCTGTCACCTTCTGAGCCCGGCCTCTTCCCTGAGATGCACTTTTTGCTTGTAGAGTGTCTGCAACTGAGATGTATTTTGTTTTATTTCTTCTAAAATGTTTTAGACTCCAGTATTGATGATTTTTTAATATCTGTTCTGAGTGATGTTGCATAAGCTGTTGGATGAACAGTTGAGAGAATGAAGAAAAAATAGTTTCAAATTCAGGGTGTAGCCATTAGAGCCTGCCTCAAGCTCGGGCTTTTCATTAATAACCAATTAAAGCCAAAAATGTCCTTTCATTTTGCTGTTGCAATAACACAAAAAGAGGAGAATAAAAAAGCTGCCATTTACATGTAAAATAGACCTCCTTGAAACTTATTTTTCAAATGAAGTTTTTCCTGTGTGGGCATCATACATCATGAGTTGTTAGATTATTGGTGGACCCCAGCACACTATATGACTCTTTCAGCTTAGCAAGAAAAATGAGAATTAAAGCCAGCAGTAAAACACAGCTGAAGAACTTTTGAGAAACTTCCTCCGCTGTCTATTCCATTTCATTCAGAATTTATTTGCAGTAGGCAGAGGTTGGTGTAGGGTCAAGGTGGAGCCAGGAGCATATGAGAAGTGTTGACAGCACAGTCTGAGCCTTTCTTCTGCCCTGGTGAGGAGACCCAGCTCTGTGTGTACTAGAAGAATGAAGTGTGTTGCTATTTTGCCATGATTTTGTGATAACTTGCAATGAATAGAAGAGTTGGCTTTTTTCTCATTTTCAGGTGGTTCATAACAAAAATATCAGCAAAACTCAGAAGGTGCGCTTTTTCACTGCAGAAGTGTTGGTTCACATTGCTTCACTGTACCGTTGGAATGGGATTACTGATGTCAGCCCTGAGGATTTAAAGGTCTGCTCATTTCTTTCTTTGCTTAGTCCTTGTGCTGCCTTTTTTCCCCCTCCTCTTGCAGCCAATGGCTTTTGAAACAGCTCCCAATTGCTCTGAGCTTGATGAGCTCAAAAAGAGGAATCTACTGAGCCTATTCAAAGTGAGCCCCCAAATTTCTACTGCTTCTCACTGGGTTTTGGCTACAGATTTTTCACTTTTGTGTCTACCCTCTTGTATTCCTCTGCCAGGTGCTTACAACCTTGCCACTCCCATCCTGACGTACACCCTTTGGAGGAGATCTGTTTCTAGATCTAGTACATGTCCGCTTAGAGCGGTGTGAATCTCCAAACCCCTTTCTTAAGCATGAGTTTCAGTTCTGAATATCTTTAAGTTCTTAGAGTTCCTGACTGTCCCTGTAAGTCATGAGCTTCATGATTTCCCAGCCACAGCTGTCAAGAGTCTTCTCATCTATAAACATCTTGAGTTGTTCTGGATTTAGAAGGTGAACGGAACCGTAGAATCACAGAATGGTTTGGGTTGGAAGGGACCTTCAATTCCTGAGCTCCTTTTCTTAATCTGTACCAAAAGCCAAACTTTTTTATACTATTTCTCTAAGAGGGGCCATATAAAATGTAGAGTGAAGTTGATATCTGTGATAGGAAATCTCAAATGACTTTTTTACTCCTTGTTGATTTTTTAGGTAGCTCAAGGTTCTGAAGAGGTGGGAAAAGCAGTGGTGCGAGAACTTGTGCATAGTTTCTTGATGGACCTCTGCTGCTCTCTGAAACATGGCATAACATTCCATGATCCAAGTCTTGGAACTTCTGGCAAGTAAGTCACTGGGCAGCTGGGATTGTATGTGGATTTTTTTGTTAGAAGCAAAAGAGCCCTCACTAGTTACTGTGTCTGCCCTGAAATGTGTGGTAGTAATTCACTGTTTGTCATGCAGAAAACGTGGAGGTAAATTAATGTCTTACTTCTGAGTATACACTTGGAATTATTCCAGGGGGGGTGAGAGGCATTGCCTTCAATTAACAGCTAGACAATCTGAAGAGTTCACATCTCATATAAAGTATCAAAATAAGGATTACTTATGTAAAATATTTTTTTTGTGTGTTCAACAGGGGAGGAAATGTGGTACTTCTGCACTTCCTGCTCGGTTTAAGAACTGCAACAGAAGATGAAATGGTTGCTGATCTCCTGGTGAATATTCTCAAAGTATGCCCAGATTTATTGAATAGATACTTCAAGGAGACCCATTACTCCTTTGTTCCTAGAGTGGCACCTGCTTGGATGGACAACATGAAGTTACTCAAGAAGGTAAGAGTATGGATGGTGGTAAAATGCCATGCTCAGAGCAGGAGGCTCTATAGACATGTAAACTAAACTGAGAAAGAAGGAGTTGGTGAAAGAAACAGTGGAAAACATCACATCAGTGACATATTTTTTGAGATGCAGCAACATCAAAGCTCAGGTAGAAAAACCTTTTGTCCTTTGTGAGTGTTTCGCTGCCTCTTTGTTTAGCTTAAAATGGGCAAGTAGGATCTGTAATCTCCTGCAAAAGAATGCTGGTTGCGTACAGAGAGTCCATTGAGTTGAGTAGGATCTGGCAGATGCTGAGTAGCATTTTTGCATAAAAATTGTCATCTAGTGTTGCCATTACTTCCAACAAGTCCAAATCCTTCTGTAAAATGCTCACCAGAAAAAGCTGTCATCTCCAGGGCTGTTGCAATGGGGCTTACATGTTTGTTTCTTTTCTTTCAGATCTATGAGGCTCAACCAGATGTCTCCAATTCTTTTAAGAGCTCAGAGTTTATTCCTCTTCCCAGATTGCTGTCTATGGTGATGGTAACAACAGTCCCTGCAGTGTGCAATAAAATAATGCTCAGCAAAGGGTTAAATGTACGAGCAATCTATAATATTTCAGTGACTTTTTCATCCCAGTTAGTACTGTTTGATTTTAGTGTGTGATCGTTTAAGAAATTTCTTAAGTTGATTAATTGCTTGTGTTTTTAGTGTCTGCCCTGGCATAAATCTGGCTTTGGGAAGCACTGGAAAATGAGTATGGGTACTGATTCCAGGTGCCTTTCACAAGCACCAATTCTGCCACTGTCCCCTAGTGGTTTACACTGGTAATCTGTGGATTCTTTACTGCTAGCCAAGATCTAGCAAATAATTAATTCATTGACCAATTCTAACACACATGGAGAGTACAGATTCTGTGCAAAGCATAACAGGAATCACTGAAATGTCATTAATTCACTTCCTTCTTTTAGTTGCCCAGCACAGTGGTGAAGCACAGCATCCTGTCACTGGTATCCATGGTGCTGAGAAGAGCCCTGAGGAACATTGAGCACTGTTTGTGTGAAGACACCTGGCGAAGGTCACAAATCTACACGCTACCAGCAATGCAGGAGTTTGTGCAGCTGTACAGAGAAGCTGTCAGCAAGGTAGAAAGAAAGAGACAATTGGGGGCTGACAGGAGGCATTTTACAGGCAGTAGGCAACTGCTCTCCTTTGTACTTTTTCCCCATGTGGTTCCAGCCCAGGAACCAGGAGATGGTATCCTGGGGAGGCTGTGAATTAAATGGTGAGGTAGGAGCCTACATTTCCTGACATGTCTGTCTGATGGCATGCAAATAAAATTCTGTGGTGAGGCAGATTAGTAACATTAATGGCTGTTGTGCTGCAAATTACTTCCAAGAGCAGGAAGCAAGTTTTCTTCCTGGTTCAAATCAATGCAGCCAGCAGAGGTTACTCAGAAGTTACTAGACTAAAGAGCACTTGAGTTGAAAATATACCACGAAGAAGAAAACTCAAGTTTTTCACAGGAAACCTTTACAGTAAGATGCTCTTTCTAGTACTTGCGTTCCGCAGAAGCGGAAATAGAATGCTTGATTTCAGGTCATTCCCTGGTTGGAACTGACCTTGTATGCAACATTTGTGAAGAGCAGCAGATCTTCCTGTTGGGTGTTTGGGGCTGTATTTATCACAGGAGCTTTGTCTTACAAAGGAGAGCTGCTGCAATTTACTGTTTCTGCTTTTAGGTTTTACCAGACATGAATAATCTAGTGGCTGTCTGGCAGTCCCTTCTGAAGCAAAAGAGAGAACATACCGATGGCCCAGCAGAGAAAAAGGAAGGTGATGTCTCCATGACTGAAGCGGGAGTTGCTGACCAGCATGGTAGGCAAAGCAGGTGGAGTTACAGCTTCTTATCTCTGTGGGAATGGGTTGCAAAACCCTCATCCCCGCCCCCCCCCCCCCCGAACTTGAGCCGAATCAAGGTGTCACTTGCATATTTACTACTCACCTTTTCTTTGTTTAGTTCTTCAGGCTGCTAGAATTGCCTGAGTATACTGCTTAACGTATAGGCTGCCACTGCTACTAGAAGGTTTAGCAGTTTGACTTTTATGTCCCAGGATCAGAATGGCTGAGGTTGGAAGGGATCTCTGTACATCGTCTCTGCCTGAACCTGGTTACCCAGTTCCATGTCCATACCTTTTGAACGTCTCCAAGAATGGAGACTCCAGAACCTGTTTGGGACCCCTTGCCTGGGTGCTCGATCACCCTCACTGTCAAAAAGTGTTTCCTGGTGCTCAGAGTGTTCCTGTGCTCCACTTTGTGACAGTGTCTCTGCTCCTGCCACCGGGTGCTTCTGGGTGGAGCCTGGCCCAGTCATCTTTGCACTCTCACTTCAGGTGTTCATAGGCGTTGATAAGATGCCCCTAAGCCCTCTCAACAGCCCTAGCTGTCTCAGCCATTCCTCCAGTGAGAACACCCAGGAGAGATGTTCCAGTCCCCTCACCATTTTTGTGAGCCTTTTTGGGACTCTATCCAATGTCTCCATGTTCTGGGGAGTCCGGACCTGAACACAGCGTTGCTGGTTTGGCATCCCCAGTGCTGAGAAAAAGGGAATAGCAGCTTCCTGACACCAGGACTCCAGAGCCTTCAGAGCCTTCCCTTGAAATCTGCTCTCCACTTGGGTGGCCCTCAGAATGTACTGGTGGAGGGGGCTGTTCCTTCCCAGGTGCAGGGCTCTGCTGTTCCTCTTATAGAACTCAGCCCTCATGCCCTTGTTCTTTCCATGCTAGTAGTTGTTTCGCAGCCACAAAATAAAAACTGGCAGGGAGACTGATAAGCCTGAAAAATAATTTTTTTGAGAGATTTTTGTTCAAGTTATTTTACCAGGAGGTAATTTTTTTAGCTGTTTGTTGCTGTAGCTACCCAAATGCATGTATTGATGTAAGGTAGTAGTGGAGCTTTGAGTTTTGGAAGAGGGGGAAAGGGAAGTAGTGTAGGCTTCATTTATCCTCTCTCAAACCCAGTGTCCCCCCTGAAGGGCTTGCTTCCACAGTCCCATTGCAGGGAATGGGAAGTTTCAGGGTTGTCTGCATCTTGGCCCATGGCCTTTGAAGGTTTCTTTGTAGGCTAGAGATAAATCTTCACAGGGTCTATTCCACAGAGAGACTTCCTGGAGCAAAAGGTTTTTCAGTGCATGTCCTTCTGTGCCTCCCTTTGGGCAGCAAAATGTTGTCAGCACTGACAGTCCAAAGCTTGGAAACCAGTGGAGCAGCTAGTTTCTGTAGGAGTGGAGCTGTAGTTCCTCAGCATTCTGAGGTGGTAATGCTGTGTCACTCCCTGTTTACCTTTTACAGATTTATTTGCATAGTGCCCACTAGAGAATTCTTTTCTAATGGCAGCTGAGACTCAGGCAAACAAAGTTTATCCGTGGTATTCATTCACTACTTCCTAACTCCCAAAGGGAGACCAAGTTAACAGGAAAAAATGAAGTGTTAAATGTTCTGGCCTGTGCTTTCATTGCTTCCTTTCATTAATGACTGGGTAACAAGTAGCTTTCTCTCATACAGCTATCATCTGTTATCTGGCTCTGGCCAAGAGCTTACACTGAGAAAGTATTATTTTGAAAGGGGAAAAGGAAAGAAAAAAAAAAGTTTTAACTGAAATAATAAATTTGCAACAAGCTGTACTGCACTTCCCCAGCTAAGCCTACCTGACATTAGCTAAAAGTAGTGTCCCCAGAGATCAGCAGCATCCTTCACATTTTCCTGTTACTCAGCCTTAAATTAAACAGCAGCGGGACTGGTGCAGTTTTTACAGGGAGCATTCAGATGTTCAGGTTGGGTTCCAGGCATTTGAGCACTTCTCAGTCAAATTGGAAACGGCAGCTCTCAGTCGAAGCACTGAGTAAGTGGATTTAGTTTGGAATGCGTTCATACAGGAGTGCTGGGGGAGGGAACTGGAGATGCACTGGGTGTCTTTCTCTTCTTGTTGGGAAGATAGCAGGTCATTTGCTAGTCAGGCCTGCTGGAAATGCAGTTAGTAATTCTCATGCTGGGTAACGGAGGTGCCACACTGTGCACCCTTGCTGTGAAGGGAGAAGAAACTAATTATGAAAACAATTTGTTTAGGTTCAGATGATGCTGAGAAGCTACTTCTGAAAGCTGCACTGCTTCAGGTCATATGTCTTTATCAGAAGGTCGTGCCCCACTTGGTAGCAAGGAGCAACTTTGATTTTAGCAAGCTGCTAAAAGGTATGTGATGGGTATTTGTATTTCCTCCACTGTTTTCTCTGGCTGTTTACCACTTCCATAGCAGAAGGGAATGTTTGCTTTTCTGTAGAGATAAAGAACTGCTTTCTAAAAGTATCCCATTTTAGTTTCTCCATTGTGTTGGCATTTACTGTTGCTGTTTCTGTGGTGCTCTGGCACTGTTAAATTCCATAGCTGCTCTGCCACACCCAGCTGTCAGCACTAAGTTTCCCTTCAGTCTTCCTCTCTGTGTGTCATAGTCTTGGAAGTGTTTGGTCTTCATGGACTTTGAATTCTAATCTTTCTGAGGAGCACTTATCTTCAGCTCTTACTGAGGTTTCTTCTACCCCTCTGTCAACCCACTGTCAGTAAGTTGTTTCCAAACTCTTATTATCTGCAATGATAAAGAGTTTTTTGAACATAATGGCTCACAGAAAGTTGGGAGTGGGCGTGAAGAACAGCACCTCCCAGTCTGCCAGTGTCCTCTGAAAATCTTGTAATAGAGATTTGGCCTTGGTAGAGTCCAATAGGACAGGGCCTTGGAGGGCAGAGAGGCCTTAGAGTGCTGGCTGATATCCAAGGACCACCTCCTCCAAGCTGTGAGTTCTGAAGAGGAAGAAATAGGAAAAAAGTGCGAGGAGGCTTCCATGGATGATTAAGGAGGTGATGAGCAAAATCACAGGAAAAAAAAAGAAGCTGACAAATTTGGGAAGGTCCCCCAGTGCTGCTTGTGGTCCAGTTGGTACAGCCATGTACAGCTGAGACCAAGGGAGAAAGCAAAGGGTTGTTTGGGCACCACTGCTCTCTGTGGGCCACCAGGGCTTGTGGGCCACCTGGCTTGAGCAGCCATCTGTGTGTTTTAAGCAGGGCCTGGGATGTGTAAGGGTGGGATTTATGTAAATGCCTTAATTAACTTCAATTAGAGAAAAAGGGACTTTAACCAAAATCTCTCTCTAAATCAACGGCCTCACATGTGAGGTTTTTCTCCCTCTGTCAAAGCATACTTAATTCATTTTTGTTCTTGGTGACTCAGCAGGTCCCATACCCTGTTTATCCCTTTATTTCTTGCACTTGTCTGCTTACTGCAAGGTGGACAAAAGGCAGGACACATTTTTGTGAGGCAGAAATCTCTTCGTGGGTCTGTTGGGTACATTATGGAGTAATAAAGTTGAACAGGCTGGAATATAAAGTGTCATTCTCAACGAAATGAAATGAAGTGAGCCTGGGTATTGATTTTGAAGAGAGATGATGATTATAGTGTAAAAGAATCACGAGGCTTTGTTTTCTCAGATGTGTCAGTGTAAGAGTTCTGTTGCTCCTTCTGGTCACTCGGATGGAAACATGAATCAAAGGCATCATGTTTTTCTACCTTGTAGCAACATGTTCTTTAAATAGCTGGTGAAATTTTATTGTTTGGTGTTACTTAAGGTTGGACTGCCTTGGTGGTGACTGTTTAAAATGTAAAATTAAATTGTTGTTTCTGTAATGTGGACCCCAAAGATCCTGCTCAGGCATCAGTGCTTTGTACAGCTGATGTCCCTGTGTAACTCAGTGCAGGTCATGGGTGGGCAGCTCAGGTTTGAATTGCAGTGCAAGACCTCCCTCACCTGTGACAGGAGAAAAGAAGTGATTGTGCCTGTGCTGGTGATAACAGTGATGCAGGGAAAGACATGAGTGTGAAGTTCCGTTGTCTGGAGCAAATATCGTCGTGGTAAAAGTACTAAGATTTCCTGTTGACTTCAATTCTATATTTTGTTCTCCAGTTTATTATTACATCCTTTGTGCTGCCTGCAGATCACAGCTTTTCAGGGTTGCTGATACTGACAGAAGAGACTATATGTTCCTGTGCAGGACCAATGGTTTCTGCTGGGGTCAGGTGATGCAGTCTCCCTCTGAGGGCTGGATTCCCACCTTGGGTTGTCCATCCTTGGTCGAAGTGTGTCTGGAGATCCCATGATATGAAGATCTGCCAATTGCCAGCTTGTCTCACGGTTGTGTTTTAAACCATAGAACACGAGTGCTCTGCTGCTCTCTGGAAGATGGACCAAACTGAAGTTGGTTTCTTGCTTTCACCCCTCAGGTATAGTCACTGAAAAGGGCATGCGGGAGGAGGTCCCTCCTCTTCTGCAGCACCATATCCTGAAAGTGGCTTTGGAACTTCCTGCAAACAAATTTGCCTGGTTCAGAGTACAGGTAAGAGACTGATTCAAGTTTGTTTCCTTGGCTTCTTGTTCTCAAATCTTTCCATCCGGTATTGGCTAGTTTTAAATTAGTCCACTCATTTTGGGCAGTGACAGTTTTGTAAAAGCAACAGGAATTGCAGTCTTTAGCAGTAGTGAAAATCCCTTCTCAGTTGAACAAGGACAACAGTTTTTGCCTCCCCAATGAACACGGGAGAAGGTTCCTGTGGCTCTTTGTGTTTCTGGAAAGGAGCACAAGTGAGGATATGTTGGTTTCCACTTTTCTGGAAAGCCTGAGGTTGTAGACCAGGGAAATGAGCCACTAATGGGAGCCGTCCCACTTCTTCCCAAGGAAGACTCCAACATTTTTTAGTATTCTCCATAATTAGTAGAAACCATCAGGACCCCAGCTCTCCTTTTTACTGCAGGCTTGTAAAATAAGAGCTCTGTCAAGAGTTTGCTTGATATATCAGGAGAAAGGAGTGGACCTGGCTTTGAGGAGAAGGAAATACCCATGAAGTGTAGTTAACAGGGACAGGTGTGGAATGACTGGGGGGTAAAACATGATTGATGAGAGAAGTGGCTTTGTCTTGGGCCCTTGTAGTTGTTGAGGTTTCTTCCACTTTCCAGGAAAGTGTGTCACGAGTGAGTACAATGATCCTGGCTCCTTGAATGCAGAGTAGTGCAAATTATCCCATTTCTTTCTGGCCTTGGGATTTTTGGGCAGGTCTATAAAATAACATTCTTATCTTACATACCAGTCTCAGTGCAACATAGTCCTGTACAGTGTTTCTGTAACAGAAGAATTTAATTTTTTTTTTGTAGGATATCTCTGAGACAGAGAAGATATCTGGTGAAAAATCAGTCTTCTATTTACTGATGAAAATGTTTGTTACAACTAGCCATTCTCATCTGAAAATTTCCACCAAAAAATTAATCATTAAGGTAAGATTTTGAATTGAAATATCAGGATATTCACTGTATCCCACCGGTCTGAAATTTCAGGATTGTAAATTTTTTTCTTAAAGCAGTTACCTTTGCTGCAGGATTGTGTGGTCAACAGAGTCTCCTTTCCTGTTTCCTGTGACTTTGTCAGAATTTGCTGTCAGATGACTGGCTATTAATGAAATATTTTACATAAATAAATGCTGTGAACTGTCTTCCCTGCAGTAGATGATGGAAGAGTAAGGAAAATGTCTTTAATGTTGGTGCACCCCCCCTAAGCTGAATTAATTCTGATACTGTAATAAATCAGTGCAGTTTGTGCCTGCAAAGGTCTTGACATTGATCAAGAAGAGATTACTTTTTATTTTTTATCAATGTTTATTTAATCTCTGCTTCAGCACTGCAGCCTTTCATAAGCCTTACCTAGTTTGCTCTGGCCCTGCAGAGTAGTCTTCTCTGTCACTGTCTGATACAAACTTTGATGCAAGGAGTGCTTTTGTCTTAGAAATTAATTAAAATCCCCTTCTGTATATTTAAATTAGTTATCTGACTTTCAGAAAAACTGGTCAGCTACAAGTCCACGAGACACCAGAGGCTGCTGTTTTTAGCACCTTATTAAAAGAGGACATCCTTTAGTTATCTCAGAAAGGGTAGAGATTTGCATTAGGAATAAATGCAGCCAAACCTTCCTGCCAAGAGAAAACCCAAGAACTGGGAACTGGCCCTGGACGGGGCTTCTCATGCAGTGTCCTGCAGTATTCATGGCACACAAATTTGTACCCAGCTTTGTGCATTGAATCTTTGCATTTAGCTCCAGTCACAGAGTGCCATTGTAATACTCAGTCCGGACCAAAGTTACAGTGATTGAATTTGGGTTTAGTTGCCCTTGATCCTTGCAAGGGGTTAAAGGCAGGTTCACTTGGTCTCCCAGTGCTGAATGTCTCAAGCAAAAGCTGCTCAAAATGTGCTGTTTTTCTGGTTGTTTTGGATTCTTTTGCCAGGTGGGAACGTGAACTGCTTGACTTGTTCTTCTGTCCACTTTCCACTTCAGTCCTTTGCATTTTCGCTGAAGGGAGTGCAGGAACAGGGAAGTTAGGGCAGTTATGTCAGCAGAAAGGCTGCCAAAAATAAATGGTAAAGACTTATTTTTCTGCACAGTGCCATGTTATTGAAGGTTTGTTTTTGGATTTCACATTCTGTTCCTGCCTGTTTTTGTGAGAGCTGCAAGTGCATTTCTATTTCAGGACTGTGCCAAAAATAGTCACTTACATTATAATGAGTCCTTTTTCCTTCATTTTTTCTTCATTTGAATGAATTACCCTGTCAGATTGCTGTAAGCAACAGTTATTTTTAGAGCTGCTGGTGTTGTACACAGAGTAAATGTAGAACAAACGAGTTGTGATAGCTTCCTTTAATTTTGTGTGTGGAGAGGAGCAAAGGCACAGGTTCATCCTGTGTAAGGGCAGTCGTTCAGAGTCGGTGTCAGAGTCAGGAAGCTGGGCAAGGTTTCCTCTCTTGTTGCGAGTTGGGGGCAGGGAGTTTAACCATGGTGTCACTACAATTCCTTCCTCTGCTCCCTCCTCCTTTCTTCCTTGTAGAGCTGGAGCTCAGGGTCGGTAAGTTTATGTGCTTCGCTCAGGGCCTGAATTTAGAGAGCAGGAAAGTGGGGGGAAACTTCTAGATATGGCAAAGCCTGTCTCTTGGCTGTGGGACTTCTGGGTCTACCTCACCACCCCCAGCAACTTGCAGTTCTCCCTGGACCTTGCTGTGGTCACAACCCACTGCTCATTTATGTGTCTGTTTATCTATCTGCCTGATTGTTTTAAGTACAAGTAGCCTGATTTAGGTTTAATTTAGCAATTATTTTCCTTTGTTAGATCAGTAGTTTTCTAAAACTCCCCTACAGGCTATTTTAAGGTGCCATTTTTTTTGTTTGTTTTGTTTTACTGCCTGTGATGATATAAATATGTACAACCCTCTGAAAGCAGTATAACCTGCTTTCCAAAAATTATAGAAGTGGGATTTTTGTTGTCCTTTATGGCCTCTTGAGCTGAGGGGGTGAGGAGAGTAGCAGACACTTCTTTTCATCAACCTGCTCTTCTTTTCCAAAAGAAGGAATCATGAAGTTACTATACAAAAAGATCTGATCTCTTGGGGTTTTGTCTTTTAGCTGTTTTGAGGTTTATTTGCACACCTCCTTTGTTTCCTGGACAGGTTTTACGTGACAGTGGAGTGTTTGAGTACACGTGGAAGGAACTTTCAGTTTGGCTGGAACACCTAGATAAGACAAAAGAAGACCAAAAGGAAGCAGTGATTCAGTTTTTGGAAAGGGTAACAGTGTTCAAATTAACTGGATAAACAATGCAAAGAATAGTGTTAGTGGAAACTAGAGATTTTGTTGCTATTGTTGAGAAACCTGTCAAAGACAAGCGAATGAATTCTGAGAAAAGCCTTGTTTGGGATTCTTGATGCAGAGGTGGCATCCTTCTTGTCTTGAATGGGAGGACAGCAAAATCATTTGTAGGAAAAAGAAGTCCAAAGATCAGCTGTTATTACAGCATTGTTGGTGGAAGGGTAGACTGTTGTACATGTGGGTAGCTTTTATCTCCTCTTTAGGTGCCAGAATTATCAGACCTCAGTAAATGTTTTTTTTTTTACAAGGAAAGGTGACACTTCCTGTTTACTCTTTGGTCAGTGCTTCACTTCCAGTGTTCTCTCCCCAGTTACTCAGTTGGTGGTAGCAATCTAGATGCCAAATTGCAGTGAACTGTTTTTTTTCTACAGTGTCCCGTGTAGAGCAGGAACCGTAGACAAAATCCTGCAGAAGTGATAAGGAAGTTGTCCTTCTAAAAGCTGCCCAGCTTCCAACCCCTTTTAGCACATGGTCACTCTTAGGAGCGCGTGGTTCCCCTGCTCTTGCCAGCCGGGGCACTTACCTTTGTCTCCACCTCTGCTGACAGATCCTGCTGAAGCTGGTGACAAACCCCTACCCCTACACGGATAAGGCAGCAGACCTGGTTCAGGAAGCCAGCGTGCTCCAGGTGGCTGTGTTTAAACAGGACTCCGACAACATCAGCATCCCTGTCTCTCACATTGATGGTATGTGGTAACCCATCAGCAACAGAATTCCATCACTTGAGGCTGCATTTTCTGGCCCTAATCAGCAAACTGGGGGTGGGTAACTGTAGGAATCCTGTTAAGTAAGGACCCTCCAGGATTCAGCCCTCCACTTGTACTTGGTATCAGAAGTAGAAGTCAGAATTGCAAAGTAGCCGCTTTCCCCCTGAAAGTAATTTCTGATGTGGTCACGCCACTTTAACAGTGTCTCTTCATGCTCTTGCAGCAGGGTTTTCAAACTAAAATGGAAATTTAGTCCTTCTGCCTGGGACTGTTCACAGAATCATGGAACCCCAGAATGGTTTGGGTGGGAAGGCTCCTTAAAGCTCGTCCAGTTCCATCCCCTGCCATGAACAGGGGCACCTTTCAGTAGCCCAGGATACTCAAAGCCCATGTCCAGCCTGGCTTTGGACACTTCCAGGGGTCCAGGAGCAGCCACAGCTTCTCTGTGCTGTGCTGGACAGCAGCATTGAAAGGCAGAGTGAAGGTTCAGCTGTGATTTTTGTGTTGCACTTAGCATTGTATTGTGTGACAAATGTGGCTTTCATCCTTTTTTTGTTTTTTTCTTTTTTGAGAAATTGAAAAGATACCTTGTATTCCTGCAGTGTTGCATTCTACCTCTGTTTTTCCTGTTAGTCTGGATCCTCTGTTTAGATTTTTTTTCTTCGTTTATTAGATGTCCTGGATATGGTGGATGTCCTGATTGAGGGTAGTGATGGCTTTGATGAAGAAATTGGGTTCTCTTTAAATGAAGACATGATTATCCAGACATTTCCCTTCAGTGCTGTTGTCCCTGCTGCATTAGAAGCCAGGAATATACTGTTGCTTCAGTCTGAAAATGGAACAGGTACCCTTTTTTTTGGTGTCTTGTCATTTCTACCAGTGGAGTGAAAGGGGCATCGTTTTTACCCATTTTTAGTAATTTTGTTACCATTTATAATTTTTTACCTGAGGTGAAATTTTCCCTGCAAGCAGAAGGGGGTGCAGATCCATGGTGTTTCCTCCTCAAAAGAGGCATTGAAGCTCTGTAGGTGCTTCTGCCCTTTTTCCCTGACCCTAAAGAGAAGAGACACTGTTCCTGCATGGACCACCTGGCTTCTGTCACAGTGTTTTTAGGACAGTGAGGTGATCAGGAGAGGAAGGTGGTTTCAGTGGCTGTGGGCAGCTCTTCCTGAGATCTGGGAGTGAGGACTGTGCTGTTAAGTAGGAAATGGATGCATTTTCCAGAGAAAGCTTCTTCAGCAATGAAGCTCTGGTGGCAAATATTGCAAAGTTCTACCAGCTCCTTGAGAAAGTCACAGGGGCATCAGTTGGGCTTGGAGCAGGATTTGCCAACCCCACAGAACCTCACTAAGTTCTCTGCGTGTATTTGGCGGTCGAGTAGCACCTGGGATGGACTGAAAGTCCCAGTTCTGAAAGAAAATTCTGTCAAACTTGTATGTGTTAACTGGCGTGTGTGCCCTCCCATGACACATCAGTTCTTCTCTGAGGTGGTGCTTGGCAGGGGGCTTTTCCTGTTAAAATACAGGCATGCTTAGCACAGCACAGTGAGGATGGGTTATTTACTTCAGCATGAACTAATGTGTGGAGGCTTTTTCAGATTCCTCAGTGGTCAGGAACTCTTGTCTAGGTCACTGCAAACGCTTCTTGATCTTACTCAGTACTTTTCTGAATGATGCTCTGTGGGCTGCTGCCAATGCCCAAGGTAAGGAGGCTTGCCCCAGTGTCTGCTCAGGTCAATAGCTAAATTTGTTTTTGCTTTTCTAGGAGCACACATAGTGGAGTACCTTGTTGCTGTTTTCACTGAGCTCCTGCACTCTCAGAGAGAACCCCTTGCTCTTTGCTTGATGTTCCAGCTCTATGATAAAGATCTTGAGTCCCTGGAAACTGCTAAGTATCCTCAGCTCTACCAGTTTAACCAGTACTATAAACTCTGGATACCCAAGCAATCTCAGGAACCTGTGGTATGGAATACCTGAAGTCACTGCATTCTTGAGCCAGTATTCCTATAAAACCCTCACAGCTAATAGAGGTCACATTTCCATCAGAAAGAGCATTTCTATATCGAGCTAATTCTGTATTTCTTGTTGATCACGCTGGGACACAGATTTGCTGCAGGGCTTTTCTCTGATGACACAAGAGGTCTCTGTGGTGTTTGGGAGGTGGCTCAGGGCTCAGGGGTGGGTCGTACACAGGCTCCTCACCGGGCACAGCAGAGCCTGCTGCATACAGTGGCCTCAGTTCAGAGTGCCTGGAGTTGCCCCTGGCTGGGTTGGGGATCACAGGCCCCCCGGGCTGGCTTTGGTGTTTTTCTCTAAGGCCAGCAGTGAACACTACAGGTTCCCTGGGGGCACTGCTGGATGGCTCTGTTCTAGCAGGACTGCACACTTGCGCTCCTGGAGCTTCGCCCTGGGTTCAGCCCACAGCTCATCTCAAAACATGGGTAGCTGAGGAGATTTTTGTTTCATATTCATCGTTTTTCTCTTTTGCTTTTTTCACTTTAAACAGTTTACAAATCACGAGGAGGTAAACGAGGAACCTGCTGTGCCCCTGGATTCTGTATTTACCACTTTGCTAAAGAGAGCCTATGAGAGAGGAAGCAATACCCTACTGGAAGGTGGTGTTCAGACAAAATTGAGAGACTTGGCTTCCTGGCTCCCACCTGACCAGCTTTTGTTGGGAGTGAAGCACGTGCTGTTGTACCTGAAATCCACAGTGGAGAACTTCAGCAGTGTAAGAGCAATACTGTAATAATATTATGGTTATGTTTGCTTTATTTTCATGTAGAAGGTACAAATGACTTGCCTGTTAAAACTTAGGTTCCAGTTCTGTAGCTCTTTTTTCTGTACTTGTCTCTGAGGCTACACAGCACCATACAAAACTGCACCTAGTTTGTAAACAAATGTCGTTTCTAATCATTGAGGATTTACTTTGCATGGGTCGCCTTGCTGATCGGTGTGAGTGCAAATAAACTCGAGATTTTAGTCCAGCTCCTGGGTCTCCCTAAGAAGCCTTTGCAGAGAGTAAAATTCGCTGGCCTGTGTACCTCCAAATGTCACAATATAATTGAAATTCTATCACTATTTATTTGACAGCCTGAGGCCTCTTAGAATCAGGTTTCTACATAGGGAAGTGGTTCCCTCTCCCAGAAGAGGTTGTAATCTAAGTAATTCTTAGTTAAACTCCTATTCCTGTTGTACAATTGCCCTTCTGCTCCCATCCTCTTTTCTACACTTCCAAGATGTCTTTATTTTTATAGCTGGGTAAAACTTTGGGTCCTCAACTTGTTGACCTCTGTGTGGACCTGCTGTGCATTCTGTTGTGCCGGGCCAATCAAATAAAGCTGGAGCAGCAGCAGGAACAGGAAGAGCATCAGGCTGATGTGGATCTCTTTGTGGATGAGGAGTCTCTGATGACAGAAGTGTCTTCAAATGACAAGGTACCAATTCATTAGTATTTCTTATCCTCTGGCCAGCTAGTAGACAATTTCATGTTCAGTAACTGTAACTGATAAACTGTGGAAAATAGGCAGATGAAAGAGTTTATTTTTTACCCTGCACCCTGATTATCCATTCAGTGACACTGTTACCTCTGTGTGTTGCAGACCCTGGAGGATACACTCACTTCGATTTTCAGACATCCTACACTGGAGAGCTGGTTCCTGGCATTGGAGCTGCGCTCTATTCCTCAGCCTGGTCTGAACCCTGTCACTGTGAAGCTCCTGTCAGCTCACCTCAATTCTGGGGTGCTCCAGCTGCTGAAAACAGGCGCCCCCGTCCTGCAGAGCATCACGAGGGATCACAGACACGTCTTGTCCAAGTATTTCGAAGCCATCACCAAAAGTGTCCTGGAAGAGCTGCAGACTGTGGGGCAGAACAGAAGCCAGGTCTATCCCAGGAAGTCTCACCAGCTGCAGGCTCTGGAGGAGCTGCACATGTACATGACTGCAGCTCAGCTGAAGGAGATCACTTTAACCATGCTGCAACTTCCTGAGAACAGCTTGACTTGTCAGAAATCTGAAAAATCCCCTAAAATAGGGAAACAGTTAAGTTTCTATGGACAAATCTTGGTGCAGCTCCTTACAGACAGCTACCAAAGACATCCCCAGCAAGGAGAACTTCTGCTGTCCGCAGAGCACGTTCAGGCTTTGGGGAAATTGATGTCAGCATCGGCCAGCAAAGATTTGGAGCGAGTTTTCCTTCAGGCTCTCCAGAGTGAGCCAGTCCTGGCTTTCGCAGTTGGTGTCGAGGTGCAGGCTCACTGTCTTGCCCAGTGCTCACACACCTCCCTGGCCATTGTGGCCATGCTGATCCAGCACTCCAGGACTCACCTGCTGCAGTTTGAGCTCTGGTGTCTGAGCAGTGCCACTGGGAAGTACCTGAGGAAGCACATGGAGAGCTTTCTTCCGCTCATTCACGTGTATTTGCAGTGCAGAGACCTGGATGGTTTCAGCCGACCTTCCGCAGGTAAAGGCACCTCTGAGCCCTGCCAGTGATGCAGGAGCCACATTCCCTGTGCAGGATCTGCTGGCCTTAAGGGCTGGCAATCTTCACAGCACAGATAAAGGTGATAAGACTTGGATGTCTGACCTCTAGTGACTGTCTTGGACGTACCTCTGCAGCGCTAAAGGTGAAGAGCTGTTCTGAGGCTTGCCTGTTAGACTGAAGCCAAGTGCTCTTACAGTTACTGCTGCCCAGATTTCTCTTTTAAAGCCCTTATTTAATACTTAGTGAATGTGGGAATCTGTCATTGTGCTTCTCCTCATTCAGTAGAGGAGGTAAAACCTCTCGCTCAGGCATGGATAGAACAGTGTCTGGAGTGTGCAATGCCACAGCCGGATGGTTTTTGCAGAACCTGAGCTTTCACTTTTGCAGAGTCCAAAAATTTTATTTCTAAAACAAACATCCAACAGTGGGCTGGCTACAGTAATGCTGTGCTAAGCTGGCAGTCCAGAACTTTCTAAACCCACAGCAGCATTACAGCTATGTACAAGTGTGTTAAATTCTCTACCAGCAAATGATGAGTTAGGATTCAACTAAATAGAACAGGATCACTTGAATTTCATTTCTCTTGTTGCCCAGAAATGTAAATAGCAATGGAAATGGGCTGACTGGGGCTGTAGCTCTACCTACAAGGTCAAGCAGTGATAAGACCTTGTCAGCAGCCTGGGAGGTAGCAGATGTTAAAGAAGTGAGCCTCTCTGGAGCACTTCTCCGTAACAGATTAGGAGCTGCCGTAGCATCGTTTCCTACAAACTGAGTAGACTGCTTGGATTAGAAAGTGATTTGGGATTAGTGTGTTGTTGATTAGCAGCTGCAGCTGGTGGAACCTGTGCCCTCTGCTCTCCCATCAGTTGTCTCGGCTGTCACGCCTGTCCTGAGGAAAGCCCTGTGGAAGGAGCTCTGCACTGCGGTTCAGGACGCTGCAGCATCACACGAGGCCTCCGTGAAACTGCAAGTTCTTTCTAAGTTGTTGCCACCTTTGGAAAGCAAAGGGCTGCACAATCTAATGGACCTGCTTCCTGCTGCTCTGGAGAGAGCAGGGAATGAAGAGAGGTGGGAAGTGTGTGCTTGCCTCCCTCAGGGCACGTTTGTCCTGGGAAGCACTGTGATGGGAATGGGGGCAGTAACAACATCCTCTCCTCAGAGGATCTGTTGCTTTACACTTTGGCAGCAAGACATCTTTAACATACACAAAAGCAAGTTAAAATATTAATAAAAAAATCAATAATTATCTCTCTGCAGTTGGGCTGTGGCAGATGCCATATCCAGAGTGCTTAAAAACCCAGAGGAGCTGCTTTCCTGGAGGAGACGTCTCTTGTCAGCTTGCATGAAGGGATTAGTTGCCATGTACAGCAGCAGTAGAGATGAAGGCAGGCAAGAAGTGGAGAGGTCCATGCTGTTGAGGCTAGAGGAATTATTGGTGAGACTTCTTCTCTGCTTTGCCACAGTGGGACTGTATGCATATGTGTGATTGGACAGTTGCAGACTTTGTAAATATAGATTGGGCTTGATTTCGTGTTTTAGAGAATCTGGTCTCCATGGGCTTTTAATAGCTTTTGCAGAGTTAACTTAGTCCTGAGAATCTTTTTTTATGTGAAGCAGTTTCATGCTCTTGATGATGGCTTTCTGGTAAGAATCCGCTTTAAGGACAGGCGTTTGAGGTATTTAGGAGTAAGAAGTCATTACGTTTTATTATGTTTTTTAATTAAAAAAAGGTGATAGAGATAGTTCTGCCAAGACCCACCTGCCATGCCGTCTGAAGTCTGGGGCAAAAATGTGGTTGATCATAAACAGAAATACAGACATAGATCTTGAGGAACACTACTTGATTGCTCCCTCTGTACTGTGCTTTTGGTTTGAGTTCAGTAAACACAAATCCCTATGACACATAATACTGAAGGTCTCTGAGCAGTGAATGCCTTTGCCTTCTCACTGGCTTTTGCTGAGACTCCCTTATAGGACCTGTCTGACTCTGCAGGTCCTGGGGCCACCTCACAGTGTCCATCCCATCCTGAGGGTGTTTCCAGCCTGGTGAGGTCAGTACCTGCATTCCCAGGACTGTTGATATGTGCAGCTGTCAGTCTTCTCCAGCCTGACTGGTTTGTTGTGGTTCCCAGCTCCTCAGAGCTCATTAGTTGTAAGGAGCACCTACCCCAGCCACTGTTTGCCACCTGCAAAGCTTTGTTAGTTAAACCACACAAAAAGCTGGTACCCAGTCTTGCTTTGACTTGTCAAGTTGTGGTTCCTTTCACACTTTGGGAGTTTGAAGAGTATTGAGCCACTGGGTTTTTGGAACCTACAGCCCAGCTTGCTTTCTAGTTCCATACAGCTCATTTGCTCCCCTGCTCCCAGACCAGCAAAACGCTTGCAGCTTCCTTTGAAGCAGGAGTTAGGATTGTTGTATCCAAGAGTTTTTTTCCCTGTTAACCTCCAGTCATCCCATATGAGTGTTTGGCTTGCATGTTCTTAGTGTGTCCCTTGAGCTGTAGAGGCTCCGTGTGCCAAATGTGAACCAACACCTGCTTTTCCTTGCTGCACACAGTGTGTGGTTGAAGAAGTGGACCCAGATGACTGGTGCAGCCTTGTGAAGACAGGACTCAAGTAAGTGTTTTCGTATTCATTTGTTTTGGTTTTATTGAGTTCCTTTTCTTGGCCAAGTTCTCATTTCTTAAACAGCTTTTAATTTCAAGCAGGTTTCCTTGGGTTTGGTTGGGACCTGACTTCTCTGTGGTCCTCCTCCCAAAGGTACCGTTACAGAGATGAAACATTTCTGAAGGTCCTGAACGTTGCCATCCAGTTACTATACAAGAAAGAGTCCTCACTTAGCCAGAGCTTAGTCAGGCTCTCCAAACTTCACATGATGGTCACACAGCACTCTCTATTTTTGTCAACCATCCTGAGGTCAGTAGAAGAAGATGGTGCGAAGATCCAGACAAGAGGTATTTTTTAATATCATCATCTTCCTATACTAAATACAGCCAATCTTGTCTTTTCTGGGCTGTGATCTCTCCATCCAGCAACACACCCACTTATGTAAATACTTGCAGAGTTATTAACTGTTCCAGAATATTGGCATTTAAATTTTACCTCTGCTTGGATCCAAATGTTACATTCATTTCATGCTGCTTTTAAAACTACTGGAAAGGTGGGTTTGGGTTTTTATTTTGGTTTGGGTTTTTGTTTGTTTTTCTGGTATTTTTGACCCACTTGGAATCTTGGATTGATGCTTTGGGTTTCTCTGAGGTAGCTGGTGTAAGATCACTGAAATGCACATGGGTCCTGTGATGTTTGATTCTGCAAGTTTTATCAGAAATGACAATTTAAAATATGTGTATTTCGTATTGTAACCTTTCATGAGGAGTATCCTTCCCGAGGAATATAAATTGAATGCTAGTTCATTTGTGGGAGTGGCTTGGTTTCTTCTTCACTGGCAGCTGAAATCCTGCCTGACCTTGAGCCACATCTACTCTACATAGACCTCATCTTTTCTCCACTGTACAGGGGTTTGAGATGCAGTAGTTGAAAGACAAAGGGGAAAAATTCTCAGGGCAGCATGTTGATAACGAATTTTGTGGTTTGATGAGCACCACATAAACAAGCTTTCAAGTTTTAAAACACCTGAAAAGAGAAAATCTTGTGAAATCACCAGTTTAGTGACATGAAAAATAAGGAATAAATTTCTCTGCTTACTGTACGCGTGTTACCTTTAGAGTGTATTTCTGTGGATCGGCAGGATGGATTCTTTGAGGCCAGCTGCAGTATTCCAGAAGCTTGGTGTCACAAGTGCATTCACTCAAGCTGGTGCTTCAGGAGCTCTTCAGTTTTAACGTGCATTTTCTATTCCTGCACATAACTAGGGTCAAAACCCAGGCCTTTTCAGATACTGGAAGCAGAGAAATCCATAGTCGAGTCTTGAGTGTGCTACAGCCAGCCTGTTTGCTTTTGAGGAACCCCATGAGTTCTATTTTCTGTTTCTCAGTTAGTTACAGAGCAGAGGTGGATAATTTTTGTACCCCAGAGGACAGAGTTCCTGTGGCTCATGAGCCGTGTGACGCAGGGAAAGCTTCTGCAGGGTGGTATGTTCCACACTGGGGACCTCACCTGGCCAAGTGGCTTGTGTATTCAGCTTGGGAGTACTGTTTTAAGATGTTCCCTTGAATTCAGTGCATCATAATCACCCTTATGTGTACTGGGGAAATGGACTGTGGTATCTCCAGAGATAGGTCCTGATGCAAAATGCCCAGTGCTGTGCGTGCATCTGTGTGGAGTGGGTCTGGGGGGTCTTTATTTGTGCTTTGTGTGCCTGAGAGCTGCAGGGCTCAAGCTGTGCTTCTTCCAGAGGCGCTGGTGGACATTCTGCTGACAGCTGTGCAGCTCAGCCCCTCTCTCTGTGGGAGCAGTCACCTCCCAGTGCTGCTGGGAGCCTACGGGGCCACGCTGAGCACCGTGGGTGAGTGTCAGCCTGGCAAAGGCACTTCCTTCTACATCTTGTTCTTGTCTCCACCGGTAACTAACTTTGGGTTCAATCTTGGCTTCTAGATCAGAAGATACTGCTGTTGCTTCAGTTGTACGAGAAGAATAATCAAAGTCTTATAAACTCCAGGTGAGCCGAGCACCTTACTTTGTTGGGCAAACTACACAGAGAGAGTCTCACAATGGGTATTTTTCCAGGGTATCATTTTTAGATGAAGGAGACGGTGAATGAGATCAAACCTAAAGGTGAATGTTGCATTTGTAAACGTTTTTATTACTTATTTCCTAATTTTAGTGTAATTCTCTTAGTTGCCCAGACTTCTGTGTGTCTGTGGGTTAGATGAGGGAATGTTTCATTTCTGGAGTCACTCACTCTCCATAATTAGGACTCACTGTAGGGGTCTCCTCACAGATGGCAGGCTGAAACATAAGTCACTAGTTGACTTTTCCCTTTCCTGTGCCCAAGCAGTCAACAGGAAAGTCTGCTGCCAACAGCTGTGGTTTTGTCTGCCTTCCTCACGTGTGCTTGTCTGTCCTGGAGGTAGCAGCAGAAGGGCCAGAAGCAGTGCAAGAGCACTAGCACTGGCTGAGGCAGGTCTGGATCCCTGTCCCTTCATGCAGCTGCTGTCATTTTTACCCGCACTGAAAGCTTAATTCCATCGGTGCCTCTAGGTGGGTATGTTCTGACTTGGATGGACGGGGGAGGGCAGAGTGAATGAGAGACCCTCAGACTAAATTTGAAAAGTGTTGGGATGGATGGAAAAGGTGTTGCCAGGGAAACAAGTTCTAATTTCAAGTCCCACAAGGTAATAACAACAAATGAAGACAAAATTTCAATACTAATTGATCTCCTCTGTAGTTGCTTTTGGCTCTGTTGCTTAATGCAGTTACCTTTAATAATGTTTAAGGATCCTGCTGTGGGGTCCAGCTGCTGTGGAGCATCACAAGACTTGCAGGAGTCTGGGGAAGTCCCTGTGGCAGCAGCCAAGCATGGAGGAGATTCTGTGTCTGCTGGATCGAGAGAGGATGATGAAGACGGTTCTGTCGTTCCCTCAGCATCGCCGGCTGCTGCCATCACAGGTGCTTTTGCTTCAGCCTGTATATGGTTACCCTTCCTTGGATATACAGAAAGAGCCTTGAGCCATTCATTTCTTGCATTCATGCGGTTTATTTCCATTGGGAGAGTAGTTTCAATTCATAGGAGGACTGGAATTAGTTCTAGGAGCACCCTTCAAAATTCACTGCAAAATACGGGCCACGTCTTGTCAGCAGGGATAACTGTGCGTTGCAGAGGTTGTCACGTATGTGAGACCAGGATTGGGCAGCCCAAGCATCCACTGGCAATGGGCGCTCCAGCCTTCCTTACAGTTTGCTGGCCATGCTTATGTAGCTTTTGGTGCTGGTCAGGGGAAATAGTTGTGGATGTAGTCTCATGGTGAAAGCTGGGTTTAAACACAGGCTTGTATCACCCCGTGTTGCATCGTATTTTACAAGGTGTGGTATCAAGTGGGTTGTAGTGGGATGAGGTGGTTGTGGAAGTTTGAAACCAAGCTTGAAATTGGTGCTGTTCCTTACAAATACTGGTTTGGATCTGGTTTCAGGGGATACAAGAGTCACTATATAAAGATGGAACAGTCAAGAGCCTTGATGACTTCTATGATCCTTGTTTTCTACTTCAGCTCTTCAGTGAACTGATGAGACCAGGTAAAATGAGCGTTTTTCTTTGGTATGTAGTGTCAGGTTGCTCTGCTGCAGAAGCTGCACCTGGAGCTCTGCTATCCCTGATCCAAGAGCTAGTACTGCAAAGAATTTGTGCCTGACTTTAGAGGGAAGAAACAAGCTACTGTGAGGGCTGTGAGTGACCTGACTGGAGATGGGGCTTGTCACAGGCTGTGGTTATATCTTCAGCCAACTCATTTTCCACCAGACAGATGGGCATAAGGCCAGTGTGTTGGTGCTGTAAACGGTCAACAAGTTTCTTGTCTGACACGACTGGGCTTTGCACATGCACTTTGCATATTCCTGTTGTGCTCCACAGACACACTTTCTGTGGAGAGAGCCCTCAGAGGTCAAAGGAAGATAAGAAGCCGAAGGGATTTCCTAACCAGCTCTCTCTCAGTCTCTCTCTC
This sequence comes from Erithacus rubecula, assembly GCF_903797595.1. Lineage (NCBI taxonomy): Eukaryota > Metazoa > Chordata > Aves > Passeriformes > Muscicapidae > Erithacus > Erithacus rubecula. The sequence goes on along the minus strand of NC_136658.1, from coordinate 45,755 downwards.
TCTCTGTTAGTTATAGTTGAGCATGGTGTAGTTACAGCTGGATTTGGCTTTCCACAGCAGTAATGTTAGAAGCAGTTGGCAGGCTGTTGGTGTCAGTGCAATCACACACTCCTTTGTTCACCCAGACAGACCTCTGCAAGTATAGCCCCTGTTTGGGTGTGCTTAGCCTGTCCTTAGTTATAGTTTGAACTGTTCTGTGTAGTCCTGGCAGCAGGAAAAGAGCAGTCTTTAAGTCCTCTAAGGAGAAAAAGTACCAGAAGTGTTTGGCATTTTGCAGTTGGAGGGTTCTTAGACCATCCAGGTGATGCTGGGCATTTGAGGTGCACAGGGGCAAAGAGCATGGGCATCTGGTCAATCTTTGGAACCTAGTGTTGATAGCTGGAAAAAGGGCATTGCCCCGAGGAGGGAGGGATGGGTGTCTGTGGCAGCCCCAGCAGCACTGCAGCCAGGCGCTGGCTGCTGCTGTGGGACGCGCCGAGCTTGAGGGAATTGCTGTACATGATGTTCTTGTGGAGCTGTAAAGGCAGTGGCTGTCCTGAATCTGAACCTGGAGAGGAGAAAATAGCCCTCTTAGCTTCTCCACACAGACTGAGAATCTGTGTCCTAAGAGGGGCATTTTTAAAGGGCCCAAGTGATTTATGAATCCCAGTCCCATGGTGCTTGTAAACCATGTCAGCTGCTCTTGGAATTCCCAGTTCTTTATTTATTTGCTCTTTGTCCTGGGTGCACAGTGCCCTCAGAATACATAAACGTGGACTTCTTGCACAGTGTTGAGTGCTCACTGAGGAAAAAAGTAAGTCTGGGGTTGGGCAGATCTGCCTTTAGCTCTGATAAACATTTTGTGGAAAGCTTTTCCATCCTGGTTCTCAAGGTAATTTAAACAAGCTGTATGTCAGACATAGAATTAAATTAGGATGCTTTTCTAATAAGAGCTTGTTACTTTATGTTAGTTGTTGAACACACTCTCCAGGGTCAGCAGGATGGAAAATATTACCACTACATGCTTTCAGTTAAGGAAAATTTTCCAAATAAATCTTCCTATGGACTGCTGAAGCAAGAGCCTTGGATTTCATCCTGTGGCACCACTCCACAGTGTGAATGGTTAGTGCACATCAGCAGTTCCCCAGAGCTGCTGCCTGAAGGACAGCAGAGTGGTGGCTCTGGGACAAATGGCAGTGGTTGATGGAGAGGAGGAGACCCTGCTTTACCTGGCCCATAACCAGCAGAGCTGGCAATAAGAAACTGCCAGGTGTGAAAGTTTTACTGGTTCAAGTAGTTGAGAAAAAGATGAGAGAAATAGCTGGTGCAGGGACAGAAATAATCTGTAATTTTTAAAAAACATGATATTATATATATACACACATATATACACATGCACACACACTAGTCTAGGCAGTGTTAGGGGAGGAAGTCATTGGACCAAATGTAGGTACTTGGCAGTAAGGTTGCAGCCCCTTCTTAAATAGGAATACTTGTGTCTAGAAACTTCCTCTTGACCTTCAGTGTGAGTGGCAAGAAAATAACAGGAATCTTCTTGCTAAATTCATAGTGCATTTGTAGCTGTTAAATACCACTAAGGTGGTATATATGTGCTCCATTCCTGCAGGTCGGATGGAAGGTTCACGCCAAGTCATTTTTAGCCATGGGTGGGTAGAAATGGCAGCAACCCTTCAAAACACACAGAACACACACCCTTTAAGGAGAAACTCCAAATCCTGATGGCAAAATGCTGTGGAAGATAAATGCTAGATTGAAGGGTGTGTTTCCTGTTTTCTGTTGGGCTGATTTCTGGTCATTGCTGGATTTCATTTTACCCAGAAGGGTTCAGGGGTGCAGCTGAGTACTTGGCTCAGAACAGGCTTTAGCAGCAGAGTCACTTGTGCCTGCACAGGGGCAACTGCCGTGGTTTATGGGCTATTTATGGGCTCCTTTCTGTTACAGAAGCTATTTAGTGCTGGTGTTTCAGGCACCCAGAAATGCTCTGGAGAGATGAATTCTCCCTCTTGTTGTTCTTTGTACTCAGCATCCATGTCTACAGAATTTACCCCTAGCTTTGCATGGCCTAGCGAGCAGGATCATCTCTGTCTCACATAAATACTGCATAAAGAAATAAAAACAAGCCCAGGTAAATAATTTCTGTTCAGAGTGAATTGCTGAAGCCCTTTGCCAGCTGGAGGAGCCTTGGTGCACTGAGGTCGTAGTTTGTGGGGATAGAGCCAGAAATGGGTGCTCGTGCCCAGAAATGTTAAGGATGATGACGGTGCTGTTGCGTACACTGGGGCATGGCAGTGCTAACACACGCCGGTGCTTTCTGTTTCTTTTCTCCTGTCCCCTCACAGAGTGTGTGGTGGCATGTCACAAGTTTGTGGAAGTCCATGCCCTGGGTCTCACAGTGGCTGCCCTGAGCAGCTATGACCCCAACATGAGAGCGGCTGCGTATTTTGTCCTGGCTTCCTTCCGCTCCCATCTGGAAGGGGCTCGCTTTCGAGAGAAGAGCCAGGTAAGGCTCAGCTCCGTGGCCACTTTGGCAGGAGGTGGGACCTTATAGGTCACGGACCTGTGTAGGAGAGATGTTGCCTTGCTCATCCACCTGTGTGTGTGTGGTGAGACAGCTAAAAGAAGCTTTTTGTCATCGCTCTCTCCCCTTGTTTCTCCTCTGCTGCTTCATGTTTCCTCCTGGTGCAATCTTTGGACAGAGAAAGTGGGAAATGTGTTGTAGAAATTCTTGGGAATTTTGTAGGAATGGAAATGCTGATGGAATTGATATTTGACCTGTATGGCCTGTGAAATGTCCCAGAAGCTGATTGATGCGTTCATGCTCCTGTTGTGTTCATTTGGGCTGTGGCTCAGGCTTCTCTCCCTGGACTCTTGCAGTTGCTGTATCTCTTGGATGCTGTGCAGAATGGAATCAGGCAGCCAAACCTCAGGTTCACCTTCTCCCTGACCCTCTACATTGCTCGTGTGGCACAGCAGATGCTGAAGCCAGGTACAGGAATTTCCTGCGCGTGCCACTGCTGGGGTGGAAAACGGAGCCCTGGGCAATGTTGATCTCCTCAGCTGCTCTGTGCTCATGCACTCTGAGCTTTTCATTCTGGGGAAGAGAAGGGGAGGGATGGCCAGCAATGTAATGAGCCTCAGAGCAAAGGCCTTCTGCAGTTCCTGGGCTGTTCTCCCAGCTGGGAACTCGGTGCAGTGCAGCTTCTATTTATTGCTGTCTGTGCTTGTGGATTGGGAACATTGTCCTCTTTCACGGTGCCAGCTTTTTCTCTTCACAGAGGAGCACATGTACATAAAGTTAAACAGATTCCTTCTGTCACACCAGTATTTGGACTTGAGGAAGGTACCGGATTTTTTCCAGCTTTTCTACAGTTTTGATTTTGAGGTAAGAGTCCCAGTTTAGGTATCCATTTGTTCTTCAGAAATGTATAGAAAAGAGCCATAAGAATGCAATGAAATCTCATTCCTCCAAAGGTGGCGGCATCTTTTTTTTTGTCTTCTTAATATTAACACCCGGTGAGTTCTGCTGTGTATGCTCTGTGAGCACAGTAGTCAGAATATTCTGCCCCAGCTAGGCTACATTCATCTTTGAGTTTAGATTAGTATCTTTGAGTTCAAATGAGGTATTTCAGGAGGAGCAACTTCTAAAATTCCATTTGCACTGCATATTTGGGCTGCAGGCTGACTGTTCCTGATGGATGTTAGTGATTGAATTTGATAGGACAGGAAATGGAGAAGTCCAGCTTTGATAAGCCCTGAGCTGACTCTCACAGGGAACCAGTTTTTTGTGCTCTTAGGAGCAGGTATTGCTTGGAAATGTCGAAATGTCTGATGGTGGTATTTTTCTTTGTGGCTTCCAGTACAAAACAGAGCGAGAGTGGATCCTCAGATTTCTTGGGGAGGGGCTGCGTGACAAGCATTGCTATGAGCTTTATGACTACCAGAGGATTTTCCAAATCATTCTTTCCTTTTTCAACAGTCCTTTATGTGATGGGGGCTCCCAGGTAAGAGTTTAAAAAGAAAGCACCAAAAACCCCAAACCACAGAAGTTTGCATGGCTTTGAGATCTCAAGTACAAAACAGAAAGGAGCAGCTGACTCTGCCTTTGCCCTCTAGAAAATCTTTTTCTCGTTGACTTTGTGTATGTGTGGAGGGGGAAATAATTGCTTGTGTCTAAACCAGTCCCGTCCTTATCCCCTGAAACTGGAACAGGTTCCTGCCATCATGGAGCCTCATGCAGGTGCTGAGGTTCTGCTCCTACGGTCAGAGCCTTTTCTTTTTCTGGGGTCTCTGTTCCCCAGCCAGCACATTTGTTACCTCCTGCTTCGGCAGGAGGGAAACTCGTGCGCCAGGAGCTCTCAGGTTTGGGAGCATCCACCCTTAGCATTCCAGCTGTCAAAACCTGTGACAGGAAGATAAAATTGTCTTCCTACCTGGGGAGTTCCTGTAAGAGTAGCAGCTGTGGCATGAAGCTTTCAAGGGAGCACGTCTCTCCTTCCCTGGAGTTGCTGAGAACATGTGGTGTTCATTTCACTTGGAAGTTGATCAGATAGCAGTGAAACTGCTAATTCTGAGTTAGATCACTAGATCTTGACTGTAAAAGAACAAGTTACATTTTCTGTTTCAGAGTCGTATTCTGGAGATATTGCAAAGTGCTGCCCGTGTCACCAGAGCAGCCTATGAGCTGATCCAGGATCATAGCCTCCTCACGTGGCTCCTGCACAGCTTAGAGAAAAGGTGAACAGAGAAGTATACAGGAGAAATGGGAACAGTTGTATTGTCCACAGTAGAATAATTGTGACTGAGTTTGAAAACAAGGGTGGCAGACAGGGACACAGGGGCACCAAGGGGTGTACTGGCAGAACTTGCTGATCTCTGAGGTGTCCCTTGCAGTTTGTAAAACAGGACTGAGGCTTTCAGGTTGTAGTAGGAGGGATGATGGTGGTGGGGGTGGGGGGGCTCGTTGTTTTGGGAAACACTTCCTTGAAAAACCAAGAAAGAAAATGGCACCTTGTATTGGTGTCTTTACTTCTAAATCTTAAGCACCCTCAGTTCACATCCTGTCACAGGACCTCCTGCATAGGAAGTGGCACAGGAATGGATTTGAGCTGTCTAGAACATTTCTCCTCCCCTCACGTATATGCACATACACAAAAAAAAATATCTCTTCTGCCTGGAGTGCCCTGACAGATTCAGGCAAGTGCACCCAAAGTGCACTAGAAGATGATCCCCTGTACGTGACGGACCAGCTGCTGCTGAGGATCTGCCTTCCAAATGCGGTTTTCTTTCCTTTTCTGTTTACTTGCTTGTTTGCTTGTTTTGGTTTATTTTTCAGGTTTCTGGAAAACAAGGTGATAAATAAAATTATTTCCTTACTCCATACACTGTGGCTAACAAATTTAGGAGACAAGAGAGAAAACAAGAATCAATCCCAGGAGAAGAGGAAACTTCTTCCCATTCAGCTTGTAAATGAATTTCTGTATGTTTTGGTCGCGTTGATCAAACATATTGGGTAAGTCTTGTTTTGTTTTTTGTTGTTTCAGTCGCTTTGCATTTCATCCACTTTAATGAGGAACTTTATTGAGGCTGGGAGGATTTCTTTGTCTCTGGTAGATGAATGGCTTTTTTTGCCTTTGGTTTCTGTTGAACAGTGAATTTGGATGAGATTTCTTTGACAGGAAGGTATAGGTGTTTGAATACATGGGGGAATAAATAAAAATGTGATGCACAGTTGCTTTCAAGTCCTTAATTCCTAGCCATTCTGACAGTAAGGATTAAAAATTGCACTTATTAATTAGTATGCAGGAAAGTCCATGGCTCTTGTGTTTTCTTTTGGCAGGACTAATGTAGATGTGGCCAAGCTGACAGAGTTCTTCAGCACCTTCAGCTCTGTGCTGGAATACCGTGCTGTTGTTGTGGAGGCTTTTAGGGAGATGAGGCGTTTCACGGCCAACGACAGCGTCCTGTCCAGCAGGGACCTGCTGCTGCTGCTGCACAAGTGGAGCCTTGTCAGCAAAGACCTGCAGCTGCAGGAGGAGCTGCAGGCCCTGGCCCAGAAGTGCCAAAATACAGAATTGCCCAGTAAGTGCTAAAATACTTCAAGAAAGGCATTATTTTGTTGCAGCTGTTACAGCCCAACAGGAGGAGTGACGCACACTTCTCTGGAAATAGTAGTAATACCTTCTGTCAGACTGGTGTAGCTGGAGGGAGGAGGCAAAGAAATAGCAATCTTTCAGATCTTCCTTGCTGTGATTTCTAACCTGAACACAACTTGTAAGCTTTTGAGAAGCGCAATTTAAAAAGGGAAAGGTTCATTTTAAAATGAAACTTAGTTGCAAATCTCCAATCAGGCTTTGCAAAATAGTATTGTTTAATGACACCTTAAAAGAAAAAGCAGTGCCTGGAGGCTTTGAGCCCAAAGGTTTGAATTATTCTGGATGTGGGTGGGGGTTTTAGAGTGACGTGGAAGTGAAACCAATAAATAAATGAAACAGTAGAAAATTAAATAGTTTACTTTTCTTGTTGTCATCAGTTTTGAAGAAAGGAAAAATATATCAGGACTTGCGTAACTTATCTTGTTCACTGAACAAAAAGCACAAGGAACTTGGGAGTGGGAGGTCTTGGGACAACCCTGGTTTCCTGCAGGAGCAACTGCTTTTGGTGCACATTAAAGCTTCTGTACCTTTGCTTTGTATCAGTTGAGAAAGTGTCCTGTATTTAAGGGATGCTGTAAAAGCTTTAGCTTTTCAAAGGTTTCTCTCACCCTTTCAAACTCCTCAGGAAGACATGAAGGAGTGATGCCTGTAACTTATTGTATGTATGGGTTGTGTTGCTCCAGGCTTCAGGAGCTTCTCTCGTCTCCAGGCTGGGTGATCCAGTTTGGAACAAGATTCCAGCCCGCAGTCTCTGGGAGCTCCCAGAGCCCCTTGGAACGGCGCAGGCTCCATGAGGCTGCTAAAGGCAGCTGGTACTTGCCATTGTAACAATGGGGTCAGCACAGGAGAGCACCTTACTTGCACAGTTTTGTACCAGGAAAATCCTTTGGAGTATCTGATGGTTATTTTGCTGGTTTTCTTCTTACAGAAAATGTTAACAACAAGAGCAAACCTCAGGCCTCATCTCGTGTGCATCGTCACACTGGGAAAAAGAATGAGGTTGAAGAAGATGACGCTACTGTAGACATGGAAGCATCCGAGCTGGAGAAGTGCAGAGAACATCTGAATTCCATCCTTGCCCATTGGGACCCTGTTTCTCCAGCAGCGCCCCGCACAGGGGGAGCGGAGACCCTGAGGGCCAGTGAAGGTGGGGGCGAGGCAGTGGCTGTCACCTGTGCATCCATTCACGTTGTTACTAAGTGGCTGGTGAGGTCCCTGGCTGGGCAGAGCCTCCTCAGGGAGCAGGACGTGTCCCCAGTGCTGAGGTGGCTGCGGAACCGTGTCCTGCCGCAGCTGGCGGCCGCGCGGGAGATGCTTGGGGACGAGACACTGAGGAACAACCTCTTCAAGCTCTACAGCCGGCTCTGCCAGGCCAGCAGCTCCTCAGCTGGGCTCTCCAGGGAGCTCGGTGTGCTGGCTTCCATCATGCTCCAGCTCATGGAGGAGCAGGGCCCGTCCAGCACCTTCCACGAGCTGGTGAAATCCCTTTGCCTATCAGCAACAACAGAAGAGGATGAGGACAGGAGAGGTGACTTGTCTTGTTCTTAGCACTCGAGTTATGAGGCAGCAGTGGGAGGAACTAGGAAATTCCACAGCTTTTTTAATCCAGTAAACCAGTTTTCCCCTGCCCACCCAGGCTCATGGCTTCCCAAAACAAAGCTGTCTTTGGTGGGATGGGCACAGGGGTGGGGCGGCACAGAGCATGCTGATACTGGGAGTTTTTCTGACACTGCACTCACACTCCCTTTAAGAAACTTCCCTTTCAAGGACTATAATGAAAAGAAAGGTATGAAAGAAATGTAATTCCAAGAGGGAAAATAGTCTGCAAAAAACAAGTCCCCATGGGCCTGGATGCTGATCCCCATTGCTGGTCCATGGCAGCATCTGACAGGTCAGATTTCAAGCTGTTTTATGTAATAGGAATCTGTTTTTTTCCTTCTTGTGGGCAGGATCATTGGCTTTGCATGGGCAAAGGTACTGCACATTTTCCACCCAGGAAAAGAGTTAGGGAACTATTTTAAAATGTATTCCTGGAGGTAAACAGCCTTGGCTTGGTATTTCTGTGTGGAAGTAGAAGAATAGCTCTTCTGATTTTTCTCTCATCTTCTCCTACAGCTGTTTCTGTGTTCCTGACTTCTGTTTACATCGGGGACGTGTGGCTTGGAGCTCAGGAGCCGGATATGTTACTGACCCACGCCAGGTTGGTCTGCACTAGTGCAGGTGATGAATTGCAGGATGGCTTGGGAACTCGGAAACAAGCAGAAGAAACTATTGTGTCTCTTTGCAAAAAGATTTGGCTGCATCAGAGCAATAATTCAGGACACTGACACTTCATCGTTAACATTCTGTGCTTTGCCATCCTCACTGTGAGCCCTGAAAGCCTCCTGAGCTGTTCTCATACAGACCTAACTTGTTTGGTCAAAAAAAAAATCTTACTTTTGTTTGGTGAAAAAAAAACTTATTACTGTGTGGAAACTCATGGGGGAGATATTATTCAGCATCTTTCAGTGGGACATTAAAGCTTCAATTTCCCTTTTCTTGAACGGTCTGAGACACAATATTACTTTATATCATTTTTATTACAGGCATTTTTAACTTCTTGAAAAACCAGAAAGACTGTTTGTGCATATGTGTGTCGTTAATGTCCATCCTCTCTCCAGTGTAGTACGGGAAAAAAGGCTGCAGAGCTTTCTACAAGGGGCTGTAAGTGCAAATAACGAGGAGCCAGAGCTTTAGTTATGATGATTTACTATTTCTTAAAAGAACCTGATTGATTTCATGATAGCAAAAGCAGTATTAATGGAAGATTGAACTCGGGAATCATGGTGACCTCCTTGGGTTTAAAAAGCTTTAATAGGTTTTGGAGACATTTATATCAGATCTGGTTTATTTTTATTCCCCTTTTATTTAAAAAAAAAAAGAAAAAAGCCCTGATCCGTCACTGCTGCTGTGATGTGTGACAAAAGGCCATCTTCCCTCCACTTGGAACAGGTGAGAGATGGAGCTAAACCCCAAAGGATTTTCTGCTCAATGATTGTACCTCAGTTTTAATGGGAATTCTCTGCAAAATCTGATCAATTGTTCTTGGCTGTGGCCATGAGGGGAGTCGAACATGCCAGCCCAGATCTCCAAACATGCAGTGCCAGAAGGAGAACCTTTGAAATATAAACCTGGATTTATTCAATGACTCACGGGTGCCTGCTGGGCCCAGATCCTCTGTACAAACACTGTGCAGGGAAAAGGCAGGACTGCACATTCCTTGTGATAGGAATTGAGTTGTGGGGGGGTTAAATGAAAAGGAGATGCAAAGGAGGGAATTGCTTCTACCTGTAAATATTCCTGTGCTAAAGGAGCCCTGCCCAGTCTGACTGCTGGCCAGTGCTCCTCCCTGACTGTCCCCTCTCTTGGGGAGCCTCTGTCCTGCTGGCCGTGCCTCTGTCTCCATCCCTGTGCTGCTCCTTGGCCGTGTTTGCCTGCCACCCCCCACGTGCTGTGGTAGTTTCCTCTGTGTGTTCTTGTTTCCCTCTTTGTCTCTGTATCCCTCAGTCCTGTGTGTTTGGCACTGTGTCTCTTCCTGCGTTGTTCTCCGTGCCTCACTCGTGTTTCTATTTTATTCTCTGTGCCTTTGTGGAGCTCCCTGTGCTGTTGGTTCTCATGGGCGTGTCCCATTTGTTGTCCCTGTTCTTTTTAATCCCTTTCTGTGTACGGCCCATTCTCCATCCCAGGTGTTTTTGGTTTTTGTTTTTTTTATTTTTTTCCATTTCATCCTGCGCCTTGATCTTAATTTTCTTGCTGTGTCCTCTCTGCTGTCACTCCCTTTTTCTGCCTCTCCTCGCCTGCATCTGCGGGGCTGAGGAGGAACTTCAGCCCTTCTGGGGGCTGTACCCCCTTCCTTGTGTGAGCACAGTCCCTTTTTGGGGGGATGGACCGGGGGAAGGGTTCGAATAAAGCCCCGTGCTCCTGCCCGGGGCAGCTGGAGCCATTCTGTGCCTTCTTTGGGGGGAGACTCGGGGGCTCCGATGTCATTCGGGGCACCCCAAGGTCCTGGCAGAGGGAGCCACGCTGGGCGAAGGAGCAACTGAGTGGGGAATGGGGGGGTCGTGCCAGTGCCCTCTCCCAGAGGGACCCGAGGGTGCAGGACACTCACAGGGAGGGCTGGGTGGAGAAGACAGGAAAATATAAATATAAAAAATACCTAAATACTGTTTACAATAAATGTTTTATTGGTTTTACTTGGTTAGAGGCAGAGGTTTTAATAAATAATATAAATATAATTAACATAAAAAAATATAAATATACAATATATACAAGCAAAACTAAAAATATATATGCATCTCTAAATATATGTATGTATAAATATATTTAAATATAAAAGATAAACAAATAGAAGTATATATGTAGGATATAATATAAATAATATATATTATAGTGTATCATACATAATAGAAATAAATATGAGAAATATAAATAGGGAAATATAAATATAGTTTAAAATAAAGGGGTTTTTTGTTTCTATTTGGTTAGAGGCAGAGCTTTTTAATAAATAATATTTAAAAATAGAAACATACAAATATATGTAAAGATACACATGTACATAAACTAGAAATTTTAGTAGTATAAAAATTATGTATATAATAAAAGTGTAGTGTACATGTTCTAAATTGTATAAAATATATTTAATATATGTAATATATATATAATGTCAAATATAATTATGAGTAGAAATTAAATACTAAAAATAGGTATAATTTATATCTAAAGGGGTTTTGTTTAGGGGCGGGGGGTTTTTTAGATGTGGTTGGGCTTTTTTGGGGGCATTCATCTCGGATTGGGGCTCTCTGTTTTGGCCCAGGAGCTCAGGGCTGGCCCCAGCCTGGGGCCTCTCCTGCCAGGTGAGTGTGACACTGTAGAGAAGGGAGCCAGGCAGTGCTGTGGGACTTAGAATCTACACAAATATTTTCCACATGTGTTTGCAGAGATCCGGCTGTGGGGAAGCTGCAGAGAAGGCTGCCCAGCACAGCCCCCCAGAATGGGCCTCCCCCTCTGGGCTCCCACAGAGGATGGGGCAGGTGCAGCCCCCTGCCATTGCTGTGAAATTCGCTGAGTCTGGGCAGGGGTTTCCTGACTGTCCCTGTCTCCAAGCAAGCTGTGCCTTGCTGTCCAGAAGCCCTGCCTGGGCTCCATTCCCTCTCCGGGCTCACCAGAGGGATGCAGAACCAGGAAAGTGTCAGGCTGGAAAGGGGCAGGTGCGGCCTGCAGCCACAGCAGGGGGAAGGACAGGAGGCTAAGCCTCTCCACCAGCCCTGGGCCCAGCCTGCCCAGGAGAAGCTTCTGAGAGGCACCGGGGGCTCTCGTTTGCCCGGAAAGCTGCAACCTGTGGGGGCAGAGCTCGGCGGTGTGACCCAGCACTGCAGGGAACAGGGATAATGGCCCACAGGGGTTGGCTGCAGTCCTTAAAAGCAGGGTCTGCTTTCACCACTGCCTTTTGCTGCCCGCAGGGATCTGTGGTGAGGGTTGGGAGCTCCTGCTGGGGCAGGAGCTTCATCTTCCAAGAGGCAAAGCTGCAGCATCTTCCTCCCCAGGGACCGTCTCCGTGCAGGAAGCAGCACAGGGGACTGGCCGAGGGGCTCGGGCTGGGACACGGCCCCAGCAGGAGCAGCCCTGAGCACACTGACACGGGAGGATGAGCCCAGGTGGGGAGCACGGCCCCAGCCTGGCACCAAGAGAGGCTGGCACGGGACAGTGAGCCCAGGTGAGTGCTCTGGCCTGGGCAGCTCTGCCGTGCGCCTGGGGCAGGTGGCAGGATCAGGCAGGGAGGAGGGAATGCCCAGATGCTCAGGAGCTGAGGAAGTTGTGCCTGGCCGTGGCTGAGAACGCGCTGTGCCGGTGGCTCCTGGTGCTGGCCCTGCTGCGGGCCAGTTTGGGGCTGGCGCCACTGCCAGGCAGCAGCAGGGCCAGGGTCGGGGCAGTGCCCAGCATCTGCCTTATGCCTGGCTGTTCCTCGGGAACAGAAGGGTTGTGCTTGTGGTTTCTGGTTGTGTGGCCTGTCCTGTTGTGGTGTGGTTTGGGGCTGCACTGGCAGTGCTGCTGGACAGGGCCCTGGCTGCAGGGGTATCAGGACAGGAGCTGGGGCTGGGATTCAGCTGTGCCCCATGATTGTGGGAGTGCAGCAATCTGTGTCTCCTCCTCTGCTCTTCTGGCTGGAAACGTGCATTTTTTTGGCTGAATACTGAGCCTTCCTGTTGTCATTTCTCCCTCCCCTCCCTGTCCTCAGTGCACAACACTGGTCAATCTGTGCCCAAAGCGAGGGGCAGCAGGGAGGGAAGGGGTTGCCCCTGCCTGGGAGGGTGACAGGCGTCTACTGTGGGTTATGTGGGGCTGTGCTGTGCACCCTGGGGATGCTGACTGACCCCCTTGTGCAGAGACAGAGGAGATGCTGCTGCACCACGTCCCCAGGAGAGCCCCTGCCTCCCTTCTGCTCTCAGGGCTGGGACTGGGAGACGCCTCCACACAGTGAGTGGCACTCGGCATGGCTTCAGTCCCCAGTGGAAGAGGCTGGGCTCCCTGCTGCTCAGTGCTCCTGCTTAGGGACAGCCACTCCTGCGCCTGGCTCGGAATCCAGGGTGCACTCATTTCAGATCCAGCCTCGAGGTGTTCCTGCTGCAGCTCAGGTGAGCTCAGCTCTCCCTCTGGGACACCTGTGCCTGTTACAGCTCCAGCCCATGGAGCCTCTGCACGAGAGCTGTTCCTGGTTCTCACAGCTCCTGCTCCTGGACCCTTGCTCACTTACTGCTCAGGATACCTGAGGTGATTTCTGTTCCTTCTGCTTGTTCCACTTGCAGGTGTTTCCCAGCCCAGCTTGCTGAACCTCCAGCTCTGACTGTGGCACGTTCTTCATTCCAGCTCTGGCTCTGAGATGCTCCACTTGATGGCTGCTCCAGTTCCTTCCAGCTCTGGGTAAATAACTGGCGTCTCTTATGTAATCTGTGTCTATGTTCTGTCGTTTGTGTCCAGCTGTGTTACCTTAGTCACATCTGGAGGCTTTATCAGCATCCTCCCAAGCCATGGTAGCCAGATAATGCATCTGTGCTTGCTTATAGTTATGGGTATTGCTCAAGTCTTCTGCTTAAAGCCCATTGTAGTTATCAGCAAATGTTATTTTCACCTAAGGAATCCAAGAATAAAAGCAAAAGAGCTAGCTGTGATAGTGGAGTTGCTGCTGAACTGAACTCCCTTAGAAATAATTCTGAACAGGTAAAGTCAGACTTTGGTACAGTCCTGGCTCATTCTGAGGTGAGAATAGAAATGGAATGTAGTGTTTTGTTTTAACAGTAGAAAGTTTAAAATGAGCTTCACTTATTTGTAATATTGCTGCTTGTATTTTGGGGATGATGCTGCAAGTAAAAATTGCGAAGTGTTATGAATCTAATTCGTGATACAACTGAAATTGCAGGTTTGGAATGGTGCTTGGAAAGATGACAGCTGCAGTGAAGTATGATACAAATACACAGAAGGATGTCTGAGCATGAGGACCCAGAAGTGCTATCCTGTCAAGCCTGGCATCAATGAATTCCTTGGCTCCTAGAACATACATAGAAATTGTATTCTTTCCCAGAAAATGCAGGAGGGAATAACCCCACACAACCCACACCCCCTGAAAGAAGCCAAAGCCCCTTGGAGGATTGCAGCTCATCCCTGCTGTCATCTCCAGCAATGTCTGGGCACTGAGACGAGATGATCTTGCAATCTGCTCTGGGACAGCAGGAGGGCAGCCAGATCTGACAGATCCTTCACTTCCAGCTTGACTTTTCCAAGCCTCCAGGACTTCACTCCTGCTTCAAACAAGTTTTCCTATGCACTGCAAGGCTCACTTCTGATTTCCTTCTCCCTTCTGGAAAACCATGGAGCTTCTCAGCAACCCTGGTGAGTCCCAGTCTGTTTCCTGGCTCCACATTGTTATCCTTCCCTCACTGGATGGTGTGCTGGCTTTTCTAAATCCTGGGGGAATAGATGCCTTGGCTGTGCCCTGAGGAACAGGGAATGGAGCACAAGTCTCACAGGAGCAAGAGAGCAGGGAGGGTGCACAAGGTAATCAGCTCCTCCATCCCTCCCCAAACATCCCAGATCATCCTGGCTCTGGGGAAATATCACTTGTACAAAGCCTTGGGGTGATCGTACCAAATTCTAGTACTGGATAACAAAGATAATGATATGGCGGGGGGGGGGAAACAAGAAACCCCCAGCAGCTTTTTGCATAACAAACTTGTACAGTTATAACTTGTGAATCTCTTCTTTGTATCTAAGGTTGCCCATTCTCCCTAAAGCAGAGAAACAAAGCAGGCAGCAGTAAAGAAGCTGTCTGGGGTACAAGACACTGCCTCCTGCCAGCAAAGCTATTTAGTGTCCATCTCTATTCCATCCAGCTGTAGCCAATTGCACAGTTATGGTAACAGTGCCCTCCACAGGAATTTGGGAGGGATTATAACACTCAGAGCTAATGCAAAAGATGTTGTAAAAATGAGTGCAACAGCAAACTGGAATGTTTTTAAAATGATAAAATACTTGAACTTCAGGGGTACAAAATCTCAGTGTCAAAGCTCTTTCTCTTTTGCAGGCACATTTACATCTAAGGAAAGCACAGGCTGCTTCCAATAGGCTTCTTCACAGCCTGATAGCAAAGGTGAAGTTTGCCTAACTCCATTTGCATCAGGGATATAAAAGCAGATGAAGCAAGTGAAGAATGGGAGAGCTATTCCTAGACTGCAGCAGACACCAGCAATGAATTATGAGAGGGCTCCAGCCTCAGCCTGGCACGGCTGGATTTTTCCTTGGACCTGCCTCAATTAACTGAGCTTTGAGCTTTTATGGTTGTGACTTGGTGTTCTCACTGCGGCAATTGGAAATAATTTCAGTATCCTTAGAAAGTAGTAGAAATATCCAGCTAAACCTGTGTCCCCTGTAAGTTATCCCAGTTTTGCCCAGCTAGGAGCTGCACTGAAGTCAGGCAGGGGAAATGACACCAGGGAACAGCTGTAAAGGTAAAGGCAGAAAGAGAAGATTTACCAGCAAAGGGCAGGGAAGGGGAAAGGGGTCAGAAAACATTTCTGTGGTCTAATGAACAATAATTTCTGTTTTCCCAGTGAGAAGAACAGACTCCCAGCCAGTCAGGCCTGACTGTCCCCTGCAGCGAGAGCTCAGCACACATGCACAGAGACAAGTGCAGCAGCTGAAAGAAAAAAGAAGAAGCAGAAGCAGAAGGTAATTACTTTTGTTTCCAAGTTGTTTCCAGTTCTACAAGCCCTAGCAGCATTTGCTCTTCGTTTGGGCTGGGTGAATGATGAGCCCTGGGCACAGCTGATGCCATTCACTCAGCATTCCTGGATCAGTTTCAGAAGCTGCCAGATGAGCAATTGAAAACACACAAGAATGAAACCAAGAACATTAATGAGGTAAGTGGGACTCCATTACATTGTTGTCATAGAATTCATACCAGAGTTCTGATGACAACGATGCAGTTCTTCATTTGGATAAGTCACTGAGTGGGATTTGGGATCTGTCTGGATTTTAAAGCCCTCATGGTGGCCCTGACATTCAAAACCAGAGTCAGAGCTCCTGGCAGGCACAGGGTGTGTTCCCCCAGAGTGGGTTGTGGAGGAATTGTTTGGGACTTGGCTTGTCCCTCTGGGTGATCTCAGCCCAGTTGCTGTGATTTGTACAGTTCCAAACATTTAACTCCACAGTTCCCCAGCCCAGGGGCTTGAGCTGGCAGGGCTGCACAAAGAGAGGCTGGTTTGGGTCTGGACAAGGAAAACCATCATAGAAGCCGGGGACTTTTGGGATGGAACGAATAGCTCAGCAAGTTTTATATTCCGAGAAAGGTTTTGGCTTTGAAAGATGAAGAATTCAGTCAGAGAACAGAGATGAGTTGAACAATGTGCAGTTCCCTCCATCCAGGAACGTTCACCATGACAGTGGTGCAAGTTCAGCTGTGCCCATAACCGAGGTGATTCTTGCTGTCCTTCCAGAATTCTGCCCAGTGACAGAGAGACTTTATTCTATTGATGAAGCTGCTTTCAGTGGCAGGACATCACTTTTATCTGCACTGGTGCATAACAGATGTCACTGGCACAGGGAGTGTGGCCCACGTTGGGCAGAGTCCCAGCTGAGCCTCCCCAGTCAGGGCTTTATTCAGGGAGGAAACAAAGTCTGAACTGGTTCCACTGCTGCCCCTTGAATCCACCTGTTCTGCAGTGAGTCCAGTGTGGGAGTTAAAGCTCCATTAGTCCAGTGCATCAGCTGCTAGAGCACTGCTGAGCACAAAATCCCAAAGCCAGCGTCATGGTCTGAGAACCACGGCCCTGGGTTTAGCAGGATGGCTGCTAATCAGGAGCTCTAATAAATGACATTTCACCTGTTCACTGTCATTCTCAGCCCAGCACACCATCAATGCTTGAAGTGCTTCATTAGTGCTCCAGCTCAGGTTTGCTTCCCTTTCTCTACAGCAAAGAATGCACGGGAAGAGCTCTTGCCAAGGGCCTGCTCTGCAGAAGCAGCTCCCTGAACTCCCTTCCAAATATTGAATTGCACTGACCTTTTTTGGCTTCTTTTCTTCTCCTCGATGCACTTTCCTTCCATGAGAATAGTTCTGGAGTTCTGTGGCTGTGCTGTCACCCTTCATTCAGTCCCTGCTGGATGGAAACAGGCACTCCTTGCAGCTGTCCTTGTAAATCAGGGTGCAAAACAGCAAACAGGAGAGGGGCAAAGGGAGAAACAGGCAGGAGACAGCTAAGGAGGTAAAGGGAGCTTGGCAAAAGTGTTGGTGAAAAGCAGAGAGGAGAGAAATCCTGCTGGGCCAGAGAAAGGCTCAGAGCACTGAGGGGCAGCTGATGTTCTTGCTGTGCTGGTCAGTGGCACTGGCCATGGGGGGTGGCTTTTTTCCCTCAATTCCTTGGAATTTAGTCCACCAAGTGTGAACTATCTGTTCATCAAATCTTGTTGAATTGTTATTTTCTATTTAATAGGTGCCAAAAGATTTGTTGCTGAATGTTTAGGGGTTTTTTCCCCCTTAAAAAATTGCACACCAGTTTAAAGCAGAGCTAGCCCCACTGAGAGAAATGGGATCTGAGTTTGGAATTTTAGAACTGCAGAAGGTGACTGCTTATGTAACAGCACAACAAAGCTGGTGCAGCTTTCCTTATCCAGAATTCCCTCTGCTTTCTCCTTTCCAGTTTACTCCAAGACTGAGCTTCAAGCAAATCCCAGAGGTTGCATTCTAAGAGCTGTGCAGAGAATTTGGGCAGAGAACTGGGCTTCCATACCCACCTGCATCATCCAAGCAATAGCAGGTAAGATGCTTGTTTCTTGGATTTCAGGCCCAAGGAGT
Organism: Erithacus rubecula; assembly: GCF_903797595.1. Classification (NCBI taxonomy): domain Eukaryota; kingdom Metazoa; phylum Chordata; class Aves; order Passeriformes; family Muscicapidae; genus Erithacus; species Erithacus rubecula. The sequence continues at coordinate 28,220 of NC_136658.1, read as the reverse complement.
GAAATTCCTGATTAGAGCTTGTAGGTTTGTGACCCTTTGGAGCTGCTGAAGATCCAGGTGTGTTGCCTGGTGCCTGGATTAGAATGCCAGTCCCATTTGAAGCAGACAGAAATGTGTTATCCAAAAAGTGAGTCTGGGTGCTGCACCTGCCTGGCCCCCCTGCACGTGCTCACCCTTGGAAAGCTCTGCAAGATTTTTTGAGTTAGGGAGGCACTGGGGGGTTTGTTTGCAAGGGAAACTACATGGAGGGGGGAAAAAAAGCTGGGATGGGGGGACAGAAAGAGGAGCCCTTCTGTGCCTCCTGTCTCTGTTTCAAGCTCTGAGGGTGTCACTCCTGTCCTGAGGGTTCAAAGGGATAATAGAAAAAAGGATTTTCATTGTCTTGTGCACAGGAGCTGTGCTAGTCCCAGTTTAAAGAGAGGTGAAAAGGGAGAGAGGGAGCTGAATGCTTACCTTATATCCTGGAGAAATTGTTCATTGCTGTGCAATGCTGCCTCTGTCCTGTGCCAAGATGACTGGGCCCTGGGCTGAGAGGCTGCTTGAGTGCTGCTGGCACAAGTTAAAGTTGCCTGGGGAATGCTTTACAAGGACAATGGCAAGGTTGGTCTACCCAAAATCTCACCCCTTGTTTTTTTCTCCTCCCCCTTGCCCCTATTTGCAGAGTTGATGTCATTCACTTTTCTGCTTTTCCCAATCCTTTCATCTAAGCCAGGATGCTTCCATTGCTCTGGGAGGGCAGTGATTGAGAGCAGAGGCTGTGAGTGTTCAGTGTGGCAATGCAGATCTGTCAGTGAGGAAAGAGCCTGAAACAAAACACTGCTATGGGGACTGTCTGTGAATTAGGTGAGAAGGAGAAAATGAGAGTTGAGGCTGAAATGTAGAAGAAATCCACAAAAGTGAGCAAAGATAGTTTTCATTAGTTGAAAATACCAATGCAGAACCAAGTTGACAACAAGCTAATTCAAAACCTCTGTTTATTTTCATTCTAATAGTTTTTATTCTAGCTGTTTTTGTTCTACCAGTGCTTTCTCAGTAATAGTAGATTGTTGTGCATCATTCCTGCCATAACTGAAATACACCCTTCCTCCTTCTCCTTGTTTGACAGCCTAAGTAAAACCACAGTGTGTATTTTTTTCTCTATGATATAATATCCTAAGAGCCTCATAACTCTCACAAATAATTTCTATTCTAATTGGAACATAGGTGAACTATGTGTGCAAGTCATAAAAGAAAAAGGAATAAGATAAAGGAGTGAAATCAAAGGTAAGAAATTTTCCTTTACCTAACTGTGATGCTTCCCATCAAAATGCAGGAGGGAATAACCCCACACAAGCCACTCCCCCTGAAAGAAGCCAAAGCCCCTTGGAGGATTGCAGCTCATCCCTGCTGTCATCTCCAGCAATCTCTGGGCACTGAGACGAGATGATCTTGCAATCTGCTCTGGGACAGCAGGAGGGCAGCCAGATCTGACAGATCCTTCACTTCCAGCTGGACTTTTCCAAGCCTCCAGGACTTCACTCCTGCTTCAAACAAGTTTTCCTATGCACTGCAAGGCTCACTTCTGATTTCCTTCTCCCTTCTGGAAAACCATGGAGCTTCTCAGCAACCCTGGTGAGTCCCAGTCTGTTTCCTGGCTCCGCATTGTTATCCTTCCCTCACTGGATGGTGTGCTGGCTTTTCTGAATCCTGGGGGAATAGATGCCTTGGCTGTGCCCTGAGGAACAGGGAATGGAGCACAGGTCTCACAGGAGCAAGAGAGCAGGGAGGGTGCACAAGGTAATCAGCTCCTCCATCCCTCCCCAAACATCCCAGATCATCCTGGCTCTGGGGAAATATCACTTGTACAAAGCCTTGGGGTGATCGTACCAAATTCTAGTACTGGATAACAAAGATAATGATATGGGGGGGGGGGGGGAACAAGAAACCCCCAGCAGCTTTTTGCATAACAAACTTGCACAGTTATAACTTGTGAATCTCTTCTTTGTATCTAAGGTTGCCCATTCTCCCTAAAGCAGAGAAACAAAGCAGACAGCAGTAAAGAAGCTGTCTGGGGTACAAGACACTGCCTCCTGCCAGCAAAGCTATTTAGTGTCCATCTCTATTCCATCCAGCTGTAGCCAATTGCACAGTTATGGTAACAGTGCCCTCCACAGGAATTTGGGAGGGATTATAACACTCAGAGCTAATGCAAAAGATGTTGTAAAAATGAGTGCAACAGCAAACTGGAATGTTATTAAAATGATAAAATACTTGAACTTCAGGGGTACAAAATCTCAGTGTCAAAGCTCTTTCTCTTTTGCAGGCACATTTACATCTAAGGAAAGCACAGGCTGCTTCCAATAGGCTTCTTCACAGCCTGATAGCAAAGGTGAAGTTTGCCTAACTCCATTTGCATCAGGGATATAAAAGCAGATGAAGCAAGTGAAGAATGGGAGAGCTATTCCTAGACTGCAGCAGACACCAGCAATGAATTATGAGAGGGCTCCAGCCTCAGCCTGGCACGGCTGGATTTTTCCTTGGACCTGCCTCAATTAACTGAGCTTTGAGTTGTTACGGTTGTGACTTGGTGTTCTCACTGGGGCAATTGGAAATAATTTCAGTATCCTTAGAAAGTAGTAGAAACATCCAGCTAAAAGTCTCACCTGTGTCCCCTGTAAGTTATCCCAGTTTTGCCCAGCTAGGAGCTGCACTGAAGTCAGGCAGGGGAAATGACACCAGGGAACAGCTGTAAAGGTAAAGGCAGAAAGAGAAGATTTACCAGCAAAGGGCAGGGAAGGGGAAAGGGGTCAGAAAACATTTCTGTGGTCTAATGAACAATAATTTCTGTTTCCCCAGTGAGAAGAACAGACTCCCAGCCAGTCAGGCCTGACTGTCCCCTGCAGCGAGGGCTCAGCACACATGCACAGAGACAAGTGCAGCAGCTGAAAGAAAAAAAGAAGAAGCAGAAGCAAAAGGTAATTACTTTTGTTTCCAAGTTGCTTGCAGTTCTTCAAGCCCTAGCAGCATTTGCTCTTGGTTTGGGCTGGGTGAATGATGAGCCCTGGGCACAGCTGATGCCATTCACTCAGCATTCCTGGATCAGTTTCAGAAGCTGCCAGATGAGCAATTGAAAACACACAAGAATGAAACCAAGAGCATGAATGAGGTAAGTGGGACTCCATTACACTGTTTTCATAGAACTCATACCAGAGTTCTGATGACAACGATGCAGTTCTTCATTTGTGTTAGTCACTGAGTGGGATTTGGGGTGTGTCTGGATTTCCAAGCCCTCATGGTGGCCCTGACACTGCTCAGGTGGCAAAAGCAGAGTCAGAGCTCCTGGCAGGCACAGGGTGTGTTCCCCCAGAGTGGGTTGTGGAGGAATTGTTTGGGACTTGGCTTGTCCCTCTGGGTGATCACAGCCCAGTTGCTGTGATTTGTACAGTTCCAAACATTTGGAACATATTCCGAGAAAGGTTTTGGCTTTGAAAGATGAAGAATTCAGTCAGAGAACAGAGATGAGTTGAACAATGTGCAGTTCCCTCCATCCAGGAACGTTCACCATGACAGTGGTGCAAGTTCAGCTGTGCCCATAACCAAGGTGATTCTTGCTGTCCTTCCAGAATTCTGCCCAGTGACAGAGAGACTTTATTCTATTGATGAAGCTGCTTTCAGTGGCAGGACATCACTTTTATCTGCACTGGTGCATAACAGATGTCACTGGCACAGGGAGTGTGGCCCACGTTGGGCAGAGTCCCAGCTGAGCCTCCCCAGTCAGGGCTTTATTCAGGGAGGAAACAAAGTCTGAACTGGTTCCACTGCTGCCCCTTGAATCCACCTGTTCTGCAGTGAGTCCAGTGTGGGAGTTAAAGCTCCATTAGTCCAGTGCATCAGCTGCTAGAGCACTGCTGAGCACAAAATCCCAAAGCCAGAGTCATGGTCTGAGAACCACGGCCCTGGGTTTAGGCACATGCAAACTGGCCCCACTTAGAGCCCAGGCAGTTCTATGAGTGCCAAGTCCCTCCTGTAATTGGTATTATTAATCTGGTCAGGTGGGTTTCATTTCAGAGAGAAATAGACCCCTGTCTGTGTGCAGGGCCTTGTGCCTGAGAATGGGCTCTGTCTGCTAAAATTGCAAACAGTGGAATATTTCTGGCACGTACAGTCTGGCCCCACTTAGAAATCTGGCAGTTTTTGAGTGCCTATCACCTCCTGTCAATGGCAATAACTCATCTGATTAACTGGCTTTGACATCAGAGGGAAACAGTCCCCTGCCTGTGTCCAGGGCCCTGTTCCTGACAATGTGCTCTGTCTGTTTCCAGCAGGACCTACTCAGGATTTCTCCCAAACCCCAGCTGCCACCAGGAAGAAGGCTGGCTGCATTTGGAGTGACAACAACTTCTTCCTAACTGCTCACAGGAACCTGGCAGGGTGAGTGTTTTCTGCAAAAGGAAAGGGGCCAGTGTTCCTGTGGATGGTTCTGTGTGTGAGGCTGGACTTTCTCCTCCTAAAATTCCCAGCAGTGCAGCAAGTCTGGCAAATGCAAACTGGCCCCACTTAGAGCCCTGGCTGTGCATTGTATGTCAGTCACCCCCTCTAAATAGACATAAGAAAACTGGCAAAGTGGGTTTAATTTCAGATAGAAATAGACAGACAGAGTCCAGGGCCTTGTGCCTGAGACTGGACTTTCTCCTCCTAAAATTCCAAGCAGTGTAGGATCTGCGGCACATACAAAGTGCCCCCACTTAGAGCCCTGGCTGTTCTTTGAGTTGCAGTCTCCCCCTCTAAACAGACATCACACAACTGGTGAAGTGGGTTTCATTTCAGATAGAAATAGACCCCTGATGGTTTCCAGGGCCCTTTTGCTGACAATGTGCTCTGTCTGTTTCCAGCAGGACCAACTCAGGATTTCTCCCAAACCCCAGCTGCCACCAGGAAGAAGGCTGGCTGCATTTGGAGTGACAACAACTTCTTCCTAGCTGCTCACAGGAACCTGGGAGGGTGAGTGTTTTATGCAAAAGGAAAGGGGCCAGTGTCCCTGTGGACGGTTCTGTGTGTGAGACTAGACTTTCTCCTGTTAGAATTCCCAGCAGTGCAGCAAGTCTGACAAAAGCAAACTGCCCCCACTAAGCGCCCTGGCTGTTTTTGAGTGCCAAAAGCTTCCTCTAGATAGACATCACAAAACTGGAGAGGTGGGTTTCATTTCGGGTAGAAATAAACCTCTGATGGTTTCCAGGGCCCTGTAGCTGACAATGCGCTCTGCCTGTTTCCAGCAGGACTAACTCTGGATTTCTCACAAACCCCAGCTGCCACCAGGAAGAAGGCTGGCTGCATTTGGAGTGACAACAACTTCATCCTACCTGCTGATAGGAAACTGGAAGGGTGAGTGTGTTTTTGCAAAAGTGTTCCTGTACAGGGCCCTGTGTCTGAGACTGGGCTTCCTCCTGCTCGAATTCCCAGCAGTGCCTGATCTCTGGCAAATCCAAACTGGCCCCACTTAGAGCCCTGGCAGTTCTATGAGTGCCAAGTTCCTCCTATAATTGGTATTATTAATCAGCTGAGGTGGGTTTCATTTCAGAGATAAATAGACCCCTGCCTGTGTCTAACCCCTGTATCTGAGACTGGACTTATTCCTCCTAATATTCCAAGCAGTGTAGGATTTGTGGCACATACAAACTGCCCCCACTTAGTGCCCTGGCTCTTTTTGACTGCCAAAAGCCTCCTCTAGATAGACATCACAAAACTGGGGAGGTGGGTTTCATTTCGGGTAGAAATAGACCCCTGATGGTTTCCAGGGCCCTTTTGCTGACAATACGCTCTGCCTGTTTCCAGCAGGACTAACTCTGGATATCTCCCAAACCCAAGCTGCCACCAGGAAGACGGCTGGCTGCATTTGGAGTGACAACAACTTCTTCCTAGCTGCTCATAGGAACCTGGGAGGGTGAGTGTTTTATGCAAAAGGAAAGGGGCCAGTGTTCCTGTGGATGGTTCTGTGTGTGAGACTGGACTTTCTCCTCCTAAAATTCCCAGCAGTGCAGCATGTCTGGCAAATGCAAACTGGCACCACTTAGAACCCTGGCAGTTCTTTGAGGGCCTATCACCTCCTATAAATGGATATAACTAATCTGGTCATGTGGGTTTCATTACAGAGAGAAATAGACCCCTGCCTGTGTCCAGGCCCCTGTTTATGAGACTGGGCTTTCTCCTCCTAAAATTCCAAGCAGTGTAGGATCTGCGGCACATACAAAGTGCCCCCACTTAGAGCCCTGGCTGTTCTTTGAGTTGCAGTCTCCCCCTCTAAATAGACATCACACAACTGGTGAAGTGGGTTTCATTTCAGATAGAAATAGACCCCTGATGGTTTCCAGGGCCCTTTTGCTGACAATGTGCTCTGTCTGTTTCCAGCAGGACCAACTCAGGATTTCTCCCAAACCCCAGCTGCCACCAGGAAGTAGGCTGACTGCAATTGGAGTGACAACAACTTCATCCTACCTGCTCACAGGAAAATGGAAGGGTGAGTGTGTTTTGCAAAAGTGTTCCTGTACAGGGCCCTGTGTCTGAGACTGGGCTTCCTCCTGCTAGAATTCCCAGCAGTGCCTGAACTCTGGCAGATGCAAACTGGCCCCACTTAGAGCCCTGGCAGTTCTATGAGTGCCAAGTTCCTCCTATAATTGGTATTATTAATCTGGTGAGGTGGTTTTCATTTCAGAGAGCAATAGACCCCTGTCTGTGTGCAGGGCCCTGTACCTGAGAATGGGCTCTGTCTGGTAAAATTCCAAACAGTGGAATATCTCTGGCACGTACAATCTGGCACCACTTAGAGCTCTGGCAGTTCTTTGAGTTCCAAGCACCACCTGTAAATAGACAGAACAATATTGATCAAGTGGGTTTCATTTCTGAGACAAATAGCCCTCTGATTGTATCCAGGGTTCAGCGCCTGACAATGTGCTCTGTCTGTTTCCAGCAGGACCAACTCAGGATTTCTCCAAAACCCCAGCTGCCACCAGGAGAAAGGCTGGCTGCATTTGGAGTGACAACAACTTCTTTCTAGCTGCTCATAGGAACCTGGGAGGGTGAGTGTGTTTTTGCAAAAGTGTTCCTGTACAGGGCCTTGTGCCTGAGACTGGACTTTCTCCTCCTAAAATTCCCAGCAGTGCAGCAAGTCTGGCAAATGCAAGCTGGCCCCACTTAGAGCCCTGGCTGTGCATTGTATGTCAGTCACCCCCTCTATATAGACATAATAAAACTGGCAAAGTGGGTTTCATTGCAGATAGAAATAGACAGACAGAGTCCAGGGCCGTGTGCCTGAGACTGGACTTTCTCCTCCTAAAATTCCAAGCAGTGTAGGATCTGTGGCACATACAAACTGCCCCCACTTAGTGCCCTGGCTGTTTTTGAGTGCCAAAAGCCTCCTCTAAATAGACATCACAAAACTGGGGAGGTGGGTTTCATTTCACGTAGAAATAGACCCCTGATTGTGTCCAGGGCCCTGTAGCTGACAATGCGCTCTGTCTGTTTCCAGCAGGACCAACTCAGGATTTCTCCCAAACCCCAGCTGCCACCAGGAAGTAGGCTGACTGCAATTGGAGTGACAACAACTTCATCCTAGCTGCTCACAGGAAAATGGCAGGGTGAGTGTGTTTTTGCAAAAGTGTTCCTGTACAGGGCCCTGTGTCTGAGACTGGGCTTCCTCCTGCTAGAATTCCCAGCAGTGCCTGAACTCTGGCAGATGCAAACTGGCCCCACTTAGAGCCCTGGCAGTTCTATGAGTGCCAAGTCCCTCCTATAATTGGTATTATTAATCTGGTGAGGTGGGTTTCATTTCAGAGAGAAATAGACCCCTGTCTGTGTGCAGGGCCTTGTGCCTGAGAATGGGCTCTGTCTGCTAAAATTGCAAACAGTGGAATATTTCTGGCATGTACAGTCTGGCCCCACTTAGAGATCTGGCTGTTTTTGAGTGCCAAAAGCCTCCTCTAAATAGACATCACAAAACTGGGGAGTTGGGTTTCCTTTCGGGTAGAAATAGACCCCTGATTGTGTCCAGGGCCCTGTTCCTGACAGTGTGCTCTGTGTGTTTCCATTAGGACCAACTCAGGATTTCTTTCAAACCCCAGCTGCCACCAGGAAGAAGGCTGGCTGCATTTGGAGTGACAACAACTTCTTCCTACCTACTCTTAGGAAACTGGGATGGTGAGTGTTTTATGCAAAAGGAAAGGGGCCAGTGTTCCTGTCCAGGGCCTTGTGTCTAAAACTGGGCTTCCTACTGCTAAAATTCCCAGCAGTGCAGGATGTCTGGCAAACTGGCCTCACTTAGAGCCCTGGCAGTTCTTTGAGCTCCAAGCACCCCCTGTAAAAGGGCATAACTAATCTGATCAAGTAGGTTTTACATCAGAGAGAACTAGACCCCTGCTTATATCCAGGGCCCTGTGTCTGAGAGCAGGCCTGCTCCTCCTACAATTCCCAGCAGTGCAGGATGTCTGCATCTGGTCCTCCTTACAGCCCTGGCAGTTCTTAGAGTGCCTATCACCTCCTCCAAATGGACATAACTAAGCTGCTCATGTGGGTTTCATTTCAGAGAGAAATAGAGCCCTGCCTGTGCCCAACCCCTGTGCCTGAGACTGGACTTTCTCCTCCTAAAATTCCAAGCAGTGTAGGATCTGTGGCACATACAAACTGCCCCCACTTAGTGCCCTGGCTCTTTTTGACTGCCAAAAGCCTCCTCTAGATAGACATCACAAAACTGGGGAGGTGGGTTTCATTTTGGGTAGAAATAGACCCCTGATGGTTTCCAGGGCCCTTTTGCTGACAATGCGCTCTGCCTGTTTCCAGCAGGACTAACTCTGGATTTCTTCCAAACCCCAGCTGCCACCAGGAAGAAGGCTGGCTACATTTGGAGTGACAACAACTTCATCCTAGCTGCTCACAGGAAAATGGCAGGGTGAGTGTTTTTTGCAAAAGTGTTCCTGTACAGGGCCCTGTGTCTGAGACTAGGCTTCCTCCTGCTAGAATTCCCAGCAGTGTCTGATCTGTGGCAGATGCAAACTGGCCCCACTTAGAGCCCAGGCAGTTCTATGAGTGCCAAGTCCCTCCTATAATTGGTATTATTAATCTGGTGAGGTGGGTTTCATTTCAGAGAGCAATAGACCCCTGTCTGTGTGCAGGGCCCTGTCCCTGACAATGGGCTTTCTCCTTCTAAAATTTGAAGCAGTCCAGGATATTTGGGAATTGCAAACCAGCACCACTCAGAGCCCTGGCTGTGCTTTGAATGCCCAGCACCACCTCTAAATAGACATAAGGAAACAGGCAGAGTTTCCCCAGGAAAACAGCCCCAGTTTATGTTTATGAGTCTGTGGCCACGAAGGAGGCTCTGCACACTAAGGTTCCAAACATTTCCAGATTTCGCCTAGATCCAAGCTGCCACTATTTAGAACCCTGGCTGTCTTTGTGGTCTGAAACAGCTGTTTTCTAATCATGTCATGGAACTCAGGGGGGAGGGTGAGTTTTTCTTGATAACAGTGTTATTATTTTTCCTGTTCTTTTTGTAACATAGCTAAGCTAAGTAGAGGTCTCTGCGAGACTGAGAATTTTTATCATTCCTGGTCCTGCACCCTACTTAGGCACACGTGTAGTACTTCTTAGCAATAGCTAATGAATAATTACCTAACCGAATAAATCACCTCAGCTATCTCACTACACCACCAAAACACAAAGTTTCCTTTCAGGCCAGATTTCCACCCTTTTTGTCTGAGAACTTTTTGTACAAAGGACAGCATTTTCCTTTCTTTTGTAGCTTTATATTGAAAAAAGACTCACCTTTCTCTCCTTGCAGCAGTCACCCAGCTTTCACTTTAGAGGAGCCAAACAGCTGCAGGTCTTCTGAGGCTTTTTATACCTCGTGGAATTTGCTCCACCTTTCCTGTGGGAGGAAGAGGAGGCCCCAATCAGGGGTATATTAACCCCAGGGTGTGCTAAGGGCCATCATTCCTCCCGTGGGAATCACAGAGAGAAGCAGCTCAGGTAAGAGTTCTCTCATTTCCTTGCAGAGCTCCTTTTGCTTTGTCTCAGTTTGTTTTTTCTAGCAGGTGATTTTGGGTATCTAGAATAGCAGAGGTTTTGAACATACAGCAAAGAAAGCAGCACGGAACACAAGGAGCATTTCAGGTCAGGCTTTCAGCCGGCACATCCAGAAGCAAAAGGGGCACTTTCCCCATTTTCCGCTTTGCTCTCGGATTTTTTTCACCCCTCTTTTTTTAAGGAGGAGTACAACTTTCTGAACTTCCAGGTCACATCGAGCAAAACACAGGAGTTGGTTTTTTCAGCAGGTTTGTCCTGTCACAAGAGGCTTCAGCTCAGCATCCCAGAGGATGTCAGAGCTCGAGGCTTCAGGTGAGTCAGTGGAGGAGGGCGAGTACAGCACAGGGTCAGAAATTACCGGCCAGTTTGGAAGGCAGCTTTCACAAGAGCAGCAAATGCATTTACCCACCCTGCAGTGCACAGACACAGCTGCCTCTCTCACAGCAAAGCCCCACAGTTTAGTCCCTTGCTAACTCAGGTGCTGATCATAACCACAGCCTCAGGCTTGAACTTGGGATAAAGCCAGACACCGAAGGGAAGGACAGACTGGGAGCAGGTGAGCAGCTCAGCAGCAGGGAATCCCAGCTCCCTACTGGCCTGCAGACTTTATCTGCCTATCGAGGGAGATATCCGGAGCTATCGAGTTATCCCCCCGGGGTTTGACTGTTGTTCTCAACTCCTTTCAGGTACAGCAGCTGTTAATCGATCAGGTCTCAATCACTCAGCCCGGCACCGGCAGGAATTTCGCAGCTCTCAAGAGGCTTTTCATCACACCCGAATATTAGACAGATAAGCAAAGGGACAGGATTCACAGGGGGAACTAGAGGGGCGCGCCGGGTCCGGGCACGTCAGAGGGATTTTTTGAGGCAGCCTTACAGGCTGGGATGCCCACGAAGCAGCCCTCAGGCCCCATAATAAGGGGAAGGTCTCAATTCGAACCCCACGCCGAGGAGCACAGGGTAGAGCAGCTCCGGCGGGTGTCACCTCACTCGTCCCCGGTGCCATCCCTGTCTTTTGTGCGTGTCCTACCCCACCCGTCTCACCTTATCCCTCTGAGAGCAGCATTCAAAATCCTGCCTTCGTTCATAGCATCCCGGTCTGTCTTCATTCCTCGGCCCGGTGCCATCCAGCCTTTGCCTCGGGAGATCGGACAGCCATCTGCATCTCATCCCTTGTTCCAAGCATCCAGTCAGATGTCTTTCCAGATCTGGTTCTGAGCTGTGTCAACAGCTGCACACCACAAGGATCCATTCCAGCAGATGGGGACCAGGAAGAATGCCAAGATAGAGAGAAAATTCTGCTCACAAGATTCTGAGACATCCATCTCTGTTGGAAACAATGCTTCAGCTACCATTTTTTTCCAGCCTGAACAGCTTGCTTTCTGCCTCCCTTAGGTCATCTCTTTTGCATTCTCTCCACCTTCTCAGTCATTCTTCAGTCAGTTTTTTCCTCCCTATTGTCATCCCCTCCCTTGTCTCGTCCCACGTGTCACGGGGGCCTGCAGGTATTTGTCCCGGAGCTGCTCTGCCCTGCAGCACAGTCCAGGCCTAAGTGGGATAGGAGCAGTCCTAGGGACTTGAAACTTGTACTTTGGGGTGTATTGGGCTTTAGAAGATAATATGCATATTGAGGCAAGGTGTCTGGAGGCATTAAGTTATCCTGCAGCGCTTTGACTGTTCTCCTACCTTTTTTTCAGCTGCAGAAGAATTCAGTCTGAGGCAGAGGCCCATCCCGGCAGAGGAGTCTCACCAGAGAAGGTCAGTCACAGTTTGCCTTTGCAGGGGGACAGGAAATGATGAGTGTTACAGCACTTTGCTTTGTCTTTTTTTCATAGGAATTAAAGCTGGATATCTGCAGTGAAGTTGAAGCGTGCAAGGTGAGCACTGACCTTTTTAGAGAAGCAGCTGATTTTGCTGAGCTCTCACTTTCTGGTGCAACTCTAAGTATCCATCACTGTTCATTTTCTCTTTTATTAAGGTGAGATCTCCTCACTGACTTGGCAACAGACTGTTCCCTCCTCCTGCAAGCTCTCCAGGAGTATTACAGCAGTCTCTGAGGAACCCTCAGCCTTTTCCTCTTTGGAGGTGCCATCCGGGCAGCCTTTGGCACCGGCCGAGCCATCCCGGTGAGTCGGGGAGTTTGGGGGGCGAGCGTGGGTCAGGTCCAGTTTCAGCCCTGCCACATCACCTTGTCTTCTTTTAGTCCAGCTCTATCCTGCGAAGATGGCATCAGGCAATTACAGAGGCCACATTCCCCAAGGACAAGGGCATTCTGAGGAGACGGTGAGTAGTGGAACTGTCTGGTTTAGGTCAATGTGCTGCTAAGAGGATACACTGATACTTAATTTTCTTTTTTTGCAGGTTACTAACAGGCAGCATCCTGGTGCCAGCAGGAATTTTCCAGGTCTCAAGAGGCTTTTCATCACACCTGACACGGATTTTCTTCCCTGGATATCAGACAGATAAGTGAAAGGGCCTGACTCACAGAAGGAAGGAGAGGGTGATGCTGGTTCTGGGCTTGTCAGGAGGGAGTTTTTGAGGTAGCTTTAGAGGCAGGCATCTCCACGAGGCAGCCCTTAGGCCTCATAAGGGCCAAGTCTCAATTTGATACCCATGCTGATCAGCACAGGGTAGAGCAGCTCCGGCGGGTGTCACCTCACTCCTCCCTGGTGCCGTCCCTGTGTTTTGTCTGTGTTGTACTGTACATGTCTTCTCTTAGCCCTTTGAGCTCAGTCTCCAACATCCAGGTGCAATTCACAGCACCTTGCACTATCTTCATTCCTGGGCCCGGTGCCATCCAACCTTTGCCTCGGGACATCGCACAGCCATCTGAATGTCATCTCTCGTTGGAAGCATCCAGTCAGATGTCTTTCCAGATCTGGTTCTGAGCTGTGTCAACAGCTGCACGCCGCAAGGATCCATTCCAGCAGATGGGGACCAGGAAGAATGGGAAGATAGAGAGAAGATTCTGCCCACAGGATTCTGAGACATCATCTCTGTTGGAAACAATGCTTCAGCTACCATTTTTTTTCCAGAATGAAGGGCTTGCTTAGGTCATCTCTTTTGCATTCTATCCGTCTTCTCAGTCATTCTTCAGAGTTTTTTCCTCCCTATTGTCATTCCCTGGTTTATCTCATCCCGCATGTCACGGGTGCCTGCGCGTATTTTGTCCCGGAGCAGCTCTGCCCTGCTGCACAGTCCAGGCCTAAGTGGGATAGGAGCAGTCCTAGGGACTTGTACTTTGGGGTGTATTGGGCTTTAGAAGATATATGCACATTGAGGCAAGCTGTCTGGAGGCATTAAGTTATCCTGCAGGGCTTTGACTGTTCTCCTACCTTTTTTTCAGCTGCAGAAGAATTCAGTCTGAGGCAGAGGCCCATCCAGGCAGAGGAGTCTCACCAGACAAGGTCAGTCACAGTTTGCCTTTGCAGGGGGACAGGAAATGATGAGTGTGTTACAGCACTTTGCTTTGTCTTTTTTTCATAGGAATTAAAGCTGGATATCTGCAGTGAAGTTGAAGCGTGCAAGGTGAGCACTGACCTTTTTAGAGAAGCAGCTGATTTTGCTGAGCTCTCACTTTCTGGTGCAACTCTAAATATCCATCACTGTTTGTTTTCTTTTATCAAGGTGAGATCTCCTCACTGACCTGGCACCAGACTCTGTTCACCACTCATGGGAGTTCTCCAGGTGTATTACAGCAGTCTCTGAGGAACCCTCAGCCTTTTCCTCTTTGGAGGTGCCATCCGGGCAGCCTTTGGCACCGGCCGAGCCATCCCGGTGAGTCGGGGAGTTTGGGGGGCGAGCGTGGGTCCGGTCCAGTTTGAGCCCTGCCACATCACCTTGTCTCCTCTTATTGCAGGTCTATCCTGGGAAGGTGGCATCAGGCACTGAGAGCAGCCGAGGCACTCCGGGCATTCTCGGGAGAAGGTGAGTAGTGGCATTGTCTGGTGATGGCCCTTGTGCTGCTAAGAGGATACACTGATGTTTAATTTTCTTTTTTGTAGGTGACTAAGAGGCAGCAGCCTGGTGCCAGCAGGAATTTTCCAGGCCTCAAGAGGCTTTTCATCATACCTGACATGGATTTTCTTCCCTGGTTATAAGACAGATAAGTGAAGGGGCATGACTCACAGAAGGGAGGAGAGGGGGATGCTGGGTCTGGACTTGTCAGGAGGGAGTTTTTGAGGTAGCTTTAGAGGCAGAAATGTCCACAAAGCAGCCCCTTAGGCCCCATAAGGGGTAAGTCTCTATTTCATCTCTCTGCTGAGGAGCACAGGGTAGAGCAGGTCCGGCAGGTGTCACCTCACTCCTCCCTGGTGCAGTCCCTGTGTTTTGTCTGTGTTGTACTGTACATGTCTTCTCTTAGCCCTTTGAGCTCAGTCTCCAACATCCAGGTGCAATTCACAGCACCTTGCACTATCTTCATTCCTGGGCCAGGTACCATCCAGCCTTTGCCTCAGGAGCTCGGACAGCCATCTGAATCTCATCTCTTGTTCCAAGCATCCAGTCAGATGTCTTTCAAGATCTGGTTCTGAGCTGTATCAACAGCTGCACACTGCAAGGATCCATTCTAGCAGATAAGGACCAGGAAGAATGGGAAGATAGAAGATTCTGCCCACAGGATTCTGAGACATCCATCTCTGTTAGAAGAAATGCTTCTGCTAGAATTTTTTCCAGCCTGAACTGCTTGCTTTCAGTCTCCCTTAGGTCATCTCATTTGCATTCTATCCATCTTCTCAGTCATGCTTCAGTCAGTTTTTTCCTCCCTATTGTCATCCCCTGGTTTGTCTTGTCCCGCACGTCACGGGTGCCTGCGCGTATTTGTCCCGGAGCTGCTCTGCCCTGCTGCACAGTCTAGGCCTAGGTGGGATAGGAGCAGTCCTAGGGACTTGAAACTTGCAATTTGGGGTGTATTGGGCTTTAGAAGATAATATGCATATTGAGGCAAGCTGTCTGGAGGCATTAAGTTATCCTGCAGGGCTTTGACTGTTCTCCTACCTTTTTTTCAGTTGCAGAAGAATTCCATCTGAGGCAGAGGGCCATCCCGGCCGGGGAGACTCACCAGACAAGGTCAGTCAGTTTGCCTTTGCAGGGGGACAGGAAATGATGAGTGTGTTACAGCACTTTGCTTTGTCTTTTTTTCATAGGAATTAGAGCTTGATAGCTGCCGTGAAGTTGAAGTGGGCAAGGTGAGCACTGACCTTTTTAGAGAAGCAGCTGATTTTGCTGAGGCCTCACTTTCTGGTGCAACTCTAACTATCCATCACTGTTTGTTTTCTCTTTTATTAAGGTGAGATCTCCTCACTGACCTGGCACCAGTCATGGGAGTTCTCCAGGAGTATTACAGCAGTCTCTGATGAACCCTCAGCCTTTTCCTCTTTGGAGGTGCCATCCGGGCAGCCTTTGGCATCAGCCGAGACAAGGAGGTGAGTCGGGGAGTTTGGGGGGCCAGCGTGGGTCAGGTCCAGTTTCAGCCCTGCCACATCACCCTGTCTGTTTTTAATCCAGCTCTAGCCTGTGAAGATGGCATCAGGCACTTACCCAGGCCACATTCCCCGAGGACAAGGGCATTCTCGGGAGATAGTGAGTAGTGGAATAAGCTCATTTTGCTCTAACTGTTTCTAGGAGGATACACTGATGTTTAATTTTCTTTTTTGTAGGTGACTAAGAGGCAGCAACCTGGTGCAGGTGGGAGTTTTCCAGATGACAAGCTGCTTCCGATCACCCCAGACATGGATTCTCTTCCTCGGTTCCATGGATATCAGACAGATAAGTGAAGGGGCCCGACTCACGGAGGGGATGAGAGGGGGATGCCGAGTCCAGGCACGTCAGGAGGGATTTTTTGAGGTAGCTTTAGAGGCTGGGATGTCCAAGAAGCAGCCCCTTAGGCCCCATAAGGGGTAAGTCTCCATTTCATCTCTCTGCTGATCAGCACAGGGTAGAGCAGCTCCGGCAGGTGTCACCTCACTCATCCCTGGTGCAGTCCCTGTGTTTTGTCAGTGTTGTACTGTACATGTCTTCTCTTAGCCCTTTGAGCTCAGTCTCCAACATCCAGGTGCAACTCATAGCACCTTCCCCTCTCTTCATTCCTGGGCCCGGTGCCATCCAGCCTTTGCCTCAGGAGCTCGGACAGCCATCTGAATCTCATCTCTTGTTGGAAGCGTCCAGTCAGATGTCTTTCAAGATCTGGTACTGAGATGTATTGACAGCTGCACACCTCAAGGATCCATTCCAGCAGATGGGGACCAGGAAGAGTGGGAAGAGAGAGGGAAGATTCTGCCCACAGGATTCTGAGACGTCCATCTCTGTTGGAAACCATGCTTCAGCTACCATTTTTTCCAGCCTGAAGGGATCGCTTTCAGTCTCCCTTAGGTCATCTCATTTGCCTTCTGATCTTCTCAGTCATTCTTCAGTCAGTTTTTTCCTCCCTATTGTCATCCTCTCCCTCGTCTTGTGTCACGGGTGCCTGCACATATTTGTCCCGGAGCTGCTCTGCCCTGCTGCACAGTCCAGGCCTAGGTGGGATAGGAGCAGTCCTAGGGACTTGTACTTTGGGGTGTATTGGGCTTTAGAAGATATATGCACATTGAGGCAAGCTGTCTGGAGGCATTAAGTTATCCTGCAGGGCTTTGACTGTTCTCCTACCTTTTTTTCAGCTGCAGAAGAATTCAGTCTGAGGCAGAGGCCCATCCAGGCAGAGGAGTCTCACCAGACAAGGTCAGTCACAGTTTGCCTTTGCAGGGGGACAGGAAATGATGAGTGTGTTACAGCACTTTGCTTTGTCTTTTTTTCATAGGAATTAGAGCTGGATATCTGGAGTCAAGTTGAAGAGGGCAAGGTGAGCACTGACCTTTTTAGAGAAGCAGCTGATTTTGCTGAGCTCTCACTTTCTGGTGCAACTCTAAGTATCCATCACTGTTCATTTTCTCTTTTATTAAGGTGCGATCTCCTCACTGACCTGGCAACAGACACCGTTCACCACTCATGCGAGTTCTCCAGGAGTATTACAGCAGTCTCTGAGGAACCCTCAGCCTTTTCCTCTTTGGAGGTGCCATCCGGGCAGCCTTTGGCACCGGCCGAGCCATCCCGGTGAGTTGGGGAGTTTGGGGGGCGAGCGTGGGTCCGGTCCAGTTTCAGCCCTGCCACATCACCCTGTCTGTTTTTAATCCAGCTCTATCCTGCAAAGATGGCATCAGGCACTGAGAGCCACCGAAGTTCCCCAAGGACCCGGGCATTCTTCAGCGGAGGTGAGTAGCGGCATTGTCTGGTTTAGGTCAATGTGCTGCTAAGAGGATACACTGATCTTTACTTGGCTTTTTTGTAGGTGTCCAAAAGGCAGCATCCTGGTGCCGGCAGGAATTTTCCAGTTTCCAAGGCGCTCTTGATCATACCTGACATGGATTTTCTTCCCTGGATATAAGACAGATAAGTGAAGGGGCATGACTTAAAGAAGGGAGGAGAGGGGGTTGCTGGGTCTGGACTTTGTCCAGAGGGAGTTGTTGAGGTAGCCTTAGAGGCGGGGATGTCCACACAGCAGCCCCTTTAGGGCCCCATAAGGGGAAAGTCTCAATTTGATCCCCATTCTGAGGAGCACAGGGTAGAGCAGGTCCGGCAGGTGTCACCTCACTCCTCCCTGGTGCTGTCCCTGTGTTTTGTCTGTGTTGTACTGTACATGTCTTCTCTTAGCCCTTTGAGCTCAGTCTCCAACATCCAGGTGCAATTCACAGCACCTTGCACCATCTTCATTCCTGGGCCCGGTGCCACGCAGCCTTTGCCTCAGGAGCTCGGACAGCCATCTGAATGTCATCTCTCGTTGGAAGCATCCAGTCAGATGTCTTTCAAGATCTGGTTCTGAGCTGTGTCAACAGCTGCACGCCGCAAGGATCCATTCCAGCAGATGGGGACCAGGAAGAATGGGAAGATAGAGAGAAGATTCTGCCCACAGGATTCTGAGACATCCATGTCTGTTAGAAGAAATGCTTCTGCTAGAATTTTTTTCCTGCCTGAAGGGCTCGCTTTCAGTCTCCCTTAGGTCATCTCATTTGCCTTCTTCTGATCTTCTCAGTCATTCTTCAGTCAGTTTTATCCTTCCTATTGTCATCCCCTCATTTGTCACATCCCACGTGTCACGGGTGCCTGCAGGTATTTGTCCCGGAGCTGCTCTGCCCTGCTGCACAGTCCAGGCCTAGGTGGGATAGGAGCAGTCCTAGGGCCTTGCAATTTGTAATTTGGGGTGTCTTGGGCTCCAGAAGATAATATGTACATTGAGCCAAGGTGGCTGGAGAGGTTAAGTTATCCTGCAGGGCTTTGACTGTTCTCCTACCTTTTTTTCAGTTGCAGGTGAATTCCATCTGAGGCAGAGGGACCATCCCGGCCGGGGAGACTCACCAGAGGAGGTCAGTCACAGTTTGCCTTTGCAGGGGGACAGTAAATGATGAGTGTGTTACAGCACTTTGCTTTGTCTCTTTCTTAGGAATTAAAGCTGGATATCTGCAGTGAAGTTGAAGTGGGCAAGGTGAGCACTGATCTGTTTACAGAAGCAGCTGCTTTTGCTGAGGTCTCGCTTTCTGCTGCAAATCTAAGTATCCATCGCTGTTTGTTTTCTCTTATTAAGGTGAGATGTCCTCACTGACCTGGCAACAGACTCTGTTCCCTCCTCCTGCAAGCTCTCCAGGAGTATTACAGCAGACTCTGATGAACCCTCAGCCTTTTCCTCTTTGGAGGTGCCACCCGGGCAGCTTTTGGCACCGGCCGAGCCATCGCGGTGAGTCGGAGTTTGGGGGGCGGAGCGTGGGTCCGGTCCAGTTTCAGCCCTGCCACATCACCTTGTCTCCTCTTATTGCAGGTATATCCTGGTGAGATGGCATCAGACCCTAACAGAGGCCACATTCCCCAAGGACCTGGGCGTTCTCAGGAGACGGTGAGTACCGGAGTCATTTGGTTCTGGTCCATCTGTTGCTAGGAGGATACACTGATGTTTAATTTTCTTTTTTGTAGCTGACTAAGAGAATATCTCCACCACAAGGATTTGTTTCCAGCACCAATGGATTTCATCAGATGATCTACCTAAAGGTAAGGAGCCAGCGGTCGGGAAAAGGGGAAAAAATCTTTATCTGCGGGGGCAATTAGAAGCTAGGTTAGAGGTCAGTCCCATAGCGGGAGGGGCCCCTCAGAAGCCAAGGGACCGGGTTTCTCCTCGGCCTCACCAGAGCCTCGGCAGGGCAGTTCCGACAAGCACGCCTTTTCCCCCCACTTCGCGTCGTCAGCCTTTTTTTCGCGTCTCAGCCGTCCCGGATATTTTCTCCCCGGGAGCCCGCCTTTCAGCTCGGAGCCATCGCCACGGTCCCTCGGCGTCCCTTCCTTCCTCCGAGCTTCTGGAGCGTCCTCCTCACAGCTTCAGAACCGACTCATCTCAAGGCGTCACAGTCCATCGTCACGCACTTACATCGCTTTGTACACGTCACTTATTTTGCCACGCCTTGTATCTGATGTGATGTTGCTCACTTTGCTGTGCCTTGTATCTGATGTGATGTGATGTTGCTCACTTTGCTGTGCCTTGTACATGCAATGGATGTTGCTCACTTTGCTGTGCCTTGTACATGCAATGGATGTTGCTCACTTTGCTGTGCCTTGTACATGCAATGGATGTTGCTCACTTTGCTGTGCCTTGTAAATGATGTTGCTCACTTTGCTGCCTTGTAAATGTTGCTTCGCCGGAGCTGCCCTGCCCTGGCACACAGTTAGGTAGTCACAGTTAGGTAGAGTAGCTATGAAACTTGATTGTTGGTCTCTTTTCCACGGGATTTTGGGTAGGAAATGTCTGAGGGTATCTCCTAATTCAGCTAAACCTTCATTGACCTCCTCCCATTGTCTCACAGGTACCCCAGGCAGATATCCATCTCCGCAGCTGCCGCCACTATTCCCGGAGTCTCCGGTTCAACGTAGAAGACCAGCGGCCGGAAGATGCGTCCAAGCGTCCTCTTCAGCATAGCTTTTCGGGTAAGGATCGCAGTCAGCTAAAGAGCGTGTGACCGTTTGTCTGTTTGCGAGAGTTTGCGTGGGTCTGCCGCCGCTTGAGACGGCCAGAGCGAGTGCGTGTGCCGAGTGGGTCTAACCTTGCATGCATGTCTTTTCCTTTTCAGCTTTTTCAATTAATTTTTACACTTAGAATAAAAAATCCCCAGCCGGGGGGTTTTTTTTTTTTTTCCCCCCCGGCTGGGTTTTTTTTTTCCTCGGTCCCGGCCGGTCTGCGAGGCGACGTTCATCGCCAAAGTTCGGGCGCAGACCGACCAGGGTCCGGGGTTTTCGTCAGGCAGGGCGATTTTTCCCGAGGCTCCCGGGAACCCAGTTCCCGAGGAGCGCAGCGAGTGCGGTCGGGATGAGAGCGAGGGTGCGTTTGGGTGCTGACTGGTTCTAACCTTGCATGCATGTCTTTTGCCTTTCAGGTTTTCAAATCAATTTTTACTCTTAGAATAAAAAATCCCCAGCCGGGGGGTTTTTTTTTTTTTCCCCCCCGGCTGGGTTTTTTTTTCCTCGGTCCCGGCCGGTCTGCGAGGCGACGTTCATCGCCAAAGTTCGGGCGCAGACCGACCAGGGCCCGGGGTTTTCGTCAGGCAGGGCGATTTTTCCCGAGGCTCCCGGGAACCGAGTTCCCGAGGAGCGCAGCGAGTGCGGTTCAGCAGAGCGGTTGAGACGAGAGCGAGGGTGCGTTTGCGTGCCGAAGGGTTCTAACCTTGCTTGCATTTCTTTTGCCTTTCAGGTTTTTCAATTAATTTTTGCATTTAGAAGAAAAAATCCCCAGCAGATCGACCAGGACCCGGGGTTTTCATCGGGCGGGACGATTTTCCCGAGGCTCCCGGGAACCAGGAGAGCGACGGCGAGTCGCAGGTAAGCATAAGGATTAGCATGCGGCAGACGAGAGGTTTTTCCGTGTGCAGATTGTCCTTTGGATATCCTGTATAAATAAAGCAAACCGAGGCGAGCGGTCCTGGAATAGGAGGATGGATATATTGCGTTAATATGTATTTGGCTCGCAGTCAATGGTATTGTTGTGCATTTGCTGCTGCATTTCCCTGTATTGCTCTGTATGTAAGTTTGCATGTAACATCATGTATATGGATTGTATTTGTAATTCAATTTGTATCTGTACTTGCCTTTGTATACATTGTTTGGCTGTATTTTGATGAAGTGTAATTAAAAAAAAAAATCATTCAATAAAGTTCCACCCGCGACCTAATAGATAATCCCCCCTGCTTCTCCCCACGTACACCTCCCGGCTCCTGTCCTTTATTTATTTTCCTCACTCTTTCTTCTTACCTTCAGTCTTTATTTCTGACTTTGCTTTTTCTAAAGTCCTCTATAAACTCACTTCCTCCTTTTTTCCTATGTATTTCCTTCCCACCTTTGTTTTCTCTGTTTCTCTCTTGCTTCTCTTGTCTTTTCTCTCTCTCCTTCTCTGCTTCTCTCTCATTTCTCTCTTGTTTCTGTTTCTCTCTTCGTCTCTTTGCTCTCTCTCTCTTCTCTTCTTTGCTTCTCTTCTTCTTCTTTGCTCTCTCCTTCTTCTCTGTTTTTTCTCCTTCTTCCTCTCTTTGCTTCTCTCTCTTTCCTTCTCTTTGCTTCTCTCTCTCTTTGCTTCTCTCTCTCTTCGCTTCTCTCTCTCTTCGCTTCTCTCTCTCTCTCTTTTCCTTTATAGCTTTAAAAAAGCAGCAGTAGAAACTTTCAGGCTCCCTGGGAGTAAATTAAAAAAAACATTTAAAACAAATAAAAACAATTTACTCCCCGGGAGCCTGAAACTTTCTACCACTGCACCAGACTTATAAAAAGAATAAAAATAATATACTATATAGGGCCCCTAATTAGCCCCTACCGAGGAGGTCCAGGCCCCCCTAGCTCCCCCCCCTCCAGTTACCACACACCTGGGATGGATCAGCCCCCACCCTACCCATTCCTGCAGCTGCCACCACCCACCTGAGGGCTGAATGTACTAGGGCCAGGACCACACCCACATGACAGGGAGGGACAACCCCTCCATGCGCCGCCCCCCCCAACCCTAAACACCCACCCCTAATTAGCACCCCTCCCTAACCCTAGCACCCAACCCTAACACTCACCCCTACTTCACACCAAACCCTAACCCTACACTTGGGGTGACAATGTTAAAGTCAGGGTTAGGGGTCAGGGGGGTCAAAGGTCACGGGTCAAAATCAGGTCAAGGTCAGGGGTCAAAGGTCAAGTGGTCAAAGGTCAAAAGTCAAAGTCAAAGGTCGGGGGTCAAAGGTCAGGAATCAAGGGTCAAAATCAAAGGTCACAGATGAAGGGTCAAGGTCAAAGGTCAAGATCAGGGTCAAAGGTCAAAGATCAGGGGCAAAAGTCAAAGGTCAAGGGTCAAAGGTCAGGGGTCAAGGGTTAAAGGTCAGGGTCAAAGGTCAAAGGTCAGGGGTTAAAGTCAGAGGGTCAAGGGTCAAAGGTTAAAGGTCAGGGTCAAGGTCAAAGGTCAGGGGTTAAAGGTCAAAGGTCAGGGGTCAAAGATCAAAGGTCAGGGGTCAAGAGTCAAAGGTCAAAGGTCAGGGGTCAAGGGTCAAAGGCCAGGGGGTCAAGGGTCAAAGATCAAAGGTCGAACATCAGGGGTCAAGGGTCAAAGGTCAAGGTCAAAGGTCAGGGGCCAGGTCAAATGTCAAAGGTCAGGGGCCAAGGGTCAAAGGTCAGAGGTCAAAGGTAAAAGGTCAAGGGGCAAAGGTCAGAAAAGTCAAAGGTTAGGGGTCAAAGGTCAAGGGTCAAAGGTCAGGGGAAGGGTCAAAGGTCATAGGGGTCAAAGGTCAGAGGTCAAAGGTCAGGGGTCAAAGCTTAAAGGTCAAGGGTCAAAAGTCAAAGGCAGGGGTCAAAGGTCAAAGGTTAAAGGTCGGGGGTCAAAGGTCAGGGTCAAAGGTTAAAGGTCAAGGTCAAAGGTCAGGGGTCAAGGGTTAAAGGTCCAAGGGTCAAAGGTCAGGGGTCAAAGGTCAGGGGTTAAAGGTCAAAGGTCAGGGGTCAAAGGTCAAGGGGGCAATGGTCGAAGGTCAAGGGTCAGGGGCAAAGGTCAGAGGTCAGGGTCAATGTCAGGGGTCAAAGGGCAAAGGGCAAGGGTCGAATGTCAAGGTCAAGAGGTCAAAGGTCAGGGGGTCAAAGGTCAAGGGTCAAAGATCAAGGGTCAAAGGTCAAAGCTCAGGGGGTCAAGGGTCAAAGGTCAAGTGGTCAAAAGTCGAAGGTCAAGGGTCAAAGGTCAATGGTCAAAGGTTGAAGATAAGGGGTCAAGGGTCAGGGGGTCAAGGGTCAGGGGTCCCCTAACACCCCCCCCCTAACTTAACAGCCACCCCTAATTAGCACCCCTCCCTAACCCTAACACCCACCCTTACTTCACACCCACCCCGAACCCTACACTTAGGGTGACGGTGTTAGGGTGACGGTGTTAAAGTCAGGGTTAGGGATCAAGGGTCAAGGGTCAAGGGTCAGGGGTCAAGGATCAGGGTCAAGGGTCAAGGGTCAAGGGTCAGGGTTCAGGGGCGTGCTGGGAGGGGTCATGCTGGAGGGGCGGTGCTGGAGGGGGCGGTGCTGAAGGGGGCGGTGCTGGAGGGGCGGTGCTGAAGGGGGCGGTGCTGAAGGGGGCGGTGCTGGAGGGGTCATGCTGGAGGGGCGGTGCTGGAGGGGCGGTGCTGGAGGGGTCATGCTGCAGGGGCGGTGCTGGAGGGGCGGTGCTGGAGGGGGCGGTGCTGGAGGGGGCGGTGCTGAAGGGGGCGGTGCTGAAGGGGGCGGCTGGAGGGGGCGGTGCTGGAGGGGCGGTGCTGGAGGGGTCATGCTGGAGGGGTCATGCTGAAGGGGCGGTGCTGGAGGGGGCGGTGCTGGAGGGGGCGGTGCTGGAGGGGGCGGTGCTGGAGGGGTGCTGAAGGGGGCGGTGCTGGAGGGGGCGGTGCTGGGGGGCGGTGCTGGAGGGGGCGGTGCTGGAGGGGGCGGTGCTGGAGGGGGCGGTGCTGAAGGGGGCGGTGCTGAAGGGGGCTGGAGGGGCGGGCTGGGGGGGGCGGTGCTGGAGGGGGCGGTGCTGAGGGGCGGTGCTGGAAGGGGCGTGCTGGAGGGGGCGGTGCTGGAGGGGGCGGTGCTGAAGGGGGCGGTGCTGGAGGGGCGGTGCTGGAGGGGGCGGTGCTGAGGGCGGTGCTGAGGGGGCGGCTGGAGGGGGCGGTGCTGGAGGGGCGGTGCTGGAGGGCGGTGCTGAAGGGGGCGGTGCTGGAGGGCGGTGCTGGAGGGGCGGCTGGAGGGGCGGTGCTGGTGATACGAAATAACGAGAAAAAGAACTAATGTAGATATAGCAATAGCAGTAGTTATGCTAAGGGTTAGAAAGCAGCAGTTCACAAGCAGGCCCTGGGAAACAGGCCTGGGAAACAGGCCTGGGAATGCACTAAGAACTACAAACTAATAACTAAAGGATCTAGTAGAGCATGCAGAACACAATGAAATAATAGACGATAAAGGTTAATGTATAATCAATGATAAAGGGTTCTGGTGGTGGGAAGACAAGCAAGGGGGATTAAAGGGGGGTAGCCTACAGTTTTGAGTAGACAAGCATGTAGAATTTATGACTTTTAGGAATAATATCTACAATATTTATGTAGCTGTATTGTCTTGAAGAATGTGTACTTCTGTATGTAGACCACTTTGTAAAATATAAAAACCTGATGAAAAAGGAGAACTGTGGGCTCTGACTTTAGACGCTAGTCCTCAGACCCCAGGGCCCTCAATAAAGCACCGCACTAAACAACCTAGTTGTTTCATGTCTCTCTGTCGGGCAACAGAGGGGCGGTGCTGAGGGGCGGTGCTGGCGGGGCTGTGCTGAGGGGGTGATCCTGAGGGGCCGTGCTGAGGGGCGGTGCTGGGCGGCCGTGCTGGAGGGGCGGTGCTGCTGGCGGTGCTGGAGGGGCGGTGCTGAGGGGCGGTGCTGGCGGGCCGTGCTGAGGGGTGATCCTGAGGGGCCGTGCTGGAGGGGCGGAGCTGGAGGGGCAGCTGGGTGGGGCCGTGCTGGAGGGGGCTGCTGGCGGGGCCGCGCTGAGGGGCGGGCCTGAGGGGGGTCTGCTGAGGGGTCGCGCCATGGCGGGCGGAGGCGATGTGGTGACCACCTCGGATTCTTACACAGGCCGCGGCTCTTCCACGCCCGGTGTGGGCAGGCGGGCGGTGCAGACGCCCCGTTACACCCTGGGGCTTCTGCAGACGCCGCACAGCTCGGAGAGCACCGGGGCCTCCTCGAGCCGCGGGGCACGGCCGGGAGGCTCCAGCGATGAAGACCTCGCCGCAGGCCGTGCTGCCGGGACCAGCGCGGCGAAGCCGGCGGTTTCCGAAAGGGGAGGTACGTTCTTTGCCCGGGACTTCCTCTATTTCGTTATCCTTCTGCTCTCTTTGATCGGGTCGGGTTGCGAAAGAGCTGCTCAAAGCCATCCTTAACTGAGACGGGGCTGCAGCGACTAACTGTCAAGGCGACCTTTGACATTTAGCCGGCCAGGACAATGGAAATCGTTCCTTGCACTTCTTTAAAGAAATCTCTCTTATTTTCTTTAGATATTCTTTAGAATTCTCAATTCAATTCTCAATTCAAACGTGTCTGAATTGCTGCACAGTATTTGCTTTACAGGATAGAACCGAAATGTTGGTTATGAGGTTTGTGTTTGATATTGGTTATTTTGGAAGTTTTGTTGATGTTTTTGGGTTTACTTTTATTTTTTTGCCTGGTCTTTGAAACAGTTTTAAGTGCCTGTCGGTCTCGATGTGTGGTAAGAATGTTGTGCTCCTACATACAATGCAATACTGCTATTTGCCATCCTTTAGAAGAATCTACTATCAAAGTCTGTATCTTGGCGCGCAGCAAAAAAGTAAAAATTATGCTGTTTTCAGACGAAAAGAAACTATGAAAAGAGTTGGAGATAATTTTAATTATTGCTGCAATTAATTGAGATGTATAAGTATCCCCATTATGTATAAATTAGAAATTAGGTAAAATAGGTTTGTGTAATATATGATTACTGAAGAATCCTAAAAAAACCCCAAACAGAATGCTAATTCGAATAGAGCGTGACTTAAACGTTGAGTTTGAGAAATATCGGTGTATGGTTTGGTTCATCTGATCTTTAAAATTACTGTTTTCTCCTGTTATGTTAGATTCGGTACCTTCTACAGGAAGTGCCTTCTGTCAAAATTCTGACTGAACTTATGCCAAAGTTTAAGTGAATGCTATTTTTAAAAAATATCAGTATGCAATGCTGATGTGTCCGCTCTTAAAAAAGTCTGTAACTGAAGAGTCTGAGCTAATGTTTTTATCACTTGTTAGTTTTAAGATGAAAAAAAACTCTCAACCAAACACAAAGAAAGTTCCATCTCACCGTCCAAAAAAACCCAAACAAACCCCAGAACCCTAGTACTGTAGATGTTTTTGTACCAGCCAACCTTGATAAAGAGTCATGCAGTTAATTATCATCTCAAAACAATACTTAAGTATTTGTCTTGTGTATCAGTTTTTAATGTACTGTAAGAAACAGAAACGTTTGTGTTTGCATGTTTTATCACACCTAGAGTTTTTAAGTGGATCTACTGTTTATATTTTCATTCATCTTTTTAATCTTAAAAAGCCAATTAATTAAATAAAGGATGTCTTCAGTCATCCTAAGAGAATTAAAAACAAGTTAATTACTTAAATAATTTATTGGAACGTGAAAGTGTTCTGAGACAAAGATAATTTGCAGGACTTAAAAACACAGGTAGATCATAAATACACGTGCAAAAGAAGCTGCTGTTAGCAAATACATCACAAATTACAATATGATTTCTGTGACTTGATCCTCATAAATTCAAAGGGTTATCATTCCCAAGTGATACTTGTTTTCTTTTTGTCCTGTTTTTAAAAGGAATGCTCAGCTATTTAAAAAAGGTTTTCATAAACGTGTGCAGTTTTAGGTAATGATTTTTCAAATGATGGGCAAATATGAGATAAAGTTGATTTATAGCATTCTTTCATAAATCTAGAAGTCATTAAAATATGGAATGACAATTTGTAAAGTGATTTCTGTTGTATTATTTCAGTTCAATAATGTAAAGAATTTTTTTATTTGGTATTGCACATAATCTCATTGTAGAAAATAATCATATTAATGCAAGCTTGTTTTTAAAGCAGTCTAATTTTTATCTCATTTTATACACTGGAGAGTTTTCATAGAATGGCATTTTGTTTGGATATGTCTCCAAGTTTTGTAAGCTGTTTTTGTATATTATTTTCTGAATAAAAATTTATTGTGTCTGTTTTAATAATTTACTCATTTCTCTCTCCCCTCAGAATCCTATTTTGGGGACAAAAGTTCTTGTGTAGAAAATGCTAACACTTTGAATCTCACTAGTTCTTCTTCTGTGCGAGGCCTGAATAGTACACGTATAGGAAAAACACCTCTCTCTTCTGGTAGATATGGCTGCCAAAGCCATACCCCTCTTATGGGATATTCAGGTAAGATTAACAGCTCTTAGAGGAAACAGTCCAACTTACTTTTCTGACTTTATTTTATTAAACAGTTGCATTTTTAGTGTGATATGTTAAGATACTAAAACGAACTCAAAACACAATGTGTTTTGTACTACAGGGGATGATGCTAAGGAACAATATGCCAGCAAAAAAAACCTACTTTACATATTGAGAAGATGTTTTGGTATTGCATCCTCTTGCTACTTACTTTGCATTCATGTATGGATTATCAGCATAGTTAGAATTCAGACTTTTTCACATTGTTCATAATCCAAGTATGTTTGTGGACATGTAGTGTGGTCACTAAAGAGCCCAAATTCACGATGTGAAAATTCAGAGATAGAACACTAATTCTTCAGGACACCTGCACAGTAATTTTTTTTTTTTTTTATTTTGCAGTGCTTCATGTGAGTAAAATGGTGTTATAGGGTAATGATGCTTTGTGCCATGTTACATGTATCATATGTACTCTGGAAATGCAACAGTAGTGGGATTTAAAGTTAGTTCTTTTACAGTGTGACTAATTATTATCAATTCAGTCAATTTAGCGTTCTTAGAGACTGAACTGATAATGGTTCTTTCATGCATGTTTGTTTATCCTTGTTCTATGGTTTGTGATGCTCCTTGATCAATCTTTCATTGTTCTGCATTGA